>NC_140645.1:33856184-35229184 GCF_978046115.1 Saccoglossus kowalevskii | reverse complement strand
CAACATTGCATACACGGCTATACTGATATTATCTACAATATGTCTAACTACTACAGAGCTTACACGGCTATACCGATATTATCTACAATATGTCTAACTAGTACAGTGCGTACACGACTGTACTGATATTATCTACAATATGTCTAACTACTACATTGCTTACACGGCTATACCGATATTATCTACAATGTGTCTAACTACTACAGTGCTTACACGGCTATACCGATATTATCTACAATATGTCTAACTACTACAGTGCTTACACGACTATACTGATATTATCTACAATATGTCTAACTACTACAGTGCTTACTCGACTATACCAATATTATCTACAATATGTCTAACTACTACAGAGCTTACACGGCTATACCGATATTATCTACAATATGTCTAACTACTAAAGTGCTTACACGACTGTACTGATATTATCTACAATATGTCTAACTACTACAGTGCTTACACGGCTATACTGATATTATCTACAATATGTCTAACTACTTCAGTGCTTACACGACTATACTGATATTATCTACAATATGTCTAACTACTGCAGTGCTTACACGACTATAACAATACTATCTACAATATGTCTAACTACTACAGTGCTTACACGGCTATACTGATATTATCTACAATATGTCTAACTACTACAGTGCTTACACGACTATACTGATATTATCTACAATATGTCTAACTACTACAGTGCTTACACTGCTATACCGATATTATCTACAATATGTCTAACTACTACAGTTGCTTACACGACTATACTGATATTATCTACAATATGTCTAACTACTACAGTTGCTTACACGACTATACTGATATTATCTACAATATGTCTAACTACTACATTACTTACGCGGTTATACTTATAGTATCTACAATATGTCTAACTACTACAGTGCTTACACGGCTATACTGATATTATCTACAATATGTCTAACTACTACAGTGCTTACACGACTGTACTGATATTATCTACAATATGTCTAACTACTACAGTGCTTACACGGCTATACTGATATTATCTACAATATGTCTAACTACTACAGTGCTTACACGACTATACTGATATTATCTACAATATGTCTAACTACTACAGTGCTTACACGACTGTACTGATATTATCTACAATATGTCTAACTACTACATTGCTTACACGGCTATACCGATATTATCTACAATGTGTCTAACTACTACAGTGCGTACACGGCTATACCGATATTATCTACAATATGTCTAACTACTACAGTGCTTACACGACTATACTGATATTATCTACAATATGTCTAACTACTACAGTGCTTACTCGACTATACCAATATTATCTACAATATGTCTAACTACTACAGAGCTTACACGGCTATACCGATATTATCTACAATATGTCTAACTACTACAGTGCTTACACGACTGTACTGATATTATCTACAATATGTCTAACTACTACAGTGCTTACACGGCTATACTGATATTATCTACAATATGTCTAACTACTATATTGCTTACAAGGCTATACTGATATTATCTACAATATGTCTAACTACTACATTGCTTAGACGGCTATGCTGATAGTATCTACAATATGTCTAACTACAACATTGCATACACGGCTATACTGATATTATCTACAATATGTCTAACTACTACAGAGCTTACACGGCTATACCGATATTATCTACAATATGTCTAACTAGTACAGTGCGTACACGACTGTACTGATATTATCTACAATATGTCTAACTACTACAGTGCTTACACGGCTATACCGATATTATCTACAATATGTCTAACTACTACAGTGCTTACACGACTATACTGATATTATCTACAATATGTCTAACTACTACAGTGCTTACTCGACTATACCAATATTATCTACAATATGTCTAACTACTACAGAGCTTACACGGCTATACCGATATTATCTACAATATGTCTAACTACTACAGTGCTTACACGACTGTACTGATATTATCTACAATATGTCTAACTACTACAGTGCTTACACGGCTATACTGATATTATCTACAATATGTCTAACTACTTCAGTGCTTACACGACTATACTGATATTATCTACAATATGTCTAACTACTGCAGTGCTTACACGACTATAACAATACTATCTACAATATGTCTAACTACTACAGTGCTTACACGGCTATACTGATATTATCTACAATATGTCTAACTACTACAGTGCTTACACGACTATACTGATATTATCTACAATATGTCTAACTACTACAGTGCTTACACTGCTATACCGATATTATCTACAATATGTCTAACTACTACAGTTGCTTACACGACTATACTGATATTATCTACAATATGTCTAACTACTACAGTTGCTTACACGACTATACTGATATTATCTACAATATGTCTAACTACTACATTACTTACGCGGTTATACTTATAGTATCTACAATATGTCTAACTACTACAGTGCTTACACGGCTATACTGATATTATCTACAATATGTCTAACTACTACAGTGCTTACACGACTGTACTGATATTATCTACAATATGTCTAACTACTACAGTGCTTACACGGCTATACTGATATTATCTACAATATGTCTAACTACTACAGTGCTTACACGACTATACTGATATTATCTACAATATGTCTAACTACTACAGTGCTTACACTGCTATACCGATATTATCTACAATATGTCTAACTACTACAGTTGCTTACTCGACTATACTAATATTATCTACAATATGTCTAACTACTACAGAGCTTACACGGCTATACCGATATTATCTACAATATGTCTAACTACTACAGTGCTTACACGACTGTACTGATATTATCTACAATATGTCTAACTACTACAGTGCTTACACGGCTATACTGATATTATCTACAATATGTCTAACTACTATATTGCTTACAAGGCTATACTGATATTATCTACAATATGTCTAACTACTACATTGCTTACACGGCTATGCTGATAGTATCTACAATATGTCTAACTACAACATTGCATACACGGCTATACTGATATTATCTACAATATGTCTAACTACTACAGAGCTTACACGGCTATACCGATATTATCTACAATATGTCTAACTAGTACAGTGCTTACACGACTGTACTGATATTATCTACAATATGTCTAACTACTACATTGCTTACACGGCTATACCGATATTATCTACAATGTGTCTAACAACTACAGTGCTTACACGGCTATACCGATATTATCTACAATATGTCTAACTACTACAGTGCTTACACGACTATACTGATATTATCTACAATATGTCTAACTACTACAGTGCTTACTCGACTATACCAATATTATCTACAATATGTCTAACTACTACAGAGCTTACACGGCTATACCGATATTATCTACAATATGTCTAACTACTACAGTGCTCACACGACTGTACTGATATTATCTACAATATGTCTAACTACTACAGTGCTTACACGGCTATACTGATATTATCTACAATATGTCTAACTACTTCAGTGCTTACACGACTTTACTGATATTATCTACAATATGTCTAACTACTGCAGTGCTTACACGACTATAACAATATTATCTACAATATGTCTAACTACTACAGTGCTTACACGGCTATACTGATATTATCTACAATATGTCTAACTACTACAGTGCTTACACGACTATACTGATATTATCTACAATATGTCTAACTACTACAGTGCTTACACTGCTATACCGATATTATCTACAATATGTCTAACTACTACAGTTGCTTACACGACTATACTGATATTATCTACAATATGTCTAACTACTACAGTTGCTTACACGACTATACTGATATTATCTACAATATGTCTAACTACTACAGTGCTTACACGACTATACTGATATTATCTACAATATGTCTAACTACTACAGTGCTTACACTGCTATACCGATATTATCTACAATATGTCTAACTACTACAGTTGCTTACACGACTATACTGATATTATCTACAATATGTCTAACTACTACAGTTGCTTACACGACTATACTGATATTATCTACAATATGTCTAACTACTACATTACTTACGCGGTTATACTTATAGTATCTACAATATGTCTAACTACTACAGTGCTTACACGGCTATACTGATATTATCTACAATATGTCTAACTACTACAGTGCTTACACGACTGTACTGATATTATCTACAATATGTCTAACTACTACAGTGCTTACACGGCTATACTGATATTATCTACAATATGTCTAACTACTACAGTGCTTACACGACTATACTGATATTATCTACAATATGTCTAACTACTACAGTGCTTACACTGCTATACCGATATTATCTACAATATGTCTAACTACTACAGTTGCTTACTCGACTATACTAATATTATCTACAATATGTCTAACTACTACAGAGCTTACACGGCTATACCGATATTATCTACAATATGTCTAACTACTACAGTGCTTACACGACTGTACTGATATTATCTACAATATGTCTAACTACTACAGTGCTTACACGGCTATACTGATATTATCTACAATATGTCTAACTACTATATTGCTTACAAGGCTATACTGATATTATCTACAATATGTCTAACTACTACATTGCTTACACGGCTATGCTGATAGTATCTACAATATGTCTAACTACAACATTGCATACACGGCTATACTGATATTATCTACAATATGTCTAACTACTACAGAGCTTACACGGCTATACCGATATTATCTACAATATGTCTAACTAGTACAGTGCTTACACGACTGTACTGATATTATCTACAATATGTCTAACTACTACATTGCTTACACGGCTATACCGATATTATCTACAATGTGTCTAACAACTACAGTGCTTACACGGCTATACCGATATTATCTACAATATGTCTAACTACTACAGTGCTTACACGACTATACTGATATTATCTACAATATGTCTAACTACTACAGTGCTTACTCGACTATACCAATATTATCTACAATATGTCTAACTACTACAGAGCTTACACGGCTATACCGATATTATCTACAATATGTCTAACTACTACAGTGCTCACACGACTGTACTGATATTATCTACAATATGTCTAACTACTACAGTGCTTACACGGCTATACTGATATTATCTACAATATGTCTAACTACTTCAGTGCTTACACGACTTTACTGATATTATCTACAATATGTCTAACTACTGCAGTGCTTACACGACTATAACAATATTATCTACAATATGTCTAACTACTACAGTGCTTACACGGCTATACTGATATTATCTACAATATGTCTAACTACTACAGTGCTTACACGACTATACTGATATTATCTACAATATGTCTAACTACTACAGTGCTTACACTGCTATACCGATATTATCTACAATATGTCTAACTACTACAGTTGCTTACACGACTATACTGATATTATCTACAATATGTCTAACTACTACAGTTGCTTACACGACTATACTGATATTATCTACAATATGTCTAACTACTACATTACTTACGCGGTTATACTTATATTATCTACAATATGTCTAACTACTACAGAGCTTACACGGCTATACCGATATTATCTACAATATGTCTAACTACTACAGTGCTTACACGACTGTACTGACATTATCTACAATATGTCTAACTACTACATTGCTTACACGGCTATACCGATATTATCTACAATATGTCTAACTACTACAGTGCTTACACGACTATACTGATATTATCTACAATATGTCTAACTACTACAGTGCTTACACTGCTATACCGATATTATCTACAATATGTCTAACTACTACAGTTGCTTACACGACTATACTGATATTATCTACAAAATGTCTAACTACTACAGTTGCTTACACGACTATACTGATATTATCTACAATATGTCTAACTACTACATTACTTACGCGGTTATACTTATAGTATCTACAATATGTCTAACTACTACAGTGCTTACACGACTGTACTGATATTACCTACAATATGTCTAAATACTACAGTGCTTACATGGCTATACTGATATTATCTACAATATGTCTAACTACTACAGTGCTTACACTGCTATACCGATATTATCTACAATATGTCTAACTACTACAGTTGCTTACACGACTATACTGATATTATCTACAATATGTCTAACTACTACAGTGCTTACACGACTGTACTGATATTATCTACAATATGTCTAACTACTACAGTGCTTACACGGCTATACTGATATTATCTACAATATGTCTAACTACTACAGTGCTTACACGACTATACTGATATTATCTACAATATGTCTAACTACTACAGTGCTTACACTGCTATACCGATATTATCTACAATATGTCTAACTACTGCAGTGCTTACACGGCTATACCGATATTATCTACAATATGTCCAACTACTACAGTGCTTACACGGCTATACTGATATTATCTACAATATGTCTAACTACTTCAGTGCTTACACGACTATACTGATATTATCTACAATATGTCTAACTACTGCAGTGCTTACACGACTATAACAATACTATCTACAATATGTCTAACTACTACAGTGCTTACACGGCTATACTGATATTATCTACAATATGTCTAACTACTACAGTGCTTACACGACTATACTGATATTATCTACAATATGTCTAACTACTACAGTGCTTACACTGCTATACCGATATTATCTACAATATGTCTAACTACTACAGTTGCTTACACGACTATACTGATATTATCTACAATATGTCTAACTACTACAGTTGCTTACACGACTATACTGATATTATCTACAATATGTCTAACTACTACATTACTTACGCGGTTATACTTATAGTATCTACAATATGTCTAACTACTACAGTGCTTACACGGCTATACTGATATTATCTACAATATGTCTAACTACTACAGTGCTTACACGACTGTACTGATATTATCTACAATATGTCTAACTACTACAGTGCTTACACGGCTATACTGATATTATCTACAATATGTCTAACTACTACAGTGCTTACACGACTATACTGATATTATCTACAATATGTCTAACTACTACAGTGCTTACACTGCTATACCGATATTATCTACAATATGTCTAACTACTACAGTTGCTTACTCGACTATACTAATATTATCTACAATATGTCTAACTACTACAGAGCTTACACGGCTATACCGATATTATCTACAATATGTCTAACTACTACAGTGCTTACACGACTGTACTGATATTATCTACAATATGTCTAACTACTACAGTGCTTACACGGCTATACTGATATTATCTACAATATGTCTAACTACTATATTGCTTACAAGGCTATACTGATATTATCTACAATATGTCTAACTACTACATTGCTTACACGGCTATGCTGATAGTATCTACAATATGTCTAACTACAACATTGCATACACGGCTATACTGATATTATCTACAATATGTCTAACTACTACAGAGCTTACACGGCTATACCGATATTATCTACAATATGTCTAACTAGTACAGTGCTTACACGACTGTACTGATATTATCTACAATATGTCTAACTACTACATTGCTTACACGGCTATACCGATATTATCTACAATGTGTCTAACAACTACAGTGCTTACACGGCTATACCGATATTATCTACAATATGTCTAACTACTACAGTGCTTACACGACTATACTGATATTATCTACAATATGTCTAACTACTACAGTGCTTACTCGACTATACCAATATTATCTACAATATGTCTAACTACTACAGAGCTTACACGGCTATACCGATATTATCTACAATATGTCTAACTACTACAGTGCTCACACGACTGTACTGATATTATCTACAATATGTCTAACTACTACAGTGCTTACACGGCTATACTGATATTATCTACAATATGTCTAACTACTTCAGTGCTTACACGACTTTACTGATATTATCTACAATATGTCTAACTACTGCAGTGCTTACACGACTATAACAATATTATCTACAATATGTCTAACTACTACAGTGCTTACACGGCTATACTGATATTATCTACAATATGTCTAACTACTACAGTGCTTACACGACTATACTGATATTATCTACAATATGTCTAACTACTACAGTGCTTACACTGCTATACCGATATTATCTACAATATGTCTAACTACTACAGTTGCTTACACGACTATACTGATATTATCTACAATATGTCTAACTACTACAGTTGCTTACACGACTATACTGATATTATCTACAATATGTCTAACTACTACATTACTTACGCGGTTATACTTATATTATCTACAATATGTCTAACTACTACAGAGCTTACACGGCTATACCGATATTATCTACAATATGTCTAACTACTACAGTGCTTACACGACTGTACTGACATTATCTACAATATGTCTAACTACTACATTGCTTACACGGCTATACCGATATTATCTACAATATGTCTAACTACTACAGTGCTTACACGACTATACTGATATTATCTACAATATGTCTAACTACTACAGTGCTTACACTGCTATACCGATATTATCTACAATATGTCTAACTACTACAGTTGCTTACACGACTATACTGATATTATCTACAATATGTCTAACTACTACAGTTGCTTACACGACTATACTGATATTATCTACAATATGTCTAACTACTACATTACTTACGCGGTTATACTTATAGTATCTACAATATGTCTAACTACTACAGTGCTTACACGACTGTACTGATATTACCTACAATATGTCTAAATACTACAGTGCTTACATGGCTATACTGATATTATCTACAATATGTCTAACTACTACAGTGCTTACACTGCTATACCGATATTATCTACAATATGTCTAACTACTACAGTTGCTTACACGACTATACTGATATTATCTACAATATGTCTAACTACTACAGTGCTTACACGACTGTACTGATATTATCTACAATATGTCTAACTACTACAGTGCTTACACGGCTATACTGATATTATCTACAATATGTCTAACTACTACAGTGCTTACACGACTATACTGATATTATCTACAATATGTCTAACTACTACAGTGCTTACACTGCTATACCGATATTATCTACAATATGTCTAACTACTGCAGTGCTTACACGGCTATACCGATATTATCTACAATATGTCCAACTACTACAGTGCTTACACGACTATACTGATATTATCTACAATATGTCTAACTAGTTCAGTGCTTACACGACTGTACTGATATTATCTACAATATGTCTAACTACTACAGAGCTTACACGGCTATACCGATATTATCTACAATATGTCTAACTAGTAGATTGCTTACACGACTGTACTGATATTATCTACAATATGTCTAACTACTACATTGCTTACACGGCTATACCGATATTATCTACAATGTGTCTAACTACTACAGTGCTTACACGGCTATACCGATATTATCTACAATATGTCCAACTACTACAGTGCTTACACGACTATACTGATATTATCTACCATATGTCTAACTACTACAGTGCTTACTCGACTATACCGATATTATCTACAATATGTCTAACTACTACAGAGCTTACACGGCTATACCGATATTATCTACAATATGTCTAACTACTACAGTGCTTACACGACTGTACTGATATTATCTACAATATGTCTAACTACTACAGTGCTTACACGGCTATACTGATATTATCTACAATATGTCTAACTACTTCAGTGCTTACACGACTATACTGATATTATCTACAATATGTCTAATTACTGCAGTGCTTACACGACTATAACAATATTATCTACAATATGTCTAACTACTACAGTGCTTACACGGCTATACTGATATTATCTACAATATGTCTAACTACTACAGTGCTTACACGACTATACTGATATTATCTACAATAAGTCTAACTACTACAGTGCTTACACTGCTATACCGATATTATCTACAATATGTCTAACTACTACAGTTGCTTACACGACTATACTGATATTATCTACAATATGTCTAACTACTACAGTTGCTTACACGACTATACTGATATTATCTACAATATGTCTAACTACTACATTACTTACGCGGTTATACTTATAGTATCTACAATATGTCTAACTACTACAGTGCTTACACAGCTATACTGATATTATCTACAATATGTCTAACTACTACAGTGCTTACACGACTGTACTGATATTATCTACAATATGTCTAACTACTACAGTGCTTACACGGCTATACTGATATTATCTACAATATGTCTAACTACTACAGTGCTTACATGACTATACTGATATTATCTACAATATGTCTAACTACTTCAGTGCTTACACGACTATACTGATATTATCTACAATATGTCTAATTACTGCAGTGCTTACACGACTATAACAATATTATCTACAATATGTCTAACTACTACAGTGCTTACACGGCTATACTGATATTATCTACAATATGTCTAACTACTACAGTGCTTACACGACTATACTGATATTATCTACAATAAGTCTAACTACTACAGTGCTTACACTGCTATACCGATATTATCTACAATATGTCTAACTACTACAGTTGCTTACACGACTATACTGATATTATCTACAATATGTCTAACTACTACAGTTGCTTACACGACTATACTGATATTATCTACAATATGTCTAACTACTACATTACTTACGCGGTTATACTTATAGTATCTACAATATGTCTAACTACTACAGTGCTTACACGGCTATACTGATATTATCTACAATATGTCTAACTACTACAGTGCTTACACGACTGTACTGATATTATCTACAATATGTCTAACTACTACAGTGCTTACACGGCTATACTGATATTATCTACAATATGTCTAACTACTACAGTGCTTACATGACTATACTGATATTATCTACAATATGTCTAACTACTACAGTGCTTACACTGCTATACCGATATTATCTACAATATGTCTAACTACTACAGTTGCTTACTCGACTATACCAATATTATCTACAATATGTCTAACTACTACAGAGCTTACACGGCTATACCGATATTATCTACAATATGTCTAACTACTACAGTGCTAACACGACTGTACTGATATTATCTACAATATGTCTAACTACAACATTGCATACACGGCTATACTGATATTATCTACAATATGTCTAACTACTACAGAGCTTACACGGCTATAACGATATTATCTACAATATGTCTAACTAGTACAGTGCTTACACGACTGTACTGATATTATCTACAATATGTCTAACTACTACATTGCTTACACGGCTATACCGATATTATCTACAATGTGTCTAACTACTACAGTGCTTACACGGCTATACCGATATTATCTACAATATGTCTAACTACTACAGTGCTTACACGACTATACTGATATTATCTACAATATGTCTAACTACTACAGTGCTTACTCGACTATACCAATATTATCTACAATATGTCTAACTACTACAGAGCTTACACTGCTATACCGATATTATCTACAATATGTCTAACTACTACAGTGCTTACACGACTGTACTGATATTATCTACAATATGTCTAACTACTACAGTGCTTACACGGCTATACTGATATTATCTACAATATGTCTAACTACTTCAGTGCTTACACGACTATACTGATATTATCTACAATATGTCTAACTACTGCAGTGCTTAAACGACTATAACAATATTATCTACAATATGTCTAACTACTACATTGCTTACACGGCTATACCGATAATATCTACAATGTGTCTAACTACTACAGTGCTTACACGGCTATACCGATATTATCTACAATATGTCTAACTACTACAGTGCTTACACGACTATACTGATATTATCTACAATATGTCTAACTACTACAGTGCTTACACTGCTATACCGATATTATCTACAATATGTCTAACTACTACAGTTGCTTACACGACTATACTGATATTATCAACAATATGTCTAACTACTACAGTTGCTTACACGACTATACTGATATTATCTACAATATGTCTAACTACTACATTACTTACGCGGTTATACCTATAGTATCTACAATATGTCTAACTACTACAGAGCTTACACGGCTATACCGATATTATCTACAATATGTCTAACTACTACAGTGCTTACACGACTGTACTGATATTATCTACAATATGTCTAACTACTACATTGCTTACACGGCTATACCGATATTATCTACAATGTGTCTAACTACTACAGTGCTTACACGGCTATACCGATATTATCTACAATATGTCTAACTACTACAGTGCTTACACGACTATACTGATATTATCTACAATATGTCTAACTAGTACAGTGCTTACTCGACTATACCAATATTATCTACAATATGTCTAACTACTACAGAGCTTACACGGCTATACCGATATTATCTACAATATGTCTAACTACTACAGTGCTTACACGACTGTACTGATATTATCTACAATATGTCTAACTACTACAGTGCTTACACGGCTATACTGATATTATCTACAATATGTCTAACTACTATATTGCTTACAAGGCTATACTGATATTATCTACAATATGTCTAACTACTACATTGCTTACACGGGTATGCTGATAGTATCTACAATATGTCTAACTACAACATTGCATACACGGCTATACTGATATTATCTACAATATGTCTAACTACTACAGAGCTTACACGGCTATACCGATATTATCTACAATATGTCTAACTAGTACAGTGCTTACACGACTGTACTGATATTATCTACAATATGTCTAACTACTACATTGCTTACACGGCTATACCGATATTATCTACAATGTGTCTAACTACTACAGTGCTTACACGGCTATACCGATATTATCTACAATATGTCTAACTACTACAGTGCTTACACGACTATACTGATATTATCTACAATATGCCTAACTACTACAGTGCTTACTCGACTATACCAATATTATCTACAATATGTCTAACTACTACAGAGCTTACACGGCTATACCGATATTATCTACAATATGTCTAACTACTACAGTGCTTACACGACTGTACTGATATTATCTACAATATGTCTAACTACTACAGTGCTTACACGGCTATACTGATATTATCTACAATATGTCTAACTACTGCAGTGCTTACACGACTATAACAATATTATCTACAATATGTCTAACTACTACAGTTGCTTACACGACTATACTGATATTATCTACAATATGTCTAACTACTACAGTTGCTTACACGGTTATACTTATAGTATCTACAATATGTCTAACTACTACAGTGCTTACACTGCTACACTGATATTATCTACAATATGTCTAACTACTACATTACATACACGTATCTAGTGCATACCATATATACTATGTATAGTATATTTTGTAATTAATGAAATTAACATCATCTTTACTTTGTATTTTAATCAACAGAACAGAAGCTTAAACGGGCAGGTAAGAATGACGTACACTATATTTATCTTATAGACATTTTCACGCACACATAATGGCTTGAATAATAACACTATTTATAGTCGATCCCAATGTTTATATTATTACTGTTTCTTAAATTAAATATTCAACTCGTATCTAGTGCATACCATATACACTATGTATAGTAATTAATGACATCGTTAACATCATCTTTACTTTGTATTTTAATCAACAGAACAGGAGCTTATACGGGCAGGTAAGAATGACGTACACTATATTTATGTTATTGACATTATCACGTGCACATAATGGCTTGAATAATAACACTATATATATAGTCGATCGCAATTTTCATATTATGACTCTTTGTTGAATTAACTATTCGACTCGTATCTAGTGCATATCATATACACTATGTATAGTAATTAATGACGTCATTGTTAACATCTTTATTTTGTTTTTCAATCAACAGAATTACAAGGTAAGAATTACGTACACTACATTTATATTGTGCACATAATAGCTTCAATAATAGCACTATTTATAGTCGATCGCAATGTTTATATTATGAATGTCTGTTCAATTAACTATTCAACTCGTATCTAGTGCATGCCATATACAGTATATAGTAATTAATGGAATCGTTGTTAACATCACCTTTACTTGGTTTTTCTCTCAACAGCACAGGAGCTTATACAGGCAGGTAAGAATGGCGTACACTACATTTATATTATTGACATTATCACGTACACATAATGGCTTGAATAATAACACTATATATAGTCGAACCCAATGATTATATTTTGACTGTTTGTTCAATTAACTATTCAACTCGTATCTAGTGCATAGCATATACACTATGTATAGTAATTAATGACAACGTTAACATCATCTTTACTTTGTATTTTAATCAACAGAACAGAAGCTTAGACGGGCAGGTAAGAATGACGTACACTACATTTATATTATAGACATTATCACGTACACATAATGGCTTGAATAATAACACTATATATAGTCGAACCCAATGTTTATATTTTGATTGTTTGTTCAATTAACTATTCAACTCGTATCTAGTGCATAGCATATACACTATGTATAGTAATTAATGACAACGTTAACATCATCTTTACTTTGTATTTTAATCAACAGAACAGAAGCTTAGACGGGCAGGTAAGAATGACGTACACTACATTTATATTATAGACATTATCACGTACACATAATGGCTTGAATAATAACACTATATGTAGTCGATAGCAATTTTGATATTATGACTCTTTGCTCAATTAACTATTCGACTCGTATCTAGTGCATACCATATACACTATGTATAGTAATTAATGACGTCATTGTTAACATCTTTATTTTGTTTTTCAATCAACAGAATTACAAGGTAAGAATTACGTACACTACATTTATATTGTACACATAATGGCTTCAATAATAACACTATTTATAGTCGATCGCAATGTTTATATTATATTATGAGTGTCTGATCACTTAACTATTCAACTCATATCTAGTGCATGCCATATACAGTATATAGTAATTAATGGAATCGTTGTTAACATCACCTTTACTTGTTTTTTCTCTCAACAGCACAGGGGCTTATACGGATAGGTAAGAATGACGTACACTACATTTATATTATAGAAATTATCACGTACACATAATGGCTTGAATAATAACACTATTTATAGTCGATTGCAATGTTTATATTATATTATGAGTGTCTGTTCACTTAACTATTCAACTCATATCTAGTGCATGCCATATACAGTATATAGTAATTAATGGCATCGTTGTTAACATCACCTTTACTTGTTTTTTTCTCTCAACAGCACAGGAGCCTATACGGGCAGGTAAGAATGACGTACACTACATTTATATTATAGACATTTTCACGCACACATAATGGCTTGAATAATAACACTATTTATAGTCGATCCCAATGTTTATATTATTACTGTTTGTTAAATTAAATATTCAACTCGTATCTAGTGCATACCATATACACTATGTATAGTAATTAATGACATCGTTAACATCATCTTTACTTTGTATTTTAATCAACAGAAGGGGAGCGTAGACGGGAAGGTAAGAATGACGTACATTACATTTATGTTATTGACATTATCACGTACACATAATGGCTTCAATAATAACACTATATATAGTGGAACCCAATGTTTATATTATGACTCTTTATTCAATGAACTATTCAACTCGTATCTAGTGCATACCATATACACTAAATAGTAATAAATGACATCGTTGTTAACATCGTTACTTTGTTTATTTAATTAACAGAACTAGGACTAGGTAAGAATGACGTACACTATATTTATATTATAGACATTATCTCGTACACATTACTTGACTAATAACTCATAATATATATAGTCGATCGCAATGTTTATATTATGATTTTGTTCCATTTATATATTCAACTCGTATCAAGTGTATATTATAAACACTATGTATAGTAATTATCACTATCGTTGTTAACATTATCTTTACTTTGCATTTTAAGTAATAAAAAAGAGGAGACAGGTCGGTAAGAATGACGTACACTACATTTAAGTTGACATTATCACGTACTCAATTCATCTTGAATAATAACACTATATATAGTAAATCTTAATGTTCATATTATGACTTTGTTCAATTAAATGTTTAACTCGTATCTAGTGCATACCATATAAACTATGTATAGTGATTAATAAAATCGTTAACATCATCTTTACTTTGTATTTTAATCAACAGAACAGGAGCTTATACGGGCAGGTAAGAATGACGTACACTACATTTGTATTATAGACATTATTTCGTGTACATAATGACTTGAATAATAACACTATATGTAGTCGATAGCAATGTAAAATTTTAATCTGAAAATAACAATCTAGAACCAGTGTAACTAGTTCGTATCTAGCATAAATACTATGCATCATAACCAATGCATTGTTTTGAATATTGACATTACTTTGTATTTTAATCAACAGAACAGGGACGTATACGTGCGGGTAAGAATGAAGTATACTACGTTTTCACTATGAACATTATCACAGAACTACATATAATAGTAACGTAGGATAGAGAATATAATAATCAACGACGTCTGATTAATATTGTCTTTATTTCTTTTTATGTATCATTAGAATACGCTCGTTATATTGCAGGTAAGAATGTTGTACATGGATATGTTTCTCATATATACATTATACCTATACACCCTTTAACAAATTGTTGTAAATACTTTTTAAAAATGTCTGAACTATATTAAATCGCGGCGCTCCTGTTGGCTATTAAAATGTTAATAGCCGGGTTGTGGTATTCATGCGATAAAACACATTTGTTGGAAATAAAAATTGTAGCCAATGTAAGATTGTTATCTGATAATAAAAAGATCTAGCACCAGTGTAACTAGTTCGTATCTAGTATAGATACTATGCATTATAATCAAAGCATTGTTGTGAATATTGACATTACTTTGTATTTTAATCAACAGCACAGGAACGTATACGTGCGGGTAAGAATGAAGTATACTACGTTTTCACTAAGAACATTATTTCAGAACTACATGTAATTGTACCGAATGATATAGACTATTATAATCAACAACAACGGATTAACATTGTCTATGTTTATTTTTATGTATCAATAGAATACGCCCGTCGCATTACAGGTTAAATGTTGTACACGGCGTACGTATATCTGATAATAGCACTATGCATAGTAGATTTATATACATTTATCGAATATCGCTTTATTTCAGGCCAATAAACAATTGTATATTTGCAGAACTACGCACTGCAGATAACTGACAAAAGCATTCAATACACTTGTTTAAAAATACATTACGTTTCTGTACATTGCGTGATATTCTGAATACAAACATGAATGGGTCTATAATTATATCCATCTGTAATTATCTCCAATGCTAATATGAACGTTGTGATAGCATTTCTGATGATTTCTCTGTATTGGTTATTCAACTATAATTTAGATATTTACACAACGTATACTGACATTGTTGCTAACATTATCTCGATTTTGTAATGCAACAGAAATGAAACGAAAACGTTTCTCGTATACATAAAACACGATTGAAATTCTTTATATTTGATAGAAAAGTTAATATTCAGATTCCGTGTACCATTGATTATTCACTTTTCCTATGTATACTAATCAATGACGTCTATATTATTATTTGGCCTTTTTATTTTTAATTTCAGAGCAGGCAGAGCAATCGGATGATGAAGGTATGCACATGTGATAATTATTAGTATGTCATTGACGTTAATGCAAGACAATAAGAAAATCAAGTCTTATCTGTGGTGGTTTTTGTTAATATCATTATGAACTAGAAGAGTCTGAGAGCGCGAACACTCTCCACACTGGCATACTCTATTGTATTAATACCTATCTTGTCTCGAGAACCCCTGCTAAATAATCAATAATCACCAAAAATCTGAAATATCGTGTTTGCAGACAAACGACGACACGATCCTTATCTTCCCCAAACTATATTGGGTAACCAGCATCTCAAAAATCATACTTAATGTACTTGTGTATGTTTTCTCCTGTCTGTGTATATGAATATTAATTATTCCTTGTTAGTTATCAAATTTGTTATTTTTAAACAAACCTGTCTTATGTAATTATAAAAAGGTTGTAAGACTCAATTTTGTTGGTACACGTTTCGCAAGTCATGAACACCACGACGTGTTCAATCAACTATCTAACTCGCATCTAGTCTATACCATAACAATAATGTGTATACTAGTCAATGGCATCGATGTTAACATTATATTTATTCAATTTCAATCAACAGACGAATTTTCGCTTATTCATAAAGGTATGTATGCCGTAAACTCACATCATTATTTATATAAACGTCATGAGCATTATGTCTTGAATAATGAAACCGCAGAGTGCAGAGACAACAAAGCTTCAATGCAACGCCCTATAAGCGTTCTGATCTAGCTAAAACTATAAAATATAAGCTGTGTAACCTTAAAGGGCGGTGGTCGTTGCCGCGTCTTGTTCGATTTAGGACTCGTAGCCACGTATACAACGCGTGTGAAATGCATAGTTTATATACATGAAACGCGAACACGCACTGAGCGACGACAACCGCCCTATAATTCAATGTACGGTAATTTGTGCATGTTGACCCAGGAATAGAGTTTTATAAACTTGTACGTGATTAGAATTACCTTATAGTATATTATATAAGCATTTTTGAAATGTATAGCACTGGATGGCTGTAGAGATTACTCTTAATCGTGCGTTACAAATTGTCAATTGTTCTCGGTATATACAAAAATCTACGTTCATCTAAAGGAACGTTATCACATTTCTATACTGAGTAATAACATGAGATTCAAAGTTAAATGTAGTGCACGTTATACTACACATGATATCAATAAAATTTTATATCTTTGTTTCAGATTTTACAGAACAATCTGACGATGAAGGTATTTTTATTCGTAATTTTGATTACTAAGGTTAATAAATTGAATCTCGTGATTGTATTTCCGTCTTTTTGAATATAAGATATATTTATGAATAACATTTACTTTGTTTTTAATGCAGACTAAATGGTATTTCAATGTAAAGGAGTTTGAAATGACAAAGGAAATTGCTGTGAATGAATGACGCCATATTGAACTTTTGTATATAAAAACTATATCATCATGTTTGTGACCGCTGTGTTGTAATATCATCATCCACAAGAAAACCGGAGTTGTCTCTATATACAGAAATCATTGCATTCATTGTTAATGCAGCTTAAAAAGCAGTTCAGTCAGTTTAGAACTGTTCGGTTGAACGTATAATTCAATACTTTCCAAATAAACGCAATTAAATAGTTCAATTAGTATAAACGAGAACGTAGCATTAGTGTCCTTGACTTGCTTAGAAATCAGAAAATGTATTGAAGATTCAGAAAAACTAGAATATTCACTGAACATGTGTACCATGCAATCTATCTCTCTCAGAAACAATACGTAAAATTATTGTTCTTGTTTTGTTAAAAGGAATTTTAGGTGTTTTTTTGTAAGGTAATATTTACAAACTATTTAACAAGGAATAACAAGTCAAAATTAGTTTACGCATTATAAATAATTCCCTGTATACTTAATCTACAATTAATCCTTTGCGTTTGATTTTTTCCAACATTTTATATAGTACATCATTTCTAATAGATTTGCACTTACTTTGAGACTTTTATTCGCTTTTTTTCTTGTCTTGTAATGCAATTTGTTTTATCAGTTACACCTGTAAATGGAATAAAGGGTTTCCTAACACGAAATAAAAAAAAAGAAACAAATAAATGGTTAAGGGTTAAGATATATATATATATATATATATATATATATATATCATATTCTTAGTATGTCTCTCTCGTAATTAGGGGCCCTCTATAGTTGAGTTCAGTTTCTTATTTCTGCGGCTCGTGCATATATTTCGTGAGTTGTGCAATATCTCGTGGTACAACCGCGGGGGGGGGGGGGGTTATTGGGTTATTGCTATTATATTATACCAGTATATTGACAAGGTGTTTACTTGCATTTACTATAAGATCATGATTATGGCAATTGAACCTGAATATTTATAAACAATATGTAGTTGTAAATTGAATGCAAACAACAAATACACACGCAACACAGTTAAAATTAAATATAATTGTATTCCCCGTGAAAACGAAACATACCCACAGTGAATAGAACAGCGTAAACACTCAAATTAGCATAGCAATAGATGACCTTCCTGACCTGTTAGTGACTACGTCAACGCCATTTGAAATACAGGGTCGTGTGCAGACGAAGTCCGAAAACGGGGACTTATAATTCGGTCTCCGTCCGTCCGTGTGTCCGTGCGTCTCTGCGTCCGTGCGTCCGTCCGGAGTCATATCTCAGAATCCCTTGGACCGATTCCGTTCATTCTTTGCACGTGCCTAGTAGTTTATGTGGGACAAATGCACATGCAGTGGTTTAGCGATTCGATTCAAAATGGCCAACTGGCAGCCATCTTGTTTTTTGAAAATGGTGTATTTTGGACATGCTTTGTCAGTTTTCATTCAAACTTGGTACATAGATTATACATGTTAGGATACATGTCCATGATGATTTATTTCACAATTGGATCAAAGATGGCCGACTGGCAGCCATCTTGTTTTTTGAAAATGTCGTATTTTGGACATGCTTTGTCAGTTTTCATTCAAATTTAGTACATAGATCATACATGTTAGGATACATGTCCCCGACCGTCCGTGAGTTCATGAGGAAGACCGTCCGTGTGTCCGTCTGTCCGTGCGTCAGTCTATCCAACGTCATATTTCAGAATCCTGTGGACCGATTCCGTTCATTCTTTGCATGTGCCCAGTACCTTATGTGGGACATATGCACATGCAGTGATTTAGCAATTCGATTCAAAATGGCCGACTGGCAGCAATCTTGTTTTTTGAAAATGTTGTATTTTGGACATGCTTTGTCAGTTGTCATTCAAACTTGGTACATAGATTATACATGTTAGGATACATGTCCATGACGATATATTTCACAATTGGATCAAAGATGGTCGACTGGCAGGCATCTTGTTTTTGTTTTTTATGCGGTCGGGTATCTTGGATGTGCTCTGTCAGTTTTCATTCAAATTTGGCACATACATGTACTTTATACATGTTAGGATGCATGTCCATGACAATTTGTTTCAAAATCTGGTCAAGGATGGCCGTTTGACAGCCATCTGACTTTTTGACCTTACTACTATATTTCCACAATTTATGTACCATTTTCATTCGTATTTGGCACATACATCATACATATCTCTGTGTTTCATAATCAGATCAAAGATGGCTGAATAACGGCTGTTTTTATTTTGGCCATATTACTATGACACGAAACACGTGTTTTCATGTAAATAAACAATCTGTTGTATACGCCACTTGGAACTCAAGTTTCAAGGACACGCTTGCGACAACCCCTCCGCTTTAAAATGACAAGCACAAAGAGAACTTAACGGGGACTGTGTCATTTTCAATGACTTGTTTTTTAAGTTTTGGTATTTTCGAAAGCCAACAAGGACCCGTTTAAATCTCGCGTAAGTAACAACCAATCACAGCCCCCACTTTTATACAGGCTGTCGGTTGCTTCATCCTTTTCAGTGTAGCGATACTCTACGGGCAATCTTTCTGTATATTATATTTTGCCCACTTGAATAAACCATCAATAGAAAATTATCAGTATATTTTTTATTTACAAAAGATATTCCACAGTATTTTACAATTGTTGTCATTACATTGAATATTTTTTTCTCTTCCAACAAATGTGTACACTTTCTGATGCATCTTCGCCAGCCAAGGTTCGTTTATTCAGTCATCGCTTCAATTTTACATCAAACACTGAGCAACAAATAAGTAAATCACAATGATTAGAACACTGTAAACAGATATAGTAAACAATGGAAAATGATTTTAAATTGTATAACGGTCACCGGCCCACGGCATCGACGCAGAATATTAGAGCAAAAAATATTTCCTGATCAATTGCGATGTATTCCAAATAAGAAATATATTATTCCAGTCCAAATCAGCTCAATTACTTTAATAAAGAGTTATTGTATAATGTGCAAAATGTGACACATTTTGATAAATATTTACAGCTACGGCTTCAATACCGTAGACGATTTTGGGCCGTATCGTCAACAAAACATCACCCGTCTCCAAGCGACTGGAGAAAGATAACGGTGTTCGGTCGAACCGGTGGAAAAAAATCGTCATTCCCGGAATAACTACACAAAATATCTACCTAAACTAGAACCATTCGAGCCACAACATGAACTTAAAAATAAAAATAAAAGATGACTTTCGTTGCATTTGACAATGATAAACCGAAAAGCCGTGTTTTTCCCGGTCGTTTTTGTCACTAACGTCGGTATATTCCGCCATTTTATTTGAGTGTGTTTGCGACCTGACTCTGCCCGGTGACGTCATCAGGTGCGCTATAGAAGGAGGTCTGTGATTCTTTGGCTAAAATCGTCGATAGTGAGTCTCATTGAAATCTCGTTACATAGGAATCGAGTCGAATCGGAAAACCAAAATCAAAGTAAAATTATAAAATAAAAAAGCATTAATAACAAAAGCAATAAAAAATAAAATAAAAATAAGTTTATAGCCAAGCTCGTACACTACATCAGATTTTAATCAGATTAGTACATGATATGCCTTGTCTCAACTCCGGCCAAATAAAGGACTGTGCATGCCGTCGCTCTAGTAAGACATTTGTTCGTGTACACTCGGGACAAATATGCAGCTTTCGAAATAACCTTTTCCATCTCCCCTAATTTATTTATCTCCAGTTGAGTATAGCAATACTAGTACCATATATCGTCGTCGAATTTTTGGTTATCTCATGATATTTAAAACAAATTTTGTCAGGTAGAATTGTGTCTGTTTTTGGCATTTTTTCGCCCTTCAATTCCATCTAGTTGGTCATCAGTTAACCTTAAAGATCGTGTTTTTTGTTGGATGTTCGCAATTCATTTCAAAGTCACAACACCGAGGACAAGACATGTTTTACCAGCAAACACAGCGCTCTGGCGTTCTTTTAGGTTTGTGTGGCGAACGACGATCACCCAACAGCTGACCCTCACAACGTACTTGGATCCCGCCATTAACAAAAAGCAATATCATGGTTAAAAAATGTTCAGATATTTTTAATTCGGTAATTTTTCCAATATCTTTTCTAAAATTCCACCACTATATTTCCCTAAAAATCAAATGCTACCGGTTTTATGTATTTCCACATTAAATTTGTAGTCAATTCATGTTCCAGGGCCACTTTGTTTAGCGTAACTGTGCGTTATTAGCCAATATACCAAAAATTACTTATGCAAATTCTGTGTTTGGACTAATCAAATCGATGGATTAACACCACTGGTATAATAATTTGTATCCCCTTCCTCATAATCACTAAAAAAGTACAATTCTTATAGAAGTATTACAATTTTCAGTATCTCATTGGCAATGTTGCAACGTTTCATGCATTGTATTGTAGGATAGGATGAACGGAGAATACTCTTGCATCAAACATTATTCTTGATATACTTCACCATCGTTCATATACAGAATAGCAAACATGACTACAATTAAATTTATGTCCCATTATCATCTTCCTGCATTTTTGCAATCGCTACCAAGACTAGCATCACAAGTTTAATACATGAAATATTCCAGGGGGTCTAGATTGTGTGTTGACTGGTGTGCAATATTTAAAATAACATAATACATAACCATATAAAACATAACGTATTATTGCCATCAACGTAGTTTATAATCTGTGATAATAGACACTACAAATGTTGTTTAAATGAATACAGTTATTGCAACTAAGCAAAAACCAATAGTTTCACCCATAACGATTTTCCTCAAAAATAAAATGGCGACAAGCGAGCCTGAGCGAGATGGAAGTACCGACAGTTTTGAGCTTTGAAAGTGCAGACCCACGTTTATGTAATTGTAAGGGAGTTTGTATATGGATCGGGGCGTGGGACTTGCCAGGCTTCAGGCTTCAGCACTGGCATTGACTATAGGTTGCTTAATTTGTTATTGCTGTGATGAGTTGTGGAATATATGTTATCTATACGGACCCAATAAATCGTGCATGCGCAGTTGCGACGCCTATATCTATTTAATCCATCGAATCAAATTGTATATAAAAGAAACTTTCATTATTGGATGGACACTATGGTACATGGATGTATTAATCATTATCGTTCATTCCCTACTGCGTGTTATTTAGTTTGAGACACTCAGCGTTAGCATTCAATACATGTCATTCCATTTGCTCTGCATCAACAAACTTCACGACTATAAAGAGATTTCCTGCAGCGACAAGAAACCAGTTTTGAAAGTTCGTTTGGTGATGGATCTGTTGTCATAAGCACTGGTTGCAGTTTACCATCTTAGCATTGTCAGTGTGGGCACCCTAATTTTATATTTGAAACCACAAGCTCACGATCTCATTAGATAGCGCCCTCTTGTGGGTAAAACAGAGGATTGAAAGGTCACATTGTGTTTTGCATGTTGTATGAAAAATTAACCTTGAGGAAAAGTGGTAATGAGCTATTTAAAGCGGAATAAATCTACTGTTTGCTGGTTGCTGAATCTGTATGTAATATTTGGGGGGGCTCGTCCGGGAACCAGTAGACAGAAGAACGCAGTCAACAGTTTAAACAAGAACCATCCAGTGCAGACAGTGAGTATAGTGAAGACAATCTGTGGGACGCTATTAGCCTAATGTGTGTTGGCTATACGGATATTCCATTAACACTAAATGGAATATCTAGAATAGTTTACATCAGCATAAGATAGAAGGAAAGAAAAACTGCTTTTATACCTATTAGATAATGATGACCTGTTCAAAACTGCAATGGAAGTTGGTTTAGATGAGAGGCCCCGTAAAAAAAATCCATACTGACTCTAGTGAAAGCCATTAATCACCACACAGATACTGAGTGGTTGTGTTTGGAAGATGGTGGGATATCACACTTCTTGAGCTCCAAAAACTTTATGTCAGACTTGGCACAGGAAATGGAAGTGTTGAGTGACATTGGAAAAAGTGACAGCATGGATGAGAAAGTAGAACAGCTGGATGAAGAACTAGCCAAATTGGAGATGCGAATAACAGATATATAAAATGAGAGTGATCCCAAAGCAAATACACAACCATGTGATCGCCATGACAACCTCTAAGTCAGAGTCTGCTGCAGCTGGTGAGGCCATCCGAATGAATTTAAAAACACTAGGTGCTGCTCTGAGAATAAAGAAATTTAAGACAGATTAGGGAAAGGGTTAACTTTTTTCAAGTTTGGTGCGCCAAATACAGAGTAGATTAATTTGGGGATTCTCCAATGATGATATCATATAAGCAGTTGTTCGAGCTACCAATCCAGGATTAAAATCTAGAAGTTGTTTATAGGGTAAAGTAGAGTTTTTTCAGGAAGCCCAAGCAGCTGGAGGGTCAACTCAGTATTTCATGATGCAAATGATGAATTTAAGGCACAAAGTATTATTTGCCTCACGCGAATCTGAAAGTTGAAATCACGTCTCGCAATGAAGTGGTCTGGTCTGAGTAGTGATGTAATCCAACTGGAAATGAAGCAATATGCCAAAGATTTCACGATTAAAAACTCAATGAGATAGTGTGTAGTGAAAACGAAAGTCGTTGCTATGAATTATCATACATTCGAAGCAATAAAGATTGAACAGTATCAGTGGTACCACCGAGGAAATGACTAAGGACACTGAATTTAAGAAAATAAGTAACCTAAAAACGAGATTTCATTATTGGTACGTGCTGAGCTGAGCAGAGCAGATATAGGAGTACTGACTGAAGCAATGAATGATAAATCCAGAAGAGGACAAAGGAGGAGCGGTTGTACTAAGTGTCGTAAAGAATGAAATGATATATGCAAGTACTGTTCCAGTTGGACTGTCATACTAAACGAACTAGCAGACATGGTGAACCATCGGAAAACGAGGTTGGGCTACTTCAGCGGGACATGGATTTACCATGGTAACTAAACAGTCCCAAACATGCCACAATTGTCAGAAGAACTCAACTCTACTCAGTTTCGTATGTATACTGGGAAGTACTGTTCATAAGTATGACTGAGGCTGAAGTAGCACCAGGTACAACACAAAGCAAATTGTAATATTGTACATCAGGTGGCAACCTCAAGTGATAAACACAGTGTCAGTGATAACATTAAAATGACATTTCCCACTAATCTTACACCTAGAATGATGAAGTTGGTAGAGGAGTGGTGTTATATTTTGTGCTATATGCATGGAGAAAAGGTTGAAGCCCTGTGGGATGCGGGAGCAGAAGTATGTGTTATGACACACAAATGGAAACAGCAGTTTATCCCGCATTTACCACTATTGGAAGTGGGACAAAAATTAGATCTGTCAGCATGAGATGGATGTCAGATTCCATACACTGGATGAGGGGGGGGGGGGGTTAGTTCCAACTGCTGACAGACAGTAATACTACTAATATTTTTGGGGGGGACCTTTTCTTGTGAGGGACGTAAGTCATGGGAAGGGTGGTGGGACTTACATACCAGTCATTGGCTACAATCTTATTGAAGAGATAGTTAACAAGTACTTGCAAAAACTAACTGGAGGAAATCAATCAACTGCCTTGATAAAATCCCGATGCATTTTCAACAGTACAGCAGAATAACCTGAAGTCAGTAATTAATCTCATTCAGTGCAAAGCAAATGAAAAAGACGAATTATGTGGAGTCAGAGTAGGTAGAAAAGGTGTAACAATTCCACGAGTAGGGACAGTTGATGTGAGATGTCAATTTCGAACTGGACCAGTCAGTGAAAAGCAGCCAGTGTTGTTCAAACCTAATGTAGCAATGCCCTGACCAGATGACTGATGACCTGATAGTTGCAAAACAACTTGACAAGCTCTCTAAATGGATTACACACAAAGTGACAGTAAAAGTCCACAATCCAACAAGGCATGGTATTTCATGAGAAGTCACACTGAATTTGGTAAAGTCAATTTGATCCAGTCTGTCATTCGAGTGGATATTCAAAAGGTAGACAACAAGACTATGTTACGTACTTGTGATTTTATGAGACATAAAGAGAAGATTGATTTCATAATGTTTATACTGAAGTAATATGGCTTGTGGACAGAAGTTAAATGTTCGCCAGATGAGGGCGTAGTGATATGCTGTTTTCTTCTTCCAAAATTGTAGACACCCTTTGTTATGTAAATTACAAGCACACCTGGTAGAACCCACTGTTCTTCCAGAGTTAAAAACAAGTATGACCTGTCAATCACCTTTATGACAGTTATCAAAATGCACACCGTTTCTTCCCGTCATTCCATGCACACTTCCATTTGTAGGGTTATGATCAGAGACTCTGCTGAATTACAAAGTTTGCTGTTTAAGCTGAACCTGACACTATGAACACTACTAACTGTAATTGCATTTCTATTGTACAAAGGCTATAGTCGTTCAAAATGAAATTAAGATTTGGCATATCTTAAACATAAAATATTCTAAGGACTGATCACCCTGCAAAGATATTTTGTGCTGAACTATCACAGTTATGAAATGGGAGTCAATAGAACTGTTATATTATGGACTGTTTGGAAATTGAACATTGGTTCTAAACAAAAGGAATACCTCAACAATTTCATTATTATTTATTACTTTTATTCAAACTATACACATAACTCAAGTTTTTATTTGGGTAAAAGTATTCTCTGCTGACTACATGCCTTTGTATTAATTACAGCTAGCCAGTGAACTGCGGATACATTTTTTTCTTTTGGATTTTTGAGTAATTCCAATATCCTAAGTTGAAATGCATGGGACTCCTTTTATTCAACAGGGAGGAAGTGTGGGAAGTTTATCGTATTAGATAGCGCCATCTTGTGGGTAAAATAATGCTACATTCCTCATCTGTCTTTGGCAGAACAGCCAATAAATTACATCTGCTGGTGTGGTACCAGCCATAGATTCATCAGCATACAAAGGTTACACACATCTTTTCAATGTCTTCTACAATATCTAAAGGCTGACCAAACATCGCCAGTGTTTCCTATTGATTCTGATTATGATAGATAAGATTTCAAGCTTTCTTCTTCCCAATACCAGCAAAGGAACTTGTGGAGTCACAACCAGTACCTGCATGACATTCTGGTGAGACTTGACAGAGTTGCCAGCCAAGACTGTGTGGCGAACTGTAAATATGTATGAATTGCATCTTAGTTTAAGCAGTGAAATCGTAAAACGGGCGTGGGTCTGGTCTATGAATGGCCTGTGTCAACATATGGTTGAAATTAGAGAATAATTTGTTGTTATGTAGACCTTGTCTTGTACTTGTTTTGTAAAATGTGAAACGTTGACTAAAATCAGAACTACAATATTTTTTACGCATGCCTCAAAGGCTCAAATCATATTTTATTAATATCCTTTTCTAGTTAAGTTTCATTCCCAGTAGATGGTTTGTATGTTTATAGGATCAGAATAATTTTGGAATATGTAATTAGTTAAATTTATGGGTGTCATGTGACCTACATATCTGCATTGTATTTGCTAGGCGTTTGTTACCACTGATTCTTTAGCAAAAAAGAATATGTTTGTCATTTGCAATCTTTTCTTTATTTATGTATCTTGAGTTATCGTTGTAATGTGATAAGAAAACGGAACAACAAATATTACTGTGAAATGGCCACTTATTTGTACAAAGTTATTTTATTCAAGTCATTAAGCAGTACAACACTTCAAATAATAGATTAGTATTTTAGATTTAGTTTTTTTTTCTATTGGTTTTCTGTTTATGTTAAAGTTATTTTTCTTAAACATTTAAAGAGAGAAATATCAATCAGTGCTGCGTTCACGTCGTCCTCCGTTAATATACTAAACATGTTGCTTTCAATGCACTAATATTAAACGCCTTCTATCGTCTAAAACATAAAATATAAAATAAAAATATTATCAATCCCAGTTAGATTTATGTTGAAGATAGGTATGAACTTTTAACACAGGCACGATACATAGTTTTGGGAGAGAAATGTTGAACCTGTATATGGTAGCTTAAATTGTGTGATTTGATATAAAAAAAATCATTTAGTTGAATATTTTTACATAAATTATTTTTTAACCCGGTCTATCAGATTTAACTTTCTTCTGTCTACTATTGTTTGTGTAAGGATGAATAATAGTATGTAACCTTACTAAATAATGATGAACAACATTTCAAATGACCGGAACAGCAGTAGCCCGCTATTGTGACATGTTATTTGCAAATTGGGCTAATTATTTTTTTTTTCTAATGAAGGCAAATTTCTGCAGAATTGTCCATCAACATTTCTGAATTTAGTGATTATATTAAAAATGATATATTCAGTTGAATGTGGTGTTAATAACACTACATAATCTACTACATACTTGGATTTCTACCAGACTAAAAAGATTATGTTAATATGTTAATTTTACCATCAATTATCCACATCGTTGCAGCATTATATAATTCTACTCCCTCCTACTAACTGGTTATACACTTCCGAACTTGTCCGCTATATGAGAATGCCTTATTAGTACATGTGCCAACTTTTTCAAAACGTGTTTGACAGATGTACTGGGGTTGTTTATAAATATAACTGTTACAGAGATGATCTCTGATGACATTTTTCTGATGTAGACATATGGTTTTAGACAGAAACCATTTCAATGTTACACCGAAATGTTTGATGTATTTACAGCAGGCTGTAACTTATGGCTTCACGATGACAGATGTGTGTATTGAGATTCAAATTGTTTTTAGGTCACTCAGTAGTTAAAAATTACAAAATGCATATATAAATCACATAACCTGTTCTCCAAAATTACTATCATTTAGTCCAAAATACATGACTCTCGACGTCCCTTGCAACGGATGAAACAAATCAATTCATACAAATGTTGCCTTGAGTCTAATTTATTCCAATCCAAATACAGCATGACAAGTGGCGATTGACTGCAATGGAAAACCAGTCAATAAGCAAAATGGTATACATAACAAGTCATACATGCCAGCATACACAACACTAAACTGCACGACTTAGGAGACAGCGTCCCAAGCGGGTAATTCACATTTACTATTTTTTTACCGTAAATATTACCGTAAATTTTGCAAAAAAAAAACAACTGATTTAAGAAACCATTCAAACGCATGATGTCAACAAGGATGAATAAAGGTGAGGTAAATAGCCATAGCTTAATCGATCATACACAACTATATGATGCAGAGCTTACTGCACAGTCTATTATATCATATGCTATTGGCACTTGTATTGGTAAATTGCTAGAAATAATATACTCAGCGTATTTATAAATTGACCCGATAACAAACACAATTCCTTGGCTTTCAGCCAGTTAGTAATGACGTTAGTAATGTGGACAACGTTTACGGAGCTCGACACTAGACTTTTCCTCTCAGACCCTGACCTTGGCAACTAAAGGCCCTACCGGGCTATACTAATAAAATAAATACACAGCAATAGTTGTATAATGTACACACAAGTACATACAAACCATTTTGTGATGATTAAACATAGTCTCGACAAACATGCATAACAATAAATAAATCTACAACCTGAATTTGATATCAAGATTGCTTTATTTTGGCATTTGGTCTACGTATTCGTAGTTTTTCATTCTTTAGTATTATGCTTATTAATTTGGCAATTAGCAAAAACTTCTTCAGAAGTGATTGAACTACAGTTTTAAGTTTTTATATATTTAGACAGTGTTGGCCACACATTTTGTTAACATTTTGGAGTTTTACAATTATAGCAGATCATTTTACAAAAGGAAATTTTACCTATGGAATGTCTCTTTTTCGTTTTGTTTTTAAATCGCATTACTTTTGTTCTGGTTCTTCAGTTGGTGAGGACGTTTCCAACTTAGATGACTTCATCAACGCAGTGAAATACATTACGTGTGCACAGAGGGCCATTTTGCGCGTAATATTATGCAAACCCATTTGTGACAAAGGCGTGTGAGCGTGAAGCATGCTGCAAATGTATGTTTGCTCCTTTGAGAAGTCACTGGGAGCGGGCCAGCAAAGTCCATGCCAACATTGTAATGGTTTATGTGTTACTGGAATCGCACGAGAGATTTACATCTTTTCGCCAGTTGAACCAGAAGAATATTGTGGCCACTACTTTCCTTGTCTTCACCGAACCAAAATAACCAAAGTCATCATGCAGTGCTTCTAATACACAAGAAGCTTCTTTAATTGAGAGAACTTTCAGTGACCTACCTTCATGACTTTCTTTGAATAAAGCTGTTTACATGACTTGGTATATTGTTAGGTTTCTAGCAATATAATGGTCTTTGATATCTTATCAATTGATATAGCCTTTAAATGGTGCTCTGGAATGGTAGTTAGTTTTCCTGATCTATGTTTAATTTTTTGTCAATATAATATACCAGTTTTCTCTTTGATTCTTTGAGTTGGCGCACATGTGTTTGGGACTTTTGGTCAGTAACGACTATGAAATGACATCCTTCTAAGTACATGCTGAATTATTCACCAGAAGCCCACACAAGTGCAAGACATTCTTTCTCCGTTGTCCATGAACTAAACTTGCCGGGTCAGCATGAATGCTCTGGCCATTCACCACATTCATTGACACTTGACGTGCATTTCGCGGATTCATCTTAAATCTGGTACTACGAAACTCATTAAAACATCCATTAATATCATCCAAGATAACCCTCGGTTATATAGCATATATAAGTGTGTTTGTTTACTTAATGCAATCTGAAGTTGAAGCTGAGGTGTTGTTTTGCAATTCTCAAATCCAATTCCAGCCTCGAAAGAATGGTCAAATGTATCACACTCGTCAGTCTGAATATGGGTGAAAACATTTTTGGTATCCCTCTGAGTGATAAGTGTAATTTGGAGACTTTATTGTTTCCATTCTTAATTCCGTAAGCAAAGAAATAGGCTTTAATATAGGTTTAGTGGAATTCAATTTCGGTTCGTTCACTGCCGTTCAATGGTACAATATTCAATGTCACACTTATGACCAGATTAAAAAGCAGGATAATTTAATAGATGTTTGTAAGCACGCTAACATCAGGTACGATTACAGATGATGTTATTCGATACACTGAAAAAGCTCCTCAAATTAAAATAAACTGCAAGAAACTTGTTCTTAAAACTTTGTTCTAGGAACATCACATGACACGCACAACAGCTATCGTCTTTCTATCCAAGTAGTATGCTGATTCCACCAACCCAGATCATGAACTTGAACATGAACAATTATATTATATAACTGTCGTGGTTTTAAATCGTCTTTATGTGATATTACAAAGCAATGTAATGACGGTAATATTTGTCTTTTACAAAATTCTTGGCTATGCAAAACAACTATCAATGCTTTCAAACGTGCATCAAGATTTGTATGTCTGTGGAGTTACTGACATTGATGACACTGTACGGCCCAGGCGAGGGCGTCCGTTTGGGAAGGTGTACAATTTCTTTGTAAACATATTAGAGTTATAGGATTTAATGACTTGAAACTCATTGGTTATTACTTCAGCGAAAATTGTATATTTTTTATGTAAAACAATGCAGAAACAATTATATAGAATACATCGACTACTTAAATTAAAACAATCCTATTGGATTCAAAATCAAAATGAAATCATTAATTGAAATCATCATGTTTTTTAAATTCACCGAAACTAAAGCCGCAATTGGTAACTGTAAATTTTAACAGTGTTGGTGTAGCTTATAATAATATGTCCACACTCGTGTACAAAGAATGGCCACACTATTTTAAAATGTATTTCTAACTGTGATGATAGTTTAAAATATACGCTTAGACCATTGTTGACATGCATGCAGTTTGTATAATAATACTAATTTTTATAATAAATTTTGTGGGCCATGATACCAAAAATGAAAATAATAATTAGAATTTATGAATCGCCCATCATCCACCAAAGTGTTAGGAATATGAACCGCATTCCATTGATCATTTACCAAAATACGCTCATAAAGGTAATTGCCTCATATATACTAAGCACATCAAGCATAGTAACTGCATTATTCATTTTATTACCGTTGTACTTTTACCAGCTGTGTTGTTATCCGGATTGCAAATCAACAATAATACGTATTGTCTTCCACCGCACAGTAATAACGGAAGACCTAGACAGGAACTATGAAATAGTCATTGTTTGGTGTTTGCAGGCGCCATTGGCAACACAAATAGTAGTAATGTTATGCTATCTAACATTAATCTTAACTGGAATAAAAACTTTATGGAAAGTGTGTCATGGATATTCAGCACCGCCATCAGTAGACATGTGCAAAATTTGCTCCTTGACTACCTCGGCATACTGTTCATAGTATCAGCGCCCATAAACTCATAAAATACCGCTGTCGCAAACCTCATGGCTTACTTGTTAGGGTTTTAGGGATTTATTGGACGGAGATTATTTAATATTTCAAATAAATTACAGAAATATGCCGCAACAAAATTTGACTGGATGAATTTATTTACAAGTTATTATAACATCATATCAGGCAAATCTTTCAAATTTATAACTGTTATGTGCGCTAACACAGCCACCGACTGTGTATTTTGCGTTCCTAATATGTGAACGGTTTAGCTACTGGGACTTGATAATAATGGGTTTTATTTCAAGTAAAACAATGCTATGTACTCTTGTTTGTGTGTGACTGAAGCATGTAATTATTCCTGTAGGGGAAATTACAGGAGATTTGTGATATATATTTGTGAGGTCGATATATACAATTGACCGGGACGGCGAACGGATAGAAGATACGCCAAGGTAGACATGTGATGATATTGAGTTTATGACATGCGTATCATCACAGTATGGCAGTATCTAGGTGGAAACGTGTTTATGGACATGATATTAAATATTATTATACATCTGTCACCGTAACGCCATAAGTTACTGCATGCCGTAATTTTGCGGTATTTTACGAGGTATTTTCATCCTCCCATATAAGGAAATGCGAATTCCAAATATGGAATGATTACGCGGGTAAGCGTCCTCTAATAATAAAAACAAACATGGCTGCCATCGGGGCTTGACTGGACTGGACAAAAAAAGTATGCTGATTCTGTTTTAAACTTTTTGGATTTCGGCATTCCCATGATGTATCCTTGGAAGGAAAAGATAGTAATAAGGTTATTACGAGAATACCACAAAGCATGCACTTAGACAGTTTGCTGCGCATCATAGTCAGGAAGCCAAGACCTTGAAAATATGATAACCTAAACCGAGATGACCCACTTCTTAAAACCACTTTTCTGTGTATATTGTGGAGGTTTGGAAATTGCTTGTTGGCAATTTCAATTCTCTTGCGCAAATTCACAGGACCTATATTTACATGTATCCATTGCTTGTCAGCTTAAAAAAAATCACATTTTTCATGGATGAATTATCTTTATTGACTTCAATTCTTTTCATTATATAAACAACACACCGCCTAATCGTGTTCTTAATTGTTATTCATGTAATAACATAATGTCACTTTGTGAAGTTATATTTCTAATTTGCATAAATTTGCATAACATTAGTTATATTGATGATATATTACTAGTATCACTAACATGATTTTCGATAGTTTACTTCTATTTATTTTCCTACATAATGCAAATATGTCTGTATTTTAATTATATACATGATTCATATGTTATTCATCATAAGGATTGCATTCTTGAATCCGTTCACATGTGCTAGGGTCTCCAGTGCATTTCATATATTTGCAGTATGTTGGCGTTACTGGTTCTGGTCTTTTTGACCTTGACATCATGACTTCATTTAATTTTCCATTCACAACCTTACGGCCGAATTCAATTGCTGGCAGCAGATGCAGATCACACAAATGAGCTCTTGGGTCGATCACCGGCTGATACAAAGCACGCAACAAGTGCAGTTCAAAAGCATCTTCAGTAGGAGATAAGGTTCAGAGATCTGCCTTACTGGATGCAAAGATGTGTTGTCGAAGCTTATCAAGTGAATGAAAGCGGCTATGACCATAGAGTGAGACAAAGAAATTACGTGCTCCATTAACAATATTATCAACTACAGCTACTTGTATGCCATTGTTTCCGTATGAACTATGAATTCCCCAATCATGGTTAGGGCAACCTTTGCAGCTTAATTCTTCTCTTGTCTGAATGGATAGCTAACTGTGTAACACCCAGTCAAGACATACACAGAAAGCAATGTCTCCATCACGTCTGTTGATTCTTTCTGATATACTCACATAGTGCCCTGATCAAGTCATAAAGGAGCATCATTGTATCCATGTTATTGACCCACACTTCGACAAGACCGCAATCAGTAGCCAGCAGATGCATGCACAAGCCTATTACATCAGTATCTGTTGCATGCTAGTAGCCAAGGACATTTGAACAGTATTTTGTATGTGCAATGATGCGAGTGTTAGCTTCTTCATGGTCAGTGCATGGAAGCTCTGCAAGATTGATCACTGATGCACTCGTCAGCTTCACATCTTTCCTGTTGTCTGCAAATGTACAACCTAGTACAAGTGTGATGTGCTCTTCCATCCACGTACAAGCCAAACAGTTCAGAAGGCTGGCTTTGTTTTTGTTTGGTTAGTCATGTATTGTTTTCAGTCTGTTATTTTGATTGACTCAGCGGACACATACTCTACACCAATTCTAGCCATGCCTTCTTGTCTTTGATGCACTTCGTCTTTTAAACCTTTAGATGGGTCAATATCGTGACGGTCCCCGATAAAGTTTATACAGTTGCTTGTACTTTGCATAAGTTAAAGCAATTTTTGGAAATAACGTTGCTGGAGTTGTCCAGAGGTGACCGATTCTAGTTTCTGGAATAAAAGCCAATAACATATGCTGTAGATAAATGAAAGAAAGGGAGTGTATTATGTTCAATGTATGCACTAGTAGTCTTCTTGCGAAACTGCATTAAATAGTTACTTTTTTGCATCTTGAACCCTTGTTGGAATCTAGTAACAGTGAGAGTGGGTACTCTGACCATTCATGACTAAATGTTTCATACTTTGTGTCACTATCTTAGAAAGTAGAGTGTATATCTGAAGTATTGCAATAAAAACTTTCTGTAAAGCAAATTTCATTACTCTTGCCCTTACAATTTTCTCAAAACCTTCTTCCCGTGCTGTTCTCATTGCTTCCACTCCCCTGTGTTTAATTGTGAGCAAATCATTACTTGTCGCCTTTTGTCCAGTAGCTATATTAATCAAATGATCCCACTCGTCAGTCGTGAAAGGTTTAATAAATCGTGAATCAATGTTATTCTTTATTAGTGCCACAGCATCCATTCTTTCGTTTGCTACCTTCAATGATACTCCACAATGACTTTAGGTTATTTTAACCATATGTACTGTTGACTTTAACTCTTCTGATGCATTTTTGATGTATTTGTCTCTTGTTGCAGCATTCTGAGTAATACTCTTTAACAAGGATATCTCACCTTTTTGTCGTAGGTTTACCCGAGAGCAAAATATGTCCAAATGCATTTGAACACTAAGCCTATGTACTCACCATCTAAATACTGGCGATAAATTTCTGGTGCATGGTCAAACAAAGCTCTCCTATTATGGATATATATATATGAGGAAACATGCTGCATAATTCCTATGACAAGCACTGATCATGTATGGAACCGTGTTTTCCCCCTCTTTCAAGTGTTGCAGTCAGTCATTAGATCTTTCCGACTTAATATAACATTTAATTATGTTCATCATCTCTTTATATATCTGCCAGTATTGTGCTGTTATTCCCATTCTTGCTTCATATTCCTTTCATAAATTATCAATGCTTTGCAGAATTTCTTTCACTTCTTGCACCAACTCTTTCAATTTCTTTCATATTATTGTCAGAGGCGGAAAAATAATTAATTCAGTTTAATTTCTCTGATAGATTCATCAAGCAATCGCCAGTCTTTAAATGCATCCCACTTCAAACCTATCATGGCTTAACTTACAAGTGAATGAATCCTATTCATCTTGTAGTAGTCCTTACAAGGCATGATCTTATTTATACCCTTATGACAGATGCCACTGGTTATGATTATTTCTTCCAAGCCATTTTCCTCATGATAAATCCAATAGACCCAAGAAGTTCTCAGTGAAGCGATGTGAAAACCACCCAGTTTCAGAATAACATGTGCGTATCTCTGCTGATATTTCCTGACAAGACTCATAGTTATGTCATATATCACTCTTTAATAACATCTGTATCTGCGGGATTCTTAAGGGAAATTAGTCCATAAGCAATTAAGCAGTTTTGGGCCAGTTGTGCATGCTCAGCAGCTCATTATATGAATTCCATGTGGGAGGTATTAGGTCTTGTGTTTCCTATTGGCAGCATACGAATCATGTGCCAAACTTAACTGTCATTGCTTGTGCAACTGAAGCATCAAACATTAAAGGAATATCATAAAGTGACCTAGCTTGTCTCCTGGCTTTCAAGTGCAGATGACTCTCAGCTGGTGAGAATAGTTGTGATTGCGAAATGATTCTCTGTCTATTTTTCATGATTGACAGGCAATAATAACTCTCTGTTTCCGAGAACTGGTAGGAAATGTGCGCTGTTGCATGAAGTGTGCTGCCATCGTTTGTGTGTTCATGGAAGTCTAAGTTATCGAGAGCGCATTGCATGAAACATTCACTTATCAAATTAGCTGGAATAAAAACTCCATCTTTATTGATCTGTTCTTCAGGTAACTCTTACTGGTAATATAGCGTTGTGTATTATCATAACTAGTGCAGTTTCCAAATCGTTTAAGCATTGTATCTTTACTTCTTGTCTGTTTTAAGATATGTAATGCCAGGTCAACATGTTTTGGCATAGGTAAATTTGTTGTACCAGCCATCACATCTTGGGACACATTTATGACATTTTCATTTGTATTACTGTCAGTGAGAACCCTTCCATTTTTTGTCAAATGTTGGACCTGCATCAGCTAATATTCATGCAATGTGGTTGTACAACTCAACAGGTATCCTAGATGTTGCCTCTTCATAAGTTATATGAAGACTTCGAGAATATGTAAATGGTTGCATGTCTGCTGTATCCATCTGTTCACTTGTACAAACACTGGTATTAACATTTTTGGCTTTTGATTTCATCACAGTTTTCCTATATTTGGTACAGGCAAATAAATCGCACTGAATATTGTGTACCTCTCCTGCAAGCTGACCAACACTGAGATTTTTGATCAATCTCAGATTGTGTAAGCTTGTATTACAGTTGTATTGTCAGTATACATAGCTTTTCAATGGTGATATGTAGACTGGACGTTCCCTTCTGTGGCAAAACATTAACTTAATCCAAAATGATTTAGAATACGCGTTTGTAAATGCTGTGTTCTATAGCTCATTGCATTAGGTACTCTGTTGACCAGAAGCAGCTCTCTGTACGGTCTCTGAGTTGCGTTGTGTAAAATACACATTCATCATAAAGTAGCCTAACAAAAAATTCTGATAATAATGCAGCAAATGCATTGTCACAGTTTCTTTACTACATCCGGGTATTCATAATCAAAACTTGTCCATACATATTCTTTTATATCTGAAATCTGCAGCTATCATACCAATGTGTTCTTCTCCATGGCCCTGATTTTCTTGAGAATTTTTTCATCATTCAATTCTTTTGCTTTTTGATGAATAACTTCCTGTCAAGCACTAGCTGGCGACCAACATTCTCGTTCGCACAAAAAAAATTGTTTGTAGTTCACTTGGGTAGCCCTCTTTCAGAATTGGCATTTCTGAAGCACTACCATTTTCTTGACAAATTACACACTTAGTAAAATCGACATCATGTCTGAAATCACTGATTGGAAGTGGTATTTTCCGAAGTAAAAAGGCATCTGAGGATACGCATTTCTCACTATACATCTATTGCATATATACCGCATTATTGTATAATGTTGACAGATATGATGTTTAAATGTGTGACAATGATTTTGATAAATATATACATAGGAAATGTATTGGTAGAGTGTAGTTTTAGATTGCCTAGAATGCATGCAGACAATTTTGCAAGATGCATTTTTGATTCACAATTACAAGTCAGGCAAATGTTACTAATCATGCACGCAAAAATAAATGTTTGTAACAGACAATCCCACGTTTTCTGATAACTTTCTGATTGATTAACAGGCAGAATCATTAGTTGGTAGTCTTAATGTTCAAATGTTAAAGTTTTTGCATGAACCAAACATTAAAACCGAAAAGCTAAAAAGCTGTCAGTTTGTTTAAAAATAAGAAATGAAGACGTGTGCCCTGCTTTCTGTGTACTTGGGTTTGAAAATTCACTCACTAACACTAGCCATGATCAAATATTGAATGAGTGTTTCAATTCTGGACAGATACCAGTCACTGTATGTGATTGTCGAATCTTCACAAAAGCAAAGTAAATTCAGTGGACATGGTCTGCTCTTATGGTGAAGACCGATTTGTTGTTTATTGGTCTGTACAGAGAAATTACAAGGCTTTGACTGGTCAGATGAACACTCACATATGCTGTAATTCCTACATATGGTACAGCAGAAATCTTCCTGAAAGCATCACGCAAACTCCCCATGCACACCATTGATCATTAGCATAGAATTATCATAGCTCCAACAAAAAGCAGAGAATCCACAGGATACCATTGAGACATGGTGGTTTAAGAAAATAGCAAAACATCAGGATTTTCAATATTGGAATACCTTTATAACCATTATTTTTGCTTGTATGACGATGCCCTTGATGTTCTTGTAGGGGTTTTCTTTGCGCTTGATCACTATACTTATGCTCGTTGGATCTTAGTTCATATTAGGGATATGAAGGCATTACCTGCTACTATTACAGATTATACTTTCTTCCATCCTCCACGAGTTACAAGGTACTACAAGACATATAATGGTGCACCACGTTTAGATTTACATATATCACACCTCTATATATCAAAAAACTATATTTGGCTGGTCAACATTTGCAAAACAGCCTCATTGCTACGAATATATGATACTTTCAATGCATTACTAATATATTATATTGTTAACTGTCAGTGCTATTTTTGGAGGATAAAGCCATTAGCAAAGTTACTCTAAAGTTCAATTGTGATTACGAAGAAGCTAATACAACGGTATTAGTCCATCTGAATGACTCGGTCAGCAAAGGTTCTAGTTTGTACAGTAGATACTGATGTCATCGTCATCATAGTTGACTAATTTCACCATATTTTAGAGCGGGTTTCTGGCTCATAAATATGAATAGCCGTTGATACTGGTGCGAATATAATATCATATTAACACTCTTTGTCAGCATCTTGGTAAGAACAAGTCTCGTTTCATGCCATTGTTATAGCTTTTACGGGTTATGATACTACCTCATCCATCTTTAGAAAATGCAAGACAAGTGTCTGGACAACCTGGCAGGTCTATTGTCAGAGTGACTTTTCTATTTATGGTTGATAACCAATTTGATCCAGTGTACTTAATGTCACCAACCTTCTTTGTGTTAGGGCTGCTCTGCTGTATAATAAGACAGGTGTACTCGGTCCTGTCAATGAAGTAAGCAGAGAACTGTTTAGTACAAGAACAGATGTTTGGAAAATCTTTCACCCACGCAGGTATATTCTTATATTTTTACTTTTACTACATATACATCAGTGCAACATATATATTAATTCACGCAAACTTGTAAACATTGTTCTGTATTTTGTTTTTATTTTTATTTAAATCTAGGGTGCATTGTTCAATCCAAAGTAGCATCTGGACAACTAGTCGACTGGCAGTTAAAGCAGGCAGACTCTCCATTGATTCCTGGCGTCAGAGTGTTTGTATAGCGGTATGTAACTTTCTTGAGAATGTGGTCGATCTGTAACGATTATTTTGCTAAACTACCAGTCCCCATACACCAGACTTAACACTAATACATCGTATTAACCAACATAGAAGCAATAACGTTAAAACACGATATGGTGCTAGTATGTGTTATTCTAATTGTAACACATGTTCTATACTATGTCAACAACATCAACATTGTCACGGCGCTCATTCGGTAATTACGTCTAACTAGATCACAACCTTTACCATGAAAGAATCATATAACAAATATTACCCTTGATACTAACGTATGTGGTATCAATATGATATCACACTATGTGTCCAAATGTTCATATAATACGAAAAGTTTAACTATTAAGTAATGTGTCACGCTAGTCGCACTACTACGCCATTATTGTTGACGTTTCGAATATCAATAAAATTGAAATACGAATAATACAAACAGCTTAACCAGAAAATATGCTACAATAGTATGTTTTCAGAGTCATTGTAACCTTGGTCACGTTTTCCATATAAGTGTCATTCACAGTATTCCCGGTATTATTCACGTATGTAGTTTCCCATCGTCAGTTACATAGTTATTGGTTTCGCTGCTGCTAGATTTGCCGTCATGGAATGTTTGCGATCACCCATCGACAAGGAAATAATCATTTGGACAATGCAAAAAATTGCACAGCAGTTACCCAGTGATTGCTATTTTGACCTCTATATACTTCGTCCAGCAGTAGTTTTCTGTACATAATCACCGACACATACAGAGTTCACTGTGCCTCTACAAACTGCACATATTATCATATTATGTAGAAGAATACCTGTAATCACGTAGGTACGGCGTGCAAAACCTGTTTCATACTAAAATTTGAACATATGTTCGCCTTGGTGTTGCTGTGAATGCTTTCGATTCAATTATGGCACGAAATGTCTAAGTAATTAACTGTTAACAAAGACACAAATAACATGGTAAACATGAACATTAAAGTTTCATATAGCTATAATATTAAAGATCAATCATTGCGACTATGGATTATGGATCAACAAGTAGACTACTATAGTATATCAGAAATTAATGAAAATTAAAAAAATGTCAAGCAAAGTTACACATTAATCTAAAAATACAACCAGTGACAAGCCGAACAAATTTCATTTGTGTTTAGTGCTGGGATTTGTTTTGCACAGCAGCAGCAGAAGAAACAATCAACACGCCTTTATAAGGAAAACGTGAAAACTCAATGGATTATTAACGTTGTTACATGTAATATTAGGTTTGGGAGCTGCTGAATCCATAAAAGTACAATTAATGAACTTATGATTTCATAAAGATTGTGTTGTAAGCAAAAAGTGTCATATGGAATGGCAAGAATCGTTGGTCCATTCGAAAGATGAATTCGCTAACGCACATACACTATTTTGAACAGAATGTTGCAACTACAGTGATTATTGTTAGTCGGGTAGGACTAGGTGCCACTATTTCCAGAAACTAGTAGTTTAAATAGAGTTATATGTTACGCGAAGAAGTCTGTAAAAGTTCTTGTCATAGTTTGGTTTCGAATTTCAACTGTTGACAATCCATTGAAAGAGATATTTTCAGAGCAAAGCAAACCGTCTTTGTTAATCATACGCTCAGTACAGTACAACCTGTATAATATGAGACACCACGAGCACTACAAATTAGACTAATACAACGAACATCTGAGCAGGAGGGGGAAATAACTTTCTTTTAATGGGGATTGTGATAATTGACCTTCCACTTACAAATCAGTTGAAGTAGAGCATGCTATATTAGGAAAGCTGGTGCTCCGGGACACTCGATTAGTCTTTCCTAAAACCCGAAAAAGCGAGGTATAGACATGAGACATCATAAACACAAAAGAATAACAACTGCGAACTACATGTTTTTGACCACTCACTAATAAAGGACTGATCAATGCAGTGAGCTGAAATACACGTTTTGTCACAAACATGAGTTAGTGAAACAGAGATTCATTGGTGAACATATTGTTCTTATATTATTCCTGCTTACCACTTCTTGGCAAGATCTGGCTTCAGATTCATTGGATTAGTTGTCACCATTGCTCAATACAGCAGCTACTTTGAGGTAGATTTTATAAAGTCTATAACATTGGGGATGATAATGAAACGTTATGGCATACATCTGTGCAAATCCATCTAAGAATTAACCGCATGTTTGGATGAATTGATTGTGAATTGCTACGGTTAGGTGAGTTTATCATTTTCCCATAATGTGTGTAATGCTGACGGTAAAGCTGTTGTGGGGCCCTTTGGGGTAACAAAAACAAAATTACCCCTCTTTGGTATCTAGTTTGTCATGATATATATGTATATATAAATATATTATACCTTGAAAATGGCGCATGCCATATACGTCATGCCACATCAACTTGTCAATCACTGTTTATGACACAATTTTCCAGCAAGAGTTATTACTGAAGTAGCGAATGTCATTGGTGGAAAACAACTGGGACGGTCCGAAAGTTACACACGTCATGATTACAAGACGCATTGTAAAAGCAGAGAGTCAGATCATCGGAATTGAGCGAAGCTTCGACACAACTCTGATCGGCTGAAAAGAATCACGTTACGTATCGAGTAAGGTAGGCTTCACATGGTGTGTTATGTGTATGTCTATTATAACGCAGCTTTTGCCGAATTGAAACGATTTTGATTTTGAGTGATTCGGCTATTGCATTTACAACTGGGAGACCGTATTTATTACATCATATTATATATCATTATGAGCTGGATATATGCTGAATTCTAAACTTATTGATTCTGTATTCTCATTTAGGCCCTCAAAATGAACATCGTAGGGTCTTTCCCGTAGATGGCCGAATGAGTGCCAATTCGGGCGATACATTGTTTCCCCTCAAACAGTGTAACTGTTATCCATTCATTGTATTAAGTTGATATTTAAGGCATGGACAAACAACTAGGCGTGACACGCACTTAATTAATACTTGTTAATCACCAACACGTTGGTAAACAGAATTGCGTTTAAATATAACAACCTTACAACTTCACACCTTTCTCTAAATACGTGATCTAGTCTGAGAAATTGATAGTTATGTAATTACGTAACATCGCAGCCCGCATTATTTTCTATTAGGAATACTACTGTTAATGTGGATACTACTGAAACTACAAACAACTGTCGCTTTTCCTTGAATTACAGAATGTGGGCGTACACCTTATATTATATAACTGTGTGTCTGTGTATCTACAAGGTACAAAGTGCCAAGCTTAATGACGGGGTAAGCTAGCTATTGTCTACTGAGCATGTACTTTAAATTTTATACAAAAACAATACAAAGAATAATAGCGGAGATAGATTCGTCGTGCATTCCATTTGTAGAACATATTGACAAATTCATTCACATTTGACTCAATATATCATACTTTCGCATCGTTCTGCAATCCATTATAATGGTATGGTTTTAAAGGTGAGTATGGTTGAGTTGTTTTCACAACTCTTTTGTGTGTTATGACTGGAGCAATTTCATAGAAATCGTGAATACGCGGCCATAATATATTATCTTGAACGCGATGACCGATCACGTTCAATGTCGTCAAAACACTTTGTATCATGCGACACGTAAATAGGCAATTTTTCTTTGCAACTGACTCGTATCATTAACGTCATTGAGTACGATGACACAGTAACACCGGGTATTATCCGTCATAAACATCACATATGGTACAGCATTTTTTTATTTCCAAACTCATTATTTACATTATCCGTTCAAATATATCGCGGCCATTATCTATAACGTCGTCACAGCACCTTTCACCATGCAACACGTGATATGCGTCGTGTGACCTTGTATTCCGTTGTAACTGACTTGGATATTTAGTGTCATTAAGTACTTTTACGCAGTAATACGGGGCAATATCTGCCATAAACATTACATGTGGCACAGCTATTATACATTATTACCAAATTCTTAGTTACATGAAAATTCGTATTTTTAATCGATATGACACATTCAGCCTCTTCTCAGTAATTTAATAGCAACAAATTTCAAAGCTTCTATACGGCATGATGTGTGACATACTGGTTAACTTGTCTCTTAATTTTGCATCCTTGGTCGGCGCACCCTCTGCAGTAGAAACGAGTACATTCTGCCCATTTACCGGACATGCGGAAGGCCGTTAAGCTGCCAGTCCCGTATATTGTTCCTATGCTATGTGCATGTAAAACTCAAGGTGATCTGAGACTTGTCGCAAAGAGTAGCACTTTCCACGGAACAACTGACGTATTCCCCTCAATACTCGCCTGTGCTTGATTTTGTCTATCCCTCATTTCCGTATCTGTAAATGCATTCATGTACAAGAGTGGGTAATACTGTAAATGCATTAATTATTCACTTGAGTTATATTTCATATCGCTATTTTCACCGATAAATAAAATCCGCTAAATAAAATCCACGTGAATATGTAACATAACAATGGCACTCATTATCTATATGTCAAGTTCGTGAATAGTGAAATTAAATGCCAGTGAAAAATAAATGGTTTTACAGTAAGCATTTTTAAACATGTACATAATGTGCTTCAGACGCATTTAACCTTGTATTGAGCTAATTTCATAAATCCCTCTCAATGTAAACAATATTCTAAGCACTTCAATGTACATTTCTGAAATGAACTTCACTGAGCTGTAATGAAAGTATACACGTATTAAAAAGAATGCTACGTCTTTGAGCCCTTAGTATTTATTTATATATTATTTGTTTGCAGAAAGAGTTACAGAAACGTGAATGTAAGTATTTGCATTTATTATTATTGTATTGGTGTGGAATAAGTATTAAAGTGCGGCTCTACAATTCCCGGAATTGCAGCATTGGGTCGTTGGGTAATTTTGTACACAGCTATTACAGTTTCCACAGTCTCAAATAAGTGGTCGAACAAACAGTTTAGAACATATTACTTACTTTATTAACAACATAATTTGGTGAGCAATATATGAGGGTAAAGACCAAGATAAATATTTAAATTTAATATTTACATTCCAGACCGTGATGGCCTTATAGATATAGTAGACACGGATTCTCGTATCAAGGTAGCAACACCAATTCCAGACATGACAGAAATGACTTATTGCATAATGATTAACTCGTCATCTACCAATGATGGTACTTTGATATCTTATGCTGTACCTGGTGATTTCAACGAGTTGCTTCTATACGACTACGGTAATCTCAAAATAGTTATTGATGATCACGAATCACATACAACTGGAATTTCTGTCAATGATGGTAGATGTCGCCATATCTGCGTCACTTGGACATCTACAACTGGTCGTTATGAGCTGTACCTCGATGGAGTAGTAGTGGCTAATGGTAACTTTGCACAAGGAGCAACGCTTCAGGGAGGTGGCTCACTGTACCTGGGTCAGGAACAAGATTCATTTGGTGGGTCATTTGATACTCACCAAGCGTTTGTTGGACAGATCACGAAATTCAACATGTGGGGGCGTGTTCTTAGTGAACAGGAAATAACTGCTCAACCCGACTATGGTGATATTTATTCATGGGACTTCTCAACTCTTAGTATGACAGGAAGTGAGGTAAAGAGACTTGTGAATATCTGTGGTAAGTAATTACTTAGGTAGTTAATACTTGTTGAAGCATTATATTAAACACGACAAATGCACTTGTAAAGAATTTGAGAACACACATACACTGTGTAGATGCATAAAATTATAAGTAATACTAAATATTATTACAGAAAATGATATCAAAATATGAAAATACTAAGGAATTCGTAATCGTTTATGTTTTAGAATTTTTCACTTGGTACAAGGTTTAATGACACATATGTTGTCATAACATACACAGGTCTTTTTTGTTACATGCAATTTATTTGTGAATTAATTGAAGTTTCAAGCATAAGCTACCCTGCCCACCAGTCCCACTCCACTCGTTCCATACCAATTATTCTGTGTCAATGTATTACTTGCAGCATTGCACTGCACTACACTACACTGAATTATTTATACACTACTCTGCATTACACTGCACTACACCATACTATAATGAACTACACTGCACCACATGCCATACTACATTAAACCATACTACACATTTATAAGATTAATTTGTTAGAATGTACTTAAATTATTTTAATTCAATATTGGAATATATAAGAACAGATGATGTGAAGTGAGTCGCATATTAAATACTAATAGGATTATTGAAGATACACATCATTCAAACTATTCAACAGATGGTGACGCTATACAGTAAATTATGTTCATTTTTATTATGGAAATTAACATGAAACATCATTTCCATTATTTAACAGATGGTGGCTCTGTCATAGGTGATCCTCATTTCACCACATTGGATGGACGTCATTACAGTCATCAAGGAGTGTGTTGGTACACGCTGGTAAAAGACTGCTCTAATGTCAAACCAGATTTCAAAATCATTGCTAAATTTGAACCTCGAGAAGATAACAATAGTGGTGAATTCAAAACTAGAGTCATTGCTATCAATATAACTGTTGGTGATGAATATGCTAATGTGGATAAGCTAGACGTAGTTACAGTGAGTAAGAAATCAATCAACCAATCACGGATTACGCAATTTAAGTATTTTGTTAATTTTGATGGATTTTAATTTTGAGTAAAATGCAATTAGTACCAATTACAGATTAATTAACTTACAGGGAAACGTACAGCCCATGTCGCCAATCATACAAGTCGTGAAAACAAAAGAAAAAGTACTTATGAGCTTCACGCTGAAGGATACTACATTCAAGTTAGATTGGACCTTGCGAAAACACAGCTTCACAGTTAACCTTTTTGGTTCCGATTATCGTGGCAATCTGTGTGGATTATTGGGCAACTATAATGGTGATAGTCATGATGACTTCCAAAAACCTGATGGCACTATTGCTGATAACTCTTTCGACTTTGGTGAAAGCTGGAAAGTGCGTGGAATATCGTGAGTACCCATGTAACGTTCAACTTTGTGCAATAACACATTTCTTCTTTAGTATTTTGACAGTAGTATATTTAGTCATGTTTCATACTTGACTTCATCACTTTACGTCGTCAGGTGTGGGATGGTAGGCAGCACAAACGTTTTCATCAATATTTATAGTAACCATGGCCATATACCTGTTCTTTTGCAACATCACTTAAAGTTGATTTAACATATTTAATAACATATTACAGCCACACTTTAACATAGTGACGATGGAGTAACTTGCAATGAGGTAAAACACTGATAGATTGCCGTCATTGGACTTAATATCATCTATGTTGCTATTAACTACTGCACCAATCAAAATAATCCTAATACTCAAAACTATGTTATTTCGTTTTCTGCTGCGTTCGAAAAATGTTTTATTTAATTGATTTTAACACTGATTGCAATAAACCCCAGTGTTAAAAGGTTGATGTGTATACCCTAGCTCAAACATACTTTTAATAATCAACCCTACTTCATTTTAAAACATGCTACTGATTCACCAAACCAAGATGAATAACTGTATCTAATAACATTTGAAACAATATTTGTAAAGGTATTTTAATAAAAACATTTTTCACCCCGACTTGTTTACTTGTTGGTGTAAATTGCCTAAACAAAATTATTTCAAAGCAACAGTTATAGGCGTTTTTAATTTTTATATTGTTTTTTTTGTTTATTTATAGTTTTTTTTTTTTTTTTTTACGGCTTTCTTTTTCTAGTTTAATTACCGCTATGTTTAATATATATCGTGTCTCGAACTACTAAAAAAATTACTCTATAACTACATCAAGTTTTAATCAGCTTGGTAATATCTATCACCATATGTCACGATATTTTGATATAAGGTTAAACAACCCGTGCTCTGGGTGTATCCCAAAAATGTATGAACTAAACACACAATTCAACCTGGTGATATAACACCATTCTCGCGTGGCAATTATCTGCTATAGCTCGACGCCAGGGTCCGGTGATAATTTTACATTTTAAAACCAAGGTCACACTATATGTACATGCATGTTCACAATACAGTTCAAAAAGAAAATAGCCATCACTTCAACATGCATATGACCCGCCAGACCATTTAGTCAATAGGTATGCATGTTCACAATATTCCAAGACAAAACTTAGCACACATGTTCTTGATGTGATCCCAATATCTACATTGTAAAGTCAAAGGTCAAGGTAACATTATATATGTTTAAAATGTAGTTGTATTTGTTGATATGAATATTGAACAATTCTAGTGCAGGTATGGCTGGCATCTCTTCTGAGTGTTGTCTAGTTCTGAAAATCTTCACTCATGTTTCTCTGTATTTATATATACGGTTGATGAAGTTTGATATCACAAACAATTCTTTATTCAAAACCTCATTACACGGCATACACATGAATTGCATTTCTGGTAGTGTTCTTATCCACATATCTTTTATTTATCTTATTTACAGATGTAAATGATTGTGATGACGTACACCAATGATGATTTGATCCTACCAACCCATTGGTTAACAAGGAAAATGGACATATGGCAAATGGCAACGAACAAGTCGAATAATATTGGTTTATATTATATTATATTATATTGCTATTTGCATTTTTTGCGAGGTTTAGCTCCATGAATAGTAATAATGGGAAAACGTGGTATTAGTTCAGTTGTAAATCAAAATTAAACACTACGGATTAAAAGACTCTAGAATTCGAATTACGGGTTATAATAGTTTGTATCAGTGGCTGCATGTTTTGGGGTTCAATTGAAATAAACTTATCAAGACGCAATACGTGTATGGCTGCTTTGTAATACACGACGATGAATGCGATTTTAATAATTCTATAATCCGGATAAAATTGTTGTAGATGGATGCTTCAAGGTACTTTAATCCTTTTCGCCGGTGAGCATCCATTTATAACTGCATGAACATCTGACTAAATACAGTTACTGATGCGAGTCGTGTCCAAGTAGCTTTCCTCCGACGGAGCACTCCCTACTATTAAGCGGCTGTAACATCGGCTGTGATGTGTTACATGCAAGATCTAAACCTGAACTGTATATGTTTATGTGATGCAAACTGGCGACTGGTGTCTAAAATGGCTGCACCCTTAAACCTACATCCGAGTTACTAATTTTACTAAATTCCCTGAATGAATATGTGCTTATAACATGCTTTTCTGAGCGCGCCACGATCATGATCACATCCTGATGTATTATTAAGTCATAGCACTGCTAGTGCCATGATCTTGAATCTAATGATGTTAGGGAGACGCATATGAGCCAACACTGGTGAATATAATAGGTGTAATAGTGAGCAAACTCATCTCATCTTTTGGGGTTTTTTCACAAGTGTACATTGAAGGGCACTGCTAATTAGCGGAGATTTCCTAGCAGAATTGCATAACCAGATGTTATTAAAAAGTCCTCCCATTATGGAAATTACAATCGCCTTAAAAACAGTGGAACACATTGTGACAGAGTGACAAATTGAGATGAATGAAAACTGATATAAACTTGTTCAGTTCAACCACCCATGGTGTCTTGATGAATATATAAATTTGTTTTAGTTACAGTTAACAAAGCAACTATTTTAACGTGCCATTACTTTATATTACAAGCTAGAAATTCGGGTTAACATAATCAAGTGCTTTCAGTGTCAGGCATCATAGGTAAGCCTCTTTAGTGCAACAGCAACAGGGGAAATAACATCATTTAGTTAAAATGATCTGAGCAACTCAAATCAAAACATATTTATAGCAAACTATATATTTTATGAAAGCTGAAATATTCAGGAATTTGATAATTCATATTTTGCAATGATTGTTTACATAGGGGTCATGTGACTATGGATTAACTGGACCCTGTCAAAATAACAAATCAAAAAGTTCGGCTCGTGCGATTTAACCATTTGATTGGGGATTTGCAGAATAATGGCGTCATATTCACTTCATTAATTCAAATGCTTTGTTATGCTAAACATGGGCGGGTCATCCTACTCAAGTACGGTATATTTACTGATCTAGTTTATTTGCGGATTAGGTGAACCAAACATCAATAGGTTTAAAGAGGAACTAAATAGGGCTATTTTGGTGTTTGTATTTATCAAGTTATGTATATTGATTATAAATTTGAAAACAAAAATAAAAAAAATGATTATCTTCAGAGTTATGATTTAAATATGAGAAACCATAAACCTGCGAAGGACTTCCGTTCGCGCCATCTTGCCAAAAAAAACGCCCTCATGAGGTATAAACAGGTAAGGTAACAAAGCATGATGACGAAATAGTATCTGATTAAATATAAGCAACTTAGACTGGTGAACTGGACTGGTGAATTGACTTCTAGTCTAGGTTGTTTTGACTTTTACGTTAATGTTATTTACAAGCGTATCAACATACAAACATTATGGATGTGCGATTGATCGAGACAGGCATTTTGTTTTGTTTTTTGTCTAACTGTCTAATAAATGCTGTTTCCAGTACTGCACTGTGCGGCGTGCAAACTATTCAAAGTATAGATGCTGGAGTATGCAATCTTGAGTTCGTAGGGTGGTGGTGGAAACATTTTCGTCCATGTATTCACGGGGCTGCACTGGCAAATCATGGGACAAGTGTCACAGGAACTCGAAGCAGATTGTTCACATACTTCCGTGTAATTTGAAATAAAACTATCATCCGAACAAGGGGCATCGTCGACGATATACTCTCATCACTCACACTGGACTGATCTGAATCTTCACAGTACACCGTACTTCCCTGATCATAAGCCCGGAGGCATGAACACGCAATGGAAAAGTAAGGGATGAGCTTGTACTCGAGGACCAACTCAGAAAAAATGACTTTGTTTTGGGGTTAAACACTGTAACCATCTTGCAAACAACGAAAAATTATCCAAAAAAGTTATTCGTTCACAACGCCGGGCTCGGGAAAATAATACTTATTTTTTTAAAAATGAGTCATTGATTTGAACGACACTTACAATGAAGAAACAAACATGTTCATAAAAACACACACATTTTATTACAATACGATTTACATACCGTCTGAATTTACGGTGAAATAATGGGTAGGGTCTGTGAGGAAACAGTGGACGAAGGCATTTATCATTATCTTCGTTTTGGTATGTTTTCTATCGTACGCAAACTCTCGACGCAAAGCAATTTTCCACCATGAGGTTTTTCAGCACGATTTGACCTGGAACAACTTCCTTTGACATAACAGGTCATGTATTTCATTGACCAATCAAAATGATGTGTCGTAATGATGAAATTTTCCGATTATTGACGATGATTTTTTAACGCAATGCGGAAGTGAATTACCGCAATGTTAAAATGCGATCTGTAGCACTGATTGCAACGAAAAAACGATTTTTCCCTAAAAACTAACGATTCGCAATTTCCGAAATATAAATGACGGTTAATAGTAACCGTGGGTAAACTGAGTGTGGAGGAAGTATTTAAACAGTCACCTTTCTCGGTCGCCAACATGTCACATCGTTCTCAAAGTAAACCATGCCCAATAACCAGGTACACGACTTAACGATCACATTTTTGGCTTTTCGAAAGCTACTACTCAAATAGGGATTACTCCAGAATTGCAACATCGGGGTTCATCCTGAGTAAATGACAGAACAGAAAGCGTGCGAACCACGTTGTGTACGTTCGCCATGCACTCTGAAATTAATGCGAGTTTTCTCATAAAACTAAAAGCATGAACCAAACTACCATGCCAATCACGATTATTATGAAATGAAACCCACCTTTTACACGCATATTATAATCTTGAATGCCCTCAACTCGATAAATACCAAGTAAAAATATAGGAATGGGCTTCATACTCGAGAGGGACTTACGATCGGGGGAAGTACAGTACTTTAACGCAATTGGGCTTTCACTCTCAGAATACTGTGGTTCAAACGCATAATGCTCTAACCCACGTTTTAAAAAGCACATTGTGCATATAAAAGTTGAGTTTATACTAGTAGTACACAATGCCTGGCAGCATGAACGGCTATGTACAATGGCGTATACGAATGCGACCAGATACTAAAACGTCATAGCTTTTAAAAGTACCCGGATGTTAAATATGTTTGTTCGTTATTTATTCCCCTCCATGAATGACCTCCATGGTGTTTAATTGCAAGCACTTCAAATGCCTATCCAAGCTACAGTTATAATTAACACAAAATTAAACCACTGCAATATTATTTCAAATACAGTTTAGAATATACACAACTATAAATTAAGGCCGCATTTAGGTTCGCTTTAAGTTTAAATTATCAATACCGTTAGAACTTTTTTGTTTAGTTGCGACTGTAGTTACAACTACGCTGTCTAACGCATTCCTGAGAAATACATTCCTGCACAGTCACCAAATTAACATATTCACGTGATTGCGATATTTAACGCATCTCCGTCGGGTCTATTATATTGTTTTGGCACGGTTACTATTAACCGTGGTTTTGGTTACTGTCTGCGTCACATTCATCGGTTGTCACCATGGCAAGGGGAGATAAACGAAAAAAATTGAAACAATCAGCCATGAAAAAGGAGATGTACAAGAAAAACAAGCATATCGTGTACGAAGACCTCAGACAACCAATAAATAAATCTTTTGTCTCAGCAATGACGAAATACTTTTGTTGACTGGAAGGGGACAGGAAATAGTCTGTATTACGTGACACATCCCGTTTAAAAACAAAGCTGGCATGTGGCATCTATTCACAACATTGAATTTTCAAATGAGCTCATATCTACAATGACTGGAAGGGGTCAGGAAGTAGTCAGTGTAACTTCTGATAAATTATTTTGAGACCTAAGACGCATCGGTTCTGTAGGCGCTGTCACATCGTTTGTCTGTGACAATGCAACAAAAACATTACGAAGAATTCACGTTAGGTCTGGGTTTGAATATTCCTTGCAGCGGTAAAATCCAGGTGCAACCAAACAAACGTTGTCAGAAATCCTCCAAAAAGAGATGTCCTGTACCAAATGATATGCGTGCTGGGAACTGTTTTTTGCCTCTGACGTTACTGGCTAGAAATAATAAAAGAAAGCCGTGCGATCTGAGTCTAGCGGGTCTTTACGTTGTCATTTATAGTGTAACGCAAAATACGCCTTCAGCAATCAGCACCGGCGCCATAACATTTTGTTTTTTGTTTCTGTTTTTTAAACCAGGCTCCACTCATCTCGTCGATCACGGATTTATGACAAGCGGTCAAACGCCTGGCCATTCAAAATCGTCAATTCACGCACCCGGGAGGACCACAAAGTAGACGCTTGTAAGAACTGAATTTACTTTCCAACATGGCGGACGCATGCCGATTCAACTCGATGGCTGTCGTACTCTTTCGATATTATTGCTTATCATAGATATTCACAATATATATTTACTGCTCGATGACTATATAAATAATTATCCAGCAAAACAACTTTATTGTTGTGTGTGAATGAAACATTTTTTTCCAGTCAAAGCTGTGCTTGCTACGACGATCGCCAGTGGTCCCAGCTACTCGAGGTAATCGGTAAAGTGTATACGTCGTGACGATAAACACATACTGAAAACAAGTTATATGCGATATTGATGACAAATTAATAGTATACAAATAATAATGAAATAAAACAGGTGGGCAATTTAAGATACCGCGAATTAATAGTTTTTACGGTAGTGTAAATAGCTGCCCCATCCGTGGAGTCTGTCAATGTCCTCCACTAACCGAACTCCACCTTTCAAGGCAGCATGTTGCTACTTTGTCTTTGTCTACTTAGACTCCAATTTCACTAAAATTAGCGAATGTTTGTCACTCGCGCGAGCGTACTTCTTCATGAACAGAAATGACAGTGTTGCTGTCACTATACAAATCAATCTTCTCTGTACAAAAGTTACGTCTTTTAAATCATCTGAAACAGGATTTTATTTTCGGCTGTACCCACTCAGTCGGACCCGTTTCTCTTCACTCATGATTCAAAATACTTTTTTTTGACGACCTTGCCGGAAAAAGGTGTTGTGCGTCACGGTGCGCTCTTCCAATAATGAATGTGTGTATATGGAAACTGTTAACACTGACAATAAAACGGAAACTGATAAGATGGGCTTTTATTTACAATAGCTAACAGCCAAGCTGTAGAGACAACAGATTACTTGAAGCAACATAATGCTATTGTTCACAATTTGTCCGTCATTTGGATTATGTAAATAATTAAGTGGTTGTTTGCATTTTGAATGGCAAATGGAAGTCAGCTTCCTGTGCTCAGTTTTCTCTCCAATTTGCGTCTAAAATAACGTTAGTACTATTTTCTTTGTTAGTTGTACTGAAAGAATACACTAAAAGAGAGTGATATCCCGATTATTAAAAAACATGAAAATTTGACCAGATTTCCCCTGCTGCTACCTTACGTCTGGGTTGTGGGTTCAAATTGGAATGCTGAGAAGTGGGTGGAAAGGCCTTTTGTTCCTCTATCTGAACCTTGTGTGCTGCATCTGCGAGTGGGGGTATATGTTTCTTTGGGTAGACAAGCTGCATGTGGAACGGGTTGCCTCCACTGAGACACCTCTCGTTCGGCAAAAGTACACAAGGAATCGACATTCACATTCAAATGGTGCTTTCTACCAGGATCCCCTCAATCCCAGCTCCGACCACCTCATTGAATGAGAAGTAGTTGGGTGCAGGCCGTTGGTACTGGGTCTCCGCCAAAGCCTAGTCCACAGATGGGGAGTGCTAGAGGGGGTCGGCCAGATGGTACGTTGGTGTTGCGTCTCCCCTGGTTCCTCTCAGCCGGGAATCTGCAGTCAGAGCCAGTACCAGCGATCTTTCCAAGACCACTGCTTTCTCTACAGGTAACTCCCTGTAGCGTTTATAAACCCGTATTCTAGAGCCCTGTGTCTTCTACTAGTAGCTCATGAAATTGTCTATAGACACATAGGCCGATTAGCTGGGTCACTCCATCGTCAATGCGTCTTCCTCAGAATAATGAAACAAATGTCCGTAACGATTGATGACAATTATTTTCCTATATAGCTCAGTACAACCAAACTTTGCAAATGACGTATGAGTACACATATGATGAACGATTGACTGAAATAGCAAATAAATAAAAGAAAGAATAAATATCATGACTCATCTCTACACTAACACATTTTGGCATTATAAATTGACAATGCAATGAGTGGTAGACTGACAGCGCCATCTAGTGGCGAAACAACTGACGTAATGCAGCAAAAAATATATGCAAGAAATCTATCACTAACATATCAAATAATCACTTAGAAATCACTAGGCATGCATAATCTGTGAAAATATCATGAGCAAAAATGATGTGAATTCATCAGAGTACAGTACTAAGTGAACATAGTTTAAAAGCACATGTTATTGCACCATCGGTAAATAAACATTTCATGCCCTAACGCAAATACATGAATTATAACTCAAAAACGCAATCAAATGTTTCATACCGTATTTGTAGATCTTCCCAAGCACAATCGATCTCAGTATAGTCGTATTTCGGAAGTTTCTGTATGCATTGAACACGATTTGACGTAAAAGTATTTGAAGGTCAATAATTCTACCAGCTCTCAGGCAGCAGATAGCGTCCGTGTGTTCGTCATCTACTGCCTCCAAAAACAAGATAATAAATGCAACTCGAACTATAGGTGGCGCTATACCGTCAGCTAACAAAAGGCACATTTATGTGAAATACAAGATAGGGCTATAGAGCCTAAAATAACATTTCGGTGACAATGACTAAGTAAAATAATAAAGCACAAATTTGGTCATAACATTCCCCTTTTGAGGCATTCCCAGAGGGGACCAACCCGGCTATACTATGTTTAAGCAGACACGCCCCCTTGCTCACTTTCTTAAAGTGAAGGGACTCCAGGTGGGTTTGGCGATGTCTGGCTGCTCGGTGCAACCTCGATCGCCCCTCAGAGCCCATTCTCCAAAACCTTGTGAACCAAGCCGTAGGGGTGATGTTGGAAGTCATTGGTCTAGTGACCCATTGTTCATACCCTCGCCCTTGATCTTGAAGCAGTTGCTCTCAGTAGCATCATGGCTTCTGGGAACCCAGACAACAGGATCCAAGGCAACACCGACTGTGCACCCCCCTGGTTCGGCAGATTGCTGAATGTTGTGGGGGGGGGACACCGAACCAGCAGAGTCTGAATCCAAACCTCACCATCCCTCAGTTTCTTCCTCGCCCCCCAACATGGCATCTTAGTCAGAAACCGTCGACTACACCCTGAGATCAGAGTTGCGACCAATTAACTTTTTGTGGCCAGCACACTGGAATGTATTACAGTGCATCTCCAAGACTCAGAGGTGCAACGCACTCCTAGACCAGAAGACACATTTGTTGGTGGGACATTGCAGACCTATGTGTGATATCCTGCAGTGTCATCTGGCTCTCTTGGCAAGGGCTACCTCTTTGCAGCAGGATGCCATTTTGGTGTTTTTGCGGGCGAATTGAGTAACTGCAGTGTTCTCCCCAGTTTTTTTTCTTATAGCATATCGGCTAATTTGCATACATTAGCATAATCATTGGACGAATAAAAATTTGCATAAATTAGCACATTATTGGTAAATGTGGAATATAAAACAAAACACACCATGCAAAAATTCAGATAAAAAGTTGAAAGTTTAAAAAGTATTTGCATGTAGCATATAAGCTACAGCACTACAATTATAGAATTGATCAGTCAAACTTTGCTTCGATATGTTTGTACATGGTACAGAAATCCATACTCTTGAACCTTTATCCGATGTTAAATTAAATTTACCACAATAATTACACATTATGTCTATATTAAGTAAAAAAACAGACCAGAAATGTGTTATCGTCAGAATTGAAAGTAATGCCGGTTATGGTTCGTGAATACAAATGACGTCATCCGTCCCTCAAAACAAACATGGCGCCTGAGGTCACTATTCAAATGCGCATGTCGCTAAAATCGGGGATCACATGCAAGTATTTCGTGCATAAAATCTTTCTGAAATAAACCTTTTTCAAAAACTAATAATGCGGAAAGTAAAAATCGCCCATCTTCGAACACCGGAATCATGGTTTCTATACATCTAAATGGAATTCCCATGGAGTGAGGTTCGCTAGCCAGGGCTGCCTTATACAAAACCACTTAAGCAAGTTACTAAAACACTATTTTGGTCCGGGATTTTGGCGTGATCAAGATTAAAAAGTACTTACCCACTCCATCTGATGTTACTTTCAACAATGGGTTGGCTTCTTTCCATCGTGTATCAAATCCGGCCTTTCTTATTCTTGAATCTTTCGACTTTGACAGATCAGTGGCAGGCCTTTTTCTAGTCGGTGAAGTTAGTACGTGAACTTCCTACTCGCTAGACAGCACGCAGATGACGGGGGTTGGTCGGTTCTAAACCACGACAGCAAATTCTTTTTAACTGGGATGTTTCGATGAGACATGCTTATGTGTTGTAATCATGATCAGCAATGAATTTCAATGTTATTTTGCTGGACTTTTATGTGGTAGAAGTGTCGCGGTGTATTTGAAAAAAGCATTATCGCTTACAAGTGTCCACTGAGTGTCTAGTGGACTCTTTTGTTGGTGACAAGAGGTGTTAAACTGTGAACGGTACCACACTTTAGGTGTCTCTTCAACATTGCCGACTTTTTAACTTGATGATCACAGCTAAAAGTACCATTGATTTTGAGGCGTTGGTGTTGAACAATAGCGAAACAAAAGATTCGGCTGTCCACAATAGCATATCAGATAGGATATGAGGCAATAGCGTATTGGCATAAATTATAGCGTATCAGAACCAAAAGGCAAAAACCCTCTGGGGAGAACACTGCACAGGGTGCGTCACTTCCTCAGTTACGCAGAGTGGACGTCCTCCAGCCTCTTTGATGGGGAGAAGGAGTGTACAGTTACAGAGCTTCGGGAAGCCACCGACCAGATGGTACAGGTAAGATCCGCGAGCCAGTTGGCTACTGCCAAGGGCAAGCGAACAGTTCCCCAAGGAAAGAATTCAAAGTCGACACCCACGGGCCAGAAGCAGGCAGAGCCAAGTGCCCTACTCTCCTGGTGGAGAGAAGAGTACACCCACGCAGGTAAAATCGAACCAGGTGATGGATCATCCTGTTCCTCGGGTGCCCCCCATCCAGTTTGTGGGGCAGTAAGTTTCAAGCTTCCTTCTGTGACAAAGAGGATGGGCGAGTGTTAGGGGTGGCAGAGTCTGAAGTTATCGACTCTTACAAACCACGAGGAGACTTGCCTCGGCAGAGGAAAGTTTGCCCCAATGTGGAACAGCCAAACCCGTAGCCACATATCCCTGTTGTACACAGATTACAGTGGTGTTTTCTGGCTTGGAAGCAGCAGGAACCGACTCCTGGACACTCCAGGGAGTTATGCATGGCGCCATGCAAGTTCGGGCTTCTACTCACAAGTGTTTGTAGTTCCAAAAGCTACAGGTAGCTGGCGTGCAGTTCTGGATCTAAGCAAGCTAAATCAGAATGTTCTTCTTGATTGGTTTCGCATGGAAACGCCAAGCACTGTTTTTCTCTCTGTGTATAGTTTTGATTGGTTAGACCCGCTAGTATTGCTTACCGGTATATACTGATGCTCAGCTCTAAGTGGACCACCTTTTGAACCACTGGAATTAGCACCACTTAAATATTTGATTAAATAAAAAAAATCATTATTAATACGTAATTGTCTATAAAGACACTAACCATAGCTGATATCGTTAATTTGCAAGTTACATGTACACACAGTCCCTGTACTCAGTAACCAGAGGTCGCACCAACTGTCATCACTTTGTAAATATGGTTACAGTCTACTGGTGTCACCTCTGCCCACAACGCCTTTACCCCGGAAATGACTTCGTCCTTCGTTGTTGGCTTTACCTGTGTTCTCGGGTATCTTAACATAATGCCCCACATGTTTAAGATTAGAAAACATGATTAAATGTCACAACAATATTGTAGACAGTACTACATTGTAAATGACAGTTTTTTAAATAATTTTGTTTTCTAAGTAGTAAAAAAAGACTTGCAGGTAATTACGTAGGTGACGGCCTGTGATTAACAGTTTTCTCCGAACCAGGCCTTCGTTGATCTACTGATGTGCTTAGGGTCGTTGTTCTGATAGACAGTGACCATTTGGAAATTGCTTTCATGAAGAATGGCAGTAAAAACTGCTGCAATACATGTATTTCCTGTTATTTCTTGCTATTCATAATGCCTGAAAAATGGCAATGGAGAAAGCACCTTTCCTGGTTTTTACCCTTTTCCATCCAAGTTGACGTCTTATTCCTTTCATTGTCGCCGTTGACAACTTGACATCAAGGAATTCCATGCAAAATCATCTTGTTAGTTCAGTTGCTGTTAGTTCTTGGTCTGCGTACATTTGCTTGTCCACATAGTTCAGGTGTCCGATAGTGAAAATATTCTCTTCTTCTTTGATTTGTTCTAGAATTTATTTTGTACTTCATCTGAGTAGTTTTAAATTTATGATTTTCCCGCTGATTCGCAATTTTGATAGCCAAAGTTAAACTAAAAGGAATGGACAATAGCAAGGCCAATAAGGTGAATAACAGGGCGTCAGTGTCTTGTGTGAAACTTACATAGATACCTGTATATAGCATACTGACTATGCAAATATATTCTTGCTTATGTCCGTACACGGCGTTGGAAGAAGGCCAATTTGCGTGAGTGGCCCGATTCGATATCCAGAATAAATATGTCATTCATGTTCGTTCGGATGATTCATATTTTTTTTCAAATTTATCAAGGGCATCACTATTCACTTTTGACTAAGATGATATGCCGTGGGTGTTAAACACGTATTTCATACTCCGTAGCTTTTTTTATCGTAAAAATGTGCCCTGTATATTTGGACATTCAGCCGTGCTAGGGCATCGTACTCTTACATCCGTTCATGGCTACCCGTGAGATTTGCCACGTACATGTACAACAGTTACCTTCACAAGCGTTTGATCCTCAACATATTACGTAAATAAACTGGCTATCAGCTGAATCATCGCCTATAGAAAAGTACATAGCAGCTTCGGGGTTAAATGACGTTGTATTAAGTTTTGCGAAACTTTGAAACTGTTTTCACGAATGCTTTGGCATTTGTGGAATCATTGTCGCCTACGCATGACTTCATTGTGGCCTCAGCATCGCATCATTGTGGCCTCAGCTTCGCGTCATTGAAAATTGAAGCTGTGTTCGCCTCTCGTTTATTATGTGGCATCATCGTGGCCTCAGCTTCGCAGTCTTATGGCATCAGCTTCACAATAGTGTGTCATGAATATAACATCATTATTTGCACACAGAAGGCAGTAGATAAAAAAACATGTACGTACAGAAGTTCGATAAGTCATTGATTTGAAAATTCAAGGCGGTAAGGGGAATAAAATATGATCAAGGGAAAAATAACAATTCAGAAAGATATCAATCGGCAAAGCGTCATATTGACTGCAAGGAAAATCGTGATTAATTTAAATCACACGATGCAATTGTCGTTCGGATACACCACAACTTTAGTTTTAGCCAAGTCCGATCCCAGCCCACACTACTAATACAAGCAAACCACTCGTACGCCGCCAGGTGCATCTTGATACAAAGTTCTAAAAAAATGCGTACATTTCCAGCTATGATTGGATGGTTGTGGTGGCGTCAGTCTGGTAAAATTTGACATCCAATTTTCAAAATTAAGTCACAACCAGTGACCTGCGCTCGATCTATATGTACTTTAAAAGTATTCTCACAAACAATATTTTCGAATAAAAACGAGCAACATGCCCTGAACATGCAAAAATAATTTATTGGTCAAACTGAGGTCAAATCCCATCCCTTTGTCAAAATGTACCGATGTTTTTCAGTGAATAATTGTGAAGCCTGTCACAGCACAAACAACACCGGAGATTGGATGGTATGACGACCCTTCAATTTGCGTCAAATATGCTTTGTTACAACATCATTCATTAGCCGAGAGTCACCTGATCAGAGCACAGAACCATATTTGTCCGTATTATCAACAAGACTTTGTGAGCAAACCACACCAACAGTTTCAACCATTTCTAGCGCAGAAGTTGCCAACAAATGTCGAAAAACTCATGAATTTTATGGATTCGAATAAAATAAAGCTAGCGATTGGTATGACTGGTTATCAATATATCCCCCGATTTTTTTACTTTTTTTTATTTCAAGGTGAGAAATGGATAGTTGAAGTTGCATCGATTTCAATGCGGCTGTTTGACCATCACAACTCTAGCTCTGTTGTAGTTTCACGAGGTAAAAAAAATATATATAATAAATAGTACCTGTTTAATTATTTGGTTTTACAGCGCGCAAATTACGGGACATGAACACCATGAATTATGCTAATTGTGTTGAATTGACGGACGTCGGGACCATTTAGAGAAACCAACGGGGATCGATATTCCAAAAAAATTATTGGGACATGGTCGGTAGACATTACAAACAAATGAAATTATTAACGAAAGACAAAATTTTTCTAGATAATCACGAACATACTGTCATACTAAATACGTATATGCATAATTGACAAATACACAAAGAGGTGTAATATTAGGTTTTATTTTAGCTGTCGAAATGTTTTCTTTCACTCAGTCCATGCATGGTACTTCTATTTAGCTTCATGGTCCTTTGTTTTTGCACGGTTGAAAATAAAGCAGGAATTGTCCGGTCAAATCAACAAGTTGCCGCAAAAGCGAGCGATTGAAAAGCAGAAGCGAGAGGAATGAGTACTGTACTTCTTTGTTCAATGAAGCTCTGCTGGTGTCACATTGTCGCCATAACGAGGCCACAATGAAGCGAACATTAATGCCATGATGAAGCAATAACAATGCCATAATGATGCGATGCTGAAACGAAGCTGACGCTGAAGTGAAGCCAAAGCTTTCAAGAGAACTATACTTGAGGGGCAATGTTTCAGTGTTACCTAAGTGGAACATAGTGGTAGAAATAGCAACATCAGTGGCCCAAGTATCCACCAAGAAGAGTCCTCTAAATCCAGTAATGGTTACAAGGGACAAGCATGTATCTACGCTTACCAACCATCTTGCATGGGTCCAGCCACTTTCTTTTCCTGCTCCTCCTTCTCTTCCTCAATAATTTCGCTATCAGGTGTTGTGGACAGCTTCTTTCTCCTATTGCTCCTCTTCCCATGGCCTACCTCGCCACTAAACCAGCATGGTGTGGCCTTTCCTCTTTCTTGCTTCTAAAGCCTATCAAGAAGGGGCCCTGGCAAAGGCTCACCTTTACTGCTGGGACAGGATGTCAGGGACCTCTTCAGGTCCGCTATCTCCAGCCTTTGGTCCCGAAGGGTCTCATTCATGATCTTCATTCTAGCTATTATTGCTTTGATCATCTCCTTGTGGCCGGTGGCAGCGATCTCAGCTGCATTGGCCAACTGTCTTTTCTGCCTGCGACATTATGGTCAAACTGAATCTATGGTCCAACTGAATATTGTGTCATCAATCCTGGTGACCTGCTTTAAATGTCATCTCTTTTCCCAGCAACCAAGGCTTTGGTGGCACACTGGTTAGGGGTGTCCCTGCACAGACACAGCAGCGTTCGCAGAGGCCCACACCCTCGGCCTGTCACCCATCCTAGCAGGCTTTCATCTGTTCATAATGTACCACAACAAAGAAAGAAAGAATATGGAGGAAGGAGGAACCCCATTAATGACAAGGAACTGAAAAGCAACACAATATCTCAACCCATATGCCGAACTAAGACCCCATGTAGAAATAACAACACAACCAAGGAACACAAAGTAAAGGAACCAACACCACAATATCCTAACTGCCAGCTAGCAAAGCGTTTCTACAGTTGATTGCTGAACATCTCCCTCAGACGGGTCATCTCACCTCGAATGGGACCTGCCTCATGAGCCTTCAGCTCAAGCTACCTTTTTGCCCAAGCATAGAACTCCAGTAAGTCACAAGTGTTGCACAATCTACTTAAACAATCATAACCATACCTAACCAGGGGTTACGTTCATGTGCAGATCTCTTAACACCTGACACTTCTGACGCACCACCTGATGCACATGCATCAGCAACTTCTGATCTCTCCTGATGCTCACTAACTTCTCCAGGACTGCGATGGACATCTTCCACAAGCGGAACCTCACCTGTCAAACTGCCAGCTAGCAAAGCGTTTCTACAGTTGATTGCTGAACATCTCCCTCAGACGGGTCATCTCACCTCGAATGAGACCTGCCTCATGAGCCTTCAGCTCAAGCTACCTTTTTGCCCAAGCATAGAACTCCAGTAAGTCACAAGTGTTGCACAATCTACTTAAACAATCATAACCATACCTAACCAGGGGTTACGTTCATGTGCAGATCTCTTAACACCTGACACTTCTGACGCACCACCTGATGCACATGCATCAGCAACTTCTGATCTCTCCTGATGCTCACTAACTTCTCCAGGACTGCGATGGACATCTTCCACAAGCGGAACCTCACCTGTCAAACCACTGTGATGCTCAACACTTAGGTTATAGTCATGAGCCTCTGCTACCACAGGCTCCACACACTGCTGACCCAAACCAGTTTCCAAAAGATCGACGACTACTGGTCCAGCTGCTCTGGGTTCAGTGGGGACTTGGCATGGTTCTGGACATTTAATCCAATAGACAAGCCCACCACCAGAACTTGCGTTCTTCCCTTCTGGTTCTGATTCAGACTCTGAACTGCTTGGAGCATATCTGGTTCTGTGCCCAGCTGCCCAGTTGAACATTCTTGGCCCTTTCCCTCATTGGTCTATTGAGGTAAGGCACAGGTAACATGGTGCATGGAAGGAGGAGATTCCTGTGCAACACTCTGGTAGTTTCATCTCCAGTTTCGCATATCAATTTATAAACAGGCACATCAGGATTCATGCACGAACACAAACAAAGAGTACAGCTCAAAACCCGCTTACCAAAATGTTAGCCTGGCGTTAACAATTGCATCGTGTGATTTAAATTAATCACGATTTTCCTTGCAGTCAATATGACACTTGTCAGCTTGCCGATTGTAATGTGCTTCACAAAGTTTTTGGTGCCTAATACTCAACACTAAAATAATTGAACAAGATATCCTTTTGAAATGTCATTTTACTCTTGATCACATTATTTTATTCCCTTTACCGCCTTGAATTTTCAAATCAATTACATTCAAACTTCTGTACGTATATGTTTTTTTTCCTCTACTGCCCTTCTGTGTGCAAATAATGACGTTATATTCATGTCACAATATTTTGAAGCTGATGCCATGTAGATGCCATGAGACTGTACAGCTGAGGCCACGATGATGAGGCGACAATTAAGACAAAGCTTTCGCGGAAATGGTAGTTTATTCTACGTGCATAAGTTGTAAGTGGGTCACTGGCGGATGGCCAGTTTATTTACATAATGTGTTGAGGATCAAACTCCTGTGAAGGTAACTGTTGTACATGTAGGTGGTAATTCTCACGGGTAGCCATGAACGGTGTAAGAGTACGATGCCCTAGCACAGCTGAATGACCAAATATACAGGGCACATTTTTACGATAGAAAAAGCTACGTAGTATGAAATACGTGTTTAACTATTTTGGCCAATTTGTTATGATTTTACGTATTAAATCTGTGATGAATTAAATAGTAAATGTATATATATGTACAAAAATCTTCGTGCATTTACATTGGTGACGGTTATGTGTACTATACAATGCTCTCATTGATAATAATGCGACAATGATATAAAAAACGAATCTTTATTCAAAAGTTTAATAATGTAATAATGTGTACACACTCTAAAATGTGATGTAATTCGTAGTACACATCAAATAAAATAAATAAAATTAAACAAATGTAATCTAGTAATTGCACATCACTAATCAACATCATATGGACAGCCTTGTTGATGGCAGCCACACATTCCTTCCACGTGGCGTCCAGTTGTGATGGTACATACTGGCGATGGTATCTTTGAAAAACTAGTTCTTGTATCGCTGACAGTCACTATGGGGAAAAACTCTGTTCTAATAGGCCATACGAAGTCTTTCCAGAGCATGTGGGGTTGAATAACTTTTTGGGGGGCATACATGCTATATACAGCTTTTATTGGCAACATTTCTGAGCGGGGAAGACATCTGCAGCGCTTGCGTGATGGTTAACTCATCTATTTTTGTACGTATTTTACCCTGTGTCATGCGTTGTCGGCAACTGTAGCGCTGGTGGTAATGAAGGTGATGACGATGCTGGGTCCGTTGTTTGTAACACAAGTCATTACAATGGACAACATGTCTTCTATTTTCGACAGTCTGTCGACATAGTTAACTTTTAACTGCTATGAGGCTCTTCATTCTGGGTGAACGCATAGCAGGAAGTAAATTCACACATAGTTTGTGTGGAAGAAGTCTTTGAAATGTTTTGTTCCGCTGTATATTCGTCTATCTGATACTGGAGGTCATTGGCGGCGTCACCAAAATTTATCAAGTTATTGTCAATATTTGGAATGGCATAATCTACACTATTACCAAACATTCTGCCTCTTCTTCAGCAATTATTCTAAACAACTATAACAAAAAAAATTATTGTAAATCCAAAGTTTATAGTGATGTCCTGGATAAATTTTAAAAAAATCCTGTGAACATATGAATCATTCGAACGAACATGAATGACATATTTATTTGGAATATCGAATACGACCTCTCAAGCAAACTGGCCTTCTTCCAACGCCGTGTTCGGACGTAAGCAAGAATATATTTGCATGCTATGTACGGGTATCTATGACATCGTTATAGAACAAGCTTATCCGAAAGTGACAAAATTGCGAATCAGAAGGATAATCATCAATTTAAAACGGTAGTACAAAATAAATTCTAGAGCAAATCAAAAAGAAAATTTTGATCACACGTCAAACAGTTATATCTATTTGCTCCAAATTTGAATTAAGAGGACATGTTCATGACTTCGATAGACCGCACACCTGAATATGTGGACAAGCAAATGTATGCAGACCAAGAACTAACAGCAACTGAACTAACATGCATGGAATTGTCAAGTTATCAACGGCGACAATGTAAGGAATGAGACGTCAACTTGGATGGAAAAGGGTAAAAACCAGGTATTGACAACTCATTCGGTTAGCTAATTGCCCCATCTGGAAAAATTGGTGTCTGAAGATGCTACATTGTATCAACCAAGGAAACGTTTGAAGACGTCATTATTCACCGGCGAGAGTAAAGTTGAAATTCAACAATGGAGTACCACAACACTCAGAAAAGAAGACAAACTGCCCGTGTTACGATCAAAAGCGGCGAGTAGTTAAAAATAATTATACAATACTGCTATATTTACTACAGCATCCAGAAGATACATCAATCATTACACATACATATCGGTCATTTCAATAGATGCTTTTATTTTTCCACAGGTCTTGCTATGGACCGACATTTTGAGGAAAGATGCTATGTCCATTGCCATTAGAGAACATGTGGGCCACTAAGATAAGATACCTGAGAACACAAGTAAAGCCAACAACGAAGGACGAAATAATTTCCGGGATAAAGGTGTTCTGGGCAAAGGTGCCACCAGCAGACTGTAACTGTTACATCGACCATATTTACAAATTGATGGCAGTTGGTGCGTCCTCTGGTTACTGAGTTCCGGGACTGTGTGTACATGTAACTTGCAAATTAACGATATCAGCTATAGTTAGTGTCTTTATAGACAATTCCGTATTAAAAATGATTTTTTTTTTATTTAATCAATACATACGCTACCCTAAAGATTTAAATTTCAATGAACGTGGATTACAGTTGTATGAACTATTTTTGCCATTATAAGTTATTTAGTACTCAATTGAAGCTCCCAGATATTACATCGTCTGCTTATTAACGAATTAAACCTCCGATGAGTACAATACAATTTAAAATGTGTGTGGTAAATGGTAGCCGAAACCTCCAACATTACTTGCTATTCTCGTGCAAAGTGCCTCTATCAATGCATGGAGGTAAAAAAAGAATTCAAATCACAACTACCATGAACAACACTGCACTTGTTTTATACCATTGTGGATACAATAACAAACTCTGTACCCATAAAAAACATACATTGCTCAACCTGGCCATAACACATAAACATGTGTTTGCTGGCTTGCCTCGACTGCCAGTACATCTCTTATATATGTGGCAACTCAAACTGGGCAAAGAGGCAACTCCTGATCTTCCCGGCTGACAATGTTGACCAAACAGAGATTGACGATCGGCTGTGAGTCGTGCCCTGGAATTTGTTTTTTTAGTGAGAAACCAGATTTGTGTCTTTAGCACAGCTTGATTGTCCATAAAGGAGGCACAATCGTCGAGAAGGACAAGGCCCCTAATTCAGAGTGACACCTACCAGAGGCGAGAGCGAGAAGGAAGACTGTTCTCCACATCAAATATTTAAGTGGTGCTAATTCCAGCGGTTCAAAGGGTGGTCCACTTAAGTCTAGTGAGGCTAACCAATCAAAACTATACACGGAGAGAAAAACGGGCTTGGCGTCTCCATGCAGAACCAATCAAGAAGGATATTCTGATTTAGCTTGCTTAGATCCAGAACTGCATGCCGGCCACCTGGAGCTTTTGGAACTACAAACACTTGTGAGTAGAAGCCCGAACTTGTATGGCGCCCTTTGTAAACAAACCGTTATAACCATGCATCACCACCTTGATTGTCCAGCGGTCAGTTCTCGCCAAGCTGGAGTGCAAAATTGGAATCTGTGTGCAACAGGGATATGTGGCCACAGATTCGGCTGTTCCACATTGGGGCAAACTCTCCTCTTCACTTTAATTTATGCCTATACGCTATTGTCTTGACCGATATCCTATCCGATACGCTATTGTGAACAGCCAAATCTTTTGTTTCGCTATTGTAGAACATCAACGTCTCATCAAAACATACCAGTCAAAAAGAATTTAGCTGTTGTGGTTCAGACCCGACCAACCAGGACCTCCACCCCCCCCCCCCACCCCCCTGTCGTCTGCATACTGTACAGCGAGCAGTTCACGTAGTACCTTCACCGACTAGAAAGAGGCCTGCCACGGACCCGTTAAAGTTGGAAGATTTGAAGAAGAGAAAGGCCGGATTTGACTGAAGATGGAAAGAAGCCAACCCATGGTTAAAAGTAACGTCAGATGGAAAGAGTGCTTGTTTTTAATCTTGTTCACGCCAAAATCCCGGGGCCAAAGTAGTGTTTTAGTGACTTGCTTAAGTGGTCTTGTATAAGGCAGCCCTGGCTAGCGAACCTCACTCCATGGGAATACTGCTCAGATGTATAGAAACCATGATTTCTGTCTTCGAAGATGGGCAATTTTCACTTTCGGCATTATCATTTTTTCAAAAAGGTTTATTTCAGAAAGACTTATGCACAGAATACTTGCATGTGATCCCCGATTTTAGCGCATTTGAATCGTGACCTCAGGCGCCATGTTTGTTTTAAGGGACAGGTGACGGTCCTTTGTATTTACAAACCAATACCGGCATTACTCTAGTTTCTGATAACAGATTTCTGGTCTGTTTTTTTACTTAATATAGCCATGCTGTGTAATTATTGTGGTAAATTTAATTTAACATCGGATAAAGGATCAAGAGTATGGATTTCTGTACCATGCACAAACATAACAAAGCAAAGTTTGACTGATCAATTCTATAATTTTAGTGCTGTAGCTTATATACTACATGCTAATACTTCTTCAGTGGTTGGTAAAGAATAAACTTTCAACTTTTTATTTGAATTTTTGCTTGATGTGTTTTGTTATATATTCTCCAATTACCAATAATGTGTTGATTTATGCAAATTTATTCGTCAAATGGTTATGCTACTTTATGCAAATTAGCGGATATCCTGTAAAAAAAACTGGGGAGAACACAAAAACACAAGCCGCCAAAATGGCATGCTGCTGCAAAGGGGTAGCCCTGCCAAGAGAGCCAGATGACACTGCAGGATATCACACATAGGTATGCAATGTCCTGCCAAAAAATGTGTCTTAGGAGGTCTAGGTCTAGTCTAGTAGGCGGATGCGTTGCACCTCCGAGTCCTGGAGATGCACCGTAATACATTTCAGTCTGGTGGCCGCAAAACGTTAATTGGTCACGACTCTCTCAGGGTGTAGTCGACTGTTTCTGACTAGGATGCCATATGGGGGGGGGGACCTAGGCTTCGTGAGGTTTGGCTCCAGACTGCTGGTTCCGTGCGTCCTCCACCACATTCATCAATCTGCCGGACCAGGGGGGTGCGCAGTCGTTGTTGCCTTGCATCCCGTTGTCTGGAATTCCAGAAGCCACGATGATACAGAGAGCAACTGCTTCAGGATCAAGGGTGAGGGGATGAACAATGGGTCACTGGGACCGATGACTTCCAGCAAAACACCCACGGCTTGGTTCACAAAGTTTCGGAGAATGAGTTCCAGGGGGGACCAAGGTTGCACCGAGGAATCATACATCGCCAAACCCACCTGGGGACCCTTCACATTAAGAAAGTGAGCAAGGGGGCGTGCCCGATCAAACATCTTATAGCCAGGTTGGTCTCCTCTGGGAATGACTCGAAGTGACCTGTAGAGGAGGCAGTGCTCTGGGAAAGATCCCTGGTACTGGCTCTGACTGCAGAATCCCAGCTGGCAGGAACCGGGGGAGACACAACACCAACGTCCAATCTGACCCGACCCCCTCCAGCACTCCCCCATCTGTGGACTAGGATTTGGCGGAGACCCAGTACCATCAGCCTGCATCACACCTAATTCCCAATCAATGAGGTGGTCGCAGCTGAGATTGGGGGATCCTGGTAGGAAGCACCATTTGAATACTTCCTGGTGTGGTTTTGCCGAACGAGAGGTGTCTCAGTCGAGGCAACCCACTCCACCTGCAGCTTGTCTACCCAAGAAACCCCCCCCCCGAACTCGCAGGTGCAGCACACAAGGTTTTGGTAGATGAACAGAAGGCCTTTCCACCCACTTTCACTCCCCTCACTCATGCCCCCGAGCAACCCTAACTGTCTACGTGGTGAGACATAAGGCAAGATGGCTTCACCTGACCTAGATTTCTTTGCCTGTCATTGTCTAAATCATAGATTAATGCCTACAGTTAAAAATAGTTATTTTCAGCTTACTTGGCGACGCTTTCCTCAGACAACAAATAACATACTTCCATTGTCGGAAGGCTACATCCTCCGTGTGTTGGTCGTTGCTAGAGAATGTAGACATATGAGGTCTTGCGTATGCGCCAAGGCCAGCGACATACCGAATGCATTCTTTCCCTTCAATGCCATTCGCAGGTGTGGTGACAAAGGACACCAAAAGAGTAATCAAATTAGTAATCAATACAAACCCCACCATACAGTGAGAGGCACAATAGAATAATGCCTACTAATAATAGATATACACTATTAGTCCAACAGGGCCTAGTTATTAGGCTAGTTAAGCAATTTAGCTAAATTAATATGACAGGACCTTGGCTAGTTGCTAACTAAATTCATCGGGTTGCACCTTGTCACTAGAACAGCATAAATTATACTAAATTAACCTGACAGGATATGATTGTTAGGCCATGAAATGCCGAAGTACTATACAGATAGAATAATACAGTCAAACCTGTGATAACGACTACCTGTGCAGAGCGGCCACCTGCTCATAGCGACCACCTTAGTACAGTCCCTTCGCAGTTTACACATTAAAGACACTGGATATAGCGACCATCTGTCCAACGCGACCAGCGACCACCCTATTGTAGACCTATTCACACTTTAACCTTTGTATAACGACCACCAACATTTCCATCAGACGGTCTCAGCAAAAAGACAATAGCTACTTGCAAATCGCTAACAGGAAAGTAGCCACATGTTACGTTCAGATTACCGAGTACACAATCTTTAGGGCTAATAGACAGCGGTGACCATAGCAACTTGGTTTGTGAAGTTGCGAAAAAGTAAAAAAAAAATTGAATATCATCTGAATGTAACGTCTGGAGACTGGAAAGATTTTAACAACAAATTAAACAGTTTCATTCAAAGTTTGAAATGAAAAACTAGCTTGTTTCCGATCGGTACTATACTATCGATCCCCAGCCGGCCAGCGGCACTTCTGTGGACTGTCTCGCACATGAAGAGCAAATTCCCCCCGTCTCGAAACAAAGAAAAATGAATCAGTTTTATTAAATGAGAGATGTTTTATTTACCTTGTCGGTATAAAATATCCAAACAAAATAATAAAACATTTGTTTATTTCGTTTTCATCGCGGGATTGCAAAATATGACCTATTTTGGGCGCCATGTTGTTTGTTGTTGATCGTTATAAATTATGCTAATAAAGCTAGCGCATGGGCAAAACGTATTGTTACTGAGGGGTCATCTCAGGGTTATTCTCAACGGAAGATGTTTTCTATTTTGATCCTTTTTTTTTTATAAAAGGTAATATCAATAATTCGCAATCGAGAAAATTCGTTTCGTTTGGGCAGTTTTGACACGTCGATGCTTGCAACAAACACAGTCCCGTGATAGAGGGACTGCGCAACAAATAACTGTAAAATTGCGTGTACGATCATCGTGTTTCATTTCCGGTTCGTTTGACTTTCTGATTCAACACCGAGAGTTGGAGCAATCGTTATGAGTTTGGTAAATTTTGTTTATTACCAATGCTTCTTCATTTTTAATGTTTGTTTTTTCAAACACGGCAACTTTGCCTGTGCATTTTGTCACAGTGTACAATCGACAGTACTAACGATGGGACTGATTACCGACTGTGATGGAATATGTGTAAGAGACTGGGGGATAAGAGTGTGAAAGACCGAGCTGAAACGCCAATGCGGCCGATCGTTGACAATCGTTCTTATGCATTGAATACACCAATGAATCCATGGGCAGAATCACTTGGTTTCAGTGAATTTACATGATATAATTTGTAGTAAAAAAGTAAAGCTGTGTAATTATCCAGATGAAAATGAGTGATTTTTATTAAAAAAGACCTATTCATTGTACAATGTGTAGGTTTGCTTTTATGTTTTGCTTATGATCTCCCTTAAAATTCCCGCCCTAATTAATATTCATGATTGAATGAATAAATTAGGCCACCTCCGTATAAAGACCACCTGTCTATAAAGGAGTTTGGCTCAGTCCACTGACTGTCCTTTATAGACAGGTTTGACTGTATGAACAACACAACAAATGCTACTGCACCAGTTCCCAAGCTATGGCAGAGCGTATGAACGAGAAAGGATTAATAATGCCTAACACAGAGTGAATATTAAATCATTAACCCCAGTATACACACATGCATGCACTTAGATATGCACACACAAAAAACAGAGATACAATGATTTAAATGCACAACTTAACTATAAAATCACTTTAAAACGCCGATCCCGCGATATGGCTGATTAAATAGCATGACTGATTTATCAAAGAGAGCACTGCAAATAATATTGGTTTGAGTGGAGCCATATTCAGCTCAACTTGAGCCATTTCAATTTTTATACGAGCCAAATTTTGCTTAATACTTGTTGTAGCGGCTCATTACGATGGTAAAATGGCTCATAGATAAACTGAGCCAAGCATAATGGTTCAAAATTAGTGCGAGCCAGCCACATGCTCCGCCTATGGACAAAGTTTGGCTCAAACCTACTCATTTTTTTGTATCTAAAATTCATGGAGCCTATACTCATCCATGTAAATCTGCAATAACTAAATGCATTTTTTGATTATAATTTGAAATTAATCGTAACATATTCATATGTATAATAGCCATATACTATTATGGCAGCAATATTCAGGGAACTTTATTTTTGAAGTAAAATTTCACTCATAAACTAAACCAACTCAATGTCAGGACACTTTACTTCAGTAAACAAACTCCTGTGCTGAAATGCACCAATACAATGTACATCGTTCAGCTTTGGACCATTACAATTGTGTGTTTTCATCAAATAAACAACTAAATGCATATGGTCACATTGGGAATGGTACAATGAGGCTGTTGACATTTACAATCTCTAACCCCACAGCAAGCTCTGGTTTGTTTATTTCATATGCACTCAAAAATTCCGCTTGTGTGGTAGTCTGAAAAAATAATCACTTCCATCATACCAAAATTTCTCTAAATAATACAAAGCAGCTATGTTTATACAAGTTCTCATTTAGACATAACCATTTGATACTGTAGATAAAATTATTTTTAGGATTCCAATAAGGATAGAATGCTAGAATTTCATTATGAGCATACTGTATGTTTTCTAGTACTTTGCTAGGTCCAACTTCAGCACCCTTCTCAAATAGTGGTTGGCTGCCTCTGTTACCTATGTCAAGCAAATCGCTGCATTGTTTATACCGATTCCGTTCTGCTAGATATTTAAGGAGATTCTTGAAATTTGCTATTTTGGCTAATCTCTTGAAATATTTGTGCTTTGTCTCTAACCTCATACACCAATATCTGACAATTGGACCAAGGTTCAAGATGGTGTCTGGTATGTGTACCATATAATGTTGTTTTGGTATTATGTTTACTTCATCATAACTAGGTAGAAAGCAATTAATTGTTTCAAGTGATGAACCTGTTCTCTGCTAATGACTGGTGACAGGATAATACTGATTATCTGAAGAAGCAAGATCAGACATTGTCATTGGTGTGTATGTCAACTATATCGCCAGAATAAAACGGCATCAGTCTGTGAAGCTGACTGGTGTAAACCTGAATCTCCATCCAAATGCTGTTCCTTAACTTGGCTTGGTTTTGAAGTAACATTCAAGTTACTGGAAGGAAATAATGGGAAGTTCTAAAGCATTTTCAAGTGGATGATGAAGTAACCAATTTAACAATAAAATCCTTCCAATGAGTCACTGCATGAAAGATCTACAAATGCTGGAGATGGTTCATAAATCAGAAGAGTCTAAACGTGCCCCTCTCATTTGCTTAGGCTCATGAAAAATAGCTTTCCTGGTAACCCAGCCTGTATTTAAGGTGAAATATAAACCTATATTCAGATAAACCTACTTTTATTTTAATGTAAATTAAACTATTTTTAAGACATAGTCTGAAAGTGGCACTTATAAATTGGACTCTGTGCAGTTGTCAATGGACATCCATGCACTTTTTACAAACCTAGTACCTTATTTAGGATCAAAGATGGCCAACTTGCCATATGTTGAAAATGCACATGTGGTATAACATCTTTTTTTGATAATGCAGTGTGCATATGGATATGCTTTGTCTGTTATTGTTCACATTTAGTACATACACATGTACATCATACATAGTAACATACTTGCTCATGACCAATTGTCAATTCATAAATTTTCTAATTTTACCAACAATTTGCGTAGGTAGAATTATTGGAAACTTTTTTTTTCATCGGCCTAACCCGATCAAAGATTGCTAATGGTGGTGAACTTTTTTTTCTTTTTGTGCTTGTGAACTCCGACCCTGTTGAAACAAAGTTCGAAAACGGGGACTTATAACTCTTTCTCCATCCGTTCGTACGGAGTCATATCTCCGAAACCTGTGGACTGATTTTGTTTATTCTTTGCACATTTGTAGTACTTTATGTGGGACATGTGCAGTGGTGTACTGATTCGATTCAAAATGGCTGACTGCAGGCCATGTTGTTTTTTGACAATGCTATATGTCAGCCATACTATGTCTGTTTCTATTCAGATTTGCTACGAGTGTTACACATGTTGAGATACATACCCATTTTTTCACAATCAGATCCAAGATGGCCGAATGGCAGCCATCTTGTTTTTTTTATTGATGCGTCTTGAATATGCTTCGTAGTTTTTGTTCAACTTCGGTACATATATTAAACACGTTAAGATACATTACCTTGACATTTTTTTCTGCAATCTGATCACAGATGGCCGCCTGGTAGCCATCATGTTTTTTTTTAACTTCAACATGTTTTTGTTCAAATTTTGACACAAGATACATGTCAATGATAAGTGTTCCAACCACTGATAAAACATGGCTTTGTTTTTGTGCTATTAAGTTAGTTTTTTTTACACAACTAGCTTCGAAAGTTGTTAAAGAACACAAAAATGACATTATCCATGTGCACATGAAGAGTTTCATTAAATTCATATCACTTGTGACAAAATTGTAGCACTTTCAGTACTGAAAAATTCCCAAAGTCACATTGGTATGCCGATTGTACATGTTAATAATGCATGTTTTTGTTGATTTGTTCATGATTTGATTGAAAATGGCTGACTCTTCTCCATTATGTTTTTTGTGCTTTCTCAGTTGTTTTCTGGCACAATTTGGTTGATTGCACGCAAACTTTTGTATGTTGGATGTACATGTTGATTTGCTGGTGTTTGTTGGAGATGCAGCCAGCCACTTGTCACATTTTGATTGATTTGGTTCAGAGTTGAAAAAAAGCTTTATAGAAGCTTGATGCAATAAAACAATGTCATGTCATGACTATTAATATAACCATCAATTTAGCATAATTTATTTTTTAAGAGGTTTTAGAAAGTGTGATGACAATGATATAACATAAATTTGTTTTACTTTCATGTCAATTTCTTTGCTACATCTTACAGCTTATTCCTTCTCAAAATCGTTTTGTTTCATCATCCAAATTGCGAAACAAGTCTGCCAGAGAACCTTTTTACCTAAATTAATAAAAGTATACAAAAATTTATTATTGAGGTTTAAAAGAAATTAAGCAAACAATTAAAACATATCAATTTGATGAGATTAATCTATATCAATATTTAGTATTAAGAAAGCATCTGGCATAAACATGGCAAGTTATTTTTAGTAAAATAAATCTTGGTGAATACTAGTTGATTTATGACCCCATCCTCACAATCATATGAGTAGGTTTCTACCACAAAAGCACTCTGTTAGTAAACTTGTTGACAATACAAGGGTCGGAAAATGTGAGTGAAACTATGATTGTTTAGCCATCAGGAAAGAAGTAGTAGCTTGCCTACTGGATTTAAAATACTGATATGGAAGATGGAGATCAACCAAATGATGGAATGTACAGAAAACAAAAATTGCCACTTCTGGCTATTCTACTGACATGTAAATTTGCATGGCTTGACATAGACTTTGAAGTTCATTTGCCTGGATTTCTTGTTTCCTGGTAGTACTTTTGTTTTTGCTGTATGGCAAGTATGCGCTAATTTTCCCTTGTCCTATGGCATTTCAACTTCAACCATTTTATAATGTGCTTGGATAACGTATATTAGGGGAAAGTGTCTTTATTCTGGCGGTGTAGTGTCCAGGTTATAAACAGTTGGCTTGTATGTTTTGAAACGGGAGTATATAATTAATCAAGGTCATGTTTGATTTTGATTTCAATTGCCGAGACTTTTTTGGGAAGTTTTTGACATCTTAAACTTTCCCATTGCTTCATCAATGTACAAAACCTGAATAAAATGTCCCAGTTTAAAATCCTCATTCTGACACTATTTTTTTTCTCTTTTATTGCATCATTTTCTTTGTTGAAGTTCCCCCTGACATTGACACTATTGCTTTCACATTTGTTCCACATTTTTTGTTAATTTATGCATTTTTAGCATCTAGTCAGATCATTTTTTGCATTTAATAATTTCACGAAACAATTCTTATTTATAATTTACCTGTATGTACATGTTTTGGTCATTCCTAATTTCACCAGTCTTAGAGAATCTATCCCCAATCTAGACTACCTTTAGCGTAATGCTATGTAGCCTTGTGGGACAAAATTCTTTTTTCAATATCCGAGTGTAGGTCAATAGTGTTGAGATTGAACTAATCAAATCAAGTTTTCAGCATTTAAATCATTTGCAATGCCATTTTTTAAAATCAATATTTTCTTACTTTTCTCAAACAAATCTTGCGAAGCAATTCATTGGATTATAATTTGAGATCTTAGTTTTTTATGGTGGTGTTAAGATTTTTAAAATTACTGAGAGTTACACCAACATGTAGCTAACCTTGAGAGTTGTTTTAAAAATTTCACATGGATATTCTAATGGTGAGGCGTAAACATGTCATTTTGAGAGACATGCTACTTATTACCTAGTTACTGTTCAGTTTTGTATCATTTAGCTTGTACCTGTAACCCACTAAAATTGCATGTATGTTTCCTGAAAGCAATGAACTTTAAGGTCTACATTCAAAAGATTATCTTTGCAATAGTTTGATGTGACAGTTAACATGTACACTTTGAAAATTCTTACCAATATCAAATCCTTCAAAAAACATCTTTTCATGCACCATACTTCCTACTCTGAACCATTTCTTTATTTTGCAGGAAATGCTATCCACAACTGCAACACCAAATCGTCCTGCTACACCAATCTATTCTATTACACCAAGCCATCCTGCAACACCAAGTAATTCTGTTACACCAAGCCATCGTGCCACACCAAGTCATTCTGCTACACAAGCCCGGCTGCATCTCCCTACACCTGCTGCCTCTCCTCTTTATAGTGAACTTGAATCTTTCACTCCACCTGTAAATGGAATTTCTAAAAAGTTGGTACATGTATCTACCATTTCTGCGTCTCAGCCAAAACAAGTCCAAGAGGCTGGATCACCTTCTACCACTGTAAAAAGAAAAAGAACTCTGTTAGACCAATTTCAGAGTACATCACCAAAAACATCTCATCTTGGTGAGAGCTACCCATGTGGCATCAGCAGTCCCTTTCCCTTACCCAAAGAGCACAAGGATTATTTAAAGAACACAGAGAAACATGCATTTTGTGAAAATTATTCAACCTATCTGAAATTAATTAAAGCAGCATACAGTGAAATATTTTCATGTATCAAAAAAAAAACTGACAAAAAATGAAAGAGAACTGATAGCACTTAACTTACGTAGGGAATATTCTGTACTCACCTCATTTAACAAGGATACTGGAGAATATGGATCATCTGCTCTGAGCTATGCATTGAGAAAAACATTGAACAACCATTACTCGCATAAAGTCAAGCTGCAGCCCAACAAGTCTGGCGTTAAACTTGATGAGGGTAAAAAGGTACAAGAACTGGTCACAAGAACTGCTGCAGTCAGCAGTGAGACTGATGTTGTAAGTGGTGATGTGACGAATACTGTCAGCTCTGATGAAGCAGATATGGTGGGCACTGATGCAACAGATACAGTAACCTTTGATGAGATGGATATGGTTGGCACTGATGTGATGGATACATGTAGTCACCTCTGATGAAATGGATACGGTAGAGATACTGATGTGATAGATACTATCAACTGTGATGAAACCTGTAATGTCATCAATGATAAGATGATGAAGACCGCCGAGAAAAACATAAGTACCTTCGCTTTCAGCTACAGAAGAAAAATCCCAATGAAATTGTGATGGATTTGTTCATGAAGGGCTAGAAACATAGAATCAGATGGATCCAAGTCTGCCTGGGGCTTCACATTCAATCAAAGTTTTAAAAGACTACCCATGCTGCACAAAGGCTGACACACGGACGGACAGACTCAGGAACTCACGAACGGTCGGGGAAATGTATCCTAATATGTACGATCTATGTACTAAATTTGAATGAAAACTGACAAAGCATGTCCAAAATACATTTTCAAAAAACAAGATGGCTGCCAGTCGGCCATCTTTGATCCAATTGTGAAATAAATCGTCATGGACATGTATCCTAACATGTATGATCTATGTACCAAGTTTGATTGAAAACTGACAAAGCAGGTCCAAAATACAACATTTTCAAAAAACAAGATGGCTGCCAGTCGGCCATTTTGAATCGAATCGCTAAACCATTGCATGTGCATATGTCCCACATAAAGTACTAGGCACAAGCAAAGAATGAACGGAATCGATCCAAGGGATTCTGAGATATGACTCCGGACGGACGCACAAACGCACGTACGCACAGACACATGGACGAAGACCGAATTATAAGTCCCTGTTTTCGGACTTCGTTCGAACGGGGACTAAAAACTTAAAATGAAGTAAATTTGTTCTAATCGTTTTTTAGTGCATCAAACAGCTGGAACTGATGCTGAATTCTTCTTCTTCTTACAAGTCTCTTATTGAGGGAGTTGCAGAAGGCGAAATTGGGGATGAAAGGTTTGTAACAACTGAAATTAACCTCTAGCAAATTGGGACATGCTGAGGTCACAAAATTGACAATTTGGGCATGATTTTCAATATCTTAGAGACATTGTGCTGCTATGGTGGTAAAAGGTTAACTTTGAGCTGTGGTAATGTGAAGGCCACTCAATCTATTTTTAACATGCATTGATAATGCATAGTCCCTGTTAAGTATTAGCTGTAGTCAATTTAAATGTTCAGTACAAGTTCAGAAATGAAAGATCAATGGTTTTTTTAACACTAACACAGATTATAGATTGTGTTACTGTCAGAATAGTACCTACGTGGAAACTATGAACTGAATTGGACTATATCTTACAGAGGAAATAGCATGAAAGACAAATGCAGCAAGTCGGGTATTGTATCTCCAAAAGGAATACGACTTGCACCGTAACCTAAGTATGTAAGGTCATCATACAAAGTTTGATTGAAAATGCCATATTCAACTTTGAACTGAATCAGGCCATATCGCCCTGTTTAGCTCCAATGATATTTTATGTTTTTTTTGACAAAATGGCCACCACTTCAACAAATTTGATCAAAACTCAAAACAAAACATGGTGTTGTGTTATCTTGAAGTATAGTCCTAAGTACAAACTTTGAAATTAATCAGGCCATATCTAATGGAGGAGTCAGCATGGAACAGAAAAAAACAAAATTGTCACCAGTTGGCCATCTTGGACCGAATTTCGAAAAAAAAGTGACGTGCACCTATATCCCAATATGAATGATCACCATACAAAGTTTGATTGAAATCGCCCTGTTCAGCTCACTCATAACGAAAATTGGTGTGCATATGTAGGTCATCATACAATGTCTGTATACCAAGTTTGAACGAGATCGGTCAAAGGGTGTCCGAAAACTGGCTCCGGACGGACACACAGATGCATGGACAGGCGGAACCAAAATTAATAGTCCATGTTTTTGGTTAAACACTTGGTCAAACACGTCTCTCAAAATCCCAGCACTGTAACTAATTCTTTAAACCAAGTGTTTGTATTCATTACCCTATAAGGTGTCATGGTTTGCCACTGGAACACCATTTTTGTGATGAGGTCAACTGGCATAAATGCTTTTCACATTTGACTGAATCATGAAACGGCTATTAAACATCTATTGACCAGTTTCAAATTGACATGTACAATCCAACTGTACATGGTACATGTGAGGACATACACGTGTCTGCACATATATCTGTAAATGTTGACCTTCAAGATTGCTGACTGGCCGGCCATTTGGGTTACTGAAATGGTAGGTGTGCATCTGTTTACTTTCATAACTCTTGTCTTTTGTTCAATTTCATTCAAAGTTGGTACATGCAAAGCAGTTTAAATCTGCACATGCAAGTATGACATTTGGGATGGAAACTATACTATACTAAATATATTGTTATTTTACAGATGACGATGATGATTCATTCTTCAATAACTTGATTTAACAGCTGACAAGCAAAAATACTTTAATATATGTGCTCAAGTTTGATGACAACAAAGGTCTGAACCAGTCTAAAGCAGAAAAAAACCAGCTCTTCTTCTATATAGTTGGTAGTCTGAATGAGTTGAAAGATGTTGCTGTTGTAGTGGACAAGGAAGTGTTTGCTAAATTCAAAAAGGGTGAGTCTACTCATGTGAAGTGCATCCTGTTGCTGTTTGCTGCGTATTTCATACTGGATCTGCAGTATCCACAGGCTGCAAAGGTCTGCTACCAATCTCTTGAATACGAGCTGTTGGGGACAATTGCGGCACCCAAATGCAAGGCATATCGTAACCTATTCAAATAACTACACAAGTATTTTGTGTTCTCAAATAACAGTACTGTGAACAAAAATTCAACATACTGTTAACAAATACCAATATGATTAATCAATACATCCATATATACTATCTTTCAAATCTACTTGTTTTTTATAGAAAGCCATTGATTTTTGAGGTGTTGCAAAATATTTTTAAGGATGTGTTCAGAGCATTTTTTCTTGAGTTCAGATGTTCACTAGTCAAATTTGTTCACCCTTAGAAAATGTTGAGCTGTGTTGTCTACAGGTATTACGCAAATGTTTGCACAGTTTTTAAAAAAACACCATGACAGTATATGTAAATGCTGCTACTACAATTACAAATCATGAAGTTAGATAGCCTTGTTGAGAAAATATGTACATGTAGACACTATACTATACCTCTGCTTGTTGATAATTATTATATATGTAGCAATGTTACTTTGTTTACCGCATAGAATTTTGTGTAATTGCAGTTATGTCTTTGCATGCAGACAGTCGACCGGTAACATTTTCCCTGTTTTGCTGAACTATGAGAGCCCACCACAAGCGGACAATATTGTGTGGTTTCAGTTGAAGTGTCTACCACACGAGAAAAATCTTACAGAATGATGGGAAATTTTGAGAAATTAACCCTTTCTCACAAATGGTGAGAATGTGTTTATCATCATGTAAAAGTGAAATGATCACACTCTTATAAGTAATATTTTGCAGTTGTCATTCAATTTGGTGTTTATGTCAACTCGCTGTTCGAAAAACCAGGTTATATTAAAATGTTCTAAAAATGTCTAACTTGTTCTGGGTGACATGTTGCCATTGCCCTTGTGTTGTCAACTTGTTACCAACTTCACTCATAGTCCCAACTCCCAACACTGATTTAAAGTTCTATTTTGATTAAAAAAATACTGGAAGACTAAATTGTGTTGTACTACCTGTAAACAAAATCAAGATGTCTAAATATGAATGCATGCAAGATATTTTTTCTTCATGTTCTGAATGTAGTTTTTGAATAAAAGTACTAAAAATTTATTAAATGTCTGTTCAGTGTGCATCTTTTGTGTAGAATACCACTGACCACAAATTACCCTAATTATAATGAATATTTTAGTGTGAATTTCTTGGAGGATGTATGTCTGCTGGTTTCATTTGAGCAAATTGTGTTTTATATTTTAGGATTTGTGTATGTTTGCATTTTATTAGGGGTTGCACAGTGTCATATGTGACACTGGAGGAGCATAGAGGAAAAAAATGCTCACTCTCAATGTTGGCTCTAATTGGACAAAAATGGCTAAGTGTATTTTGATCCATTTTTTGGCTCAATTTGAGTCATTACTGTCTCAATTTCGAGCCAGTTCTGGCTCAACTTTGAGCAAATTCTGGCTCAATTTTGAACCATAACTGGCTAATAACTTAGCCATATTTGAACACGGGGGCAATTTTTTTTGGGCTCAAGTTGAGCCAAATGTTATTTGCAGTGCAACCTTGGCGGCCACGTACAAAAAAGCTATACACGATTGAAAAGGTGTCGTCGCTCCCCCAAAAACAACAGTTCACGTGATAATTATTCAATGTTCAATTACAATCAGCGACGTTTTAGGGCCCTTTTCCGTTAACAATAACAGTTCACCTACCAGTCACGATGGAATTCCAACACGGGTTGAACTCGCAGTCCACCGGCGCACCGCAACAACAGTGTATTCTGCTAACGCCCCAGTCTGTCTCCAACTCACGATTCGCCTCCGATCCTTTTCTTCTTTTTTACGACCTTATAGCTCTCTGCAGATGTAGGATGGTGTCGTCGGAAACGAAGAGAGACAGCCATTTTACTCTCAGCCCTGTACACCCCAAAAACGACTGCCTCGTCCCGTGATATACAGTGAACTACAGCACAAATAATGTTCATTAAATGTTACAAAAATTACTCTCTAAATAAACCTCTAAATGATTACATGTCTAAAACGAGTATATCACACAGCAGTACAGTTGCGACAATAGCCACACCGCATTATAATCGCAACAAAGGTTCCCGCGAATGAGGTCGGCACACAGCCAACAGAAGTAAATGAAACCACAAACGGTGAGGGCGCCATACAGCTCTAACCAATTACATACGTGTATGCGTGAATGCAGTGGACCAAAGTATAGCGTAAGTATGGGTTACAATGACACTATAGGAAGTCGGTGAGGGTGTCTTTTGGTGAGGTGTCCATTCATTGGAGGTAAACCTTTTGTAAATATATTAGGGTAATAAGATTTAATGACTTGAAACACGTTGGTCATTACTTCAGTGTTAATTGTATGTGAACACAATGCAGAAACAATTATATGAAATACATCGACTACTTATCAAAACCTAAAGTAATGCTCTTGAATTCAAAATCAAAATAAAATTGCAAGTGAAATATCGTTCGATCCCTTATGACTTCTATTTTCTCCGAAACTAAAACCGCATGTTGTAAGACTACTGGATATTGAATTACCTGCTGAAGTATGTTCTAATTGTCTTATGTTTTACTTCCATGGCTATCAATCGCTATATGCCTGAAAATCTTAAAAAAATGTTATTATATATTGTTAAAGATAATTCAGAAGATATTTGATCGATATTTCACCGCAATGCTTTAATTTATAAAGAGACTTTTTTATTACTGGTGTCTTACGCAACTGTTTTGTGTTCATAGGGATTCGGTGATTTCAGATGAGTTCACTATCTCTAATGGAGTTGGAGGGTATATACTGTATTAGATATTAGACAACCTTATATTACTTTATTTATATATGTAAACAATCCATTTCTTGCTGAAGACGTAGTACTTATATCGCCTTCTATTTACAATCGCCTTGTTGAGGACTGTCATACACATGCTGGCACTCTTGACATTATTTTTTATTTGAAGAAATCTTATATCGCTACAAATGATACTGTCTCGATTGTCTGAGAATAAAACAACAGATGCAATCATTATATGCCAGAGCAGGTCAAATGTTTTGAAAATTGAGTAATTGATGGCTTGGTGTGAAATGTAATTTTAATTGTAGTTATTGCTCCAAAGTCAATTGTGTTTACTTATGACCCCGTCTGATTTTATTTTCATACAACCTTAGCCGTTTGTCGAAAACTTTCTGAGGTGCAATATTGTCAGTTTTGCTGTTAAGCTTAGAAAGTTATGATTAGTTATGTTATGCAGTGAATTTTAAAGAATGGCCACTCTATTCTATGCGTTTCCAACAGTGATTTTTTTTTTAAATTTAAGCTTTGATCATGTAGGGTTGGGAATATGAACCTCATGTCATTGATCTTTTACCATAATACCCTGCTAATTGCCTCATATATACTAAGCACTTCAAACATAGTAACATTTTATTACCCTTGTACTTGTACCAGCTGTGTAGTTATCCGGATTAACAATCAATAAAATTACGTATTGTCTTCCACCGCACAGTAATAACGGAACACCTTGACAAGAACTGTTTGGTGTTTGCAGGCGCAATCGACAACACAAATAGTAGTAATATTATGACATATAACCTCAAATTTAACCTGAATAAAACTTCATGTCAAGTATATCACTGATATTCAGCACTGTCACCAGTAAGCATGTGTAATATTTGCTCCTTGACTGCCTCGACATAATGTCCTTAGTATTAGCGTCCATAAAACCATAAAATACTGCTGCCAATTTTGTAGCTAGGGATTTACCGTAATTGACAGAGATTATTGAATATTTCCAATAAATCACAGAAATATGCCGCAACAAAATTTGACTGGATGATTTTATTTACAGGTTATTGTAACAAATCAGGGAATTTATAACAGTTGTGTGCGCTAACACGGCCACATACTGCATGTTCGTATTATGTGAACGGTTTAGCTACTGTGGCTTGATAATGATGTGAGGTTATTATGAGGATACCTCAAAGTATGCACGAAGACAGTGCGGCGGAAGTATCGACCGATGCGCAGCGGAAGTCGATGCGACGGCATACTGTCTAATGCTGGATGTTTCGCTTTGTTAGAATGGTTCCCTTTGAATGGAAATTGAGCAATAATAATTGTGATGTCATTGTGTAATGACTGGTCTCGTTAAATTTACATGTAGTTGCCACCATACAGTAATATTCGCTCATTGTTGCACTTTCTGTTAAGAATTTGGCTCAAAACGCAGGTTTAATGAATTCCGACAAAAATATATGTACCAAATTTCACTGAACTATGAAAACAGCAGCTGACATATAACAATGGTTATTTAGCACATTTTCTCCTATAAAAATTGACCGTTGGTCGGCAGAATTGAATTGAATATCAAAAAAAGTGCTTATGTATCTTTATTTATAGTATCAATGTACTAAAGATTAAATAATTCTATAAAAGTGTATCTGACAAAAATAGGGGAAATATGTAAAAAAACAAAATGGCCGCAAGTCGTTTAAAAATGTTCGAAATCCGAACAATTGACCTGCACCTGTAACCCAATATGTATGATCATCACACCTTTAATCAATCATCCTGGTCATGTTCGAGAAACAGCTGCGGGCACGTGACAAACTAAAACTATGAATGTTTTGTCTTACATAAGAAGTGAATTCCAAAATGATTTCCCAGAGATTCTTAATATTAATTCACGTCTCTGTGCAGATGATTCTATAATAGAAACAGTTCGAACAGTTGAAAGACGAAAATACCACAAGTATGTGAATGATGTAATTCAAGAAAGATCAATAGGCATCCAGCATTTAATCAAAAAGCACGCTCTTAAACTTAAATTAGTGCAGTTCAAGATTACAATGTCAGAATGCTAGTCTGTTTGGTTGACTCTACATTGCGAATAAACTCCGTAGTGGAGACCCAGCTAGATTATTTTCTCATTAAAACCTCCTTTTCTGTCCGACTTTGGCAAAAGTCTATTATTTAAAAAAAATATTTGAATGTTAACTGTAATACACTTAATGTAATATATGGTGCACTTCCTTCCTATTACAGCTTAAAGCACATTTACAGATTATGCTGATAATGTATTTTTGTCTACATCCTGCACGAGTTACATGGGACTACAATACATTACTGTGTGTGGGATTTATTTATTTATTTTGTTTTTAAATTATTTTTCTTTATTTATTTGTAGCAATATTACATGATATTACATGAATGCAATAATGATAAAACCCGATAAGGTGCCATTATTTGTTATTTTAATTGTAACACATGTTGTATACTATGATAACAACATCAACATTTGTGTTGCCATGGTCGCTCATTCGGTAATTACGTCTCACTCGATCACAAACTTTACCATGAAAGTATCATATGACAACTATAACCCGTGATACACACGTGTATTTAATAGTATAAACGTGATATCACACCATGGTACATTACACTGTGTGTCCAAATTTAGTTACATTACATAAAATTCAAAAAGTTTCACTTTTAAGTAAAATCGTGTGTCATGATCAGGTCCTGACTGAACCACACGCGCTAGCCACACTACTCGCTGTTAAAGTGACTCACCAGAATTGTTGACCTTTCGAATATCAATAAAATTGAAATACGAATAATACAAACAGCTTAACCAGAAAAACATGCTACAAAAGTATGTTTACAGAGTCATAGTAACCTTGGTCACGTTTTCCATATAATTGTCATTCACAGCATTCCCGGTATTATTCAAGTATGTAGTTTCCTATCGTCAGTTATATATATAGTTCTTGGTTTCGCTGCTGTCCGATTTGCCGTCCGTCATGGAATGTTCCTGATCACCCCCCGACATGAAAATAATCATATGGACAATGCAAAATGTACAACAGCTACAATAAGAGGTAGCAGTTACCCAGTGAGTTCCACGTTGACCCCTATATTTGACTTCGCCCAGCAGTAGTTTTATGTACATGATCACCGACACAGTAGTTCACACTGGACACATAATCACATTATGTAGAAAACTATCTTTAATCACAAGGGTATGGCGTACAAAACGTATAATTATTTGTTCCATATTGAACTTTAAACACCAGCCCCCGTTGTTGCAGTCCTTCGGTTCAATTATGCCACGAAATTTCCACTAATAGCCACTAATAACATGATAAACATGAACATTAAAATTTTATATAGCAATATTATTAAAGATAAATCATTGCGACAATTGGGAATGGATCACCACGCAGAATACTACAATCCATTTCACACATTGCATTCGTAAAACAGTTAATAACTCAGTCCAGTCGTGGATCAGGCTTTGATTCGAGAGAGACATCCAAACCCTCCTATAGAATATGGACCGCCATATATCAAATGGAGTTTTAGTCATATCGAGTATGAGAAATCGCCAAGAAGTTTCACAACATTCGTCACACAAAACGAGTTGTTTTGATATAAGCATTTTGTTTGGCATGAGCTTTGCATCACAACTCCGGATGATGTATCACATGTTCAAAGTCCTGAGACGTTTTGTGGAAAAAAGTGAATAATCTCTCGGAATTGCAGCAGCTGACATATAACAATGGTTATTTAACAGTTTTTCTCCTATCAAAATTGACCGTTGGTCGGCAGAATTGAATTGAATATCAAAAAAGTGCGTATGTATCTTTATTTATAGTATCAATATACTGAAGATTATCTGACAAAAATAGGGGAAATATGTAAAAAAAAAAAAATGGCCGCAAGTCGTTTAAAAATGTTCGAAATCCGAACAATTGACCTGCACCTGTAACCCAATATGTATGATCATCACACCTTTAATCAATCATCCTGGTCATCTTCGAGAAACAGCTGCGGGCACATGACAAACTAAAACTATGAATGTGTTGTCTTACATAAGAAATGAATTCCAAAATGATTTCCCAGAGATTCTTAATATTAATTCACGTCTCTGTGCAGATGATTCTATAATAGAAACAGTTCGAACCGTTGAAAGACGAAAATACCACAAGTATGTGAATGATGTAATTCAATAAAGATCAATAGGCATCCAGCATTTAATCAAAAAGCACGCTCTTAAACTTAAATTAGTGCAGTTCAAGATTACAATGTCAGAATGCTAGTCTGTTTGTTTGACTCCACATTGCGAATAAACTCCGTAGTGGAGACCCAGCTAGATTATTTTCTCATTAAAACCTCCTTTCCTGTCCGACTTTGGCAAAAGTCTATTATTTAAAAAAAAAATATTTGAATGTTAACTGTAATACACTTAATGTAATATATGGTGCACTTCCTTCCTATTACAGCTTAAAGCACATTTACAGATTATGCTGATAATGTATTTTTGTCTACATCCTGCACGAGTTACATGGGCCTACAATACATTACTGTGTGTGAGATTTATTTATTTATTTTGTTTTTAAATTATTTTTCTTTATTTATTTGTAGCAATATTACATGATATTACATGAATGCAATAATGATAAAACCCGATAAGGTGCCATTATTTGTTATTTTAATTGTAACACATGTTGTATACTATGATAACAACATCAACATTTGTGTTGCCATGGTCGCTCATTCGGTAATTACGTCTCACTCGATCACAAACTTTACCATGAAAGTATCATATGACAACTATAACCCGTGATACAAACGTGTATTTAATAGTATAAACGTGATATCACACCATGGTACATTACACTGTGTGTCCAAATTTAGTTACATTACATAAAATTCAAAAAGTTTCACTATTAAGTAAAATCGTGTGTCATGATCAGGTCCTGACTGAACCACACGCGCTAGCCACATTACTCGCTGTTAAAGTGACTCACCAGAATTGTTGACCTTTCGAATATCATTAAAATTGAAATACGAATAATACAAACAGCTTAACCAGAAAAACATGCTACAAAAGTATGTTTACAGAGTCATAGTAACCTTGGTCACGTTTTCCATATAATTGTCATTCACAGCATTCCCGGTATTATTCATGTATGTAGTTTCCTATCGTCAGTTATATATATAGTTCTTGGTTTCGCTGCTGTCCGATTTGCCGTCCGTCATGGAATGTTCCTGATCACCCCTCGACATGAAAATAATCATATGGACAATGCAAAATGTACAACAGCTACAATAAGAGGTAGCAGTTACCCAGTGAGTTCCACGTTGACCCCTATATTTGACTTCGCCCAGCAGTAGTTTTATGTACATGATCACCGACACAGTAGTTCACACTGGACACATAATCACATTATGTAGAAAACTATCTTTAATCACAAGGGTATGGCGTACAAAACGTATAATTATTTGTTCCATATTGAACTTTAAACACCAGCCCCCCTTGTTGCAGTCCTTCGGTTCAATTATGCCACGAAATTTCCACTAATAGCCACTAATAACATGATAAACATGAACATTAAAATTTTATATAGCAATATTATTAAAGATAAATCATTGCGACAATGGATTATGGGTCACCACGCAGAATACTACAATCCATTTCACACATTGTATTCGTAAAACAGTTAATAACTCAGTCCAGTCGTGGATCAGGCTTTGATTCGAGAGAGACATCCAAACCATCCTATAGAATATGGACCGCCATATATCAAATGGAGTTTTAGTCATATCGAGTATGAGAAATCGCCAAGAAGTTTCACAACATTGGTCACACAAAACGAGTTGTTTTGATATAAGCATTTTGTTTGGCATGAGCTTTGCATCACAACTCCGGATGATGTATCACATGTTCAAAGTCCTGAGACGTTTTGTGGAAAAAAGTGAATAATCTCTCGGAATTGCAGCAGCTGACATATAACAATGGTTATTTAACAGATTTTCTCCTATCAAAATTGACCGTTGGTCGGCAGAATTGAATTGAATATCAAAAAAGTGCTTATGTATCTTTATTTATAGTATCAATATACTAAAGATTATCTGACAAAAATAGGGGAAATAAGTAAAAAAAACAAAATGGCCGCAAGTCGTTTAAAAATGTTCGAAATCCGAACAATTGACCTGCACCTGTAACCCAATATGTATGATCATCACACCTTTAATCAATCATCCTGGTCATCTTCGAGAAACAGCTGCGGGCACATGACAAACTAAAACTATGAATGTTTTGTCTTACATAAGAAATAAATTCCAAAATGATTTCCCAGAGATTCTTAATATTAATTCACGTCTCTGTGCAGATGATTCTATAATAGAAACAGTTCGAACCGTTGAAAGACGAAAATACCACAAGTATGTGAATGATGTAATTCAATAAAGATCAATAGGCATCCAGCATTTAATCAAAAAGCACGCTCTTAAACTTAAATTAGTGCAGTTCAAGATTACAATGTCAGAATGCTAGTCTGTTTGGTTGACTCTACATTGCGAATAAACTCCGTAGTGGAGACCCAGCTAGATTATTTTCTCATTAAAACCTCCTTTTCTGTCCGACTTTGGCAAAAGTCTATTATTTAAAAAAAATATTTGAATGTTAACTGTAATACACTTAATGTAATATATGGTGCACTTCCTTCCTATTACAGCTTAAAGCACATTTACAGATTATGCTGATAATGTATTTTTGTCTACATCCTGCACGAGTTACATGGGACTACAATACATTACTGTGTGTGGGATTTATTTATTTATTTTGTTTTTAAATTATTTTTCTTTATTTATTTGTAGCAATATTACATGATATTACATGAATGCAATAATGATAAAACCCGATAAGGTGCCATTATTTGTTATTTTAATTGTAACACATGTTGTATACTATGATAACAACATCAACATTTGTGTTGCCATGGTCGCTCATTCGGTAATTACGTCTCACTCGATCACAAACTTTACCATGAAAGTATCATATGACAACTATAACCCGTGATACACACGTGTATTTAATAGTATAAACGTGATATCACACCATGGTACATTACACTGTGTGTCCAAATTTAGTTACATTACATAAAATTCAAAAAGTTTCACTTTTAAGTAAAATCGTGTGTCATGATCAGGTCCTGACTGAACCACACGCGCTAGCCACACTACTCGCTGTTAAAGTGACTCACCAGAATTGTTGACCTTTCGAATATCAATAAAATTGAAATACGAATAATACAAACAGCTTAACCAGAAAAACATGCTACAAAAGTATGTTTACAGAGTCATAGTAACCTTGGTCACGTTTTCCATATAATTGTCATTCACAGCATTCCCGGTATTATTCAAGTATGTAGTTTCCTATCGTCAGTTATATATATAGTTCTTGGTTTCGCTGCTGTCCGATTTGCCGTCCGTCATGGAATGTTCCTGATCACCCCCCGACATGAAAATAATCATATGGACAATGCAAAATGTACAACAGCTACAATAAGAGGTAGCAGTTACCCAGTGAGTTCCACGTTGACCCCTATATTTGACTTCGCCCAGCAGTAGTTTTATGTACATGATCACCGACACAGTAGTTCACACTGGACACATAATCACATTATGTAGAAAACTATCTTTAATCACAAGGGTATGGCGTACAAAACGTATAATTATTTGTTCCATATTGAACTTTAAACACCAGCCCCCGTTGTTGCAGTCCTTCGGTTCAATTATGCCACGAAATTTCCACTAATAGCCACTAATAACATGATAAACATGAACATTAAAATTTTATATAGCAATATTATTAAAGATAAATCATTGCGACAATTGGGAATGGATCACCACGCAGAATACTACAATCCATTTCACACATTGCATTCGTAAAACAGTTAATAACTCAGTCCAGTCGTGGATCAGGCTTTGATTCGAGAGAGACATCCAAACCCTCCTATAGAATATGGACCGCCATATATCAAATGGAGTTTTAGTCATATCGAGTATGAGAAATCGCCAAGAAGTTTCACAACATTCGTCACACAAAACGAGTTGTTTTGATATAAGCATTTTGTTTGGCATGAGCTTTGCATCACAACTCCGGATGATGTATCACATGTTCAAAGTCCTGAGACGTTTTGTGGAAAAAAGTGAATAATCTCTCGGAATTGCAGCAGCTGACATATAACAATGGTTATTTAACAGTTTTTCTCCTATCAAAATTGACCGTTGGTCGGCAGAATTGAATTGAATATCAAAAAAGTGCGTATGTATCTTTATTTATAGTATCAATATACTGAAGATTATCTGACAAAAATAGGGGAAATATGTAAAAAAAAAAAATGGCCGCAAGTCGTTTAAAAATGTTCGAAATCCGAACAATTGACCTGCACCTGTAACCCAATATGTATGATCATCACACCTTTAATCAATCATCCTGGTCATCTTCGAGAAACAGCTGCGGGCACATGACAAACTAAAACTATGAATGTTTTGTCTTACATAAGAAATGAATTCCAAAATGATTTCCCAGAGATTCTTAATATTAATTCACGTCTCTGTGCAGATGATTCTATAACAGAAACAGTTCGAACCGTTGAAAGACGAAAATACCACAAGTATGTGAATGATGTAATTCAATAAAGATCAATAGGCATCCAGCATTTAATCAAAAAGCACGCTCTTAAACTTAAATTAGTGCAGTTCAAGATTACAATGTCAGAATGCTAGTCTGTTTGTTTGACTCCACATTGCGAATAAACTCCGTAGTGGAGACCCAGCTAGATTATTTTCTCATTAAAACCTCCTTTCCTGTCCGACTTTGGCAAAAGTCTATTATTTAAAAAAAAAATATTTGAATGTTAACTGTAATACACTTAATGTAATATATGGTGCACTTCCTTCCTATTACAGCTTAAAGCACATTTACAGATTATGCTGATAATGTATTTTTGTCTACATCCTGCACGAGTTACATGGGCCTACAATACATTACTGTGTGTGAGATTTATTTATTTATTTTGTTTTTAAATTATTTTTCTTTATTTATTTGTAGCAATATTACATGATATTACATGAATGCAATAATGATAAAACCCGATAAGGTGCCATTATTTGTTATTTTAATTGTAACACATGTTGTATACTATGATAACAACATCAACATTTGTGTTGCCATGGTCGCTCATTCGGTAATTACGTCTCACTCGATCACAAACTTTACCATGAAAGTATCATATGACAACTATAACCCGTGATACAAACGTGTATTTAATAGTATAAACGTGATATCACACCATGGTACATTACACTGTGTGTCCAAATTTAGTTACATTACATAAAATTCAAAAAGTTTCACTATTAAGTAAAATCGTGTGTCATGATCAGGTCCTGACTGAACCACACGCGCTAGCCACATTACTCGCTGTTAAAGTGACTCACCAGAATTGTTGACCTTTCGAATATCATTAAAATTGAAATACGAATAATACAAACAGCTTAACCAGAAAAACATGCTACAAAAGTATGTTTACAGAGTCATAGTAACCTTGGTCACGTTTTCCATATAATTGTCATTCACAGCATTCCCGGTATTATTCATGTATGTAGTTTCCTATCGTCAGTTATATATATAGTTCTTGGTTTCGCTGCTGTCCGATTTGCCGTCCGTCATGGAATGTTCCTGATCACCCCTCGACATGAAAATAATCATATGGACAATGCAAAATGTACAACAGCTACAATAAGAGGTAGCAGTTACCCAGTGAGTTCCACGTTGACCCCTATATTTGACTTCGCCCAGCAGTAGTTTTATGTACATGATCACCGACACAGTAGTTCACACTGGACACATAATCACATTATGTAGAAAACTATCTTTAATCACAAGGGTATGGCGTACAAAACGTATAATTATTTGTTCCATATTGAACTTTAAACACCAGCCCCCCTTGTTGCAGTCCTTCGGTTCAATTATGCCACGAAATTTCCACTAATAGCCACTAATAACATGATAAACATGAACATTAAAATTTTATATAGCAATATTATTAAAGATAAATCATTGCGACAATGGATTATGGGTCACCACGCAGAATACTACAATCCATTTCACACATTGTATTCGTAAAACAGTTAATAACTCAGTCCAGTCGTGGATCAGGCTTTGATTCGAGAGAGACATCCAAACCATCCTATAGAATATGGACCGCCATATATCAAATGGAGTTTTAGTCATATCGAGTATGAGAAATCGCCAAGAAGTTTCACAACATTGGTCACACAAAACGAGTTGTTTTGATATAAGCATTTTGTTTGGCATGAGCTTTGCATCACAACTCCGGATGATGTATCACATGTTCAAAGTCCTGAGACGTTTTGTGGAAAAAAGTGAATAATCTCTCGGAATTGCAGCAGCTGACATATAACAATGGTTATTTAACAGATTTTCTCCTATCAAAATTGACCGTTGGTCGGCAGAATTGAATTGAATATCAAAAAAGTGCTTATGTATCTTTATTTATAGTATCAATATACTAAAGATTATCTGACAAAAATAGGGGAAATATGTAAAAAAAACAAAATGGCCGCAAGTCGTTTAAAAATGTTCGAAATCCGAACAATTGACCTGCACCTGTAACCCAATATGTATGATCATCACACCTTTAATCAATCATCCTGGTCATCTTCGAGAAACAGCTGCGGGCACATGACAAACTAAAACTATGAATGTGTTGTCTTACATAAGAAATGAATTCCAAAATGATTTCCCAGAGATTCTTAATATTAATTCACGTCTCTGTGCAGATGATTCTATAACAGAAACAGTTCGAACCGTTGAAAGACGAAAATACCACAAGTATGTGAATGATGTAATTCAATAAAGATCAATAGGCATCCAGCATTTAATCAAAAAGCACGCTCTTAAACTTAAATTAGTGCAGTTCAAGATTACAATGTCAGAATGCTAGTCTGTTTGGTTGACTCTACATTGCGAATAAACTCCGTAGTGGAGACCCAGCTAGATTATTTTCTCATTAAAACCTCCTTTCCTGTCCGACTTTGGCAATATTAAAATGAGACAAAAGTCTATTATTTAAAAAAAATATTTGAATGTTAACTGTAATACACTTAATGTAATATATGGTGCGCTTCCTTCCTATTACAGCTTAAAGCACATTTACAGATTATGCTGATAATGTATTTCTTGTCTTCATCCTGCACGAGTTACATGGGACTACAAGACATTACTGTGTGTGGGATTTATTTATTTATTTTGTTTTTAAATTATTTTTCTTTATTGATTTGTAGCAATATTACATGATATTACATGAATGCAATAATGATAAAACCCGATAAGCTGCCATTATGTGTTATTTTAATTGTAACACATGTTGTATACTATGATAACAACATCAACATTTGTGTTGCCATGGTCGCTCATTCGGTAATTACGTCCCACTCGATCACAAACTTTACCATGAAAGTATCATATGACAACTATAACCCGTGATACAAACGTGTATTTAATAGTATAAACGTGATATCACACCATGGTAAATTACACTGTGTGTCCAAATTTAGTTACATTACATAAAATTCAAAAAGTTTCACTATTAAGTAAAATCGTGTGTCATGATCAGGTCCTGACTGAACCACACGCGCTAGCCACATTACTCGCTGTTAAAGTGACTCACCAGAATTGTTGACCTTTCGAATATCAATAAAATTGAAATACGAATAATACAAACAGCTTAACCAGAAAAACATGCTACAAAAGTATGTTTACAGAGTCATAGTAACCTTGGTCACGTTTTCCATATAATTGTCATTCACAGCATTCCCGGTATTATTCAAGTATGTAGTTTCCTATCGTCAGTTATATATATAGTTCTTGGTTTCGCTGCTGTCCGATTTGCCGTCCGTCATGGAATGTTCCTGATCACCCCTCGACATGAAAATAATCATATGGACAATGCAAAATGTACAACAGCTACAATAAGAGGTAGCAGTTACCCAGTGAGTTCCACGTTGACCCCTATATTTGACTTCGCCCAGCAGTAGTTTTATGTACATGATCACCGACACAGTAGTTCACACTGGACACATAATCACATTATGTAGAAAACTATCTTTAATCACAAGGGTATGGCGTACAAAACGTATAATTATTTGTTCCATATTGAACTTCAAACACCAGCCCCCCTTGTTGCTGCCTTTCGGTTCAATTATGCCACGAAATTTCCACTAATAGCCACTAATAACATGATAAACATGAACATTAAAATTTTATATAGCAATATTATTAAAGATAAATCATTGCGACAATGGATTATGGGTCACCACGCAGAATACTACAATCCATTTCACACATTGCATTCGTAAAACAGTTTATAACTCAGTCCAGTCGTGGATCAGGCTTTGATTCGAGAGAGACATCCAAACCCTCATATAGACTATGGACCGCCATATATCAAATGGAGTTTTAGTCATATCGAGTATGAGAAATCGCCAAGAAGTTTCACAACATTCGTCACACAAAACGAGTTGTTTTGATATAAGCATTTTGTTTGGCATGAGCTTTGCATCACAACTCCGATGATGTATCACATGTTCAAAGTCCTGAGACATTTTGTGGAAAAAAGTGAATAATTTCCCGGAATTGGTGTTTTTTTGTGTTTATATACCAAACTTAACTTTTTTCAGTGCATTGTTTCAAATGAATAAGTTAAAAATAGCTGTAACCGATGAACCACTTTACAGGTTAACACGTTAACCTGTGTAGAGAAAAATTTGCTTATAAAAATTTCTTCGTACAACTCTTCTAAGGGTGATTGATTTGGATTTTTCCACGATCTGAATAATTCGTCATTATAATATATATACCATGAAAATGGCGCATGTGTTATACGTCATGCCACACCATCTTGCCAATCACCGTTTATGACACAATTTTCCAGCAAGAGTTATTACTGAAGTAGTGAATGTTATTGGTAGAGAACAGATGGGACGGTCCGAACGTTACAGACATTATGAATATAAAGCACGCTATGAATGCAGGGACAGATCATTGGAATCAATTGAAGAATCGACAATATCTCTGAGTGACTGAACCCATCGCGCTACGAATCGAGTAAGGTATGCTTCACATTGTATATTATGTGTATGTCTGTGAGAAAGCTCCTTTTGCCGAATTGGAACGTTTTGAAAGAGCGATACTGCTATTACATTTCAACTTGTGAGACCGTACTCATTACATCTTATTATACCAATGTGAGCCGGATATATACTGAGGTCTAAACTTATTAATTCAGTCTGTATTCTGTTTTTAGACCTTCAAAATGAACTTTGTAAAGTCTTTCGTTATTATAGAATTATTAGAATTAATGTCCATGTTGAAGCTACTGGAAATACAAAACTGTTTTTCCTTACATTGCAGAATGTACACATTATATTATATAACTGTATGTCTGTGTGTCTACAAGGTACAAAGTGCCAAGCTTAGTGACGGGGTAAGCTAGCTTTGTTTATAGAGCATTTACTTTAAATATTAATTATATTTTTTCGTGAACTCTATTTGTGGAACATATTGACAAATACATTCAAATTTGACGCAATAGATTAGATCACACATTTGCATCGTTCTGTAATCCATTACACAGGTATATTTTTAAAGGTGAATATGCTTTAGTCGTTTTTTTGGACCGATTGCATTGAAATCATGAACACGCGGTCATATTACATTATCTTTAACGTCGTCACAGCACATTAAATCATGGAGCACGTGATATGCGTCGTGTGACCTTCTAATCCACGGTAACTGACACATAACATTTGACTAACTACTTTGGCGCAGTAATACCAGGCATTATCTGCCATAAAACATCGCATATGGCACATCTATTATTAATTATTACCAAATTCACAGTTTACATGACACATTCAGCCTCATCTCAGTAACCTAATAGAAATATTTTATCAAATGTCAAAGTTACTATACTGCACGAGGACTATCGCAATTACAAAGGTGTTTAGCATGCTGCTTAACCTGCTGCTCAATCTCCGAATACCACAGTCGGCTGCACCATCTAGAAAGGAAAACAAACATATTTAACAGACTGCGAGAATGGCATACTTTTAATAGGATCGTCAATCTGCCAGTCCCGTTTATTGTTCATATCCTTATTAGTGCATGTAAAAAGCAAGTTGCCCTTGTCGTTAATAGTAGCAGTTTCCATGGAAAAACTGACGTATTCTTTAAATCTATAAATGGGCTCATGTCCATTAGCAAGAATGGGCAATACTGTAAATGCATTAATTATTCGCTTGTTTTATTTTATATCGCTATTTTGTCGATAGGTAAAATCCGCAAAGTAAAATCCACGTGAATATGTGAAATAACAATAGAACTCATTGTTTCTCCGTCAAGTTCGTGAAAATGAAATAAAATGCCAATGAAAATAAATGGTTTTACAGTAAGCAATGTTAAACGTATACATAAAGTACTATGAAAACCGAGAATCATTAGGCGCATTTAACCTTGCATTGAACTAATCCTTTAAACCAGTTACAATGTGGACACTTTACTTAGAGCCTCATCGTTCATTTCTGAAATGAACTTCACTGGAAGTAATGGAAGTATGAATGTGTTAAAAAGAATACAATGTCTTTAATATTAATACATATATTTTTTTTTTTGCAGAAAGGGTTACAAAAACGCGAATGTAAGTATTTGTATTATTTTTATTGTTCTCGGTACTGGTGTGAAATTGGTGTTAAAGTGCGGCTCCACAGTCCCCGGGATTACAGCATTGGGTCACGGGAAATGAATCTTCTAGAGCCGCCAAGTTGTTAATTTGGTAGACAGCTATTACCGTTTCCCCGGTCTTAAATAAATTGTCGGACAAACACCACAATTGTATTCTTTATATATTGGTTTTGTACGACAAAAAATAACGTACCCCATCAATAATAAATAAATTTCAAATTTATTTTCAAAAATAACAAGCATTGATAATGCATAGTCCCCGTTAAGTATTATCTGTAGTCGATTGAAATGTTCAGTACAAGTGACATGTAGAAATGAAAGATAAATTTGTTTTAACAGTAAAACAGATTATAGATTGTGTTAGTGTCAGAATAGTACCTACGTGGAAACTTTGAACTGAATTGGACTATATCTTACAGAGGAAATAACATGAAAGAAAAACGTAGCCAGTCGGGTATTGTTGTTCAAGTATCTTCAAAAGAAATATGCACCATAACCTAATATGTAAGGTCATCATACAAAGTTTGTTGAAAATGCCTTATTCAACTTTGGACTGAATCAGGCCATATCGCCCTGTTCAGCTCCAAGAAACAGTTCCGGACATGTTACAGGATGATATTTTACGGTTTTTTTTGAATTTTTTTGATCAAATCTCAAGACAAAACAGCCATTTTGGTCCAAATTTTGAAAAAAATATGACGTGCACGTGTAACCCAATATACATGATCATCATACAAAGTTTGTTGAAAATGCCTTATTCAACTTTGGACTGAATCAGGCCATATCGTTAAAGACTGTGATTTTAAGATATTAATCAAAATGGCCGCGATTTCGACAAATTTGATCAAATCTCAAAACAAAACATAGTGTTCTGTTATCTTGAAGTACCTATGTACAAACTTACATATCCATATCCATATCTTATGGAGGAATCAGCATGAAAACGAAAAAAAAATGGCTGCCAGTCGGCCATCTTGGACCGAATCTAGAAAAAAAAGTGACGTGCACCTATAATCCAATATGCATGATCACCATACAAAGTTTGATTGAAATCGCCTTGTTCAGCTCCGAGAAACTGTTCCGGACACGTTTAAATATAAGAATTTAGCTAATTTAAGGGACAAAATGGCTGCCAGTCAGCCATATTGAATCGCATCATAACAAAAATTTGTGTGCATATGTAGATCATCATACATTGTCTGTATACCAAGTTTGAATGAGATCGGTCAAAGGGTGTCCGAGAAATGGCTCCGGACGGATACAAGGACACACGGACGCACGGACAAACTAATAGTCCCTGTGTCGGGGCCTAATAATAATAATAACGTGAAAGGTAGAAGGCCCAAACTACAAATCAGAGGCCTTTTGTTAAGAGAACTTTCTTCTTGACTTATATTTCCGATACACTTTTGCATCGCAAATTGTCCACGCATCTCTATGGGTGGGCCCATAGCTTTACTGTTTCTATAATATACAAATATCCAAAATTGGCAACAAAAACTGTTACATATAAAAGAAAATCTGTGGGCCACAACTACAGCTGTACAAGTTATAACCGAACGTACATGAGCTTTGTCAACATTATTTGGGGGGTGGAAATGACGGAGTGGGTGAGATTGTAAACGAGGCAATACAAAAGATGTTTTATGTACTGAATGGATATGGTGAGCAGAATAATATATGAGCAGGACAAGTAACCTGTAGAATGCTGTGTGGGTCATATTTTTATATTGATTTTTGTTGCATTTGCAGCAAATAGTTACCAAACAATGAGAAATCTATAGGATTGAATATTAGACCTCTCATGCATAGTTCAAGACTGCCCAACCGGTACTTACACCAGATTTTAGTTACAGCACCTAGACGGTCTGTGGGTACAACTTCATGTTCCGAGTAATCGCAAGAAATTGACATGACAATAGAAATTCATGAAAGACTGGCACTCCCATGCAATTAATAGCAAGTGAAATTCCTGGGATTGAAACATATATGTTGAAGTCACTGATGTAGGCAATGAAAAACTTCAAGTTGACATAAAGACGAGGTAGTTTATTTAATCAGTGCTCAACTAGATTATAATTAATTTGTTTATTTCAATTTCTCCTGAAGTCAAATAGAATACACTGGTGAAACACGGTAGTAACCGTGGGTGAAAGGATGTTTTGGGGTGTTGTTTACATTGTGTATGGAGTGGTAGGGTCGGGTGTAGTTTGTTCATTTCCAACTCTTATGAAGTCACGTAGAATTTCACTTAATTTATTTTTGCTGACATGTTTTCAAGCATTACATGTGAATCCAATTTTCATTGTGCTGTGTCTCAATAGAGTATGAGGGAAATGGAATTTTCACTGAAATTTATTTCAGGGGAAAAATGTTTTTAGTGATAATGAAGTATTATGACAGAACCCCATACCCTCGCCGTGGCTTTCAATGCATATGGAAGTTATTTTCACGAGTGATGCGGTGTATCCTGCTGCCGTACTTTCACGAGTGAAACCACGGGGAGGGTGTGGGGTTCTGATATTATTACATATGTCCCATATTTTATTATTTGATGGTAAAGAAAGAACGTGCAACAAACCGGGATAGAAATTTAGGTCGGGAACCCAATTGACAATTAATATGCTCCAAGACAGTACTGCGACCTAGCAACGCGTGTCAGTGTAGAACGCGTGTCATTGTACGTGTGAAAATGAAATAATCAGACGTCTGATTTGAGTCATTGTCCGAATAAATAACTCGTGGATTTTTAAGCGCGGTGGTAGTCGCGCAGCGCGTGTTCGAATTTCTTGTAAATAAACAATGTATTTTACACGTGTTGTATACGTCGCTATGAGCCCCATATCGAACAGGACGCGACACAACGACTGTCGCCCTTTAGTTGGGACCACGATAGAACCAGAACTTAAACTGGGCTATTACGATACACGGTTTATGTTAAAATTAAAAGTTCCTCCACAGATGCCGTGTAACTGCGGTACTTCACTGATGGAATGACTTTCGTTGACATCGATCGTCGCTGACTCGTGAGCTGCACATTACAACTTCGTTTGTGATGTTACTTGCTGGTCGTGGATAGACTGAGTCTTGGTTGCCGGTAAATGTTGCTCATTTGGCGTTGGTAATCTTTATTTAGAATTGAGTAACGCCACAACGTCGCCAGCAGAAACCTCCTGGTATCTCGAAGTTGACAGTTGCAGCTCCATAGTAGTAATCGCTGATTTTACTGCGGGTCCAGGCTGCGGGTGAATCTTCCGAGAGCCCTTTAAGATTTATAAAACTCAGTTTCCAGGTGGTAAACATACATTAAGTTCTCCCAATCCTAGTTTTCTATGTGATATACATGTAACATGCCACAAATACTGGTGAATGATTTGAACCTGACAAAAATAGCAGACGGAAATGTGTTTACAAAATAAAAATAGTTCGGTAGCCAATGAAAATACCATGTTCATTTGCATATCGACCGTGAAAATACCGAAAACATTATTGCGTGGGTGACATGCAAATTAGTTTTAATCAAAATAAGTGACTGCCTAAAATTACCATTACTATTGTTCAAATTTAAATTCACTCGGCAAGTATATTTATGTACCCCAAGGGAAAAATATCGTACTTCTAAATATTGTTTATTTCGGCTATATTTCGAAAAACGATACTCCTGAAGGGACAACTTTATTTGCGCTCAGACCTCATTTGCACTTGCATTTGCATAATAATGCGAGATGTAGACACACCCTATTATAGTAAAATATCTCTATATCCACGAGAGGGACTGTGTTATATCCTATAATAGGTTGTGTCTACATCGCGCATTAAAATCTCCATATAACATTGGCGGGTAACAAAGATTGTGATGAAGGAAAGAGTGGTATAAACAAATATCAGTGATTACTTGAAATAGATACCAGGAAGGAAGGGGGTAAAAGAAAAGTTATATAACATTTTATTATTCAATAATTTATTAAAATACATAAGTTTGCCCAACTTCCTGTGATACAACACCTCAGACATAGCTCATTGCACTCGGCTTGAGTGTGGGCACACAGTTACTATTTGAATTTTTGATATCTGTTTTCATTAATGAGAAAGTTGACCCCAAAGTTAGAGTAACTGTTCACCAGGAATGGCTTTTTAACTCTTCTGTGATTTTTTTTTTGGCTTGGCTGATTTTGTTCATACTTGACAAGCAGGTCGTACCATCACTAATTGGAAAAACAATCCTGACCCACCGCTACCATGCCAACAGCCAAAATCTGTTTTTTTGAATACTCTCGCCTCAAATGTATTACCTCCTACCAGTCTTGTAACAGCAGTGGCCAAATGATCATGCCTTTTATTCTGGCTACGTTGCGCACTGGTAAGAGATCACCGGCGCTGACATTGTTACACTGTATCAACGTAATCCCAACGCAACTTTAAATAAACTGTAAATGCTGCCTCCAATGTAGAAAATACTATCGCAAAACGGTTGGAAATAATACATTTAACGGCTGAATACGTCCTAGCAATAAAATATAGTGACTTTTAAAGACAGAATGTTATTTTGCGAACCTCGTATAAGGTGACCGGTTTTAGTTATAAACCGACGTTAGCTTCACGACGTTTATGTCCTACCATGGTAACAGCCGAAAACATATTGCTTGTTTTTTACTGGCTTGTTTTCATTGGCAACCGAAGTATATATATTTTGTAAACAAATTTTCATCTGCTATTTTTATCCAGTTCAAATCGTTCAGCAACATTTTTGGCATATTAGGTGTACATCACATGGAATACTACGATTGAGAGAACTTGATGTATGTTGACTGAGTTTTATCATAGTACGAAGTACCAGGAGGCTTCTGCTGGCAACGTTGCGGCGTTACCCAGTTCCAAATAAAGATTACCAACGCCAAATGAGCAACATTTTAACTGGTAATCAAGATTCATTTAATCCATGACTAACAAGGAACATCACAAGCGAAGTTGTAGCACGCAGTACTAGTAAGTCATCCCGTCAGTGGAGTATCGCAGTAGCACGGCATGTTTGCCTTCAGGATTGTATGCAAACGAATCACGTGGTGTGCCGTTCTCGTTCAAACCCGGGATTCGATCAATAGGGGAGTTTCAGTAAAAAAACACATTACAAATCATGCCAGTTCAACATTTTCAAACTAATATACTAAAACAGAAATGCTCAGCGATGCAAAAAAGGATAGATATTACTTTTCAGTATACACATCTCTGATTATACAAATACAATCCCTCACATATTCTACTCCCAATTATTCCTGCGTAAAATGGAATAGCCTCTTTCCATGTTGACATTCTCAGTAAAATCATGTGATAGGCTGTTACAATTGGCTGTTACATACTATTTCGCCGATCTGGAAAATGTGTTTAATTAGCTCTCATTCAAGCGACAATGCACATTTCCCAGTGGGAGAGAACCTAACTCGAATCTGCCATTAAAAAATAGGGGTGTTTTCAGCAAAAAACGAATAATCCTTGAGTGCACACAATACACTGAATTTTAGAACAAATCTTGAATTAGTTACAGCAGAAGAATACCACAGAAATATCAGACGAAACATGAAAACACTATATATTGTATTTTGGCCTGAACCCTCTCTATTGCAATTCCAGGGATTATCCCCATATGTGCAACCATTTCCCACTTTCGTATCACCCAACCCTGAAAACAAATTCTTAATACCACGCTGAAGCGTTTGGTAATAAATATTTAATTTGATATTTATATTGCAGACCGTGATGCCTTGATAGATTTAGTAGACACGGATTCTCGTATCAAGGTAGCAACACCAATTCCAGACATGACAGAAATGACTTATTGCATAATGATGAACTCGTCATCTACCAATGATGGTTCTTTGATTTCTTATGCTGTACCTGGTGATCTCAACGAGTTGCTTCTGTATGACTACGGTAATCTGAAAATAGTTATTGATGATCACGAGTCACATACAACTGGAATTTCTGTCAACGATGGTATATGCCACCATATCTGCGTCACCTGGACATCTACAACTGGTCGTTATGAGTTGTACCTCGATGGAGTGGTAGTGGCTAGCGGTACCTTTGCACAAGGGGCAACGCTTCAGGGAGGTGGCTCACTGTACCTGGGACAAGAACAAGATTCAGTTGGTGGTTCATTTGATACTCACCAAGCGTTCGTTGGACAGATCACGAAATTCAACATGTGGGGGCGTGTTCTTAGTGAGCAGGAAATAACTGCTCAACCCGACTATGGTGATATTTATTCATGGGACTTCTCAACTCTTAGTATGACAGGAAGTGAGGTAAAGAAACTTGTAAATATCTGTGGTAAGTAGTTACTTCGGTAGTTTATAAAACATTACTTATTGACGCATTATATTAAACAAACTTACTTAAAAATTGTTAACACTGTGTAGATGCTTATCATTCAGAAAACTAAATATTATTATATTTTGACAGTGTTGGCTAATAGTATATAACCTATTACAGAAAACGATATCAACATTTGAAAACACTAAGGAATTCACATTTGTTTCAAAGTATTTTGTCTCAGAGAACTTCGTATAAGGTTTAAAGACACTCGTAAATAAGTTGTTATAACAAAAACATGTCCTGTTTTGTTAAATGCAATTTATAGTGAATTAAATGGAGTTCCAAGCATTCGCTACACTGCCAGTATAACTGCATTACTAGTCTGACTACACTACACTACACTACACTACACTACACTACACTAAGCTAATACATGCACTGTGACTTCCTTACAATGCTCTATACTGCCATGCACTACGATCTCACTATATTTTCACTACACATCACTAAACTGTCGTTATTCTACACTGAACTGTCACTAGACCACACTGCATTTCACTTTACCTACATTATTCCATCACTCTACTGCGTCATACACTACGTCAATGTATTTAGACTGGACTACACTACACTACACTACACTACACTACACTACACTACACTACACTACACACTTGTAAATTGTGTACGATTATTGTGTCAATGTATTACTTGCAGAATTACACTACACTGTGCTACACTGCATTGTTTATACACTACTCTGCATTACACTGCACTACACCATACTATAATGAACTACACTGCACCACATGCCACACTACATTAAACGATACTACACATTTATATGATTAATTTGTATCAATTTACTTAATTTATTTGAATTAAAATATTGGAATACATAAGAACAGAATATATAAAGTGAGTCTTGCTTAAATACTAATACGATTATTGACATTATATATATAATAATTCAAACATAATTCAAACTTGTCAACAGATGGTAACGCTATATAGTAAATATGTTCATTTTTTAATGTGACAATTGAAATGAAACATTTCCATTATTTAACAGATGGTGGCACTGTCATAGGTGACCCTCATTTCACCACATTGGATGGACGTCATTACAGTCATCAAGGAGTATGTTGGTACACGTTGCTAAAAGACTGCTCCAATGTCAAACCAGATTTCAAAATCATTGCTAAATTTGAACCTCGAGAAGATACCAGCGAAGAAATCAAAACTAGAGTCATTGCTATTAATATAACTGTTGGTGATGAATATGCAAATGTGAATAAGCTAGACGTAGTTAAAGTGAGTAATCAATCAATCAATCACGAATGACACAATTTAAGTATTTTGTTAATCATCATGATGTATTTTAATTTTGAATAAGGTGCAATTAGTACCAATTACAGCAAAATGAATTAATTTACAGGGAAATACAAGCAACATACTGCCCGAGTCATCAATCATACAAGCCGTGAAAACAAAAGAAAAGGTAGTTATGAGCTTCACACTGATGGATACTACATTCAAGTTAGATTGGACCTTGCGAAAACACAGCTTTTCTGTTAATCTTTCTGGTTCCGATTATCGTGGCAAGCTATGTGGATTATTGGGTAACTATAATGGTGATAGTCATGATGACTTCCAAAAACCTGATGGCACTATTGCTGATAACTCTTTCGACTTTGGTGAAAGCTGGAAATTGCGTGGAATGTCGTAAGTAATCATGTAACTCTCAGCCTCGCATGTCTTCTTCAGTAGCTTGATTGTAGTATATTTAGTCATGTTTCATACTTAACTCCATGACTTTACGTCGCCAGCAGTCGTATAGTGGGCATTACAAACTAAAGATGTGTCGTCTTCATCAAAGGGTGTGAATGTGATATATGAGTTCCTTAGCAACACCACGTAAATTTGATTTAATGTATTTAATAACATATTACAACCACTTTTTAACATAGTGCCGATAGAGTGACTTGCACTAAGGAACAGACATCATTGATATCTTACCGTTAATGGAATGAATATCGTCTATGATTATATTAGCAACTGCACCACTCAAATTAATCCTCATACTATAAACTGTACCATTTTGTTTATGTTGAGCCTGAAATCATGGTTTTACGTGGTTTGCATCACAAAAATTACTCATTGATTCCGTATCACTGATTGTCAATTTTACAAAAAATCGCATTACTTACTTTTTAATGATCAAGGTCACATTATATGTGCATGTATGTTCACAATACAGTTCGAAGAGAAAATAGTCACCACTTCAACGTGCATGCAATCTTCGGGACCATTTGTTGAAATGTTATAGTGTATAGATGTATGCAGGTTCATAATATTCCAAGACAAAACTTAGCACACACGATCTTTATGTGATCCCAGTATCTACATTGTAAGGTCAATAGTCAAGTTAACATTATATATTTCAATTGCAGTTATGTATGTAGTTATATGCATATGCAATGCATTTAGTGCAGGTTTGGCTGGCATCTCCTTTCAGTGTCGTCTAGTTTTGACAGTGTTTCTGGTGTTCAGAATTTACGGCGAATGGAGAATGCCACATAAAAACATTTCTTTATTCAAAAACGTCATTACACCACGGCATATATTGCATTCACGTACCATTCTCATTCACATATCTTTTTTAAACCTTTACAGATGTAAATGATTGTGATAATGTACACCGACGATGATTTGATTCTACCAACCCATAATTTAAAAAAGGAAATGGAGATATGACAAATTGTTCCAAAACTTATAAGAACAAGTCGAATAATATTGGTTTATATTATAATGCTATTTGCATTTTCTAGGATTTAGCTGCATGAATAGTAATACTGAGAACAGTACTGTTGTAAATCAATATTAAACACTACGGAATTCGAATTACGAGTTATAATAGTTTTTACCAGTAGCTGCATGTTTTGGGGTTCAGTTGAAATAAATTTATCAAAATGCAACACGTGTACGACTACTTTTTAATAAACCATGAATGAATGAGATTTTGATAATTCTGCAATCTGGATAAAATCAGTCGTAGATGGATGCTCCAGGGTACGTTTAACTGTGTTCGCTGGTGTGCATCCATTTATAACTGCATGAACATCTGACTAAATACAGTTACCGATGTGAGTAGTGTTCAAGTAGCTTTCCTCTGATGGAGCATGCCTTACTACTAAGTTGCTGTAACATCGGCTGTGGTGTGTTACATCACAGTGCCTCTCTCTATCTCGAACCGCGTTATGGGTAAATAAACCGTTCACACCCGGGCCGAGGGAGTCATGAAGTCAGACAGATTGCAATACCGTCAGAATATTCATTAAAATCGGCAAATTTGTCGTCACGCAAAACGATACCTCATTGTATGGCTCATATCACTAATTGAATTTCCATAGACGATAATGTTAACATATGATGAGATTGCTATATGAAAATGATGAACAAAGTTGAAAACATGGGTCAAAAATTGGAAATCAACATGCCAGTTATCACCCACATGAAAAAAAAACTTACATGTTGGCCAGCTCAAACTCTTACAAATCTCAAGTAAACAAGACCCGCCTACTGTATTTGGATTGCACCTAGAGAAATCACTGGAAAAACACCAAGATTAGAACATCCAAATACACACAGAATAAACCAACAGGTACACAGCCGCTAATTAGTAAACACAAGACCACACGTTGGTCTCACCTTTGACCCAGGTGATTACGCCCCAAACAGGGAGCACCTGAGAAAAAAAATATTTAAAAATTTCATTGGTTCTTGCAACGAGCAGCCATTGGTTGATTAGTGGCATGATACCTGTATGACTTCACATTGACCTCAAATTCCGCAACTACAACGTAAACAAGATATGTAAACAAAATTAGCACTATGAAATTTGGGGTTTTTGAACTCGCATGGGCATGTAGAGTCATCAAAGGAGAGAAAACTTTTCTCCGCCACATTCTTGACCAATTACATTCCCTCCACAAGCCTACTCACAGACGGTGCACATCTACACTGACAGTCAGGTGGCCATGGCCAATATCAACAAAGGTACATCCCGCAATGCGCTCGTCACGTCTGCACTCCAGGAATTATTTTGGCTATCTGTCACCCACAATTTCCACATACAAGCAAGCCATGTGCCAGGTAAGGAAAACCATATTCCAGATGCCATTTCCAGGTTGCACCAATCAGGCCAGCCCACATACCTCCATAGTTTTTATAGTGATATTGGACTAACTCTGTCTGATTTACAGGCCTTTGTGTCCACTTTCCCGAATCAAATGTCTTATAGGACTTATTGCTTGATTTCTTCCCAGATCCTAGCATCACAATGGCAACCAAATCCACCTACCGTCCCCTCCGCAAGGCCTACCTATCCTTCTGCAATCAGTATGGGTATTCCCAAGACCCAGTTGATCCTGTCGTATTAGGAAGGTATGCAGCCCTCCTAGCCCCTCGTCTCTCCCATAGCTCCATTCGTCAGTATCTCAGTATTGTCCGCCTGTTCCATGTTGAGGGCGGGTTGGCCAACCCTTTCCCTGGTAACTTCCCACTCACCTGTATCTTGCGGGGTATATCCCAGGTTAAAGGCTCAGCAGTTCAGAGGAAGTTAACAATTACCCCTGATCTGCTTCTGGGCATCCAGGCTCAATTGGAGTTGTCATGTCCTGCTGACATAGTTTTTTGGGCCATTTGTTTGATGCTGTTTTTTTGGACTCCTGCGGAAGTCCAACATGCTCCCCACATCCATGTCACAATTTGATGGTTCCCTCGATCTCAGGCGCAGGGATTTTTTGGTTTTCCCATGGGGTCTAGCAGTGGTCATTCGATGGTCCAAGACTATACAGACCAAGGATCGTCAATTGCTTTTACCCCTCCCAGTGCTTAAGGACCACCCCCTCTGCCCAGTTTCAGCCATTGTCACCGCTTTCAGGAATTCATCCTCACCATCAAAGGGCCCAGCTTCCGTCCTCCCATGCAGCTCTCCTAGGCCATGTCCTTTTCCATGCCCTTTGTTTGTTAGGCGTTTGTCATCGCTATTTTAGCCGTTGGGTCCAAACACCGACCTCTACTCCACTCACAGTTTTCGCCGTGGGGGAGGGGGCTCTTGGGGCTTCACTGTCGTATCCCTGCTGAGTTGATTTGACTGCTAGGCGACTGGAGGAGTGATGCTTTTCGTAGTTGTTTGCATCCGTCACTCCCTCTCCGTCTGCAGATGATTCAGGGGTTTGCTGCGGGCCTCCCTTCCACTCGCCCCAATGTCCCTACCCTACAAGTGTTTTCGGTCTTTGGGGACTTTAGTCTCATAGTGTTTTATAGTTTGTAGTTGTAGTTTGCCAGTACCCTCCCAAAGCATGCTACCTTATTTGCATTTGCTCATTTGCATATCAATGGGAGGGGCTGGGTTTTATAGCTTATAGTATTGTAGTTTAAATAAATTCTACCCCCTATTGGAGCCAAGACACTTGTGTGTTCTTTTCTGACAATCCCTGCCCTATGCTGCCTGCTATGGTCAAGCTGAATTTAAGGTCTTGTTAACTATTAACATGTTTCAAATTCAGTGTAATAATCCGGTCTGCTCAGTTTTTAAAAGTCAATTGTGAACGGGGCCATAGGGAGTCAGTCAAAGGACATCATCAAGGGATTTAGCATGACTACCCAATCAGGAACTAGCTTGACAGCTTATTACCATAAGTAAATAAACATTAATTTGTGGAGTGCAACTACTACAGTACAGCTGGCAACATTGCATCTTTTAGCAATCCTTTTTTCCCACCCAGCCCACCCTATTTTTTACCAAAATTTCAGGGAGCACCTGATATGTATGATATGTATGAATTTTTTTTTTTAGTGTTTGTGCTTTAACATGTTTTCTTGGTTGATTTAACTTCATTCAATTTAAGCTTTGTGCTTGTTTTATTTAATTTTATATGGTTGTGCCACGCTTGTTTTGTCATCGCTTCAACCCATTTAACCTGCTTTATCCAGGGGGACTTTAAGTCTCAGTGTTTTATAGTTTGTAGTTGTAGTTTGCCAGTACCCTCCTAAGGTCAGCTACCTCATTTGCTGGGTTTTATGGCTTATAGTGCTGTAATTTAATTAAATTCTATGCCCTATTGGATCCAAAACACTTGTGTGCGCGTGTTCTTTTCTGACAATCCCTGCCCCATGCTGCCTGCTATGGTCAAGCTGAATTTAATACTACAGCGTGACAAGCAAGGAAATAATCCCTATTGCTTCCAGCATATTTATAGTATACCTGGGCCTTTAAAATGACTGCACCCTTATACCATGGAGGTATAAACATTTATACCTCCATGCTTATACCTACATTCGAGTTTAAGAATACTAATTTTACTAAATCAGTAAATACTAAGACGCATGTGAGGTATCACTGGTGAATATAATAGGTGCAACAATGGAAATAATGATTTAGTCATTGGCATACAAGTATTTAAACTGACTGTCTTTATTTTGAACTGGGATAAGGTTGTATACTAATACTTTTTTTATTGCAAGAAACTATTGTCCCATGCTGTTACAGTGCAGCAACCTCATCTCATCATTCTGAGCTTTTTCATAAGTGTACATTAAAGCATTGTCAATTAGCGGGGATATTACTAAAAGAATTGCATAACCATATGAAAAACATAGGGCTTTCCCACTATGGAAAATACAATCGCCCTGAAAATATTACAAAACTGTGTAGATTTTGAAATAAAAAATGATTTGCACGAATGCATTTTGACACAGTGGCATGAAAGTGACTGCTTGGGTTAAACAGCTGGCAAATTGATTTGGTTGAAACCCGATATAAACTTGTTCACCAACGGTGTCTTGGTGAATATGTAAATCTGTTTTAGTTATAACAAGACATGAATATCACAGTCCCCGTTATTTAATTATAGAATACTAATTAACAAAGCAAGTATTTTAACATTCCATAACTTTTCATAACATTAATCATATATAACACAAGCCAGAAATTCGAGGTAACGTAATTGATTGAGTGATTTTAGTGACAGACATCATACGTAAGCCTCTTTGTTGCCAGTATATTCACATACAATGAATAAAGTTGACTGAGGTATATTGTATACTAGAGGGATTAGGGCACAATACTTATCCGCATACGAGTGTTACGTAATTGTCTTTACAACCAGGCGTTTTGGAATTGTCATGTTATTGTAGTTCTGCGATTTCTCTTAGTTCTTTTTTCAACATTTACCCCAGTGAAGATTTATGCTGATGATGTGAGCTTATTGGTTTATCTGGCTGCCCACCGTCCCTCAACACCTTGAGGGACGGTGGGCTGCCACATAATACATTGAATGGGCGTAGTCTTTTCCACGAAACGAAACCCTAACCCACGGTAAATTAGTAACCGTGCCGACCCATAATCTTAATTTTTGAACGACTTCAAACATCGCCATGTCACAGAAATAAATTTGTCGAGATTATTTAGTTTCCACCTCTTTTCCGTCTATTTTGCTGCTCGATTAATTTGTGCTGACATGACGTAACAGCCAATTTGGAATTGTTGAACACTGATGGCGCTATTCATTTCGTGTTTCACAGTGTGAAATTTTCTCAAATATTATTAGGCTAATGAAAAAAAATGAGATTAAGGGTTAGGGTTTTGTTTCTTTTCGTGGAAAAAATGTGGTATATAATAGAAGCTGGAATCTGCAGTAGTTATACATGTATATAAACAGGTCATGTAAAACTGTATGGCATGAAATCAAAACGGCGAAAAACGTTTCAAAGCAAATAATAAATAGTTCGTTCAACTTGAAGGCTCGCTCAGCTGTAATTCGCGAGTCCAGTGAAGGCAAGGTGTATGGCAGTGGGACCACACACCTTGAAATGTAGTGCTAGGTTCCAACCCAGTTGAATTATGCTGTATAGCTCCATAGCAAAACAACTTTCCAATGTATTGCAATATACAAAGTTTTGAGACAAGAAAACGAAACTTACAATTACTCACAGTGCGTCATGGTTGGGCAGTGCGCTCTCACCATTCCAAATCATTGGCAAGATAGTGAATGTAAATTTTCAGTTCTCGTGGTAAAAAGACTGGGTGTTTGACGATTTATGACTTATGTGATAATAGAGGAATTGCAAAACATGTATGCATTGCAAATATTAGACTAACAATACCATGCAGAGTTACCCTGGCCATCTAAGAGTGAGGGGATAATTCGTTAGAACTTTTGAGCGGTTTGCTACTTATATGATTATGGTTAGGATGTGAAAATCACTTCAACCAGCTTTCCTCGCCAATTGTGTGATTGACTATTGCTTTCACTGCATATCCATAGATGATTGGTGCATTTTGCATCAAACCACCAGCTCTAAAGTATTGTCTTTACAAGTCAAACGTATTTTAATGTCAAGACACATTGGTATGAGCAGAGTTATTTGAATTATTTAGTCTGGGTTGGGTAATCCACATTAATCTTTGAGGGAAGAGATGCAGGGATGTTTGGCCTTGCCACAATCCTCCGGAGATAAGTATTAAGAACTCAAGTAACAGACCATCCTTATAGCAAAACTCTTCTGACCAATCTTCCCAGTCACCAGAATCGTCAATGTCAATGCATACAAATACAGTGTGACTTCATATTTATTGTGATCTCATATCATATTGTGAGCTTTTTACCAGAGACAACACCATGGGTCAAAGACTGGCTTAAAATGGCTATCCATTTACCATGAGATTATATCGTTAAAAAATTGATCTCGCAGATATGGGTTATCATACAAGTAAGAATACTCTAAGCATCAACTGAATGTGCCGAATCAAACTGAATTTTTATTTCATATCATATTTTTATATAAAACATATAAATAAATGAAATATTAAACAATAAAATAATACAGCATTTTTGAAAACAAAATTGCATGATCCCTCAGGATGAGGTGTAAAATTTGACCAATGTCAAAGACTGATTTTGCCATCAAGAGCGGTAATCGGTTGAGACTAGAGAAATTAGAAGTTATGTGCTGATGTGTGTTTTCTCAGAATCACTGTATATACGAGTTTGCTGTGAATTACGATTTTGCATAATAATGAGGCTCCCCCAAAGCACAATTGTGCACAATAATCAATTTTTGATGATAGCAGAGGTAAAAATATGAGAAAAAATTATGTTTTTAACTTGGTTGCTAGGAACCCATCATCACTGTTGTCAATATTCATTTGGTACTATAACTTTATGTATGATAACATGTACATGTATTTATGCATATTTACAGTATTTGCATTCAGGCATTTTAAATCTGATCTAAAATACATTTTTAGCAATAAAAGTTTTGATAAACAGGTCAATCCCTAAGTCCCCAATTTTAAAATGACGAGGACTAATTAACGTATTCATGAACCAAAGTCTGGTAACAGGGATTGGACTTTCTTCCTCATTTCTGATCTCCGTTTTTCCTTCTCTCTCAGCAATTTGATGGTTTTGGGATATTCTCTCCATGTTATGAATGCAGTCTTCATTATTCGACTGAAAAAACAAACAAACAAACACAAACAAATGATTTAGAAGTGATATCACCATTGACAAAATCAGCAGGGTACAGAATACAAACATGTATAACAAACAATCCTTTGTGGTCCTGCAACTGTTTGAGGGGTGAATTATTTGATTTTGTGATCAGTAATCTCTAAGTGTGTGACAGCTACTGCATAGACTTGCATCGTGAACATCTTTTCCATTAATAATAGTAAAATCTGTAAACCAATATTTTGGATAGCTTCAAATAAGTATCCTGAATTTTGTTAAATAACTATCATAGCAATTTGATGGTCACATTTTGTATGCAGTTTCATCTTCTGAACAAACTAATTATACACATAACTATTGTCTTAAAGATTCTAATCATTATATCAGGGGACAATGTATGTATAATAAACACCATTAGGCATTAGACACAGTGCACAGAGCAAAGTAACTGCTTGCTGAATCTTTCAATTTTATTTGTTTTTATCGTCGTGTAAATTAGGCACTCATGGAAATACAGGACTGCTGTAGACTGATGACCACTCGTAGAATTTGCTGTACATAACAATGATACTGAAAACGTACAGAGTAACAAAAAGTTGCTTGATGAAAAATGAATCTGCCACATTCTTTTATGACTATGTAGTTTTAGCTTCCATATCCAGTGTGGCAATAGCAAAGGAAATGGCCAGGTCTTAGCTGGAATGGAAGTCAAAGGTAAAATCAAGTCATTATATAGTTCATCTTCCAAGGTCTACTTGCACTGTTTCTTCTCAGAATCTGATAAGATTCTTCTACAAACCTTATAAGATTCTTAAAAAAAATAATCCTTGAGCACATTTCTAAATACATGTATGTGACAATATAAAACAGTATACATACTATTCACTGTGGTCCATGGCCATCTCGTCTTTTCTCATGAATTCTACTCTCTCCTCAGTTACAAAATCCTGCCATAATTTAAAGTATTTGACTGTAGCTGTGTATGCAAAATGTCTTCTTGCTTTCTGCAGTTGAATGGACTGTAGATGACCGTACTGTAAAAAAGAAATGAAAACTATATTTTGAGTATACTGTAAACAAATGAAGACATTTCAAGCAAAAATTCACTGTCACTTGATATGCCATTAGGGTAGTTTCTGCAATTACATTTTCATTGGTTAGCAATTACTGTTAAAGTCATTAATCGGCTGTGTGTGTGTTTATTAAGTGACAGATAATCAAGTGATTACCTATACCGGTATAAGTATTGTACAGACACTCTTCACATATTTGATATAATTACATGTATGACAATAAAGATTAACTTACTTTTCTCCAGGAAGAAAACGCCCTTCTAGCGAGTATATATTTATATAATTCATCAGCCATCATTTCTTTCTCTCTTACTATCTCCTGTGCAATGTCCTTCCATGGCATAAAACATCGACATAGTAACTGTGTATTACAATGATCAACAGCAACTTGCATGTTTTGTTTTGAAATATTTATTAATTTTATCCAGGGTTTTATTCCTTTGTTGCGTAATAGTGTTTGTCTATAGTGTTCATCTGCTTTGTTATTTTGTCTATTGATGTATTCAAGTCGCTGTTGTTTTTCAAGTTCTCTCTGTAATTAAAGAATAAAACGTGTAAAATATGAACGATTGAATTTTAGTTTCAATACTTAAAGATCCAACAGTTAAACATGTACATAAACAGACCTCACTTCCGCATCACAAAGCCATCATTTCTAGTAAATTTTGTACCAAATACCTGTTTTGCTAAGCGTCTTTCTTCTCTAATTCTTTCTAATTTAGTTTTCCTTTCTTCTTCCTCTTCAGCAAGTCTCTTTGCCTCTTCCTCTCTTATTCTAGCCTGTAAATAAAATTTGATGATCAACATCTGCTCAACCCACAAATAATACTGAATACAGGGTAAAGACTAACAGTAACCATGTATACATGTATTGCATGTGTGACTCACAGATACATACAAACAACACAAAATCACCTAGCTACATGACTGTGCTCGTTCTCCACTCGCACACTGGCCATCCACCAAAAAAGGATGCAAAATAACTAAACAGGAGCACAAGTCATCACATCTTGCTGTATGTATGATGATGAAACAAGTAAGAATGCAGTAAATTAATGTACGTGTTTATAAATATCTTCAATTCAAATTCAAAATTGGGAAACAAGCAGTTTGCATCAAACACCATTATATGAGAACATGTATATATTACATAAATACATCAAATGTACATACCAGTTTTTCATCCTCTCTCTGCCTTTTTCTTCTCTCAGCTTCAGTTTTCCTCTGTGCTATTCGTGCAGCTCTTTCTTCCATACCTAAAACATGGACATTGAACTTTATACACTGTACTATGTGTACCAAGTGCAGGATAGTGAGTGATAGACCAAAGAAACCATACTATTATACTGTAAAATGTGATTATTCCCTGGGTTTTATTTAGTGCATTTTCCAGTTATTTCCTTTGAAATAAGCAAAATTTAAACCCAGTGAATAATTAATCTTTTTACAGTATATCACTGTATGTACTCTGAAAGTGTTATAAACATGTTTCAATGTCTTAATTATTTGGAAAATGTGCATAACATTTACAACTCATTCAATCATTTTCATTTTTTTACATCAGACACAGAAGTGCTATATAGTAAGTGACAAAAATAGAATCTTGTCAGTCAACACACATCTTCGAACAGCGCAAGCAAAACCATAAAAACATTATAAGCAGAAAAGATATGTGATACAAGTGTAATAGAAAGGCAATACCTTTCATAAGAGATATGTGCAACATGAATATGATAAATGCATGACATTAACACAGTTTGAGCAAAATTTTGCATAACTGACCATGCATGTCACTGTACATATATAAAGTATGGGAACTTCCCACTACCAGTATATATAAAGGAAAACTATTTTTACAGTAGCAACTGATGAAATATGTTTATTTTTCGAAATTTTATAACAATATTAGGATTTCTAATAATATTATCATTCAGTTCCAACTCTACGTAGGCAAAGACTAAATGATACAAATTTGAAAATATGTGATAAGCACCACATGTTGGACTGTACTCACTTTTGACAAAGTTGGTTTCAGATTTTATTTTCTTCTTGGTATTATTCGAGGTACTACTGCTACTCCCACTGTTATCCGATCTTGTTGATAAGGCGGTATCTGACTGAGATCTGGTGAAAAACAATCAATACCTGTTACAATGTATGTACATTCAATCCATACCTGCCAGCGTCATGTACTTCTACATTGACTTGAATAGATAAAGGTTAAACTAGTTATACTTGCTAAGCTTTTTGCATTTTAAAACTGGATGCCTAGTTAGTAGCCTAGTTAACAGTCAATTCATGTACTAGTACAGTATTTTCCCTCACATTGAAGTGCTGTAACCTGTAATAAAAGGATCATTCAATTACAACTTATTTTGACAATAGACTCTATGCCATTTATGCAAAACAATACACTACTTGAGAAAAGATGACAGTTTAGAACATACCACTACATTTACAAGTATATGTATATATATATGTACATGTATTAGGCAGAGGGTTTTTAACCCGCCTATTCACCAAGTTCATACCCATCATAGACTCTGGTCAGTAAAAATGACTATTTTGAACTGTAGACATTAATCTGCGATTCGGCCAGTGATAGAAAGAGAAATCTAGGTCAGGCCCATGACTTCATATATTTTTTACATGTGACCAAGCTCAAAAGGTCAGCGCCATCTTGCCTTACGCTCACTCTCGATTTTCTCTGCACAAAGTGTGCATTGTAGCAAAACAGTGCGGTTCAGTAAGCAGTTTTTCGACTGAGTTTTCTGAGGTACTCCTTCTGTGACCGCTGATAATTAGAAATCGAAAACAAGTATATGTGTACAAGTGCCAAAGCCAGGAAGTGACACAGAACAGCAAGAGAAGAGATTTGTTTTCCACAGAAGAAAAGACAGATAACTGAAGTATAATCCATAATCATGTGCTAAAGAATGATTGCCACTTCCTTTAAAAAGAAATAAATCACCAAGACTGTGCCAGTCTAGGGAGCACACTGCAATGTATTTTGAACCAAGGTACATTGATGGCAAATAATTTCAAGGTTAAGATTTCTAAAAATTTCTTGCTTAATTGAAAATAACTAACAACATTGCATTCATGACTGGATGTCAAGGAAAATGACCTCCAAATATTCTGAACACATGACAATAATTATTCAGTTACTGTACCTTGCTGATATGGGTGGATTTATTTCATTGCACTTATTATTAATTTTAGAAGGTTTCTCCACTGTACTAACACCTTGTAAATTATTCAACTCTTGTTGTAGTGACTGTTGCCTTTGCCCTGCTTGTAATTCAACAATCAATCTCTGCTGCTCTTTTAATTGGTCTTGCTGATCCTGCAAAATTTTTTGCTGAGCTGCATATCGATGTTCAAAATTATTAACAGTGTATGGGATTGGTTTTCTTCCTCTCCGATTGTCATGCAAGTCTTTTTCAATGTTTTCCTGAGTTATGGAACTTGGTGCATTGTTCTGCTCTGCATCACCGTGGTTACCCAATTGTTCTTTTGTTAAGTTGATGTGTTTCCTCGTGACTTGCCAGGCAAATTTGGGTTTTTCTAATGTTTCTGGCCTTCTTGGATGAGAGTCTGGAATGGAGAGGTCACTCCTGGAAGTACTTGGAATGGAATGTGACTGAGGTTTTCGTACAGGCTGATCAAACAATGCATCCTTAAAAACAAAATGACAAAACAGAAATAAGTATGGCTATAGAGGGCGCTATGGTGATACACACACTTGTTTGGCAGACAATTTACTCTCATCAAAAAAGTAAATCCTGGATGCATATGAGTGTGATTGAAAAAAAAGTACAAATTGGTAAAAAATTGTGATCACTTTGATTAAAAAGAAAGTTGGGAAAATGCTTATAGTAGTCAGCATGTTTAATGATTCGCAATTGGTTTTGTCTCAGTTTGAATACCTCAACTGATCAAATTTGAATGCAGATATAAATATGACATTTATATTCATTTTTATGCAGTATACAGGTACATGTACACTAATCTGGGCTATTTTACTAATTACTTTGTAACATTTTCATAATGAACACCTTTAAATAAATTTTCTGATACAATGAACACAATGCTTGTCTCCTACTCTTAACGAACCCAAAGTATTATGTGCTTTATATATTGAACACTTCACTATAACAGATTTCATGTTTTCTAAAGAGTTTGTTGTAATGAGGTGTATGTCATTTTTAACGGTTATGACTAATTTAATACATGTATTAGGATCCACTATAAAATAAAATATTTCAGCAGTCATCATGGACAGAAATGTAAATATCAGGAAAATCCTCCACAATTAAAAAAGATGATTTCTACCTTCCTAATCTGTGAAGCAGTAGGAACCAAATTAAATGGTATTTACTTACAAGTTTCCGCCTTGTTGAATCTGGCCTATCAGAAGCACTGTTATTTGTTTCAACATCATCCACAACCAGTTTGTCTCCATCACCCCTATTGGACCATAGTTTTCCAGAGGCAGCTGCTGCAAGAAATGCATCCATTTTGTTCCTTGTTTCATGTTTTCTTTCTGTTAACTCCCTGTCCTGCCTCTCTTGAAGTACAAACAGCTGCCAAGCTGAAAAGCATTTCTTCAAAACATTGTGTCGGTAGTGTTCAACTGATAGTATATTATTCCTAGCAGGAAAAGATACATGTATCATGTCTGGCAATGAATCATATACATTGTACAAATACCTTGAAATAACTAAGTACATTTGAGTGCATGTGAACATTGTACATCGTGTGATATGTACATGCAATCTCTCGAAATGTATTACATTTTAACTGCTCAAAAAAATTATTTTGGTATGCAACAGATTTGATCCAATTCCATAAATGAATATCTGAAATATGGTTTCACAAAAGATTGATAATGTTTCATTATTTATTCTCATTGACACTTACATACAATGTATGACAGGCATGATAAAAACTGAAGTCAGTTGTGAGATTCCTTTCTTTAAATAAAAATCATACATGATATTCACATTTTTTATTATTGATTCTGACTGTCACACTTGTATTAGGGACAAGATAAAAACTTGAGTCAGTTGCTGCTATTTCAATTTGCATTGTGAAGTTTGAACTTCATCAGCCAAGGCAATTTAGAAATATGGATCAGGAACTGTATTCAAGGTAACTAGTTTAGGACTAAAGAATAAGATGAATTGCATCAAGGACCCATGGTGTTCAATGAATGTACAAAGTTAAAACACAATCAGATGACACACGATTGAATTCACGAATGGCAAAAATTGAGCATTTCCAAATGACTTCAATTCGGCCAGATACAGGTGGATACTAATTAATCACTAACTAACTAATCACTAGGAGTATTTTGTTATAAAGGCTTACCTATGAGACTGTTGAAGATATAGATGTGTTTCCCGTTCTTCTCGTTTCATCTGTTTATGCCTAACATAAGCCCTCCACCCATTCCAGGATCTAACAAGACATCGCCAATCACCTAGTGCCCTTGCCTTACCCATCTGTAGTCTTCTATTGACAATTAATTTATACCAGGCTGAGAAATGTCTTTGCAAGGACTGTAATGACAAAAGAAATGTAAACATTATTCAATAACATGTCTATTTGACTACAGTGTTTCTATAAACAGATGTTACTTTCTTAGACGAGTGATCACCATCACTTATTCATCACATGTCTAAATCAATACATGCAAGAGCTAAATATCACACTCTCACTTATGATGATTTTTTAATGGCAGAGCTACAAAGATTTCACTCTCCTAATCATCATATTTAGTCCATGAGCATGTAGGAGATTGTTGGAAAACTGTATGTATTTTTGAAAAATTTTGCTGGACATATAAAAATTAATAGCTTATCTAATATTTGGAGGCGTCAAAATTCACTTGAAAATATAAATTGTGATTTTATTGGTTAATGCAACATGTATATTTCAAATTTTTGGGAATAATTATTCTCCTTCAGACCTCAAACATTTTATATTAAATATAGAATAATTAACATCCTCTTAAGTATAACAACTGATTTTCCTACATTCCCCTATATTTTAGATATAGTGTATACCTTTCAGTTTAATAGTATAAAAAAAAAAACATTTTAATTTTTTTTCGATATATAAAGCAACATAATCAGTGTGAATCTATTGTGATTCTTTGTTACCCATGTCACAAAAATGACTTACCACCTCACCAAAACTATTTGATATTTACTGTCACCGCCATATTGTTCCAAACAGCAACATTGCTGGCTTGTTATGCATGTCTCAAGATTGTTACATGACTAGAATTGGTTAGTTAGGATTGGTTAGTAAATGAAAACCCATTTATGCACATGCTGTTTGTAAATGTATAAATTACAAATTACCTTTATGTCTTCTGCTGCTTTCTGTGCCTTTAATTCTTCGAGTCTGATTTTCATTTCAGTGTGTTCTTTTTCTGCCATTCTTTGTGACTGTATCCGTTTCATTTCCATATCCATCTGTTGTCTTTCACGTTTTAATCTCATCTTTTCTCTCTCTGCTTCTTTACTCTCTCGCTCCCTGGAGCAAAACAAGACATACATGTAAATGTCACAGTTCTTGTCTTTGAAAAAACAAAATTTATAGCCTCAGATATCATCAAGCGAATATGTTTGATTGCTTTCTAACGCTGAAAAAATAAGCCTCTTCACATAGGACTGGTTGGGGATACAGTGCAAAAATTAGTCCAAAAGGAACTAAGCTAATAATAGTTCAATAATAGTTCAAATTAATTAGTTATTAGATATGGCCCCGTCAGCTGATTCAAAAAAACAACAAAACTACCTACCTACCTAACTACAAGTTTCTAAAAATACATTTTTTATTAGTGTTTAAAATAAAATATGAAATCTAAAAAATACTAAAATTAGATGACTAACTATATCGCTTAATTTGTATGAACAAGGGAATTTCAGAAGTGGCCATCAGAGAGTTTTGTAAATGCATCATGTTTATAGTTGTTTGATTCATCGTTACATATTCATTCTAAACATTACCTTCGTTTTGCTTCCTCTGTTAGTTGTCTCTGTTCTTCCATTTCTTTTCTTATTTTGGTCATCTCCTGTTGAATAAGAGAGTCTTCTTTCTTGTTCTTCAGTGCTTTGTCTCGTTCTTCTTTCAACACAATTTGCTGAGCCTGATAGTGAGCATCTTTTTGTCTCTGTTTTTCTCTGAGCTGTTTTTCTCTTTCTTTTGTTCTTCTTTCTCGATTTTCTTTAACCTGTTAGGCATCAAACACACAAAGCTTTACAGATTTTGTGCTTGAAAATCTGTATTTAGTAGGCACTCCATTTCCAGGCTAAGACTTCTAGAAATGTGAAACCAAGTACATGTATATAAATGGAACAAAAGCATACAAAGGTGTCCATAATGGTCTGAAAGGTATACAATGGTCTCTATAAGTTTTTTTTTACCACCCGGGTCATTTATAGCATTGCTATGTCATACAGTACAGCATTCACCCACTCTGATTCAAGTATTTATTGCAGTTGAAACGCACAATATGAATTAGCAACAATTCACATTAATACAACATACACCATCACCTGAGGGTGCAATCATGTCACATGAGGGCGCTATTACCTTTTGATGCTTGACATGCATAGATACACCATCACCTGAGGGCGCAATCATGTCACATGAGGGCGTTATTACATTTTGATGCCAGACATGCATACACATACCATCACCTGAGGGCGCAATCATGTCACATGAGGGCGCTATTACCTTTTGATGCCAGACATGCATACATATACCATCACCTGAGGGCGCAATCATGTCACATGAGGGCGCAATTACCTTTTGATGCTTGACATGCATAGATACACCATCACATAAAGGCGCAATCATGTCACATGAAGGCGCTATTACCTTTTGATGCCAGACATGCATACATATACCATCACCTGAGGGCACAATCATGTCACATGAGGGCGCAATTACCTTTTGATGCTTGACATGCATAGATACACCATCACATAAAGGCGCAATCATGTCACATGAAGGCGCTATTACCTTTTGATGCCAGACATGCATACATATACCATCACCTGAGGGCGCAATCATGTCACATGAGAGCGCAATTACCTTTTGATGCTTGACATGCATAGATACACCATCACGTGAGGGCGCAATCATGTCACATGAAGGCGCTATTACCTTTTGATGCCAGACATGCATAGATACACCATCACCTGAGGGCGCAATCATGTCACATGAGGGCGCAATTACCTTTTGATGCTTGACATGCATACATATACCATCACCTGAGGGCGCAATCATGTCACATGAGGGTGCAATTACCTTTTGATGCTTGACATGCATAGATACACCATCACCTGAGGGCGCAATCATGTCACATGAAGGCGCTATTACCTTTTGATGCCAGACATGCATACATATACCATCACCTGAGGGCGCAATCATGTCACATGAGGGCGCTATTGCCTTTTGATGCCAGACATGCATACATATACCATCACCTGAGGGGGGCAATCATGTCACATGAGGGCGCAATTATCTTTTGATGCCTGACATGCATAGATACACCATCACCTGAGGTCACAATCATGTCACATGAGGGCGCTATTACCTTTTGATGCCAGACATGCATACATATACCATCACGTGAGGGCGCAATCATGTCACATGAGGGCGCTATTACCTTTTGATGCCAGACATGCATACATATACCATCACCTGAGGGCACAATCATGTCACATGAGGGCGCAATTACCTTTTGATGCTTGACATGCATAGATACACCATCACGTAAAGGCGCAATCATGTCACATGAAGGCGCTATTACCTTTTGATGCCAGACATACATACATATACCATCACCTGAGGGCGCAATCATGTCACATGAGAGCGCAATTACCTTTTGATGCTTGACATGCATAGATACACCATCACGTGAGGGCGCAATCATGTCACATGAAATCGCTATTACCTTTTGATGCCAGACATGCATAGATACACCATCACCTGAGGGCGCAATCATGTCACATGAGGGGGCAATTACCTTTTGATGCTTGACATGCATAGATACACCATCACCTGAGGGCGCAATCATGTCACATGAAGGCGCTATTACCTTTTGATGCCAGACATGCATACATATACCATCACCTGAGGGCGCAATCATGTCACATGAGGGCGCAATTACCTTTTGATGCTTGACATGCATAGATACACCATCACCTGAGGGCGTAGATACACCATCACCTGAGGGCGCAATCATGTCACATGAAGGCGCTATTACCTTTTGATGCCAGACATGCATAGATACACCATCACCTGAGGGCGCAATCATGTCACATGAGGGCGCAATTACCTTTTGATGCTTGACATGCATAGATACACCATCACCTGAGGGCGCAATCATGTCACACGAAGGCGCTATTACCTTTTGATGCCAGACATGCATATATATACCATCACCTGAGGGCGCAATCATGTCACATGAGGGCGCAATTACCTTTTGATGCTTGACATGCATAGATACACCATCACCTGAGGGCGTAGATACACCATCACCTGAGGGCGCAATCATGTCACATGAGGGCGCAATTACCTTTTGATGCTTGACATGCATACATATACCATCACCTGAGGGCGCAATCATGTCACATGAGGGCGCAATTACCTTTTGATGCTTGACATGCAGATACACCATCACCTGAGGGCGCAATCATGTCACATGATGGCGCAATTACCTTTTGATGCCAGACATGCATACATATACCATCACCTGAGGACGCAATCATGTCACATGAGGGCGCTATTACCTTTTGATGCTTGACATGCATAGATACACCATCACCTGAGGGCGCAATTACCTTTTGATGCTTGACATGCATAGATACACCATCACGTGAAAGCGCAATCATGTCACATGAGGGCGCTATTACCTTTTGATGCCAGACATGCATACATATACCATCACCTGAGGGCGCAATCATGTCACATGAGGGCGCAATTACCTTTTGATGCTTGACATGCATAGATACACCATCACCTGAGGGCGCAATCATGTCACATGAGGGCGCAATTACCTTTTGATGCTTGACATGCATAGATACACCATCACCTGAGGGCGCAATCATGTCACATGAAGGCGCTATTACCTTTTGATGCCAGACATGCATAGATACACCATCACCTGAGGGCGCAATCATGTCACATGAGGGCGCAATTACCTTTTGATGCTTGACATGCATACATATACCATCACCTGAGGGCGCAATCATGTCACATGAAGGCGCTATTACCTTTTGATGCCAGACATGCATACATATACCATCACCTGAGGACGCAATCATGTCACATGAGGGCGCAATTACCTTTTGATGCTTGATATGCACAGATACACCATCACCTGAGGGTGCAATCATGTCACATGAGGGCACAATTACCTTTTGATGCTTGACATGCAGATACACCATCACGTGAAAGCGCAATCATGTAACATGAGGGCGCTATTACCTTTTGATACCAGACATGCATACATATACCATCACCTGAGGGCGCAATCATGTCACATGAGGGCGCTATTACCTTTTGATGCCAGACATGCATAGATACACCATCACCTGAGGGCGCAATCATGTCACATGAGGGCGCAATTACCTTTTGATGCTTGACATGCATACATATACCATCACCTGAGGGCGCAATCATGTCACATGAGGGCACAATTACCTTTTGATGCTTGACATGCATACATATACCATCACCTGAGGGCGCAATCATGTCACATGAGGGCACAATTATCTTTTGATGCTTGACATGCATAGATACACCATCACCTGAGGGCGCAATCATGTCACATGAAGGTGCTATTACCTTTTGATGCCAGACATGCATAGATACACCATCACCTGAGGGCGCAATCATGTCACATGAGGGCGCAATTACCTTTTGATGCTTGACATGCATACATATACCATCACCTGAGGGCGCAATCATGTCACATGAGGGCACAATTACCTTTTGATGCTTGACATGCATAGATACACCATCACCTGAGGGTGCAATCATGTCACATGAAGGTGCTATTACCTTTTGATGCCTGACATGCACAGATACACCATCACCTGAGGGCACAATCATGTCACATGAAGGTGCTATTACCTTTTGATGCCAGACATGCATACATATACCATCACCTGAGGGCGCAATCATGTCACATGAGGGCGCAATTAGCTTTTGATGCTTGACATGCATAGATACACCATCACCTGAGGGCGCAATCATGTCACATGAAGGCGCTATTACCTTTTGATGCCTGACATGCATATTTACACCATCACCAGAGGGAGCAATCATGTCACTTGAGGGCGCTATTACCTTTTGATGCCTGACATGCATAGATACACCATCACCTGAGGGCGCAATTACCTTTTGATGCCTGACATGCATAGATACTGTAGGATCTCTTCCTTTTTTCTTCTTAGAATCATCTAATCCTAAATCTTGATAGAAATCTTCTTCAATGACTGGTTTATCCATTAAGCCTTGTAATATATTATCTACAAATGCATCATCATCTCGTTCTTCAATTTCCCGGGCCACAGCTGTAAAACAGTTGGATTTGTACATAACATAAGTATGTGTTGTCATAGCAACATGACACTACATTTTGGTCGCATTTTAAAATTTCCATGAAACGAGAAACAGAGATTTTTTTTTTCCCTGGCCTAATTGATATATAACACAGTTTCCCCAAATTGGCATTGTGTTTGCACTCAAGCGAGTCTATATTCAAACTAACACACTGTGTATTCTATCATGCGCATATCACAAACTTGAAGCTGCAAAAGACCATACTTACTCAATACCATAATACCACAACATGAAGATGTTGTACATTTATCTAACAAGCAATGATTTAATAGTAAACAAAACTGAAAAGAGCAATTTTGAATCAGAACATGAAACAAATGACATGATGTATATAGTTTGAACATGATCAGCCAAGGTATGCCAGATACAGCTCTGGAACCACTTTCATTAAAATAAAACGGCAACCAATTGGCCAATTTGAATCTGATTTGTAAAAAAAAATTAAGTGCATCAAGGTCCAATAATTTCCAACGCATGTACCAGGTTTGAACAAAATCAAGTCATGCGTTGCTAAGATCTGGTTCCGAGATGGCAGAAATGCTTTATTTTGATGAATTTGTAACTTTTATGGTCGCAATTTGAATCTTGAATCAAAACATGAAATGAATGGTCATGCATATATATGGACACTACCATTGAATGTGTAATTGCAAAAGAAATTAAACTTATTCAAATGTATGTACGCCTGGTGTTACTTACCATCGGAGGAGACTCCCGTATATGGATAAGCAAACCCTGGGTCCTCAACTTCTAATAAGTTATCCCAATGTTTTTTCACTTCACTCTTTGTGGGAGGTTGTCTCCTAGGTGATGGGGAATCATAGTCATATTCTTCCTCTGCATCATCGTCAAGGATACACTTATCACTCATCCACTGATTCAATAAATCTTGAGCTGATGTGAAAAGAAAAAAGTAAGACATGTTTACTGGAATTCAATATAAAGTATGGGGATACAACAACTGATTGTGTTCAACCCCCACCTGTTTGCACCAAAAAAGGGAATTTGTTGAATAGTGAATCAGTAAAATATTACCTATTCATCCATAGAATACTAATCTGTAATTCATGTAAGGGCATGTGTCACTAATTAAGTCACTCATGGATTTCATAACACAAAATCTTGTATATCTATACAGATATCATACAGCCTAGATATTACTGTCAATCTGTATTACCAGCTGCAATTTCTATCAAAATGGTACAATGCAACAAGAGGAAATGCGGCTTCTATTAGAGCATCTACACATGTGAGAAATGGTAATTTTTTTCCCAATTGTTTAAAAATAATGGGTGTGACTATTACTAGTAGGGATGCGGCTTCTAATACAGATTTTACTGTATTTAGAAGTTCTAAATAACAAGTTGACAGTATTTGCTAGTGGATACCTCGATAAGATTAGCATTATTAGGAAAGAGATGATTGTCACAGGTGCTATTATTTGCAATATATATATTTTGTTAATATGATAGAAAAATGATAGGTCATTTATTTATACATACATGTATGCTTCGCAATGTCAGTGGATAGACAGCAATGAAACATTGAAATACACACAGTAATAATGTATCACAGATGAGCATTGCCAATACTTGAAAGGTCAAACCTTGCTTTCAAAACTAGCATACATGTATATGTGAACTGCATAGTAATCCGCCTAAATATGTTTAATACATGTATATATAAACATATGTAATTCTACAAATAAGTTGAAATAATTAATGACACTCATTTTAAAAATTATGTTTTCATGACAGCTTTAAAGTTGAATTACATCTGCAGCATACTGTATACATGTATCTAATATATAACATCATTTATACTCAAAACATATTTATATAATTTGTTTTTTTTTTGGATTTTTAAAATCAGCTAATAGTGTTTTATTTCTGAAAACAATACCCAGATTTGCAATGCACATTACAATATATAATGATTTTCAAATGGATTTGGGGCTGACCTCGCCCATACAAGAGTTTCCCCGTGCTAGTAGTTCCCTGCCAACACAATCAATTCCCAATCAACAGAGGCAGTTACCCAACTGAAAATATAAAAATGTTTTTTTTTCAAAGCTGAAATGATGATAAGAAAATCGAATGATGACTCATTTATGCAACATGTTTATGTAGCATCTGCAAATAAAATGTGGTCATTACAAAACCATTTGTGAAAATACAAATCTATTTAAATTCAATTTAATTATAGATGTATGCAAATGATTTTTTTAAATGCAGATACTCATTGACAAATTCAGTTCATCAAAGTTGCTCATTCATTCTTGCCCTGAGCTTTATTTTAAACTCTCTTCAAAATAGAATATTTCTCAGACGGCTCAGAATATACAATATTTTTTTTGTACTTGATATTTTTTTCCACATGTAGACTACTCTTCCAGGGCTTAGACAATGCATGCTCTTCTTGAGGTCAGATCAAACTTACTCGTAAATATTTTAAACAACAGCAAAAAAAAACATTTTAACAAAAACACATTGGCAAAAATGGATGCCAAAACTGTTCCTTGGTTTGAAATGAAATTAAGTAAATCAGATCCACCATGTTTGTTAACTTGTATGTATCCTTTGACAACATGGTTCAAATCTAGTAGTTTACTATTTATAAAGTAGCTTCCACATCTGTGTATATCCCCAGTGTTTACAAATTCTAATTCACAACAATGTCGTCAATGTTTCCATAGTACTTGATTTTTAACATACCTTCAGTGTAAGCTTCATCATGATCATGTAGTGCATCAACTGTTGCCATGGCAGTAGACATACTGTTACCATGGCTCCCACCAGTGTAACGATGGCCAAAGGTGACTGCTGCTGCTCTATCTGATGCCTCTTGTACTTTCTACACATATTCAAAACAAAACAAAATATAATTATTACAGATAACAAGAAAATGCTATTTTACTAATACTTTCAGTGATGTAAACTACACAGATACACAAAACACTTAATATCAAATTATTTAATGGGTTTAATGCATTCCAAGAAGCCATGCATAGATGTGTCCATGTTTCAATGAATCATTTAACTTATTCAACTTTGTGCAAAAAAAGCATTCCTTCATCTTCATAAATATGCACATATTTCAATGGCAGTTGAATCAAACCAGCCAATCAACAAGCATAGTGCGTAACAGCATCATTTGAAAATGTTTCAATGTTATTTAAAGTGAGAGGGTCATCACCTGTGCATTTTTGGGAATTGAGTTCCAAACGATGATAACACATGCTAAAAACACAAAGGCTCATGGGTAGACACTTGTTTGTAAATAATGTCACACTATGGCCATCTGACGCATGCGCATGTGACGACTCCCCTGCTTTAATCGGCTAAAAGAAACCTCTTGTTTCAGTTTAAATTGTGAAATTTATAATTATTTATGAAGATGAAGGGAATTCCTTTATTGTGTCAATAGTATGTTTTTCTATAAGATTTTGTTGAAAAACAACAACAAAAAAAGAAAGTTGAAAAGCAAAAACCAATTATCTGTTCTAATCTGGTTCTGGAAAGTAACTTTTATTATACAATTTGACATAACAAGACCAAAAACAAAAACCACTTACAATGTACATGTATAGAAAACACATCAGTGCTTTATACTGAACATTTTTTTTCCAAAAGTCTTACTTTCGACTAGAGCTTTACACAGATTTACAGAGTTCTTGTTGACATGCCAATATACGTACATCAGTCAATACAGTAATGGGCATTGTGAGGTATTCTCAAGATAACTCACCTTGATCCAGTCTTGGATGTCATCATTATTGGTCACTTTCTATAAACGGAATAAAAATTACTGATTAAATCTAAGAAGTTTGTGAAAAAGATGACTTTAAAACTTGAGGCATTAGTAATAAGTTATATGTATCTGAGTTTAAAATACAAAATGTGGCAGAGTATCCAAGCGTAATATTGCTGCATTTTTAAAATGTGTAGTAAAGTTACAATATTTTCTTTATTTTATTCATAAAGGTGGCATAAGCACATGAATATCAAGTGCAAATTCATTCTACATTATACATTATTAAATCATAATTTTTCAACAATGGTATCCAATTTTAGTTCATGACGATGCCTCCATTATATCATCACCCCTTGACTAATGGTGTTGTACACGTGAAAGTGGTAAATCTTTACATTTGACAACTTTTAACCAACATGATTTCATTAACAGATTAACGCTCGCCCATTCTCTTGCATTATTTATTAATTGTGATCACATGTACTCTGAGATTAATTTGATACTGACTTTTAGCATACATATATTAATTAAACGTAGCATTCCGGCATTTAAATTTCAATGTCATAGCTTGGCAAGAAGAGAGCTACATGTACAGCCTCTGCATCATGGGTACAATGTATCTGCATCATTAATAATGTACAAATAAACTGAACCACAGGAATAATATTAACAGGCTATGAACACAATAATTCTGCCTGAAAAAAACTACTGTGCCACCCCTAATCCTAACTCTACCCTCTTCAAAGCCCCTAATTCAATTGTACAGTATACAATGTATGCCCCTCTAGATAACTTTAAGTGTTCTTAGGAGGGGCATATAAGGTACAATTAAATTTGGCAGCGCTGAAGGGTAGGGGCAGGGTTAGTGTTAAGGTTAGTAGTGGAGGGTACTAAAGGACCTCTTTCCACTCTGCTTGTGACTTTTAACTTTCTTTCATGATTTTTTTCTGACAAATTCTAATATACTTTAATTAAATGTACTTCCAAACTATCAGTATCAGACAACTGTGTGTACATGTTACAGCAGGGCTCGAAATTAGCGGTAGCCCCGCGTCCACAGACTACCAGTTTCTTTCTTGGGGCTACCACTTTTCACACGCGACTAGGACAAGTTTGTATCTATAAAAAAAATAATAAGAAGAGGACACGCACGCACAATAAAGTCAACCACTTTCTTAAATTTCCTGCTGATATTTGAATTGGTCATACAATAAGGTATAAAATTACAATACAAGACAAAAACACAATAATAAACTGATAAAAGATTGTAATTTCTTTACGGTGATAATAAAGTGCTATTGTATTGTATGTACGGTACGTTTGTCATTTACGTAACAAGTGTTACTGCCCCCCCCCCCCTCCCCCAATGAAGAAGTTGGGTCTCAAGAAACTATTTCCAATTAATAAGATACGACGACCACTCACGCATTCATTGTCAACCGAAATATGTGTACATACTAGTACAACATATAGAGTAAGACGGGCAAACATAAAATGAGTCTGAACTTGAGTTTATTTACCCGGGTTACTAGTATTTACCTTAGACGTTGTAGTCGATGGCTTAGGAGCGGTCAATCTCTTCCAGCGATACAAAGAAGGGTTAGATTGTGCCATAGTCTCCGTGTGACACACAACAACTGATGTGAACAAGCATGCGTGCCGCGATTACTGAAACTTTTATCGACAGTGTTGACAAATAATTTTAACTGTCATGTAGATCGCCATTTTGGTCAATTCCCATAATTCTTTGCGTTTAAACGAACGGCAAACGTAAATTGCTTGCTGAGGGCGCACTGGATCCCCATACGAGTAACTACAAGTAAGTACGCGCGTTGTGTGGCACAGGACGCACAGTCCAAGCAAATCACTGTGTTATATGTGGTTTCGGCGTTTAACTTTCTTTCTTGATTTTATATGACAAATTCCAATATACTGGCAAGGTTAAAAACACTTCGAAACTATCACATCTACATATCTCAGTGAAATATTGTGTTTAGTGAGTGAAATATTAAATGTTCCTACATAATTAATTTTTTGAAAAGGCAGAAATTAATGCTTATATTTTAGGTTCGAAATTTCCGCGTAAATTCAGGTTTTATCTATCTTAAAATAAACAGTCTTTGAACATAAAAAAATAACGCGTTTTCGAACCAGTTCAGACTTCTATAGTAGTCCGAGAAACCAGGAAATTGCAGGATATACTGACCCGGGCCTGTTTATTTGATATTTCTAATTTTCATTTATCGTTATTTACTGAAGAAATAACTGAAATGATTTATTATATCCGTAAAATCCGTGTCGACTGGCGATTGATGTTTCAAGTTTCGAACAAACTCCCGGAACTCATTCGGGCGTGATATGTGTCAGATCAGTCACGGTGTTGAGAGGATTCCGACCAGTCTCCTTCCCATAGGTCTTTGCGCCTTACGCAATAGTAACGCACATCGAACTGTGTGGAGTACGGATGCCGACCTGCAGCTTCAATGGAGGAACGTATATTTGGAATGAACTGTGACCTCTGCCGGCGTGAGTGTCCTTACTGGGTTCGTACTAATTGCTCAACTGATAGCACCATTATACAGTCGCTAATGTATTTATTGGTCGATATATATCGTGGGTACACAATACAGTCGCTAATGTATTAGATTCGACGTCATTGGAATGAAAGTAGGTAATATATCTCAGACGAAGGTGTATCAAGAATCGATTGGACTTCGGTCAATAACCACTACTTGGACGTTATAATTATTCATATTCATATTCTTACGTTAATATGTGTATATAATTCCTGGAATGAAATAAGTATAGTCACGATTAAATAGGAAATATTGATAAATTTGATAAGTTTGAATATTCGTCTTGAATAATGACGCATATCGACATATCCACTGCTGCCTTTGATTTATAGTAACACGGCATACGTTGTTTTTTCATCGCAGAGTAGAGTATAATGAGCATGCGCAGTTGTGCAGCATATTGCTTTATTAAATTAAATAATTGTGTTCAAACCGAGCACAATATATCCAGAATAACAAATTGTAATTTATTACAAAAAAACTATGGTATCCATATAAGCTCTTTAAAATATTCTCGTAGTCAAAAAGGGTGTTTGTGTATTTAGAATTCTCGTTTGTCCGTCGACGTTACTATGCCAACGAATACTATACATCACGTCTGACGGGTAGTTTACGTCATTATATTATTATATTAGTATGACGAACACATAAAATATCGTATTTTTTTAATAACTTAAAGAGCCGTAACATATAAACACATTTATTTTTACTGCTCAATGAAGTAATTGTCACGTGAATTTTCCTTACAAGTATATCGATGTTAAATTTTTAAATCTATTCTGAAATAAACACAAATTTGTCATTTTTAAAATTTGATTGATTAGATTGCAATCATCGCCAGTCACTGCTACAAAACGTCGTTGCACTAAATCCCAGGCTGTAGTGTGTGCCTCGAACCGAATGAGCGTACATGTCCACCTGGAACCACAGAGTGTGTTGGTTCGGGCTCTCGTTATTGATCGGAAATCATATTATAATATATATATATATATTCTGAGATAGGCATGCCCTGTATACCCCAGTTTTCAAGTATGTTTACATATATTCTAAATATAAATTTCAGTGTGGAACATTAAATGTATGCAGTGGAAATGTCACCTAGTATACTAGTACTTTGCTGAGTGCTTTACCCATCATGTGTTGGTTCATCAATACACCTTTTCACCAGTCGCGATACATGCTTCAGACTGACACTAAAAAAAAATCGATATTCATTCAGTAATATTTTTTTTTACCTAATATTGTTTTGTTTGTTCACCGGAAACACTATCCTAATGTACGTATTCGATCGTTTACCTAGTAAAAAACGGTTGAACAGCATTGATGTGGATTTGTTTGCACAATAAAGACTTTTATCGACGTGGAATTTATCAATATTTACGGAGTGTAATTATTCTGGGCAGATTGATTGCCGTGAGTTGGAATTCACTCAAAATAATTAATAGAGACTAACGAGTAAAGGCACATTACCCATAATGCAATACGACAAAACGTCATATCCTTTCTTGGTACCTTAAACAATTTCTTTCCTGCCTTTCTCAATGACGAGCGCTAATAAGAAGGACAGATGAGGTATTTTTCAGTTTATATATTTAATACACAAGTATAATTTATTGTGAAATGCTAACATTTATTTGTCAGAACATATAGCTGTACTTATTTGATAATGGGTGTAATTGGAATACTAGCCTAAGCGCACAGGCTTTTCCAATTTATTGTACGTATAGTTAAAGCTTGGTGCAAGCCCGTGCACTTGCGTTTTCTATGTTTCTCTATTAAATTTCCTGCAAAAACAACGTTATATTGGACCGTTTTAAAAAACACTGAAATCTATCAAGCGGTCATGATCAAAGAAATAAACTGACCAGGAAATCCGCTATCTCAACTATTTGCTATGTAATATACATAGGAACATAGCAGTATTCAAGTTTGTTTGAGTCAAATAAGGACATTGCGTATATGCTTAAGCAAAGATCAGCAATATTTTACAAACATGCTTAAATTTGAAATACAAATTGCATGCTTGTAATTAAATATAACAATTCACTCTCTTCAAATTTAGGATTTAGTAATTCATAATTTCACGCATTTCTTTCGCTTGAAGTCTGATCTTATATTGAACCTAACTGTATCAATCACACTTGAAAACGATTGTTTCACGGAGCATGTAGTTCCATTAAATATTGCAGTACTGCAATGAAAACTGATAGGGAGGTGACAGTATTTCAGCGTATCAGTGTGTCTCGTCGCTATAATTATATGTAATAATGAGAGATATGCGCCGCAAAATGCGCACGAAACAAAACTGCTCTAGTAGTAGAAATCGATTTTTGACAGAGTAACACCTTTGCTAGACTAGTGTGATCCATATTCACTAATGGTGTCCCTGATTTTAACGACTAAATCGTAAAATACAACAATGCATTACTATATAGAAAGAAATACATTCAATTATTCAAAACAAACGCTTAACGCGTAGTCAAAACTGTCAAATCGTATTAAGACTCAACTCAGAGTGCATTGACCTGTGTAGATTTCCTTCATAAAATTACCTATCATAGTACTAATATATTACTTTTACGACATTATTCTACTAAATACGTCATTTACATGCCTATATTTATTAATTGTGAGTCACGATTCTGTTTTCTTTAGAACATAATGTGTTCGATAGCCGTCTACGTAGTGTGTTATACCTGTTATTCTATATATGCGAAACACGACACTGTGGCTTTCGACGTAGACTTTATGTCACGTGTATCGCAATAGAACATTGGTAGTGATGCTGATTTGGTCCAACAACCATGGCAAGAATTAAAGTAAGTGACGGGATAATACGTGAGACGATTGATATACCACGTGTATATAATGGCATAACACGTGAAATGAGTTTACACTATGTGCAGTGATTGTTATACCGCGTCATGTAACGTGGGATGAATTGTATAATACGTGAAGTATATGATGCATTACGCGCGTGTTACGTAAGTGAGTGCTATGCCATGTGAAGTGACTAGGACATATATTTTACACCGGGAGCGCGAGTAGCAATGAGCGATCATATTACATCGGTAATGTGTTCATTATTGAGAGACAAGCCATAGCAATAACCCCCCCCCCCCCGCCGCTGAAAATGTTAAAGCTGCTGGCGTGAAAGTTTCAGTGTGTTGTTTAGAGGATCGAATTATTTTGAGCGGTGAAGTCGTAAAGAAGGTGTGTTCCTGACCTCTGAATGGCCAGTGTTAACAAATAGTGGAACTTAGAATAGTACACGTGAATGAATTATAAACAACGTCAATATACTGTATATCGCGCAAAGTGAATGCTATACAACGTGAAGTGAATGACATACCACGTGAAGCGAATAATCTGAAACGCGCATTATGTTTTATACTCAGTGCAGTGGCTGGTATACAACGTGAAGAAAAATTGAAACTCGTATTATATATTAGTATTTAAGTATGACACTTGTACTTATGGTCAGCATTTTGTAAATAACACTCGGCTTTAGACCTTGGGATATGTACAAATAATGTTCCAAATGTATATGTCACACAGAAAATAACTCTTCATGTACCTTTTATTTCACATAGGCGACTAAGTCATTACTTGTTCTCGGCGTTATTGTAGTAGGCATTTCTGGTTACATGTTAATATCATCGAGGAATCATAGAGTTCACAGCAAGCTGAACAGAGACGAATCCTCGTAAGTATGTTCAGTGTGTCATGTACATTATTATTTAACTACGATTGAAAAAAAAGGACAAATACATTTGGCAAATGGCATTTGTATCGGTGTATAACTGCCACTATGATTATGTGACATGCAGCTCAGATCAGATCTGAATTGTGTATGAAATGAGCAGTTTTTTTGCAGGAACTAATGTTTCTGACGTATTCTGGGACTTGAAATTTGATTAAGTATACTGCCTTTCATAGCGGAACGTAGTGAGATTAAACTATATTGGCATAACCAATCTATCTGGAATGACGTCATTATAACATGTAGTGATACCATCATGACTGAAAAAAATCCAAGATTTTTGCTGACGTTATATTTGTTTTCCAGAAACATTCCAATCCACTATGACAATTACTGCGTTTTACAATTGTATTTGGTAAATTGTTTTACAATCTGTTATAGTATTCTAGAATCGATTAATGCAATGAACACACTGTCTCAGAAAACCATTACCGCCAACATTATGAATGTGACATCAATACACAAAGTGCGATGTGACGTGCCAGCTGTATTGACGAAACTAAATATGTCAAGGTATGTAATCATATTATACATAATATCCATACATTGAAACGCAAAATGTATTATAATACGACAATGCAAAACAGTTCAAATTCTTGTCACTTCCCATGTAAACATTTACTACCATGCAATCGTGTACTGCTATGTGATGATGTATTACCAGTGTACTGCAATGTAAACAGTTATCACCAATGTACTGCTATGTAAGCATGTCTTACCAATGTACTGCAATGTAACCATGTATTACCAGTGTACTGCTATGTAAGCATGTCTTACCAATGTACTGCTATGTAAGCATGTCTTACCAATGTACTGCAATGTAACCATGTCTTACCAATGAACTGCTATGTAACAATATATTACCAAATGTACTGCTAACGTAAATATGTAATACCAATGTACTGCCGTGTAACAATGTATTACCAATGTACTGCGCCTGTAACCATGTATTACCAATATACTGCGCCTGTAATCATGTCTTACCAATGTACTGCTATGTAACAATGTATTACCAATGTACTGCGCCTGTAACCATGTATTACCAATATACTGCGCCTGTAATCATGTCTTACCAATGTACTGCTATGTAACAATGTATTACCAATGTACTGCAACTGAAACCATTTATTACAAATGTACTGCGCCTGTAACCATGTATTACAATGTACTGCCATGTAACAATGTATTACCAATGTACTGCAACTGAAACCATTTATTACAAATGTACTGCGCCTGTAACCATGTATTACAAATATACTGCGCCTGTAATCATGTCTTACCAATGTACTGCTATGTAGAAATGTATTACCAATGTACTGTGCCTGAAAATCTTGTATTACAAATGTACTGCTATGTAACAATGTATTACCAATGTACTGCACCTGAAACCATGTATTACCAATGTACTACGCCTGTAACCATGTGTTACCAATTTTCTGCTATGTAACAAAACATTACTAATTTACTGCGCCTGAAACCCTTGTAATACCAATGTACTGCAATGTAACGATGTATCACCAATGTACTACTATGTAATCATGCCTCACCAATGTACTGCTATGTAACCAAGTATTACTAATGTACTGCTATGTGACCATGTATTACCAATGTACTTCGCCTGTAACCATGTATTACAAATACACTGCACCCGAAACCATGTATTACCAATGTACTACTATGTAACAATGTTTTACCAATGTACTGCACCTGTAACCATGTATTACCAATGTACTGCGCCTGAAACCCTTGTATTACCAATGAACTGCTATGTAACAATATATTACCAATGTACTGCTAACGTAAACATGTAATACCAATGTACTGCCGTGTAACAATGTATTACCAATGTACTGCAACTGAAACCATGTATTACCAATGTACTACTATGTAACAATGTTTTACCAATGTACTGCACCTGTAACCATGTATTACCAATGTACTGCGCCTGAAACCCTTGTATTACCAATGAACTGCTATGTAACAATATATTACCAATGTACTGCTAACGTAAACATGTAATACCAATGTACTGCCGTGTAACAATGTATTACCAATGTACTGCAACTGAAACCATCTATTACCAATGTACAGCGCCTGTGACCACGTATCACCAATGTACTGCTATGTAATCATGTCTTACCAATGTACTGCTATGTAATCATGTATTACCAATGTACTGCGCCTGTAACCATGTATTACCAATGTACTGCGCCTGAAGCCCTTGTATTACCAATGAACTGCTATGTAACAATGTATTACCATGTGCAACACATGTAATCATTGACTACCGTGTAAACATGTACAACCCATGTAACCATGTACTGCCATATGTAACCATGTACAACCCATGCAACCATTGACTACCCGTGCAACCATGTACTACCCATGTAACAATGTACTGTCATGTAACCATGTACAACCAATGTAACCGTGGACATCCCATGTAACCATTGATTATTCGTACATGTACTACTTATGTATCCATGCAATGCCATGTAACCATGGTCAACCCATGTATTAAACAATGTGCTGCTCATATGTACTGTGTTGCACACATTTTTAAACGTTACACAATGTCGAACTTTCTGTCCATTGAATTTTTGTCTGATTCTATTCATTTTATGTTTATTTGTTGCAATTGTGTTGCAATTGTTACCTATATATATATATATATATATATATATATATATATATATATATATATATATATATATATATATATATATATATATATATATATATATTGCATTTTTGTCGTTCCAGAAATTCAACCAATCACATCAGGGACAAAATCAACAACTTAGTGTTAACGAAGTCCAATGTGAAAATGGGAATGGCAATTCATTTGAATGACCAGCGGGTATACAGAATATCATCGGAATTTTACAGCATATTGCCCGGGAAAGGATTTATTTCAGCCTCTAGAAATAGATCGTGCATTATCACAAGTAACGATGTATATGACATGAAATGTACAACAGTTCCTTTGTTGTATTACATGACATGCGGACTGGGTCCTTCTGTGTGGGATTACAGCACTCGTCCTGAGGATCATGTTGTACAGATAACGCTGGGAGATTTAGAAAATTTTCAATTTTTAAAAAGTGTGAGTGGGCGTTATCACTTTCTTCAAACACTGGACGACCTTGGTATATCTATTTTACTGTTACCGCTCTATGAAATTACAAATGAGGAAAATAATATACTGATTCTCGATAACGTTGTTAGGTTTTTTGTCAATAATCGACGAAAACTTTCCACTAAGCTGTACATTACGACTACTCAAGATCAGCTGTCAAGCAGGCAAGTCATTCCACGCTACTAAGAACTGTTGTTTTGCATGCTACTATAATTGTACCAAAAAGTCAAACACTGCGAAATATGTTCTTGTAACCGCACTCTGACATATACTATTGTGACATTAACCATTTGAAAAAGCACATCAACTCATATACGGAGGTTCCGCTAATGCTACTTCTATTGTTTCCCGTTTTAGGCACCAAGAGCTGGCACTGTATCACAACAAGCAACACTGTCCAGATTTATTTGCCATATCACGCCTATTTTGTCAACATATCTACGGTATCAGATTTGATACGACATGAATGTAAAGTAGACCACATCTGGCGGCTGCGTAATCCCAGCACTAAGCGTTTTACTTGGAGGCGCCTAAGACGTAGGCTTATACCATGGAGGTAATAAGAATTGGAGGTTCTTATTACCTCCATGCTTATACAGAGCCGTTTAGATTATTTTTTAGTTAGTAGCTCGATTCAATTAGCAGTGAGTGTCTCAGACATTGTGTGCTTTCGGACCATTCTGCTATAACTTTAACCATTGGTGATGACCGTTGTAGACTTGGAACATCATATTGGAAATTCAATAATAGCTTTTTAGAAGATACAAGTTTTATTAATCTAATTCAGGATAAATTTTTAACGTGGGTTGACGAATTTGGACAAAATAACAGTATACTCTTGTGGGAATTTCTTAAATACAAAATCAAAAACTGTACAATGAAGTATAGCAAGTCAAAAGCAGTTGCCAGGAAAGATAAAATACGTGATTTGGAATATAAACTATCGGAATTAGATAAATTGATGTCAACCCGTTCAACTATTAATATTCAAAATGAGCTCGAAAACGCACAAAAAACAATTACAGGGGGGATATGCGTACATTACAAACGGAGCAATAATCCGTTCCCGTACAAGCTGGTACGAACAGGGTGAAAAAAATACAAAATTTTCCTTGGGTCTTTTGCGCCATAATGAAGACAAATCACAAATTTCTATGCTGATTGACAGTAACAAGAGATCTCTACATAATGCAAATGATGTTCAAGCAGAAATTAAACATTTTATGTTAATTTATGCCGCAGTAGGCGGATAAATCAATTAAATATGGACAATATATTTACAACCCACTCCAAATTAAATTCCATGGAAAGAGATTCATGTGAAGGCCCTATCACGATGAACGAGGCGTTTGAAGCGCTAAAGTGTTTACCAACCAATAAAGCCCTAGGTAATGATGGATTAAGTCCAAAATTTTACCGCACATTTTGGCCTCTAATTGGAGAAATTGTCTAAATTCCCTAAATACATATATGCATATATGCACGGTAAACTGAGCAACAGTCAACAACAGGGGGTTATTACACTCATCAAAAAGGGGGAAAGATAACAGATTTATCACAAACTGGAGACCAATAACCTTACTTAATACTGATTACAAAATTGCATCAAAATGCATTGCACGAAGACTTAATAAAATTTTTCCTAAAATTGTTAATGAAACTCAGTCAGCCTTTATTAAGGGTAGATCAATTGGGGACTGTGTACGCCTTATTGGACCAATTATGCATTACACCAAAGATACTAATCAACCAGGAATACTTATAGCCATTGATTTTCAAAAGGCTTTTGATAGCTTGGAATGGGATTTTATTTTCCACTCCCTTAACAGTTTTAATTTTGGCTCTTCCCTTATTAACTGGATCAAATTATTTTACAATAACCCCTCCAGCTGTGTGATGAACCGAGGTCTAAGCACTGGCTATTTTGATATAAGAAGGGGATTTAGACAGGGTGACCCGGTTCCGCCCGCCCTTTTTATTTTGTCACTTGAATTAGTTTTGAATTCACTGCGATGTGATGACTCTATTCATGGAATTCATATCCAGGGCAAGGAGGTTAAGTATTCTACATTTGCTGACGATCTAACCCGTTTTCTTTCGGACAAACTTTCCTGCATTAATTTGTTCTCCCTCCTTAACACGTTTTAGACATATTCAGGGTTACACGTAAATTATGACAAAACAGAGGCAATGTGGCTTGGGTGCTAGAGGTCTCGTACGGATAAACCATTTGGGGTTCTCCAATCAAAATTGTTGGTATATATTTTTTCTTACAGGTACGAGAGTGCCTATCTACTAAATATGGAAGCTCCTATTGACTCTCTTAATAAATGTTTGTATCTTTAGTCCTCACGTAGTCTAAGTCTTATTGGCAAAATTCAAATTATTAAATCACTGGTTATTCCAAAATTTCTCTATATATCTAATCTCATAATTGTCAAAATGGCGGATATTAAAAAAATAAATAATAAACTTCATAAATTTATTTGGAAAGGCCCAGACAGATTGCACGTAACACTTTGATTGGGGATGTTGGCCAGGGAGGTCCAAATATGCTGGACACTTTTGCTCTTTATCACGCTTTCATAGTTAAATGGGTCCAGCGCTTTCTTAATTCAAAAATTAATCATCCCTGGAAACTTTTTTATCACACTAACTGCTTCCCCCTGGTGGTTCCTTAATCTTTAGATGTAATTATAAAATTGAGCTATTACCTGTTACTCTACCCCCTTTCTATCACAGTCTATTGTGCAGTTGGTGGAAATTACAATGCCAGCAACCAGTTCAAACAGTTGCTAACAATATAATTTGGAATAACGCCAACATTCTCATTGATAACAAGTGTGTGTTATCTAGATTTCATTTTAAAGGGCATTATATCTCGGACCTTTATATTTCAAATGGAAAAATAAAAAATTGGACACAACTACAAGAAATTGGGTTTACTCTTAGACAATATCTCCTTTGGCACGGCATAATTTCCGCTATACTACCAGAATGGAGAGGATGTACCCCCTTTTTTTGTTAGACCAGAATTGCCTATTGGTTTGTATATTAACAACATATTTTGTCCATTGAATATGGTAACATGTAAAGTAATACGGAATGCTCTTTCATCTCTTTATTTTATTCCACCAAAATGTAAAGCTTATTTTCAGCAGTTGTTTCAATTAAATGAAATTAAGTGGGACATTATTTTCAAGTTACCATTTAGAGTTACCATTGAAACAAAACTCCAAGAATTCCAGTGGAAACTTAATCATAACGTTTTATTTACGAATACTATGCTTCACCGTATGAGACCTCCTCTCGTCACCTCTAGCCTTTGTTGTTTTTGCCATAATAGCGATGAAACTCTAACACATTTATTCGTTACATGCAACTATGTTACTGTCCTTTGGACATCAATATGTAATAGATGGGGTGAATTTTTAAATACCCCAGACACTTTCACAGATATTCAAATTTTGCTGGGCTATGATCAGTTCTCAAGTTTATTGAACCATATCATTATTATAACTAAACAAATTATTTATTCCTATAAATTAAATGGAACTTCACCTTCATTTCGTCTGGTAGAAAAAAAGTTATGGAAACAAAAGGAATAATGTATATGTAGTAAAAATAGCACTATCGAATTATGCAGGTGAAGTGGGGAAACTTTACCTAATGTTGGTGTGTGCATCTTACAATTTACAATCCACAAAATTATTTAATAAAATTGGAGTCTTCATTATTTGTTGTCTTTGTTTTGTTTTCTTTTTTTTACTTTTTTGTTTTGTTTATTACTGTATTTACTGTATTTATTAAAGTCCTGTAATGTTTTGTTTATGGGTAATAAAAAAAATATTTATCAAAAAAAAAAAAGATTATGTCATAGTGTCCATTTTCAAATGTTGAAAACGGTGAACGATTTCCTAAAACACCAATATGTTGTTGTTTCATTCATTACAACAAAACAAACATTTGCACTTTAAATTAATTGAAATAAATCCCCCCCCTGAGGTGCATCTGGAGGCCAATTGTTTATTTTATTTCTACCACAAAAACATACAACATGTATTTGGTTTGTGTTTTCTTTGATCAGATGTGAAGTAAAGAGGTCAAACGGGGAAAAATAATACTAGTACAATAACAACAAAATATTGTAGTGCTCAGTCTACTAGAATAATATGCTAGGCATATAATAATATAAGTGTTGTCGATGATCATGGTTATACACATCGATGTGTTAGATATTTAGTTGTACCACAAACAATATGACTCATAACATTTATATCCACTGTGTCTCCTCAATACTAGTATGATGTGTCACTACACTAAAATAATTGTTGATCAAAAGTGTTATACATTAATTCATTATAATTAATTAAGCGATTGGGCCTAAGTAAAAGAAATTAAATTAATTGACCGATATTTGATCCTCTATCACTTACAAAATTCACTTATTAATGTCAATTTATGGTTGTCAAATAGCACGCTTCTGTCGGGGCTTCTGTGAAGTAAGAAAGATATAGATATATCGTTAGACGCCCAGCCCAAAATGAATCGATGATATTGCCATTATATTATTCTGGATACAAGTCAGCATAATTTGTTGTAATTGATCGATTTAAATAAACTGTATTTATTTATTTATTTATTTATTTATTTATTTATAAATGAAATTTCATGAATACGATATTGATCGCTGTGTTCATGTGAGAAGGTTGACTCCTCATAAAAGGACCAACGCAAAGGATTGGATCACTGTTTTAAGAACATGTCTGCTTATAAACCATTGTGCACACACTGGTCGTCAGAGGTAACTGTCTTCGCTATATTCAAATTGCAACCCTACGGTTGCTGTGCCTTCATGTAAAAGGGACAGTCGTGAAGACAACTGATCGGCGAACTAGTTTCAAGTCATGCATCGACATTGTCGCCGTCTCAGTTGCCGGGACGCGTTCAAAACCACACGGTTCCGCAAGGTGAAGTTGTATTTATTCGCTGCGTCAATATGCCTTTGCTTTCTTGTTATATTGCTTCAATTGTTGAGTTGGTATTCCTCATTGAAGATGGCCGATCATGAACAGATGACAATATGGGTGACACAATCGGACAGAGAAAGCAGAAGTATTGAAACAGATCGACAATTGGTATTATCACGATTGCAGGAGTTGACTGAAAAGTTGTTGTTACCATGAAGAGGAAGTATAACTAACATCAACCGAACGAGGCGTGTCAGTGTTCTGAGAACGAAGACAGAATTCGTTCTAACAAAAGAAAATGCGGACATTGGAAGTCAAGTCAACCTGACCTTGCGAAAGATGGATAAACTCAAGATGAACAGGAACATGTACAAGCATTTGCCAAAGACACTTGAATTATCGCATTACAACACATGTAGTGTCGTTGAGAACAGTGGTATACTTCTAGGCAGTGGTTGTGGGAATGCTACTGACCATGCGCAGTTTGTGTTTAGGTGTAACCTAGCCCCAATTACACCATATATTAAAGACGCAGGGCGGAAAACCAGTCTGACAACGCTAAATAAATCAATTCTAGATAAAAGATATGGCGGGCTACATCGGTATAATCTAACGAGATTTGGCCGTGCTCTGAAAGATTACTCAGGATACATTTGGATACCTCTCCACTCGAATCTGGATCGCATTCCAGTCACGCTGACGGCCGCATACCTGCTACGAATTGGAGGACTGCAGGTGTTACTCATGAATCCAGATCACTATCTTGGAATGCAGAACTATTGGACTTCTCACGGTATCACGGGTTTTCTCACAACAGGTTTTTATATGACAATGGTTGCTATAGAAATGTGTGACACGGTTGACCTGTACGGATTTTGGCCTTTCAATACTACTGGCACTGGGAATGAAGTCAACTATCACTATTACGACGACTTCGTTGGCACAAAAGCTCACAATTTCTCGGCGGAATTCTCCGTTTTAAACAAGCTGCACCACGACGAAATCATCAGAATTAATATCAGAAAATGCCAGAACAGTGCAGTCAACAGTAATAATGTCTCAACTGAAAAGTCCACAAAAGTATAATAATGCTAACGACTGTGGAGTTTGTTGCGTGAACCGGCATTTATTAATAACACAATATTAATTTTAGTGCATCTTGTCATACCGTGTGAGAAGATTCCAATCCATACTATGTGTTGCTACCATGGCAACTGTTAGACCAAACGTTATTTCTGTGTCAAAATTCATCAGCCTCATAATGTTATAGAATAGATGCATTGCCATGCTGAAACAAGAAATCTATCCCATAGGCTCATGTACACTCGGTATCATGTGATTCTCTAGAATATTGAGATATCCAAATTAGTTGAGACGTTCATCACATTTACACACAAGTCAAACACCATTAGCGCTGAAACATTCCCATATCATAACACTGCCACCGCCGTATTTTACAGTTGGTACAAGACAGTTGTCGCGGTACGCTTCATGTTGTTGCCGGCGAACATATACGCGGCCATTGCTTCGAAACATCTCAAACTTTGGTTCATCCGACCACATCACTCGACTCTAACCCTCGTAGGCACACTGTGCGGGTTGTCAGTAGAGGTTAGTTTTAGCTTTCATTTCATTGCGTATTCTTGGTGCTGTTTTGAACCGATTTTGCATACTTATCCACAAAATTGTCTGATCTTTCCGCACTGTTGTCCATCTTGGTCGGCCAGATCTTGGTAATTTTGCCATATTTCCATACATTTCAATATTTGCCAGGTTATAACAAACACAACGCTCAGAAATCCCCAAAGAACGAGCTTTTGTACAATTATGCTGTGCTAAAATCTGACCCTTCATAAAATCCGTAATCTGTAAGGCTCGGGGCACATTAAATTCAAAATTTGCGCGATATTCACAAAATAGGCAGAGCTATCAATGCAAAGTTATGTAAACAGAGTGATAGTTGCTAACAAAGAAATTCCCGTCCTTTGACCATGACTGAATTGCGCTAGAATCGCGATCGGCGACTACAAATTCACAATATCATGAATATTTATAAAATGGGCGGGAAAATTACAATGTTAAACAATTGAACACTATTATGCAAATTGCTAATACCGTGTTAAAACTATCGGATTTTCGTGTCTGTATGATTGAGTGATGGTGCAAAATAATGAAATTGGTTAGTTAGAAGTGTCAATTTTTCAAATCGTGCACATCTCGACAATGCTTTTGATGTGTAGTGTATAATGAAGAAACATTAAATCCTTTTTTCCTTTTTCGAGTGTAATCAAATACATAATCGTTTATAATTCTAGTCGCACGATCTTCATTTCAAAAGTAGCCGATCCTAAATCATGAAAATCAGTCTATAACTAAATAACTAAAATTGCTATAAATACATTTTTAGGACACGAAGAATCATTAAAAATAGTTCCATAATGATTTTAATGGGAATCCAAGGTCCGTATCTCAAAGGTAAATACCTTCTCCTAAAACATTTAAAAATAGAATTCCATTACAATCAGATCAAAATCTCTCCAAAAATCTTATCGCTCGATTCTTGTTTCAATAACAACTGATTCTATAAAGCTAGTAGCAAGTCATGTTTATTATGACCGTACACTTTCAAACCATTCTGACTCGAACAACTTACAACAACACGCACAGGCGCACTAATACATATTTATGTGATGATGTCATAGTTAAGTCGCACAACAGAATCTTGCCCTCATCTGAATAATTCAGTTTATGGCTGCATCGTGTTCCATGTTCAAGTGATTGTCATAAATGTGGGAGTGTCACAGTGTAAGGCCTGGTTATTGTTATTGAGAGGGGCACCCACAGAACTCCCACTCGAGAGGGGGTCATTTCACCGCTAAAATGGGGTAGACAAGACAATAGTACTGGAAATAAAATACACACACCAAAATATCAAGTTAATGCTCCTGGCTTCATTACCTCTCAAAATAATTACAAGAAATAAGCACAGAATAATAAAATCAATAAATTCACTAAAATAGGGAATTGTTTAGGGAAGTGTGCATTGTTGATAACTCACAGTTCCAGGATGTGGAAAGTGATGACAGTAAATGACTTCTGCAACACAACGACTAAGAAATGCAAAAGTCTTGCTTGCAGGGGAACGCTGTTATTCTGGAGGGCACCACACAGTCACAATATCGCAGCAGCAACACACAGGGCAGACCACACATGTCCTCAGTTTAGCGAATTTATAGGAATAAATGGCCCTGATGCAAGTACACCACCTAGGTTTCCACATGAGCCAATCAGAATGTGGTCTTTCTAGCAGCTGTCTCACGTAAGGAACTCAGTAGATCGTAAACATTCTTTGTTATGTAAATCACAATCACACCTGACAGATTCCAATTGTCCTCCCAGAGATGTAAACATCCTTTGTTATGTAAATCACAAGCACACCTCGTAGATTCCAATTGTCTTTCCAGAGTAGTATGACTGTCAATCATATGTATTATCATACTGAATAATTATTGAAATCCAAAATGTGGCTCTCCAACGTATATGAAACCTGCGGCACCAATATTGAGCTGATGTAAGCAACCTATAAGTCGAAAGAAGGCACGATGGGGTTTGCCATGCAGGCCTTTCATTCGCGTATTAGCATATAGTTAACTTTGCAGTAGTACTGATAATAATTGAAAACGTTAACCTGTTCGGCAATAAGATAGACACAACCTAAAAGCAAGCTAGTAAATGGGGAAATAGTGGAAATAGCAGGTAGAAATTGAACAAGGATAGGTTGTTATGATAATGAGGTATATTGAATTTCGATTTCGTTTTTCAGGTTAAATATGGCGCAATTTCAATGGAAATTTAACACAGCACATGCATGTAGGACTCTGCTCGATAAAACACATTTTGTCTGGTATTTATTCGGCTGTGCATGACAAATATTATTGCTGCTTATCAATGATTAATCTTCACCAAGAAATTAGTTTGTACCTGAATTCCACTGTGATGAATTGTAAGATTTGCAAGTACACATGATCACAGTAATATATCGTTGTTTATGAACATGGATTCGTGTAATGCATATCATTAGTGATCCAAATATATCTTAGAATAATTAAAAATACGAACTCAAAAAACAAATAAAAAACTAGAGTGTGTAAAATAGTTTGATCATATATTGTGCACATCGTTCGACACACCCATGCCGTAGGACACACGTGTAAAATTACTACTCTAGTCTGGTACTAGTATGATACAAATTTACATATCTGTAATATTTATAACTTGTTCTCATTACTCTACTTATTATTTAATTATTTGTACACACGAGACTATTGAAAGATGGCACGTTCGTTTACATATTCCTGGTCTTAGTCTTATGAGCATGACAAAAACGATATAATGGCATATGTCAGGTGTTATGAATCAGCCTTAAGTCATACATCAGTTAGGAGGTTCAGTAAGCAGATGTGACCACTGCGAATAGTTACGAGTGAATGATGCAGCGGATTTAATTTTCAGGATTATTGTTAACAATGGTTTATAGAGCGACACTGAAATTCATTGCAAGTAAGTTGAAATCTAATATTGGGAAATACTTGGATATCGTGTTCTCTTCTGTTTCAAATGATTGACATAGTTGGCATACATATCATTAATGTGTTTTTATTCAGACTAAACGGCGTACATTATTCTTGTTGTAGATGTCTAAGACGGTTCTGTTGTTATTTTACACTCTGATCATGTGACTAAAACAGTAACGTAGTGTTTAGTCTCCAAATCATACATACATTGTTGTAGTCATTCAAAAAGTTAAATAACACTTCTCTACATTACCCAACACCATACTATTAATTACATGGGTCAGTCAGTGAGCGGGAATGTGTTACCTTACTAAACATATGTTTACGATTATGTATGTTAATACTCTTATATTATTATTATTACTGTTGAATTTCAGTTTTTTGGTTTGCTGCATTCACTGATATGGTCTTGAGCGCCGCAGCGAACGACTCAGGCACGTATTCTCTATATTCCTTTGTTATTGTCATTATCTTTATAACGCTGTAATTGTACAGCATCGAATAGTGTGCATAATATCTTTAAGTAATGCGAATTAAAAGATTACGCGTTATTTACAATTTTTTAGAGAGAACAAATGCAATAGTTTTCGCCACATTTATTATTATAGGCATTGAAAAAGGCGGGAACATTGATGCCATTTATTATATCGTCTGTTAAGTATCTTAACTACGGAGTATCCCAGAACAATTAGAGTACCTTCCCAACTCACTAATATATCTTATAATACCCATATCACCATATTCAATTAAAAGTACATATGCTTTGTTATTTATCACAAGAATGTACATTTCAATCAACCAGCAAATGATATAACAATTAGTTTACAATAATAATGAAATAATTAGTTAATAATCATGAAGATAAAACATTCTAAGTGAGACAGAATATAAATGAAACTGACACAATAATTCGGTGTTTTAGAAAAGTTATTTCCGCCATCACGTGTGCGAAGTCCCGGAAGGCCACTGAACTGTTGATAATGAATGCATACACGAAAGCTAGTGTACGACGTGTAGGAGCGTGATATATCAACATTGCATCAACATACAATTGGGTTATGGTCAGCTGCGGCGGCAACATCATCATCAATATACACCGATGATCAAACGTCTCAGCCTCGCATATAGTGGCCCTGACATTCGAAGAGCTAAAGCGTTAAACACAAAATATGGTAGTTACTGATTGCCATGAAATGCCAGGAAGTTTCAACGTACTGATTTACAGAATTATTATCGAATTGAAACATGAATTTGACGTTGCATTTTTATTAAGCAGATTGGCATATGGCATGAGAACGGCAATTGATTATTACCAATAAAATTGTAGGTGGGATCAGTTTTGCTTGGCAATTTATACATACAAAAAAATTACGAGGAAGTGAAGTTCTGCCCATAATCAGGAAGAAGCCATAAGTGTTCTAGACGCATTTTGAGGGCGTTATCCCGCTTTATATGTATGTGTCTGTAGGATGACAACAGAAATTATGTTTGTGCATCACTTTAGATTCACGCCCATTACACGCTAATTGAAGCCATTTTTGGACGGTTACTCTGACGCAGTGAGGTGCGCGTATAATAACAGTTGCAAGGTGGTTCAATTGTCTGAATTTCTTATTACCAAACGTTTCAGCGTGGTATTAAGAGTTTGTTTCCAGAGGTGGGTGATAACAAGGTGGAATATGGATGCACTTAAGGAGGTAATTCCTGGAATTACAATAGAGAGGGTTCAGGCCGAAATACAATATACAGTGTTTTCATGTTTCGTCTGATATTTCTGTGGTATTCTGCTGCTGTAACTAATGCAAGATTTGTTCCGAAATTCAGTGTGTTTTGTGCACTCCAGGGTTATTCGTTTTTTGCTGAAAACACCTATATTTTTCAATGGCAGAGTCGAACTAGTTTCACTCCCACTGGGAAATCTGCATTGTTGCTTGAATGAGAGCTTATTAAACACTTTGCCAGACCGGTGAAAGAGTATGTAACAGCCAATTTTAACAGCCTATCACGTGATTTTACTAAAAATGTCAACATGGAAAGGGGCTATTCCATTTTACGCAGGAATAATTGGGAGTAGAATATGTGAGGGATAGTATCAACAGAGATGTGTATACTGAAAAGTAATATCTATCCTTCTTTTGCATCTCCGAGCATTTCTGTTTTAATATACTGGTTTGAAAATGTTGAATTTGCATGATTTGCGATGTGTTTTTTTTACTGAAACTCCCCTATTGATTGAATCCCGGGTTTGAAGGAGAACGACACACCACGTGATTCGTTTGAATACAATGGTGAAGGGTGCAGATAGGCCGCCGTCCGATCTCGATGGAACGTTTGCTAGGGCGTATTCCGCAGTTATTTCCAACCGTTTTGTGATAGTATTTTCTAGATTGGAGGCAGCATTTACATTCCATTCAAAGTTCAAAGGCGTTGGGATTACATTGATACCGTGTAACAATGTCGGCGCCGGTGATCTCTTACCGGTGTGCAACGTAGCCAAAATAAACATCATGATCATTTGAACACTGTTAATACAAGACTTGTAGGAGGTAATAAATTTGGAGCGAAAGTATTCAAAAAACTGTTTTTGGCAGTTGCCATGGTAGCGGTGGGCCAGGATTGTTTTTCCAATTAGTGACGGTACGACCTGCCTGTCAAGTAACAAAATTAGCCAAGCCAAAACAAATCTCAGAAGAGTTAAAAGCCGTTGCTGGTGAAAAGTTATCCCAACGTTGGGGTCAATTTTCTCGGTAACGAAAATAGACATAAAAAAACAGTAAATTGTTGCCCACACTTAAGCTGAGTAGAATGAGCTACGTCCGTGCTTTTTAATCATAGAAATGTAGGGTGTGATACATTTGGCGTGAAGGTATTCACAAGATCAGTTTTTGGCTGTTGCCATGGAAACGATGGCCAGAATTTGTTTTCTGATTTTACAACCTAACTAGAGTGAAGGTGTGACTTGCCTGCTAAGTTTGAACCAAATCGGCCCAGCCAAAAAAATCACAGAAGAGTTAAAAAGCCATTCCCAGTGAACAGTTACCCTAACTTTGGAGTCAAATTTCCCATTAATGAAAAAAAGAGATCAAAAATTCAAATAGTAACTTTGTGCCCACACTCAAGCTGAGTATAATAAGCTATGTCTGATGTGTTGTATCCCAAATTTCTAGGAGGAGATATATTTAGCGCGAAGCTATCCAAAAAACAGTTTTTTGGCTGTTGCTATGGCAACAGTGGGCAACAGTTTTTTCCCAGATTTTTGTCTAATAACTAGGGTGAAGGTGTGACCTACCTGCTAAGTTTGAGCGAAATCAGCCAACTCAAACAAATCACAGAATAATTAACACGTTAAAACACTGGAAATCACACACACACACACACACACACACACACACAAAAGTGATATTAAGGGCAATCCTAGTGGAGCGGATCGCCAATACCATGGTCATTTGCATATTGACCTTGAAAATACCGAAGACATTATTGCATAGGTGATACGCAAATTAGTTTTAGTCAAAATAAGTGACTGCCTAGAAGTACCATTACTGTTGTTCAAGTATATTCATGTACCCAAGGGTAAAATTATTATATCGTACTTCTAAATATTTTTTATTTCTGCTATGTTTCGAAAAACGCTACTCTTGAAAGGACTACTTTGTATGGGGTGTGGAAATACCGATTTTGATTTTCGGGACGTGTTATGATAGCGACTTCACTTTCGCACATTCCAATCCCACGCCGTTGCACTATTTTTTAGAATCAACAATTTGCATGTTTAGGGTGGATATTATAAACATATCTTACAGGAATTTTATTAATACTATTAGATTGTTTACTTATTGTATTTAGTAGTGGCGACTTCGCAAGGCTTTAACCGTGAGACACAACCCTGGTAATCACGCGATCGTTCCAACGACTGCAGCGATTGGCTGGTCGCATGGTTACTCTGCCAACGCCTTAGAGATTTTACTTTTAATATAGAGTTTGTAAACTTTTGTATGCTTTACCATGCTTTAATCTCATAAAATCTGATATTCGTTACACGTGAAAGATAGAGTTAGAAATTTCAAATAGAAGACATACAATGTCCATTTTCCTTGACAAGTGGGGAGACTTTAATTGTTAATGGGTTCCCACAACTGGTAACGGGTATGCAGTGTCTATTTTGTATGGGTTGTATTAGCTGTGACATTTTTTGTATCTTAACATTGGGCTGTAACCTAATTTCTATTGTACGCAATAAAGACAAATAGTTAAGTATGAATAAAAAAAAACTTTTGTAAAAGGAGGGAGAGAACGAGAGAACGGTGCAGCGAAGGGTTACTTGTGTGAATAAAGCTGGACTGTAATCTGTAATGAACTTGTGCGTATTCATTTGGGTCGAATCTGGTACCTCTACGTGTGAGTGACATCAGCAAAGCGAGACGAAGTTCCCTGATCCCTGAACACAACGCTTGTGTTCACAACAGACGAATTAAAATAAATTACAGTACATATGTAATAATGTGGATTACTTCATTTTCACTGTAAACATTTTTCCGTTAAAATAAATCCCAGTGAAAATGCAATTGCCCTCATACTCTATTGAGACTTGACACAGCACAGTGAAAATTGGATTCACACGTAATGCTTGAGAATCTTGCATCGAAAATATATTAAGTGAAATTCTATGTGACTTCATGAGAGTTGGAAATGAACAAATTATATGACACCCGACCCTACCAATCCATACACAATGTAAACTACACCCAAAAACATTCTTTCACCAGTGTATTCTATTTGACTTCAGGAGAAATTGAAATAAACAAATTATTTGACAACGAACTTAATTATGAATTTCAGCTTCTAGTTCAGCACTGATTGAATAAACTACCTCGTCTTTATGCCAACTTGAAGTTATTAATTGCCCACATCAGTGACTTGATGTGAAATTCACTTGCTATTAATTGCATGGGAGTGCCAGTCTTTTATTTTCTATTGTAATGCCAATTTCTTGTGATTACTCGGAACATGAAGCTGTAACCACATACCTTCTAGGTGCTGTAACTAAATCCTGGTATAAGCACTGGTTAGGCAGGTTTGAACTATGCATGTGAAGCCAGCTGAGAGGTATATCCAATCCTATAGATTTCTCATTGTTTGGTAACTATTTGCTGCAAATGCAACAAAAATCAATATAAAAATATTAACCACACAGCATTCTACAGGTTACTTGTTTTAGTTTATGTGTTCGTGCCACGCCTGTAATTTATATTGTTTTATTTTTATAAGATATATTTTGTTGTCGTTTTTATTTCTTATATCCAGTATGTGAGAATGGTTGGAAATATTTTGACGGTCAATGCTACTGGTTCAGTAATTCGATGAATATCATACTTGACTGGTATTCAGCTAGAGACAAATGTGAAATAATGGATAGCTTGCTTACGTCTATCGACGACGAGGCAGAAGAAAACTTTATTTTTTACATACTCAACCGCATATTACCTTATTCTAGAAACGTATGGATTGGGGGATCGGATACCCAGGTTAGCATTATATATCTTATCTCATGAATGAACCTACAATATCAAATTTATTGTAGCTCTTTTATTTGCATTATCACAACCGATTTCAATATTAGCTTATCCAGTAGCGATCATATCTGTTTCTGAATCTGTAAGATTTCTATGGCTGTGCTAGCTCGCGAGCATGGTGAGTTGTTTATCGTGAATTAAATTGTCCTGATGGCCAGACCCAAAAACTGTAACCTGTAACATCATTGAGCAAGACATCTCACATCACTTCACAATAGTTGCAATCTAGCGATAATCAACAATCTTGTTGACAATATTTTGCCGACCAATGACAACTTCACATTTCTCGGAATTGTGTATGTGAATTAAATCACGAAGTTTAATACCCAAAAAAATGCCATATGAGGTGCGGTTTCTACCCAATTTCTGGATTGATCATATTTAATTCGCAAATGTATTATTATTATTATTATTATTATTATTATTATTATTATTATTATTATTATTATTATGTGTTCTAGTATGTCCTCTTGATCTGCTGTTTTACAGTCCTAATGCCGGGTCTTATTATTATTATTATTATTATTATAGTGATTACATTGTTGATATATCTTTGGCTGAAACAGACACATTTTTGTTCACTGACACTGCCAAAATATAATAAGTTTAGTGCTTACCTAACTACCGGCCCATATACAAAATACAAAATATTTCGTAGAATATCACTGTACAAATCAACATATATTCATCCTCGACTAAATTAGCACGACAAACTTTACAGATCTTTTCCGTTGAAGGAAATCTTCAATTCTAAGGGGTAGAACCCCACACCAAAATGCGGACAAGTATCAATTTAAAGATAAATATCCCTCCGGTTGTAAGGCATTCTTGAAATCAATGTAATTACGTAATTTTGGTTTCAATGACATAGGCTCGCAGTACAAAAAAGAAAAACGTCCTTTCTACCTACTGCTTGAGCTATCCAGTCGTACCAGAAACTACTAATGTGTTTTATAGCCGTTGCCTAGTCGTGGAAACCGTCATTTCCAATTATAGCTTTTTGCAATATTTTGTATGTACCTTTTCAATTTAGTCGTAGTATTGGAATCCCCAAATCTCAGATTCGTAACACAAAATAGGAAACGAATAATTGAATCAAATAATTTGAAATTGATGTCAAAATTAATCCCATTAAATTTAACATGAAGGAAGCCGATGAAGGAATAGAAACTGCTTTAAACCAAATGTTCCTGGAAGAAAGCACGAGACATATAATATTCATAATAGGAAACATCCTCTACTTTCCTTCCCTCATGGTACCACTTTTCGTTTCGTGATACGTGACCGCACTCGCGAAACACTTTTTTTTTGTAAATTAACTTTATACACCACTTGCGATAAAATATTAATCCATTAAGCAACATGATCGTGTTAATACAGATGCGGTTCAAAACTAAGTGAAGTAAAAAGTAAAATGCACAAGGACTATCAACCCATAACGAAGCAAAAACAAGTAAACACATATAATATTTGTAGTCGTGAATCTTTGCATTTATACTGATATACGAAATAGTGTAAAGACACCGCTACTAGCAAGGATGACGCGTCAATTACGTCATGAGTTTGCTGTGAAAGCTATAAAGCAAGAATACCCCACGTACATTGATTTTTCCCATAACATTTGCAATAGTTTTAACATTGCTTACAATAACAATTAATATGCTCCTCGATATTACCATCACTATGGAAGGCGGTATATATATATATTAAGCTAGATTATTATGTCGAGTAGAAACGTAAGTCTCACAGTGCCAGACACAAGATGACTAGATTGAGACTAATGCTATAATGTCCGCATACTCTTTCTAGATAGAAGGTCATTGGATATGGCATGGTGGACAAGAAATGCAATATACAAACTGGAATGCGGGAGAACCGAATGACAAATACAATAATGAAGACTGTATGCAGTTTAGTCTGGCTTTATCAAATTGGAATGACCAAACTTGCAGTGAAATATTTTCATTTGTATGTGAAAAACCAGCGTCACATTATGGTAGGCATAATATTTAAATAACAAATGATAACATGTGTTCGGTAAACATCGATACAATTTATCAAGCAACTGACTATAGAATGTACGTGTTTGATTTCAGAAATTGGCCAACATGTTTCAATTTTATTTTTTGATTCGTCGACCGCCAATATCTCGCATGCACCTACAAACATGTCTGAGACATCCATCTGTACGTGGATTTTAATCCGTATACAGTCAAGTAGTACTATCCTATCGTATACTAATGGTGTACACAGTTTGAAATTGGTGAAATCTAATGATCTTGAAATATGTGTCAACCATCGATGTGAACCACTGACAAACAGTATAATATATGGATGTGTCTATCACATCTGCATATTATGGATAGCACAGGAAGGGCACGTGGAGTTGTATATTGATGGATTACTGAACACCATCATGAATGTGAATGAATATCATACGTTATCTCGTGATGGATATTTAACTTTTGGTAATCAAATGACAACAGACGAGTCATTCCACGGGGAGATTACTTCCGTTAACATTTGGAGCAGACGCTTGGCAAGTAGCGATATGTTGCAAATGGCTGATAATTGCAGCAACACTGGTTGGTATGGTGATATTATTGCATGGAGTGATTTCAAAATACGGAATGTACATCACGTTGTGATCAAAGACGCTGATAACTGCGGTGAGCAATAATATATCCCTCGCATCATATGGATGTATAGTATAACTTTAGTTTCTGTTGTTCACAAAATCCAGATAAAATATACCACTTCCCGCATTATACACAATTCACAAATCCTGTCATAAACTGTTAGCCATCAGTATTATGGTAAAAACGTCTCATTATATCTCAATATTTTATTTGGTAACTTGTGGGGGTAAACATGTACTTCAATGTAGTTATGAAATTAGTATTAATTTATTGTTTACACGAAATATTTGAAATTTGTCATGTTTCTTTTCATGAAACGGTGAAATTGTGTAAATAATTGTAATTTTCAGGCATAAAACAATATTTTATGCGGAATAACAAAGTTGTTGATGCATGTATCCAAATGATTAATATTCAATCTCCATAGTTTTCAATGCATTCCGAAATATGAAATATTCTTTGTGAAAACGCAAACAGATGATCCGCCCTAGTAAACATTCAAAAACAGTTACTAATTTGTTGTGTTCCCATTATTAAATTGATAAGAAGATGACTTTAAGTCACTCATGTGACATATGTAAACTTTTTCAAGAATTCAAGAATTTAGAACTGAGGTATGGTTCTCTGTGTAGAACACTGGCAACATTTATCTGTACGTAGGTTGAAATCAGTGCTTACAATTCATAGCAATGAGATGATGTGATACTTGTGTTTCAAGTGTAAGCATAATCGACCCTGGTATGCCTGAGATACAGATAATGACGGCCACACGCGCGCTTAAATCTAACTGGGATTCATTGTCTAATACGACATACATGCTTATCATAGATTGTAATGTAATGTGGCTTGAATTTGAAGACTCCTTATATTGGGTCAGTACTGACACAAACGACTGGTTTTCAGCAAAAAGGCAATGTGAAAACATGGACAGCTATCTTGTGAGCATCAATACTAAAGCTGAGAATGAGTATATCTTTGACATAATTAAAGCTGATCGGAGTGATGAGTGCTTATTGAGCTGGTGGCTTGGTGGGACAGATCGTATAGTAAGTTACTGATATTGATATTAATTTAATAATGTACTTCCAAATACATATGATGACAACATATATTTACTCAGAATGCGTATACATATGTAATATACATCTCACGAATGGTTATATTTACTCACAGGGTTAAGCAAGTCAATTAATGACATTTTTCTAGAAACAAATTCTGTGGCATGTGTATTTTTATTATATAGAACTAAAACACATAAACACACACTGTATAGATATCCTTGAAACGTTAATGTGTACTGTTGTTGACAATTAGAAAATGTGTGCAAAGTTTGAAGTCTCTAATTATTATATTCTGGCAGAAGTAAGCGGATATTCTACTCTTTACCTCGTGCCTATTGTGACATACTTCCATTCAATAGCAAACAATTTTCATTCAGCACCCATTGTCTTCAAGAATAGTACTATTTCCTTCTTCTAAACAGTCCTAATTTACTAGTTTTTCTTTTCTAAGTAATGTTTCCTTACCGAACAAGGCTCTAAAATTAACCATTAATTCTCGTTATCATATATGAATGGATGCATTAACTAAGCGTAATGTATCGTGACTGCACTTTGCATACAAATACATATTATTATTTATGACCTGCAATCAATCCATGCGCCCTGTTTATAATTAACAAACTCAAAAAGGTTTTACGGAAATAATAGGTATATCAGTGGAGTAAACACGGATTTTTAAACATAAATATGATTTGAAATATCATTTATCATTTGGATAATAGTAAAAGTCACCATGAACGGCAATCTTATAGGTTGCGGGTCAATGGGTATGGGCTGATGGCACCAGCATCAGTTACACAAATTGGCGTTATGGAGAACCAAACAATCACATTGGAATTGAACATTTTATTGAGATAATTTGTGCGAATTCGAAATGGAATGACGTCCCTGGCACAATGGCGCATAAATACATATGTGAAAAGTCTAAATTGATTGGTAAGTATGTTGGTCTCATGAACCATTGTCTTGGTCATGTTACATACTGTCGTTGTCATGTAATTATTGCTTATTTACCTTAAACAGAAAAATGGGTATTCTTCGTAAAGTTTAAATTTTGAATAACTTATATTCGATGTTTATTTCCAGCTTCAAAATTTGATAAATATGCACTTTGATTTAGTGACTGGAGATCACATGTCAGAAACAAAACAATGATATAACTATCTGTGAATATTTTATCTGATGAGTTGATGGCAATAACACACACAAATAAATTAAAGAATGTTGTCAGCTGCAGAGACGGTGAATGCACTGATACGTTGGTCCATTTATATGACAAAAAAATAGTTCAATCAAGTTATGGCTAATACAGACAGTTAAACGGTAAAAAGAAATATATATATAAATAGCACTTGCTCTGTTTGATGTCTTGCTACTCCTTATTCAGAAATATGCATTGTAATTGTTCTCACACAAAAAAGACAATGAACGAATGAGCCATAGCCTTCCACCAAGTATCAATGTTTGACAATAGGGACTATAGATGAATAGCATTTCACCCAGCTTAAACACCCAGTTTTGTAGATATAAAATTCATTTGTTAGCTGCGATACGGATTAATATACATAAACGGCTGTCTCATATTGCCTTAGAAAACAATCATTGTTGCCTATAGTCTCTGCCTCATCTCAGAACCACATCCTGTTAATTTGGTTACCAATGGGAGTTTGTGACCTCAACTGTGGAGTATTTTGAAGGTTTATTGTGAGGCCAGCAATAAACCCCTATAAGCCAGAATAAACATAAGTGGTCCACATATCTAGGGTGTGTTACTGGTCTGAATAGGATTCTTAAGCATTATTATAAGACATATAACACGCAAAGATATCCACAACATGCAGGAATTGGTGTAATAGGAAGTTATGCTGATCCATCACCATGGCAGTGCCTAGTATAACTTGCCAGTGCCTAATTTGTTAAGCATCCCGGGACTAGTAAATTGTGCTCTGGTTTCTAGGTGGTGCTGAAAAAAAGCTGAATATTAACCAGTTCTTGTGCCATAATGGATATGCTTACTGGATACGAAAGTACATCAGAGTCTATAGATTAGGGCGATAAGATCCTCACATATCAGGTTATTGATATGAACCATGCGGCTAGTATCATGGCTAAACAAAGAAATAGCTGGGTAAAAGATCCCAGTCAGCCTCCCTGACAACGTTCAGAAGACCTTTATAGGACATCGTTGTGGTAGCCTCTCGACAAGGATATATTGTTAGCAGCAACATTAAATGATGCTACCTAGTCAGCTTTCGAGTGAATGGTGAGACCAAACAACTTCCCTAGCTTGTTGGGTACCCCATTAACATATGACTCAGGTCCCAATCAATTACCTCTTCATTAAGATAGCAGCATCAGCTTTGCAGAAATGAAAATTTCTAAGCACACCAACCTGGCATGTTTTAGGTGGGGTCAAGGCATGGGAAGATTGCAGCTAGGAAACATGTGTATGTTGTCTGTACCATTTGTATCAGCAGTTTAATGGGCCCAACGGGTGTGCAAGCTTGCAGTGCGCTTTAAAACATGCGTAATATCTACCAAATTTAGAATATTGTAGCTAGGCCAAATAGACGACTGAATCAACTGTGCCAAACGATGTTCTGTCTTGACGCTGGCTTTTTCTGAAGCAGTGATCAGAGTGATATGCCACCTAATAGGATGGGTCAGAAGTTTACTACTTTGAGTAGGCTATTTTTTTCTATTTCGCAGTGACATGTTTGGAGTATATACATCAGTTTGTGTAGGTAACCTGTCAACCAGCATCATGCATCATGCTCAGTTTTAAGTGCATGTTTTTAACTTGGCAGTTGAATTATTACAGGTCTAAGCTATATCAAACCATTGTGCAGCAGGTGTCTGTGGGCCCACAATCCTAAAGATGCATAGAAGTATGATGTGGACGGCACGAATAAGCAACCACAAAATTGGTGGTTTAGTACTTAGCATGTGAGAACATGGTCCGATCACAGGTTGATATAAGTTGGCACCACAGCTGAATTAATCTACAAGGTGGTTCAACGAACAGATAATACAACACAGGTTCATCAGCCTTGGTGACTGAGTATTTATGCTGGTACACCTGGAGGGACCACATTGGATCAGATGGCCCCAGCTTGCCAGACTGGTAGCAGTAATGAACATCAACACCTGACGAAGACTTTCATTAGCTTTTACTTTCCAAAACTGAGATGACCAGGAAAAATAGAGAAGCTTTTTGTTTTTGTTTTTTAGGGCATTCTCGAGTTAAACATTAAATTATGCTGCGAGTCATATTTGATGGTTCGATAGACCTGCTTATACGCCCACACCAATACTATTGTTCAATTATTTGGCTTGATGCCAGAGCCTCAAGAATGAATGTTCAGTGGTTATAAACTTGTTGCAAGTGGTCCTAGAACTTTGTGTCTGCTCTCACATTAGCCCAATTTTAACAATGTTGTATATAGCTATTCGAGAAAACCTGAAATGTATGTGCTCGCCTTTGCTGATTATGCTAATCATTAATCTAGATGCTCACATTGTTTACTAGACAAAGCAGTTTATGTTGCTTGAGCTGGTCTGCAGGTGAATCGTGTTGTTTATGCTCCTAATGCACAGCTTTGAGCTTTCCACTAATCATTTTTCACAATTGCCCTATGATTTTGACAAACCCGTTTTCATCAGTAAGAGACATACATTTTGGATATAGAAATAATCTTTATCTAGCTCTAATTGTTTAAAAGATATTAGTCGTTGATGTAAGATGATGTGTGACTATGCACATGGTCACCATGGAAGTACCTCCTGTCATGCTGTAAGAGGAACATTGAATTGAATTTCATGATCCACATTGTGTTATTCAGCACTTGGCTGAACTTGCGGTGATGCAGGACACATTCATACAACTTATCTATTTTAAAGCCCAGTTCAGGCTGGGTGACAATGTTGTACTTGCTAGCGATGAAATCGTCTGTGGCCTAGATTATTTAACATCAGGTCATACTCAAAGAGGTCCCCAAGTGCTCCCTGGCGGTATGTGAGACTTGAAGATTCAAAGTACAGTATGAAGTAGAAACATTTGTCATAAGCATACACAATTATGATAGCATGCACTGTGGCAATGCCTTGGTGCTAGGTGTACTTTTGCTATTTTACAGGTTTCCAGAGTGGATATAAATCGATATAACCTCATTCCCACTGAACTTATCGATTGAGGTCTTTTTCATGAGGGAATAGCTCAGGTTTTGCACCACAGCGAAATTGTCGTAATGGTGGCAGTAAATACCAAACATGCAACTCCTTGAAAAATGATGACATATATAGGTTTCGAAACCAAAAAAAAAACAGAAACTGCTGACTCTGGTCAATTTTCACTGGATAGTTGATGATGGTAACTAATTGACAAACATCTTTAACCTTAAGGAGATTTCATGTGAACGTGCCAGGTTTGTGCTTGTGACCAAACTGACTCATAGCCTTGTTTTTTTTTAATTTGGAGTAATAATTTACACGTCAAACATAGCAGAAAAATGGCTGTGATAGCATATCAATCCGATGCAATTGAAGATGACGACGACTTTAAATGACTTATTCGCCAGGACAGATAGTCTGGTTGAGACTATTACAATGCCCTGCCATTTACAGACACACATAACAGAAAACCTGGTGCTGCCCTACAGAAAAAAAATATTTGAAACCTGGGGAAAGTTAAAACGCTTTCACACTGAGTGCCTCAGTCGATGTTGGAACAGCCTTACAGATGTCAAACATAGTGAGGTTTTAAAAAATAGATAAGATTGAATTTATTCTCTGAACACTGATGATGACGAATTAAGGCATGGAATTAAAATGGTTTAAAAAACCTTGAACATAAGGGCTCCACCAACCTGAAGGCAGTCTCGACAAATAGAGAAGATGTCACTCACAGAAAAACAATCGAGGACAATGGGTTGGCCGATTGCATCTGCACATTATACATCAGCAATTCATCACAATCATAAACATTTTAAAATCGATTGATCTGAGCTAACTAGCAAAGTCGGCTCATTAAGCTGCTCGAAAACAGCAGGCTGACTTGATGAAAATGTACTGGTGCTTACTGTTCATAGATTGTTCTTACATGATTTGTGTCGTTAATGTGCCTATGTTTGATGTGCGCACTTTACATAACATGTAGGTTCAAGCCTTTCTATTTTGATGATGTAGTGTTTTGTATTTTTGTATTATTTTTTGTAGAACCAGCTGTCAGCTGTTAGAATGATTTGTCAAATGTGTCGACTAGTTACTTATGTACCGATTAAGTTCAAACTTCACTGATACTGACCAGACATTATATCCCCCACATGCACATACATTTCATGATTCAATTTAGGTGCATCAGGATTACACATTTCACCATTTCTGTAGCATATGGCAGTCGTATGTCGATGGATATAGTTTAGCGTTGTATCATTTATTAAACAATGGGGTCATGATGCACGTAAATTTTTTTGAAAAATGCAGTTTCGAATCCATATATTCAACATGCTTAGAACAAATTTGGAACTTCACATATACATCATACTTCATATCTTGCATGCCTTTGTTTCATGTTAAGATAAAAAATGGCTGAATTATATTATATGTAGCCATTTTACGACAATTAATATTCATCATTAAGGAAGGGGATCTAGGTTGTGCATGAACATATTCTGTTTAAATTTATACATACGTTGAACACAATGGTACCGTGATGCATATCAATTTATTTTTCAGATCAGATTAAAAATGACCTGCTACAATTTTGTTTTAACAAATGCATTTCTCGGATCATATCTCTTACAATCTTTGACTGATTCCAACTTGGCAGATATATCATATCATGCATGGGCATATGCTTCTGTTTCATGATATAATTCGGGATGGCCGAATCGCGGCCATTTTAGTTATAAAAAACATCAAAATCAAGTATTCCTGCCATTCAAGAACTGGATTTCGGCCCTGCATGAAAATATGACCATTGGACATAGTTGAACCGTAATGCATGATTTGTGGCCATTTTTAACGAGTGCTGTTTTGAAGCCATATTGCTAACAAAGCTGGACTGTTCAAACTTTACACATACATCATGTAACACATTTGCACATGCACTTTTTATACAAGCTGTTTCAAGGTGGTTGACCGTCATGTCTGTTATATGCTACATATTAGTATGTGTATGCTACAACTAATATGGTCTGATCCCTCCAATAATTGGAATACATTATAACTATATTCTCAGAAGAAATCACCCTCGTGTCTTTATATCTTTCAGCTAGTACTGTTGAAAATGTTTATCAATCAGACATTACAACTGAGTTTTCAACCTCACCCACAACAAAGAAATCGGCGGCAGATATTATACATTCTACTCTTGGTGTGACGAACAATACATATTTTGAGACTACGGGAGCAGTAACAAATACGACACCAATTGGTATTCAATCATGAAATGAATTTATTAACAACATGCATGCTATTTTACGCTTACATGCCAATAATTGATATGACATTGCACGCTACATGCTTCATTGACTGTTGCACAAATGTCTGTATAATGTACAGTTGCTTCATTGAATGTTGCACACAAGTCCGTCGAATGTACACTGATTTTATTGTCTGTTGCACACATTTCTGTCGAATGTACACTGACTCCATTGTCTGATGCACACATATATGTCAAATCTACAGTTGCTTCATTGAATGTTGCACACATGTCTGTCTAACGTACAGTTGCTTCATTGATTGCAGTATACATGTCTGTCTAACGTACAGCTGCTTCATTGACTGTTCAGCACAAGTCTGTCTAAAGTGCAGTTGATTAATTGTTCATTGCACACATGTCCGTCTAATATACACTGACTTCATTGTCTGGTGCAAAAATATCTGTTTAATGTACAGTTGCTTCTTCGGTTGTTGTATACATGTCTGTCTAATCTACAGTTGCTTCATTGACTGTTCAGCACAAGTCTGTCTAATGTACAGTTGCTTCATTGTCTATTGCGCACATGTCTGTCTAATGTACAATTGCTTCATTGACTGTTGCACACATGTCTGTCTAAGGTACAGTTGCTTCATTGTCCATTGCACACATGTCCTTCTAATGTACACTGACTTCATTGTCTGATTCATATCTGTCTAATGTACACTGACGTTGCTTCATTGTCCATTACACACATGTCCGTCTAATATACACTGACTTCATAGTCTGATTCAAAAATGTCTTTTTAATGTACTGCTGCTTCATTGACTGCTGTACACATGTCTGTCTAATGTACAGTTGCTTCATTGACTGCAGTACACATGTCTTTTTTTTAAATGCACAAAACGAGTGACGCAAAGGGTTGATTAGTTTTATTCTGATATTAAATTGTTTATGAGGTGGACCATTCCCAGAATTACTGCAATATTGAGTCAATCCGTGGCCAGGACGGAGCAAGCCCCTATTCCATGGCCTGTGTTCAAAAATCAGTTTAATATCGAGTTTCTCAATGCGCAACGTATCAGATATGTCTATCTAATGTACAGTTGCTTCATTGACTGTTGCTAACAAATCTGTCAGATGTACAGTCGCTTCATTGACTGTTGCACACAAGTCTGTCTAATGTACAGTTGCTTCATTGTCTACTGCATACATGTCTGTCTAATGTACACTGACTTCATTGTCTGATGCACATATATCTGTCAAATGCACACTCACTTCATTGACTGTTGCACACATGTCTGTCTATTGTACAGTTGCTTTACTGTCTAATGCACACATGTCTGTCTAATGTACAGTTGTTTCATTGACTGTTGCATACAGGTCTGTCTAATGTACAGTTGCCTCATTGACTGTTGCTCACATTTCTGTCTAAAGTACAGTTGCTCCATTGACTGTTGCACACATGTCTGTCTAATGTACAGTTGCTTCATTCACTGTTGCATACATGTCCGTCTAATGTACACTGACTTCATTGTCTGATGCACACATATAGTTGTTAAATGAAAAGTTGCCTCATTGATCGTTGCACACATGTCTTTCTAATGTACAGTTGCTTTATTGACTGTTACATACGGCTCTGTTAAAAGTACAGTTGCTTCATTGACTGTTGTACTCATGCCTGTCTAATGTACAGTTGTTTCATTGACTGTTGCATACATGTCTATCTAATGTACAGTTGCTTTATTGACTGTTGCACACATGTCTGTCAGATATACAGTTGCTTCATTGTCTAATGCAAATACGTCTGTCTAATTGACAGTCGCTTCATTGTCTGATGCACTCATGTCTGTCTAATGCACAATTGCTTTATTGACTGATATCGATGTACACGTCTGTCTAATATACAATTTATTAACAACATTCATGCTATTTTACGCTTACATGCCAATAATTGATATGACATTGCACGCTATATGCTTCATTGACTGTTGCACACATGTCTGTATAATGTACAGTTGCTCCATTGAATGTTGCACACAAGTCCGTCCAATGTACACTGATTTTATTGTCTGTTGCACACATTTCTGTCGAATGTACACTGACTCCATTGTCTAATGCACACATATATGTCAAATCTACAGTTGCTTCATTGTATATTGCACACATGTCTGTCAGATGTACAGTTGCTTCATTGTCTAATGCAAATACGTCTGTCTAATTGACAGTCGTTTCATTGTCTGATGCACTCACGTCTGTCTAATACACAATTGCTTTATTGACTGATATCGATGTACACGTCTGTCTAATATACAGTCGATATATTGTATTCGAATGAAACCTCATGGAAATATGTCCAGATCAGAATGAACCCATCGATGTATGTATGTCGCTAAAACAACCTGACTTGGTTAAACAAAATTGCATGGTTTGAACATTAGCGATATTTTTTACAGAAATTAATCGTAACTACTATTTTGTTGGTAAGTGGGAAGTTTAGACGATGAAAACACAGCCTGTCAATATAAAGGTCAACATAAGTTTATGCATGCGTTTTTCACCACTTATATTTTGAAATAATTAAATATGGAACATCAATATATACGTGAAATTGAATTCGACCCAACTCCTACCATGTTTCGTCTTGTCTAATTACCTCATATAAATATAAATGCTAGTCTGATTTGCATATAGTTTATAGCCCTGGAACGAGTGTTTATGAATTATTTAATATTAAGTTTACACTATGGGGCATTTACGTCACAAAGTTCCCCTAGTTTTAGAGTATGAAAGTTTTTGGCGCGGTGTATTCTCCGGCGGTATGGACACAAATTACTGCATTTACATATCTAAACAATCATGACAATATTGTATTTACTAAATATCATAATGAGGTTTCCTGTAGGAAATATCAAGTGATTAAATACCCGTAACAATAGTGCCATGATTTGATGAGAGTCCATGTCTTGTTTGCAATCCGTTTATAATCGCATGTATGTCGTCGTCATGTATTAACTCTGTGATTGTTTTTGGTTGGCCGATTTCTTTCAAACTTGGCAGGCAACACATTGTCTTGTGAGCAATCAGAATACAATTTGCAACAGCGAATTGGGAGCATCATATTAGGGCACTAAATCATATGAACGACCGTACTACAACCCTAACTTCCGTGTGGAGAGTTGAACTAAGAATAATTTGCCGCTTATTTACTTTGCTCTTTTTGTATATAGATAATGCTTTGAATGTGAACTATACCACAAATTTGGTGACAATTGTTATGGACAAACACGGTGACGATTTGAAAGGTAAATACAAAATAATTAAAACTGAGTCAGACATTTTAATGTTTTCTGAAATATTATTATATAATCTTACATATTATTATAACATATCTTAAATATTATTATTTATATTCCTATTTTTTTGTTTGAATAATATCGACACTAAACATAACTCAAATATATATATTTACTGTCTTCATAGGATGGCTGTTATACAATGGCCTTCTCTTGGTGGTATTCGCATTATGTGTCTCGATTCTATTTATGTGCTTTGACATATCACGCTCCCGACGCTCGGAACGAGGCAAGGATAACACAAAACGGGCAGCCCGTAATAAAAAGCACAAAATACGCCGGGAAATGGAAATGGAAGAAAATAACGAAAACATTGAGATGGGAGATGACCCAGGAGGTATATGGCACATGACATGAAATCAAGATACGACATAAAAGTCGGCTGATATAATTACGTGCTGCCTTTAGAAACATTTTGCAGTATGTGATAACCATATTATTATTATTATTATTATTACTATTATTATTATTATTATTATTATTATTATTATTATTACAGGGGTTTATAATTTCCCAAACACAGTACTCAAACACGCCTGTGTGTTACTTATTTCTACTGACAGTCTTCTTTATTAAACAATATAACGATAATTAAAAATTATGTATTATAACATGTGGTGGACTATTTAAGAATGGTGAACTAACAAAAAATTATATTTATTTAGACTTAATGAAAGTATTGAATATCGAATATGTTTAAAAACTAACTCATTTTTTTCTGTGGGGCTACTAAGAACGAACATTCATGATTTTCGTTTCATTCTATATATTGTATCAAGGAATACATATTGTATGCTAACTATTTAGTTCCGTGTTCATTTTTAGAATTCCAGATAAGTTTGTGTCAGATTGAATCCAACACTGAGGGCGCACTACATATTGAGGACTCAATTTTAAAACCATAAAACTGTGTACGTTATGTACTTCGGATCTATTCGTACATGTGTCACTAGCTACGTTAACTTCATATGGTTCAGTGGGTCCTCTGTTCACGCGCGCCAAGACAACTGTGAAAAGGTGACGAAGCTACAATGTCACAGTGAATATATTGAAGGATGAAGTTGGAGAAATTTCCGAAAATAGTAATATTCAAGATCTTGACTGTACAGTGATAAACGAAAAGCTGGACGAAATCATCAAACGTATAGATATTTTAGATGCCGATGCTCATAGACAGGGGTCATTTTCTCGGACAGATATTGTAAAACTCCATGGAATCGCTGAAGCTGACGGCCTGTTGTTCGAAGACTGTAAGGTCAAAGTATTAAACTTATTAAATGAAAGTATCACTGAAAAAGTATGGGTTAAACGGAATATTGTCCGTGCACAAAGAGTGCCGAACACTCCGATTCAGGGCCGTACACGTCCAATTATTGCGAAATTTCACTATTCCGATGATAAGCTACTTGCACTCACTGTCCGTCCAGTGCAAAAAGAATGATTTGATGAGGCGCCAAAATGAAATACTGGGAAAATTGAAGTCAGACGGGAAAAGGGATATTTTAAAAGAGCTAAATTGTTTAGGATTCTGATAGGGCACTGTCATCAAATCAGATCCAAAGAAAAGAAGACCGACGACCACCTACTCGACCTCGAACACAAAAACAAACCCTGAGCACTGGAGAAAATGTGCTGGTCGACAATATTGCCGAATAGGAATCCGGCCAAAACCCGACGAAAATAAACGTTATTTCTTGGAATATCAGAGGATTAAAATATAAACTTCAGTCTCCCGAATTCATAAACTTTTTACTATCATATGATGTTATTTCTTTAACAGAAACCTGGCCTGAATCTGTCGAATCTTTCTGATTTTTTCATGGGTTTAAAGTGTACAATCGTATTAGACCGCGAAAGTCAGTAATCGATTTTCGATTTTTTGGAGGTGTCTTAACACTAATTAGAAATAATTTGATTCACCATGTTAAATGTATCAAAACTGGCCTTCATGATTGCTTATTTTTTCCTTTCCAAAAAGAATTGTTTGGCTTTGATAAAGATATCATCTATTGTGATGTTTATATACCTCCCCAAAATGCAACACTGTATGATAATCATGAATCACGAAATGGAATTGAATTATTTGAAAATTGTTTGATCACCATTTTATTTAAGTTGATGACGCAAATTGATTTTAAACGGTGACCTTCAACATTCCAAGCGCAACAAAAGATAACATTTCTAAAAATTTTGGTCGTACTTTGTTATCTCTTTGCTGCTCACACAATTTGCATATTTTGAATGGTATAGTAGGCAGCGATGTATGTGTTGGTTACTTTACGTGTATCTCAAGTAACGGGGCACGCCTTGTTGACTATGTTCTTGTGTCGACACCTTTATTTACTGATATCACTGATTTCTTTATTATGTCCCGTACAGAGTCTGATCATCTCCCACTTGTATTTAGTATACAGGGGTCTGTACATAAACAATTTTATGTCAATGCAAATTGTATGAGCAAATTATATACCGAGGAAATACAAAATGGGTTAAACCCGATTTCTGAAAATGTAAATCTCATACAGACGTATCTGTTAATATAATTGAAGACTTGAATCGATCTGTAGCTGATAACTGTGGTATGATAAAGAAAATGTCAAACACATATACAGAACAACCACCTTGGTTTGACAATGATTGTAAACAACATAAAAAAGAGAAATACAGATTGTTATACGAATTCCGTAATACCAATAACCCAACTCATTTACATGAATACCACTTAATGAGTAAAAGGTTTGTGTATGTTTGCCGGGACAAAAAACACCAACATATAGATCAAATCAAGTCACATTTGATATGCGCTGATACAAATCTGTTTTGGTCGTCATTTAGACAACCAAATAACCCTTTCTCTGCCAAACCAAATCTGCCTATCACACCTGCTAAATGGTATGACTACTTTAGTACGCTCTTTACAGGTGATAAGGCAGAGGATAACTTTGCTCTTGCAGACGAGTTCCAGGATCTACTTAAATTAGTTGACGAATTTCAACCTAGCACTATGGGAATATCCTAAATGGGTCTATCACAGCTGACGAAATTAGTCATAGCATTACTAGTATTAAAAATAGTAAATCTGCAGGTTCCGACGAGCTGATTGGCAAATTCTTTAAAAACTCTTTTCCCACATTTTAAACATTATTTTAAACCAAATATTTGAATCAGGAAAATTCCCAAACGTCTGGTCAAGAGCAATTGTCATTCCAATATATAAAAAAAGGTCCACCGATGACCCAGGGAATTATAGAGCAATCTCCATGCTCAGTATATTTGGTTAAATTTTTACTTCGATGCTAATTAGACGGCTGTATTTTGGGGCAGAAGCACTTGGAAAGATCGACGAAGCACAGGCGGGATTCAGAAAGGGTTACCCAACGTTTGATAACATTTTTATCACGCTGTCAATTATTCATAAGTACATTACCAGAAAACGGTGAAAATTTTATTGTGCGTTCTTCGATTTTTCGAAGGCTTTTGACACTGTTGATAGACAAAGGTTGTGGTATATTCTGCTAAAGGGTGTATAAACGGGAAAATGTTTAAAATATTGTCCAGCATATATTCAAACGTGAAATCTTGTGTCCGCCCCCAAATGGAGAAACCGAATATTTCGACTGTTCTGTCGGCGTTCAGCAATGCTGCATGCTAAGCCCTTTTTATTTTCCTTTTCATAAACGAACTGTTCTTTGAATTGCAGCAACGCAACGCAATTATCATGTCAGACAGCTCTTCCCCGACCCTGTGAAACTTTTCTGCTTATTATTTGCAGATGATGTAGCAATGTTTTTAGATACGGTTATCGGGTTGCAAAGATTACTTAAAATAATAAGTAGTTACTGTGACAGGTGGAAAATGACAGTGGATAGGAAACAAACTAAAGTTGTGTTTTTTAAAGCTAGTGGTCACTTGTCTAAAAATGAAAAATGGTTTTATAAAGGTGATGAAATCGAGGCAGTTACCTACTATAATTATCTTGGGGTTGATTTTTCTTGTAAACGTCTATGGTCAACAGCAACAAAGGTTTTAGCAGAACAAGCCAAAAATGCCATGTTTGCCATTATGAAAATAAGTGACAAAACAGGTCCCTAAATTATGATGTATTTTTCAACTTTTTGACTCCAAGATTTTGCCAATTTTATCATATGGTGCTGAAATTTGGGGATTTCGACAGTATGATTGCCTCGAACGAATCCAGAAAAATGGGATACCTCGTCTAATAAACAACTGTTTGTGCAAAATATTGGGCAAAATTAATTAACATGCTCCATAATAGATATCACCGTAAATGTTATGATATGCTTTACAGTATAGAAGAGTCTGGAGTTAGAAATAAGCATACATGGATCTCTGATATAAAGAATTTGTTTTTTTTATTTGTAATATGCATAATTTTTGGTACAGTCAGGAAGTTAAGGTACAGCGTTCCAATATATGACAATTTCAAAACCCATGTCAATTATACCAAACTTTGTATAAGCATTCTTCTATATTGGGGGTTTCGAAATTGCTAATAAAAATATGGCGTCACCGCACTCGTTTCCATGGTAACGCCACTTTATTATGGCTCACCAAGCCTGGACAAAACAGGTATATCATATCGTGTATCACTTACCACAGCAAATAATAAATCTCCGTTTACTTAAATGATAATTGGCAAAATTATCAAAAACTTTTATTTTAAACAGATATGTGGTACCATAGTAATCAAAACTATCGACTGTTTGAATAACCCTAGCTGAACAAAAAAAATCTGAAATTGGTGAACTCACAAAATTCCCAAAACCAATGACAATTTAATCATATTTCACATGTGGGGAGCTGGACATATGACAATTACATGCGCAAGAAAAAAAATGGTGGTAACCATACTCGTTTTCAAATTATAGGAGTGAATATTCCTCTTTGTGTGATGTTGAAATAATATACGGACGCCATTTTATCAGTTTCTGTATAATAACCAGTAAGTTGGGGGGGGGGCAAATTTTAAAAAGTTAATTTTATTGTCCAAATACGGTGCATCTTAAACGTACCAAATTTTAGATTCATATAGACTAATCACCTGATCGAACTATGAGCTAGTATGTTATGATAGTTATAAAACTAGACCCCTCAGGCTACTCATTTTATACCTGTAATGGGAATAGGTGTATAGAGTTTGTGAATGGAGGATGACCAATTTTTCATTCTAAAGCACCAGAAAATGATGACTTTTAGCAGAGATAAAATTAAATAAGTAATGTAACTATTTGATTTATTCAATATAGCAGGACCATCAAACAAAATTTCCATACCAATAATTGCTCACATGCAAGTAACACAATGATTCATACAAAGTAACTTGTATTTTTATTGATATAGTATATATATATACAAAATAACAATTATTGTGTAATTTATATTAGTGTGTTCTTCAGTTAGATTTTGCTTGATATAATAACAATTTTATATTTGCATGGCGAAAACACATGTTTTTAAATAAAAAATAACCATCACTTTTTATTGAAATATTCATATATATTTAAGATGATTCTGTTTGTAACTCTCACAATATCATCTATTTTTTCTGTAAGTATTCTGGTAAGTCCATCAATGTCACCTCTATCATAAGCCAGCTTCATTGACTGTACCTTGGGCCTGACCCTGAAATTTTCTGTGCCATTGACTTACTGATTATTTTGCTGTTGACTAGTATAGACAATGTGTTATAGTTAGATGACTTTTTACTATTGTAATCGTGACAACTAACAGCATATTCAAATGTATAGCTATGATCTAACATTGTTGGCAAGTCAATTTTGCAACATTCAATTCTGTAGTGCAAGCACATCCACACTAGCATTATGTAAACTATAAACCTGACCAACAAATTCACCAACCAAACTTTGTTGTGCATATGAATCTTCACCAGGATACACAGATTTAAACAATGGCAGAGTATTCACAAAACCACTAACAACTTCCATAAACCTATTATGACCAACTAAAATAGGATTCTTGACATCTAAAAAAAATAAAGAAATTTTTCCGAGCATGTTTTTTTTTTAAAATCCATTGTTTTCACTGGTTGGCTCTGGTAGCACAATTCACCATTTTTTACCATCAGATGAGTTATCCTGGAAACAACTGGACTGTTGTTTTGGCAATATATAACCTTCAAACTGTCTCTCACCAGTAACAGCAGATAGTTGAGTAATCTCTGCATCTGAACCTGCAAGGAAAAACAACAGGAAATGAAACATTGGCTGTAATCTAGTAAACATCTGGTTTATATTGGGGGGGGGACTTCTGAGTTTAATATGCAACAGTGCCTTCTATGGCCGGTCCGTATATCAGTACTGACTACCTCAAAGTGAGTTTGTTTGAGTCATTGTTTTTTTTCTTTTAGCACATTGGAATGTTATTCATCTACCTAAACATCGTGTAATTCTAAAGTGAATACACTGATGTTTCTGCCATAAAATTTGAACACAAAATCCTCACATAGTGTTGCCCAAGATATGAGTTTTCCTCAGGTGGCTACAGGGAAGCCTACTGTCTATCGGCCTGGCTAGCTGGCGCCTTTGGATTTTGGAAAGACACTGCTTCTGGAAAAGGCGGTATTTTGGCCTACTATTTTCTATGGCTGCAAAACTCGAATTTTGGACCCCTTTTCTTTTGAAAAAGTAGAAATTTAACCCCTTCCCACCTTTTAGAGTGAATGTTGTACTTTATGTCCCCCAGCAATACAATATCATAATACTATCGTTGTAGTTTTTTTTTCTCTTGTTTTGGATTTTTGTTTTTCTTGTTTGGCATGCACTACTGGGTGACAAGTTATTTTTTTGGTTGACCCAGATTAAATAGCAAAATATATGGTTCACCATAGTAGTATTCTCTAATGTAAACATACAGTCAGTCTTTTTTATGTGTGTTGAAATTGGGACATTGCCTATAAAATGTTCAGGCACTGTATAACTTATCTTAACAACATTTGTCATAATTATATCTATCCGGTGAGTACAGGGGTATATACACAACATACAATGTATGTCTGCACATTCAGTGAATTACTGTGCCACAATTTATTTATACTATGAGTGATTTTACACATAAGTATTTACTTAACATTTAACTACTCTCTATTGTGTCAATATAAATACATGCATTTATAGTCATACATACAATTAGTATGGGTGTAGAACTACATGTATAAGCTAATTTACCAACCTGACACACATATGTATGCCCTATGTCCTTCTGGGCAACAGCTGCTGCAATGTGGACATTGAAGCTATCAGAGCCACTGTAGTGTTTTGCTTTTGGTGCCTTAGAAGCTATCACCATATTCATATTTTCATTACCCTGTGTTGAACCCATCCTAGCTAAGTCATTTGAACTATCTATGTAAGTCTTCATAATCTTATCTGAACTTGCTCTTAGATCATCACTACACAATTCCTTTCCATAAGGCAGGCTACTGTGTTTGTAATTAGCAGGGTCAACTAAATATTGACACCAACTGCCATAACAATGTGTATGGTCTCCAAATGCATGTGGGATTATAGATTTCAGATTCTTTTGCATGCTACTAACACTGTCACGATTTTGAGAGATTGCATAACTAAAACACTTCTGTAAATAGTTTATGACCTTTGTTAATAACTGCTTGTAATCTTCCTTTAACTTATACAGTTTATTAGTAAATCCTTTCTTTGTGTGGTTATTTTTTACCTTGTCATTTTTTATTTTTGTTTGCAATCTATCCATTGTTATGCTGGCTATTTCACCTTTTTGCTCAGTTTCTTTTATTGCTTCAACAGCAATATCTGTCCCCATAGCTTTTAAACTGCCTAACCAGTTCTTATGACAGCTATGACACCGAGTCTCCTTTCCCATCATTTGCGCACCTTCACAAACACGACACAGTTTACATCTTGTACTGTATGAAAGTACCTTGCCTGTCTGATAGCCTAGAACTGTACCATGACGTAAGTAAAATACACTTTATTAAACTAACTACAACTACCAAATATTTTATTAATTCGTTTATAAAGTATCTCTATTAGTTAAATTATTGGTTGAGTGATTGAGTGGACAGACTAATGATTGTTTTTTGGCTGACTGGTTGATTTGAATGCATGGATTGACTAATTTTCTTTTTTTGATTGATTGATTGATTGATTGTTTGATTGATTGATTGATTGATTGATTGATTGATTGATTGATTGATTGATTGATTATTTGACTTTATTCACCACTCACAGACTTAAATAATTTGTTTGGCCATTGTCTTAGTGAAATTATTTGCCATAAATTACAAATATTGGCAAGTACAAAGTATAATATTACCTGCTAAACTTGTGTAAACTCTTCCACTTCCCTCCCCTCTTCTACCATCCACCATCATATGACACATCAATTCTAAATGAATAGAAAACAGATTAAATGTTTGGTCTTCAAATTAATTTCAACTCAAATGATATTGAAATTTTGCTACATATTTAGCTAACAATATTTAGCCACAAGCAAATTAGCCAGAGGGAACACTGAATATATTTCAAGTAAAGATAACTGTCATTCAGTACATGGGAACACAAATATTGGCCACTACAGAAACATGTTAAAATACTGATTACATTGGCACACATTATTATGTAATATTTTTAACATTAATACCTTGGTTTTTTGGAAGAAGACATCTCATCAACTAAAGCATGTACACAGGATTCCTTGGCCACTTTTATAATTGCTTCACTAGTCTCTCTTTCTTTTCGTTTCAATGTTGTACTATGTATGCTTGGTATTGACATTGCAGTAAACATAGAATTTACATGACGTTCGCCAATACCAGCATTGATCATACCTTTAGGGAAAGACAATATTGACAAGGGATTCGTAAATAAAATAGCTATGTAAATTAAACTTAAAATACAATCTAATAATCTACTCCCCCCCTTCCTGCACGGAGATATTTTTCAGGAAGTGATTTCATTCAAGGCAACATTTTGGTGCAGTAATCTCGAAAAACATATCAACACATTAAAATATAAGAAACATACCTGTTGCTATTTTAGTATCAATGTCAAATGCACCCATACCGCATGTCTTCCCTTCTTTGTGTTGTGTTTTGTTGGTGTATATGGAGGCAGACTGATCGCATGGTATGTGAAGATTACAGCCACCGCCGTATTTTGACTCTCCCACGCAACTACTAAGTCTTAGATGTTAAGAACAAACATTACAACTGTCTAAACCCTTGGATAAAACGTCCAAATTCACCATTCTGATGCCTTCGTCCCACGGAATATCTTTATTACGGGTGACATTGTCGTCTGCTGCGCCATTTTCATTGTTTACATCCCGGTCACTCTCGCAACTGATGGTCAATCGCCCCTGTTCACCCGAATGACTCGCTACAAAATTACAACATCTTTCCGAATTCGCTGTTGCCACAAGGTCTTCTTTTTTCCTTCCCAGAGAGAAATTTTCTTATGGCCGACATTGCATACACCGCAAGTCACGATCGAGCAAACATTGACAGCATACGACGCAGAACACACAATTTTGTTTCAACTAAGCTAGGGAGTTTGCATGCGCAAAACAAATGCGCAGCAGAATTTTGCTTACTTAACCTTAACAATACAAGCACGTTTATGGAAACATTTACTGTTAGATTTAAATGTTACTTGCAGCATAACTGGCTAAGTTACATATGTACGTTTGAGAATTTGAAACAGCACTACAGCGGAAAAAATATCTTACTTCGGTCATTATCAACCCTCACAAAAAAACCTTAGCATGTTTTCGTTGCTCTTCGCATAGCCTGCGCATCGAAACTGACAGGGGAACACTTGAGAGAGACCAGCGACTTTGTCAAGTCTGTGTTGCAAATCAAATTGAAAACGAATACCACTTCCTTTTAGTATGCCCATTTTATTCTGAATTTCGTCAATTGTATCTTCCAAATACTATTTCAACCCTCCATCTTTTTATAAATTTGAAGAATTATTAACTTCACAAGAAACCAATATAATTAAATGTTTGGCAGCCTATGCTTATCACACATTGAAACGTAGAAGCGATATTACGGATTTTTGTAATTTAAGAATATTTATGTGTATACTTTTATTGGCCGATGGCCTTGAACTTGTAAACAAAGACCACCAATATAATATTGAGCTGGTGTATGTAACTTATATGTCGAAAGAAACTACGATGTGTGTTTGCCATATAAGTACTACTATATTGAACTACTACTGATAGTAATGCAAACGTCAGCCTGGTGCTTGTTCGGTAATAATGATAGTCGCATACTGAAAGCAAGCTTTGCGAGTTAGTAAGTGGGATACAATAGTGTAAATAGCAGGTAGAAATTGAATAATGATTGGTTGTTATGGTAAATAAATACATGCTTGAGAAAACAAAATTTCTTTGTATTTATCTGGCTATACATGACAGTTGTCACTGAAATTGTTGTTGCTGATCGTTCGACACACCCATGCCGTAGGGCACAAGTTTAAAACATTTTTTGACTAGAACTCTCAACTCTGCTACTATTATGAGGCAAGATTGAATACATCGAATGACAAATTTACATATCTGTAAAATTATTAACTTGATGTTACTTTATTAATATTACTTAATATTCATACAAATAGGTGTATTGAAATATGTTACAATATTCGCGTCCTTTTACATATTCCTGGACTTTGTTGAGTGTTTTATATGCAAGGAAATAGTTTTATGCGTATGAATTGGTCTAGTAGATGCTTGAATTTGTCTGTATGAGCATTAATTATTTGATGATGGTTTCCAATTGGTTGTGCGCTATCAAAAACGATATAATGGCAGATGTTATAGTACTTCATGAATCCGCCTCAAGTCATACACGCATTTAACATCATCAAGTAAATTCAATGAGCAGATATGACCACTGCGAGTAGGTACAAGTGAATGATACAGCGGATTTAGGATTGTTGTGAAAAATGGTTTATAGAGCGACACTGAAATTCATTGCACGTAAGTTGAAATCCAACATTAGGAAAGACTGGGATGTCGTGTTCTTTTCTGTTTCAAATGATGGATATAGTTGGCATACATATTTCCGATCATTAATGTTTTTTTAATCGGACTCAATGGCGTACATTATTCTTGTTGTAGATGTCTTCGATGGTTTCGTTGTTATTTTACACACTGATCATGTGACTAAAAACTGTTACGTAGTGTCTAGTCTTAAAATCATACATTTATTGTTGTAATCATTCAAATATTCTGTTAAATAACATTTTAGTACAATACCCAACACCATCATAATAATTACATGGGCCAGTCAGTGAGTGGGATGTGTTACCTTACTAAACATATGTTTACGATTATGTATGTTAATAATCTTATATTATTAATATTATAATTTAATTTCAGTTTTTTGGTTTGCTGTTTTCACTGGTATTGTCTTGAACGCCGCAGCAAACAAATCAGGCACGTATTTCCTATAGTTTATTGTATATACTATCACTATATGTATTAAGCTGTAATTGTGTGGCATCGAACAGTGTGCACCATATCTTTATTAGTTAATGCAGTTTAAACGATTACACGTATAAAGAGAAAATATTGCAATGATTTTTGCTCAGGTTTTTGCTTTATATACAATTCGGTTTGATCAGAATGACGAAAATTCCTGCGGTAATTCCGAGGATATCTCAACAGTACGTCATCCAATTCACTACTGCTTCCTTCATTATTATGAATACTTTGCGTTAGGCTTATAATAATCCTATACTATTGTGTTCAGTATATACTTAACTGTATTGAATATCATATGGCTTGATTAAAGCGGTAATATTGATACTATTTATGAGATCATCTATTAAGTATTTTAGCTACCCTTGATCCAAGAACAATCAGCGTATCTTCCGAACTTACCAATATATCTGATAATATCTTATGACCGACATATCTAAGTTCAATTGAAAGTACAGTGGCCCCTCGCTAAGTCGCGCCTCGGTAAGTCGCGATTCGGCTAAGTAACGGGTACTTGGATGGCTCCCAAAATTTCTATTGTGTTTTGACAGCAATTTTCAAGTACAAAGACTAATGTTTCGTGGCATAGTGTTTTTAACTAACCGTTAAAGAGACAACTTAACACCCACTGTCCGTCAATTGCTGAGACCCAATGAGCAACAGTGGCCTTACTCAAGGTGTCAACAGGGGTGTCGAGTAGTGACCGTACGTACTTCTTGGCCGGTCCCATTTTGGTATACCTCTACAAAAACTCGCTACAATGAGTTGAATTCATAGAATTCTGATCTCTATTTCTCAATTGAGCAGCATGTCAAAGCGAAAGCTATACAGCCTGTTCGTACGCCATAAACTCACGGCGATCGACCGTGTCAAACCAAGTTAAGGGTTGCACGTGGTTGAGCCCACTATTCGTGGGTGGGTAAAAAATGAAAAGTAAATTTGTTTTCAAAGTTGACCAAGAGGCGGGACTGAACAGAAAAACAAGCGAAAGTGTCCGACAATGATGACACCGATAAAGCTGTTTACGTTTCTTTAAGAACGGTCTGCCGGAACTCCACTATCTGGTCCCATCACCCAATGCAAAGCATACAACTCAGATATGACGACTTTGAATTTAAGGCCAGTTCAGGGTGGTTCTTGCGATGGCAAAGAAGACACGCTATCGACACACGCAGTCTCAATCCAAGGCGAAGCTCGATCTGGGAACATTGACGCTGTCGGAACTTTTCCCGAAAAACTGAGAGAAATTATCTATGAAGGTGGTTATTTTGACGAACATGTTTATAATTGCGATGAAACTGGTTTATTTTGGAAGCTGTTACCGTCGAAGTCGCAAGCAACAGCAAACGGCCCACATAATATCAGACACAAACAAAATAATCAACGCAATGTTTACAGCAAACATAATCATGAATTAGCAAACGGCCCACATAATATCAGACACAAACAAAATAATCAACGCAATGTTTACAGCAAACATAATCATGATTTTATTCGAATACTGCCTGACACATGTGATGATACATCAATTAACTAAACCGAGGGTTTATGTGTGCTTTTTATATGTTTTTCAATGCACGACCTCCCTCTTTCACGACGTCCCTCGATAAGTCGCGGTTTTTGCTTGGATCCCAACACCCGCGACTTAGCGAGGGGCCACTGTATATATATATATATATATATATAATATTTAAATGTAAATTTGAATCAACCAGTAAATAAAAAAAGTTCGAAATAATGAGCCATTGACTTTTGTAGATAATAAACATAAAGTTAGAACATTCAAAGTCAAGTGAGATTTCACCAACAGGTAAAATAGAATATAATGTAGGTAGGTTATTTTAAATACAATTACTGGTATTATTACAGTAAGATGATATAGCAGAGTCCGTGAAAAGTTGGATATATAATTTTCATTGCGGTTCGTGTACATTGTGATCGATAGTTAAATGGAGCAACATATTTATTTATCGGGTGTCTGTTATTTTGCGGATAAAAAAAGAATATTTATGCCTGAATTTTTAAATGCCCAAATAATGTGTTCTACCATCGCTCCGAGTAAAACAACGAAATCTGTTGTGTTATGTCATGATCCTCTTATTTATCTGGTGCAAATGAACTGTGGCAGTAATAGGAATGTTCGATTGAGCTAGGATTCCTACCTTTGCCGAATATGTAAAACAAATCGATCGCATAAAAGTAATAATACAACCAAGATGGCGGCCGACGGGGAAGAAAGCCAGCTGGGTGAGATAATGTCTATTTTAAAATCCTTATGCCAGAAAGTTGATAAGATTGATGATTTGCAAAAAGCTGTAGAGTTTATGGGGAAATTTTTTGAACAATACAAGGAAGAAATGACTGAACTTCAGGCATCAAACAAATTATTAACCGAGCAACTCGAATTAGCTCAGAGCACCGTAATCGTCACACAAAAAGAGCTTCGCGACCTACAACAATACTCCAGACGTAACAATCTTGAGATTCATGGAATTCCTGAACAGCAACAAGAAAATACTGTTGTCATTGTCACGTCAGTTGCTTAAGCTACTGGAGTCGATATATCTGAACACGACATAGATGTTGTCACCGCTTGCCATCAAGACGTCAACAGCAAAATCATCACAACCCTCCTCCTATAATCGTCAAGTTTGTACGTAGAACTGTCAGAAACAAGATATACAATGCAAGGAAACACATACAAAATAAATCTACCAAAGACCTAAAAATTTACAATAAGACGAACACCCGAATCTTTATAAATGAAAACCTGACTCCCTAAAGTAAGCAGTTATTCCATAAGGCAAATGAAAAGAGAAGGTTGTGCAAATGGAAATTTATTTGAACAGTTAACGGGAAAGTCCTTGTCCGGAAGTCGGAAGGAGAGCGGCCGATTCGAATATCGTCAGTCAATGACATCGATTACATTACAACATAATTTGGATAGTACTGCAACAATCTCACGAATTCCATCAATAACACTACATCGCCAATAAAATTTAATTGTGAATCATATTCTGTGGAACAATTTACCTCCGATTATAACACTATTCTTGAGAAATACTTCTCCACTTTTCATGCAAATATCAGATCCATCGGCAAGAATTTTGAAGATCTTGTTTCACTGTTAAGTATTATACCACATCAATTTTCCATTATCGCTTTGACTGAAACTTGGTTACATAATGACTCTGATTGCTCCCTTTTCAATTTGCCTTGCTATAATTTTATCACATCAAACCGCTCACATTCTCAAGGTGGCGGGGCTATGCTTTATTTACATAAATCATTACCATTTTCACAATTGAACAAGTTCACTCTGAATCAATATTTGTCGACACCCTCATTCAAAATAAGAAAGTCGTCGTCGGCGGAGTTTATAGGAAACCAAATACCCCAATTACCGATTTTCTTGATAGCCTAGAACGATGTCTTGACTACATTTCCTCAAAAAATAGAGACTGTATCATATTAGGGAACATGAATATTGATACCAGCGTGAACAGTTCAGCAAGTGGCAGATATATTGAACTTTTGAACAGTTATAATTATGCATAAATAATTAATACTCCAACTCGAGCCACAGCTGACTCCCAAACTGTTATAGATCATATTCTCACTAATATCTCCAGTTATTTCTTGGAGTGTGGTACCTTAGAAACCGATATTAGTGACCATTTACCAATTTCTCTATTGCAAAAAATCTTGATTATGTTCTTAAAAATAATAAAAAAAATATATAAATGCAATTTCTCCCATTATAATTCTACAAACTTTCATTCTGATCTGAATAATATTTCTTGGCAGACAGTATATAATAAATCGGACACTAATGTCGCTTTCAATACTTTTTATGATATTTTTATGGGGTTTGTGCTACTCACGCTCATATTATTGAATGCAATGCTAGGGACGCCCCAATACGTAAACCTTAGGTATCCAGGGCTCTAGTTATTTCAGCCAGGACTAAAATCAAATTATTTTCTAGTATGAAAAACAACCCCACAAATGCTGATATCGAAGCTAAATACAAGCAATATCGAAACATTCTTACAAAACGTTATTTTAAATATAAATTTATTTCCGCAAATGGGAATACGAGTAAGATTTGGATAACAATTAACAGCATTTTAAATAAATGCAATAATATGACCACCCCTCAAAGTCTTAAATCACGTGATGCTTCCGATACAGTTTTGACAAGAAGTTACGATATTGCAAATTAATTCAATAATTTCTTTACAAATATTGGCCCTGAGCTAGCTAGAAAAATTCACCCATCTGTAAATTTTAATTACTATATCACATTGAATTTCCTGTCGTCCTTTTTCCTCCAAGCAGTCACAGAACGGGATATTATGAAATTTATTTACCGATTAGACCCCAACAAAGCAATGGGAAATGATCACGTGCATCCTAAACTTGTAATTGATGCTGTAAAGTATATTTCTAAACCTCTGGCGCACATTCTGAACTGTTTTATCAAGGTGTTTTTCCTGACCCTCCCAAACTCGCCACAATCACACCAGTATATAAAAAGAGATCTGCCCTGGATGTCGGCAATTACAGGCCCATATCTATTCTACCCGTATTCAGTAAAATATTTGAATCAGCTGTAAATCATCAGCTACTTGGTTTTCTAAATAAGTTCAACATACTCTTGTCCTCACAATATGGTTTTCAAAAAAAAAATACAGTACCGCCCTTGCCCTAGTTGACCTTGTTTCTGATATCACTGCCAACATGGACAACGGTTTTGTTACATTTGGGGTATGCATTGACTTAAATAAAGCATTCGATCCTATTGACCACAATATTCTCCTTATTATGGGATAAGGGGTCTCCCGCTTTCGTGGTTCCGAAGCTACCTAACTAATAGACACCAAACAGTAAACATTGACGGAACTGCATCCACATCCAGACAGATTCAATACGGGGTGCCCCACGGATCAATATTATAGCCTTTACTTTTTCTTCTCTACATAAATGATATTAACCACTCTACTGATGCTTTTAATTTCCGTCTCTTTGCGGATGACACAAATTTATTTAAATTCCTGCAAACTAACTCTATTGATATTTCTAATATTAATAATGATTTTGAAAATGTTGTACAGTGGTGCAATGCGAATAAATTAGCAATTAATGTAGAAAAAAACAAACTATATGATCCTGAAAACCCCGCAGAGAAAAGTAAAAGTGGAGGGACAGCTCGCAATCAATGATACTTTGATAGAGGGCGTGTCTAAAGCCACTTATCTGGGAGTAACCATTGACCCATGCCTAAATTGGAATTCTCATATTGAAAAAATTGTGAAAACCATTAGTTCCAAAGTGGGCATTATATCTCGCATTCGTCCCTATGTTCCCAGATCAATTCTCATCCTACTTTACAACACACTTCTCCCACACTTAATGTGCGCCTTATCACCTTCTCGCACTTTAAAGCACATTCTGCTCCTCTTTTTATCCAATTACACATACTTGATATTCACAAACTTTGTAAATTACAAACTTGCCTATTTATCTTCGACCTTAAGCACAACAGATATGCACCACAATAAGTATGTTAATGATTACCCACATTGCTATCCCACAAGTTCAGTGTCTAGCGGTAACTTGTCAATTCATGTTGCTCAACTTACAGTTTCCCAACATAATTTTAAATTTGCTGCAGTAAAACACTGGAATTCACTTCCAGACTCCCTCAAAAACATCAACAACAGAAACAAATTTAAATATAAAATGAAACATTATTTGCTTTGTTTAATTCCTCGATTACCTCCCATTTATCTGCATTTTTTTCTTTTCTTCTGCCTATAAATTCGTTGTACCAGTAGTTCGTATATATTATTATTACACATAATTTTTTAGTCATATTTATATCTAAATCATATAGATTACCTTTTAATTTTCGTTATGTAAATAGTAATTTTCCTTTCCTTTACTAGTAAATTGTAAATTTCTACTTGACAGTCTGGGCCATGGACTGGACTAGTCCATAAGGACTATTTCCATGGTCCATGCCGCATTTACTACTATTGTATTTTGTTGATAAGTTCTGTTATAATGGTCATTCTGGTGAAATAAATAAATAAATATATCGACATTGCATCAATTGGGGTATGGTCAGCTGCGGCGGCAACATCATCATCAATATACACCAATGATCAAACGCCTTGCCCTCGCATAGACTGACACTGACACTCGAAGAGTTACATGTTAAAAACAAAGTATGGTGGTTACCGATTGCCATTAAATGCCATAAGGTTGTTTCATGCCAGGTTTTGCCGTTAATCCCCCACCAGTGGAGAAGCAGTTGTCTATGCAGAAAATGCGTAGGAAAGCCTAATTTACTATTCAATTATGCAGAACAGAACCTGTCAGTCTTAGTTAGCTGACCTGATTTAAATACGAAATACACTTTTAATTGACACGTTGTTTAAATTTACGTGTGCTATTCACACCTTTCAAATAAACAATACCACAGACCGGATCTGTCACATGTGGTATAGTCCTGCGTACAGTGTTGTGTGTACGGGTACGCGTTCGGTTGATCTTTTTTTTACCTCCATGGGTTGAAAGTTGTCACCCACCACAGACCTGCATGCCTACATTCATAGACAATGTCCGGGAGCGCACCGGAGTTGGTGCGCAAGTTGAAAATAAGTAGTTTTCCAATCAAAATCGGTTGGAATGAAGATATAGTTATGCGTAACAACCAATAATTATCTGAAACTGAAATGACTAATAAAGACGGAAAACATTGTAAACGCATAGATACCGAGGAATCATCTACCAAACGCCAAAGTCCTGAACTTTGTCTATGGAGGTACGCAGGGCTGTGGGGCACCGAACGCACAACACTATACGCAGGGCTACATGCGGTTATACTATTAAACAATAGGTTTTATTTAAACAAATTGCATGATTTTTTTTCATACATATCCATTTATTTTATGAATCGTCATGCTGAACATTAAACAGTCATTGAGTCTATGTTTTGTGAATGGAGAAAAACAACTACGAAAACATTGCTGTAAAAACACCGTAGAATAGAGACGCACTTATCGTCCATGTATGAATAAAATGTTATCGTCATAACACCGTCTTTTCAATTTCAAGTTACTGCTATTTAAATTACAACTTAAAATCAATACAATTAAAACAATTTGCGTACGTGTGGTCAGAAGGACCTTTAGAAGGACTTGGCATAGATCGACAATTTATCTAACTGATTTGTATGTAGATCTTTACTAGTATTAGGCTATGACTGCTGTTGTTTTGAATTGCCCCCCCCAAAAAAAACGTTTAGATTGACCATATATAATCAATCAGTGGAAAAACAAAAGTTGAAATTATTCAGAACATATTTCAATTGAGAGTTAAAGTGAGAAGACTGGACAATCGTTAGCGAATTCCCGGTGATAGTCATTTCAGGCTCCGGATGTACGACCGGGATTTATCTGGAGAAATCAAAGCAAAACGATCTCTTCGAAATGTCAGGCATTACACTTGAATCTCATAGACGTATGATGTTGTCCCCATTTAAAAACTGTTTCAGGAATGGGTCACACAGAGCATACCGACAATAGGCCATTGGTATTTATTTACAGATTATTCAGGGGTTTGTGAGCTAAAGTGACATCGGGAAATCATCAGCGAGTTAACGGCGACAGTAGTTTTAGGGATGTTAAACGCTCCCTTAAAAATTTCAGGCCATCTTATAGATGCAATTATGGTTTTATCCCAACTTAAACACTGTTTCCGAAATGAGTCGCAAAGAGCATACTGAAAATACGTATTATATTTCCATGATAAAAAGGAATACACTCGTTCTTGTTAAACACCTCTGAGACGCGTCTTCATCTCTGGGCTCCCTATGAGCATTGGTTTCATCTGCACATCCGCGAGATTTTCACTGTATACTCTGGTTGTCATGCTTATATATAGGCGCCATTAAACGGTAAAAATGTTTTTAGTAGCTGAACTCAATATTATAGCAGTTTCTCTTGTTACAAAAAACAGTGAACAGGTATAAGACTAACAGCATATATACACTGTTGTATTGTTATACCATACTTGGTAAATTCACACAATATACTAAGTGTTCTGTAAAACAATGCATTAACAGCGTGCATGTCCATATATTACAACCCTTCAACAGATATTTCAACTATTTACTAACATATAATTACTTTTGAATAACCTTTCAGAGTGAGTGTGCATGATTACAGTGTATTTCGTTTTTTACATAATCTGTTGACACCTCTACATAGCTCTTCCCAAACACTCATGTAACATCGCCTTAATAAGGGGGGTTGTCATTAATTAACCCTTGACCTGTGCATTGTCATTCCAATCTTTGCAAATATTAACTGGCCTGTGAAAATGGACAGATCTTAACGGAAAATCCTCTCATGTCAACGTTCTCAATCGGACATGGTTAGTACTTGAATGATAGACAACCTCCCAAAATCAGCGGATGATTTTTTGGAGGTTGCCACACACATTGAAAGAACAATAAACCCTTTTTTGTGTAATATTTCCCATTCTGCTCAAGGACATATATTTCGGTTCGTCAGAACAACCGTAGAAAAAATCAGTAAAAATACTCATGTGAAAAGTATTCATTAGTTATTTATATTACAATTGCCAATCCATCAATAAAATCCAACTATTGTGTACTCGCACATTCGGATGTCCTGCTTTTTCCAGAAACATGGCAAACGTCTAAGCATTTTGAGGGCGTTATCCCGCTTCAAATGTATGTATCTGTTGATGACGACAGAAATTAGGTTTGTGCATCACTTTAGATCCACGCCGATTACACGCCATTTGAAGTCATTTTAGACGCAGTGAGGTGCGCGTATAATAACAGTTGCAAGGTGGTATGTGGGTCTGAATCACGTTTTGCTTATTTCTTATTTCTATTTTTTCGTAATACGCCTGTAATTTATACTGATTTATGTTTTAAGATATATTTCGCATGGTTTTTATTTCTTATATCCAGTATGTGAAAATGGTTGGAAATATTTTGACGGTCGATGCTACTGGTTCAGTAATTCGATAAACATCATACTTGACTGGTATTCAGCTAGAGACAAATGTGAAAGAATGGATAGCTTGCTTACGTCAATCGACGACGAGGCAGAAGAGAACTTCATTTTTTACATACTTACACGCATATTACCGGACTCTGCAAACGTATGGACTGGGGGATCGGATAACCAGGTTAGGAATTTCATATCTTATCTCATGAGGGAACCTACAATATCAAATTTATTTAATAAGTGTAGTAAGTTCTTTGACTTGCATTACCGAAACCGATTTCAATATTAGCCTACCCAGTTGCGATCATATAGATTTCTGAACCTGGTCAGTTTCTATGTGTGGGCTAGGTCGCGAGCATGGTGTTTATTGTTCAATTGAATTTTCCTTATGGCCAGAATGAAACACTGTAAAACATATAATTGAACGAGACATCACATATCACTTCTTTAAATATTTGCGATCTAGAGATAATGATCTTGGTGACAATATTTTGCCGACCCATGACATGAATTGTGTATGTGAATTAAACTGATCATATTTGATTTGCAAATAGGTCGATCAATTGTAACGTTTTCTGATCACATTATGATAAACTTTTTCTTTGTAAATACTAGTAACCGGAAGACAATCATAGAACAATATAGCTATATGTTTTAGTCGGTGGAATGTTACCTGACTGTTGCTAAAGCTGAAAGTAAATTTTGCATTTCAGAATTTGTTGATTTTTTTAAGATAATTATACGACTCCATGTGTGGAAACAAAGGAGATCATTTATATTATTTTGTATTTATATCGATAACTATATAACTATTTGTCAACCCTCAAAATAGTTATGACCTTGGCTTTATCGTAATCAATAAAACCTTTTCTAGTCGACAATTACTTGTGCCATACTATCACGTCGATTGGCCAGATCGTGGTCACGTGACAGTATATCAAGTTCTGGGTAATAATGAAAATCAAGTGACCTCGAATATGTTTTTATGTATGCGAAGCAAAAACGAAGCAAAACAAAGCAAAAACAACTAAACACATATAATATTTGTAGTGGTGAATCTTTGCATTTATACTGATATACGAAATACTGTAAAGACGGCGCAAGGACATCGCGTCAATTACGTCTTGAGTTTGCTGTGAAAGCTATAAAGCAGGAATACCTTACGTACATTGATTTTTCCTATAACATTTGCAATAGTTTTAACATTGTTTACAATATCAATTAATTTTTCTTCTCGAACCATGTTAGCTAACTCCAATAAGTTGATATTACCATCATATATTGAGCCAGATTATTATGTCGAGTAGAAACGTACGTCTTACAGTGCCAGATACAAGATGACTAGATCGAGACTAATGCTATAATGTTCGCATACTCTTCCCAGATAGAAGATCATTGGATATGGCATGGTGGACGAGAAATGCAATATACAAACTGGAATGCTGGAGAACCGAATGATAAATACAATAATGAAGACTGTATGCAGTTTAGTCTGACTTTATCAAATTGGAATGACCAAATTTGTAGTGAAATTTTGCCATTTGTATGTGAAAAACAAGCTTCGCATTATGGTAGGCATAGTAATTAAGTAACAAAAGACGTTCAGAAAACATCGACACAATTTATCAAGAGACTGTCAATAGATTGTACCTATTTCATTTTTTCTTTTTTGATTACAGGAATTGGCCAAGATGCTTCAATTTTATTTGTTGATTCGTCCTCTGCCAATATCTCGCATACAACAACATACATGTCCGAGACGTCCATCTGCACGTGCATTTCAATTCATATACAGTCACGTGGTACTATCTTAGCGTATAATAATGGTGTACACAGTTTGAAATTGGTGAAATCTAACGATCTCGAAATATGTGTCAACCATCGATGTGGACCACTGACAAACAGTATAATATATGGATGTTTCTATCACATCTGCATAATATGGATGGTACAGGAAGGGCATGTGGAGTTGTATATTGATGGATTACTGAACACCATCATGAATGTGAATGAATATCATACGTTATCTAGTGATGGATATTTAACTGTTGGTAATCAAATGACAACAGATGAGTCATTCCACGTGGAGATTACTTCCGTTAACATTTGGAGCAGACGCTTGGCAAGTAGCGATATGTTGCAAATGGCTGATAATTGCAGCAACACTGGTTCGTATGGTGATATTATTGCGTGGAGTGATTTTAAAATATGGAATCTACATCACGTTGTGATCAAAGACGCTGATAACTGCGGTGAGCAATAATATATTCCTCGCATCATATAGATGTATAGTATAACTTTAGTGTTTGTCGTTGTTAAAATATACTACTTTCAGCACTGTACCCAGGTCAAACAGTCATAAACTGTATATGTTATATATGTAGTTCATCGTAGTTCATTATCAAAATAGTATTTATGGTTTACACGAATTATTGAAACTTATATGAAATTGAGTAAATATTTCAAATATGTTCTTTGTTTCAAGAGTTTTCAGGCATAAACTGTATATCCCGCGAAATAACAGCATTATTGATGTATGTGTTCAAATAAATGACATTCCATTTCCATATATAGTTTTTATTCCGAAATATTAAATACTCTAGGTAAAAACTTAGGGTGTGTCATCGACCATTATCAAACGAGAGGAGATGATGAAATATGTGTATTTGAAGAGTAAACATAATCGGTAATGACATGTATCTGAAATGCAGATATCGACGGCAACTCTCGCGCTGTAACTGGGATTATTTAATACGAAATGCATTCTTATCTTAGACTGTAATGTGACGTGGTTTGAATTTGAAGACTCCTTATATTGGTTCAGTACTGACACAAACGACTGGTTTTCAGCAAAGAAGCAATGTGAAAACATTGACAGCTATCTTGTAAGCATCAATACTAAAGCTGAGAATGAGTTTATCTTTGACGTGATTAACACTGCTCATAGTGATGAGTGCTTTCCAAGCTGGTGGCTTGGTGGGACAGATCATGTAGTAAGTTACTGATACTATGATACAAATTGCATAGTCCACCTCAGAATACATATGTTGTATGAGTATACTTGTGTAGTATGCACCCCACGAATAATTATACTTACTCACAGGGTTAAGTGAGTCAATTAATGATAATGTAAGCTGACATGGAGGTTAACTCGAACAAATACAATCGGTAGAGTATATGTTCCATCATTTTCTCATAATGTAATAGATATCATGTTGTACTAAAATGACTATTCTAATGCACAATCCGAGACACTGTATTTGTATATACATGTATACCGTGACCTTGAGCTTTACCCTAACATGTAAATATTGGGATTACCAGAGAAACGTCTGTACTAGTAAAAAATGCAATAGCTATATTTTACTTGCAATTATATTGTGAACACAGAAACACGTGTCCTACTATGTCGACTTTTTCAGTCTGAATACATTTTTTTACAAATACTAAACTTATCAATCTAACCAGATCATGCTAATCACAAATAAAACTAATGCACATGTGAAGGTCCTAGCTATTTTCCCGTGTATAATGAACATTCATAAGATCACATTGTGATCTTGTGAATTAAACGAGCAACATGAGTAATAATTTTCAAAAGTGGTAGCTATGAGTCGCATGTGAGACAAATTTGCCGACTTTAAATGATAGTGGTGTCATATTCATACAGTTATTAGACTCTTTACCTCGTGGCCATTATGTCATGCTTTTACTCGATATCTGACAGTTTCATTCAGCACCCATTGTCTGCAAGAATAGTACTATTTCCTTCCTCTAATCAGTTCTAATTTACTAGTTTTTATTTTTCCAGATAATGCTTTTCTAAAATGAAATATCTTACCAATCAAAAAGTGGCAATTATTTTTCGTTAACATACAAGTATGTGTGCATTGACTAAGCATAAAGCATCAAGACATATTACACAATGGTTTTACTGAAATAATAGGAAACATAAATTTTGTTTGAAATATCGTTTATCATTCGGATAGTAGTAAAGTAACCATGAACGGCACTTTCATAGGCTGAGGGACAATGGGTATGGATTGATGGCACCAGCATCAGTTACACAAACTGGCATTATGGAGAACCAAACAACCACATGGATAATGAACATTTTATTGAGTTACTTTGTGGGAATTCGAATTGGAACGACGCCCCTGGGGAAGTTGCACATACATTCATATGTGAAAAGTCTAAATTGATTGGTAAGTATGTTGGTCTCATAATCCATTGTCATGGTCATGCAATTATTGCTTCTCTAACTTATACAGAAACATTTCTGTAACGAAATGTAACATCGAATAAGCTCAACTAATTATATTAGATGTTTGTTTTCTGCTTCAGAATTTGCTAAATATTAACTTCGATATAGTTACAGTAGATCAAATGACATAACAAAGATGATATATCTCCATGTTGATATTTTATCTGATAAGATGATACACAACAACACACACAATATATTAATGATTGTTGTTCTAATGTCAGCAGCAGACAGAGTGAATGCACTGATATGTTGGTCAATTCATATGACAAGTTAAATAGTAAATATATATATATATATATATATATAATCACTGGCTCTGTATGGTGTATTTCAAATTCTTATTCAAAGATAGGTGGTCTGCATACCCGGGGTATATTACTAGTCTGCACCGATTTCTGAAGCATCTGATCATTATAATACATATAACAAGGAAAGATATCTACACGAGTAAAAATTGCAGAAATTGGTGTAATAGGAAGTTATGCTCAGCCATCATAATGGCCGTCCTTAGTCTAATTCGTCACGCAACCAAAGACTAGCAAATTGCGCTCTGGTTTTATGGTGATGGTGAAAAAAACCTGAATGTTAACCGGTTCTTGCACCAAAGTGGCAAGCAAATAGCTGGAAAAGGGGAACCCAGACACGTCAGCCTTCCTGACACCATCCAGAAGGCCTTCATAGAGTGTGGCCAGGGTAGCATCTTGACAATGACAATATATAAATTGTTAGCATCAACATCAAATGATACTGTGTAACCAGCTTCAGGTGGACACTGAGGCCAAGCCATACCTGAAGAGATTTTGGGCACTATATTAACATACGGCTAATGTTGCAATAAATGATCTTTTTTCTAAAGATAGCAGCATCAGCAGAGGTTCATATAAGTATGATGTGGACCAGCTAATACCAATATCATTCACGTGGAAGTACACAATTTGTGGTTATGTACTCAGTATGTGAGAACCTTGTCCGATGTAATCTTGATTAAGTTGGCACCACAGTTGAATGATCTACAAAGTGGTTAAACGAACAGATAATACAACACAAGTTTATCAGCCTTGGCGACTGGGTATTGAATCTGGTGAACCTAGAGGAACCACGCTAGTTGAAATGGGCCAGCTCGCCAGAATGGGAGCAGTAATGAACAGCTGAGAAAGACTTTCAGTAGCTTTCACTTTCCAAAACTGATGTGACCAGGAACAGTGGAGAAGACTTTGTTTTAGTTGTTAGGGCATCCTCGGGTTTTCCATTAAATTATGCTGTGAGGGATGCATAAAAGACATAATTGAGTGTTTGATAGACTAGATAGCACGCCAACATCTGTACTATTGTTCAATCACTTGTCTTGATGGCAGAATGATTGTCTAGTGGTTATAAATAACCCTGGGACGTTGTGTCTTTTATCACTTTAGATCACTTTTAACAATGTAGTAGTTATCCGAAGAGACCTGTAATGTCTGTGAATGTCTTTGCTGATTAAAAGCATCAAAAATCTCGATGCTCAGACTGTTTACTAGACAAAACAGTTTCTGTTGCTTGAAGTTGCTCTAGAGCTAAATCATGATATCGATGCTCCTTATGCTCAGCTGTGAACTTTCCACTCATCATTTCTCCCTAAAGACAACTTTACGCATACATCAACAACATGTAACACATTTGCACATGCACCTGTTACACAAGCCATTTCAAGGTGGCTGACGGTTTTGTTATATGCTACACATAAAACAAAGCAGTATTATACGATCCATCCAACATTTGGAAAACATTATTACAATATTCTCAGTACAAATCATTTCCTTCATAATAAACAAATGCTGTGTATTTATATCTTTCAGCTGGTACTGTGGAATTTGTTTATCAATCAGACATTACAACTGAGAAATCGGTGCCAGATATTATACATCCTACTCTTGGTGTGACAAACAATTAACATCTTAAGACAAGGGAGGCAACAGGTATTCATTCATGATATTAATTTATCAACAACATGCATGTTATTTTAAGCATGTACAGTCGATTCATTGTCTGATGCACACAAGTATGTCTAATGTACAGTCAATTCATTGTCTGATAGACACATGTTTGTCGAATGTGCAGTCGATTCACTGTCTGATGTACACATGTTTGTCTAATGTACAGTCGATTCATTGTCTAATGTACACATGTCTGACTAAAGTGCAGTCGATTTATTGTCTGATGCACGCATATCTGACTAATGTACAGTCTGTAATTCTGCGCATTTTTACACCAATTTTACCTAAATACTATATTCTGGTGATGTAATATGATTCATACAAGAATCATAGCTATTTTGGCAAAGGATAATGACCTTTGACCTCCGATAAAAAAGTTTCCCCAGCCCCTATCTCCGTTTCTTTTTTTTTAGTTGTTCATACCATACCATACCTATCAAAATCAGCTGAAATTAACTTCTTTTAATTTTTTTCACAGATTGGCTCAATATATAGCTAATTTAGGGTTACTAATAATTAGTCATCATATCTCAATATTTTAGTTGGTAATTCATGAGGAAAACATGTAGTTCATTATATAAAGCGATGCTTGTACGTGAAATTGAGTTAACATTTTAAATATTTTCATTGTTTCAGGAATTTTCAGGCATAGAACTGTATTTACCGTGTCCGATAAAAAATATTCTACTTCCATAGTTTTTATTTCATTTCGAAATATGAAATATTCTTAGTAAAAATTTGGGATGAGTCATCGACCAATTTCAAACGAGACTGCTGGAAAAACAAACCGGAACGCAAAACAAACAGATGGTCCGTCCACGTCAGCATTGAAAACTAAATCCTTGTGTTTTCATTATTAAATTTCTTTGAAAATTATCCAATCTTTTCAAGAATACATAAATGAGAATAAACGTCTCCTTTTGGGCCGAGATATAATTCTATGTGCGGAACACTGGCAAATTTTATCTGACCCCGTCAGTGAGTCTTTGAAACTCGCTTTGCTCTGTTGATACAGTTTTCCAACCTCTTTGTGGCCACTCTGTCTATATACACGTGTATATGTGCAAATTATGACGTCCTGAGCAAATGTTTACTCAATTGGTAAAATAATTAACCATTTTTCAATGTTTCCAGTGAAATCTTTTGAGCCACTTTATGTATTGAAATACATTTAAATCAGTGCTTATTATTACAGCCATGAGATGATGAAATATGTGTATTTGAAAAGTAAACATAATCGGTCCTGGCATGTCTGAAATGCAGATATCGACGACAACTCACGCGCTGTAACTGAGATTATCTAAAACGTAATACATTCTTATCTTAGACAGTAATGTGACGTGGCTTGAATTTGAAGACTCCTTATATTGGTTCAGTACTGACACAAACAACTGGTTTTCAGCAAAGAGGCAATGTGAGAAAATGGACAGCTATCTTGTGAGCATCAGTACTAAAGCTGAGAATGAGTTTATCTTTGACATAATTAACGCTGCTCATAGTGATAAGTGCAACCCAAACTGGTGGCTTGGTGGGACAGATAATGTAGTAAGTTAATGATATTGATACAAATTCAATAATCCACCTCCGAATGCATATGTTGGATGTGTTTACACCCCACAAATGGTTATACTTACTCATAGGGTTAAGTACACTAATTAATGATTTTTTTTAAAGCAAATGCTGTGGCAAATGTCAGCTGATATAATTGAAAGGAGATTAATTCGAACATATACAATCGAACAAATCCATCATTTTCTCATAATCTAATACATATCACGTTGTACTAAAATAAGTATTCTAATGCAAAATTAGAGACACTGTATTGGTATATACATGTATATCCTAACATGTTAATATTGGAATTATCAGAGAAACGCCTGTACCAGTGTAAAATACAGTAGCTATATTTTACCTGCAATTATATTGTGAACACAGAAATACTTGTACTACGACGTCGACTTTTAGTCTGAATGCATTTTTTTTTCAAAATAGCTATACTACGAAGATAATTGAAAAACAAACACACTAAACATATCAAGCTAACCAGATCATGCTAGTCACAAATAAAACTTGTGCATTTGTGAAGGCCCTGGCTATTTCCCCGTGTATAATGAACGTTCATAAACTCACAATGTGACCTTGTGAATTGAACGAGCAAATGAGTACTAAGACAAATGTGCCGACTTTGAATGCCCTAGCTGTAACCGATAACATATTTGAGCTCATAATGTGACCTTTGCCAAAAAATAATTGTCTTAATAATTTTACTATATAGTACGAAAACACAAAAACTCACGCTGTATTTATATCTCTGAAATATGTGTTGCTGGTGATATGTAGAACACGTGGGCTAAGTTTGAATTCTATAATTATTATATTCTGGCGCAGGTAATTAATAATGCTAGCGGTTTCATATCCATACAGTTATTCCACCCTTTACCTCGTGGCCATTATGCCATGGCTTTACACAATATTTGACAGTTTTTATTCAGCACCCACTGTTACTGTTTTCTTTTTCTTAATAATGCTTTACTAAAATGTGGTCATTAATCCTCGTTAACATACTAGAATGGGTGCATTGGCTAAGAATAATGCATCGATAATGCACTTTGCTTACAAATGCATCTATATTTATTATTATTTATGATCTGCATATCAATGCATGTGGCCTGTTTATAATACACATATTAACACAATGGGTATACAGAAATAATAGGAAACATAATTTTATTTGTAATATCATTTATCATTTGGGTAGTAGTAAAGTCACTATGAACGTCAATTTTATAGGTTGAGGGTCAATGGGTATGGATTGATGGCACCAGCATCAGTTACACAAACTGGAATGCTGGAGAACCAAACAACGACATGGGAAAAGAACATTTTATTGAGTTACTTTGTGAGAATTCGAATTGGAACGACGCCTATGGGGAATTGGCGCGTAATTACATATGTGAGAAATCTAAATTGATTGGTAAGTATGTTGGTATCATGAGCCATTGTCATAGTCATGTAATTATTGCTTCTTTAACTTTAACTTTTCTTTAACATTGAATAAGCTCAACTTATTATATATTAGATTGTGTTTGTCTGCTTCAGAATTTGCTAAAAATCTACTTTGATTTAGTGACTGGAGATCACAGTATATAAACAAAACATTATATATCTCCATCTGGATATTTTATCGGATAACTTTATACACAATATTACAAAAAAATAAATTAATGACTGTTGTTCTAATGTCAGCAGCAGACAGAGTGAATACACTGTACATGTATATATGTACATATATATATATATATATATATATATAGCTTTTGCTCTGTATGATGTATTGCAAATTCTTATTCAGAAATATGCAATAAAATTGCACCGGGATGACAGTGGACAAATTGTTCTACCATAGCCTTTCATCAAGCATCAATGTTTGACAATGGTGACTATACATGAATGATATTTCACCAGCTCAACAAGGATTTTAAATGTATATATATATATATATATATCATTATTTACCACGCATATTGGTAGGGATTAATATACATATACGGCTCACACACATTACCATAGAAAACAATTAACGTTGCCTGTAGTCTCTACCTCATCTAAAAAGCACACCCAGTCAATTAGGTTCCAATGAGAGTTTGTGACCTCTAATGTGAGACCTATAGGGTGATTGGAGTATTTTGAAGTTGCTTTTAGAGGCCAGCAATAAACCCCTATGAGCCAGATGTACATAAGTGGTCCGCACACCTAGGGTACCGAATTCTCAAGCATGTGATCGTTATAAGATGTATAACAAGGACAGATTTCAAGTTTAAAAATTGCAAGAATTGGTGTAATAGGAAGTTATGCTCATCCATCACAATGGCTGTCCTTAGTCTAATTCGTCACGTAACCAAAAACTAGTCAATTGCGCTCTGGTTTCTTGGTGGTGGTGGTGAAAAAACCTGAATGTTAACAAGTTATTGCGCCAAAATGGCAAAAGAAATAGCTGGAAGAAGGGAACTCAGTCACGTAAGCAACATCCAGCAGGCTTTCATAGGCCTTCATAGAATGTGGCTATGGTAGCATCTTGACAATGACAATAGATACATTGTTAGCATCAACATCAAATGATGTTATGTAACCAACTTTAGGTCAAGGACGGTAGGCATAAGTGTCAGATAAGCCAGGACTAATGACAATTTTTAAATGTTTGAATAATTTGAATAATAACAATACATTTACTTTTAATAACTATGTCTAAATGTACTTTATATATGTACACAATTCTGAATGTACCATTCGCCATTGGCAAATATCCAAAAGAAACGATTTTGTTTTCTGCTTCACGCTCGCGTGAACATTTCTCGTTTCCTTGGTTTCCGCCATAAAGGAGAAATATTTAGCGAAACTATAGACGGCGTATGACACAGTGTGTTCCTTTTTTGGACACATCGCTTACCAGACTTCTCGTTCACGAACATTATTCATGGTGTTCATAGTTGACGGTCGAGTGCCAAATAACCACATCATCATTATTTTAGTGTAAAATATTAAGTACTTTTTTATGTGATGGTTTTAAACAATCTTTATTAATACAGAAATAAACCAAATTTGTCATGGACATATTGAAAGTTTTGCTTGATCGAGCCTATTTTTGAGATATCGCACCCTGACGCCCGCCAATTGTACAAATATTTTTCAAAATCAGAGTCACCTGTGAAGTTGGTTGTACACAACACATCAGTAGCTGCGGTAGTGTGAGGGTATATAGTTGTTTTATTTCCGGGATGCTTATTTCGCCCGTCATTGAAGTAACTACGCATCTAGTGACAGCGATGCATCATGAGTGACGGAACACCATCGATTATTAAAGTTTCTGCATTTCACAGCAAACATTCGATATTAAGCCAAGATTATTGAGTTATGATTTTTAATGATCGAACATTGTGTTACCTTGTTTATATAAGGCAGACATGCATAATAATGCAAAGAAGAGCATCGTACACGTAAGCAATGGTACGAGCATTGGATAAAAAATTGCAGGTCACGTGTTCTATATGGCGAAAACCTATTGGTTAGCTTTGGATGTGTCATACCCCGTCTATTATTATGAAGAGTGTGATAGAAGCGTCCTGCATTCGAGATTTTTTTCAAAAAGCGCGCGGCCATGTCTTGTACGCGCTCGACGTACGTTTTCTAAAACTCAAGAGTCTGAGCAAGACTCAAAACCAATATATGTACGAATTCCAGTCAAAACATGTCACCACGGTAATGCTCGTAGTACTGTTTTTTTATTTCTAGAATGCTGCTAATAACTTTCAAGGAGGAAAATATTCATGTATTATCTCTAGTAATTTATTAACCCAGGCACTTTTGCCTACCGCCCTTGCTTTAGGTGGAAACAGAGGCCAAGCCATATCTGAAGAGGTTTTGGCACTATATTAACATTCGGCTCAGGTTTGCAATAAATGACCTTTTTTTCTTTACGATAGCAGCATCAGCTTTTGAAGTTCATATAAGTATGATGTGGACCAGCTTATACCAATATGCATACACGTAGAACCTCACAATTGATGGTTCAGTACTCAGCATGTGAGAGCCTTGTGTGATGTCCGCTTGATGTAAGTTGGCACCACAGTTGAATGAATCTAGAAAGTGGTTCAATAAACAAATAATACATCTCAAGTTCATCAGCCTTTGTGACTGGGCTAGGAATCTGGTAAACCTGGAGCGACCACACTGAATGAAATGCCCCAGCTCGCCAGACTGGTAGCAGCAATGAACAGCTGACGAAGACTTTAATTAGCTTTTACTTTCCAAAGCTGAGATGACCAGGAACAGTGGAGAAGATGTTTGTTTTTAGGGCATTATCGTGTTTTCCATGAAATTATACTGTGAGGGATGCTTAAAAGACATAATTGATGGTTTGATAGACTATACAACACGCCAAAATCAGTACTATTGTTCAATCACTTGTCTTGATGCCAGAGCTTCAGGAATGATTTTTCAGTAGTTATAACTAGCCCTGGAACTTTGTGACTTTATCACATTAGCCCACTTCTAACAATGTAGTAGCTATTTGAAGAGATCTGAAAGGTCTGTGCATGCCTTTGCTTATTAAGATCAACATTAATCTAGATGGTCAGACTGTTTGCTAGACAAGGCACTTTCTTTTGCTTGAAGTTGCTCTATAGCTATATCATGATGTTTATGCTCTTTGTGCTCAGCTGTGAACTTTCCATTCATCATTTTTCCCGAACACAATTGTATTGTATTGACAAGCCCGTTTCCGTCAGTACTATGCATACTTTCTGTGTATAGAAATATTCTATATTTAGCTCTAATGTTTAACAGGTGTTGGTCGTTGAAATAATGTGTGGCTATGCACATGGTCATCATTAGGTACTTCCATTCATGCTGTAAGAGGGACATTGAATTAAATTTCATGATCCACAATGTGTCATTCATGTCTTAGCTGAACTTTACGTTGTGCAGAACACACTCATAGTAGTTGTGTATTTTAAAGCCTTTTTAAAACCTAGTAATCCAGATTGATGTTCTTGACATTATTGCTAGCACTGACATCGCCTTTGGAGGGAATACAGTATGAAGTATAAATATTTGCCATAAGTATTCAAAATTATGATAGCATGCACGGTGTCAATGCCTTGGTGCAATATGTACTTTTGCTATTTGACGGGTTTCCAGAGGTAGGTGTATGAGTAGTAGATCTCATAACTAACATAACTTTATTAATTGTGGTCTTCTTCATGATGAAGAAGCTCAGGTTATGCACCACAGTTAAATTGTCGTCATAGTGATGATAATCACCAAAAATGAAGTTCTTAGAACAATGATGCCATATTCCCATGCTTTGAAACAAAAAACAGAAACCGCTGGCTCTGCTTGATATTCCTGGGATTGTTGATGATGATGACAGATTGACAAGCACATTTGAACTTAAGAATGTTTCATAAGCACTTGTTAGAGTTATGCTTGTGACTAAACTGACTCAGAGTTTTTTCGAACTTGGAGTAATTTTTTAATTATACTTCAAACATGGCAGAAAAATAGCTTTGTGAATCTAATGCAATTGACCTATTCGCCAGGACAAATGGTATGGTTGTATGGACGACACAGATGTGTTTAACCTGACCCGAGTCTCACAAACACAGATAAAAGGAAACCTGGTGCTGCGCTCCATTAACAATATTTAGGACAAGTTAAATGCTGTTACATCTCAGTTGCTGTTGTGCTAGTGGAGAACACCTTACAGATGTCAACACTGGAGTGGTTTTAGAAATAACTTGCATTTATCCTCTGGTGATGAACAATTAAGGCATGAAACTAAATAGGTTAAAGAACCTTAAACATAAGAGCCCCACCAACGTGGAGGAAGTACTGAAGAGTGTAGAAGCGGTGAGAAAAACAATCAGTGGAATCCTGGCCGACGACACCATGCTCGTCGAGTGAATCTGCACATTCTATGATTCTATAATCGATTGATCTGGCCATGCTGGTGTTGTCTCTCCGCAGCAGTAGCGAATCTCTAGCAGAAAGAATAAATTGTCATCAGACGGGTAGGGGTCGAAGTGTAATTCAAAAATTACCTAAAGAGCCTTGGATTTTCCTGGCTAAGCTATCTTACAAGCATTGTACGCTTCTCGTAAATAGCATACTCGCTGAAAATGTACTGGTGCATAGTGTTCCTAGCTTGCTCTTACATGCTTAGTGTCGATAAGATGACATGCTAATGAAACTTTGAAAGTGTCAGTAAGTTGTCTATGACCCCAACTGCAATGAGGTCCTTTTCATCTTTTGATTTCGCACTGAATGAGAAGATTAATTACAATGCATATTCCAAAACAAAAAGTAATACTGCAAGACACCATTCTATATTAGACTCGGGATTTCCAACATTATGCTAGAATTATACTTTATTATAAAAATGACTGCAACAAATCATGTATACTCTTCAGCTATGTCAAAGTTTTGTCTATTAAATTATGTTTTGTCAGTATTCACATTTTACTTTTGTTTTCTTTTTTCTTTTTTAATGGCTAAATAGTGTGGTTACATGGGCACTCGTGACTATTGGTAATTTTGAGGTGAAGGGAAGAAAAATATTGAGTTCTGTTTTTTTTTGTGTGTGAGCAACAAATTCAGAGCGTAAGTTGTACACTATTTCAAGACAGATTGGCAACATATCAGAAAATAGTTCAACAATGTTTTACTCTGTAATTTCTATCCATACGTATTTTCAATGACAAAGCAAAATATAATATTTTTGTTATCACAATTTTAGACTTTTCCAAACTTTATAGTACCATACCATATTACACTTAAACATATTATACATCAAGCTTTTTTTAAAAAACAAGTTCAAAAACAGCTTTTATGTTAGTGGTAAAAAAAACGTTCTGCACACAAGGTCACATATTTAGTATTTTTGAATATGTGGTTGACAACATATGAAGCAGAATTGATTTAGAAGATAAAAATACTACATTTTTTCATATAGCTAGCAATATCGAAATGCTGACTTTGAAACAGATTGCTATGTTCCACGATGCTAAGTTAATGTTTTTCAAGAAAATCATTTAGGCGGATGATCACTGATAGTTTCAACAAATCTATCAGAATACTAAATTAGTTATTGTAGAATTCATTTTGGTTAATCTGATTTAAAGACCATCAACTGTTGTTAGACATGTTACAATAAAAAAGCACCATTAGAGTACGACTAGCTTTAACATTCATGCTATGTTGTCACGTGTGGAGCTTGATGTGCTCATTTTACTTAACATGTGTTTACACCGAAGTTCATATTCAAGCCATTGATGTAGTATGTTTGTTTTATATTTTGAAGAACCTTTATCAGCTGTTTGAATGAATTTCCAAATATGTGATTAGTTATTTATGTGCCGATTAATTTCAAACTTCACTGATACTTACCAGACATTCTATCGCCCATATCGCCCATATGTGATTCAGGTGTCCGGATGGCATCCATATTGTGGCCGAAAATACAATATAATCACACTTTTTCATCACTCTTGTATCATATGTCAGTCGTGAGCTGATGGATTTGGTTTACCATTGTTACATTGATTAAACGATGGTGTCATGATGTACGTTATTTTTTTAAATCAAAATCTTTGACTTTTTTGAAAAATGCTGTTTCGAATCCATATATCCAACGTGCCTTGAAACGTAACATATACATTATACTTTATATTTTACACGCTTTTGTTTAATGATCAGAATCATAATGGCTGAATTATATTGTAGTCATTTCACGGCCACTAACGTTTAAGTAAACTATGGTCGTGAATGATTCTGTTCAAACTTTAAACATACGTTGAATATAATGGTACCGTGATGCATATAATTTTATTTTTCAGATCAAATTAAAAATGACTAGCGGCAATTTTGTAACAATATCTTTGACATGCTTCTACCGATCCCAACTTGACATATACCTCATATATTATATCATAACATGCATAGGCATATGGTTCTGTTTCATGATAAAATTCGAGATGGCCAAATCGCGGCCATTTTAGTTCCAAATCAACATCAAAACCAAGCATTCCTGCCATTCAAGAACTGGAATTCGGTCCTGCATGGACATATGTCCATTAAACATAGTCGGTCCGTAATTCACGATTGGGTCAATTTTTTAACGAATGCTGTTTTTGAAGTTCTATTGCTAACAACGCTGAACTGTTCAAACTTTACACATCGTCAACAACATATAACACATTTGTACATGCATCTGTTACACAAGCTGTTTCAAGGTGGCTGACGTTTTTGTTATATGCGACACATATAACAAAGTAGTATGATACAATTCCTCCAATATTTTGAAAACATTATAACTATATTCTCAGTACAAATCTTCTCCTCCATAATAGTAAACATAGGTTGTGTATTTATATCTTTCAGCTGGTACTGTTTAAAATGTTTATCAATCAGACATTACAACTGATTTTTCAACGGCACCCACAACAAAGAAATCGGCGGCAGTTATTATATATTCTACTCTTGGTGTGACGAACAATAAACATTTTAAGAATACAGGGGAAATAGGTATTCATTCATGTATTGTAAAGATTAACAACATGCATACTATTTTAAGCATGCATGCCAATAATTTAAAGCTATATGCTTCATTGTCTGATGTTCAGTCGTTTCATTGTCTAATGCACACATGTCTGTCTAATACACAATCGAGTCATTGCCTGATGCACACATGTCTGACTAATATACAGTCGATTCATTGTCTAATGCACACATGTCTGTCTGATGTAAAGTCGATTCATTGTGCGATGCACACAAATTAGTCTGATGTAAAGTCGATTCATTGTGCGATGCACACAAATTAGTCTAATGTACAGTTGATTTATTGTCTAATTCACACATATTAGTTTAATGTACAGTTGATTCATTTTTTGATGCACACATGTCTGTCTAATGTACAAGTGATTCATTGTCTGATGCACACATTTCTGACTAATGTACAGTCTATTCATTGTATGATGCACACATTTCTGACTAATGTACAGTCTATTCATTGTATGATGCACAAATGTTTTTTCTAACGTACACTCGCTTCATTGTATGATTTACACATGTCTGTCTATGTGCACATTTCAGTACTCAAAAATGCATGGTTGGAACCTTACAATCTGTCTCAGAATTAGGGAGTATTTTTTTTTCACCGAAGTTAACCATAAGTATTATTTTGTTGAGATTGGGTAAAGTGGTTTAGAGGTGGAGAAGACAGCGTGTCAATAGAAAGGTCAACATATGGCAACTACAAAATAAAAAAATGGGCTGTTGGAAACAAAACCATATATTTATTTGAATATTTTGTACAATTCCGTGACAATAAACATATATTTTTGCCATTTAGTATTTTAAAATAAATAAATATGAAACATCAATAATTCAACTCATACCATGTTTCTTATAAAATAAACACTCGTCTGGTTTGGATATAATTTATAGTCCTGGAACGTGTGTTTATGAATGATTTATTAGTAACTTTACACTATGGGTCATTTACATCACAGCGTTATCAATGCAGACCCGGTAAAGTCGATGTATAATCGACTCAACACACACATTTGATCACCTTTCACTAATCTGCGTTTAAATTAGGGCTACAACGTGCCACATATAACATTTTGTTTTAAAAGAAATCAATTTCATATTCCATAGAGCTTGTAAGTCTCGAACACCATGAAAGGAATTACGGCCACACAACCACAAGTAAGAAGGCTGATGACTTAGATACAACATACGGAAAAGATTTGACAGGTATTTAGCTATACTATACTATAAAACAAACTCTGACCTAGTTTATGGAGTATGACAATATTTGGCGCGGTGTATTAGGTGGTATCGAGTTCTGTGTGTAAATCGACTGAAATTACTGCATTTCCGTATCTAAAAATCCAGACAAAATGTATGTAGTAAACTTCATAATGAGGTTTTGTTATTAGACATAATGACGATTATGCCCAATAGTATCAGAATATCCCCATATAGACGTTTCTCTATTGCGTGTAGGAAATATCAAGTGATTAAATATCCGTAACGATAGTGGAATGATTTGACGAGACGCCATATTTTGTTTGCAAACCACCTATACTAACATGTATGTGTATGTGTCGTCGCCATGTATTAATTTCTCTGTGATGGTTTTGTGTTGGCCGATTTCTTTCAAACTTGGCAGGCAACACCTTCACTCTAGTTCGTAAATTGATAATTAAAAAAAAAGGCATGGCCGAAGTTGCCATGGCAAGAGCAAAAAAAATGATTTTTCAATACCTCCGCGGCAAATTTATCTTATTATATCGTTTTTTTATGTATGCAGTATATTTAATTTTATCTTTCTGTATATAGATAATACTCTGAATGTGAACAATACCACAAATTCGGTGACAATTAGTATGGACAAACACGGTGACGATTTGAAAGGTAAATAAAAAAGAATTTAAACTGAGTGAGACATGTTAATGTGTTTCGACATATTATACAGGTTTTATTATAAATTGTATTGTTGTCCTTTGTTTGAATAATATCGACACTAACAATAACTTATACATATATCTATTGTCTTCATAGGATGGCTATTATGCAATGGCCTTCTCTTAGTAGTATTTGTAGTATGTGTCGCTATTCTGCTTTTGTGCTTCGACATTTCACGCTCTCGATGCTCGGAATGCGGCAAGACTAACACAAAACGAGCAGCCCGTAATAAAACGTACAACATACGACGAGAAATAGAAATAGAAGAATATAACGAAAGCATTGAAATGGGCGATAACCCAGGACATATATGGCACATGACGTGAAATTAAGATACGCCATAAAAGTCTGATGATATGATAACATGCTGCCTTAAGGAAAACGTTGCAGTATTAATGTGATTACCGTATTATTACCGAATATTATTATTATTTATTATTATTATTATTATTGCAAAAATTGTCTTTCTTTAGATTTAATGAATGTAATAAATATCAGTTTAAAAATTAACCCATTATTCAGTGAGGGCTTCTCAAAATATATATACTCTGTATGGGATTACATCATACGTCTTTGAGATCATAATGTACAGATAATGCTGATATTTTATAGGACCTACATGTAAAGAATACTCCACAAATATAATCTAAAAAGACATAAATACGATGAAAGCAGTCTGATTGACCAATCCTTTTATAGCATATATGGTCAATTGTGAACTTGAACTTACCATACATTAATCTAAATGTTTGGTTCTCCCAGTGAACGGATGGGAGAATGTGTATTTGAATAGGTGTTCAATGTAGATATCACTTGATGTTTCATTATAATAATCTTGTAAACATATTTAAATTCCTAAAGACGTTGATTAGATTGCACCGCATTGAAGATGACTTTACTGTTAGAACACTACAGCTTGCTTTTACTTCGATTTAATTGACAACAAATCTGTTTATTGTCACGGAATTGTACAAAATATTCAAATAAATATATGGTTTTGTTTCCAACAGCCCATTTTTTTATTTTGTAGTTGCCAGGATACTATGAGCTCGCAAATATTGATTACAATGATATTCACGTAGAGATAATTTCCACCTTCTCGTTTTGTGCCCACCATATTGGTTTTGTTTCATTGCATTCGAAACACGTTCTATGGCAGGACATGATGACGACTTTGTGACATTTGTGTATCCTTACAAGTAATGTAAGATGAATTGGCATCCGTACAAATATAGTAATCTAATAACAACCCTCCAAAAACGAGAGAAATAGTATTGCTTCCAACACACGCCTGTGCATCTATGGGATTTCCCATGTAAAGTAACGTAAGAGGGCAATGAATCGAGTACACGTGTATGCCGCTCGCCTTTTACATCTCAGTAAGGAGTAGCTCCACCGTTGTTCCGAATAACAGCTTGCATCCTTGATGGCACCGAACTGACACGTTCATGGCGTTTTGCTAATGGTACACTTTGAAGCTTTTCTTTTACTGCAGTGTACAGCTCGGTGGATAACTTTGTCATATGACACCTCTGTACAGCGGTCCCAATTTGGTTCTACATGTTTTTTATCGAGTTTAAATCAGGACTATTCGATGGCCTCTATACGACCAAACGGCTTGGGGATATCAAACCATTCCATTGCAAGCTTGGCACGGTGAATAGATGCATTGTCATGCCGAAACAGGGAATCTGCTCCCATAGTCTCATGTACACTCGGTATTATGTAATTCTCCATTATATTGAGATATCAAAATTAGTTGAGACGTTCATCACATTTACACACATGTCAAACACCATTGGCGCTGAAACATCCCCATATCATAACACTACCACCGCCATATTTTACAGTTGTCGTGTTATGATTCATCTTGTCACAGGCGAATATATACGAGCAAACGATGCGAAACATCTTAAACCTTAATCCATCCGACCACATCACTCTACTCTAACCCTCATTGGTCCACTGTACAAGGATGCGGGCAAAGACCATTCGTGCTTGTTTATGCGGGTGTGTCAGTAGAGGTTTTTTTCTCCGCCACGTACGGGTACATGTTTACTTCACATAAACGTCCATGCACAATGGAGACACTATTATTTTCATTTCATTACGTATTCTTAGTGCTGTTTTGAACCGATCTTGCATACTGATCCACAAAATTGTCCGATCTTCACGCACTATTTCTCATGGTCAGTCAGATCTTGGAAAATTCGCCATATGTCCATACATTTTCATTTTGCCAGGTTGTTACGAACACAACGCTCAGAAATTCCCAAAGAACGAGCTTTTGTACAATTATTCCTACTCGAAGTATGCTGTGCTGAAATCAGACCCTTCATAAAATCCAAAATCTGTAAGGCTTGGGGCATATTCAATTCAAAACTTGCGCGATATTCACAAAATAGACAGAGCTATCAATGCAAAGTTTTGTAAAACAGAGTGACAGTTGCTATGAAATTCCCGCCCTTTGACCCTGACTGAATCGCGCTAGAATCGCGATCGGCGACTACAAATTCACCACATTATGAATATTTATAAAATGGGCGGAAAAATTACAACGTTAAACAATGGAACACTATTATGCAAATTGTATACTAACGTCATGACGCGCCATAGCAAAACAACGGTGAAAAAACACCGTGTTAAAACTATCGGATTTTCGTGTCTGTATGATCGAGTAATGGTGCAAAATAATGAAATTGGTTCTTTAACAGTGACAGTTTTCCAAATCGTGCGCATCTCGACAATACTGTTGACGTGTAGTGTATAATGAAGAAACATTAAATCCTTTTATTGTCTTTTACTGGGTAGTCGTATACATAATCGTTCAAAATTCTAATCACTCGATCTTCATTTCAAAAGTAGCCAATCCTAAATCATGAAAATCAGTCTATAACTAGATAACTAAAATTGCTATCAATACATTTTTAGGACATGAAGAATCATTAAAAAAAGTTCCATAATGATTTTAATGGAAATCCAAGGTTCATATCTCAAAGGTAAAGACCTTCTTCTAAAACATTTATGACACTGTTTAAGTTATCTTTAAACGAAGATAACATTTAAAAAATAGAATTCCATGACAATCAGATCCAAATCTCTCAAAAAAATCTAATCGATTGATTCTTGTTTCAATAACAACTGATTCTATAAAGCTTGTAGCAGGTCGATTTTATTATGACTGTACACCTTCAAACCACTCGGACTCAAACAACTTACTACAACACGCACATGCGCACTAATACATATTTATGTGATCATGTCTTAGTTAAGTCACACAACAGAATCCTGCCCACAACTGAATAATTCAGTTTATGGCTGTATCGTGTTCCATGTTCAAGTGATTGTCATAAATGTGGGAGTGTCACAGTGTAAGGCCTGGTTATTGTTATTGAGAGGGGCACCCACACAACTCCCACTCGACAGGGAGTATTTCACTGCTAAAATGGGGTAGACAAGACAATAGCACTGGAAATAAAATACACACACCAAAATATCACGTTAATGCTCCTGGCTTTAATACCTCTCAAAATAATTACAAGAACAAAGCACAGAATAATACAATGAATAAATTCACTAAAATAGGGCATTCGGCATTGGTGATAACTCACAGTTCCAGCATGTAAAAATTCATGACAGTCAATGGCTTCTGCAACACAACGACGACGAAATGCAGAAGTATTACTTGCAGGGGAACGCTGTTATTCTGGAGCGAACTGCACAGTTACAATATCGCAGCATCAACACACAGGGTACTCGGTGGAAATGGTAGACCACACATGTCCTCGGTCTAGCTAATTTATAGCCAGTAATGGCTCAAATGCAAATACACCACCTGATTTTCCACATGAGACAATCAGAATGTGGTATTGCTAGCATCCGTTTCACGTAGGCAACTCAGTAGATCGTAAACATCCTTTTTTATGTAAACCACAATCACATCAGGCAGATTCCAATTGTCCTTCCAGAGTTGTAAACATTCTTTGTTATGTAAATCACAAGCACACCTGGTAGATTCCAATTGTTTTTTTCAGAGTAGTATGACCTGTCAATCACCTTTATGACAGTTATATACGGCAATGCACACAATTTTCTTCCATGATTCCATGCACACTCCTGTTTGAAGGGTTTAAAGTATATGACAAAAACATAGAATAAAAGATGATAAGGGAGGAATGTACCCGGATGGAGGTAGACATTGCACAATGTCAGATAGACATTGAATATATTTACCAGTAATGTTTGAATCTGATTAGTTGTCATGATCATCATGTATTATCATATTGAATAAATATTGAAATCTAAAATGTGGCTCTCCAACGTATAATATATTGTTGTTTATGAACATGAATGCGTGTAATGCATATCATGTCATAAAAACAAAACAAAAACACTCGACTTATTCACAATTTCAAATTCATAGCAGTCAAGGGGATTAAAATACAATAGGTTTCATTAGAAACTTGAACTGTAATAATTTGCTAGACTGTGTAAAATTGTTTGATTATATATTGTGGACATCGCTCGACACACCCATGCCGTAGGAAATAAGTGTAAAATTACTACTCTAGTCTGGTGCTAGTATGATACAAGATAGATTTCATCGAATGACTAATTTACAAGTCTGTATTATTAATAACTTGATTTCATGTTCTCATTACTCTACGAGACTATTGAAAGATGTCACGTTCGTTTACAAATTTCTGGTCTGTGTTGAGTATTTCATAGGTAAGAACATAGTTTTATGAGCATGACATAAACAATATAATGGCAGATGTCAGGTGTTATATTACTTTATGAATCAGCCTCAAATCATACATCGGCTTCAGTAAGCAGGTGTGGCGACTGCGACCAGTTACAAGTGAATGATGCAGCGGATTTAATTTTATTGTAAAAAAATGGTTTATAGAGCGACACTGAAATTCATTGCAAGTAAGTTGAAATCTAATATTGGGAAATACTGGGATTTCGTGTTCTCTTCTGTTTCAAATGATTGACATAGTTGGCATACAAATCATTAATGTGTTTTTATTCAGACTAAACGGCGTACATTATTCATGTTGTAGATGTCTTCGATGGTTCTGTTGTTATTTTACACACTGATCATGTGACTAAAACAGTAACGTAGTGTCTAGTCTCCAAATCATACATACATTGTTGTAATCATTCAAACATTTTGTTAAATAATATTTCTCTACACTACCCAACACCATCGTAATAATTACATGGGTCAGACAGTGAGCGGGAATGTGTTACCTCACGAAACATATATTTACGATTATCTATGTTAATAATCTTATATTATTATTATTACTGTTGAATTTCAGTATTTTGGTTTGCTACATTCACTGGTATTGGCTTAAGCTCCGCAGCGAACGACTCAGGCACGTATTCCCTATACTTTGTTGTGCAGCTTCGAACAGTGTGCAGCATATCTTTATTAGATAATGCGAATTAAAATATTATGCGTTATTTACAAGTTTATAGAGAGGACAAATGCAATAGTTTTCGCCACTTTTATTATTATAGGCATTGAAAAAGGCGAGAACATTGATGCCATTTATTAGATCGTCTGTTAAGTATCTTAAATAAAATTAGTGTCCCTTTATTATCATCATATTCAATTAAAAGTACATATGCTTTGTTATTTATCACAAAAATGTACATTTGAATCAACCAGCAAATGATTAGTTAATAATCATGAAGATGAAACATTCTAAATGAGACAGAATATAATAGAAACTGACACAATAATAGTTCCTAGTTTGTAAAGTGAAGAATTTATTATAATGCAATGCAAAGTTTGTAGGTAGGTTATGATGCAATAACATACTGGTATAGAAAAATAATCAGTAGACGAAGATAACATTATATATGTGAAGCTGATCGTAGATTTGACATAAAGTAACACCACAGTGTTGCATCACGCTGTACATCTGTGGGTATTTTGTTAGTGATTCAATCATTGATATGTTCCTATATTTTTGAATATTAGCGCTCTATTATTCATTTCCATGATGCTCAGAATATTTGTGAATAAACATATATATTGGATGTTCAAGCTTGTCTTATTATTTTGCGAACTCCAAAGCAGATTTATGCCCGAATTTTTAATTGCCCAAATAATTCGGTGTTTTTGTAAAAATATATTAACACAATTGCGGGAAGTCTCTGAAGGCCACTGAACTGTTAATAATGAATGCCTAGACGAAAGTTGGATGGTGATATGTCAAAATTACACCAATTGGTGAACTGTATTTTGGAATTACAGTCTGTATTTACAGTCATGGACATACAATGGGGCTATGGTCAGCAGCGGCGGCAATATCATCATCAATATAAACCAATAATCAAACGTCTCGCCCTCGCATATAGTGAAGCTGACATTCGAAGAGCTAAAACGTTAAACACAAAGTATGGTAACTGATTGCCATGAAATGCCAGGAAATTGTTTCAATGTACTGATTTACAGAATTAATATCGAATTTAAACATTTAAAACATTATATTCAGCAGTTGCAAATGATTATTATCCCCAAACAAACAGAAAAACGTAGGTGGGATCAGTTTTGCTTGGAAGTTTATAGTCTTGCTCTTATACATACAAATTAAGTAAATTACGAGAAAGTGATCACGAAGAATCACTAAGAAGTGCCCATGTAGACGAGGCGTCTTCTCTATGGCATACAGTTTGGCTTGGCAGAGCAACGGTGGAAAAAAATCACTATAAATAGATTCACGTCCATTACACGCTAATTGAAGCGATTTATTGACGGTTACTCTGACGCAGTGAGGTGCGCGTATAATGACAGTTGCAAGGTGGTTCATGTGTCCGAATCCCGTATTGTTAGTTTATGTATTCGTATCACGCCCGTAATTTATATTTTTTTTTATAAGATATATTTAGTTGTCGTTTTCATTTTCTATATCCAGTATGTGGGAATGGTTGGACAAATTTTGACGGTCAATGCTACTGGTTCAGTAATTCGATGAATATCATACTTGACTGGTATTCAGCTACAGAAAAATGTGAAAGAATGGATAGCTTACTTACGTCTATCGACGACGAGGCAGAAGAGAACTTTATTTTTTACATACTTAACCGCATATTACCTTATTCTAGAGACGTGTGGATTGGGGGATCGGATACCCAGGTTAGCATTATGTATCTTATCTCATGAATGAACTACAATATCAAATTTATTGTAGCTCTTTTATTTGCATTACCAAAACCGATTTCAATATTAGCTTATCAAGTTGCGATCATATTTGTTTCTGAATCTGTAAGGTTTCTATGCTGATCCAAAAACTGTAACATTGTAACCTGTAACATCATTGAGCAAGACATCGCACACCACTTCAAAATAATTACAATCTAACAATAATTAACAATCTTGTTGGCAATATTTTGCCGCCCAATGACAACTTCACATTTCCCGGTATTATTATTATTTTTTATAGTGATTACATTGTTTTCATATCTTTAGTTGAAACATATATGTTGGTTAGTCATGTTTGTTCACCGACACTGCCAAAATATAATAAGTTTACAGTTTACCTAAGCTACCCGCCTATATACAAACACTTCAAAAGTATAAGAATTAAGATGTTAACGTTTATTTCCTGGCTTAAATGCGCAACACAAGTATACACATATTTCGTAGAATATCACAATTTGTTTATTGTAAAAGCTTTTGAAATTTATTAACACTTGGTTGAAACGAATAATGTTGGGGGGTTAAATTTTGTCTTAGGCTGGACAGATCAACAGAAAATGATATTCATCCTCGACTAAATTTGCACGACATACTTTACAGATCTTCAATTCTAAGGGGCGGACCCCCACACAAAAATGCGGAAAAGTTTCAATTTAAAGATGAATATCTCTCCAGTTGTAAGGCACTCGTGAACTCAATGTAATTACGTAATTTTGGTTTCAAGGACATAGCCTCGCTGTACAAATAGCCGTCGCCCAATCATTTCTATCTACGTCATTCAGATTACATAGAATAGGCATTTCTGGGAATTATCGTAGGAGAAAGTTCTGATAGTCTGAGCCAAAACGTAATACAACTGTTAAGCGTGGAAACAATAGCTTCTTACAACTTTTTTTATATGTACCCTTTTAATTTAGTCGTAGTATTGGAATCCCCAAATCCCAGATCTGTATAGGAAACGAATAATTGAATCAAATAATTTGAAATTGATGTCAAAATTAAACCCATTAAATTTAACAGAAGCCGATGAAGGAATCCTGAGAGTTTTCCCAGCCTGGTCCGCTGAAGTAGAAACTGCTCTAAACCAAATATTTCTTGAAGAAAGCACGAGATATATAACATTTATAATAGGAAACTACTTCTCTTTCTTCCTTCATGATACCACTTTTCGATTTTTTGTGTAAATTAACTATAATACACCACTTGCGATAAAATATTAATCAGAATCTACATGTTTGCAAATGAGTCACAGAAAATGGCGACATAATCATCGATAAAATACATAATTTATTCAAAAAAAGTAAGTAAACTTATAATTGTTAATTGAGTTGCTTATTTCCGATCATATAATTAGTTCAAGGATTGTTGTATTATCCATGAGTGATTGTTTGGAAATGTGACATGTATCTGGAAATGTACATATTCACTGTTGTGTTAATGTTTATAATGCACAATTATCATGTTAAATGTCGACGATACACTGATTGCGCACATGAGAGATTAGCCATGAACGGGGAGATGCTGATTTCAAAAACAACAATCTGCAACAAATTACTACATAGTAAATCATAGAATCATAATATATTTACAAAACAACTTGACAAAGAAAGGTCATCTCCTAAAACTTACAGCAACATAATCGTGTTAATACAAATGCGGTTCAAAACTAAGTGATGTAAAAAGTATATATAATATTTGTAGTGGTGAATCTTTGCATTTTGTCACACTGGACAAGGGGGTTCTTTCACTGCTAGTATGGGATAGCCAAGCCAATAGTACGGGAAATAAAATACACATACACCAAAATATCGAGTTAATGTTTCTGGCTTTAATACTTCTCAAAATAATTACAAGAAATAAAGCACAGAAAAATACAATGAATAAAGTCACTAAAATAGGGAATTGCTTAGGGAAGTGTGCATTGGTGATAACTCACAGTTCCAGGACGTAATAATGAACGACAGACAATGCCTTCTGCAACACAACAACGAAGAAATCTTGCTTGCGCAGGAACGCTGGTATTCTTGAGGACACCGCTGAAAGTAGGAGATCGCAGAGCAGTTCATACATGTCTCAGAGAATTATGTTTGTAGCCTATATCATTTGTCACACAATATCGTAGCAGAACACACACACTAAAGCAAGTTGAAATGATGTACACCAAGTTGAAATGATGGACTCAAACTGTCCTCAGTCTATCAAATTTATAGGCATGATTCATGGTCACCACCTGGGTTTCCACATAAGCCAAACAGAATGTGATCTTGCTCGCATCTGTGTCATGTAGGCAACTCAGTAGAGTTATTCAAAAAACAACACACCTTTGTTATGTAAATCACAAGCACACCTGGTAGATTACACTGTCCTTCCAGAGTTGAAAACAAGTATGACCTGTCAATCACCTTTATGACAGTTACCACAATGCACACCGTTTCTTCCCATGATTCCATGTACACTTCCATTTGCAGGGTTTGAGGTAATATGACAAAAACATAAAATAAAGGATGCTGACACAGATACGATATGACTAGATTGAGACTAATGCTACAATATTCACATTATCTCCCCAGATAGAAGGTCATTGGATATGGCATGGTGGACGAGAAATGCAATACACAAACTGGAAAGAGGGAGAACCGAATAATCATGACGACAATGAAGACTGTATGCAGTTTAGTCCGACTTTATCAAATTGGAATGACCAAACTTGCAGTGAAATATCTTCATTTGTATGCGAAAAACCAGTGTCACATTATGGTAGGAATAATATTTAAATAACAAATGATAACATATACAATACAATACAATTTATCAAGCAACTGACCATAGAATGTATGTGTTTGATTTCAGAAATTGGCAAACATGTTTCAATTTTATTTTTTGATTTGTCGACCGCCAATATCTCGCATGCACCTACAAACATGTCCGAGACGTCCATCTGTACGTGGATTTTAATCCGTATACAGTCAAGTGGTACTATCCTATCGTATACTAATAGTGTACACAGTTTGAAATTGGTGAAATCTAATGATCTTGAAATATGTGTCAAACATCGATGTGAACCACTGAGAAACAGTATAATATATGGATGTTTCTATCACATCTGCATAATATGGGTGGCACAGGACGGGCATGTGGAGTTGTATAATGATGGATTACTGAACACCATCATCGATGTGAATGAATATCATACGTTATCTAGTGATGGATATTTAACTGTTGGTAATCAAATGACAACAGAGGAGTCATTCCACGGGGAGATTAATTCTGTTAACATTTGGAGCAGACGCTTGGCAAGTAGCGATATGTTGCAAATGGCTGATAATTGCAACACTGATTGGTATGGTGATATTATTGCATGGAGAGATTTTAAAATATGGAATCTACATCACGTTGTGATCAAAGACGCTGATAACTGCGGTGAGCAATAATACATTCGTCACATCATATGGATGTATAGTTTGGCATTAGTGTATGTCAGTATTTAGTATCCCTAACTAAAGATTAATCTGTGAAAAAAATTAAAAGAAGCTAATTTCAACTGATTTTGGTATGTGCAAAATTAAAAAAGTAAGACAACTTAGAATAAACAACTTTGAATCAAGTCATGACCTTGGAAAATGAGGTCAAAGGTCAAAAGTAGTCATTCTATCGTGAACATTTTTTATTAGTGATTTTTTTTCCTGATTTTTCATGAATGAACAAAAATCCCAAAAATATTGAAGATGTTAATTTTGACTTATTGAGGTGGTAAGGGGTTATTATTTGTCACAATGTTAGGACCTAAGTTACAACATGTTGTAAATTATGATCATACATGGTATCAAAATGGGTCAAACGGGTCAAACTAAATTTGTCAACGACTTTTATACCGAAAATGATTCTGATAATAACTCCAAACTTACAGTAACTATCGCCAACACAATAGAACTGAGATACACACTACATGCCAGCTTTCATGCAGCTGCATCTCATGGTTTGACATTGCCTTTCGCCTTCCATGCAATTGCAAGAGAGCATCTTAGGTTTGAGTTTTTGTTGGAATCTAATTCCCATCCTCTTCCTTTGGGTTCAAGAATCGTGTTCAGATGCTTCCAGTCCACAACACGCAGTGAATGTTGAGCGGTTTCATTTTTCGTTGGTGGTAGATGGTCAGAATCGATCTTTCCCTTGGATGCTTGCTTCTTGAACTTAAGATAGCGAGATGTTTTGAGAGGAATATCCCCACAGGCATATGTTATTTGCATTGCTTTAATCCGGCTGTTCGAATTTTGGAGACGGGTGAAGTGTTACTTGTGAATGTTGTGATGACACCGGCAGGAAATTTGCATTTGTAGAGTGCACGTTTGGAATGTCCATGAATGCATGAAACAGTGTCGTTTCCAGACCAGTCATACTTTAAGAGGAACTCCTCACGGTTACTGATGTCTATGGTAGAGATGTCGTAAATACCATCAAAGTCTGCTTAAAGATACAAGTTAGTACAGTCAATATGTCTATGATATCAGAGCAAAATATCAGTGACCTGGGCGACAACAACAACTGAGGAATTAACACCTATGACCAAATCCATTGCAGATCTAACAATCAGTGTGTCACCATCATCCTTTGCTTGGCGTACAGTGATATGCTGTCTTGCCATCTCTGTAGATATCAACGTGATTAAGGCTCCTTTGTTCTTCTCATTTGCCAGGAATACCTCTCTATCACATGACACAGTCAGGTCCGGTGTGACACTCAAGTCAAAGAAACCTTCTTTCCAGCGATCTGGCGTATATGCTCATGGTCTTAAATTGATGATTCCTCCCCGTAGCCATCAAGCACGACAGTAGCATTCTTGAATTTGTTGTCAACATATCTGACATAAGAATGGACTATAGTCTTTTTTTAAATATTTTTTTATTATTTTAAATAAATACAATTACGAGAAAAAAGAAAGAAAAAAAATTACAAAAATGAAAAGTGGATGGCTTAAAAGAAGTGGAAGTGGGGGAACATTATTGATAAGCTGACAAAATTGGCTAAATAGTGAATTACTCATAATTGAAATTATTCCATTTTTCATTAAATTTAGACATTGAACCATTATTGATAACTATTTGTCGCTCTACAATACGAGTGTTTTACATTATACTCTCCACGACTTCCACCTTTGGGAGAGAACCTCTCTTCGATTCAGAATAGATGTGCTGTTTACAAATTAAAATAAAAAGGTTGAGAAGATTACAATAAAAACTGACGTGTATTCCAAAACAAATATCTCTGTCTGACAATAAAATATCAACATTTGTCCATTTTTTCCAGAGTTGCTGACATTTTCCCCAAAATCTTCTAGTAATAGTGCATGTAATAAAAAGATGCTCAAGAGTTTCAATATCAGCGTTACAAAAAGTGCACAATGTACTATCAACTAATTTCCATAAACACAAAATGTTATTTGTGTAAATTGCCCTATGTAAAAAATTATAATGAAATGCCCGCAGCCTGGAATCAAATGTACAGAGAAATGGTAGTTTAAACATGGGTTTCCAATCTTCGTCCTGAATTTGAATTTCATGCCGTTTTTCCCATTTATTTTGACAGCCCAAAGGAGGTACATTTTTCTAACCAAATCCGAATACTTTTTTTTGTGAGGTTTAGGTTAGTATCTAACATTAAGGACAAAATAATTGTCAATTGAATTGAATTTCTTAGGATTCTCCTGCAACTCCCTTTTCCATGACCAGGGAATAGCTTTTAACACAGATTGAAATTCAACAAAATTAACATTGCAGTCGTATTTACACTTGAAACATAAAACATTGCCATCATCTCCTAGTAAATCATTCACATACCAAACATTCTTTTCCTGCCACAACCTCCTGTTGACATAATCATCTTTTATGGAATATTTGAATTATGCCACAAAACCTGACATTGATAATTAAATTTTTGATGATTTATACAAGAATGCCAAATGTCCATTATTTCCGACCAAAAGTTATTTTAATCGAAGTAATATACTTTTTAATAAAATTTGCATCTGCTTCCCAAATCTTATGTCCAATTTTCCTAAAAATATTTAAATACAGTTTTTTCCACGGCTGAGAAATTTTTTCTTGGGACTTTTTAATCCAAGTCAATTTTAATGCCTTGGAAAATAGTGTTAAATTAGGTAAATTTAAACCACCATATTCAACACCGCGACTAAGAGTAGCCCTGGATATTTTAGCTCACCTACCACTCCAAATAAATCGATTAATAATTGCATTAAGACGATTCATAAGTGCACTAGGAGGGATGGCAAGGAGGAAAATAAATGGATTAGTTGTGACATTGCAAGCTTTTTAACAATTGTAACTTTACCCAAAAGAGACAGTGGTCTACAGCCCCATGAAGCAAACAAAGAAGAATTTTTTCTCAATTTATCTTCATAATTTAAAACCACCATGTTTTCTAAATTTAGGTCGAAGATCAGTCCCAATAATTCAAAATTATTTTCTAACCATATTAAATTAAATTATTCTATCACTGCATCCCTTTTTGACCCAAACCAAACAGCCTTTGTCTTGCCTACAATCAATTTCAAACCTGAAACTGAAGCGAAATTCTTCAGTACCTGGAAGACATGGACTATAGTCTTGACAGTTGCTCCGTTGGCTCATTTTACCTTTTATAGCTTACTTTTGTAGCTTTCTTCTTTAGAATCTTGCCAAATTCATGTTTTTTAGATTTCCTCATCATGCTGTCTATTGTGAAGAGAGATGTTGGGTTAGGGGTCAACTCAAATTTGAATATGTCTTCTATACCTTCATACTGCCATGATGATCAATCTATTGAAAAGTAGTGTCTTCTCGATGTAGATTTTCTTGACCCCTACCTTTACTTTCTTCTGGAGGTCAGCTAGATTTTTGCATTTCTTCCATGTCTTCATGATTGCAACAGGTGACTCATCGTCAAGATCCTTCGGCATTTCATATCCTATTCTCACTACATCATCACAATTGACAACTTACTTGTCTATGGTTATTATCCCATTAGACAGTGAAGCAATGGTGTTGACATCATTTACCTGAAATGAAAAATCACTTTAGATGATAAGAAAAATATTTCAAACATTTTTACTCAGATGTGAACTGTGGAATGATTTATCTGACACTATAATTAGATGATACAGATCTATACTGACCTCTATGAATGGGTTGTGAGCTGAAAACCATGCAGATATCATCTCGATGCACTGGAGCTTTGCTCCAATGTCTTTGTGAGTTCTCTTACTCTGTTTACCACCAATAATATCTTCCATCAGGTCGCTTATAAGCTTTAGTTGTGAAAATGTTCCAGCCCATAATTTCACAGAATTTTCGTTGCGCATCGTTCCACATGTCGAACCTCCATGTCTCTTCAATTGTCTGTTCAGAAAATTGTCCTGAAAATTGTTCATTTCTCTAACGTGTGCTATGATTACCCTCCATGAATGCTTCATACACCTGCAAATAACACAAATAGTCAGGTCTTTAGAATGATAAGAAGCAACAATTAATGAAAAAAGACAGATAATGATTTTACTTGCAAAAGGATTTATTGAAGTTTGTTTATACTAACCTCAGGATAATCTTCTGGAAGTCTGACCATCTCTTGTAGATACATGCGTCCAAATTTGGCGTACTGACCATGTCCAGCTGTGGCGAATATACCAACCATCTTAGAAACAGCATTTAGATGTCCGTGCCAATCGAGTCTTTCTGCTACAATGAAATCTTGTGCTGTTCTTACAAGTTTGCGGTACAAAACCCATAGCTTTGCTGTTCTTGATATTTACTGCAAGTTTTTGAGTGTCTCATCAAGACTTTCTTTGTCACTTCCACCCATCATGTGTTTGACCAGCGCAGCATCTGTCAAGAAGTGTGCTCTCAGTGTCTTTGAGTATGCTGTACCTTTCATGATGTACCTGACAGTGGTAGGTCCATAAATGACTTCCATGGCTTCTGCCAAACCACTGCCATCCATGATGTAGCCGATGCAGCCGATGCAGCCAAGGTAACTCTTGAATAAGTGAAATCCTCCAAGCCTCACAAGTGCCAACTTTTGCTCTTTAACAATTTGAGATGCCTTAATGAACAGAGGAAAATCAAATGTTATTATTGCTGGAGATGTGTATGTTCCCTTGATAGCTCTCATGATGGTGGTGTATACTTTCTGCATGTCATTAGGATTTGCATTGATAATTGGCAGAAACTCGATGGAGGATTTCAGTGCTACTCCATTGTATGTCTGATGCATGAAACCCATGAAGTTGGGATGAACGGTACTTTCCTCTATCCACCCATTGTACCAGTCTATGACCGAATCATCTGTTGGGATGGACTTCCCTGGTACTTTGTGTTGAAGGTCTTCATACTTCATGAGTTTCATCTCCAGTAGGGCGTTTGTTCGTTGTGGCACATAATTATGCAGGCCTTCAATATTTGACAGAGTTTCACTCTTCACGATTGGCTTTCTCTGTAACTTCTGATTCTCATCAGCTTCAAGTTGATTGGAGTTTTCTGGAGTCGTTACTTTGATCTGCCCCATGGCGTGAAAACCCAGCTGGCCATCTAATGTGACCAGATCGTGATCCATGTTGTCGCCAATGTGTTGTTCGACCTGCTTCTCAAGGACTGCCATTGATGCTGTAGTATTAGTAGAGTCAATATACGCGAACTTGTAGTCCACTGTTTCTTTTTGACTTTCACAAATACCAAGCCTGTGCATGACATCAATCAGCTTATCTGAACCAAACTTGTGATCAATGTACAAACTCAGGCCAAGCTGGAAAGGCATCTTAGATGATCTTGGGCGTTGTGAAGATATAATATTCTGCTCAACTTTTTTTGTTCTTTTTTTTTGTATTTGTATTTAAAAAAAAAGTTAATCAGTATTCTGTACATCACACTTTAATATACGATTAATTAAAATCTGTGCATTGTATGTATTACATCACACTTTAATATACGACTAATTAAAATCTGTACATTGTATGTATTACATCACACTTTAATATACGATTAATTAAAATCTGTGCAATGTATTTATTACATCACATTTTAATATACGATTAAAAAAAAAAAATATTCTGCCCCGCAACATTTCGCCTAAAAGATGAATGAGGCATTAAGGATGTCAACATCAGTTCAAGAGATTCTGGCAGTTCATACATAGATGTCATTTCTTTAAGCGGTGGGAAGTCCTCGTTGCTGGAATTGAGACACTTGGTGTCATTGATAATGAGTGAAGCTGCAGTTTTGATGATGGTTCTTTTCTTCGCCTCTTCATCATCAGTTTGCATTTCATGGTAGTCTTGGATGATGCGTGCTGTACAGCTTCTAAAGCAGACAACATCGTTCCTGCGCTCTTGGTTAGTTATGAAGTATCTCTCATTGTACACTGGTGTGACATCGCCTGATATCGTCTTTATCTGGTAATACAATTGGGATTACTGTATACACTCTACTCTCCATTTCACTGTCAAGCCATTCGCACAGCTGGTAGAAGGCATTTTCCTTGCAAGCATCTACAAGTCTGCCTGGTTTCTAAAGGATAAACAAAATGTTCAAGATTGTTTGATTGTCGTGAATTTTAAGGAAACAACAATCTGCATATTTATTAAATACTTTAAATAAAAGATGAATTTAATAGAAAAGGAAAAGAGAGACGTTATTTATAAATAATAAGTCTTGATAAAATGGTTAAATGCATCCTTGTAAATATGAAGATTTGAATAAATTTCATACACTGTGACATACTTTACAATTCAAACGGAACTTTAATGCCTACTGTATAAATATAACTTACATTACAGCGACCTGGAACGTTGTTAAGGGTGCAGTAGCATTTATTATGATAAACACCCTGATAAACTCTTCTGCTATAAAATCGGCTACGCCTTCCAATCATTTCCTATCATTTCTTTCACTTGCGATTCTCAAAAGTGATTGCTTTAGTATGCGAGTTGATGCTCGATGAATGGTCCGCTGTCTATCAGGATGTCTTTCATCGAAATGGATGTCCTTGTTGCATATGAAACATCTTTAACTGTACGGAAATCGAGTTGAACCCTGGCCTGGAAAATATTATTAGGACAAAGTTAGCCGCCATCACATGTAAATGACCCTATGCCCTGCTAGTACTAACATTCAAAAATGAAATAAAATAGTTTTAAAATTAATTTGGCTTTGGATCTTAATTAAATTTATATGAACCAAGTACAAAGAATAAATATATATAACTTACCATGATCATTACCATCATTTACAGATTGTGAAACTTTTTGTCGTTTATTTCGTGGTGCATGCTCTTGCTCTTCAACATCTGGCTCCTTTTGAATGAGAAGTGTTCGGCATCTTTGATGGACTTTCAGGAATGTTCCTGGTTCTTTTTGTTGTCAATCGCTCCAACAATGAAGAGTCATCAATACGTCTACACTGTTTAATGAGGTTCTCATATCCCTTTGTGTACAACCGTTGTAGCTTTCCTGTTTCTGGAGAGTCCTCACTACATATTTCACAAATTTCCATGTTGGTAATTTGTAATACAGGGTTTTTCGTTTTACTTGTTGTTAATTAGAGACAACATAACTTTCTCTAACAGAGACCTATACATGTTCCCACAAAATGCGTCAAACTACAGAAATACTCCTGCCTGGTATGGGCCACTGTAAGAGTCACCATATAAATATTTTAAATTTGTTCTACTTGCAACGTAATGTTGTGGATTTTGATATCAAGTCAAAACAATGCTTGACCAAATGTTTTTTCTGAGATGGACATGGTTGAAGACATTTGACCACTTAGTGACTATGAGTCCTATTCACTCTCCTTCCCTGTGCATTTTTTACCAAGACCATACAGGGTCATAAACATACCATGTATGCTATATTGACACCAAATTTAATATCTCATTTTCATGCCTAATTCCACGCATTCTGACAACTAAAGCCATTATGTTATTGCTGAGATACAATTTATATTGAACCCATTAGACCATTTTCTTCTTCCAATCTTCCACCATCCAACGAGTTTATTTTTATTATGATTCTTTTTCCCTTTTTAATTCTGCACATTTTGCAACCAATATCATCTCTATACCACATTTAAATACAATTCATATTTCATTTTATGTGATAAAATGACAATCTTTGACCTTTAACCTCATTTTTGGAGGTCAAGATTTGATGCGAGGTGTTACCTTTTAATTTAAGTCTTCTTACTTTTTTTGATTCTACGCACTTTGACACAAATTTTACCTGTATACCATATTATGGTGATGAAATATGATTTATATGCCATTTTATGTGATAAAAATGACAATGTTTGACCTTCGACCTCATTTTTGGAGGTCAAGATTTGATGCTAAGAGTTATTTTTTATTTTAAGTCATCTTGCTTTTTTAATTCTGTGCATATTAACACCAATTTTACTTATACACTATATTATGGTGATGTAATATGATTCAAACAAGAATCATAGCTATTTTGGCAAAGGATAATGACCTTTGACCTCCGATAAAAAAGTTTCCCCAGCCCCTATCTCCCTTTCTTTTTTTGTAGTTGTTCATACCCATACCTATCAAAATCAGTTGAAATTAGCTTCTTTTAATTTTTTTCACAGATTGGCTCAATATATGGCTAATTTAGGGTTACTAATAAATAGTCATTATATCTCAATATTTTAGTTGGTAATTCATGAGGAAAACATGTAGTTCATTATATAAAGCGATGCTTGTACATAAAATTGAGTTAGCATTTTAAATATTTTCATTGTTTCAGGAATTTTCAGGCATAGAACTGTATTTCTCGTGTCCGATAAATAATATTCTATTTCCATAGTTTTTACTTCATTTCGAAATATGAAATATTCTTAGTAAAAATTTGGGGTGAGTCATCGACCAATTTCAAACGAGACTGCTAGAAAAACAAACCGGAACGCAAAACAAACAGATGGTCCGTCCACGTCAGCATTGAAAACTAAATTCTTGTGTTTTCATTATTAATTTTTTTTAAAAATTATCCAATCTTTTCAAGAATACATAAATGAGAATAAACCTATCCTTTTGGGCCGAGATATAATTCTATGTGCGGAACACTGGAAAATTTTATCTGACCCCATCAGTGAGTCTTTGAAACTCGCTTTGTTCTGTTGAGACAATGTTCCAACCTCTTTGTGGCCACTCTGTCTATATACACGTGTATATGTGCAAATTATGACGTCCTGAGCAAATGTTCACTCAATTGGTATAATAATTAACCATTTGTCAATGTTTCCAGTGTAATCTCTTGAGCCACTTTATATATTGAAATACATTTAAATCAGTGCTTATTATTACAGCCATGAGATGATGAAATTTGTGTATTTGAAAAGTAAACATAATCGGTTCTGGCATGTCTGACATGCAGATATCGACGACAACTCGAGCGCTGTAACTGAGATTATCTAATACGAAATACATTCTTATCTTAGACTGTGATGTGACGTGGCTTGAATTTGAAGACTCCTTATATTGGTTCAGTACTGACACAAACGACTGGTTTTCAGCAAAGAGGCAATGTGAGAACATGGACAGCTATCTTGTGAGCATCAGTACTAAAGCTGAGAATGAGTTTATCTTTGACATAATTAACGCTGCTCATAGTGATAAGTGCAACCCGAACTGGTGGCTTGGTGGGACAGATCATGTAGTAAGTTAATGATATTGATACAAATTCAATAATCCACCTCCGAATACATATGTTGTATGTGTTTACACCCCACAAATGGTTATACTTACTCATAGGGTTAAGTACGTCAATTAATGATTTTTTTGAAAGCAAATGCTGTGGCAAATGTCAGCTGGTATAATTGAAAAGAGATTAATTCGAACATATACAATCGAACAAATCCATCATTTTTCTCATAATCTAATACATGTTACGTTGTACTAAAATAAGTAAATATTGGAATTATCAGAGAAACGCCTGTACCAGTGTAAAATACAGTAGCTATATTTTACCTGAAATTATATTGTGAACACAGAAATGCTTGTACTACGACGTCGACTTTTAGTCTGAATGCAATTTTTTTTCAAAATAGCTATACTACGAAGATAATTGAAAAACAAACACACTAAACATATCAAGCTAACCTGATCATGCTAGTCACAAATAAAACTTGTGCATTTGTGAAGGCCCTGGCTATTTTCCCGTGTATAATGAACGTTCATAAACTCACAATGTGACCTTGTGAATTGAACGAGCAAATGAGTACTAATTTGTGGTAGCGTGTGAGACAAATGTGCCGACTTTGAATGCCCTAGCTGTAACCGATAACATATTTGAGCTCATAATGTGACCTTTGCCAAAAATTAATTGTCTTAAACAGCGTCCGGATTACTTTCGGAAATTCCGTCGCTCTTCGGAAAGTTTTAATTTTCACAACTTTTGAATATTAATTCATACTTTTAGGTTATTGAGGAGGTTATAATAATTTCTCATTTCACTTTAACTCTGTTTTTTTCACCTCTCAGACACCTTTAAAAAGTCACTTCTGGCCATTGTAATGGCCACTATTTTTTTAATGGCCAGAATATCAACCAGAACTTTTTTAATGGTCAAAATATTGACCAGTATTTTCCAACTGGTAGTTATAATGAGCACTATTTTTACACTGGTCAGAATAATAGTTTTTTTTATTTAATGATGGAGTGGGTGACAATCTATTTTTTTAATGGGTATTATAATGATCATTTTATTTTTCATTACATGAATAAAATGGTCATTTTTTTTTCATGTCACAGATATACCCAGTAATGGCACATGGGGATTGACAGCTCTCTTCTTTTTCCTCCCTTGCTTCAGTTTGCTTCAATTTTAAGCCAGTAAAATTGTAGGTAAACGTAAAATACAAGATTTTGAAAAATTTGAAATATGGAATTATATATCTTGAAATAATATGAAGTTTTGGGTTAATTTGTTTTTGAAATCACAACAGATCATGAACTTGATACTGTTGACTTAATAATATATAGTGTAATGCAATAGGTTATTAAACATATAAGATGACCTGTTTTCAAAATAGGGTCTAGACCCTTATCAGGGGCGCTAACAAAGTTTGTGCAAACATGAGCCCAGGCTAATCACCCTAAATACCATTGTACTTGATGTCCATTCGAAAATTTGACTATTATATTCATAACTATTCTTATTCATAACTATACTAAACTTGACAATCATAACAAGCACATTCTGTGACATTATTCTTGAGATAAAAATGGACTGACAATGAGACTCTGTACTACTTCCTGTTCTTATAAAGGCAATGTCTATCATTATAATACCTTGAACAAACAAGCAAGACATTCACTACTGAACATTCGAACAGTGTGCAACCCCCAAAATACTCAGCAACTGACTTTCCACCAAAAAAAGTCACATAAACAGCTGGTTACTCCAAAAAGTCACAGGGAGTTACTCCAAAAAGTCACATAAACAGCGAGTTATTAATCCGAAAAAAGAGCCTGTCTTTATGAGTGGGGTTAAGCTCAAACATAAACAAAATTCACATTTCAATAATGACAAAAAAGTTCAGTCTTCAAATACACCCAAACTACAACATTTTACATTGAAATACTTAATCAGTAACTTTTCATAATGTGTGTTATAAACTGTAGAAGTTTATGTGGAAGGGTAGATGAAAGGTGATTTTAAAGTGGCTTAGACACAATCAACTAAAAAATACCCATGATGCTCTGCTTCATTTTTATATTCTGCTATTATGAATGGTTTAATGCGATATGAAAAATATCTGTGAAAATAATCCACGACTACTGCATGTGTACAAAACGGTGTTGGGTGGTTCAGTAAGTTATATGGGGGGGTAGCATAGAGCTTCATGTGTGTAGCCAGCTGACTTAGCAGTGAATGGCATGTTTGTTTGTTCACAGTATTATAATGCTGGACACTAGTAATGTTCATGCTACATGAAGTACTGGCTAAGATTTAAGCTGATGTTTGCATTTTGACTAGACCATGCATTGGGAGGGCCAGTCCTTAGCACGGGTAAGGGGTGCCATCAGTCGGTGACTTTGTTAAGCAGCTGTTTACGAACGCAAAATTTCTGCTGCTGACATGTTTCGTTCAAATTTATGAAGTGACATGCACTAAAAAGCGAGCAAAGACGGATCGATTTATTTGAAAAGCACAGAAACAGTATATAACGGCGTTACAGAATGCAGAGTTTTATTAGTGCATGTCGTAGACAGCGAACCAAATTGGAGTTGTTGTATGCTCTACTACAGCGACGCAATCAGTGTGGAAGCGTGTACGGAGTGATGACTGGTGGGATACTAGTAGACGACTTCTCCAGAAGTCAAAGATATGGTGTTTCGCATGCGTGTGCGTGCCGTGTTGGGGTGTAATGTAAATTTGCACATGTGATGTTTTGCTTCTGAGTGTACCAATCAACGTCACAAAAATTCCATTCTATCAACTATCAGCAAACTCATATCGGAAGCACCACAATGGTTTTAAAAAAAACAATTGAAAAAACTGGTGATATTAATAAAAAAATAAGCATTATAAATCAATAAAACATGGAAAAGGAATGAAAAAACAAATATTAAAGGAGAAAAATATATGGTGGTTGGTTCAATAACAGCGTAGTTATGGCACTGTACCATTGCTGTTTTATTGTTTGTTCATAATTGCTACTTCCCTTGGGAAACAAGTTTGGGTGTTCTTAGCCAGTGCACAGACCCTCAACACTGTGGCCTGTGCTATAACTGTTGGGCCCTCCTGTGAGTGACCACAATTGCGTATAGCTGATATGCAAACATGTGGGATTCACTTAAATCTTAGCCTGCACTTGGTCAAAGTCCCTCTAAGGACTGTGACTTGGTGTAGCCTGAAACCAGACTACTGTGGATCAGCGATGTTTTGTAATGGATTACCTCCCTGATGAGTACATTTAAATAACAATGGAAACTAGCATATCACTGGCAACACATTCTCTAAGACAAGCCTACGTCACAAACTGGTCAAAATCCCCCAAACATTGCCAGCAACCAATCACAGACTAGCTTAAACAATAGCTTTCCCTGACGATAATACTTAGCAACGTCATTTCCCCCACGCTAACTTGAAAAATCTTTTGCTTTTGTCTCGTTTCCGTTTCCGGTCTGTCTTAGAGAATACAAGGATTTTGGCAAATTTTCACTGTTTTGTATAAAACTATTTTCACAACAACATTAATGTTTTACAAGAAATTATACCAAACATATGTATAATTTAGTAGCAGTAAAACTTTTTAAGTTTTTTTTTAATTAAGAATGCACCAATCTCACTAGGAATCTATTAAAATCTAACCCTTAGTGTGCTATTAATAATGGCTCATCAAAGGTATTGAATTACTGAACTGAAACACACATCTTTGTATAGTTTCCAAAACTAAAATATTATTTCATGCTCTGCCCCCTCTCATGTAACAGTTTGTTAAGAATACGTACATTATTTAAAATCATTTTAAAAATGCGACTGGAATGTCCAGGCCCGAACTTCTGCTGCTGCAACATCCGTCCATTCCTGCATGTACATGCAATTGTTTCTGAGATTCTGCATGCAACCAGTTTATTTTTTGAACTGAATAACACATTTCTAGAAGTTTATTTTTACATTTCCAGATAACACTATAAATAATTTAACAATTTCAGGAATAGATTAGATTGCTTGCTATTCCATTAGAACCTCTTACTTCCAAGTGTGATTTTTAACAAGCGTTTATGTTTAGCTAACCAAAGGGAAACAAAAGCATAGTGACAGGAAGTCACCACAGCCGAAAGTATGACAAAGGCTTACGCTTCAAAAAATGACTGGAAAGTAAATAATTTATAACCAAAGACCGTCTATGCATAAACAACTAAAGATCTGGGAGGTACAGCTTTGCAAAGTAAAAAAGTCATATGGGGGAGGGAGGGGGTTAAAACATTGCTTCAAAACATCATCTTAATTATTCAGCTCAGTGTACAAACACAATAAAGTACAGAAATTGAATACTAGTAATTAATGAAAACATTAAACAAAACAAGTATATGTAAGCAATATTAAAACTATGCCATGTTTTGTTTTTGATGTAGTGCACAGCCATAGAGACTGTTTTAGTGGAGAATAGTATTTTAGGTTTGCAATGTCATACTCCTCCAGATATTTATCAAGTTTTCTTGAGAGGCGATTAGCTTAAGGAGGGGGCTGTGCAAAATGTTTTTTCTCCTCTTTGTTTTTGTGCTATTCTTTTTCTTGTGTAAAATATTTTTTCTCCAAGATGTAGGAATGTCAAATTTTTTTCCGATTATTGATCTCTGCAGGATTTGTTCAATATTATGGAAAGCAATGTACTGTGACTCTACACACTTGGAACTTTCAAAATCTGTGTGCAAGCGTAAAACTGATAAACATGTAAATGCTAAACCATTGCATCCATCAATACTGGTTAAACTTTTTTCTTCCCTTAACGTCCATAAATCCTGGTTCTTCAACTTCTCATGTCCCATATATATAGTTTTTTTCTTTTTTATAAATTGTCATTATCTGCAAAAAATAATTCAGTTTGCTATTAGCTTACAATGACCAGTTTTGAATTAATACACTTTGTAACCAATTTTGGAAACAAATGCTTGTGGTGTCTGTGTATGCTGGCATATTTCTGTCCTCACAAATAGCAATGTCGATAAAATGACATCTTGTGATATGTTAATTTCTCCCCTATACAACTCAGATATACTTCAAAAAAATGATACCCGGTACATTCTGATTGAAAAAATATAAATATCGAAAAATGCATCTAGACAACAGAATAAAATAAAATAAAATTTTTTCCTAACCGAATATATTAAGGGGTTGTGCCATATATACACACAGTTTGTCTTTTGAGAGATTAGGACAGTACATTGCTGTACTTGGGTACCTAATTTCTGAGAACAATAGGGGGATTTAACTTCCTACAAGACAAGAGACAAAAGAATGTTATGTAACAATGCAGCTGCATGATTTTGTCTCTCAAAATAGGAAGCTGTGTACATAGAAAATTATTGAGTCCCTCCACAATGGGAATGCCACCATGAATGTACAACTTCATCGATCCCCTGGTACTTTCACAAAATAAATAATTGTATTATAATTATGATCCAATACAATACCATATTTACTCTAAAATTACATTTGTGGATACTAAATCATGAAAATATTACTTATTTCGACCATTGAAGATCCCTGTAATTTACCTAAGCGCATGGGCTGCTAATAGAGTAATTATAGTAAGTGTAATGGTAGCATGCCCCTGTTCCCGTTATATAGACCACAGTCCCTTTATCAGAGGGATAGAGGGACTGTGTATAGACTAAATATTTTTTGTCCGAGTTGAGCCAGAGTACCCATGATCAATTTGACGGACCCAGAAACACCCGGGACTTTTACTGACTGCATATTACACCTTCATTATAATTTGTTTAATTTTCACCCATTTGCCCCCTGGATCGTCAATAGTAGTGTTCATGCTACACAATGTACGGGCTAAGATTTAAGCTAATCTTGTATGTTTGAGTTCATGCACAGAAGGAAACGATGGTTAGCACGGGGTAAGGAACGCCCAAACTTATTAAGAATAGGCAAAAGCTGCAGGATGAATGATCAATTTGACGGACCCAGAAACACCCGGGACTTTTACTGACTGCATATTACACCTTCATTATAATTTGTTTAATTTTCACCCATTTGCCCCCTGGATCGTCAATAGTAGTGTTCATGCTACACAATGTACGGGCTAAGATTTAAGCTAATCTTGTATGTTTGAGTTCATGCACAGAAGGAAACGATGGTTAGCACGGGGTAAGGAACGCCCAAACTTATTAAGAATAGGCAAAAGCTGCAGGAATTTTAATTATGATTGCTCAGTTAGAGTAACTAGGAAGGTTAGTTCTACAGCTATAAAACAATACCAAAGCAAATTCAGAAAGTGCAAATTGCAGAATAACAGGAAGTAGCACAGAGTCTCATCATCAGTTCATTTTTTTCTTGAGTAAATTTCTCTATAAGTGTTAACGTTGATTGTCATGCAGGAAATGGCACACCGAAATAAAAAGTTATGAATATAGTAGTAAATCTCCTAAATGAACATTGAATACAATGTTTTTTTTAGCCGAGCTAAGCGCTCATGCATGTTTTGTTTTGCATGTGCAAAGGCTCTGGACTGACCAGATTTACTCTGTACTTAGTATTTCTTAGCCTGTGTTCATGCAATTTTTTTCTAGCACAGGCTAAGGTATTGGACCTATTAGTCTTTGCTGAAGAGCTCTGCGTGAATACTACTAATAAGTGTCTTCTGTTTATTCCTTCCTTAGGCGCATACATTTAGGTTCACTTCCCTTTTATATTGATCTCTACAACTCATTCAAATCAAATTAGGCTCAAAGATGGGCAAAGAATATTAGATTTAATTGAAATTTAGTTTAAATCCATGCTAAATTAAAAGTTATTTTGAGTATGGGAGTTTTTTTTGTGCGCAAAGAAAATGAACTGTTGCACACTGTGGGCATATATCATCTTATACTAGTTTACAGGAAAAAGGGATACTGTATGGTATTTGATGTTATGGGCATAATATATATAGTTCATACATGGTTACTAAATTAGATTTCTCAATGTACAGTACACTATTGTTGGTATTGTCTGAAGAGAAAAAAAAAACAATATACATAATCTTTGAAAATTTAAAAAAAAAACACATTTTGCAGTCAGTTAAATTATATTAATAATTTGAAAACATTGCCATGAATGGAAACAAATTTACGTTGATGTTTTTTTGCAGATTTCAGGAGTTGGAAATGACCTTTGTTTATACTTTTCTTGTATTAACAAACATAGGAGCTAATCCTCATTAACACCTACTTGAGCTTGTTGTTTGACAATTATGAATGATAATGAAACAGTACTTACACAGTGAGCCATGACTGAACAAAAAATTGCGCATTTATTTTTTTCCAAAAAATAGGTATGATAGTACATAAAGCAAATGCCACAGTGTTTTTTAATTTATATAATTTTTGAAAAAAACACACGAAAACTCCAAAAGACTATCCTGCTACATAAACAGCAACAAAAGTATCTAATATTGTATTGAAGTCATTGTAAAATGGTAAAATAATTACAAATTCATACCTTGATGTGCCAGTTGCAGTACAGCAATCGTCCTATGATTCAACACCATCTAAATACTCCGCAGGTTATGTAGTCCACCAGCAGTCACTGGCATCAGCGTTACTATAAAATTTCACTGGGGATCGAGGCATTATTCGCGAAATTTCATTTAAGTGTACTTGCAAGCGCCAGTAAAACTTAAATAAATTCCCACACGTATATTGACTCACACGAGGTAGAAGGTTTTTTTCTGGGCCATTATATTAGTGACATGAACAAAAATACTGGTCATGTTATGTATGTACTGAAAAATAAAATGACCATTATACTGCCCATCAAAAAAAAATGTCATCAACTCCATCATTTAAAAAGCAATTGTAATTATTCTGACCAGTATAAAAAACATGGGTCATTAAAACCACCATTTTAAAAACACTGGTAATTATTTTGGCCACTTAAAAAAATCTGGTCAATATTCTGGCCATTAAGATAATAGTGGCTATTATAATGGCCAGAAGTGACTTTTTAAAGGGGTCTGAGGGGTGAAAAAACAGAGTTAAAGTGAAATGAAAAATTATTATAACCTCCTCACTAACCTAAAAGCACAAATAAATATTCAAAAGCTTTGAAAACTAAAACTTTCCGAAACGCGACGGAATTTCCGAAAGTAATCCGGACGCTGTTCTTAGTAGTTTTACTATATAGTACGAAAACACAAAAACTCACGCTGTATTTATATCTCTGAAATATGTGTTGCTGGTGACATGTAGAACACGTAGGCTAATTTTGAATTCTAAAATTATTATATTCTGGCGCCAGTAATTCCACTCTTTACCTCGTGGCCATTATGCCATGGCTTTACACAATATTTGACAGTTTTCGTTCAGCACCCATTGTCTTCAAGAATAGTACTAGTTCTTTGTTCGAAGCATTTTTCTCTTTCTTAATAATGCTTTACTAAAATGTGGTCATTAATTCTCGTTAACATAGTTATTACTAGAATGGGTGCATTGGCTAAGAATAATGCATCGATAATGCACTTTGCTTACAAATGCATCTATATTTATTATTATTTATGATCTGCATATCAATGCATGTGGCCTGTTTATAATACACATATTAACACAATGGGTATACAGAAATAATAGGAAACATAATTTTATTTGTAATATCATTTATCATTTGGGTAGTAGTAAAGTCACTATGAACGGCAATTTTATAGGTTGAGGGTCAATGGGTATGGATTGATGGCACCAGCATCAGTTACACAAACTGGAATGCTGGAGAACCAAACAACGACATGGGAAAAGAACATTTTATTGAGTTACTTTGTGAGAATTCGAATTGGAACGACGCCTATGGGGAATTGGCGCGTAATTACATATGTGAGAAATCTAAATTGATTGGTAAGTATGTTGGTATCATGAGCCATTGTCATAGTCATGTAATTATTGCTTCTTTAACTTTAACTTTTCTTTAACATTGAATAAGCTCAACTTATTATATATTAGATTGTGTTTGTCTGCTTCAGAATTTGCTAAAAATCTACTTTGATTTAGTGACTGGAGATCACAGTATATAAACAAAACATTATATATCTCCATCTGGATATTTTATCGGATAACTTTATACACAATATTACAAAAAAATAAATTAATGACTGTTGTTCTAATGTCAGCAGCAGACAGAGTGAATACACTGTACATGTATATATGTACATATATATATATATATATATATAGCTTTTGCTCTGTATGATGTATTGCAAATTCTTATTCAGAAATATGCAATAAAATTGCACCGGGATGACAGTGGACAAATTGTTCTACCATAGCCTTTCATCAAGCATCAATGTTTGACAATGGTGACTATACATGAATGATATTTCACCAGCTCAACAAGGATTTTAAATGTATATATATATATATATATATATATATATATATATATCATTATTTACCACGCATATTGGTAGGGATTAATATACATATACGGCTCACACACATTACCATAGAAAACAATTAACGTTGCCCATAGTCTCTACCTCATCTAAAAAGCACACCCTGTCAATAAGGTTCCAATGAGAGTTTGTGACCTCTAATGTGAGACCTATAGGGTGATTGGAGTATTTTGAAGTTGCTTTTAGAGGCCAGCAATAAACCCCTATGAGCCAGATGTACATAAGTGGTCCGCACACCTAGGGTACCGAATTCTCAAGCATGTGATCGTTATAAGATGTATAACAAGGACAGATTTCAAGTTTAAAAATTGTAAGAATTGGTTTAATAGGAAGTTATGCTCAGCCATCGCAATGGCAGTCCTTAGTCTAATTCGTCACGCAACCAAAGACCAGTCAACTGCGCTCTGGTTTCTTGGTGGTGGTGAACAAACCTGAATGGTAACAAGTTCTTGCGCCAAAATGGCAAAAGAAATAGCTGGAACCAGGGAACTCAGTCACGTAAGCAACATCCAGCAGGCCTTCATAGGCCTTCATAGAATGTGGCTATGGTAGCATCTTGATAATGACAATAGATACATTGTTAGCATCAACATCAAATGATGTTATGTAACCAACTTTAGGTCAAGGACGGTAGGCATAAATGTCAGATAAGCCAGGACTAATGACAATTTTTAAGTGTTTGAATAATTTGAATAATGACAATAAAATACATTTACTTTTAATAACTATGTCTAAATGTACTTTATATATGTACACAATTCTGACTGTACCATTCGCCTATATTATTTAATTCCACATTCGATTTGAAACGTATTGTTTTCTTCAAGTCGTAACTTGTGCATTAGCGGCATAAAAACGTGTTGAACAGTGCCACCACCGGCCATTTTTCATTTTGGCAAATATCCAAAAGAATCGATTTTGTTTTCTGCTTCACGCTCGCGTGAACATTTCTCGTTTCCTTGCTTTCCGCCATAAAGGAGAAATATTTAGCGAAACTATAGACGGGGTATGACACGAACATTATTCATGGTGTTCATAGTTGACGGTCGAGTGCCAAATAACCACATCATCATTATTTTAGTGTAATATTAAAATATTAAGTACTTTTTTATGTGATGGTTTTAAAAAATCTTTATTAATACAGAAATAAACCAAATTTGTCATGAACATATTGAAAGTTTTGCTTGATCGAGCCTATTTTTGAGATATCGCACCCTGACGCCCGCCAATTGTACAAATATTTTTCAAAATCAGAGTCACCTGTGAAGTTGGTTGTACACAACACATCAGTAGCTGCGGTAGTGTGAGGGTATATAGTTGTTTTATTTCCGGTAAGCTTATTTCGCCCGTCATTGAAGTAACTACGCATCTAGTGACAGCGATGCATCATGAGTGACGGAACACCATCAATTATTAAAGTTTCTGCATTTCACAGCAAACATTCGATATTGAGCCACGATTATTGAGTTATGATTTTTAATGATCGAACATTGTGTTACCTTGTTTATAATGCATAATAATGCAAAGAAGAGCATCGTACACGTAAGCAATGATACGAGCATTGGATAAAAAATTGCAGGTCATGTGTTCTATATGGCGAACACCTATTGGTTAGCTTTGGATGTGTCATACCCCGTCTATTATTATGAAGAGTGTGATAGAAGCGTCCTGCATTCGAGATTTTTTCAAAAAGCGCGCGGCCATGTCTTGTACGCGCTCGACGTACGTTTTCTAAAACTCAAGAGTCTGAGCAAGACGCAAAACCAATACATGTACGAATTCCAGTCAAAACATGTCACCACGGTAATGCTCGTAGTACTGTTTTTTTATTTCTAGAATGCTGCTAATAACTTTCAAGGAGGAAAATATTCATGTATTATCTCTAGTAATTTATTAACCCAGGCACTTTTGCCTACCGCCCTTGCTTTAGGTGGAAACAGAGGCCAAGCCATATCTGAAGAGGTTTTGGCACTATATTAACATTCGGCTCAGGTTTGCAATAAATGACCTTTTTTCTTTACGATAGCAGCATCAGCTTTTGAAGTTCATATAAGTATGATGTGGACCAGCTTATACCAATATGCATACACGTAGAACCTCACAATTGATGGTTCAGTACTCAGCATGTGAGAGCCTTGTGTGATGTCCGCTTGATGTAAGTTGGCACCACAGTTGAATGAATCTAGAAAGTGGTTCAATAAACAGATAATACATCACAAGTTCAACAGCCTTTGTGACTGGGCTAAAAATCTGGTAAACCTGGAGCGACCACACTGAATGAAATGCCCCAGCTCGCCAGACTGGTAGCAGCAATGAACAGCTGACGAAGACTTTAATTAGCTTTTACTTTCCAAAGCTGAGATGACCAGGAACAGTGGAGAAGATGTTTGTTTTTAGGGCATTATCGTGTTTTCCATGAAATTATACTGTGAGGGATGCTTAAAAGACATAATTGGTGGTTTGATAGACTAGACAACACGCCAAAATCAGTACTATTGTTCAATCACTTGTCTTGATGCCAGAGCTTCAGGAATGATTGTTCAGTAGTTATAACTAGCCCTGGAACTTTGTGTCTTTATCACATTAGCCCACTTCTAACAATGTAGTAGCTATTTGAAGAGACCTGAAAGGTCTGTGCATGCCTTTGCTTATTAAGATCAACATTAATCTAGATGCTCAGACTGTTTGCTAGACAAATCACTTTCTTTTGCTTGAAGTTGCTCTATAGCTATATCATGATGTTTATGCTCTTTATGCTCAGCTGTGAACTTTCCATTCATCATTTTTCCCGAACACAATTGTATTGTATTGCCCGTTTCCACCAGTACTATGCATACTTTTTGTATACAGAAATATTCTATATTTAGCTCTAATGTTTAACAGGCGTTGGTCGTTGAAATAATGTGTGACTCTGCACATGGTCACCATTGAGGTACCTACATTCATGCTGTAAGAGGGACATTGAATGAAATTTCATGATCCACAATGTGTCAATCATATCTTAGCCGAACTCTACACTGCGCAGAACACACTCATACTAGTTGTGTATTTTAAAGCCTTTTTGAAACCTAGTACTTCAGGTTGATGTTCTTGACATTATTGCTAGCAATGACATCGCCTTTGGTGGGAATACAGTATGAAGTATAAACATTTGCCATAAGTATTCAAAATTATGATAGCATGCACTGTGTCAATGCCTTGGTGCTATGTGTACTTTTGCTATTTGACGGGTTTCCAGAGGTAAGTGTATAAGTAGTAGATGCCATAATGGTTCATAACGTAACTTCAATAATTGTGGTCTTCTCATGATGAAGACGCTGAGGTTATGCACCACAGTTAAATTGTCGTCATGGTGCCGGTAATCACCAAACATGCAGCTCTTTGAACAATGATGTCATATTCCCATGAACTTTGAAACAAAGAACAGAAACCGCTGGCTCTGGTCGATATTCCTTGGATTGTTGATGATGACTGATTGACAAACATTTGAACCTAATATTGTTTCATAAGCACGTGTTAGAGTTATGCTTGTGACTAAGCTGGCTCATAGTTTTTTTTTCGAACTTGGAGTTACTTTTTAATTGTACTTCAGACATGGCAGCAAAATGGCTTTGTGAATCTAATGCAATTGACGATAAAGAGAGCTTAAATGACTTATTCGCCAGGACAAATGATATGGTTGCATGGTCGACACATAAGTGCTTAACCTGACCCCAGTCTCACAAGCATACATAACAGGAAACGTGGTGCTGCTCTCTATAATTATAATTGAGATCTGGGAAAAATTAAAGAGCTGTCACACCTCAGTTGTTGTTGTGCTAGTGGAGAACAACCTTACAGATGTCAATCAAGGAGAGGTTTTAGAAATAAGCTTGCGTTTATCCTCTGGTGATGACGAATTAAGGCATGAAACTAAAGGGATTTATAGACCTTAAACATAAGAGCCCCACCAAATTGGAGGCAGCCATGACAATTATAGAAGCTGTCAGAGAAACAATCAGTGGATTCCTGGCCGACAACACCACGCTCGACGAGTGAATCTGCACATTTTATGATTCTATTCTCGATTGATCTGGCCATAACAACCCTAGAGTTGCCTCTCACCGGCGGTAGTGGATCTCTAGCCCAAATAGTCCATTGTCATCAGACGAGTAGAGTTTGAAGAGTGAGTCAACAATTACCTAAAGAGCCTTGGACTTTCCTGGCTAAGCTAGCTGGCCAGCATGGTCGGCTCATAATGCTGCTCGTAAATAGCAGTCTGACTCGCTGAAAATGTACTGGTGCATGGTGTGTTCATAGCTTGCTATTACATGCTTAGTGTCGATAAAATGACGTGCTAATGAAACTTTTAAAGCGTCAGTAAGTTGTCGATGACCCCAACTGCAAGGCGGTCCTTTTTTCTTCTTTTGATTTCACACTGAATGAAAATATCAATTACAAAGCATATGCCAAAATAAAAAGTAATACTGCAAGACACCATTCTATAATAGACATGGAAATTTCCAATATTATGCTGGAATTATAATTTATTATAGAAATGGCAGCAACAAATCAATGTATACTCTGCAGCTATGTCAAATTTGTGTTTTTTAAATTACGTTTTGTCCGTATTCACATTTTACATTTCTTTTAAAACTCATGACTATCGATAATTTTGCAATTAAGAAAAGAAAAATATTGAGTTCTGGTCTTTTTGTGTATAGCAACAAATTCAGGGCGTAAGTTGCACACTATTTCAAGACAGATTGGCAACATTGGCTATCAGAAAATATTCCAACAATGTTATCAAACTAAATATATTCAAGGTTTACTCCAATTTCTATCCATACATATTTTCAATGTCAAAGCAAGATCTATTATTTTTGTTATCAACATTTTAGACTTTCCGAAACTTTATAGTTAAATTAAATTAAAATTACGCTTGAAAATGTCAACCATCAAGCTTTTTCAAAAAAAGTTGATCACAATACATTGTACCTGGGTAGGTACAAGAACAACTATTATGTTACTGATAAAAAACAAAAACGTTCTACACACAAGGTAACATCTTTATTTTTTTTGAATATGTGATTGACAATATGAGGCCGACATATGAGAAAGAATTTCTTTAGAAAATACAAATACAAGCTTGTTCCATATACCTTGCAAAGTCGATTTGGTGATTATGAGACAGATTACTATCTTCCACGCTGCCCTATAGCTAACAAAGCTGGACAGTTCAAATTGTACACATTATGTAACACATTTGCACATACACCTGTTACACAGGCTGTTTCAGGGTGGTTGGCGGTTTTGCTATATGCTACACATATAACAAAGTAGTATGATACGATCCCTCCAATATTTGGAAAACATTATAACAATATTCTCAGTACAAATAATCTCCTCCATACTATTAAACATAGGTTGTGTATTTATACCTTTCAGCTGGTTCTGTTGAAAATGTTTATCAATCAGACATTACAACTGATTTTTCAACGGCACCCACAACAAAGAAATCGGTGGCAGATATTATACATTCTACTCTCGGTGTGACAAGCAATAAACATCTTAAGACCAGTGGGGCAACAGGTATTCATTCACGAAATAAATTTATTAACAACATGCATGCTATTTTAAGCATACATGCCAATAGTTGAGAGCTATACGCTTCATTGTCTCATGCAAATTTATCTGTCTAATGTACAGTCGAATCATTGTCTAATGCACACATATCTGTCTAATGTACAATCACTTCACTCTCTGATACACACATGGTTGTCTAATGCACAGTCGCTTCATTGCCTAATGCACACATGTCTGACTAATGCACAGTCGTTTTATTATCTAATGCACACATGTGTGTCTAATGTGTAGTCGATTCAATGTATAATGCACACATGTCTGTCTAATGTACAGTCGATTCATTGTCTAATTCACACATATTAGTCAAACGTACTGTCGATTCATTGTCTGATGCACACATGTCTGTTTAATGTGCAGTCGATTCACTGTCTGATGCACACATGTCTATCTAATGTACAGTCGATTCATTATCTAATGCACACATGTCTGTCTAATGTACAGTCGATTCATTGCCTGATGCACACATGTCTGTCTAATGTACAGTCGATTCATTGTCTGATGCACACATGTCTGACGAATGTTCAGTCGATTCATTGCTTGATGCACACATGTCTGACGAATGTTCAGTCGATTCATTGTCTGATGCACACATGTCTGTCTAATGTACAGTTGGTTCATTGTCTGATTCACACATGTCTGTCCATGTGCACATTTCAGTACTCAAAAATGCATGGTTGGAACATTACAAACTGTCTCAGAATTAGGGAGTCATTTTTTTCACCGAAGTTAATCATAAGTATTATTTTGTTGAGATGGGGTAAAGTGTTTTAAAGGAGGAGAAGACAGTATGTCAATAGAAAGGTCAACGCAATATATGTGTGCGTATATTCTAAGTTTGCTTTTCGCAATTTAATATTTTAAAATCAATAATTATATTAGATGAGTTTTGATTAGAAACAACTCATACCATGTTTCGTCTTGTCTACTTACTTTCTAATAAATTAAACGCTCTGATTTGGGTAGTATTTATAGCCCTGGAACGTGTGTTTGTGAATGATTTATTAGTAACTTTACACTAAGGGGCATTTATCTCACAACGTTATCAATGCAGATCTGGTAAAGTCGATCTATATGCGACTCAATTCACACATTTGATCACCTTTTACAAATCTGCTTTTAAATTAGGGCTAAATGTCCCACATATAAAATGTTTGTATAAAGGAAAACAATTTCATATTCTATAGAGCTTGTACGTCTTGAACACCATGAAAGGAATTACGGCCACACAACCACAAGTAAGAGGGCTGATGACTCAGATGCAACATACGGAAAAGATTTTACAGGTATTTAGCTATACTATACTATAAAACTAACTCTGACATGGAGTATGGAGTATGAAAATATTTAGAGCGGTGTATTCTGTGGTGGTATCGATTTCTGTATGTATATCGACTGAAATTACTGCATTTCCATATCTAAAAATCCTGACAAAATTTATGTAGTAAACTGCATAATGAGGTTTTGTTATTACTGATATGATGACGATTATGCCCAATAGTATCAGAATATCCCCATATAGACGTTTCTCTATTGCGTGTAGGAAATATCAAGTGATTACATATCCGTAACGATAGTGGAATGATTTGACGAGACGCCATATTTTGTTTGCAAATCGCTTATAATCACATGTCTGTGTATGTGTCGTCGCCATGTATTAATGCCTCTGTGATTTGTTTGGGTTGGCCGATTTCTTTTAAACTTGGCAGGCAACATCTTCACTCTAGTTGGTAAATTCATAAATTAAAAAAAAACTTGGCCTCCATTGCCATGGCAATAGCAAAAAATGATTTTTCAATACCTCCGCGGCAAATGTATCTTATTCTACAAATCCTGAGGTACAAATTTTTGAAACTTATTCTACTCAGCTTGAGAGTGGACCCAAAGTTTTATTTATTCTTTCATTGCCCAAAAACCTTTACTTCGAAGTTGACTTTTCGACATGGTCGGCTTTTTAAATTGTTTGTGATTTTGGCCTAATTTAACAAGCAGGCCACACCTATACAGACAGATTGACAAATTAAAAAAAAAAAATGGACAGCGGCCAAAATGTGATTTTGAATGTGATAGCTTTGTGCAAAATGTATCCTTGGAGGGCTATTACTATTTAGTATTTTGCGTTGACACCTGTGCTTCTACTGGATTAAACCGCACAAGACAAGCTAAACAATTGGAAATCATACCTCGTGGATCATGCAACCGATGCATGTCATTGTCTGCGTAGCCCTGTTGCAAAATTATATAGACTAGTCAAAACAGAATTATTGTGTTGTTCCAAATTGTATATTTCTACCTACACTATCCTATCTATTATATATTTATTCATTTATTTATTTATTTATTTATTTATTTATTTATTTATTATGAAGACTGCCAGAATGCATATATAATATAGTTATGTAAGCAATCAGAATACAGTTTGCAACATCGATTTGTGTGCATAATATCAGGGCACTAAATATTATGAACGACCTGTCATTACGTGGAAAGTTCAAATAAGAATAATTAGGAATCAACTAATATAAACAGGTTGCTAAAACATTGATGGATCGTTTTTTAGTATGCAGCATATTTACTTTGATCTTTATGTATATAGATAATACTCTGAATGTGAACAATACCACAAATTCGGTGACAATTGGTATGGACAAACACGGTGACGATTTGAAAGGTAAATACAAAAGTGAGGCATGTTAATGTGTTTCGACATATTATACAGACTTTCTGGTAAATTGTATTGTTGTCTTTTGTTTGAATAATATCGACACTAAACATAACTTATACATATATCTATTGTCTTCATAGGATGGCTATTTTACAATGGCCTTCTCTTAGTGGTATTTGTATTATGTGTCGCTATTCTGCTTTTGTGCTTCGACATGTCACGATCTCGATGCTCGAATTGCGGCAAGAATAACACAAATCGGACAGCTCGTAATAAAACTTACAAAATACGCCGAGAAATTGAATTAGAAGAAAATAACGAAAGCATTGAGATGAAAGATAACCCAGGAGATATATGGCACATGGCGTAAAATCAAGATACAAAATACAAGTCGGCCGATATGGCTTCGTACTGCCTTAAGAAACACTTTGGACTGTAATTTTGATAACCGATTTATTATTATTATTATTATTATTATTATTATTATTATTATTATTATTATTATTATTATTATTATTATTATTAAAAGTGCATTTATCAAACATACTTGAACCAATTCTACGTTAACAAAAAAAGCTTGTACGACTTATTACCTTCTCTGATTTATATACGCACTCTGCACCTCATTTTCAACAGCTTGACATCCTTGACATTAACAAACTCTGCAAACTGCACATTTGTTTGTTCATATTTGACCTTAATAGTAATCGCTTTGCCCATGATATCAGTTATTATATTGATCAGCATTCCCATCGTTATCCAACAACAGCCACTTCCAATGGAAACTTGTCAGTCCCGAAAATGAATTTATCACTTTCCCAACATAACTTCACATATTCAGCGGTCAAATATTGGAATTCCTTTACTGTCCAAATAAAAGGTTTACGCAATAGAAACCAATTTAAAACAGCACTGAAAAAATTGCTTATATCACAGTGAGCACCCTGTCGTCCAAATGATGCATACCATTTATTGTTATTTTGTTTTAACTTAGATATTTAATTTACTCATGTATTTTTCTGATTAGGTACTTACTCATTTATGTTACCATACCACTTTCTGTTTTAAGTGATAGGGCCATGAACTAGACTAGTTCTACTGAACTATTTTCATGGTCCACACCAGAATTATTCAAATTGTGTACATAATACCTTGTATATTAATTTTCTTGTTTATATATCTCAATCATTGTATACATAATTTTCTGGTGAAATAAATCAATCAATCAATCAATAACCCTGAAACACACCTCTGTGTTACAGTTTTCTTTATGCTCTAAACAATATAACGATAATTAATTATTACATGATGTGTTGGACAAGAAATTGTTTTTTTTTACCTAATGAGAGTAATAAATCCTCAATTAAAAAAATAAACTATTTTTTGGCATGAGCATTTAAAATTGCACATTCATGATACCCAAACGCAGAGAGGCATGTTTCGTTCTACACTGTAAATCTTTGAAGCACTTTCATGTTTTTCATTAAACACACCATTAAAATAATAAAACACCTGTATTTCTATCAAAATAGTAGCGTTTTAGTATTTTTAGAAAAGTGTTTTAGAGAGTTATCAAAACACTTTTTGAACATCTATGGATTAATGCATCTAAACTTATGCAAGCAGTATTAACAAAATTGAGTAAAAAGTCTGGCGTCTCGTGAGTAAACATTATGGTATATATGCCAACTAGACAATCACCGAAAGTGATGGGTCATGACATTACCTTGTGGTGAATTAAGTACCTCGTGGCCTAACGGATTTTATTAATCCGCATTTGATGAACGGTAGTTGTAATTCCAATCGCATCTGAGCATTCTCACACATGATTTAAACATGTGATTTTTCTTGAAAAATGTTCAATTTGAAACACTTCAGAAAGCTAAATTACCAACGATGTTTAAACCCGAAACACATTTGTGTTCATGATAGTAAAACACTAAAACACTTTTTCTTCCAAATTGTTACATTGTTTTATAATGAAGCACTTCCTAAAACGAACATATACGGTTTCAAGGTAAAACATTCAACTATGCATGTTTTATAAGCGTTTATGTATAAGACATATATACAATTTCATCAGTGTAACTACAACACTTTTTTTACAAAATGTTCTATTATGAAGCACTTTCTAAAACAAACACACATGTAATGTTTCAAGGTAAAACACTCGACTATGCATGTTTCATTAGTGTTTATGTATACGATAAGTACACAATTTCATGAGTGTAACTAAACATGTTTCCTACAAATTGTTTTATCTTGAAGCACTTGAAGCACAAAACACATGCAATGTTTCAACCTAAAACACCCCCCCCCCCCCCCGATTATATACAGGACACTTTAGTATGCCGTCTATGGTATGCATCTATAATGTCCACAGTACTTATTACTGTATGCAGCATATTTATTGGAAAAAATGCTCACACACGTCACATTTGTCAGCAAGTCATAATGTGCATGTAGCGATAAATTTATCGATTTCAGTATTTTTCGAGTGTGCATATCATGTACCTGTCACCTGGAATTAAACATGCACGGTATGATTCCCGGTGATCTAATAATTAGATTCAATTTCTTTAAAGCTCTTATTAAATTAGCGAAGCATCAGTATTTAATTCAAATATAGTGATAACCACAAACCTGTGCAAATTTGCGTCTAATTTCCACGAGCTCCTCTAAGCCTCTAATAATACATAACCATTCAATTGTTATTTAGAAATTCAATTAATACAATCAATACAATATGAAAACAAATATTGAAAAAATAAATTAGTTTGCTACTTCTTTGCAAATATTTTGAGATACCTTTCGTAGGCGACGGTTGACATTAATGTATGTTGCGTGTTCAAGTAACTGGTAACTTGTGTCGTGTGCACGCTCATTCATGGTTGAATTATACTATCGGAAGTATGTGGACAGGTGGCATATTCGGTGAAGAAGCTATAAAAACTTTAACCGAATGATGTCTTTTTTGAGGAACGAGGGAAACCATAACTTTTCGTAAACTACCTGAAGGTATGATGATATTGATACTCCGTTACGAAGCGTGTGTGAAGTGTAATTGATAAAGCCAGCGTCGGGATATGTGTACTACATTGATATTTGCAGCGACCTCCATTCATTTATTTTAGTTCAATTTGTGTGTGGTCATATTTTCGTTTTCACATTAATGCGCGTTAGTTTATAACAACAATAATATTTTACATCGTATATTCCTGATTCAAATATCGCATTGCTTGAAACAACAATAATGATAATTATTGAAACATTACTCACTGCATTTTGATAATATTATACTTTTCAGATTTTAAGTGAAACAATCGGAGCGCACAAGATGATACTGCTACTATTCGGGATTAATTTTGTCCTGGTAATATGAGTTATTGTTAGTTCAGTGCCATCGTCTTCCATGTGAGAAGAACTCTGGTTTAATAGGTAAATATAGTTTCAAAATAACACACTAGTGCATATATTCAGAGTCGCGGATTAAGTGTGAATGGGATCGCAATAAATTAAAATAATGATTTTTTATGTCCCACTATTTTTCCCCAGAAATGTTATGTGTCCGGAAATGCCCGGAGTGTTTTCATAATAAACACTTCTTGCAATTACGCAGATTATAAACACTTTCAGTGTTTTAAAGTGGGGACAAGCTTATAAACACTTTGTTTTATTATAAAACATTAAACCTATTTTATTTTTATGTAGTGTTGCAAAATAACTTATAATGTGTTTAATTATAAATCACTTAAAGTGATTATAAAATGGGGACAAAAATATGTCACACCTAGATTTACAGTGTATATATTATAAAACAGGTGAAATGTGATATCATGATGTTGTGTACGCAAAAAAAAAAAACGTTTTAATGTACACATAAAATAAAAAGTGTAAGCTAAATATGTAATTCCGTGTTTCTTTTCAGGATTCGAGATACATTTGTGTCAGAGTTAATCAAACATCGAGGGCGCATTCCCTACTGCGGACCAATTTTAAAACTATAAAACTTATGGTTGTTATGTATTCCTGGATCTATTAGTACACGTACCATTCGCCACGTTAACATTATATTGTTCAGTGGGTCCGTTATTTTTTTCCACGCACCAAGGAAACAATGGAAAAGCAACGAAGTTACAATGTCACAGGCAATCATTTCACTGCACACTGTCATTTAGTGTAACAGTTGTTATACCTAGAATGTATTTAAAGCAAAAATGAAATGTTTGGGATAGTTTTGAATTTCCGGAAATAATAATAATTAATATATACGTTGTACGATATGACGTTACTTGAATACAACTGCCCGCGACATGTTAAAACTTGAAATGCAACTTATATATCCAGATATGATGAAAATGTTAAACATCTTCACTCAAGAAGTTACAAACATCACCGATGTTTACTGACTAATATTTTTATAAATAGTTTAATACCATCTTGGGGTAAGATATTTAAAGTGTTAGAAACTTGTCGTCACTTTAAAAACACTCGAAGTGTTCATAATTTGCATAATTATGAAAAGTGTATAAGTTACAAAAACACTCAGGAATGCGTCTGCATTTAATGTATTATGTAAAGTGTTTACCGTAACAACACTTTTAAAAGTAGTTTAACTAGTCACAGATTGTGTAAGTGCTTTCACTCCAAACATGTTCTAATAAGTGTTCATTAACACTTTTAAAGGTAATTTCCAATAGACATACATTTTGTAAAACGTTTATGATCACATTACTTGGAATCATGTCTCAATTGAGGAATAGTTGGATGAAGTGTCACTATCACAAGTTTTTGACTTCGCTAGACACATATTTTGAGAAGTGTTATCACCAAAAAGACTGCAGGACCTCTGATCATGTATTTGTGCTCAAGTCTATTATGAATAACCATAACAAAATTAGAAAAAATGGCAAAATTATTAAAAAATCACAGCCTCTTTATATGTGTTTTGTGGATTTGGCAAAAGCTTTTGATACAATTTGGAGGAATGGACTGTTTTACAAAATGTACAGAAATGGGGTGAGTGACAAGTTCATCAAAGTCATCAACAGTATGTATAAGGAGTTAAAATCATGTGTTAGATTGGAAGATGGGTACACTAATTATTTTGACAGTAAGTTAGGCACTCGCCAAGGGTGTCCACTATCACCAACCTTATTCAACATTTTTGTGAATGATTTACCAAGTGTTCTAATGAAAGATACAGCTGATTGCCCAATTTTGGGTAAGGAACCAATTCCATGCCTTATGTATGCTGATGATATAGTCATCCTATCAAAGACTAAATCTGGACTACAAAATTCCCTTTTTAAATTACAAAACTATTGTAAAAGCTGGAAATTAAATGTTATTGTAAAGAAAACAAAAAATCTGATTATGAACAAAAAAATTGATAATTCAGAGAGTTTCTATATTGATAATAAAAAGATACAGATTGACAATCAATTACCATATTTAGGAATCAATTTTAACTCAAATAGTAACTTCAAAACCTGCATTAAATCATTGACTCTGAAAGCACAAAAAAGCTACTTTTCATTTAGACAACAATTCAATATTTATGCCAATACTCAAATTAACACACTATGTTATTTATTTGACAGCATGGTAAAACCAGTTTGTATATACGGAAGTGAAATTTGGGGTACCTATACCATCAACAATTTCGAACACAAAGGGACACTCAAATCAATCACAAATGACAATTTGGAATATGAAAAACTACATTTAAAATTCTGCAAGAATACATTAGGAGTCCACAGGAGAAGCTCAATCATTGCATCACGGTGCGAATTAGGTCGATACCCCATACATTTGGAGGTAATTAACAATGTGTTCTCCTACTGGGCAAGGATAGCACATGGAAAGTCCCCGATTCTGACAAAGATAGCTTTACAAAATGAACTGGATCTACACGAACAAGGACAGAAATCATTTGTAACTTTTATGAAACACATGTTAGAAACACTTAAATGTAACAAACTCTGGGAAGCTAATAATCTAAATTCTAAAAACATAAAAAGAATTGTTCAAAATAAACTTAAAGATACATATAATAATGAATGGATGAAGCAACTCAAAAAAGACAACAATCAAAATGTTGGCAACAAATTAAAGACATACTTACTGGTAAAGAAAAATTACAAATTTGAAAATTATCTAAAAGTAATTTTGAATTATAAAATAAGATCAGCAATTACAAAATTAAGAATTTCAAGCCATAACTTGCCAATTGAGAAAGGGCGGTACAATAATATCCATCAAAAACAAAGAATATGCAAATTGTGCGACTCATCTGAAGTGGGTGATGAAAAGCACTATGTTATGAACTGTTCAAACTCAGATATTAAATCAAATAGAGAAATTTTTTTTCACAATATTAGCTTTCCAGAATTTGAAAAACTAAATCAAGAATGTAAATTCATTTATTTATTAAGTGCTATGGATACTCATCTTATGATACCTTTCGCCAAATATGTTAATTCTATTTTAAATGTAGTTAATAGTTGTATTTAGTGGCCGTACTGCCGTATTGTACTATATCGGTGTTGTGTCAATAAATTATTATTATAAATTATTATTATATGTTTTGAAAAGGTAATAATCATCACAATCTTTTAAATGAGCGTACACGCAAAATGAGCTCACACGGAACTTTCATAAAACCAAAGCGCCCCCGAAAGCCAAATCGAGGTCACGGGGTAAAATTGAGAACAATAGATTATTGACAAATGCTTTTAACAGAGACGTTTTTAAAATGTATCTCCACTGATAATGTGGTAATAAAAATCGTTATTATTTTGAAAAATGCTAATGAGAAAACTATATCGAATGATGCGTTTCGCGATGAGGCACTTTGCACTATTGTACAGTAATTATAACATACAATAAACGTAAAACAAAATTATTATAAATATGTATGTATTTATTACTAAATATAAATATTAATAGGGTAAGTTGTATATAAGGTTTAATTAAACAAAAATAAATAAAGAAATCTTAATAATAACGATCGCATAAAGTCTTGGTTTTTTTAAACTTATTCAGTTCTTGCTTTATATTCATCTGAATAAATGTGTTGACTGAAATTAAAACCTTTTGTTAAACTGTATAGAAACGGTGCTCAATAATTGTGAACAATGACACTTCAAATAAGATGAGTAATTACCTGAAGCAAACATCTTTAATCTATTTCTTCGTCATAGTTCACTGTGGTAGTATTTTCTCAAATGCAGTCTCTTTGAGCACATAAAATTCATGAGAAAAAGAACAAAATCATTAATTTCAGAGATACACTAGAAACAAGTATGTCATTTTCCCCGGTTGTGACGCCTGTTACAAAATATTTCATCATCATTCATTATGGAGGGCGGCAATATGTTTTTACCTACTCTCATATTGGCGCTTTGCTAGTCAATCTCAACTAACACATCAATATACTAAAACTCAATAGACAATTAAACATTGTATGTTGGCGGTGATGTGGGCAGATAACTATAATAGGTAGATATAAAACCATTTGTATACGGTCAGCATTGACAGTAGAAATGTGTGATCAAAAGATATGTTGATTTGTAACCAACATATGTGCACGATACTATATAACGGATCATCCTACATACACAAAAACTCAACTACATCGGATATCTACAGCTTACAAACTCTGATCGCACCGTGACGTGCCAGTATGTGTTATGTACAATGACTGTTTATTAATTTTAATATATTTCGGAAATTTTGAAAATCTTTATAAAATAATTAAGACAAGGCGTTACATTAGTGAAGCGGCAGATATATAAAACATATTTACCTATTGAAATAAGATGGTTTAATAGTATATATTTTTGGGAAAATCCAAAGAGAATACGTTCACAACTTAGAACTATATCATCACTTCGTGGTATAGACCCCCAATAGTTTTGAAATAATTTCCAAAACGAAATTGTGGTTGTACATACCCAGAAGAGAAGTTCAATTGTTTCTTTTTGTTTACAATATTTACAACAATTGTCCAATCGGATTTTATTTTGGAAAAGATAATTGTTGGTTGCCAAAATTCGATGCAATATTTTGAATTGAAAAATGCGCAGTTTTCTTTCCATTGTGGTAATGTACGCCAATTTCCAGATACATCTCCAATCAACTGCATCACTCACATACACAGTTGCTTCATATTTAGAAATGGATGTTGGCGTTTCAAAACGTTTTTCAACTAATAACTTATAAAAATCTCGTGTTTTACCACCAACAACCGTATCATTTATTTGTTTAGTTAAATTCGCATTGATATTTCCAACAACTAATTTGGACTTCCAATAAACTGGAATTGCGTGCAGAATACCATTAAAAGTTACAAAATCTGTCTTAATTGTGTATTTCTCTATAAATTGTTCATATGACATAAAATTACCATCTGTATTTAATAAATGTTGTATGCATATTACCCCATTATATAGCCAGTGTAAATAACACACTGTTTTCCCACCAATTAAAATGTATCTATTATTGCACAGTATTTCTGATTTGACCTCATTTGAATTAATGGGTGGGCCATGACAGAATAGTTCATACGAAAAACTTAAAATGTCAGAATAAAAAGCTGGTAAAGAACAAAACATTTTGTCAGGATCATAATTACAGCTCAATTAAAATTTCAAGCCCCCATATCTACTAAAATAGCTCCTTGGAATAACTCCCATGATGCATTTGTTTCCATTATCCTTATAGCCCAAGCTAATTTGAATGCTTTGTTTAACAACTCCAAATCAGTCATGCGCAAACAACCATATTCAATATCCCCAATTAAAGTGTTGTTTTTTATATGGTGTCTTTTCCCGTTCCACAGAAAATCAAATAACCTAGCCCAGGCTTCGGACACATATTTTAGCGGAATAGAAATAGAGTTCATTACAAAGAGCAGATTAGTAGCCCCAAAAACCTTTGCAAATGTAACTCTGCCACCAATAGTCAAGTCAGGTGACTTCCATATGCCACGTTTTATATTCATTTTTTTTCAATTTTTTGGTGGAAGTTAAGCTGTACATTTTTCTTAACATCGTGACCTATATAAATTCCCAAGATTGGTTTTGGGGTGGGGGCTATTACATCCATCTTTTGCCAATTATGTTTAAGTTTACCCAATACAAGTAGTTCTGTTTTAACCATATTGGTTTCTAGACCAGAAAAATCATGAAACTGTTTTAGAATGGATAGAGCAGTACAAACAGAATTTTGGTTCCTCATGCAAAGAGTATCATTTGCAAAGCCAGATATTTTTTGTTCATGCTCATATGGTAACATAATACCATCTATTTGGTCACATGATCGAATGACAATAGCCAACAACTCTATGGCAATTACAATGAGAGCTATGGACAACGGACAACCCTTTCGGATGCCCCGATATAACTTGAACCAACCTGATGAATGCCCATTATTAAGTACACAGCTTTCAATGTTGTTATATAATACAGAAACCCATTTCTTAAAAGAATCGCCCAAATTAAACAAGTCAAGAGCTTTATGCAAGAAATCCCATTCTAGGGTATCAAAAGCTTTTGTAAAGTCAACAAACAAAAGTGCTCCCGGTTGACCACTATTTTCACAGTAATCAATAATATCGGTAATAAGTTTGATATTGTCACCAATTTTTCTACCTGGTATAAAAGCAGACTTGTTTTCATGAATAATGGTGGGTAAAATATTTTCAAGCCGTTTAGCCATGCATCTACTTGCAATTTTGTAATCTGCATTGAGCAGCGATACTGGTCTCCAATTATGCAAATCAGTCAATGCTTTATCAGGTTTTGGCAATAATGTTATAACAGCTTGTTTTTGTGTGGTAGACATGACACCATGATTGAAACTGTAATTTAGTGAGGCCACCAATTATTCCCCATTTTTTTCCCAGAAAAATACATAAAATTCAGGGGGTAGCCCGTCACTGCCAGGTGATTTATTTTTGGGAGATTTTTTTAAGGCAGAAAATACTTCCTCTTTAGTCAGAATAACTTCACATTTGTTGTGGGTCAACATGTGGGATATTATTATTATTAAAGAACCCATATTTATCATTTGAATTCGATGCATATAACGCAGTATAATAATTTCTAATTTGCATAAGAATGTCTCGTTCACCAGTAATTTTGTTATGATCGTCTATCAATTTGGTTACAGTTTTCTTTATAAAATTACGTTTTTCCAAGTTCAAAAAATACTTGGTAGATTTTTCACCCTGATACCATTGTATGCGTGAACGAATAGCAGAGCCATGAATCTTGTGATAAATAATGCTATCAAGTTCTTTTTTTAAAGCTTCATACTGCATCAAAACATCCTCAACCAAATTGTCATAGATTTCTTTTTCTAAATTATACAACTCTTTTTCCAATTCAATTTCTCTATCCCCTCTTTCTTTTGCTTGCCGCTTTGAGAATTCAACAGTAGCCTGACGAATCTTGTACTTCAAGAATTCAAAACGAGTTTGGTGGTCAAGGTATAAAGTATCACGCAGAATATCGTCAATGGTTTTAATAATACTTTCCGTATAAGTATTGTCCTCTAACAGGCTACAGTTGAATTTCCAAAAACCAGGGCCTCTACGGGAACCACCTCCAACAGAAATAAAAATCACAATTGCATCATGGTCTGATTTTGTACAAGGACGAATATCACAAAGTTTTACCTGATTATTCAGATGTTTAGAAATCAAAAAGTAATCCAAACGCGTTGCAGCATTTCCCCTTCTCCATGTGAACCTATATGTATTAGGATTGAGTTCTCTATAAATATCAATAAGATTATAACATTTCATAAAAGATAAAATTTCCTTTCTGAAAGTTGATATTGGATCGATATTTTCACCTCGTTTATCCATTACTAGATTTATTGGTATATTAAAATCACCTCCCATAATCAATATACTGTAAGGAAAATTACAATTAATTGATGTCTTAACAACTTTTAAAAAAGGAATCTGTTCTTCTTCTCTATTTGGAACATATATATTTGCAATCACTGCCTTAAAGCTATCAATATCTATTTCCAGAAAAATAAATCTACCAGATGCATCTTTGACAATTTTAGTGTGTTTTATAGTTGTATTTTTGTGTAATAAAATTGCTGTCCTACAGCTTGCCCGAGTTCCATGCGAAAAGAAAATGTCCCCTCCCCAGTCAACCTTCCATTTGTGTTCATCCTCTGAACTACTATGGATTTCTTGCAGTAAAATTATATTTGCTTTCTGCCTCCTACAAAAAACGATTTCCGTGCAGTTCTCGTTGTAAGTTTTTGCGATTCCTCCAAAGCGCAAGTTTAATTTCTCGAATACCGTTCCTGTTTCTGTTTTGCTTCTCTTTGAGTTCATTGTTTTCAGCCATCAACAATTTGTTTTGTTTTTCAAGGTCATTCACTCTCGAAATAAGTTGCGTAATTTTGTATTTGTATTCTGTTTATATACTTACTGAAAAACATTTTATACTTTCACTAACAACAACAAACAACATCAAACTTTATAAAATAGCGTTTTGTTGTACTTGGCTGTATAAATAGGTTCAGTCGTTTGCCTATAATGTTAGTAGATTTCGATATACATACACTAATGTTAAAGTCTGTAAAACTTGGACACAAACTGAGACGTAAGTTGCCCGACATGTGAACTATATGTATTGTGAAAGAATCAGTGATATTATATGGAGTTGTTGTTTTGCATAACTAATACTAATAAATCTAAACTTTGTGTTGTTTAATTTTATGATAAATATAATATGAATGGAGAAATACAATCAAACATATCACACAAACATATAACAGCAAATATATAGCTAGATGCATGGACAACGTGACAGGAATTGTCGAACCGTGGGTGGATTAATACCTAGATAGATGATGGATATACATGCATGGTGCATATATAGATAGATGCAGTAGATGCCTGATACATACATGAATAAATTATAGGTGGATGTATGCAAGAATGGCTGTCAAATTAGATACGCATGGGGATGTGTATGCAGAATGCATATCGAGGTCATCGCCTATCTGTCTTTTCATTTCTCTTCAATATTAAACACTTAAACATACTACTATTATCATTGTATTATTTTAAAACTATTTAGATATCATGTCGTGCATGTATCATCACGAGTTTATTTCGAGGGTAGACTATACACATACAAAACATGAATTCGAACTGCAGTAAACCCTAACACTGTTTATTTCAATCAATTATAATTTACCTCCACACAATTGTAAGTCCAAGCACCTCATTTGACATACACACTATGTTTGTGAACAAGTTGTGAATTCTGGGGCGTCTGATACGGAATTTCTTTCATCTACATATAGCAAAATAAAACAAATTAAAATGAAGTTAATTAAAAAAGGATAGAGAGATAGATTTCACTAACGATGCAATATTTTCGCTTACATGCTGGCAAAATAATAAATACATAAAAATATCAATGAATATTCATAATTAAATAATATGTGTACTGTATAAATCTCACTGTCCTAAAATAATATATATAACATAATGATATAACATGAATTGCGTGAAATTTCCTAACAAATAATAGAACGGCAGCAAATGTAGTTTAACAAGAAAAATACTAATGTACAATGTGCTGCATAATGTGTTTCTCAATTAATACTACATTTACGGCGTTAATCTCAATGTTCCTAACAGGATATGAAAAGTTCCCAAATATTAGTGCAGTTATATATTCGCAACACATTCCTCAATTAATTTACCGCATTAATCTCAATGTCCTCTACATAATAATATCATATGAATAGTTATATATATTAGTGCAATAAAATATATATAAGAAAAAATATACTAGCCGGATTGAGAAAAGCTGTAAAACACTGCAGTAGTCATGTTTTTTATGTATACAATTAAAAAAAGTACGCCCCAACAGGATTCTTTTGAATTGGTCAAACGTATATTTTACTCTGATATCCTTTGTTGGCATTTAAGTCTGCAAGACACCATGGACAATGGATTACCTGGAAAATTCGTATACCGCCCCAGAACAATGCAGTATTTCACTCGCCCCCATATTCACGTAACTGGGGGACTCCTACACACTCTCCTTCCGGTATTTCAAATTCCTCTCCATCTCTTGGACACTGCTGTCCACATAATTTTCCTAAATCCCTGTTCAGGCTTGTGGGGAATCTTTTTTTTCTGGGCGGTATTTGGTATTATTGATGCATTGCGATCCGACATAAACACGAAGTGTCCAGTATGAATGTTTTGTATTTGGCGCAACCTGGGTCGACGATCCTGTCTGCGGGCGGAATGAAATATGTCTCTCATTTTTTCATCACGTGCAACACTTTCTGTATTTAGGCAAATTATTACTTGCCTGCGACAGCTCATGAATGCGATCTGCGATTCCAGTTATTCCAAGGCTGATTAATTCATCATCGTTGACAACCATTATGCAAACCAGCGCAAACACTCGAATAAATGGCAGCTCAATGGAAAAGAAAAGCTCCCTCTAGGCGAAAAAGGTCGTTGTTTATAATAAACTAACGTTTGTTCGTAATATTATACTCAACGCACACGTGAACATAACATTACCCTCATGATATTAGAATGTGTACCGCGTATACTAGTAATGGCAATGAATGTACTGACGGACGAACCACGGATAATGGAGTTTGTGCAAAATATAATAGTGTTATATAATGATAATGTAACGATATACCTAATATTATCGTTTTTGATATACGTAATATATATTCAGAAAATATTGAATGGTCGTGACATGCATTGTTTTATAATAGTAAAATGACGAATGTACATAATATATTATAATTTGAAACCAATAAAAATATAAACTGTAATATTATTATAGAATTAGATAATAATACAATTTGAATATACACAATATAATACTTTGTAATAATATTTGGCGAATGTATGTAATATTTGTGTGTAATCGCCATAACGGAAGGAATCTACATGATGTTTAAGCATAACGAATGTTCGTTTTGCTATAGTGTTTGATAATAATAACACCACGGATGTATACATTATAATAGTGTTGTAACATAATAAAATACAAAATATAATAATGTTTTATCATAAGAAAATGAGGTACATAATAATATAATGGTGTTCAAACATGACATCACAGGGAATGTATATATTATCTTGGCGCTTGGTCGTAGTAGTGTACCACATAATATAATAGTGTTTGAACATGAAAAAGTAATGCATCTGCTGCATTATATTATCATGAACATGAGACCTCCGTGGCTTGCCATATGAACATGTACTATGTCACAGTCAGCCACAGAAAAGAGTTTGCATATAGAATCGTTCATACATGTAATCAAAATTATACAATTCACATACTGCCAGCACTGACGCAACGAGAGAAGCTTTCTACATAATAGTAGTGAGGTCACAAGGTAAAACTGTGTGAATATATTATAACGACAGGACAATTTCGTTGACTCAGACGTTGACTCAATATGGTATTACAAAGAAGGATTTATGGCAGCTAGAAAATAGACCATTTTCCGTTCACTGCGAGAATCACGCGTTATGCGTGAAATCGAACGTAAAAACAGGACAAACAAAGGTCATAGCGTCGTAGTGGCGTCAAACATCGCGTGGGATTCGACAAACGCGAAAGTATTTTGGGGGACATTTCCATGCTTAATAATGTGCTGTCCACATTTGATGATAGGCAATTTCGATTAAATAAGGGTATTCGGAAGCAATATTCCTCTGTCGAAGATCGGCCGGTCGATGTGAGCTACGAAATAAAGAAATTCGAGTTCAAAATCAAATCGTTCGATTTTTGCGGCAGACGTTCGACGCGCGTCTTTCATGCATCTCGCGAGATCTCGCAATTGTACGGAAAATCATCTATTGTTATTACGATTTACAGCTTATTAGTGAGATAAATAAATAAACTGTGGTTTCCTAGCAACAACTCCTGATCATGTATTGTAATTATAATTAATATATATATTATTTTATATTTGTATTATTATAATTACAATTTTAGAGGAGCTCGAACCAAAACGAACTCGGTCACACTTTTTATAAGACAAATGAAATATATTTTCAAATAGGCTATATTATTGAGAGTTTAGTATTTGATTCATTCTTCAAGAATGAGGTCTTTTATCTTTTATGACAAACACATTTTTGTGTATTCACGTTGTTTTTGCAAATAATTCTGATTAGCTCCACTTTTGTTTCGCCGATTGCAATTATGTCGTAGAGCAATTGTTTGTTCAAAATATGTGTTTTCCAGTGATGTCTTCGATAAGCTACTCGGCGTTATGTGTATCTGAATAACCGTGTTTTAGTTCAAAATTCGTTTTCGTGTGACCTCTTTCTTTATAAAATAATTACTACCCATACGTAGCTCGCTTTCATTATGTCGACGTCATGCCACGTATTTAAGTACGTGCTGTCTTTAAAATACTTGTTTTTCCTCGCGAGAGTTCACATTAGTCAAATTTGTGATGCATTTTGGAACATTTCTTAAGTCGATAAGAAGGATACGCGAACCCACATTCGACACTTTATCATTACGGTAGAATACCGATTGTTCAAAATATTCAACACGATGATGTATCTTGAATTTTCTAAAAAAAATATTACTATTTACAGTACGCCCGTTCCCATTCACTCGAAGGCTATGCCACACAGTTCATCGCATGCTGTTTTTAAAATAGTTTTTGTTTTTGTTTTTGTTATTTTGAGAGGGAGAGCTCAGATGATTCCAACTTGCTATTTTAAGCAATTGCATTCCTTCATTCTCCTTGTATAAGTTGCATAGCAGTATGTATGAATCTAGGATAAAGACAACATAAATCGTATTTGTGACAATAGAGGGCGCAATTTGAACGCACAGTGATTCCTGGATTGTCACTGTTAGAAAGTAACGAAATATAAAAGTCGAAATATATACAGCGTACAAGCTGTAATTTTATAACTACTAAACAGCTTGTATAAGTCTTACAGTCAACAATTGGTCTGCTAAGTATCTCGTATCATTAAATCAAATAGTATGTTTTGTTCACGAAATTAGAGGTGTAAAATCTGTTTTTTGAAAAATTATTATCACTATTTCGCTCAGGCATTGAATAAGTGAAAATACAATCCACTGATCAAAAATCAGTGAAAATCTATACAGCCAAAACACCTTTTTGGCCAAAAAGTATTCCAGCTAAAATAAAGTATTTTACAATAACTATCAGTGTAAGAAGAAGTAAGAAGAATTCCCGATGCTATGGAAACAGTAGTACTTTCCATTCAAGATGCTCTAAGCTGAACAGAAACGTTTAATATATTTGAAACAAAAATAATGTGGCCAGTTTAAAAATTGGGTTTTTCATAACCCCAACAACAAATAAACTGAAGTTCTAGTTTAAATAAATACAACAAAATGTTACTAAAATTTGAATTGGTAAACCTGTGCAGTAATTCTTTTTAGAAATCAGTTTAACAATTTCACTTATAGACAGTGTTAATTCAGTGAAATTCAGATGGTTTTTGGCGACTGAATGACATTATCTATGCTTTCAAAGTTTCATATAAATATTTTCGATGTTGAACACATAATTTGTTAGAGTTTTTATGCAATTACATCCCTTTTTTATAATATTGTTCATAATTTTTGCAAACCATTAATCTCTATAATGGGCCTGTTATCACATCTACGTATTACATTCAAATATTGAAGTTGTGTGGTTCCCAATGAATGAGGGCGCATTTTAAATTTCCCGATTTGGTCGTGTGTTTCAGTCTTTTGTCTTTCCCGCTGACCGGAATCATGGCTTGCTTACTGTACACAACAGCGAGTGCAGATGTCCTTTAGTATACAGTTAAGCCTTGTGGCGGTTGTGTCACGATTGCAACGTAAACTTGTTGAAATAATTCCATGAATCTACTGCATGCGGAATAACGTGTGTTTGTCTTGACAGTAGCCTAACTATCCGTCTACCTACGTATCCAAAACAGTACAAATGATCACTTCGTCACGATATCTTTACAGAGTATTAGATTATATCGGATTATCCATAAAATCACTGACACTCGATTTCAGAAGTCCACCAAAATCTAGACTGTAAAGTTCAATGTTAGTATATCATGAAATCAAGCATGTTGATATCAATATGGGGACACTGTTAATAATTGCCATGTGTAATGTGTGTTTATTTCACAACACGAGTATGTCACATGTTAGTGACGTCCTGTGTACCCTTATGAGCATGCGCGCACAAAGCACTACCTCCATGTTTCAACTGTAATCCGATATCAGCGCTCATGTAAGTTAATCGCTACATGATGTCATATTTCTGATTAACTAATGAGTATATACGTACTATGTATTCTATTACATGAATTGACATGTATACTACAGCGGTTACTATCAAAATGACCGAACACAGCACAGTGGTGTTTGAACATCCGGGTTTATGTTTATTTAACTGCTGAGTCGTCTTACAAAAACATCTTCACATTTATGATATATTGTGGACCAAGAGTAATAGATGTATGTTTTAGTGACACTACATATCCGGGTGTTAATCCGCCGAGGTGTGTACATATTCGAAAATATACGCAGACTGCGACATTGCACATTTAGATGCAGTTGGTTGTCGTGAGTTTTGTGGTTAACCATTTACCGAATATACTATGTTGCATATAAACAGAATGTAGTTCAAAGTTCAATTTAGCCACGCCATCTATTAATATAGTGACCCCCGTAATCTCATATATGTGTGTGTGTCTGCTTTGTCAGTTTTTGTTCAAATTTTTCACATACATTATACATGTTAAGCTACATGTTTATGACGATTCGTTTTGTCATCGGATCAAAGATGGCCGACTGGCAGCCATTTTGTTTTTTGAAATATGATATCTTATGCATGCTTTGTCGGTTATTGTTCAAATTTGATACATACATTGTACATGTTGGATTACATGTCATGACAATTTGTTTTACAATCAGACCAAAGATGGCTTTTTCTTGCTTTTTGATCATACTACTATATCTTCAAGCTTAGGGGCCATTTTCATTCATATTTGGCACATACGTCATACATATTGGAATACATGTCCTTGTCAGTTTGTTTAATTATCAGATCAAACAAGGCCATCTTGACCATACTAATATATCTCCAAGGCTTATGGACCATTTCCAATTATGTTTCGCACATACATCATACATATTAGGATACATGTCCATGTCAGTTTGTTTAATAATCATATCAAACACAGCCGACTGGCGGTCATGTTGCTTTTTGACCATATTAGTATATCTCCATGGCTTATGGACCATTTTTATTCATATTTGGCACATACATCATACATATGGGAATACATGTCAATTTGTTTCATATTCAGATCAAAGATGGCAGGGCAGACTGGCATCCATCTTGTTTTTGTTTTTAAATATGATATCTTGGACAACATTTGTCGGTTTTCACATTTGATACAAACAGTGTACATGATACATGTCCATGATGATTCATTTCGTGTTTCGTGTCTCTGTACACGAGCCTGGACAAATGAAATTCAGTTTGGATACAAAAAAATCATGAATGGCATATCCTGTTTAATTTCTGACCATATATTATGATTTCATTTAATACATCTATTTTCTATTCATACTAGACCAGCCAATTATTCGCCCTAAAATATTAACTATGCTTTTGGTGCATATTATTTTCGCTTTGGAACAAATAACATTTTCCCCTATTCCAAAGGCGACTATATCATTAACAATGACTTGTTTACTTTTATTTTAAGATTTTGAACGTAAAAATGGCAGTCCACAACGTATTAACATACCCACCCCATGATCCAATGGAGCGTTCATTGTGGTGCCAACAGCAGCTAGCAGAACGCCGTAGGTGTATCTTATCAAATCAACATATAACAATAGTCAATAAAATAAAGCAATCTGTACGAAGACGACGACGATACCCGGCAAACAACGCACAAATCCATGATACACAACGTGGAAACATTAGGAAAAAAATTATCATCAAAAAATCAAAAGTTGAAATGAATACATCTAAAAGGTAATGAACTATTAACGATTACTTGCCTGCGTTTTTGCGCACGTGTATGTGTGTGTGTGAGGGGGGGGGGAGTGTTTTGAGAAGAGCATTTCAGTTGGAAATTCATTTTATATTTTTTTTCAGGCCAGATAAAATACAAGTGTTTCTCTATTCCGACTTCAGTGGACCCATACGTTTCGTAGGAATGAAGACTGACCAAGTTTCTAGCATTATTAAGTTTATATCCATGACATTTAACCTGCCAGCATCAAAAATACGATTAGCAACGGGAACAAACTTCCAGGTAATCATTTCAACATTTCTCATGTAGTGAAATACCTAATGTTCTATTCACGTCATGTTGTAATATGTGTCGCCAAGGAATTCTGCATTGCTCAATAGTTGATGGATAAAATGTACAAATTCTTTATGTCAATAATATCATCGAACCGTATCGTGTTCTATTCATGACTTCAACGCGTATAAATTCATTGTTTCATACATGGGCCAACTGTGCAAAAATCATGGCACATTAATTTGACATAAATTACACGAGTATTAAGATAACAGTTTCAATAATTAATCAAATACATCAAAGTAAATCACCATATAGCTTATAGCATTCTCCAACATAAGTTTTCCATACTGTTTTCCAAACAGCTATGCGAAGTACTTTCGTTGGACGATCACGGTATTGACGCTGATACGAATATATACGTGACAATCGAAGAGAGCGGCTTGAAGGGGGGAGCTGACAGTGAAGGTATGTATCTGTTGAAACATCATATATAAATAATATGAGAAAACCATACTCGAATGTCGGTATGTGTAATATATGAGAAAATAGCCCGCCTCCCGATGAAGTAGTGCAGTGTGATTATTCTGTTTATTGCAATGAAAGAGAACTCAACATATGACGTAATCTGAACTAATAATTTGTTTGTTTAATCAAGATTTAAACTTTTATTCTACCTTTTAAATTGTAATATTCATCAGCCGCCGTTTGTTAAACTCACTTTTTCTTTTAAAAATTAAGCAAGCTGCTCCATGGAAAAAAGGTGCACTTGACTATCTACATTACGGAAAGGAACGCACTACTTGGTTTTCGCATGTAAAATAACAATTAAATCACATAGTTTTGCCATCATGTAAATTTATTAAAAATGACACATATTTTTTTTATATTTTTAAATGAAAATAGCCAGTCATTCCAAATTTGGTCTGCTCGTTCTATCACAACTGTTCAATTACACATATTGTATTTTACAAACAATTTAAACGTTTACAAACATACAATGACTGTCAACCCTAATAGCATAGTGAATGTTAAGACATTGAATGATCTTGTTGGCATGTAGAGGCCAATGCTAGTTTATCGAATAATTCAAATTAGCCACTGACACTAAGTTAAAATTAAAATATTTGATTAATTAGAAATGAAAAATCATTTATCCAAATGTTCTCAGACCGTGTAATTTATTTATTTATTTTTTCGTATGAAGTATGATTGTAATATTGTTAGAACTATGCTGTCTCTAAGGCTGTTTGTCTTTGGATTGATTTATTGGCGATTTTAATTTGTTTGTTGTTATTGCTGGTTTTGGTTGGCATTCCAAATGATTAAATGTTGTGTATTGACAGTTAAAGATAATTGAATCAGTATGATAATTAATTAGATTAATACTATGTATGGAAAAATCACCTAGCTGCACGCTCAAATACGTTCATCATTCTCCGTATGAAACATTACCTTTTTCGTGAATTATTTCCCTATGTTATTATAATGCATTGCAGTCAATCAAATTTCTTATTATTTATCTATACATTAAAACAGGTAGTCGCTAAAGTGATACTTCTGCATACATGATTTCTAGTTTAGTATTTCTTCTGGAAATGACTCATTGTACTTATGCGTTATTGCGGTACATGTAATGTACACATGCATGACTATAAACAAAATATGTATAAATGAAATGTAACTATAAAATTCATGTCACATCATTTAATGATTTTCTACTGTATGTGTATATGAACAGTTTCTGGTAGATTCAAATTCTTTTCTTATTTGATACATAAATCACTGTATATACTCTTTTAGATTAGGTGTAATGAGACTTAGTAGTGTAGTGATGAATTGATAACAGATATTGCTTTTCACCATATTGTTATCATTAGATGCAATCAAGAAAAAAACTGATGAGAGTAAAGGCGATGATGATGCTTCAAATGATAATATACACAGATGGAGAAAAGAAGATGTACGACATTGGCTTATCAATACAGTAAGAATGCAAAGCAAATACGCAAACATGTTTTATGAAGAAGAAGTTGACGGAGAAACTCTTATAACATACAAGGAGAAGGATCTACTAGAAGATTTTAAAATCAAAGACGGTCCATTAACAAAACTGTTGGGATATAGGGACAACTTGCAGATAAAAGTACCACCAATTACATTCCAAGACTTGCCTGCTAATCTTGAAGAATGGACACCCAACCACGTTGAGTTATGGGCCAAATCAATTAATTTAGATGATAAGTACATTCAGGTTTTCAAAGATGAAGAATATGACGGAGATGCTTTGAGATTTCTAACACCAGAAAAAATCCAACGAATTTTTAGTATGCGAAAGGGCCCCATGAGAAAACTGTTGTATCGTATCTATGCAATAGCCGACACATTGGTAGATGGCAGAAAACAACTGACTTCTGAATCACAAATGGGTTATTCAACGAGTGCGATGTCACAAGGCCCGAGAAAATTTCCACATACATCTAGCGACAAAGATACAAAGTCAGCAATAAACAAGGCTCAACCGCAAACTTTCAATGACGTAAAAACAAAAGAAAAACAATTTACGTATGCTGAGAAACACCATGATCCTGATGTCCTTCAGTGTATTGAGCTACTAAATCGTCAATTGGAACTCGACTTATACAAGAAAGCAGATGTTTCAGAGTATTACCCATGTACACTGCAACTGATTTCTGGAGTGTTCGGCAAAGCTGCTAACTTGCTTGAAAGGCAGTTCTGTTTTCTCACGCTCAAAAAGGGTCAAAAAGAATTGACGTCACAGGAAACAGATTTATTATGGAAACAAATTCAACTTAATGTAAAACAATTTATACGTTTGTTACCAGCCAACAAACAAGTTATATTCGATGTAAATATTGAAACTAAAGGGGAAGGCGTGGCACGTGCGTCGGATAAACAACAGTTTCTACTGCGAGATAAAGGATTGGCTGCTTGCCCCATGTTGCGAAAGAATCTAAAATCAATAACAATGCACACACAACTGGTATTACTCGTTGATTCAAAAATGTTGACCCCTACCACCTTGAGGTATGGAACATATTTAGATATAAAGAATGATGATGTAGTATTTTTTAACTTCGATGAAAACAAACGTTATGCAACTTCATTTGATTGTACAAAAAATATGACTATCACATTCCCCCAAAGACGCACTAGAGCTGCTAAAATAGAGGAACAGAGAATGTCTGATAAAATATGTGTTGGATCTCTACAATCGTCTCTGAAACACTTACCCGATAGATCTAGTCCTGGGAACATGGTGAAGGAAGACCTTTTTACTATGAAATCTCAAACACAGGAAACCGAAACACGCGTGGCAAAAGAAGGTCTAGACACGCAAGATATAAATAGCACCCAATCACACCAAGTCAAAGCTAGCTTGATGCAAAAACCTAGACTGTTTGACAGAGAGGTGGAAAATTGTTCGTATACAAAAGGGTGGATATTGGACATCATTGAGACTGGAGTAATTGATATATTACAACCAGTTCACGAATACAAACAGTTTACCAGTTATGCTAGAAGTAATCCTAAAGAAAGAATTTGGAAATTCGTGACAGAAACGATACGTTTTGCAGCTGCTTGTTTGAATGATAGAACAAACGGGACAATTCATTTTGGAATAGCAGATAGCAAACATGGATATGCTCAACACGGCCAAATATACGGTATTGAAGTTTTGGATAAACCAGAATATGAGGAAGGTTTGGACCAGTTCATTGGCAAATGTTTCCAAAAAAATGAAAATATAGAATGTGCCAGAAAGTGCATCAGACCTCCACGTTATGTACCAGTATCTGCTCCTGGAATAACACGTTCCAAGTATGTCATAGAAGTGGACATTGTACCACACAGTACAATATGCAAAAACAAAGCATTCTTTGTTCGACTTCCAGCAAACCCTGAAAAACAAAGGCTTCAAAACATTTCAAAAACAAAAGAAACTTTGTTTAGACGCATCGGTTCAACCTCATCATGTGTAGAAGGACAGGAACTTCATACATTCTTAGAAACACACTTGCATGTATTGGTTAAACAAAGAAAAGAAGCGGAGCAATCTACCTTAATCAATGTACAGAATATCTCAATGCGACGAGATAGGTTAGCACGAAAGCTGCAATGGCTTTTATGTACTGGAGGAACAACACTTGACTCATCATTTTATCCTATTCTGGTTTTGAACAAGCCACACTCTTATGTTGATATGGAATCAGAACTTAGATTTGTTAATGAAATCAACTGGATAGCTGTATTTGACTTTGATCCAGAATCACAGTTAAAGGGGATATGCGCATTTCATTCCCAGAACAGAGTTTCTAATATTCAAGACCCTGACATGTATCTCAACATCACTGATGTGTGTGCAAGGCGAGATGAAATTGGATTTCCTGAGAAAACTTGTTGGGTATTTTGTAATGGACGAACAGCGATAGACGAACGACCTTTCACCAATAAATTAGAATGGAATGTTGGCAGAAGCAAGGGAGTGAAAGAAGCAATTCGATTTTTCGCGAATGAAGATGTAATACCGAAAGGCCGTGCAATTGTTGTCTTTCTTATACTTTCTCAACAATATGAAATCATGGTTGAAACATTTGGTGAGTTTTCAACCTATTTCACTTCTGAAAGGCTGATGTGTATTGCTGACGACGATTCAATATGTCATGGCTGGGCCCGTGAAATAACAGAACGGTTTTGTTCTATGGAACTTCTACAAGAAAGAAGTGTAATAGGTATGCCATGGAGCCATGTCAATGCAACTATACTTCGAATGAAAGGCATTACCGACAACGACTCCAGTAGCATTCCATGTTCAACAGGAGCTCAGGTGGTTCTCAAAAAACGTGACAGGGAACTTCTGAATGATATTGAAGTCTTGAGCAGTAATCAATGTGAGAACCAAACTAATACCATGTCTCGAGAAGAATTCAAAGAGTTCCAAAGAGAAAAAGAGCTTAAATTTTATCAAGGACACCAGGTAGATTGGTGGAATTTCTGGGCAACAGATAACCATTACAACCATGTATTAATACGTGATAGGCATTATGATCTTCGAAAATATGTTCAAGATGCTCTATCTCCGGATATTTCTACTGAAGTAGAAAGAATTGTTACAATATCACTTTTTCATCAACCAGGCGCGGGTGGAACAACAATGGCTCGCAACGTACTATGGGAGTTAAGAAAACAATACAGATGTGCTGTTGTCTGTAGAGTAACTGCTAACACAGCTAACCAGTTGATTAGGTTGTGGACATACAAAGAGATTGGATTTAAGTTATGTACACCTATTGTGGTTGTTGTCGAAGAATTAGATGAAGCAGTCTTCAGGGAATTATTGATACAGATAGATGATGTCTGTACAAAAAAGGGGATCATTAATATTAGAAGACCTGTGTGTGTTATGATTCATTGTAAGCGTTATATTTACAATGATCCGACTGTAAAAAGACAAATGCAGCTGGACAGTGTAACATTGAAACATGAACTAACTGAAAATGAGCGCACTTGGTTTGTAAACAAACTTGAGCAATTAGAAACAAATTACACTAGTTTAGATGAAATTGAATCAAAACATCTCATCTCATTCATGATACTCAAAGAAAATTTCAACAAGAATTATGTTGAAAAAATGGTAAAAGGAATCCTTGCTGAAATCCCTGAAGGCTATGAAGCCCAACTGTTGAAATATGTGGCTTTATTAAACACATATGTGATTGACTCTTCAAGTGCTGTTGCATGCTGTGACTCATTGATGGGTATTGGGTTCTACAGATTGAAAAAGAAAGAAAACCAGCATTCTGAGTTTCTGTTGAGCCCTCCAATGAAACTTTTACTTCTTGAAATGCAAAAGATTTCAATTGGAAGCGTAAAAGCATACAAGATTGTCCATCCTCTTGTGGCTAATGAAATTTTGAAGCAATTACAAACCAGGGATAATCAAGGTCTGGGTGATGCAACTTTAGAATTTCTGAGGTCTAAGCTGTTTCAAACAAATTCACATGCCAAAGAAGATCTGCGGCACATGACCACAGAAATGTTGAAACGGCGAAAAAAGTTTGAATATGGAGATGATTATGAAACTAAATTCTCACCACTTATAATGGATGTTCTTGAAGTTGATGGCCCAGAGAAAGCAACTCAAGTACTACTTGTAGCCATGGATTTATTCAAGGAAGACACGATGGTAATTCAACAGGTTGCTCGCATGTACCTTTATAGGAAGGAATTTGAAGATGCTAAACAGTTTGCTGAAAAGGCCCTAAGCATAAAACCAGGAAATTCATTTTTACTTGATACACTTGGTGAAGTATACAAAGAACAAATGAGTAGTGATTACCTTCATGTGAAAGTAAGTCAAAAGAAAATGAAAGCTGAAGAAATGAAACGTGCTTTGAAACTAGCATTCAGTGCCATGGATATATTTCACCGAAGTCAAGTAGCAAGTACCAAGGAGAGATTTCATTACAATATTGCTGGCTATAAAAAAGAAATTGAAACATGCTTTCGACTACTTGAAATACTTCTGTGTGTTGAAGGTTTTCATAAGTCACAAACAGGGATAGAAGCACTTCATAGATATCTCGTTGAAACTGACTTCACACCAGTCACTATTCGTGATCCATGGACGGACTTTCACAGCAAACTTAAAGGTCTTTCCTATAATGTTGATCTCGCCATACAATGGATAACTGACTATTGTACATATTACAAAGAAGAACACTTTTATGACTATGCTTCCATCCAGAAACTAAAAGGTAACTTGTATGATTACAATAGTAAATATAGCTTTTATTTTGGTGAGAGAAGACCTGAACCACCTTCTACTATGCAGGATGTGGAAAGTGTTAACGAATGGAGACGAAGACGCGTGTCAACTCTTGGGTGCAGTAACTTTAGAAATGTGTTTTATTTGATACAGAAGATTAAAAAAAAACCTGACATCAAAGGAGAAATAATAGCCACGCTTAGAGAATGCAGAAAACTACTGCTAATGAATGAACCCAAAACAACATTTGATCTACTCTGTCTCATATCACTCAATCTTGCTTTGAGTTCCGTTGATGCTACCCAAACTGGCGTTTCATCCTTGAACACCATTTTGGAATATTCACAGCAATATCTACAGATGAACAAGAAAGGTCAACTTTATCCATACTTTTTTCTATCAATGATTCTGTGGCCCCGGGCTGATATGGGCGTTCCGTATGATGAACAAACATTTCAACTCAGTCTACGTGATCTTAAGGATCAATATTCAGCAAAAGAGAAACAACGCAGAGAACCAATGCATAAAGCAAGAATACCGATAACACAGCACAGAATCAGACCAACAACATTTTTCTTTCTCGGGCGCGAAAAAGGACTGCGTTCATTTGTTCACATCAGTGACCTTCTTGCTAGTGGAACTAGTAATCTTGAAATGAAAGGAGACAAATTCTGGGAATCGAAGAAAGTGACAACACGTTTACAACGCTTAAAAGGAATGATGTGGTCATCATATATTATTCGTGCAAACAATGTTCTAAATGAAAATAAGGCGACAATTGAAATACATCCATGCATTCCTTGGGAAAACGTGTCAAGCAGAGAACCAGTGACATTTTACTTGGGATTCAGCTGGGCTGGACCTGTAGCTTATCATATTATAAGCTATGATACTGAAAATTATGAAATCGCACATCACGAGTCATCCGATGCATCTCCTGATGAAGGAACCGGAACGGAGCAGTCTGATGCCAGGAAATATGATTATAACTTGTACAGACAGCGTCATTCTAAGTTGACAAGAGAACTAAAATCTATCCAGGAGGTTAAGCGAAAACGAAATGCTGGAAAACAACTTGAGAAAGCACAGGTACTAGTACATTCCAGCTAAATGTTTAATGTTCAATATGGTATTTGGACGGATGGCAAATGTTATTGCTACTGTTCATAGTTTGAACGAATAAGTGAATTAGTAAATATATTTGTCTTTTTTTATCTGCATAACGCAATCCATCATCACTTTGGATGCACAAAAACCAAAACAAATTTATGTTTGCTGAATCAAATTAAAACTTGTTTTTCCAGATCGAGAAGCTTGAAAAAGAAGAATCGGTCACAGATGAACTTCATAAATTGGAATTTGAATACAAGAATCATATGGAACAAAATCCGGACTATTTTGATGACTATTAATTAGTTGAGTATTTAATTAAGTAAATTTTCGAAGTATGATTTTCAGAATCGTTCTTTGTACAGCATCCTTATTTTAAAAAATACTTACCCTTTTCCCAATTGTGAAGTAAATTGATCATTTTGCATAAATTAAGCAATTTATAGGTGTTACAGATATCTTGAGTACCATCAACTAAGCAACTTTTATTGTACATGTACATAGATACAGTTGAATAATCTACAGATCTGATTACTTGAGGGTTGAAGTCCATTATAATTAATTACCCATCTCGTATAAATGGGTTCATGTGACCACATTAATATGCATACGAGTACTATCTCATGAACTGTAATAATATCAACACGCAAATAGTGCTTATAATTGAGGCATTTGACAAGAGATATGACTAACATATCTAATGTAATATAATCAATCTATTATATAAAATTAATATGCATAGCTATAATGTATTAGGCACTACTGCAGATAATGATATGCAATCACTGCTATATTAATGGCATTTATCAAGAGGTATACCTAACACACTATATGTGCTTTAGAGAATAAGAGATGAGCTTTTAATAGAGTAAGTACATTATTTCCCATTTGTACTTCGTGCCTCCAATGAATATCTCTTTCTAAACTTTTTTGATTACATTTTTGCTTTAGTGTGCAGAATAATTCTGTGATTGTACCTGTCGAGATGCGTTTTCATCGGTTATTATTTTGTCTTGTAGATCTTACTAAACTTACACTTAGAATGAAGGTATTTACATTTGTGCACATATCAATTGAAACATACATGGCACAATATGTGACACTCGACAATTACAAGCACGATGACAGTAATAGTCTTATTTGTTTGCTTTGTAATTCAATTTAGCTGATAATATACATCCGTTTATTTCTCAAATTCCAAAGATGTTACCCTGATCTACGTAAATAGTCAGAGCGTGGAGTCTTTAAAAGTGTTAATGGAATTGATTCACTTGCCCATTGAACTAATTTGAACTGATTACGCTCACCGGCGTTGCCCCGAGACAGTACACGAACCCAATAAGCTAACTGTTTACGGAACACGTATTCCATTATATAATATATCGTGTTTTTATTAGTGTAACGGGCAGCATTTTTCAGAAGGAATAGACAATAAAAGCTACAAACAGGTTCAAAATTTGAATAATTTCAGACCGCCTACGAGGATTGAATTTGGTATATAGTATATTGTCAGAGTGGGACTCAAATATCTCCATCGATCCTGTTTAGAAAAAACGAGGTGAACGCGTTAAGACAGCTAACACGGAATGCGCATGCGTACACTAAACTTCGACAATTTAATTTAATTCAATTGAATTTTAATTGGCATTTTTATGTATAAATTGAAGGTCTTACAGTTATTGCTTTGAGTTTCGTTCACCTGTTTGGTCATTTTGCTATAGCAGTATTTATGGCGATATTTGAGTGAGCAGCTGACCACCTAATGTAAGGAAACGCCCATTATTATTGCCAGCAATTGTAACATATTGAGCATATTTCGATGTAGATGGGTTAATATGTAGACTGTACGTCTACGGGCGAGTTGTGTAATTTTTCTTTCGCAATACAATACTGTGCGATATCATGTTTACATTCTGAACATTAAAGTTGCATAAGTATCTGTAGAAAACCCCTCACTTGTTCCTATAATTATCACACAAGTTTTACAAGTAGATTTTGTACAATTTATGAGGAATCTGTGCAAAATTCAGATTAATGACAGGTATTATGCAAGTGAATCAACTCGAATTCCTTTCCTGGCAATTGTATTGGTTCAACACGAAATTATGCTTTAGAGTCGATTCGTTGAGTGACACGGAACAGGTACACTGAGTTAAGTACATACATGACTATCGTGTGTTTATAACTGGTGTTCGAATACATGTCTGTCTCTCTGTTCATACATCAATTGACGTAGCACGTGCAGCCTTGCAGGATTCCCAGGCCAATCTACCTGGATTTCAAGCTGGTCACAATGTCGGATTTCCCGTCAAATGACAAACCATGTTGTGTAGTCTAGGATTATAACTCATTTTGAACGGACATACATGTTTTATTTTTATATTGTGTATTGTTTGTTCAGATAACAAGCCGTGCTTTACATATACATTGTTTTAATCAATATATACTTTCAAGAACGTTTTTATCTCAACAATTAAGTGGTTAGTTTTCCTACGAAAGAAATGCTGTTTACTAAAAAAATTAATTCGGGATAGGGAGCACACATTATTAGAATGGTTAGGAATTTAAAATTTGCGCGCGCTACTTTTGAGTTTTGTAAATAACCCCCGATAACATAAATCGCGATGTCACAACCTCGGGGTCACGGTATTACAACAGAGCACAATAATCACATCCAACCAGTCATACAGCAACAGCTACGCGTTTTATTTTTATTTTTGGTTCTACTTCATCGTTTCACCTACAATTGAATAGAGGCAGCCATACTTGTTCCATTGAGGTTAGTATCAACGTTTTTTGTAAAAGTAGTGTTTTGTACATCTTTAAATATATTGTGTTCATAACACGAGTTTCAGTTCCTAGGTGTTTATCTCTGTCACGGTGTGAACGCAGCGGGAGAGAAAACGTATCACATATATAATGCAGTAGTTTAGTGGCAGGACGGCATTGAAATTTCAGGAAAAATTGACCAACACATATTAAAATTCGAGTAAACCTAGACATATGAACCGAGATTAAATATGACGTAGGATGCATTATTTGCTAATCGTTAACTTTAAAACTAATAAAAATAACTAGACGTAGATATGGAACTTCCTTGGCAGTATTAACTTATTTTTATTGCGAGTATCACGCTAGTTGGTTACATTCAAATGTAGATGTTCGTACTTGTCACATTTAGGACGGTGACATTACCGTAATTAATGCTGTTGTTAAAGGCGGGAAATTACATATCACGTGATCTAATGGTTCAATGTTTCCAGCTCGTGTCAGTTTAGTAACAATTCAACGAGATATTCTGTTACTGTTTATAGACGTTCTACTACAGTGTGCTCGCATACCGATAAATCAATTGACGCAGTGAAAAATACTCACTCCATGATGCAATTTCCTTGTCAGAAATTCCACACAAAAAATGGTCAAATCAGTTTCCACTTCATCGGTTAAGGTTTTCAATTTGAGTTTTGTAAACAGCCCCTCATATATATAAATCATGATGTCACGACCACGGTATAACAACATAGCACAGTAATCACATCGAACCAGTCATATAGCAATAGATACGCGCACTGGATTTCAAAAAAGCTCGAGGTATTTTATCTTTGGTACCCTCTCATTCAGGTTAGTATCAGCGTCATAGAGAATGTTTAATGAATGTAATCGAATCCCTCCCGTCCTAGCAATTGCATGTGTTTGACAGGGAATTATTATCCAAAGCTGGTGTGCCAGAGGGATGGAGCACGGTCCGAATCGTTATGTGACACGGAACAGGTGTTCTGAAATATAGTATGTTTAAAACTCGTGCTAAGTGCATATCTGTACATCACTAAATATACATCTATGTACGCGGCGATAAATAGACACTGCAGCTTTGTCAGGAACAGCTGGTCAAATCAATTTCTGCATTTGCATAAGTCCAGTCCGACAGTATTCAGCGGTTAATGTTTAAACAAATGTTTATCTACAAGGAATATGCGTGTATTTTTGTTTTGGCCATTCGTGATAGCAAGACCACTGTATATTAATAATAAAGCATTTAGTCACATATAGAGGCCAAGTTATTACATTTCTCACTCGCATTTCATTTATCACGATTTTTACTTACAGTTTTTCGCAATATTACTGAAAATCGTGATATATATTTTTTTTTATTTCACACTGAAACAATCAAAATCGTGTGTTTACAACTAATGTTGAAAAACATTTCTGTTTCTCTGTACATAGATCAATTGACGTAGAACGTGCAGTCATGCATGATTCCCTGGCCAACATGGATTTCAAGCTGGTCACAATGTCGGTTTTCCCGCCAAATCACAAACCACGTTGTGTAGTCCAAGAAAATATAGGTCATTTTAGACGGAGATACTAGTATATACAATGTTTTATTTTCATATTCTGTAATGCGCAATATTTTGTTCAGACAACAAGCAGTTATCTACATATATACTGATTCAATCATATTTAAGACTTTCAAGAACGTTTTTATCTCAAGAACTAAGTAGTTAGTTTTTCAATGAAAAAAATGCTGTTTACTAAAATCAATTCGTAATAGGGAGCACACATTATTAGAAGGTTAAGAATTTCAAATTTGCGCGCGTTACTTGAGAGTTTTGTAAATAATCCCCGATAGACATAAGTCGTGACGTCACAACATAGGGGTCACGATATTACCACAGAGTACAGTAATGACATCCAACCAGTCACACAGCAACAACTACACGTTTTATTTTTATCTTTGGTTCTACTTCCTTCAAACGTTCATTCTTGCATCTACAATTGAATAGAGGCAGTCATATACGTTTTATAGAGGTTAGTTGCAATGTTTTTGTAAAAGTAACTTGTGTTTCAGTTCATATTTTTTTCATCTCTGTGAACGCAGCAGGAAATAAAACGTATCACATGATGCATTTGATTACGAGTACCACTGCTAACTGGTCACATTCAAAAGTAGTACTTGTCGCATTTCGGTCGGTCACATTACCGTAATTAATGTTGTTGTAAAAGACGGGAAATTCAATGTCACGTGATCCAATGTTTCAACGTTTTCAGCTTGCGTCAGTTTAGTAACAATTAAACGAAATATTCTGCTACTGTTTATAGTTGTTCATCTTAAGTTTGCTCACATACCGAAGAATAAATGGACGCTGTGAAAAATACTCATCTCGTGGCACAATGACCTTGTCAGAAATTCCACAAAAAAAATGGTCAAAATCGGTTTCCACTTTATCGGTTACGATTATCAAATTTGAGTTTTGTAAACAACCGCTGATAGATAAAAATCATGATGTCACACGACCACGGTATAACAACAGAGCACGGTAATCACATCGAAGCAGTCATAGAGCAATAGACACGCGCACTATATTTCACAATAGCTCGAGGTATGTTATCGTTGGTACCCCCTCATTCAGGTCACCGTCATAGACAATGTTTAATGAATGTGATCTAATCCCTCCCGTCCTAGCAATTTTATTTGTTCAACAGTGAAATATTATCCTAGGCAGGTGTGACAGAGGGATAGAGCACGGTCCGAATCGTTAAGTGATACGGAACAGGTATTCTGAAATACTGTATGTCTAAAACTAGTGCTAAGTGTATATCTGTGCATCACTGAGTATACATCTATGCACGCGGCGATACATATGCATCACGTGATTTTAGTCCGACAGTGTTCAGTGGTTAATATTTGAAAACAAGGTGTTTATCTACAAAAAATATGCGCGTATTTGTTAGGCAATTCGTGATAGTGACACCACCTTATTAGAAGTAACGCGACGAATTCGGCGCAAACAAACCAATATTTCCAATTCAAATAATATCAATTCATATTTGTGCATCGCTCTGCGTGTAAATAAATGAACGCGTAGGAAAATACAAACCACGTGATGCAGTGGCCTAGTCAGAAAATCCACGAAAAATTCGCGCGTTTTATTTGAGAGAGTTTTGTAAACAACCCCCAATAGACATAACTCATGATGTCACAACCTGTGGGTCACGGTATAACAACAGAGCACGGTAATTGCATCCAGTCATGATACAACAACAGCTACACGCATGGATATTACAAAAGCTTGAGTTATTTTAGAGTTGTGTCACAAAGTTGTAAGCGTTTTCTTGTTTGCGCTCTCGTAGAAGAAAACATTCAGGGCACACAATATAGTTGTAGATCAACGTCATTTATTGTGAAAACATTCAGGGCACACAATATAGTTGTAGATCAACGCCATTTATTGTGAAGGTTTCAATCGGTAGATACAGTAGACATACGGTAGTTGCTACGTGACAGCCTCACGACTACACCTGGAGGTGCATGTCGTTGGACAACAACGACTAGCCAAGACGACGGACCGACGATGACAATCTCGAATAAAATCACTCCCGTTCTATTATAGGGAAGGGTCCCGTGGTATTCATAATGTACTTAGATTGGTCATAGCAAGCAGTCCAGTCGACATGTAAATATCATTGTAATTGATAAACTGTGCGTATATTAGTTGTATTGAGCGTCCGTTAATAATGGAGTAATTCGCAATCAATTCCAAAGTAATAACACATCTCAAGAAAATTGAAAGTTAGGTAACGCTTGGTAAGCTTTTCAAAATAAACGAGAATAGAATGGACTTCACGGTATCCTTATATGTGGTTTGGTATTATTTGAGTTTATCTCAGACTGATGACAGTTTGTTCAACCTAATTATAATGTTCGTTGTTGGGCACTACAAGCAAAGCTACTTGTTTTGTTCTGCCTTCTTCATCTGACAGTATATTATTCAACTTGAAATCAAAATTATTTCTAATCATAATACATTCTCCTTTACTGTGTGATGAACCATAGGAATAATACATTTTGCCGTTCCATTGTTTTGATATCCGTACCTCCGATTCTTTAATACAATATGTTTCAACAATATTATCTAGTTACAGTCAACCTAGCATTGTTATCCTTTTTAAGTTGTTCCTAAAGCCCCTTACATTTAGCGATAAGAGCCCAAATGAGAATTCTGCAAAAATTCCAAATATGGAAAACTCCCCATATCTCATCAAATAAACGACAAAATCACCCACAACCATGGTAGTGGATGGAAAAACATGCCAGAAATAAGAAAACAGAAAAAATATAATAAATTATACACGCAAACCATGTTGACCAATAACAACTTTCATAATTTGTAAATCTGTCCGTTGGATATCTGATTAACATGGTGGTTTTTCGCCATATTCGATGTGCATCAATTTACCATCCACACCTTTATATAGCAGTATCTCAGGGACCTGCGGTGGAATAAATATTTTCCTATCAGACAGCCAGCAGAAGATAGAAAAGTGTTCAAGAATTTTTTTTTCTGCATTTTTTTGTTACAAGCAGGCATCTATGCTAAATCACGTTCTTATATAGTAAGGTTTCACGTCAGGGGCGATGCCATTTTTTGTCCATTTTTTGTCAAAAAAACAAACATTTGTGGGTCAAAATTCTAAAATAGTCCAATCCTATTAGGATGCATATCATTGTACTGTTGACGAGTGGAGTTCAAAATATATAGTTTGACCTATTATTGACCTTGCGTTACGTCACAATGACCGAAAATGTGAAAGGGTCAACGCACTTTTCGTGAAGGGCAAATGCATTCAATCTTATATAATCGTCCGATTTTGACAATTTTGGTATTTAATTATATGTTTTCTTGCATAAAAAAGCTAGTATGACAACTTTCTTAGACCATTATACCAGTCGTAGGTATGGAAATACAATTAAGTCACATAAGATGGGTATTAACAATGATTATTACATCAAAATTATCACATCATAATTTGCCTTTGTTACATCAAGCACATTAATTATATATATAAAAATATATAAATTTTATTCAGAGATGGTGGTGGTTTGCTGCTGTTTTGAAACATTTAATGTTTTTGACGAATCTCAGTACAAAGGAAGTAACACGTAGTAGGTGTTGGGAGTCACAGTGCAAGTTTATATCGATAATGCTAGTGATGTTAGGCGGGTATTCTGTCTCAATCGGGTGAAAACTAGCATTCGTTTTTTTTTTTTTATTTGAGTTGATGATTGGTCATGCGATCCGTACATTGGTTCGAGAGGTAGAGATGTCACTTGCGTTCGCCCATGATTTACAGTGTGCTCCAAAGATTCCATATCAAATAGTTCCCATTTTGGCCAAGTATCGCCGTTGGTTATTTATTTCGGTCCGTGCCACCATAGTTGTGATTCGTCCAATTAATTCTTTAGGAGATATACCCTGAGTAGGTATGTCCACAGGGTTTTGCGTAGTAGGAATATATTTGTATCCTTGTTTGAACGAATTAATTTCCTTGGCTCAGTTTTTTTGCAAATACATCTTGCTTTCCCCTTCCATACACCCAATGTAAGGTAATTTTTGACTCTGATCAAGGTGGTTAGTGATTGTGTATTTATTCTACAGTGATTTCGTTACAAATTGGCTTAGTCGTGTGGCGATGACATCTAATATTTGACGGTTAATTAGTGCGACTTTGGATTTTGCGAAAACAAGCGCAGTTGATCGTCTGATACTAGATAAATCGCACCACCGTAAGCCTTTTACGAGGCACCTGAGAAGGCGTGTATTTCTACGTTGGTGACGTTGTTCGAGAAATAACGTATGGAGATATTAATGTTGGTGACTTGGTTTAGGTCTTCAGCAAGGGCGCTGTTTTGCTGCTGCCAACTTGGATAAGTACAGTCCAGTTTTACTACGTTTTACGGATTTTATGGTTTTGTGTGATTATCTTCATTGGATTCCTCGTTTATGTTAAGTATTAGTGCAACTTCTTGGTTTGTTGATGTTCGTCTATATATTTGTGTTGCCGTGAATTCTGTCCAAAACGTTTTTCACATGACGCCCATGCTGAAATCGCCACATTGTCCATTACTCATTACCATATGAATAGAAGCAAGTTTTTCCGCGTACCACCTGTTGCAGATAATTGTTTCTGACACTGCTTGATAAATTGCAACTCTGGACATGTCGTCACGAATCGTTTATAACACACTACAGTTACTAAAACTACGCAAGCAACATTTCGCAAATCTAACACACCATGTTATACAAACCACTAAAGATAATTCCATCTGGAGACAACGTTGTCGACGAGCGGGATCGCATATTAGGCACCCAATTACTGTTCACTTGACTATACGTCCGATTTCGGACAACCAAGTTATTGTTGTTCCTAGATTATCTGCATTAGTTCAACTATCTGGGTTTAATACCACTGTACATGAGCCATATGATGCTAATATTATTCCTGTTATTTACAACGTTTTTTCTGCTGAACATTATCGTTATCGTCGCAAATCTGGAAATTTCGGAGTGGACTCTACCAATTTGACCTCTATTGACCTACAGCACACATCCCGATCGAAGTTTATGTCAGAGTTAAAATGTGGATTATTAAATTCTCGTTCAGTTAGGAATAAATCGTGTGCATTAAATGAGATGATCTTATATCATGATTTGGATTATTTATTTCTCACGGAAACATGGCTGAAAGGTGATGTCAGTGACGGACCTGTCGTCGTTGAGTTGACTCCAAGTGGCTTTAAGTGTAGACAGTTTCCTCGTCTTACAGGTGCTGGAGGTGGTATCGCCATCGTTCATAAAACTACCGCAAAAGTAAATACATCGTGCTCGCAAACATTTTCATCGTTTGAGTGGTTAGAGATCACTGTTGATTCAAAACATGGACGTATTAGGTACATTCTCATGTACCGCCCACCTCCCAGTTTTTCTAATAAACTGACATTTAATGGATTTTTATCGGATTTCTCGGATCTTCTAGACATTTACGTTTTGGATACTACACCAATCGTCTACCTTGGAGATTTTAACATTCATTTTAATAAGCCAGACAATCGTGACACCTGCAGATTTCTGGAACTTTTAAAAATGCATGATTTAGTGCAGCTAGTAGACAAACCTACCCATCGTTCTGGTAACATTTTGGATTTAATTATTACCCGTGAGAATATTGTGTTATCATTGGAAGTGAATCAGGCCGCAGCAATCTCTGATCACTATCCCATTTTCTTTAGTTTGTCAAATCATCATGATAATACATCAAATCGTACCAAAATTACTTATCGCTGCTTCAAGAACTTTGATAGGGATAATTTCGCATCTGATCTACTCGAATCTGGGTGTACTAGAACAGTTGACCAGGTAGATTCTACAGCTAAGTTACGTATTTTCAACACTGCTGTATCGGAAACGCTTGACAAACATGCCCCCATGACTGAGAAGACTGTTCACGTTCGTGTGGCCGAGCCGTGGATAAATGTTGATATTTACCACGCCCGCACTGAACGCCGTAAAGCTGAACGGACGTGGCGGCGAACTGGTTTAACTGTCCATCGCCAAATCTACAAATCTAAACGAAATAAAGTTAATGATCTTATTGATGTATCACGTAGGAGTTATTTCGCTGACAAGATCGCGGATTGTAATGGTGACCAAAGAAAACTGTTTTCCATCGTAAATGGTCTTCTAGGCTCGACAAATAATTTGAATGCGTTGCCGATTCACGATAACAAAATAAAATTAGCGAATCGTTTTAGCATGTTTTTCGTGGATAAGATTAAGAAAATCAACCAAGGACTAAATCTAAACCGTTTTAACGAACTGCACAAGTTCTCTGGTGATGAATTGAAATGTTTTGAACCAGCCACGGAGGATGAAATAATTAAAATTATAAAAAAAATCGTCGTCGGTTTCGTGCGATTTGGACTGTTTACCCACTAATATATTAAAAGATGAAAAGATCCTTTCTATCCTGCTTTCACCTATAACAGATATCATAAATGAATCACTTCGCACTGGAAGTGTTCCTGAGAAAATGAAATGTGCGCTGATTAAACCTCTGCTCAAGAAAGCATCGTTGGATTCAAACATGCTGAAAAATTATCGACCGATTTCTAATTTGTCTTTTATATCTAAAGTCCTTGAACGTGTCGTTGCATCCAGAGTGAAACAACATTTAGAGAATTATTCGTTGTATGAAGAGTTTCAATCAGCGTATCGGACCGCACATAGCACTGAAACGGCTCTTTTGCGGGTCGCTAACGATGTACTATGCAGTATTGATAATTCTAAGAATTCAGTTGCTCTCGTACTTTTGGATCTTTCAGCCGCTTTTGATACTGTGAATCACAGGATTCTCATCGATAGGTTGAGATCAAATTTTGGTTTAAATGGTCTCATCATCAAATGGTTTGAGTCGTATTTGAGTAACCGCATTCAAAAAGTGAAAATTGGAAATGTATTTTCTGATATGACGTCTATATTAGAAACCGGTGTTCCACAGGGCTCCGTCTTAGGGCCATTATTGTTCTCAATGTACATGCGTCCATTGGGCGAGTTATTGCGACGTCACGGCGTAAAATATCATTTTTACGCCGATGGGCGTAAAATATCATTTTTACGCCGATGACACACAGATTTATTTATCGGTTTCTGAAGATGATCAAATTCGCGCCCGGGTGATACTTCAGACATGTATTCAAGACGTTAGCGATTGGATGTCTTGTAATTTCCTACTTTTGAATGTGTCGAAAACTGAATTTGTGTGCATGTCGTCTCGGAGATTCTCACAAGACTCGTGTCCTTTGTCTAGTATCGCAATTGGTGAAGAATTGGTTAGTGCTTCGTCAAGTGCTAGAAACTTAGGTGTCTTGTTTGATTCGCAGCTATCTATGGAAACACACATTTCTACTATTTGTAGATCTGGATATTCCCATCTAAGAAATATTAATCGTATTCGTAAATCATTATCCCAATCTGATACTGAAAAGTTGGTACATGCATTCATATCTTCTCGCTTAGACAGCTGTAATTCATTATTGTCTGGTCTCCCTGTAACTAAGATAAAACCTCTTATTCGTGTACAAAATGCAGCAGCCCGCCTTGTCACTCGTGCTCGAAAATATGACCACATTACAGACATTTTTATTAAACTTCATTGGTTACCAGTTGTACAAAGAATCAATTTCAAATTACTTTTACTAGTGTATAAATCTTTGTATGGTTTTGCCCCAAATTATCTATGTGAATTAATCGAATTTTATGTACCTAGTCGTAGTTTAAGATCTGAATCAAAGTTTCTTATTAAAACTCGTCAGGTGTGTAGTAAAAAGTCCAAGGTGTTATACAAAGACCGTGCTTTTGAAAATTTAGGTCCTAAACTTTTTAATGAATTACCTCTGTCTGTTCGTTCTAGTCCTTCAGTAGACATTTTTAAATCCAGACTGAAAACGCACTTATTTAAATGTGCTTTTAATATTTGACTGATTGTTTATTGTATCAGCGCCTTTGATCTTCATATGTTGGAATTGTTGCGCTTAATTAAATAAAGTTATTATTATTATTATTATTATTATCTTATTCCATACAATTAATAGTTCACTAGTGATTAGCTTATCCCATTTATGGTTGGACAGCCACAGAGTTTGTATCAATAGTTTAGCTTGAATAAGTACCGGAGTATATAATCCCATGTGATAAGACATTTCGTAAATTTGCGGTCATGGATCTGCAGAAAAGCTTTGTTTATATCTGCAGTCACTGCAATACAAATCTGATTAGTATTGACGTCAGGCCACTTAAAAGTGGTTGACCGACCTGGTTTGTCCATTGCTTGACGACGCACTGCAATCGTAACCTATTTACTTATGGGTGTGGTGGAACTGTCGCGTTTAATTTAACGGTGTGGCAAATACTGTCCGTTTGTTTGGTTATCATTGATGACTTAACCCTTGACGAGTTGATCTGCAATTATACTATTGTAGACGAGAATAAGTTTAGCGGGTAATTTCTGTAACATGTTGCGGGTGTGTGCATATGCAGACGCTAGTGGGTAGTGGGTAGTGGGTAGTGGGAAGTTAGTGGGTAGTGCTGCATGATGTTCTTTCCATGGTAGTTTAGCTACAAATCGACCGACTTTCCGGGTTAAATTTTGCTTTGTATAATGTTGACACTGTTTATCGTGGGTGGGCATAGCATCGGGAGCTGAGATTGTTTTGTTTATCACGATATTTTCCAAATCCAAGTGTGATGTTAACTTTTTATCTAGCTGTTCTTTGGTATATTTCATCGCTATGAGATAGAAAGTTTGTATGTGAGTACTTCATTGTTTACCAGTGTGCATATGTTCCAAAAGTAAATAGCAGAGAGGACTCAACTGCTACAGACCCATTGCCGCGGATACTGTATTACTTGAGATTGAGTTCTTCACTGCACACAAGGTAATTTTCGCATCAAGAGACTTTGCGAAATAATGAGTGATGAAACTGTGATTGACGCCTTTGCCAAAAAGTATCGTAGCTAACACTTGTTTCCCGTTTTAACAGCATTCTACGCTGTGTGAGGTCGGGTTTTTATCTGGCTTTGTCTGTCTTGAGATGAATCAGGTGAAGTGTGCACACTAAATGTATTAGTCAGGATGGAATTCTGAAAAAAAGACTCTAGAAATGAGATGAGACCATGACTCTTGGTAGAATATGCCAACCTATATAAATTGATTCACATACCCCTCAGGTTTATAGATTGGCTGTTTGTTTTAATCTAGCCCTCCATTTAATGGCATTATCGTATCAATAGGCCTCGAATATATACATTGTGACTCTAAAAATTAATTTCTACCATATATAGTTACTGAGATATTCAGTTTATCTACCAGGAGGTAATTTCATGGCGGCCATTTTGAAATCCAAGATGGCGTAAAAAAAACGAAATTCTCGGATGCCAACACCTTTTTTTATGAACCTGAGGAGTATGAGAATCAATTTATATATTCTACCAAGAGTCAGGACATTGGCTACTTCCAGAAAAATAATTGAATTGTCAAAACTTGATTTGGTGATGCGATACAGACTTGCAGATGTCTATGACCTTCCTGCTTCTGAAGAGAAATATCTTTTGAATTGTTACAGAAATTTTGAGCGTCAGAATTCTGAACTAGCTGACATGGAAGGAGAAATTGATGGCACTATATTTTGTTTCTGCCATGTGATAGAAGAATTGCAAAGAGGCTTATATAAAGGAGAGGTCTATTCTCTGAAGACTGCGTGGGACCGATACTGCCAACTGCTTACAGACAAGGATGTGACCAAGCTCGTATCATAGTCAAAATTTCAAAGATTGAATAAGACGGTATCTAAAAGGAAATGTTGAATTTGTACATCCTCTTGATCCACATGAACACATTCTGGTGTTTCCACCTTTATCATCTGGGGCTGCTATTCAACTTTTGAATGCATCATCAGATTTCCAATTTTCAGAGGATAAAAAATACTGTCCCATTCTGACATTGATCCTGAAATCCTGAGCATCTGGACACAGTGTGATTGGAGGTATAGACAACAATAATACTGAAAAGTTGTTCCCAAAAGCTTATAGCTGTTGCGACTTATGTGTGTCAAAGACATAGAAGAAAATTGACCACTGGGTCCTAACATGATGGAACAATATGAAAAGAATGACAAGATATTTGCTCCAGTCCACAGATATGATGTAATATGGAGAGTAATCAAACGTTGCATGGACACACCAGAACATCTTGGTCTGGAATACACTATCATCACATTTGATGAACAGCTTTATTGCAAAGCAAATATTCTCCAATGGCTCAAACTAAGACAATGCAAGAAATTGGCGATGATGCTTAACTTTGCAAAGGCCATAGGACAACATATGGAAGATTCAGGGTTGAAAGATGTTTGGGTCAATGCTGGAGTATTTGGGGAGAATACATCTGACAAGATTGTTGGAAAGATCTGGAACCGTACTATCAGAGCACATAAGCTCACACTGGATGCTTTGTGGAGGTGCTTGTGGCCTGCATTTGAAGAATGGGTGAGAGGAAGTGGACTTCCTCTTGATCCAAGTAACATGCAATCCGTCAAAAGCATAGGGACAGGATTCTGTAGCAAGGATGCAGATAAGACCACACAAGGAACCAATGATTTACTAGCTCCACTTGAGAAGCTCTATGATGTTCTACACGAATATGACAAAATCAAAGAAGATAATCCTACATATACCTTTTGGCGTCAATAAATATAAATAGTGTCTATACTCCTGCGATTCATACAGGCCCTCCGTACAGGTAATTGGAAACTCTTCCTTCCATACTTTTCACCGTATAACCACACAAATTACACCAGATGGGGAAGCATATTTCTGGCAGATGCAAAGCAACTTGAAACACATGCTCCATTTGTGTACGATGGTTTCATGAAAGGTGATTTTGTGGTGAAGGAGACACAGCATCAATTCAACATGATTCCAGACGATCAAGGATTGGAACATATCAACAAAATTGGTGAAATAGCTGGTGGTTTGGTTGGAATCACCAGAAGTGATGGAGCACGCGAATTTTGGAGTTTGGCCAACAATCAAAGAAGTCAGCTTGCCAAATGTACTTGGGCCTTGTTTGGATTGAAACCAGATGAAATGGATGACTGTTGTGAGTTTGATCACAAGGATCTTGGCTCTTCCAGGCTGAGTCGTGATGAGAATGATGTAAAAAAACTAATGGACGAGTTTCAGTCTCATCATATCTTTACACGTGAGTCTTCAGCTTTACTTAGCATAACAAGTGGTGATGTTGCCACAGAAGACATCTCAAATTTCCCACTTGGAGCTCCAAAAAGGGCCAAGGAGTTTCTGGATAACTTTATCAAAGACCGGCTTACGGAAAAAAATATTAGTTTTCATAAAGTTCTACACAAGAATAAATGTAAAACCTTTGCATCTTTGTTTGAAATATCAGTAGCTGTTGACAAGCGCCAGACAACACAAATCAAGACAGATTGGGACCTTTTTCATAGGCTTGTTGTTTCTGTAGAATCAAGCCGTGAAGTGAACCTTGATGACATTCGTCAGAAAGAGTTGATCCCTTTTCCACTTTCACGGGCCAACATTGATGGGTCGCTAAGATCAACAAATAAGTCACAACTGAGTCACATCGTTGAGAAAGGAAACATATAATGCTCTCTTCCAGTGTCTTAAAAACAAGTATGCACTGTCATTGATGGGATAGCATTAGTTCATGTGATAGGAAAGCCACATCAGTGTAGAACCTTTGGTGATTTAGCAGATACCATCATCCAGTCTGTTTGTTCACATTTCTCAATACCAGTGTCGATGTCATTTTTGATCAATATGGAGCACTATTAAATCAGGAACAAGAACAAAACGAGGATGAGGAGTCAAGCCTATTAGGTTAATTGAGGACCGTATTGTAAAATTGCCCAGTAATTGGAATAACTACTTGGCATTGGAAAATAACAAAAACAATTTGGTAAACTTCCTGTCTATAGAACTGAGCAAGATTGATCCTGGAAGTGGTTGTGAACTGATAGTGAGTGGCGGATTCCAAGACTGCCAGACAACTGTAACATCAAATAACAACCATGATGTCGCCACTCTTAAGTCTCCACACGAAGAAGCAGACATGAGAATAATTCTGCATACCCATGAAGCTGTGTCTTGTGGTTATGAGCCTATTATTATAGTTGTTGCCTGAGATACAGATGTCTTCGTTCTACTAGTGGCATTCCAGGATAAAATTCACAGAGCAGAAGTGTGGATTAAAAGTGGTACTAGTTACAAACCAAAGTTTGTTGCTGTACATAAGATTGACCTTCCTAACCAAGTTAAATCTAGTTTCATTGTCTTTCATTCCATTACTGGCACAGAAACAACATCATAATTTTCTGGCATTGGCAAAATATCAGCGTGGAAAGTTTTCTGTGCAGATGAAAATGCAAAGCTCTTGAAAGACATTGGTAATGAACAATTGATTAGTCATGTTGTTCAGTCTAATGCAGAACAGTTTGTTTGTAGACTGTACGAACCTTCTTCCTCGGTCAGCAGCATCCAGTTGTTGAGGTCACGAATGTTCCGAAAAACCTTGAAGCCTTACCACCTACTCTTGATGCTCTGTTGATGCACATCCATCGAGCTAACTTTCAAGCATTTGTATGGCATAATGCATTGGTTACACAACCTAATCTACCAAGTCCAGAAATAAGTGGTTGGAAGATGGAAAGTGGAAGGTTAATTCCAATAATGATGAAGCAAGTTGGCATTTGAAGAGATTATCTTCAAGTGACGAGATGTGGGTGTACACAATCAGGGCTGCAATGTAGAGGTAGACAGTGTCGATGCACTAAGTCTGGTCTTTGCTGTACTGCTGCATGCACATGTACAAATTCCATTGTAGCTGATAAAGGCTGGTGTCAAAATCCATACAAGGATGATAACTGATAAAAGCTGTTATATGAGTCGAATGACATAAGCAATGACATATCAAGACACGATGAATTGCATCAATGTAGTTTAATGTAGATTAGTTGTTGTTTCATTATGTGCTGAAATTTTACACTTCCCATAGCTTATTATGCATTATGTTGGTTTTGCATGTTGTTTTGCATCAGTTATTGGTAGTGATGACAAATAAAAATAAAAACAAGGAATGAAAATATACTTCCGAAATATACATTATTGGGTATTTACATTTACATCAATTAAAACACTATTACTTTATGCATACATCTAATTTGAATCTAGAAAAAGTGTACTCAAAATCTTGATCATGTTGTTTTGAGTAATATCTACTTAATGTATTCAATAAATAGTTTGAAATTTATTGTAAAACAGCTTAATTTTGCTTTTATGTTGATTTTTATGATTCCATTCAATCTGTGGGCACCAAAACAATACAATTTGGCACCAAAAACACCTTTCTATCTATTATAGTTTCCAAGATATGACATTTTACAACTTTCAATATGTTATTATGGCGTCCATTTTGAAATCCAAGATGGCAGCCCAAAAAAGAAAATTCCCGGATGTCAACATCATTTTTTATCAACGTGAGGGGTATATGCATTCATTTATATAGGTTGGTATATTCTACCCAGAGTCATGGTCACATTCAATATTTTTGATAAATTCATCCTGACTATATACTCACTATAGACGCGCGTTTAGAATCAGATGTAGTTAAATCTAGTGTCCAAGTACAAGCATGTGTTATGTTTACCCTTGCATCGTTTACAAGTGTACTTCGAATGACATCTGGTGACTTTCTGGTGACCTAAACACAGTTTGTTATGCTTCACATAGTCCAGGCGGTCTTTGAGGGACAGTATAGTTTGACAGTTCATCTATGTTAATGTAGTCCTTTGCAATATACACAAGCTCGTGGAGTAAATCTCGAGTTGGTCGATCGATGGGTGATTCATTTGGCGATTCAGCATTTCGGTGAGTTGGAGTCAGTGAATTCAATCTATGACTAGTGGTACATGTATGTGTATTTTTTTCGAACCGGTTCGGGTAGCGGAGTTTACCATGTGTTGAACTGTGAAACGAGAATTCACCCGCGTTGCTTGGGTGATAGTTTGTCCAAGTATTAAAGGTAGCGGCCGAGTTGAAAATATGGACATCATGTCCGACACTCAATCAATGTATGGTTTTGTTGAGAGATTCTAGTGTACAATTTTGATTTAAAATTTGATTTATTGTAAAAAAACAACAACTGGAAGTTTTGATAACAATGCTGGAACAAATAGATTCTCGTACTGTTGTTCATCTGTTCAAATGCTAGTTTGTAGTTGTCAGCGGATCTAGGAAAGTCATTTATTGATCTTTTGGCCTTATGTGGGCATAACATGCATGCATTGGTAAACGGAGGTAACAGCGTAAATACATTAAATATAAGTCATAAACTCAAAATGAGCCTTTTTCACCACAAACAGTTGTGAATTACATTGCAACTAAACATGGCCAGGTTTCAGGTCAAAATGATATATATCTGCCATTTAAATAGCTGCAAGAGATAAAGATGGGTATATTTCAATTAAACACATCAACTGTGTTTGGCAAAATATCTTTCTGAAAATCATTACAATTGTTATTATTATTGTGTTTCCTTCATATTCACCAAAATATACTACAATATTAAGTAATTTTTATTTACAATAAAGGTTCTCGATGTAATCTAGGCCAGTTAATATGTATGAATAATTATGATGACATACCCAGAACCCATCTTATCTGACATATTTCTATTATCATAACTAAAACTGACATAATGGTCAATGAAAGTTGTCTTATTGGGTTTTTCATGCAAGAAAACGTATAATTAGACACCACAATTGTCAAAATTAGACCATTATAATAGATTTTATGAATTTGACCCTTCACGAAAAGTGCATTGACCCTTTCACATTTTCGGTCATTGTGACGTAACGCAAGGTCAACAATAGGTCAAAATATATATTTCTGAACTCTACTCGTCAACACGAGTAAATCGATATGCATCTTAATAGGATTGGACTATTTTTAAATTTTTACCCAAAAATGTTTTTTTTTTGGGGGGTGCAACAAATGATTTTTAACTTAACTAAAGACGTGATTTAGCATAGATGCCTGCTTGTAACAAAAATTACAGCACGTTCCGAGATCATTGCGGCTAGCCACAAAAACCCGAGTTGCTGAGGCAGTTACTCGGGTGCGATAAAATATCAACGTCATGTGGAGTTTGTTTACTTTTTTTGGACATGGGTCGTAAAAAGTTACATAAGCTAGATTAGAAGGCAATGCCTGAGACGAAGTACTCATAAATACTTTCTTACGCGTGGAACTATTTTTTGTTTTTCACGATGTGTTCTTTATATACTCTATAATTATGAAAATAAACATACCTGAACATTTTATTTAGTTTAGAAGTCTGTGGTGTTGTCTTTATCGTCATATATTAACATGAGTATTCAATCTGGAACGACCTCTTCACTTCGCTCTTACACATAGGGATATGCATCTTATAAAAACAACTGGTGTCCAGTTGAATTTTCAGTTACGGCATTTCGTCGAACATGATTTGTTAATTTTTCCCATAATTGTATCAGTGTGGCCACTTTCACATATCAACAGGGAGACATCATCGAGGCAGTTGATGGAGCAAATCGATGAGCAGTCGCCAAAGTACGACAAAGCCACGCAGACAGTAACACGGAAGTGACTTTCCCAGGGTGGTTGAAACGTTATGATGTGTCTCTTCCGCCTGATATGGTGCGCCAGAAAACTCCTGTAACTGAGAAAAAGTAAAATACTTGTACTCTTTCCGTTTATATTGTTCTAAGACTTATTTTTAATGATCAAGAAAAATGTGCATGATTTCTGTATGATCGTGATATAGTAACACAAACGCGCACTCCACGTGATTTTCTAAAATGGCAGGTCAATCGATGTCTAAAAGTAGTTCCAGTCAGTACACATTTGTTTACACATTGTTATGTGGCATAGGATAACAATCTTTATAACTAATTAAGTAAGACTAATGTTCTGAGGAAGTGGGGTACATTTTCTTAATGGGTTGTTCCCGTTATGATACGTAGAACTCAATATTCCTTTCCAAATTCGTGACTTTTGTCACATAATTTTCCTATGATAAAGTTCAACTTTTCGTCTTGTGACATATTATTTAAATTACTAGGAAGTGCTTAATTATTCAATGGCAAAAAACAAACCCGACTCAAGCGAATTGGCGGCAAAAGAAAATAAAAAAAATTAGTTTTATTCCGTTGAATCTAAAATTACATTTCTGGCATACAGCGAAATACAGCACTAAAAGGCCAAAAATGAAAGCCGTCAATTCGTGTATTCGACGCTGCCCCGCGAGAGATGAATGCGGGCGTCAAAAGCTGTATCTGAAGGGGGCACCAGGTTGGACTTACACAGGAACAAAAAAAATGCGATGAGGAAAGCGGACCACAGCGTAACGTGCAGCGGGTGTGTAAAGTCCAAGAGACGATGAATTTGAAGAAGGATATCCGGTGTGATAGGCAACTTGCAGTGAGGCCGGTGTGCTTTTATACGCTGTATTCCCCGGAGAACAAGGAGCAGGAGCAGTCGAGTGAAGGTGGGGTCTCGGTGACGAAAAGATGCAGCAACCGAACACCGTTGGGGTAGTGTGCAGATAGATGCTGTGCTTGAAAACGAGCTGGCGAGGAACTGTAGGTAGTGAATAATCGTTCGTGTTGTGGCCGGAACTGGCTGGATGTGATAAAACGGCAGAAAAGGAAGAATGCACGCCATTGAGTTGTAATGTTGTGCATTGAACCGGAAGCAAAAGCTGAGTGTAGTGAGCGGGACACCTGATGGTCCAGAGCGGTGAGCACTGCTTGAATACCTGCAGAAGCGAAAAAGAAAATGCTACAAGTTACCAAGGATGAATAAACTGGTACGTTTCTGAGGTAAAACGACTTCTGAGATGCCAAAGTTTGACTGTAACTCTTTCACACGAGACTTGTGAATGCCAGATAAATGTGAACGGCTTGGCGCGTCCGCGACATTGCTCCGATCGGGGATGTGTACAGCCTAGAGATTGAATTCGAAATGTGCTTGGAAGTATGCGATCTCCCGCAAACAGCTAAGTTCGAAATCTGAATGGGTACGATGAGAGTTGATCAATGCAACCATTGACGCCGCCACAGCCTGAAAGACATGCGTCTGTACACACGACAGTGTCTGGCGGGGACCAAGGTTGGGTGTGCATGATAGAAACGCCATTATAGTCCTGTAAAAACGTCTTCCACCATAAGAGGTCTTTGCAAAACTCTGCTCCGATACGGGTGTGGAAATGATTAGTAGTGAATGTGCGAAGCGTGGACAGCATGCAGGAAATAAACAAGCGACCAAGGAGAACGCAATTTGAGACATAGGACAAGAGACCAATGAGACTTTGTAATTCTGTGTGGAAACAAGGTGAGCGATTGTCCCAGTTGGATAGCTCCTCATGAATTTGAGTGAGTTTGGCGATGGGTACGGCAATGGTCATGTTGACTGTGTCAAATTCAGAACCGAGAAAAGTCATACTAGTAGCAGGAGCACATGCTTTAGCCACAGATTCTTGAAGGCCGAGCTCGTTTAGTGGATTTCCTAGACTCTCAAAAGCCGCAGTAGCGTTGATTGGTGACTCGGCTCCGTCAAAATCGTCGATATAATTGATCACCTCGTGCCCTTGGTTGCGTAGGATGTGACTCACTGCATTGGTTGACCGTTGACACATTAAGGCCGCTGTGCGTAACCCAAAAGGTGGGGAAACGTCAAAGTTTCCCTTTCCAAGAAGGTGGTAGTCTCCCGGATCCACGCAAAGTTGTCGGTATGCCCTGCTGAGGTCCCGTTTGTAAAGGAGGCAACCGGAACCAAGTGTATGGATGCGATCTAACATGGAGTCAACCGTAGGATATCTGAGCTTGTAATCATCCCCAATGTAACTGTTTCCTGGGATGCCATCTTTGACCGAGTAGCCTTCTGGAAAACTTATGTCCACGACCATGCGACAGGAAGATTAGCCCTTCTTAGCCACAGTCATTAATGGTGAGGTAATGAGCGGACAAGACAATGGTGGAGTCTCGAACGGTCCAACGGATGTGTCGAGAGATAGCTCCGATTCCAAAAAACTGTCCACGTCCACGAAGTTGATGTCGCTGAGGACCGCCTGCGATGTTGGCGCTTTGATCATGCTTGATGTCAGTGTGGTTGTTGACTGACCGGAGAGAGTGAGATATTCAAACTTAACTTGTTATTATCGATGAAGACTGTGGTGCTGAGCTTGGGTAATGCTGTGTCCGTAAATGACAACGGTGATGTAGCTGCTGGTGGCGTAGGTGTGGAGCCCCCTGACACGCTTGTGATGACTGAAAGTGTTGGGTCAGACCCGGTGATGTTGTTGCTAACCGAATCGAGCGAGATAACACTATTGTCCAGAGATACGTGTATAGGCGTTGATCTAACAGGGAGGTCACAAGTTGTTGATGTGGTGTCTGAGGGCTGCACGTGGAGTCAGAGGGCTGCACGTGGAGTCACGAGGAGATTGGTTTATCGCGGTGCAGAGGTGACATGGACGTGCCTGACTTCTGTTTGCAGTCCTTTTCGATGTGATTATTAAAACGATTGCAGGTAACATAGCAATGGTTGCAAATGTGTTTAAATTTGCATGGATCAAATGAGCAAGAACCTTTCTCATTGAAAGCTGCATACACTAATACAGGCGAACCGTCCAGGCTGGAGGTATTTCTGTTGCCGTCCGTTTCTGGGTGACTGATTTCAACTTGTCGGCTGAGAAATCAAAAAAACAGTTCTTTCACGTCTGAGTAATCGCTGTCCCATGTACGTCTGTTATCATCGATTAAACGAGCCACTGCCGCGTGACAGCTCCAGACAATGGGCCATTTGTACAATGGTATTTTAACAAACAAATTGGCCCTTTTGTTCTGCTTTGGGCATGGATGGGTCCTACAGTAAGAGCGTGTAGCCCTGTTGAAATTGTTCGAGTGATAAGTCGTCGTATTTTAGTTCATGTGAAGAAAAAAATGATGGAACAAACTGTTCTGGAGATTTCAAACCAGGCAACTTTTTCCCAGCGTGACGCCCGGGGGGAATTAACGAGACTGTCGCGAATAATGTACTCACCGGCTGGGCCTTTGTTCTCAGCCTCGTGTCCTTTGTTCGCTCCAATGGTGTCAAAGTATGGTGACAATTCGTGATCAACCTGCGATCGGATCGGAGATTTGTCATTTTGCGCAGTTCCGCTAGTGAAATGTCAGAGATTTGGTGAACAGAAGGCGATGTGCCCTGTTGGCGCGTGGGTGATAGGCCTGTGGTTGGTGGATGTGCGTTCAGGGAACAACTTTTGAATTTCATTTCTAGCTGAGAGATTTCTGCCTGTAATTTTTGCTTCGCGATTCTCGCCAACAAGGATTGTTTCCGACGCTGCAAAATAGCTAACTTGGTCGACTTCATCCCCATCTGAAAACTCGTCAAAATATCCATGTGGTTCCGCGTGTTCGGTGCTTTGAGGTGGAAGGAGACAACTTAGGGACGGAAGTGATGAGCTGTTCGGCGAACAGCAATTCTCTTCCTCCGGCGGTGGACCGGTGCAGAATTTTCCGTGCTTGCCCCAGGTGTTAGCTTCCACATCGAGCTGGCAGCCAGAGCATGTTGAGCGACGCTTATATCTTGGCATAGCGAGAAAGTAAAATGAAAATAACCATAACAGAAATGGCTGGGCACGAACAGCGTGCGATGTAAACAGTGCATGTAAACACAACGAAGCAAATGGACTACAATAATCATGCGCAGTGGAGAAATGAAACAAACGAACGAAGCTTATGCAAATGAAAAGTATGCAAATGAATAATTAACAATTTTGAACTGCTTACAAAATACAATGGTTCATCCCTGTATTTGGTGTGCTCTGAACGAAATCCCCAGTAACAGAGGCCAACTCACCACGTTGTACAGTACAGATGACGTCATTTTGGATGCCTGTGGGTCTTTTAGGTCTTTTGGAAGCTTACCGGATGATTCTGTCGTCTTCTTAGAGGTGCCTTATCTAGTTTTTACGCCTTGATCCCTTCTATAACGTTTATCAAACACTGTATAAAAACAGATGCTGTAGGAAACTTCTTTACAATATTGACATCGCAGCAATAGAGCTGAAGTTAGCAGTTACTTGGCGGTATGCTAGGGGGTCGCTCAGTGTTGCAACAAATTAGATGGCCAAACAAAGTTACACAGAGATTCTACTAATGTGTTTGCTCACGTTCAGTATACTTAGTTTATCTAAGCAAACAAAATAAAGTGCTAATTCTATTAGAAACAAACATAGAGCTGGTACTCAGTCAAAAATATAGCCAAGTCATTTTTAAATACATTGTTATAGAAGACAGTGGGGGATTAAATGAGCACTTTTAGAAATATATCACAACTGTTTGTATGTTTGAAAGCAATTTTAAACGCTTAATCTGATAACTGTAATAATAAAACTTGGTATCCAAATGTACCTGGTAATCAACATCTGCATTGCCCTGCAGGTCAGGAATCAATTTGTGTCAAACATAGGTGAACTGTTCTACAAGGTCCATTTTCTTATATAACAACTAGACTGGAGGGCAATTTCTGGTGGCGACTAAGAAAACGCATACATTTGAATTTGTTAGTAGTATTGAAATGTCATGCTCCTTAGCATAATTATCACAGGTGCAGACTACTATATGTATGTCTTTGATAGAGGGCGCAAACACATACGCCATCAGCATAGCTGAGGTTGTTAACACGTTTCTACCAAAATAAACAACAGTCGATATTTTATTCAGTTTCAGGCTCAGATCGTCCATATAAACATAGAAGAGCATAGGAGACATTCATGTCGGTGACATTGTCAAAATTTATGTTTGCTTATAATGTTGGAAATTCCATATCACGTGATCTAATGGTCATTGTGTTTAGATCGGTTCAGTGCAGTGGCTGTGAATTCCACGAATCTTTTCGTTTTTGTTTATATTCGCCCAACCGCGGTGTGCACACATACCGATGTACCTGGGTTAATATGTAGTCTGTACGTTCACGGGCCAGTTGTGCAATATTCCATCCACAATACTGTCAGTGCGATATCATGTTTACATTTTGAACATTAAAGTTGCATTACCACTTTTTATGATCTGTATAATTCTCCACTAATTCCTATAATTTTAGATTGTGTGCAATTCATGAAGAGTCTTAGCCAAATTCAGATTATGCAAGTGAATCATCTCGAGTTCATTTCTCAATTGTATTGGTAGGACAGGGAATTATGCTTTCACACAGAGTTGAATGACACAGAAGAGGTATTCTGAGTTATGTGCACGCATGAATATCGTGCGTTTATAACTGGTGTTGAAATATATTTCTGTTTCTCTGTGAAAACACCAATTGACGTAGCACGTGCAGACACGCATGATTCCCAGGCCAACTTACCTGGATTTCAAGCTGGTCATAATTTTGATTTTCCCGCCAAATGACAAACTATTATTAGCAGGTTAAGACTTTCAAATTTGCGCGCGTTACTTGAGAGTTTTGTAAATACTCCTCGATAGACATAAGTCGTGACGTCACAACATAAGGTTCACGATATTACAATAGAGCACAGTAATCACATCCAATCAGTCACACAGCAACAGCTACACGTTTTATTTTTATCTTTGGTTCTACTTCATTCAAACGTTCATCGTTTCACCTACAATTGAATAGAGGCAGCCATATACGTTATATTGAGGTTAGTGGTAACTTTTTGTAAAAGTAGTGTATTGTACATCTTTAAATATATTGTGTTCATAACACGAGTTTCAGTTTATAGGTGTTTATCTCTGTCACGGTGTGAACGCAGTGGGAGAAAAAACGTATCACATATATAATGCAGTAGTTTAGTGGCAGGACGGCATTGAAATTTAAGGAAAAAGTGACCAACATATATTAACATTCGATAAAACCCAGACATATGAACCGAGATTAAATATGACGTAGGATGCATTATTTGCTAATCGTTGACTTTAAAACTAATAAAAATAACTAGACGTAGATATGGAACTTCCTTGGCAGTATTAACTTATTTTTATTGCGAGTACCACGCTAGTTGGTTACATTCAAATGTAGATGTTCGTACTTGTCACATTTAGGTCGGTGACATTACCGTAATTAATGCTGCTGTTAAAGGCGGGAAATTCCATATCACGTGATCTAATGATTCAAAGTTTCCCGCTCGCGTCAGTTTAGTAACAAATCAACGAAATATTATGTTACTGTTTATAGACGTTCTACTACAGTGTGCTCACATACCGATAAATCAATTGACGCAGTGAAAAATACTCACTCCATGATGCAATGACCTTGTCAGAAATTCCACGAAAAAGTTTCCACTTTATCGGTTACGATTTTCAAATTTGAGTTTTGTAAACAACCCCTTATAGATATAAATCATGATGTCACGGTATAACAACAGAGTTACGCGCACTATATTTCACAAAACCTCGAGGTATTTGCTTTGGTACCCCCTCAATAAGGTTAGTATCAGCGTCATAGAGAATGTTTAATGAATGTGATCGAATCCCTCCCGTCCCAGCAATCGCATTTGTTAAGTGACACAGAACAGGTATTCTGAAATATCGTATATTTATAACTCATGCTAAGTGTATTAATGTGTATCACTGGTTATACATCTATGCATGCGGCGATAGATATGCATCACGTGATTTTAGTCCGACAATGTTCAGTGGTTAATGTTTGAAAACAAAATGTTTATCTACAAAGAATATGCGCATATTTGTTAGGCAATTCGTGATAGTGATACCACCTTATTAGAAGTAACGCGACAAATTCGGCGCAAACAAACCAATATTTCCAATTCAATCAAATAATACCAATTCATATTTGTGCATCGCTCTGCGTGTAAATAAATGAACGCGTAGGAAAATACAAACCACGTGATGCAGTGGCCTAGTCAGAAAATCCACGAAAAATTCGCGCGTTTTATTTGAGAGAGTTTTGTAAACAACCCCCAATAGACATAACTCATGGTGTCACGACCTATGGCTCACGGAATAACAACAGAGCACGGTAATCACATCCAACCAGTCAGTCATGATACAACAACAGCTACACGCATGGATATTACAAAAGCTTGAGTTATTTTAGAGTTGTGTCACAAAGTTGTAAGCGTTTTCTTGTTTGCGCTCTCGTAGAAGAAAACATTCAGGGCACACAATATAGTTGTAGATCAACGTCATTTATTGTGAAAACATTCAGGGCACACAATATAGTTGTAGATCAACGCCATTTATTGTGAAGGTTTCAATCGGTAGATACAGTAGACATACGGTAGTTGCTACGTGACAGCCTCACGACTACACCTGGAGGTGCATGTCGTTGGACAACAACGACTAGCCAAGACGACGGACCGACGATGACAATCTCGAATAAAATCACTCCCGTTCTATTATAGGGAAGGGTCCCGTGGTATTCATAATGTACTTAGATTGGTCATAGCAAGCAGTCCAGTCGACATGTAAATATCATTGTAATTGATAAACTGTGCGTATATTAGTTGTATTGAGCGTCCGTTAATAATGGAGTAATTCGCAATCAATTCCAAAGTAATAACACATCTCAAGAAAATTGAAAGTTAGGTAACGCTTGGTAAGCTTTTCAAAATAAACGAGAATAGAATGGACTTCACGGTATCCTTATATGTGGTTTGGTATTATTTGAGTTTATCTCAGACTGATGACAGTTTGTTCAACCTAATTATAATGTTCGTTGTTGGGCACTACAAGCAAAGCTACTTGTTTTGTTCTGCCTTCTTCATCTGACAGTATATTATTCAACTTGAAATCAAAATTATTTCTAATCATAATACATTCTCCTTTACTGTGTGATGAACCATAGGAATAATACATTTTGCCGTTCCATTGTTTTGATATCCGTACCTCCGATTCTTTAATACAATATGTTTCAACAATATTATCTAGTTACAGCCAACCTAGCATTGTTATCCTTTGTAAGTTGTTCCTAAAGCCCCTTACATTTAGCGATAAGAGCCCAAATGAGAATTCTGCAAAAATTCCAAATATGGAAAACTCCCCACATCTCATCAAATAAACGACAAAATCACCCACAACCATGGTAGTGGATGGAAAAACATGCCAGAAATAAGAAAACAGAAAAAATATAATAAATTATACACGCAAACCATGTTGACCAATAACAACTTTCATAATTTGTAAATCTGTCCGTTGGATATCTGATTAACATGGTGGTTTTTCGCCATATTCGATGTGCATCAATTTACCATCCACACCTTTATATAGCAGTATCTCAGGGACCTGCGGTGGAATAAATATTTTCCTATCAGACAGCCAGCAGAAGATAGAAAAGTGTTCAAGATTTTTTTTTCTGCATTTTTTTTGTTACAAGCAGGCATCTATGCTAAATCACGTTCTTATATAGTAAGGTTTCACGTCAGGGGCGATGCCAAACTTAAAAATCATTTTTGTCCATTTTTTGTCAAAAAAACAAACATTTGTGGGTCAAAATTCTAAAATAGTCCAATCCTATTAGGATGCATATCATTGTACTGTTGACGAGTGGAGTTCAAAATATATAGTTTGACCTATTATTGACCTTGCGTTACGTCACAATGACCGAAAATGTGAAAGGGTCAACGCACTTTTCGTGAAGGGCAAATGCATTCAATCTTATATAATCGTCCGATTTTGACAATTTTGGTATTTAATTATATGTTTTCTTGCATAAAAAAGCTAGTATGACAACTTTCTTAGACCATTATACCAGTCGTAGGTATGGAAATACAATTAAGTCACATAAGATGGGTATTAACAATGATTATTACATCAAAATTATCACATCATAATTTGCCTTTGTTACATCAAGCACATTAATTATATATATAAAAATATATAAATTTTATTCAGAGATGGTGGTGGTTTGCTGCTGTTTTGAAACATTTAATGTTTTTGACGAATCTCAGTACAAAGGAAGTAACACGTAGTAGGTGTTGGGAGTCACAGTGCAAGTTTATATCGATAATGCTAGTGATGTTAGGCGGGTATTCTGTCTCAATCGGGTGAAAACTAGCATTCGTTTTTTTTTTTTTATTTGAGTTGATGATTGGTCATGCGATCCGTACATTGGTTCGAGAGGTAGAGATGTCACTTGCGTTCGCCCATGATTTACAGTGTGCTCCAAAGATTCCATATCAAATAGTTCCCATTTTGGCCAAGTATCGCCGTTGGTTATTTATTTCGGTCCGTGCCACCATAGTTGTGATTCGTCCAATTAATTCTTTAGGAGATATACCCTGAGTAGGTATGTCCACAGGGTTTTGCGTAGTAGGAATATATTTGTATCCTTGTTTGAACGAATTAATTTCCTTGGCTCAGTTTTTTTGCAAATACATCTTGCTTTCCCCTTCCATACACCCAATGTAAGGTAATTTTTGACTCTGATCAAGGTGGTTAGTGATTGTGTATTTATTCTACAGTGATTTCGTTACAAATTGGCTTAGTCGTGTGGCGATGACATCTAATATTTGACGGTTAATTAGTGCGACTTTGGATTTTGCGAAAACAAGCGCAGTTGATCGTCTGATACTAGATAAATCGCACCACCGTAAGCCTTTTACGAGGCACCTGAGAAGGCGTGTATTTCTACGTTGGTGACGTTGTTCGAGAAATAACGTATGGAGATATTAATGTTGGTGACTTGGTTTAGGTCTTCAGCAAGGGCGCTGTTTTGCTGCTGCCAACTTGGATAAGTACAGTCCAGTTTTACTACGTTTTACGGATTTTATGGTTTTGTGTGATTATCTTCATTGGATTCCTCGTTTATGTTAAGTATTAGTGCAACTTCTTGGTTTGTTGATGTTCGTCTATATATTTGTGTTGCCGTGAATTCTGTCCAAAACGTTTTTCACATGACGCCCATGCTGAAATCGCCACATTGTCCATTACTCATTACCATATGAATAGAAGCAAGTTTTTCCGCGTACCACCTGTTGCAGATAATTGTTTCTGACACTGCTTGATAAATTGCAACTCTGGACATGTCGTCACGAATCGTTTATAACACACTACAGTTACTAAAACTACGCAAGCAACATTTCGCAAATCTAACACACCATGTTATACAAACCACTAAAGATAATTCCATCTGGAGACAACGTTGTCGACGAGCGGGATCGCATATTAGGCACCCAATTACTGTTCACTTGACTATACGTCCGATTTCGGACAACCAAGTTATTGTTGTTCCTAGATTATCTGCATTAGTTCAACTATCTGGGTTTAATACCACTGTACATGAGCCATATGATGCTAATATTATTCCTGTTATTTACAACGTTTTTTCTGCTGAACATTATCGTTATCGTCGCAAATCTGGAAATTTCGGAGTGGACTCTACCAATTTGACCTCTATTGACCTACAGCACACATCCCGATCGAAGTTTATGTCAGAGTTAAAATGTGGATTATTAAATTCTCGTTCAGTTAGGAATAAATCGTGTGCATTAAATGAGATGATCTTATATCATGATTTGGATTATTTATTTCTCACGGAAACATGGCTGAAAGGTGATGTCAGTGACGGACCTGTCGTCGTTGAGTTGACTCCAAGTGGCTTTAAGTGTAGACAGTTTCCTCGTCTTACAGGTGCTGGAGGTGGTATCGCCATCGTTCATAAAACTACCGCAAAAGTAAATACATCGTGCTCGCAAACATTTTCATCGTTTGAGTGGTTAGAGATCACTGTTGATTCAAAACATGGACGTATTAGGTACATTCTCATGTACCGCCCACCTCCCAGTTTTTCTAATAAACTGACATTTAATGGATTTTTATCGGATTTCTCGGATCTTCTAGACATTTACGTTTTGGATACTACACCAATCGTCTACCTTGGAGATTTTAACATTCATTTTAATAAGCCAGACAATCGTGACACCTGCAGATTTCTGGAACTTTTAAAAATGCATGATTTAGTGCAGCTAGTAGACAAACCTACCCATCGTTCTGGTAACATTTTGGATTTAATTATTACCCGTGAGAATATTGTGTTATCATTGGAAGTGAATCAGGCCGCAGCAATCTCTGATCACTATCCCATTTTCTTTAGTTTGTCAAATCATCATGATAATACATCAAATCGTACCAAAATTACTTATCGCTGCTTCAAGAACTTTGATAGGGATAATTTCGCATCTGATCTACTCGAATCTGGGTGTACTAGAACAGTTGACCAGGTAGATTCTACAGCTAAGTTACGTATTTTCAACACTGCTGTATCGGAAACGCTTGACAAACATGCCCCCATGACTGAGAAGACTGTTCACGTTCGTGTGGCCGAGCCGTGGATAAATGTTGATATTTACCACGCCCGCACTGAACGCCGTAAAGCTGAACGGACGTGGCGGCGAACTGGTTTAACTGTCCATCGCCAAATCTACAAATCTAAACGAAATAAAGTTAATGATCTTATTGATGTATCACGTAGGAGTTATTTCGCTGACAAGATCGCGGATTGTAATGGTGACCAAAGAAAACTGTTTTCCATCGTAAATGGTCTTCTAGGCTCGACAAATAATTTGAATGCGTTGCCGATTCACGATAACAAAATAAAATTAGCGAATCGTTTTAGCATGTTTTTCGTGGATAAGATTAAGAAAATCAACCAAGGACTAAATCTAAACCGTTTTAACGAACTGCACAAGTTCTCTGGTGATGAATTGAAATGTTTTGAACCAGCCACGGAGGATGAAATAATTAAAATTATAAAAAAAATCGTCGTCGGTTTCGTGCGATTTGGACTGTTTACCCACTAATATATTAAAAGATGAAAAGATCCTTTCTATCCTGCTTTCACCTATAACAGATATCATAAATGAATCACTTCGCACTGGAAGTGTTCCTGAGAAAATGAAATGTGCGCTGATTAAACCTCTGCTCAAGAAAGCATCGTTGGATTCAAACATGCTGAAAAATTATCGACCGATTTCTAATTTGTCTTTTATATCTAAAGTCCTTGAACGTGTCGTTGCATCCAGAGTGAAACAACATTTAGAGAATTATTCGTTGTATGAAGAGTTTCAATCAGCGTATCGGACCGCACATAGCACTGAAACGGCTCTTTTGCGGGTCGCTAACGATGTACTATGCAGTATTGATAATTCTAAGAATTCAGTTGCTCTCGTACTTTTGGATCTTTCAGCCGCTTTTGATACTGTGAATCACAGGATTCTCATCGATAGGTTGAGATCAAATTTTGGTTTAAATGGTCTCATCATCAAATGGTTTGAGTCGTATTTGAGTAACCGCATTCAAAAAGTGAAAATTGGAAATGTATTTTCTGATATGACGTCTATATTAGAAACCGGTGTTCCACAGGGCTCCGTCTTAGGGCCATTATTGTTCTCAATGTACATGCGTCCATTGGGCGAGTTATTGCGACGTCACGGCGTAAAATATCATTTTTACGCCGATGGGCGTAAAATATCATTTTTACGCCGATGACACACATATTTATTTATCGGTTTCTGAAGATGATCAAATTCGCGCCCGGGTGATACTTCAGACATGTATTCAAGACGTTAGCGATTGGATGTCTTGTAATTTCCTACTTTTGAATGTGTCGAAAACTGAATTTGTGTGCATGTCGTCTCGGAGATTCTCACAAGACTCGTGTCCTTTGTCTAGTATCGCAATTGGTGAAGAATTGGTTAGTGCTTCGTCAAGTGCTAGAAACTTAGGTGTCTTGTTTGATTCGCAGCTATCTATGGAAACACACATTTCTACTATTTGTAGATCTGGATATTCCCATCTAAGAAATATTAATCGTATTCGTAAATCATTATCCCAATCTGATACTGAAAAGTTGGTACATGCATTCATATCTTCTCGCTTAGACAGCTGTAATTCATTATTGTCTGGTCTCCCTGTAACTAAGATAAAACCTCTTATTCGTGTACAAAATGCAGCAGCCCGCCTTGTCACTCGTGCTCGAAAATATGACCACATTACAGACATTTTTATTAAACTTCATTGGTTACCAGTTGTACAAAGAATCAATTTCAAATTACTTTTACTAGTGTATAAATCTTTGTATGGTTTTGCCCCAAATTATCTATGTGAATTAATCGAATTTTATGTACCTAGTCGTAGTTTAAGATCTGAATCAAAGTTTCTTATTAAAACTCGTCAGGTGTGTAGTAAAAAGTCCAAGGTGTTATACAAAGACCGTGCTTTTGAAAATTTAGGTCCTAAACTTTTTAATGAATTACCTCTGTCTGTTCGTTCTAGTCCTTCAGTAGACATTTTTAAATCCAGACTGAAAACGCACTTATTTAAATGTGCTTTTAATATTTGACTGATTGTTTATTGTATCAGCGCCTTTGATCTTCATATGTTGGAATTGTTGCGCTTAATTAAATAAAGTTATTATTATTATTATTATTATTATCTTATTCCATACAATTAATAGTTCACTAGTGATTAGCTTATCCCATTTATGGTTGGACAGCCACAGAGTTTGTATCAATAGTTTAGCTTGAATAAGTACCGGAGTATATAATCCCATGTGATAAGACATTTCGTAAATTTGCGGTCATGGATCTGCAGAAAAGCTTTGTTTATATCTGCAGTCACTGCAATACAAATCTGATTAGTATTGACGTCAGGCCACTTAAAAGTGGTTGACCGACCTGGTTTGTCCATTGCTTGACGACGCACTGCAATCGTAACCTATTTACGTATGGGTGTGGTGGAACTGTCGCGTTTAATTTAACGGTGTGGCAAATACTGTCCGTTTGTTTGGTTATCATTGATGACTTAACCCTTGACGAGTTGATCTGCAATTATACTATTGTAGACGAGAATAAGTTTAGCGGGTAATTTCTGTAACATGTTGCGGGTGTGTGCATATGCAGACGCTAGTGGGTAGTGGGTAGTGGGTAGTGGGAAGTTAGTGGGTAGTGCTGCATGATGTTCTTTCCATGGTAGTTTAGCTACAAATCGACCGACTTTCCGGGTTAAATTTTGCTTTGTATAATGTTGACACTGTTTATCGTGGGTGGGCATAGCATCGGGAGCTGAGATTGTTTTGTTTATCACGATATTTTCCAAATCCAAGTGTGATGTTAACTTTTTATCTAGCTGTTCTTTGGTATATTTCATCGCTATGACATAGAAAGTTTGTATGTGAGTACTTCATTGTTTACCAGTGTGCATATGTTCCAAAAGTAAATAGCAGAGAGGACTCAACTGCTACAGACCCATTGCCGCGGATACTGTATTACTTGAGATTGAGTTCTTCACTGCACACAAGGTAATTTTCGCATCAAGAGACTTTGCGAAATAATGAGTGATGAAACTGTGATTGACGCCTTTGCCAAAAAGTATCGTAGCTAACACTTGTTTCCCGTTTTAACAGCATTCTACGCTGTGTGAGGTCGGGTTTTTATCTGGCTTTGTCTGTCTTGAGATGAATCAGGTGAAGTGTGCACACTAAATGTATTAGTCAGGATGGAATTCTGAAAAAAAGACTCTAGAAATGAGATGAGACCATGACTCTTGGTAGAATATGCCAACCTATATAAATTGATTCACATACCCCTCAGGTTTATAGATTGGCTGTTTGTTTTAATCTAGCCCTCCATTTAATGGCATTATCGTATCAATAGGCCTCGAATATATACATTGTGACTCTAAAAATTAATTTCTACCATATATAGTTACTGAGATATTCAGTTTATCTACCAGGAGGTAATTTCATGGCGGCCATTTTGAAATCCAAGATGGCGTAAAAAAAACGAAATTCTCGGATGCCAACACCATTTTTTATGAACCTGAGGAGTATGAGAATCAATTTATATATTCTACCAAGAGTCAGGACATTGGCTACTTCCAGAAAAATAATTGAATTGTCAAAACTTGATTTGGTGATGCGATACAGACTTGCAGATGTCTATGACCTTCCTGCTTCTGAAGAGAAATATCTTTTGAATTGTTACAGAAATTTTGAGCGTCAGAATTCTGAACTAGCTGACATGGAAGGAGAAATTGATGGCACTATATTTTGTTTCTGCCATGTGATAGAAGAATTGCAAAGAGGCTTATATAAAGGAGAGGTCTATTCTCTGAAGACTGCGTGGGACCGATACTGCCAACTGCTTACAGACAAGGATGTGACCAAGCTCGTATCATAGTCAAAATTTCAAAGATTGAATAAGACGGTATCTAAAAGGAAATGTTGAATTTGTACATCCTCTTGATCCACATGAACATATTCTGGTGTTTCCACCTTTATCATCTGGGGCTGCTATTCAACTTTTGAATGCATCATCAGATTTCCAATTTTCAGAGGATAAAAAATACTGTCCCATTCTGACATTGATCCTGAAATCCTGAGCATCTGGACACAGTGTGATTGGAGGTATAGACAACAATAATACTGAAAAGTTGTTCCCAAAAGCTTATAGCTGTTGCGACTTATGTGTGTCAAAGACATAGAAGAAAATTGACCACTGGGTCCTAACATGATGGAACAATATGAAAAGAATGACAAGATATTTGCTCCAGTCCACAGATATGATGTAATATGGAGAGTAATCAAACGTTGCATGGACACACCAGAACATCTTGGTCTGGAATACACTATCATCACATTTGATGAACAGCTTTATTGCAAAGCAAATATTCTCCAATGGCTCAAACTAAGACAATGCAAGAAATTGGCGATGATGCTTAACTTTGCAAAGGCCATAGGACAACATATGGAAGATTCAGGGTTGAAAGATGTTTGGGTCAATGCTGGAGTATTTGGGGAGAATACATCTGACAAGATTGTTGGAAAGATCTGGAACCGTACTATCAGAGCACATAAGCTCACACTGGATGCTTTGTGGAGGTGCTTGTGGCCTGCATTTGAAGAATGGGTGAGAGGAAGTGGACTTCCTCTTGATCCAAGTAACATGCAATCCGTCAAAAGCATAGGGACAGGATTCTGTAGCAAGGATGCAGATAAGACCACACAAGGAACCAATGATTTACTAGCTCCACTTGAGAAGCTCTATGATGTTCTACACGAATATGACAAAATCAAAGAAGATAATCCTACATATACCTTTTGGCGTCAATAAATATAAATAGTGTCTATACTCCTGCGATTCATACAGGCCCTCCGTACAGGTAATTGGAAACTCTTCCTTCCATACTTTTCACCGTATAACCACACAAATTACACCAGATGGGGAAGCATATTTCTGGCAGATGCAAAGCAACTTGAAACACATGCTCCATTTGTGTACGATGGTTTCATGAAAGGTGATTTTGTGGTGAAGGAGACACAGCATCAATTCAACATGATTCCAGACGATCAAGGATTGGAACATATCAACAAAATTGGTGAAATAGCTGGTGGTTTGGTTGGAATCACCAGAAGTGATGGAGCACGCGAATTTTGGAGTTTGGCCAACAATCAAAGAAGTCAGCTTGCCAAATGTACTTGGGCCTTGTTTGGATTGAAACCAGATGAAATGGATGACTGTTGTGAGTTTGATCACAAGGATCTTGGCTCTTCCAGGCTGAGTCGTGATGAGAATGATGTAAAAAAACTAATGGACGAGTTCCAGTCTCATCATATCTTTACACGTGAGTCTTCAGCTTTACTTAGCATAACAAGTGGTGATGTTGCCACAGAAGACATCTCAAATTTCCCACTTGGAGCTCCAAAAAGGGCCAAGGAGTTTCTGGATAACTTTATCAAAGACCGGCTTACGGAAAAAAATATTAGTTTTCATAAAGTTCTACACAAGAATAAATGTAAAACCTTTGCATCTTTGTTTGAAATATCAGTAGCTGTTGACAAGCGCCAGACAACACAAATCAAGACAGATTGGGACCTTTTTCATAGGCTTGTTGTTTCTGTAGAATCAAGCCGTGAAGTGAACCTTGATGACATTCGTCAGAAAGAGTTGATCCCTTTTCCACTTTCACGGGCCAACATTGATGGGTCGCTAAGATCAACAAATAAGTCACAACTGAGTCACATCGTTGAGAAAGGAAACATATAATGCTCTCTTCCAGTGTCTTAAAAACAAGTATGCACTGTAATTGATGGGATAGCATTAGTTCATGTGATAGGAAAGCCACATCAGTGTAGAACCTTTGGTGATTTAGCAGATACCATCATCCAGTCTGTTTGTTCACATTTCTCAATACCAGTGTCGATGTCATTTTTGATCAATATGGAGCACTATTAAATCAGGAACAAGAACAAAACGAGGATGAGGAGTCAAGCCTATTAGGTTAATTGAGGACCGTATTGTAAAATTGCCCAGTAATTGGAATAACTACTTGGCATTGGAAAATAACAAAAACAATTTGGTAAACTTCCTGTCTATAGAACTGAGCAAGATTGATCCTGGAAGTGGTTGTGAACTGATAGTGAGTGGCGGATTCCAAGACTGCCAGACAACTGTAACATCAAATAACAACCATGATGTCGCCACTCTTAAGTCTCCACACGAAGAAGCAGACATGAGAATAATTCTGCATACCCATGAAGCTGTGTCTTGTGGTTATGAGCCTATTATTATAGTTGTTGCCTGAGATACAGATGTCTTCGTTCTACTAGTGGCATTCCAGGATAAAATTCACAGAGCAGAAGTGTGGATTAAAAGTGGTACTAGTCACAAACCAAAGTTTGTTGCTGTACATAAGATTGACCTTCCTAACCAAGTTAAATCTAGTTTCATTGTCTTTCATTCCATTACTGGCACAGAAACAACATCATAATTTTCTGGCATTGGCAAAATATCAGCGTGGAAAGTTTTCTGTGCAGATGAAAATGCAAAGCTCTTGAAAGACATTGGTAATGAACAATTGATTAGTCATGTTGTTCAGTCTAATGCAGAACAGTTTGTTTGTAGACTGTACGAACCTTCTTCCTCAGTCAGCAGCATCCAGTTGTTGAGGTCACGAATGTTCCGAAAAACCTTGAAGCCTTACCACCTACTCTTGATGCTCTGTTGATGCACATCCATCGAGCTAACTTTCAAGCATTTGTATGGCATAATGCATTGGTTACACAACCTAATCTACCAAGTCCAGAAATAAGTGGTTGGAAGATGGAAAGTGGAAGGTTAATTCCAATAATGATGAAGCAAGTTGGCATTTGAAGAGATTATCTTCAAGTGACGAGATGTGGGTGTACACAATCAGGGCTGCAATGTAGAGGTAGACAGTGTCGATGCACTAAGTCTGGTTTTTGCTGTACTGCTGCATGCACATGTACAAATTCCATTGTAGCTGATAAAGGCTGGTGTCAAAATCCATACAAGGATGATAACTGATAAAAGCTGTTATATGAGTCGAATGACATAAGCAATGACATATCAAGACACGATGAATTGCATCAATGTAGTTTAATGTAGATTAGTTGTTGTTTCATTATGTGCTGAAATTTTACACTTCCCATAGCTTATTATGCATTATGTTGTTTTGCATGTTGTTTTGCATCAGTTATTGGTAGTGATGACAAATAAAAATAAAAACAAGGAATGAAAATATACTTCCGAAATATACATTATTGGGTATTTACATTTATTATATCAATTAAAACACTATTACTTTATGCATACATCTAATTTGAATCTAGAAAAAGTGTACTCAAAATCTTGATCATGTTGTTTTGAGTAATATCTACTTAATGTATTCAATAAATAGTTTGAAATTTATTGTAAAACAGCTTAATTTTGCTTTTATGTTGATTTTTATGATACCATTCAATCTGTGGGCACCAAAACAATACAATTTGGCACCAAAAACACCTTTCTATCTATTATAGTTTCCAAGATATGACATTTTACAACTTTCAATATGTTATTATGGCGTCCATTTTGAAATCCAAGATGGCAGCCCAAAAAAGAAAATTCCCGGATGTCAACATCATTTTTTATCAACGTGAGGGGTATATGCATTCATTTATATAGGTTGGTATATTCTACCCAGAGTCATGGTCACATTCAATATTTTTGATAAATTCATCCTGACTATATACTCACTATAGACGCGCGTTTAGAATCAGATGTAGTTAAATCTAGTGTCCAAGTACAAGCATGTGTTATGTTTACCCTTGCATCGTTTACAAGTGTACTTCGAATGACATCTGGTGACTTTCTGGTGACCTAAACACAGTTTGTTATGCTTCACATAGTCCAGGCGGTCTTTGAGGGACAGTATAGTTTGACAGTTCATCTATGTTAATGTAGTCCTTTGCAATATACACAAGCTCGTAGAATAAATCTCGAGTTGGTCGATCGATGGGTGATTCATTTGGCGATTCAGCATTTCGGTGAGTTGGAGTCAGTGAATTCAATCTATGACTAGTGGTACATGTATGTGTATTTTTTTCGAACCGGTTCGGGTAGCGGAGTTTACCATGTGTTGAACTGTGAAACGAGAATTCACCCGCGTTGCTTGGGTGATAATTTGTCCAAGTATTAAAGGTAGCGGCCGAGTTGAAAATATGGACATCATGTCCGACACTCAATCAATGTATGGTTTTGTTGAGAGATTCTAGTGTACAATTTTGATTTAAAATTTGATTTATTGTAAAAAAACAACAACTGGAAGTTTTGATAACAATGCTGGAACTAATAGATTCTCGTACTGTTGTTCATCTGTTCAAATGCTAGTTTGTAGTTGTCAGCGGATCTAGGAAAGTCATTTATTGATCTTTTGGCCTTATGTGGGCATAACATGCATGCATTGGTAAACGGAGGTAACAGCGTAAATACATTAAATATAAGTCATAAACTCAAAATGAGCCTTTTTCACCACAAACAGTTGTGAATTACATTGCAACTAAACATGGCCAGGTTTCAGGTCAAAATGATATATATCTGCCATTTAAATAGCTGCAAGAGATAAAGATGGGTATATTTCAATTAAACACATCAACTGTGTTTGGCAAAATATCTTTCTGAAAATCATTACAATTGTTATTATTATTGTGTTTCCTTCATATTCACCAAAATATACTACAATATTAAGTAATTTTTATTTACAATAAAGGTTCTCGATGTAATCTAGGCCAGTTAATATGTATGAATAATTATGATGACATACCCAGAACCCATCTTATCTGACATATTTGTATTATCATAACTAAAACTGACATAATGGTCTATGAAAGTTGTCTTATTGGGTTTTTCATGCAAGAAAACGTATAATTAGACACCACAATTGTCAAAATTAGACCATTATAATAGATTTTATGAATTTGACCCTTCACGAAAAGTGCATTGACCCTTTCACATTTTCGGTCATTGTGACGTAACGCAAGGTCAACAATAGGTCAAAATATATATTTCTGAACTCTACTCGTCAATACGAGTAAATCGATATGCATCTTAATAGGATTGGACTATTTTTAAATTTTTACCCAAAAATGTTTTTTTTTGGGGGGTGCAACAAATGATTTTTAACTTAACTAAAGACGTGAATTAGCATAGATGCCTGCTTGTAACAAAAATTACAGCACGTTCCGAGATCATTGCGGCTAGCCACAAAAACCCGAGTTGCTGAGGCAGTTACGCGGGTGCGATAAAATATCAACGTCATGTGGAGTTTGTTTACTTTTTTTGGACATGGGTCGTAAAAAGTTACATAAGCTAGATTAGAAGGCAATGCCTGAGATGAAGTACTCATAAATACTTTCTTACGCGTGGAACTATTTTTTGTTTTTCACGATGTGTTCTTTATATACTCTATAATTATGAAAATAAACATACCTGAAAATTTTATTTAGTTTAGAGGTCTGTGGTGTTGTCTTTATCGTCATATATTAACATGAGTATTCAATCTGGAACGACCTCTTCACTTCGCTCTTACACATAGGGATATGCATCTTATAAAAACAACTGGTGTCCAGTTGAATTTTCAGTTACGGCATTTCGTCGAACATGATTTGTTAATTTTTCCCATAATTGTATCAGTGTGGCCACTTTCACATATCAACGGGGAGACATCATCGAGGCAGTTGATGGAGCAAATCGATGTGCAGTCGCCAAAGTACGACAAAGCCACGCAGACAGTAACACGGAAGTGACTTTCCCAGGGTGGTTGAAACGTTATGATGTGTCTCTTCCGCCTGATATGGTGCGCCAGAAAACTCCTGTAACTGAGAAAAAGTAAAATACTTGTACTCTTTCCGTTTATATTGTTCTAAGACTTATTTTTAATGATCAAGAAAAATGTGCATGATTTCTGTACGATCGTGATATAGTAACACAAACGCGCACTCCACGTGATTTTCTAAAATGGCAGGTCAATCGATGTCTAAAAGTAGTTCCAGTCAGTACACATTTGTTTACACATTGTTATGTGGCATAGGATAACAATCTTTATAACTAATTAAGTAAGACTAATGTTCTGAGGGAGTGGGGTACATTTTCTTAATGGGTTGTTCCCGTTATGATACGTAGAACTCAATATTCCTTTCCAAATTCGTGACTTTTGTCACATAATTTTCCTATGATAAAGTTCAACTTTTCGTCTTGTGACATATTATTTAAATTACTAGGAAGTGCTTAATTATTCAATGGCAAAAAACAAATCCGACTCAAGCGAATTGGCGGCAAAAGAAAATAAAAAAATTAGTTTTATTCCGTTGAATCTAAAATTACATTTCTGGCATACAGCGAAATACAGCACTAAAAGGCCAAAAATGAAAGCCGTCAATTCGTGTATTCGACGCTGCCCCGCGAGAGATGAATGCGGGCGTCAAAAGCTGTATCTGAAGGGGGCACCAGGTTGGACTTACACAGGAACAAAAAAAATGCGATGAGGAAAGCAGACCACAGCGTAACGTGCAGCGGGTGTGTAAAGTCCAAGAGACGATGAATTTGAAGAAGGATATCCGGTGTGATAGGCAACTTGCAGTGAGGCCGGTGTGCTTTTATACGCTGTATTCCCCGGAGAACAAGGAGCAGGAGCAGTCGAGTAAAGGTGGGGTCTCGGTGACGAAAAGATGCAGCAACCGAACACCGTTGGGGTAGTGTGCAGATAGATGCTGTGCTTGAAAACGAGCTGGCGAGGAACTGTAGGTAGTGAATAATCGTTCGTGTTGTGGCCGGAACTGGCTGGATGTGATAAAACGGCAGAAAAGGAAGAATGCACGCCATTGAGTTGTAATGTTGTGCATTGAATCGGAAGCAAAAGCTGAGTGTAGTGAGCGGGACACCTGATGGTCCAGAGCGGCGAGCACTGCTTGAATACCTGCAGAAGCGAAAAAGAAAATGCTACAAGTTACCAAGGATGAATAAACTGGTACGTTTCTGAGGTAAAACGACTTCTGAGATGCCAAAGTTTGACTGTAACTCTTTCACACGAGACTTGTGAATGCCAGATAAATGTGAACGGCTTGGCGCGTCCGCGACATTGCTCCGATCGGGGATGTGTACAGCCTAGAGATTGAATTCGAAATGTGCTTGGAAGTATGCGATCTCCCGCAAACAGCTAAGTTCGAAATCTGAATGGGTACGATGAGAGTTGATCAATGCAACCATTGACGCCGCCACAGCCTGAAAGACATGCGTCTGTACACACGACAGTTTCTGACGGGGACCAAGGTTGGGTGTGCATGATAGAAACGCCATTATAGTCCTGTAAAAACGTCTTCCACCATAAGAGGTCTTTGCAAAACTCTGCTCCGATACGGGTGTGGAAATGATTAGCAGTGAATGTGCGAAGCGTGGACAGCATGCAGGAAATAAACAAGCGACCAAGGAGAACACAATTTGAGACATAGGACAAGAGACCAATGAGACTTTGTAATTCTGTGTGGAAACAAGGTGAGCGATTGTCCCAGTTGGATAGCTCCTCATGAATTTGAGTGAGTTTGGCGATGGGTACGGCAATGGTCATGTTGACTGTGTCAAATTCAGAACCGAGAAAAGTCATACTAGTAGCAGGAGCACATGCTTTAGCCACAGATTCTTGAAGGCCGAGCTCGTTTAGTGGATTTCCTAGACTCTCAAAAGCCGCAGTAGCATTGATTGGTGACTCGGCTCCGTCAAAATCGTCGATATAATTGATCACCTCGTGCCCTTGGTTGCGTAGGATGTGACTCACTGCATTGGTTGACCGTTGACACATTAAGGCCGCTGTGCGTAAGCCAAAAGGTGGGGAAACGTCAAAGTTTCCCTTTCCAAGAAGGTGGTAGTCTCCCGGATCCACGCAAAGTTGTCGGTATGCCCTGCTGAGGTCCCGTTTGTAAAGGAGGCAACCGGAACCAAGTGTATGGATGCGATCTAACATGGAGTCAACCGTAGGATATCTGAGCTTGTAATCATCCCCAATGTAACTGTTTCCTGGGATGCCATCTTTGACCGAGTAGCCTTCTGGAAAACTTATGTCCACGACCATGCGACAGGAAGATTAGCCCTTCTTAGCCACAGTTATTAATGGTGAGGTAATGAGCGGACGAGACAATGGTGGAGTGTCGAACGGTCCAACGGATGTGTCGAGAGATAGCTCCGATTCCAAAAACTGTCCACGTCCACGAAGTTGATGTCGCTGAGGACCGCCTGCGATGTTGGTGCTTTGATCATGCTTGATGTCAGTGTGGTTGTTGACTGACCGGAGAGAGTGAGATATTCAAACATAACTTGTTATTATCGATGAAGACTGTGGTGCTGAGCTTGGGTAATGCTGTGTCCGTAAATGACAACGGTGATGTAGCTGCTGGTGGCGTAGGTGTGGAGCCCCCTGACACGCTTGTGATGACTGAAAGTGTTGGGTCAGACCCGGTGATGTTGTTGCTAACCGAATCGAGCGAGATAACACTATCGTCCAGAGATACGTGTATAGGCGTTGATCTAACAGGGAGGTCACAAGTTGTTGATGTGGTGTCTGAGGGCTGCACGTGGAGTCAGAGGGCTGCACGTGGAGTCACGAGGAGATTGGTTTATCGCGGTGCAGAGGTGACATGGACGTGCCTGACTTCTGTTTGCAGTCTTTTTCGATGTGATTATTAAAACGATTGCAGGTAACATAGCAATGGTTGCAAATGTGTTTAAATTTGCATGGATCAAATGAGCAAGAACCTTTCTCATTGAAAGCTGTATACACTAATACAGGCAAACCGTCCAGGCTGGAGGTATTTCTGTTGCCGTCCGTTTCTGGGTGACTGATTTCAACTTGTTGGCTGAGAAATCAAAAAAACAGTTCTTTCACGTCTGAGTAATCGCTGTCCCATGTACATCTGTTATCATCGATTAAACGAGCCACTGCCGCGTGACAGCTCCAGACAATGGGCCATTTGTACAATGGTATTTTAACAAACAAATTGGCCCTTTTGTTCTGCTTTGGGCATGGATGGGTCCTACAGTAAGAGCGTGTAGCCCTGTTGAAATTGTTTGAGTGATAAGTCGTCGTATTTTAGTTCATGTGAAGAAAAAAATGATGGAACAAACTGTTCTGGAGATTTCAAACCAGGCAACTTTTTCCCAGCGTGACGCCCGGGGGGAATTAACGAGACTGTCGCGAATAATGTACTCACCGGCTGGGCCTTTGTTCTTAGCCTCGTGTCCTTTGTTCGCTCCAATGGTGTCAAAGTATGGTGACAATTCGTGATCAACCTGCGATCGGAGATTTGTCATTTTGCGCAGTTCCGCTAGTGAAATGTCAGAGATTTGGTGAACAGAAGGCGATGTGCCCTGTTGGCGCGTGGGTGATAGGCCTGTGGTTGGTGGATGTGCGTTCAGGGAACAACTTTTGAATTTCATTTCTAGCTGAGAGATTTCTGCCTGTAATTTTTGCTTCGCGATTCTCGCCAACAAGGATTGTTTCCGGCGCTGCAAAATAGCTAACTTGGTCGACTTCATCCCCATCTGAAAACTCGTCAAAATATCCATGTGGTTCCGCGTGTTCGGTGCTTTGAGGTGGAAGGAGACAACTTAGGGACGGAAGTGATGAGATGTTCGGCGAACAGCAATTCTCTTCCTCCGGCGGTGGACCGGTGCAGAATTTTCCGTGCTTGCCCCAGGTGTTAGCTTCCACATCGAGCTGGCAGCCAGAGCATGTTGAGCGACGCTTATATCTTGGCATAGCGAGAAAGTAAAATGAAAATAACCATAACAGAAATGGCTGGGCACGAACAGCGTGCGATGTAAACAGTGCATGTAAACACAACGAAGCAAATGGACTACAATAATCATGCGCAGTGGAGAAATGAAACAAACGAACGAAGCTTATGCAAATGAAAAGTATGCAAATGAATAATTAACAATTTTGAACTGCTTACAAAATACAATGGTTCATCCCTGTATTTGGTGTGCTCTGAACGAAATCCCCAGTAACAGAGGCCAACTCACCACGTTGTACAGTACAGATGACGTCATTTTGGATGCCTGTGGGTCTTTTAGGTCTTTTGGAAGCTTACCGGATGATTCTGTCGTCTTCTTAGAGGTGCCTTATCTAGTTTTTACGCCTTGATCCCTTCTATAACGTTTATCAAACACTGTATAAAAACAGATGCTGTAGGAAACTTCTTTACAATATTGACATCGCAGCAATAGAGCTGAAGTTAGCAGTTACTTGGCGGTATGCTAGGGGGTCGCTCAGTGTTGCAACAAATTAGATGGCCACACAAAGTTACACAGAGATTCTACTAATGTGTTTGCTCACGTTCAGTATACTTAGTTTATCTAAGCAAACAAAATAAAGTGCTAATTCTATTAGAAACAAACATAGAGCTGGTACTCAGTCAAAAATATAGCCAAGTCATTTTTAAATACATTGTTATAGCAGACAGTGGGGGATTAAATGAGGACTTTTAGAAATATATCACAACTGTTTGTATGTTTGAAAGCAATTTTAAACGCTTAATCTGATAACTGTAATAATAAAACTTGGTATGCAAATGTACCTTGTAATCAACATCTGCATTGCCCTGCAGGTCAGGAATCAATTTGTGTCAAACATAGGTGAACTGTTCTACAAGGTCCATTTTCTTATATAACAACTAGACTGGAGGGCAATTTCTGGTGGCGACTAAGAAAACGCATACATTTGAATTTGTTAGTAGTATTAAAATGTCATGCTCCTTAGCATAATTACCACAGGTGCAGACTACTATATGTATGTCTTTGATAGAGGGCGCAAACACATAGCTGAGGTTGTTAACACGTTTCTACCAAAATAAACAACAGTCGATATTTTATTCAGTTTCAGGCTCAGATCGTCCATATAAACATAGAAGAGCATAGGAGACATTCATGTCGGTGACATTGTCAAAATTTATGTTTTCTTATAATGTTGGAAATTCCATATCACGTGATCTAATGGTCATTGTGTTTAGATCGGTTCAGTGCAGTGGCTGTGAATTCTACGAATCTTTTCGTTTTTGTTTATATTCGCCCAACCGCGGTGTGCACACATACCGATGTACCTGGGTTAATATGTAGTCTGTACGTTCACGGGCCAGTTGTGCAATATTCCATCCACAATACTGTCAGTGCGATATCATGTTTACATTTTGAACATTAAAGTTGCATTACCACTTTTTATGATCTGTATAATTTTCCACTAATTCCTATAATATTAGATTGTGTGCAATTCATGAAGAGTCTTAGCCAAATTTAGATTATGCAAGTGAATCATCTCTAGTTCATTTATCAATTGTATTGGTGGGACAGGGAATTATGCTTTCACACAGAGTTGAATGACACAGAAGAGGTATTCTGAGTTGTGTGCACGCATGAATATCGTGCGTTTATAACTGGTGTTGAAATATATTTCTGTTTCTCTGTGAAAACACCAATTGACGTAGCACGTGCAGACACGCATGATTCCCAGGCCAACTTACCTGGATTTCAAGCTGGTCACAATTTTGATTTTCCCGCCAAATGACAAACTATTATTAGCAGGTTAAGACTTTCAAATTTGCGCGCGTTACTTGAGAGTTTTGTAAATACTCCTCGATAGACATAAGTCGTGACGTCAAAACATAAGGTTCACGATATTACAATAGAGCACAGTAATCACATCCAACCAGTCACACAGCAACAGCTACACGTTTTATTTTTATCTTTGGTTCTACTTCATTCAAACGTTCATCGTTTCACCTACAATTGAATAGAGGCAGCCATATACGTTCTATTGAGGTTAGTGGTAACTTTTTGTAAAAGTAGTGTATTGTACATCTATAAATATAGTGTGTTCATAACACGAGTTTCAGTTTATAGGTGTTTATCTCTGTCACGGTGTGAACGCAGTGGGAGAAAAAACGTATCACATATATAATGCAGTAGTTTAGTGGCAGGACGGCATTGAAATTTAAGGAAAAATTGACCAACATATATTAACATTCGATAAAACCCAGACATATGAACCGAGATTAAATATGACGTAGGATGCATTATTTGCTAATCGTTGACTTTAAAACTAATAAAAATAACTAGACGTAGATATGGAACTTCCTTGGCAGTATTAACTTATTTTTATTGCGAGTACCACGCTAGTTGGTTACATTCAAATGTAGATGTTCGTACTTGTCACATTTAGGTCGGTGACATTACCGTAATTAATGCTGCTGTTAAAGGCGGGAAATTCCATATCACGTGATCTAATGATTCAAAGTTTCCCGCTCGCGTCAGTTTAGTAACAATTCAACGAAATATTATGTTACTATTTATAGACGTTCTACTACAGTGTGCTCACATACCGATAAATCAATTGACGCAGTGAAAAATACTCACTCCATGATGCAATGACCTTGTCAGAAATTCCACGAAAAAGTTTCCACTTTATCGGTTACGATTTTCAAATTTGAGTTTTGTAAACAACCCCTTATAGATGTAAATCATGATGTCACGACCACGGTATAACAACAGAGTTACGCGCACTACATTTCACAAAACCTCGAGGTATTTGCTTTGGTACCCCCTCAATAAGGTTAGTATCAGCGTCATAGAGAATGTTTAATGAATGTGATCGAATCCCTCCCGTCCCAGCAATCGCATTTGTTAAGTGACACAGAACAGGTATTCTGAAATATCGTATATTTATAACTCATGCTAAGTGTATTAATGTGTATCACTGGTTATACATCTATGCATGCGGCGATAGATATGCATCACGTGATTTTAGTCCGACAATGTTCAGTGGTTAATGTTTGAAAACAAAATGTTTATCTACAAAGAATATGCGCATATTTGTTAGGCAATTCGTGATAGTGATACCACCTTATTAGAAGTAACGCGACAAATTCGGCGCAAACAAACCAATATTTCCAATTCAATCAAATAATACCAATTCATATTTGTGCATCGCTCTGCGTGTAAATAAATTAACGCGTAGGAAAATACAAACCATGTGATGCAGTGGCCTAGTCAGAACAGAAAATCCACGAAAAATTTGCGCGTTTTATTTGAGAGAGTTTTGTAAACAACCCCCGATAGACATAACTCATGATGTCACGACCTGTGGGTCACGGTATAACAACAGAGCACGGTAATCACATCCAACCAGTCTGTCATGATACAACAACAGCTACACGCATGGATATTACAAAAGCTTGAGTTATTTTAGAGTTGTGTCACAAAGTTGTAAGCGTTTTCTTGTTTGCGCTCTCGTAGAAGAAAACATTCAGGGCACACAATATAGTTGTAGATCAACGTCATTTATTGTGAAAACATTCAGGGCACACAATATAGTTGTAGATCAACGCCATTTATTGTGAAGGTTTCAATCGGTAGATACAGTAGACATACGGTAGTTGCTACGTGACAGCCTCACGACTACACCTGGAGGTGCATGTCGTTGGACAACAACGACTAACCAAGACGACGGACTGACGATGACGACCTCGGATGAAATCACTCCCGTTCTATTATAGGAAAGGGTCCCGTGGTATTCGTAATGTACTTAGATTGTAATTGCAAGCAGTCCAGTCGACATGTAAATATCATTGTAATTGAGAAACTGTGCGTATATTAGTTGTATTGAGTAATTTGCAATCAATTCCAAAGTAATAAAACATCTCAAGATAACTGAAAGTTAGGTAACGCTTGGTAACCTTTTCAAAATAAACGAGAATAACATTGACTTCACGGTGGCCTTATATATGGTTTGGTATCATTTGAGTTTATCTCTATAACTGATGACAGTTTGTTCAACCTAATTATAATGTTCGTTGTCGGTCACTACAAGCAAAACTACTTGTTTTGTTCAGGTTCATGACGCCATAGACGCGTCCGCCTCAATCACTAAATGGGGGGGGGGTGTATGGTCGGTAGTACCGCTAGTTCGTTGAAACATACTAGAATGTGGTCATGCGCCTCGTCCATCTATGCGTATGCTCTACAGAGTGCGTTCTAGCCCTGGAATTTGAATACGAATTTTAGAACGCGCACGACGGGTAAATCCTGACCCTTCAAAATAAATTAGAATGTCAAATATAACTAAATATTCACATGGAAATAATTTTATAACGCAATATCAGAAAAAATCAAAATATGTTTTCAGAATTATAATATTAAAAAAACACGGCTCTTCGTCAACGCTTATATTGGTAGTAAAGTTGAAAATTTACGCATAGCAAAGTGACGTAACAAAAGATTTTGTAGTGTATTTTGTAGTATATATGAAAGCATGTTTTAATGAGCTAATGCTCGGTTGTCTCATCGTCGCCAAATATGCAAATTTTACCCAGAGAGGTCTTACCAAATACGTTCGCCTGCAGTGTATAGCCCCTAATTTGATTGTAGATAAATCAGGATATTGACATTATAAAATCTATCAGTTTAAATTCTGTATAATGATGTCCATTGTTAGTTACATTGACATGGAGCTCTTTGTAATTCGTTACTATTATTATTTATTTCAGACAAAATGCACTTGTAAAATGAATGACAATGGTAAAATAAATATTTTTTTCTCCAGTGTTGCCACAAATTAGATGGCCAAACAAGGTCACTGTTACACAGATAATCTACTAAAGTGTTCGCACACGTTCAGTAAACTTAGAGATATAATTTATCTATGCAAACAAAATTAAGTGCTAATTCTGTTAGAAACACACATCAAAACTATAGCCATTTACTAAATACATTGTTATAGCAGAAAGTGAAGGCGTTAAGTTAAGTCTATATATATAAAATATATCACAACTGTGAGCAATGTATATTTTACAGGAATGTTTAAACAAAATACGCTCAATCTGATAACTGTAATTTGAAAATTTAGGGATGAAAATGTCTCTCGTATTATGTAATCAACATCTGCATTGTCCTGCTAGTCAAGGGTAAATTTGTGTCAAAGATAGGTGAACTGTTCGACGGGGTTCATTTCCTTATCTAACAAGGGAGGGCAATTGCTGGTGGCGACTAAGAAAATGCAACATTTGAATTTGTTAGTGTTGTATAAAATGGTACTAGTATGCTCCTTAGCATGATTTTCACAGGTGTAGACTAATTATGTAAGCCTTTGATAGAGGGCGCAAACACAGACGCCATCAGCATAGCTGAGGCTATTAACAAGTTTCTGAGATAAACAACAGTCGACATTTTATTGAGTTTCAGGCTGAGACCGTAAATATAAACATAGAAGAGCATAGGAGACATTCAGGTCGGTGACATTGTCAAACTTGATGTTTTCATACAAGATGGGAAATTCCATATCACGTGATTTAGTGGTCCATTGATTTCAGATCGCGTCAGTTTAGTGGTTGTAAATTCCACGAATCTTTTCGTTTTTGTTTATATTCGCTCAACCGAGATTCACATACCGATGTACCTGGATTAATATGTAGTCCGTTAACGGGCCAGTTGTGTGATGGTCCTTCTACAATACCGTGCGATATCATGTTTACATTCTGAACATTAAAGTTGCATTACCACTTGTTATGATCTGCATAATTCTCTCACTAATTCCTATAATTTTAGATTGTGTGCAATTCATGAGGAGTCTTAGCCAAATTCAGATTATGCAAGTGAATCACCTCAAATTCATTTCGCAATTATATTGGTAGGACAGGGAATTATGCTTTCACACAGAGTTGAATGACACAGAAGAGGTATTCTGAGTTATGTGCACGCATGAATATCGTGCGTTTATAACTGGTGTTGAAATATATTTCTGTTTCTCTGTGAAAACACCAATTGACGTAGCACGTGCAGACACGCATGATTCTCAGGCCAACTTACCTGGATTTCAAGCTGGTCACAATGTCGATTTTCCCGCCAAATGACAAACTATTATTAGCAGGTTAAGAATTTCAAATTTTCGCGCGTTACTTTTGAGAGTTTTGTAAATAATCCCCGATAGACATAAGTCGTGACGTCATAATCTAGGGATCACGGTATTACAATAGAGCACAGTAATGACATCCAACCAGTCATACAGCAACAGCTACGCGTTTTATTTTTATCTTTGGTTCTACTTCATTCAAACGTTCATCATTGCATCTACAATTGAACAGAGGCAGCCATATACGTTTTATTGAGGTTAGTGGTAACTTTTTGTAAAAGTAGTGTATTGTACATCTTTAAATATAGTGTGTTCATAACTTGAGTTTCCGTTCATATGTTATCTGTGTAAGAGCGCAGCAGGAAAAAACGTATCACATGATGCAGTAGTTCAGAGGCCGGGACGGCATTGTTCAGAAATTTCAAGGAAAAAATTATCAAAACATATTTACATTCGAATAAACCCAGACATATGAACCGAGATTACATATAAATTTAGTGCATTATTTCCTAATCGTTGACCTAAAAATTAATAAAAACAACTAGATGGGTTAGATAATGGCCCTTCATTGGCAGTACATGAATAAAAAACAATCAAGGGCAAATATAATAAGTTCAACTTAATTTTATTACGAGTACACTTGCTAGTTGATTACATTCAAATGTAGATGTTCGTACTTGTCACATTTTGGTCGGTGAAATTACCGTAATTAATGCTGTTGTTAAAGGCGGGAAATTCCATATCACGTGATCTAATGATTCAATGTTTCCAGCTCGCGCCAGTTTAGTAACAATTCAACGAGATATTCTATTACTGTTTATAGTCGTTCAAATTAATTTTGCTCAAATACCGAAAAATTAATGGACTTTGTCAGAAATACTACGAAAAAATTGGTCAAATCAGTTTCCAGTTTATCGGTTACGATTTTCAAATTCAATTTTGTATACAACCCCTGATAGATACAAATCATGATGTCACGACCTATGGGTCACGGTATAACAACAGAGCATGGTTATCGCATCCAACCTGTCAGTCATGATACAGCAAGAGCTACGCGCACTGGATTTCACAAAACTTTGAGTCATTTTTTCGTCAGGTTTACTCATATTCGTTGTTGGCCTCTACAGGCAAAACTACTTGTTTCGTTAAGGTTAGTATCAGTGTCATAGAAAATGTTTAATGAATGTGATCGAATCCCTCCCTGTCCTAGCAATTGCATTTGTTTGACAGGAAATTGTTCTCCAGAGGAATAGAGTACAATCCCGTATCGTTAAGTGATACAGAACAGGTATTCTGAAATGTGGTATGTTTATAACTCGTGCTAAGTTTATATCTGTGCATCACTGAGTTACATTTATGCATGTGGCGGGAATTACACATCACGTGACTCGGTGTTCTGGGTAGCTTTGTCAGTAACTCCACGAAAAGGTTGATCAAATTAATTTCTGCGTTTGCATAATTCCAGTCCGACCTATTTGAATATACAGTACAACCTGGTAAAATGCACATTATTTTTTCTTGAAAACACGCTGTGTTCTACAATTGCTATGAAATGATAAAATTTTTTTATTTACACAACATTTCGACCGCTGCGTGACGAATTCGGCGCCTAAAACAAACCAATAATCCCACGACATATAAACTTGTATAAAATGTATCCATGCGACAGTACACATAGCCGAGTTGTTTACTGATATTCCGAGTTATGTGCATGTACATTATTGTGTGTTAATACCTCGTGTTTTAATTCACATTTGTCGCTCTGCGTATAAATAAATGAACGCGGCGGAAAATACAAACCACGTGATGCAGTTGCCTCGTCAGACATTTCACGAAAGATTGATCAACTCAGTTTCCACTATAATTGTGTAAACAACACCTGACAGACATAACTTATGACGTCACGAACTAAGGGTCACGGTACACGGTATAACAAAAGACCACGGTAATCGCACCACAGTGTACTCACATATCGATAAATCAACGAACGCGATGACAAATACTCACCTCGTGACGCAATGTCCTTGTCAGAAATTCTACGTAAAAATAGGTTAACTTGTTTTTAAATAGTTTTTTGTGCCAGGCCACAGTTCCAGACATTGGATGTCACTGTTGTTTCTCCTGACTTTGTTTTGTATGTACAAATTTCAAGTGCTGTCACAGATGTCATATTCATGTTTGGGACTACATGGCATCAAATGGCAATTTGTTAATGCGCTACCTGGCGTCACCCATGCTTGGTCGAACACAAGCACCTGCGGACCTTAACCAAGGTTCCCCCAAACTCGCATTTGTTAGTGAATGAATCTCGGCCAGTGGATTAAGCCTGCCCATTGAGTCTGTGGTACACTCACTCAGGGTAGGGGTCGACCCTTTGATGTTCAGTCTAAGGTAGGATTTGAACTTGGGTCTACCGGTCATAAGTCTGATGCGACAACCACCGGAAGGTCAACTTCAGTTTCCACTTTATCGGGTACGATTTTTAAATTTGAGTTTTGTTAACAATACCTGATAGATATAAATCGTGATGTCACGACCACGGTATAACATTATAGTAAGCACATCGAACCAGTCATATAGCAATAGATACACGCACTGGATTTCACAAAAGCTCGAGTTATTTTATCTTTGGTAGCATTTCATACAGGTTAGTATCAGCGTAATCGAAAATGCGGAGGGAAATACACATCACGTGATGCAGTCCTCTGGGTGGTTTTGTCAGGAATTCCACACTACAATTGGTCAAATCAATTTCAGCATTTGCATAATTCCAGTCCGACCCAGTTGGAGAGACAGCACAACCTGATACAATGGCCATTAATTATATTTCATGACTAGTTGGCCCTTGAAAACACAGTACTCTAATTTATAACAGATTTTTTCTCCACTCCTTTGTAAAATAACTAAACAATTCAAAAACCACCTATTTTACATAAAAAATATGTTGGCTAACTGTTTTCGTTTTCTAGTGGCAGTATAAAAAATAGCAACACAATGGAATTTGTTCATTTAGCAGAAACGTGACGTAATTAATGTTAAACTCTGTGTTATCACACTTTTTGGATAGAGTGTTGCAATGGCTATAATTACAAGTAAAACATTATTCGTCATTAATCAGTGTTATTTTTTTAACCAGCTTTTTCTGTTTTGACAAACGAAAGTCTACTACATTCCGAACTGGAGGTCGGGATAACACACTATAGGCAATTCCAAACAATGTTTATACGTCATAACAAAACATAGGCAGAGTTCTGTTTTAGTCCATACAGTCCATTTTAGAAGTCATAAATACCTGTCAAAAAGTACGCAGTCTTTATCAGATGGCGCACATTTCAACCTATGGGATTGGCTCAAGTGTGGAATTACACCAAGTAGAAATACCAGTTGAGCTTGTATATCTGAATAAGTCAACAGATATTCTCCACAGTGTCCACATAGGTTTCGGAAGAGCTCTGCTGGGAAGAGTCGCATTGCTGCTTAAAACGAAGTCCAGCTAGAGTGTAATTCTTGCATGCAAATAGTTTATGAGTAGAGAAACTCAGAGAACAGGAAATCGGAGAGAAAGTGGCGTTTCCATCTGTATTTCTGGATGTCTTATGCAGTGATAGTGGGTGAATGTCAACCCTAATTTTCAGTGGCTCTGTGATTACAGCAGATGGCTGATTTAACAATGCTGATATACGTTATAGTAATTCTATCTATCAACGTGTGTATATTCAAATTGGCTACTGAATAACGCTCCTCCTGTATGTGAGTTGGGATCTGTAATCAATGCGTGTCCCACTCTTTCTGAATTATAGCGAGTGATTATGAATATTGGTCAAAACGTCTTAAAATATTAACGAACTTGTGAAAACGCTGTACCTGTGTAATCTGTGAACACACACCCAGACTACTAAAATTGTTGAACAGCGCCGTCACGCTGTACCTGGGTAATCTATGGACACACTTAGGCCCTGGCCGTCGCGTACTAAATGGTATTTACTCCGTTTACACAACAGAATTCTATATGTGCTAAACTACTGCCCCCCCCCCCCACTGGTTAACAAGAGATTATCTTCTATGCGTTTACACTTTGTTCAGAGACGAACGGAGCATCCCTTAAATAACATGGCTTAAAACGATTTTGGTGTCGTGGTTGTGTAACTGTTTATTTACATGGCACGATGCATATCAGAGCGAGAGGAAAATCAATGCAGAATCATGTAGTCATTGGTGGGACGAGATAGTTTTGGCATCCTATCAGAGCTCAACCCAAAGGTATATTAGGGCCAAACTTGGCTCTAGCCGAACGCATATACACCGTCATTTTTGACGGTTCGCACCGGCTCGAGCCGTTGGGCTCAGATAAAATGCTGTCATGTAAACGACAATTATTACATGCTTCGTATTCAACGTGTCACCTTAAACGAACTTACTCACCATGACGTAGCCGTTTTGTCAAAAAAGTCAACATCCCCCTCAACGTGAGTTTTATTAGATACATGAGACGAAGCTTGTTTCTGATATAAGAATATTGTAAGAAATCTAAATCAATATGTCACAACATAATGGTCATCGTGTCACTGAAACAAAGTAAGACAAGCACAACCTATCATTTATACAACGCTATTGAGGGTCAAAATTCGACCAGAGGTAGGGGGCAATCACCCCATCTGAGGGTCTAGGGCTTTCATTTTTTTTACTGTATATAGTAGTGCCTCATAAGTGCAATAAATATCGTCAAAGAAAACTGTTGACAATTTAAAAAAAATGCTGACACGGCCAGTCGATATGAAACTTAGTATATAGCTTCGTCTAACCTATTATATCAATTTAGTTTGGAAAACAGAATTTGATTGGTCCATTAATTTGTTCGCATTCTTGAATTTAGTGTACGGAAGCGGCCATTTTGACCACTTTGTGGCAGTCCAGAAGTCTTAATTTTTGTTGTGTTGCACATGTAGCCGATGCCTATCCTTAATGATATAAAAGAACATTATAGGTCACGTAACTTTTGCAGCTATTTTTTTTCGAAAACGAGGCTAAATCCTTTGAAATTTTGCATAATCCATCTACATGCATAGCTCTTTCAAGTTTGAGCCAAAAACGTTGATTGGTCACGTGGTTTGGCCGCTATTTTGTATTATTAACAAAAATTACCAAACGTTTGCGCATTTCTTTCTCATTGGTGCTTCAACAAATTAACTGAGAAAAATAATGTAGTTTCGATCAGTCACGTGGTTTGGCTGCCATCTTGGATTATAGAAAAAACTGAAAAAAAAGTTTAGGCATTTGTTTCTCAAAGGTGCATCGACAGATCAACTAAATAATTATGTATATGACATGTCTGGTCATAGCCTTATATGAAAAAAAAATAATAAACTTGTTTGTGCATTCTAATCTTGAGGTACATTTTGCCAACTGAATGGCACATGGCTAGATCCTGTGTCTGGGTGCCCATGGGTTGGGGAATTCTAACCTCATTAATATGCATAACTGTTATATCTTAAGCACTGCAACAGCAAGGAAGATGAATCCTGTGTTATTATGACAATGTTGAACAAGAGATTTGATTGTTATTTTGCAGATTTACCAATGTAAAGACAACGCTATCACGTGATGTTTAGCTGACACTATCGTAATGCACTACATTATATAACAATATATATATTGACTTTAGATATCAACTATTTTTTTAAACAATGAAGTATTAAACACGCATCATCAAATCTTGGCAATCCAGGGCATGCGAGAAGGTTTCACGGAATCAGCAGGCATATATGTTGACAATGTTGATATTTTATTCGAAGACCGAAAATGTGTATATTATTATCGAACCCCATTGAAAGGCCGGTATACCGAGAGATGTTACTCGATTCACAGTTAATATTCCGTGATAACTCGACTCCGACCGGGGTTATTGCTACTCATTCATATCAGGATATTTTACCCGTAGAAAAGAGATGAAAACAACACAATCATTATCAAAATTTAGGAAACAATAATAACCTTCAAGTTCGCGGTTCATGAGCTTCATGAATAAAATGAATAGGCCGGGGACTAGAATTTTTTTCATTTGAAATACAACGACTGACAGCTTGAAGGAAGCATAAATGGAATTAAATCTAATTTTGAAAATATACTGATTTAATGTAATTATCTGCTTTTCATCCTGGAGTACAATTCAAAAACTACAACCCACAAATAGCGGTGCCATTTAGACGTGGCTTGTATAAGTCCAAACCTGGTATCATCTAATAACAATCAACAATGTGTTCATGTCATTGATATAACGTTATTATACATTTATATCAATTATTTATTTTTGTGGAAATAAATTACTAAAGTTTCCATCTATGTATGTCCTTGCCCGTAGTGAGCTTACAATACCTAGCTTCAACTCTTGATTTATTCAAAACGACACTTATCAACCGGTAATACCTGTCATATGACACATACTTATTTCGATATATGGCTTCTTTAAAAAGGGCATACAACCTCCCAACCTGTATATGAGGGCCTAATACTAACTTTAGAAGGTGTATGTGGATTTCTAATGATGTAACTACCTGAACCTGTTAATATCATTATGGATCGTTTCAAACTATGATATTTATGATTATTCTTAGATATGCCAAAACAGAAAAGGAAGCAAACAGGAAAACTACGAAGTGGCAGTTTGACTAAATGGTTAAAACCGTCTTGTCGTGCTGAAAATGCTACTTGTGTGGAAGAAATTTCAGGAGTCAAGGTCAGATCATATTTCCAAGCAAACTTCATTTTTGTATTAAAACCCCAAAACTTCGCCCAATCTGAAATATTTGTTATTTCTCAGACAACTATTATTAGTTTTCTGAGGTTATTTCTTACAAAAATGAGTGAAAAATGAAAGTGTAACAAAAGACAACTCCCGGGGCCACGAAATATAATGAAACATGGTTTGCCGAAGGAGTCATCATGCCTTGTTTGAAAAGTACCTCAACTTTGAGGGTAGTTGTATGCTAGATTCTAGACTTAACAGTAACTCATTGTGGAAGCATTTTCCTTCACTGCGTTATGCGTGTAATCGAATGTAAAACGAAACAAACAAAAGTCATAGTATCGTAGTGGAGTAGTCGCGTCAACACATCGAAAAACGCTGGGTTTTCCACGCTTCTAATGTGCTATATACTTTTGATGACAGTCAATTTTGAGGAAGTAAAGATATCTCAGCGCCATATACCTCTCTGAAAGACAGGGATTTCGAAATTGAACTGTAAAAACAGGAAATCAAGCTCAAAATCAAATCATTCCATTATTGTGGCCCCGCGTCTTGAGAACTGAGATATATGACACTTTGGTATTTGTAATAACATCAAAAATGGAAGATGTGTGACACGAATGTCGATCAGCAGTTTTTAAATCACTGACGTTTTTTTTTTTTTAAGAATAATTCCAACAAGACCGCAAGAAGCGGAACCGATGCTAAAACTACGAGTCCTGGTAGATCGGAGAGCAGCACTTCGTGTAGGTGCATTATTATTTATTATTGTCTGTCGATGTTATAGAGTTAAATATTAAATATTGAACGAATTAAATCCGGAAAAACGACAATTCAGCTTGAAGATATATAATACATTTTGATATTTTTTTATTCGTTTTTTTAGATCAACGTAGACACGGTCCGCACAGACACACGGACACAGCAACACAGGTATGCCAAAAACATAATTTGTGGATGAACATGTGTTGACAATTTCACTAATGTGTTGGTATTTATTCTGGATACCGTGATTGGTCCATTATTCATTTCATAAAAACAAAGATCATAAAGATAAGAATGTAAGAATGTGGTTATAGTAATTCATTTGCACTTTTTTATTCCATGTATATTCTACCGTGTTTCAACATGGACTGCACACAGAATAGGTGAGAATACTTTGCAAACGATGTATTATGGATATTATAGATATTATATTAATAATAATGCCAGGTCCGTCTGAGTTGTTTTTTTATAATTCATGATCGTTTATAATAGCTTTTTTCACATTTCTATTTCATCAAAAATAACAAACAACAATTCATTTTCAGAAATGGTGGTCACGTTCCTACGACACAGACGTCCGCTGACAGTAAGTATTTTGAAGTACATCGGTCTTTTATTAATAACTGTCAGAAACAGGGATTTGTGATTTAGACTCAATGTGTCGTCCATCTGCGTGTCATTTCAATGATAGTTTATTCCTTGTGTTGGCCCTTTACAGATTTAAAACAAAAACATCGTCAATTGAACATGTCTCTGTTTTCAGGCATGCTCTGACCTATTTCATTAAACTTGGTATTGGAAGCAGTCATAGTGCGTTTCTGATGCACGCCATTTTTTGCAATCTGTTTAAAAATGGTCGTCTGATTGACATTCTGCGTTTTATATGTATTTTAGCCATTCCTTAGATATCCTTTGGGAATGTGGGGCTGTTTGCTTATTTCTCATTGCCGGTTCAATCTGAAGTTTAGTTTACAGAATACAAATTGGAATTCACATCGGAACATGAATCGGCAATCAGAAATCATTTTTGGTCAATTTTCTGTCTGCATTGATCGATTTTATATCATATCATACAAATGTTTTGATGCACGCAAGTTTGCTTTGTGATTGTAATAAAAATGACTGACTAATGGACAAGTTAGTTTTACTATTTTTCGGACATACATTGACAGATTGTGTTCAAGCATTGTCTTTCCTCAGCGACTAGTACCTTAGCATGCAATGTTTTATTTCATATTTGCTGGAATTGTTGTTGAATCATTATGCATTGTTCGTGAAAATCACACAACCTAGTAATTTGATGCTGGTACCATTTTTATGTAACTGACAATTTCAAACTTGAACTGCAATGGCAACTGCTTATATTTGTTAGCCAAAATGATCGTGAAATTTGTAATTTAGTTTCTTTGTCCCTACGAAAATGCTAGCACGTGTTCCATTTTGTCATCACGCATATGTTCTCTCTGTTATACCAGGGGATCACCAGAAAAAGACACAGAGAAGTGCGTCTGAAGAGGAAGCTGAATGCCGCATTGACATGCATACTAGCAGTCCAAGAAGACAGACTTCCCTTGTCAGTAAGTAGTGTTAACTATAACCACATGCTGTTAGTCAAACCGTCATTCAAGGAGACTCAATTGCTATAGAAAATCGTTGGGGCCCAATGGTTTAATAAAGAACCATAGAGAAATGTACATACTCACATTCAAACTAAAGCATTTCCAAAAGATTCATTCCTATATTACCACGCGTATCATCCAATATTATGTTAAATAGATCAGACATACATGATAAATATAGGCACTAGTTTAATAAAAATCTATGCTTACTACACACTAACTACACAAAACATAATACTGAAGATTCATTATGAATTAAAAAACGAATGTAACTTTCGGAAATGCCTTAGTTTGAATAAATATTATGCTTCTCTCAACTGCGCGTTTTGTGGATTCTTTGTTGAATCATCTGGAGTCCCAAACAGCTTTCTATTAATTGCATATGGAAGTCCAATCTATTGTCAGACGTATACGCAATTGATATGCTATGTACTCTTTGATTATGTGATTTTAGTAAATAAGCAGTCACACACAACATACAACTCAGTGTATACATGCTGTCTGGTTTATCGCTGTTCAGTACTACGTTTTAGATGTGGAATATAAGTAATCCACTGAGTAAAGTTAATCATGTTCTCTTTAATTTTCTAACGCTACTTCACTTGGTTATATTTTCACTGGTTAACCAATTATTTTGTCTTGATGTGCATTCAAGGTCACATACACCAAAAGTATGTCTGAGACGTTTTAGCTTACAAAACATGGGCTAAATTTCTATACAGCATAATGCATGAGTTAATCTCTGATTGTTTTAATCATTTTTAACATAAGCTTTGCATATTAAAGATGTCGCAAGTGAACTACTAATACGTTACTCTGGATAATCAATTTATGTGTATTTATGAACGTGACAAGATTTGAAAACCGACGACTGATACCGAATTTCTGATCGATCAAAGTAGAATGCCCTATGAAACTTTGCGACTTCGAACGCAAGCAGGATCGTTGCGTTTTGTATCATAATTTTCCAATTTGGTATTTTCTATAAACATATATTGATTATGGATTGCATAGTCTCTTAAATTGACATGATTGTTGACTTTGTATCTAGATGGCGAGCGGCCATTATGTAGATATTGCCCCGCGGGCAGGACATTATTTAAATAATTCCCCGCACTGAGACAAGCAATCAGAGAATTCCCCAAGACAACAAAGTTAGATCGCGCGCAGTGTTGTAAGCTACGCTGGTGTAGGATCTATTACTGGAAGTTGTGTTCATCTGTCGACACTGAGCTTAATATGAAACCACAACCTTTGCCAACAACCTTTAAAACCGAGTGCAAGAATATTAATAGGTTTGATATGTGTTTGCATTGTGAATATGTTCCACATAATCTATAGGATGTAGTTTAGAATATACATAAATCTCCATCTGTTATTCCAGGTGGTCGCCATGAAGAGGCACCTGCTACAGGAAGTGCATCTAAAGTGGACTTGGACCTGAAAAGGTATTAACATAAATGATAAGCGAAAATATCTTCAATTTTCATAATGTGTCAAACTTCCATGTCTGAATAGTCTTAAAAATGTTGGGGTATATGCTTGCTGGCCCGTACATTTGTTCGCATCATTTAGTTAGTGATAAATAACATGTTAATAAATGAAGATGGTTATGCAACTAAAAATATGTCGCTTTGAACTAGTTTGCCTTATTAACCTAGGGAACACCAATTTTAGGACGTGCGTATTAAAATATCTAGTTAAGGCGTGATCTTCAATTGTACGCTTCAATCGTTTGCCTAATTTTTAATAATTTGCATATGATAAATAAATGTTAATTATAATATATCTTTCATTGCAGAACAATAACGACAAAGAAAAATACATTAACGTTTCACATGAAAATGGGCAAGGAACTAAAAAAACACAAATTGGAATTTGACGAACACCATACTATTCTTGATGTAACTAAGCATTTTCTCGATCAATACAAATACAAATCAATCATCAACAATTTGTTTCCGGAAGTGAACGTTAGTGAACAACGCAACATAGATAGGTATATTCCTAACTTTGGCATGCCTGCGAAGTTAGTAGCAGGGGAGAATTTAGTCGTCATTGAAAAAAAGGTTCAACCCAAAGTAACGGAGTACAGAAGACAGCTCGAACAAGGGGATAGCTATCTCGGTATATTTTATGTTAGTTATGTCGACAAACATAAACCGAACCGAATGGTTACATTTTTAAATCATTGTCATTACAAAAACCAACTTGTAGGTGTCATGGTCATTCAGGACGATACTCTGTCTGATGCCTTAACACGCGACGGACGTTTTACAGAGAAAATTAGAAATTGTGAACTTAGAGAAACTTCAGCTGGGGAAAATAATGTTAGCTTAGACCAACAGGCTTCAAGCTATATTGGTAAAATATTTTCTGTCATTTGGTTGGGGGCAAAACAAGGCGGCTCTAGTAGAATCGCTTCAGTGTCTCACGGGAGACCACAGCAAATCGATCGATCTGTAGACGCTAATTTCATTTTGTCGAAACTTGGTGAAATTGAAGACACCGCTAAAGAAGTTCGTAAGGTATTGCAACAGACTAAACCCAAGGCAACTGCAAATAATGTAAGGAATCGGTTGTCAAATTTATTTAGTTCAACTTTCACAGCCATTCCTTTAAATATCTTGAATCATCTACAGAAATCAGTAGGTATTATAAAGTGGCCTCATAGTATGAATTCCACTGTTTTCAGATTGGGCTCTAAGTACATCATAACTAATTACCACGTAGTTAGATTGATATACGACGCAATGAGGGCAAATCCATTTAGACCAAATGATGTAACTATTAGTTTTAATTTTGTTAGTACACAACACAGCTTAACAAAATATACATTGCGATACGAAGGAATGAAATTCAATATGCCTTTCTTCAGTGAAATCGAGGACCTTGACTATGCAATTTTAGAATTAGACATTGACGAAGATATGGAAATTGATGTGCAAGACACCAATGGTATATCTGACCATAATAAAGACCAACAAATTCCAGCATCGTTAACTGGTAATCTAGGTCAAATTCCCAGTGAGCATTCGGCTATAAATATATTAGGCCATCCTCAGGGCCAAGCAATGCTTTTAGATGCTCGATGTACAACCAACATTACCTCGCTTAATAAATTCCCTGTGTATTATCAGAAAAGCTTTTCACTAGATGATATCATGGTTTCTTCCGATACTAGACGTATAAATTATGAAACGTGCTTGTTTCACGGCGCGTCAGGGTCCCCAGTTTTCACAAACGAAGGGATTATTATTGCTCTTCACACCCGCGGCTTTCCATTCACTGAAACAGATAATCACTACGTCTTTGAACAAGGGGTTTCTATATTCGAAATTATGAAACATGCTAAAGTTCTAGCTAACCAACAAAATATCCTCGGTATTTGGAAAGACTTATTTGAAAATAGATTACGTTTATAGCATTGCTAACCATAAAACTACCAGCAACAAACCATACCTGAATCATGTAAAATGCAAATATGACATCACATGGGTATAATGCATGTCCACAATAACGTGCTCGCATAAGTGTGTTGTGTAGATATTGTTTTGTTTTCTTTATTCATGAACTCCCTTGTTAACATTTTACTAATTACTTACAATAGTATATTTAGAGTGTTTTAATTAATGTTTACCTGCAATGTATTTAAATTAGAAATAATGAATATGTTAGTCACGTATGTAAAGTAAATTTCTAGTGATTGCAGAATGTGTCTGAAGTGTTTAAACTGCAAGTTAGTAAACTAATTGTTTTGTCTATTTTTATTTAACTGAAATATTGACCACGATACAAGATAGACACCGGTTTTCGAGTACACTTCCAAAACTTTCAATGTGCATGATGTAAAAAGAATGAATTGTTTGTTTTAATTTTGAGATTGTTGTATTACATAAAGTAAAAATATTTACGTAATTATATATATATATATATTGTTGTGTTTCTTCAACTTGGGTTCTTACTTCAAAATGAGTATTGCGAGTTCAAGTTTCCCTGTTATGAAAGATATTCAAATACGTGTTAGTACATTCGAATGGAGTGGCTGTGTTACCATACTAGAAATTTGGAAATGTGCAATATTTGATGACCCGATGGGCGTAGTTATTGCTGCCTGATCTATCTTAGCGGCTGCAAGTTGAAATCACAATTAAACGAAATGGATGATACACGTCCTATAATTGGCCATAAGCTGTATTTTTCATTCCACTAGACCACCTTTCGTTCACATTCTTTGTCTTAATTGGCTGAATAAAAGATTTCCATTTTTATTTTCGCGATTGGCTGCATGAAACGTACATGCTATTGCGCCTGTAAATTGTAGTCAAGGTGAGTGAATTGTTTTGAACGGCTGCCGAATCGCACGTGCATTGTCCAGCCGTGGCCAAACCGTAACATCATCACTCAGTGCGCGTCCCCATTTTCCCAGTAAATATTTTTTTAAATGATACAAACTATGAATTAAAGTAAACAATTATTTTCGTCATTTTAATGGAAAATATGACTAATGAAATTTAAATTCTTGCATAGATTTGGGTAAATATTCATGATATTGTTGAGCTTCCAAGCAAGTAGGGACAATCAAACGATTACTACACGTTAACAACTCACAACAGAAGCATACATAATCAATACATGGAAATAATATCAAATCCACTAGTTTTATTCTCTAATTAGTTATTTGTAGCATGAAACAAGAGAATCTTTGTATCTGGGGGTAATGTTCACAGTTTTGCTAGAAAATAAAACTATACCGCGTGATTTTGCATGTCATTAATCATGTAGAAAAATGAAAGTAACTGCAACACAACAGTGCAAATAAAACAAAGCAGTGTTTCTTTCATCTAAACGTTCATCTCACTTCACAAAATACATACATTTGTCGCTGTGCCAAGTAGGTACACATGCCTGAAACAACAGGCATAAACCACCTTAATTTCACAGTCGATCACGACGATGTGGTATAGTCATGTTACGTCGGTTAAATCTTTTCATCGATCGAAGGATGTACATTCGGATATTCCTGGTGGTCCAATAAAAATACGTCTTGTGGTATGTGAAATGCCCCAGGAAACACCGATGATCAGTTATTATCTTATTATCTGAGAAGAAACACACTTTCAAAATTGTACCAGTTGCATTTGAAAAACATCTCAGTTACCACGTAAATATTCTATTTCTTGCCGTTTTGGCCATCGCGCAGAAATAGTATCATTCCATTGAGACACAATGTGATGAATTTCAAAGCTAAAAACTGATGCAATCACACTAAATCTCTCACCTAGAGTGTATACATTCTCAACTGTATGAGCACCATACATATTCATTGTTCTGGTGATAACATGTTATGTCTTCTGACCCGCGTTGTATGGCGTGGTGATAAATCGTTAGTTTTTTTGTAATAGAGATTAGGATTTATCTCTAGTCTGCAGCCATATATTGCTTGGGTTGTGGAGGAATTGCATCAATGTTGTGGTTGGTAATACTGGTGCGAAAACAGGATCATGGCTATATGTGGTAGTTGTGGAGGTATTGGCAGCGTGTCCAAGAGGGGCATATTAACAGTACAATAACCGGCGGCAAACTGATTGCTTAGAGGGTGTGGCATTAATAACACACATAATTCCAGATATAAAGTAATAAGGCTCAAAATCTGAAAAAAACAGCTGACGCATAAATCCAAGTATGACGATGTTTATTGACTGATGCTTCAATAGTGCGGAAATGTGTAACTATAATTATCTCATCATTGGCTATCTTTCCTGTAATTGGTTATTAAATTGTGTCTGGCTTATACAAATCATAGAAGGTAGTAGGACAGGACTGACGATAGGTTTAAATCAATTAATCCGGTGGTGATGTTAACGAAGTATCGCTAACATAACAAACCACTGATCTACAATATATTACTTATAGTTTATGTATCTACCGAATAGTCTACAATGTGTATGATGTAAATTTCGTATAACCACCAAGGTTTCTAAAATTTATGATGTATCGTTACAGAGCCACCCAACCTTCCATGTACCACTATTTACGACGCATGGTTCACGTTACCAACACATAGTCTACAGGTTTTGAAATAGCAAATGTTGGTTGGTGGGCAACATATCCATCATTAAAAGTATCAGCATACGTTTCGGCCGATGGGATTTCGTCGATCTCCTTGAAAAATATGGAGCTCGCTGTTCCACCCAAAATCCTATTACGAAACTTGGAAAGATAGGACTTCGGCATATTTGTAATACATCTAATTAATTAAAGATTAGAAATGTTAACTCTTATTTATAGTTCGCATGAACTTCCCGTCACATTTTGACTGAAATAAAAATGTTTGTACCATGTTGTTATTTGTAAACTTTCATATATACATTTTCTGAATTGAATATAATATTGGCGACATTCTCTAACGAAATATCTAACAATTTTTTGAATATTTTTAGTATCTTAATTACTTATTCCCCCGCAAGCTAGGCAAGAAAAGAACTGCATTAAATTCATATACTGTCTTCGTCGTATTTATTGCATACCCAAACAGTGTATCCGTAAGTAACCGTAGTTACTTGCAACGCAAACAGTCTAGTACAGGATCGCTTTATTCAAGAAGAGGAATCGTTTGAAGGAAGTATCTCGACCACAACATATAAAGAAGATTACCAGATATCGAACAATCTGTTACAATTATTAGTGGTATTATTACTATGATTATGAATATTATAGATTTTAGATGTAAAAATAGCTTTAAATTATTGTATGTATTATGTGAAAAATAACATTATATTTATTAATCGAAAGGCACCTAGACAAAATAAATATCTAAATATCGCGACTTATTGGTGAACAGAAGAATTGTTTAAATAATACAAAACTATGTTATCTTTTGAACTAGGATGATACCTTATTTTGGGAAAACAATTTTCTATTTACTCGCTCAATTAGAGAATAATCCTGTTGGGCCACAGATAATTCACTACGATTTGCGACAGAGTAAGTGACAATTTACGAGAACTGTGGACAGGGGGCACTTGGAACTGACAATGTTATTCCACCATCCAGAAAAGACATTTATTCTTATTTATATTAAGAATGTTGATTCACGAGATATATAACGCTGACCGACAAATTCGGTGTCATTCTATCTGAGCTTATTCTTCTATATTTACATTTATTTATATATATACTCAAATACCCTAAATCCGGTTTAAACTAACTGTATACTTGTGAAAGGATGGTTTTCGAAGATATAAACAAAGAATAATAATTTTTAGTCGCCGATCACATTTGTTCTGCCTGAATACGTGAGTTGTTCACGTGTCGATATATCGTGGTAATTTTAAACTATTGAAGACTCTCCCAGCGCCCAGAGCGCAGTGCACAATGAAAATCACGCCCTCTTGTGGTGAAGATTCTTTGAAGTAAATGTATTCGACCAATAATCAAGCTCGAGTTCGAAACGCTGGAATGTCTACGAAGTTAATTGTATGAGACACTTTAAATGCACTTAAAATGGTTAACGCAAATTTGTTCGAACTGTTGTGCGAGATCCATTTCCTTGTGTAACAAATACACTGTGGGCAATTGCAGTGGAGACTAGGGAAATTAAAAAATGCAATTGTAGAGTTGTGTACTGTTTCTTCCGCAAAGCAATACATTGCGATATCATGTTTACATTTTGAACATTAAAGTCGCATAACCACTTTGTATGGTCTGAAGAAAACACACGAGTTTTAGATTTTGTAAAATTCATGAGGAATCTCATCCAAATTCAGATTAGCGACAGGTATTATGCAAGCGAATCGCATCGAATTCATTCCGTGGCACTTGTATTGGTACGAGACGGAATTATGCTTTCACGCAGAGTATTTTAGTTGATTGATACGGGACAGGTATTCTAAGTTAAGTACATGCATGACTATCGTGTGTTTATAACTGGTGTTCGAATACATGTCTGTTTCTCTGTGCATAATCAATCATACATCAATTGACGTAGCACGTGCAGTCGGCATGATTCCCAGGCCAACCACAGTCAGCTAGCATCAGTGTCGCTGGGTGTATATGATAGAGGGAAGTTGAGCAACAAAATTTGCCGAGTTCGAAGTTTTTCGCCGATAAAAAAATAACTGAGGCAAAAACTCCCGGTTTTTCAGCATTTTTGTAATAAAGACATTATTCTCTATCAATAATCCGCCCAAAACAGGAATATGTCTACTAATTCTTGTGATTTCTGGACGTTTTTCGAAAAATCTGCGATATAGTGGAAAGTAGAACATTCCAGAGGGGATGAAACGGACGAGCCACATTTAACGCGTAAAAATAGAACGCGTATTTGTACCTATATGTGGCCAACCAATGACTGGACACGATACGTTTGCGGTAGTTGCCAAAGAGCCCCGCGTCCATCGCCTGGCGATGCTCTTTCGTTTCACCCCCTCCGGAATGTTCGCAGCCTAACCGCAGGTTTTTCGAAAAACGTCGAAAAAAACAACCGAATTAGTAGAAATATTCCTGTTTTGGGCGGATTATTGATAGAGAATATTGTCTTTATTACAGTAACGCAGCAACAACTACGCGCTTTATTAGTCTCCGTTCGGACAAATTCCTAAAACGGAGACTTATAATTCTGTCTCCGTCCGTCCGTCGGTGCGTCCCCCCGCCCGGAGCCATATTTCAGAATCCATTATTTGCATGTGCCTAGTACTTTATGTGGGAAATATGCACATGCAGTGGTTTAGCGCTTCGATTCAAAATGGCCGACTGGCAGATATCTTGTTTTATGAAAATGCCGTATTTTGGACAGGCTTTGTCGATTTTCATTCAAATTTTGTACATAGATTATACATGTTAGGATACATGTCCTCCGACCGTCCGTGCGTTCACCCGTACGTCCGGAGTCCGGAGTCATATTTCAAAATCCTTTGGGCCGATTCCATTCATTCTTTGCATGTTTCTAGTACTTTATGTGGGACATATGCACATGCAGTGGTTCAGCAATTCAATTCGAAATAGCCGACTGGCAGCCATCTTGTGTTTTGAAAATGTCGTATTTTGGACATGCCTTGTCAGTTTTCATTCAAATTTAGTACATAGATTATACATGTTAGAATACATATCCTCCGACCGTCCGTGCTTCTGTTCGTCAGGATCAAGGATGGACGATTGACAGCCATCTGACTTGTTGGCCTTTCTACTATATTTCCAAGATTTATGTACTATTTTCATTCGTTTGTTTCATAACCAGATCAAAGATGGTCGAATAACGGTTTTTTTTTATTTTTGGCCATAATACTATATCTCTGTCACCATTCTATCATTTTCATTGATGACATTTTTTAATCGGGCCTATGCCTAGCTTACTCTTATTCAACGCATTATTTTATTAAAACGCATTGATATTGATTAAAACTGCAAATTTGAGGACACTACCTTCACCATATTATTCAACCAAAGAGGGCGCTTGAAAGAAAAGGTCTATTAGCCATTTTAGTCCAGAACTAACAATACAATTACAAATAGTTGAAATTGCTGTATTCCCTATCCCAGGATCTCAAATTCGGTCATTACACAAATGTTAACATTGTAATCCCCATGTAAAGATTTAATGTAGGGTACCATGGCAATAATCATTCATATTCATGAGATCCGCTTCACGGTCAGTTTAACAATTCTACGAAATATTCTGTTACTGTTTATAGTAGTTCAACTACAGTGTGCTCACATACCAATAAAAATGAACGCGGTGGAAATTACAAAACACGTGATGCAGTGGCCTCGTCAGAAATTCCACGAAAAAATGGTCAAATCAGATTCCACTTCATAGCTAACGATTTTCAGGTTTGAGCGCGTTTTATTTGAGAGAGTTTTGCAAACAACCCCAATATACATAACTCATGATGTCACGAGCTATGGGTTACGGTAAAACAACAGAGCACGGTAATCACATCCAACCAGTCAGTCATGATACAACAACAGCTACGCGCACTGGATTTTTACAAAATACTGAGTTACTTTATAATTATGTCACAAAGCAAGCTTTGTTCTTGTTGAGCTCTCGTGGACGGAAACATTCAGAGCACACAACATAGTTGTAGTATAACATTCGCCATTTATTGTGAAGGTTTCAACCTGTAAATACAGTAGACATAAGTTCGTTGCAACGTGACAGCCTCACGATTACGCCTGTAGATACGTGTTGTTGTGCAACAACGACTAACCAGGACGACGGACCGACGACGACGACCGACGAGGACCTAGAATGAAATCACTCCCGTCCTATTATAATGTACTTAGATTGGGTAAGCAGTCTCGTCGATACGTAAATATATTTGTAATTGACAAACTGTGGGTATAACAATTGTGTTGAGCGTCCATTAATGGACAAGACAACTGAATGCTAGGTAAACTTTTCAAAATAAACGAGAATAACAGGGACTTAAACGGATGCCTGATATAAGGTTTAGTATCATTTGAGTGTATCACATGTTGGTCTTGCCTCCACTTAAGCCTAATGTTTCTTGTTGGCCACTACAGGCAGAACCACTTGTTTCGTCCAACTAAACCTCGTCTCTCGTGGTCACGCATCAAAGGCGTACCGCGTTCTGTGTTTTGATTAACTGTCACATGGGCGGTTACAACGGTCACTGGAATGCATAGGGGATGTTGCAAAGTCCCTTGGTAATGTTGCAAAGAGTTAGGTGTATGTAAATATAATTGCAATTTACATACTGTATGAATAGGAGTTGTATTGAGCGTCCGTTAATGAAGCAATTCACAATTAATGGCAAAGTAATAAAACATCGAGACAATTGAATGTTAGGTAACGCTTGGTAAACTTTTCAAAATAAACGAGAATGACAGGAGCTTCGCGGTGGCCTGATATATGGTTTGGTATCATTTGAGGGTGTCTCATAATTGGTGATAGTTGGTTCCACTTGGTTCGTCGTTGGCCGCTGCAGGCAGAACTACTTGTTTCATATAGGCAAGTATCAGTGTCATAGAAAATATTTAATGAATGTGATAGAATTGTTCCCCGTCCTAGCAATTGCATTTGTTTGACAGGGAATTAGTCTCCTATGCTGTTGTACCAGCGGGATAGAGCACGAACCCGAATTACTAAGGCCTTTACGCTAGAAATATAAAAACGCGACACTCACAACGTTAAGAATATTAATAAAAGCCCATTGAAAACATCTCAACGAACTACCAAACAAATGAATTTACATTGTTATGTTCCATTTCATTTCTTCTAAGTGGTGCACAGCAATGATTTTTGTCCCTCGTGGCCACAAGTCGAGTAGCTGTCACGTGGGCGGGTATGTAACTTTCTTCTGTCTACAACGGTCGCTGGAATTCATGGGAAAGTGTCGGGGATGTTGCAAAGTCCCTCAATAATTGCCTGCCAGATACGGGAGTTGCGTGTATGTAAATGTAATTGTAATTCACATACTGTATGAATAGTAGTTGTATTGAGCGTCCGTTAATAGAGAGCTCACAATCAATACCAAAGTAATAAAACATCAAGACAATTGAATGTTAGGTAACGCTTGATAGCCTTTTCAAATAGGGGAATGACAGAGACTTTGTCAGTGGTCTAATATATGGTTTGGCATCATTTGAGTGTGTCTCATATTGGTGACAGTTGGTTCCACTTAATTCGTCATTGGCCGCTGCAGGCAGAACTACTTGTTTCGTACAGGTTAGTATCAGTGTCATTGAAAATGTTTAATGAATGTGATCGAATCCCTCCCCGTCCTAGCAATTGCATTTGTTTGACAGGGAATTATTCTCCGATATGCTGTTGTGCCAACGGGATAGAGCACGATCCCGAATTACTAAGACCTTTACACGAGAAATATAGAACGCGACACTCACAACGTTAATATTATTAATTAAATCCCATTGTCAACATCTCAACAAACTACCAAACAAATGAATTTACATTTTTATTTTCTACTACATTTCTTCTAAGTCGTGCACAGCAATGATTTTTGTGCCTAAAAACAATGTAATAACCCAACTACCTCTCGTCCCTCGTGGCCAAACGTTGATTAACTGTCACGTGGGCGGGTATGTAACTTTCTTGCGTCTACAACGGTCGCTGGAACTCATGGGAAAGTGTCGGGGATGTTGCAAAGTCCCTTGGCAATTGCCTACCTGGTACGGAATTTGGGTGTATGCAAATATAATTGTAATTGACATACTAGTACTGTATGAATAGTAGTTGTATTGAGCGTCCGTTAATGAAGCAATTCACAATCAATACCAAAGTAATAAAACATCTCAAGACAATTGAATGTTAGGTAACGCTTGGTAGCCATGTTCAATATACGAGAATGACAGGGACTTCACGGCAGACTGATTTATGGTTTGGTATCATTTGAGTGTGTCGCATATTGGTGACAGTTGGTTCTTCTTAATTCGTCGTTGGCCGCTGCAGGCAGAACTACTTACTACTTATTTCGTACAGGTTAAGACGATTGATTATGGATATTGTTCAGAATGCCTTCGAATGAACTTGTGGAAATACTGTATTTATTGCACAGCGCCCCACACGCTTTACCTGTGTAATGCGTGAACACACATCAGGCCACTTCCAAGTTGTTGAACAGCGCCGTCAACGCTGTACCTGGGTAATCTGTGGACACACCTAGGCCCGAGCCGTCGCGTACTGTTTTATATTTACTCCGTTTACACAATAGCATTCTATAGGTGCTGAACTACTGCTCCCTCAGCGATTAACAAGAGATTATCTCCTATGCGTGTCAGTGTCATAGAAAATGTTTAATGAATGTGATCGAAATCCCTCCCCGTCCAAGCTATTGCATTTGTTTGACAGGGAATTATTATCCAAAGCTGGTGTGCCAGTGGGATAGAGGACGATCTCGTATTGTTAAGTGATGCGAAACAGGTATTCTGAAATGTCGTATGTTTATAACTCGTGCTAAGTTTATATCTGTGCATCACTGAGTATACATCTAAGTATACGTCGGGAATTAGACATCACGTAATGCAGTGATATGGCTAGCTTTGTCAGGAATTCCACGAAACGCTAGTCAAACCAATTTCTGCATTTCCATAATTTCAGTCCGACGTAGTTTGGTATACAACATCATACTATGCACATTAATTTGACGTGTAAACGCACTGAGTTCTACGTTGGCAGTCATTTATTTTCTTCGCCTCAACATAGGCGTGAAATTTTGACTCTACTCGTCCATGCCATACATTGTTATTTTGATAAATTATTTTAATGTTTCAACTACAAGGATGATGCGCGTATTTTTAGGCAATTCGCGCAGAGGGGGGCGGGCACTTTATTGGAAGTAAAGCATTAAGTAACAACATAAAGGTCAGGATAACACACTATAAGGCCCCTCAAAACAGTTTAAATGTTGATGAGTTCAAATGTGCAGTTACCCCAAGTAGAAATATCAGTGTAGTTTGTATATTTGAAGCTGACACTAAATATTTCCCGCAGTGTCCATACGGGATCAAGGAAAGCTCTGTTGGAAACAATCGCATTCCTGCTTGAAACGAGTTCGAGCTAGATTGTAATTCTTGTATTCAACTAGGTTTTGAGAAGAGATCCTCAGAGAACTGGAAATCTTCGGGAAATCGGGCCGAAATTGGCGTGCCCATCTGTATTTCAGAAATTCCTATGCAGTGAGAGTTGGTGAATGTCAACCTTCAGTGACAGCTGGTGAATAACGCTCGTACTGAGTTGGAGTCAATGTGTGTCCCACTATTTCTGAATTAAGACGATTGATTATGGATATTGTTCAGAATGCCTTCGAATGAACTTGTGGAAATACTGTATTTATTGCACAGCGCCCCACACGCTTTACCTGTGTAATACGTGAACACACATCAGGCCACTTCCAAGTTGTTGAACAGCGCCGTCAACGCTGTACCTGGGTAATCTGTGGACACACCTAGGCCCGAGCCGTCGCGTACTGTTTTATATTTACTCCGTTTACACAATAGCATTCTATAGGTGCTGAACTACTGCTCCCTCAGCGATTAACAAGAGATTATCTCCTATGCGTTTACACGGTCTGGCCGAACGGACGCCGAGATCTGCCTGAGTTCCATTCAGTTTGTTCAGAGCCGAATGGAACAGCCCCACAGTTACTTAGTGTTAAAATAACGTGGCTGAAAATAATTTTGGTGTCGTATTTGTGTTATTGTTTCTTTACATGGCACGATGTATGTCAGAGCGAGAGAGAAATCAATGCAGAATATACTCCCCTTGAGAAACAAGTACACCCAAAGAAGACGACCGCGGGCAAGTATGCACTGAATAACTATTGCCCAACGCTGCTGTCGAACGGTTTTTATTTTTGCAATCATGTATGCTACCATTTGTTCTTCTACAGTTGTCGGCACAGTGGGGAAACAAACGCGTAGTAGTCATTGGTAGGACTAGATAGTTTCGGTCCCCGTGCGTTCCACGGTCTAAGACATGTAGAGGCCAAATCCTATCAGAAATAAGCCCCGTGGGTATATTGGGGCCGAACTTGGCTCGAGCCGAACGCGTATACACGGCCATTTTTGCTGGCTCGAGCCGTAGATCTCGGATAATATGCTGTCTTGTACACGTATCAATCGTTAAATTCTTTGTATATAACGCGTCACTTTGGACGAACTCATTCACCGTGACGTAGCTGGATTATTTTAAAAGTCAATATTCTCATCAACGTGAGTTTTGTTACGTACATGCGTGACGATGCTCAAACTTGCGCTTGTTTCTGATATAAAACTACTGTAAGTAATCTTAATCAATATGTCACAACATAATGGTCACCAGGTCAAGCATTTATACAACAGTCATGGCCACTGGATTTCACACGCCTTATTTTATCTTGTTTCCCTCTTTAACCAAAATTTTGCCATGCTGCTATATTTTCGCAGAGACAGTCATACTTATTTCATTTTTGTTAGTTGCCTTTGGGATGGCGTTGTGCTGATTTAGCGGGAAATTACTCTTTCTGGTTACTTACAAGATTCGCAAATAGTTTACAGAATATGTATTCCAAGTTATGTACATGTATAAATATGTTATGTTTATACCTCATGTTTAAGGTCATATCCGTGTATCTATGAGTTCATCATATCAATTGCACAGGGGGAAACATGTCACGTAAGAGAGAAGTTCAGTGGTCGGGCCCCTTGCTCTGAAAATTCACACAAAAATGGTTGAAACGGGTTCAAAATATTTGCAGACTGATCAACCGGAATTGAATATAGTGTATAGTACATATATCGTTCTTAGTAGGCTGTACTTCGCTAATAGTTACCGAACAATATTGTGCGCTATTTACATATAAATCATGTTTTTATATAACTCGTGTTTTATATCCATTTATTTCTGAGTACACATCAACCTCACGGCAAAAACACATATCACGTGAAGCAGTTGTTCAGTGGCGGGGCAAAATTGTTGGCAAGCATGGTCGAAATAGGTTCAATAGATTTCAGATATTGCCCCCTCATGCAGAATTTCGCCCCGCCGCCTTATTTTATTTGTAAGTTAATTGCGCTCTCCAATAATTGGGTTCACGGAATTGTTATTATTGGTATGTGACCAAAACGCTATCACGTTACGGTCGAGCAATATAGACTGCAACTACATTCTATAAAATGTTGTTTATTAACTTTAGATATCAACTTATTTTTTAACCACACTCCTACAATATAATACAGGGTACTGTGTGAAGGTTACACAAAATCATATGTGTTGACAATGTTGATATATTTTCGATCACCAAAAAGTATTATTTTTGTCGAAAAAAAAAATCATTAAGTGTCAATGAACTTCACCGAGTGCATCATCACAAATGAGTTTCAGTGAAATGGTCACATTATGACAACTTACAGGGAAATAATTTCTTTATCTCCAGTATTTTATTTAATGAGGAATGGACATTCAATTTATGTCGTTTAGATTATGTTTATTGTCATAAAAAATAAAGGGCAGTGGTCGTGCCGCGTCCTGTTCGATATGGGACTCATAGCGACGTATACAACGCGTGTAAAATACATTTTTTATTTACATGAAATTCGAACACGCGGTGCGCGACGACCACCGCGCTTTAATATTCTGCTTCAACACGGGAATTTTAATTCTTATTTTCAAAGCTTTATTGTGTGTTATTGAAAACTTTTAAAACGGGACAAAGATGATTGCATTATACAGAGTAAATTGTGCAATCATTTGTGTTGTTGTGATTTTGAGAGTCTTGAAGGTGATTAAAGTAAATTTTGCCAACGAGGCATGTCTTGACCTAGGTTCAGTCAATTATCATTTCTGTGATCGGCTGTATGAATCGTTAAATTTATTATGTTCGATATGTTATCGTTACTATTATAGCATGATTTGTTCTTTACTACGACCCCCATTAAGGTGATGTATATTGTGACGTCATCGAATCATGTGTAGATATATTATACTGTGCGACATATATTCAAGTATTGGGAACGCATTGCTATATTTTTGCAATGTTTCAAATTAAGTTGCTCGTTCTTACTAATATATTATAGTGTGTTTTGTAGTTAGCATGTATAATTATTTTAGTTAGTAATTTACTTAATTGGGCAATGACATTGGTAGGCTCTAGTTAGGGTAGCGAGAAGGGTTTGAATAAAACATTCTCTGTCTGTTGTCTCATTCAGAACCGTTATTTGGCGTATACGAAAAGCCTAAGTATAAAGGGACAAGTTCGTACAAACTGGAACGGCGAACCTTGTATAATTGACTATATCCGTGATTGCGAGAGCACACTGCGGAATTTCCGCTATGTATTGTTCGGAATCAAGTCCGTTGAAATGTGTCAACGATAATCAAAAGACCTATTTTCTCGATTTCAACGCAGGTTTGTTTTTTGTCTCCTAAATATTTCATACTTTGCACCTTTATCAGACTATTATTCTGTGACAAAGCATTTTCTTAAAAAAACAGACATATTTCGCACCGTCATTTTAATGTGAACGATAAGTGTCCTAGCCCGAACGCACTCGATTTGACGAATTTAGAATGGCCAAACATATTAACCATATCATAGAACCCATTAAGTGTGACAGGAACGAATAATTTCAAGGCGAGTGTGAAAATTAAAGATAACAGCTGACACTTTGTTTTATTATATTTTATTTTATATATACGTTAACCACATATTAATAATATAATATTACTATCTCACTGTACACGCTGATTGTTTAAAACAAGCTAATACTTCGGGTTTCTGATAAGAGATCTAATAAAACTGTTGATCACGGTGAAACAAAATGGCCGATCATCGAAGAAACAATTTGCTGCGACAAGAAGACCATAGCTAGACGCCGTAGAAATCTCAGGAAAACGACCTTCTTTTAGTTACTGCTCGTGAATTATTGGTGATAAAAATACAAGATTTTGGGTAAGTATCGCCCAAATACGACTTTTTCATAAATAGCACAACTATTACCAAATTCGTTACGCAAAATTAGTATGAAGATTACTGTTTTCAATTGAAACATTTACTGTTTTGAATATGCTATATCGATGTAACGTTCTTTCTTTGTCTGTAGCACGTATAATTTGTTATGACTACGCTCATTACTTTGAACTCCAAACAAGGCGTGTAACGGTTCAAACTCGTGTATCTAGACAATCAACTTCGTTTTATTAATACTATTTTGTAAGAGAAAAACGTAAAGCTGTGTGAATGGATTGAAAACACTGCTGAAGATAGAAAACTAAAACGACAGTGTCAACGAAAAATTAGATGGGCGCACACTCTCTGCGTACTAAACAGAAACGATGGCTTTGTTTTGTTTGGCTGATACCGATAAGCAACATATTTCCTGTACTCACTTTCTTGTCTAATTCGCGTGGATGCGGATAGTTCAACCTCATTTTCGAACCACTCGCGTGATTAGTCATAATATGACCCCGCGTCACTGAGTCGCAGATTTTTCTTTGCCTGTCTGTCATTGATCTCTTCGCTTTCTTTCTGTTCCTGGTCATTGCGTTAGTAAAGGGGTGTGAGTAAAGTAGAATATTGACTTTAAAAGATTTAACAGAAAGCTGCGCAAAGTTATGACCATATTTTTCCGACGAAGTCTTGACTGACAATAATACTGACAATAAACGTTAGATAAACCGGAAGCTTATCACCCGTTATACCAGAATCGTCAACAACAGTACAGTATACAGATAAGATGTGAGCTGGGATTAGACCGTCGTGAGGTTAATTTTACTCTACTGATGAACCTACTATTTAAACCGTCCCAAAGTTAAACATTATGCAAAGGTATCCACGAAACAGCAGTTGTGATTATTTGTGTTAGCTTCTAAAACACTAATTTGAGCAGCTTCTTTCCGAAATTTCGATCTTTTGAAAACCGGGATGACGTCTAAAGTAACTGTTTTCTTATTTTTTGAAAAATCAATAAAACAATTTAAATTTCCCTTCTCGCTACTTTAATACAAAGTTCATTTATTTTAGTATTGTACGCAAGTTTGTACCGGTGCGGATGGTATATGATATATTGTATTTAGGAAGTACTTTTCTAGTGCCCGTTACATCCAGAGATTATTTGAGTGTATTTAGAGCTGCTTTGAGACATAATATTAGTTGCGTGGGCAAATTATACATTATGTCGTGTTAATTTTGTGCACTTGTTTATTGAATCTGTTGAGCGACCTTTGCATGTATTGCAGTGTGCACAGTGTCCTGTATGTTTTTTTACTTCATACCAATACCATGGTACCCTTTTCTTTAATATTTAAATGTTTTGTTGTCTTGATGCTGCGATAAATTGATGGCAGATGTTAGTAGTTTAAGCTGGACTATAGGGACGACCATGAGGGCGCTGTTCATATTGGGATGAGATGACGTCATACGGGGTGGGATGACGTCACAATGGGAGGCTGTGCATAGCTTAGCATAAATAATGACGTCACAATGGGAATTCGTGCATAAATTAGCATAAATGAGGATCAATGCTGTAAAGGGGATCATTTGAATGAGGATGACGTCACAATGGGATATTGTGAATACATTTGCATACATAAAATTGATGTGAATACGAGGTCGTGTCGAGGTCATCGTGAATACATTTGCATAAATTACTATCAATTTTTTTAATTATTTTTTTAATTATTTTTAATTATTTTTAATTATTTTTTTTAATTGGACAGGCGTGGACGAAAGATTTTTCATGAGGATGACGTCACAATGGGATATTGTGAATACATTTGCATACATAAAATTGATGTGAATACGAGGTCGTGTCGAGGTCATCGTGAATACATTTGCATAAATTACCATCATTTTTTTAATTATTTTTTTTTTAATTATTTTTAATTATTTTTAATTATTTTTTTTAATTGGACAGGCGTGGACGAAAGATTTTTCAGAATGTGTCATAGAGGGCGCTCTCTCTCACACACACACTAATAAATACACGGCATTTTGAAAACTAACGGAGTTTATTGCACAAAAGAAGTAAACAAGAATGAAATATTGACATGTAGTATACATTCATGGCGTGATTGAGTATTTTTTTTAACGCCACGAAAAAAAACATACGATGTGAGTGAGGAAAATAGTTGCGTAGCGTATAAATGTTTAGCATGATTAAATATTTCTTAACACCTCGAAAAATACGTACATACATGTACATGTGCGGCGTGGTTAAATTCATTTTTCACGTCACGAGAAATACGAGTACATAAACGATTCGATTAAATACACGGAAGAGTGAAAAGTCAATAATTATACGGTAAACAGTGAACAATAAAAATAATTCATTCTATATATACATATGTTGTTCATCGTTTATATTTTCTTACCTCATATTTGCTTTGTTTTGTTTGAGTAAATTATTTTTATACATTCATGGCGTGATTGAGTATTTTTTTTAACGCCACGAAAAAAAACATACGATGTGAGTGAGGAAAATAGTTGCGTAGCGTATAAATGTTTAGCATGATTAAATATTTCTTAACACCTCGAAAAATACGTACATACATGTACATGTGCGGCGTGGTTAAATTCATTTTTCACGTCACGAGAAATACGAGTACATAAACGATTCGATTAAATACACGGAAGAGTGAAAAGTCAATAATTATACGGTAAACAGTGAACAATAAAAATAATTCATTCTATATATACATATGTTGTTCATCGTTTATATTTTCTTACCTCATATTTGCTTTGTTTTGTTTGAGTAAATTATTTTTAACGACACGAAAAAATACGAGTACATAAACGATTCGATTAAAAACACAGAAAAGGGAAACGTCAATAATAGTAAACAGTGAACAATAAATAATAATTCATTCTATATATACATGTTCATTTTTACATTTCTTACATCCTTTCAATGAGTCAAGCAGTCTGTACATTTTTTTTTATTCCATCGCTCCAATCAGAATCGCTCATCTGTCGTAGAAGAAAAAAAGAGAGAGAGAGAATAATATTAAAAACCAATAGTCACCCCGTAAAACTGCGGTCATAAATCCCGCTAAAATGCAAAGTATGCAAAATCGGTTGATCGACGTACAGTTTGTTTTTTTCAAAAATGGTGGACTACGCTACGATGAGTTAAAATATATAATTACCTGATCGTTTCACAGAATAACTTTTGACATACATAATCATCACACGGAATGAGTTTACAGTGTAACGTAGCGATTTTCGTTTTTCCCTTGGCGAAAAAGATATGTCCTCGCCTTCTTGCCAAAGATTCAAAGGCGGTAGACCAAGTTTGACCTTCTGTGAAAGGTCATCTCATGGATATCTACACAACGAGTCATACATGACGTATTGGCTACACATTGCTTGAAATCAAAGTATTTGATGATTGTAGATCCACGTACGAGAAATCTCTTAAATTCTGTGACATAACTACCGTACGAGTCAAAATAGTCTTCGTGGTAAGGGTATTTCAGACAGAAAGTGGCCCAATGCGTTCCACCCGCGAATATCAACGGTGTTTGATACGAGCGATGTGTATTATTCCGAAGCACTGTCCGTGAATGCCAGTTTGAACTCAATCACAAGATTAAGTGTGAGCGCATAGGATTATTTATAACTCGCCCGTCATAAGTGTTCCTAATGTGAAATAGACCTCCCACGTAGATGATAAACAACAGATGTTGGTGTATTTGTATATTTATGTTATCTAAAACATGAACACTCGCAAACAGCCTGAGGGATAGGGTTTCAAGTTGAAAGCATTACCCCTATACCTGCGTGTATGGGATAATGATAACAGGACTGGAAACACGGGGTCAACTTGATTCGGTCAACGTGAATCAGTATGGTTCTTGTCCATCACCAATTCACTTTTCTGAAAAGGCACACCCCCCAGAGTGTAATGGCATTCCACAGCTACCATCCAAGTGCTACAATTGATTTACTCATTACAGTAGCGTTAATTTGGATTAGCGTTAATTTGGATTAGCGCTTCCTTCTCATCACAGTGACGTCTTGCGTAGTTATATAGTGTCTTCACATACGCGCTAAAGATTCCTGACCTGACACCATTCAGTTACTCTGATCGTTTTTGTATCCTTTTTGAAGGTTTATTTTACAACGACTGGAAAACTGACTGAAAATCAAGACTATTCAGTTCATTCTCTCTTCACTAATGAAATGGCAGTACTCAGCAAACTATCATTCGTCGTTGTTTTAAACATGATTTCAAATATCCACGATTTCGAAATTCTAGAAGAGGCAAGAACGAACTTTACATTTGAATGGTCAAATGACAAGGGGCTGACCCCGCTTGAATGCGCAACAGAATGTATTAAATACAACCATATTCAATATTTCGCTTTTTTAGTGTTGACCCATTTAAACGACAGAACCAGTCTCGAAACACTGAAAGCCATAGCGGATGCTTCAAAAAACGAATTTCTCTTCCAATGGCTCGAAACCAAATTAAATGAAGCACTATAATTCTTCACAAATTACGATGACATCCTTCACAGCCTGGCAAAAGAAATCACTCAACTAACCTCACCACCAGATTCGAATTTCCACGATCAACGACGAAAACAATTAACCATTGAGGTAACAGGCTTCGCTACAGAGAAACAATGGAAGTTACTAGCTCGCCAAATTGAATACTTTGAAACGGGACATCTAGCCGATCATCATTGAGACATCGACTCAGAGACTGTACGCCTCAGCAAAACAACCGATTGATGAATTTGTGGACTCAAATTCCAACAAGAACAATCCTGACATCATACTTAAACTACGCTCCTTGCATGAACATGTGGACATGAACACGACATTTCTACCACAAGATGAAGGACATAATTTTAGTATATCTGTTAATTACTTTACGATTGGAAACTGTCGATAGAACACATTTTTATGAATGAATTGGTTTTCCGATTTGAAAATCATTGAGTAGGTATTCATGCATTAATTAATTAATAATGATCAGTCCATTGAATTTGTGTCTCACCCAAAAAAATCAGAACAGCATTACTAGACATCTCCATATTATCCAAATTTCGAAATTATACATATTTTAATATTAAATTTACTATTTTTTTACCATCAAACTACTGAATCACTGTACATATAATATACTATACGTATACATTGACAAATTCAGACTCCGCTTATAAATTATACTCGATTATGTTTTTACCAATCATTACCCCGCCCATCATTCATGATTCGATTGACCACGTTCTGAATAATTCGTACACACAGATAAACGGATTTTTGCGATATACATGTACTTCTTGTTTTCACTCCAAAACTTACTGCTTATTTGATCCCTCAATCAAAAGCTGTTTTACTTGGGATTGACCAAGAGTGTATTTCCACGTTAAACTGATGTGACGACATGTCGGTCATCAACGATTTCATAAAGGGTGACTGTCGAAAAGTGGGACACCAATAATTTAAAATAATTAGTTATACTGGAGAGAATGGATGACATTGTTTAATATTATAGAGATGGTGCGTAGTTCGTTCTTTGACGGTAAGCACGTACGCATACCATACACGTTGTTTGCTAATTCATGTTAAATAAAATGCGCTAAGTTTTGATTATTCCCAAGATGTATAGAGAGCACTCGCTTATCCATTAGACAGATTCCACTATACAATTATAATATCCTGACCGCATTGTTTACACTCTCGTAAATCGACTGTTTGACGTGACTGGGGCACCGGTGGACGAGGAATGCGTGCGTGCACATTACATTTCGTCAACACTTTCATTCATAATAGTATCACTTGCAATATGGCGTAATATCAATCGACGATCCTCAAAATACTGTATGTATGTATGCACGTTGTAGTTCGAATGATTAGATATTTCTTTTATTTTGCCATTTTTGTCGATTCTTTCATTATGAACAGTGTTGACTTGTTCTCGAAATAAATACTTTTTCACCGATGTTACCATTTGTAATGTTTATAGTGTATACGTGAAAGATATTCGCCTTTGAAATAATAATTGAAGACAACTATATAGTCTTCAAATCAGCTGGGTGTTATTATTGAAGTAATGCACGAGGCGTGATATTGTTGTAATGGGGTCTGATCGCGTTCCATAACTCTTGAATAATGCCATGAATCAAATTGTCCTAACAACATGGTAAACACGGGTCAGCAATAAGTAGCTATTTTATCGGTGTGGAAAGATCTGCTTCTTGATTGCGATTATGATTATGTCTAATATAATGTATAATAATCTATTACTCTACGTACACAACTTGAAGCGGGCTTTTCAATTCAACTCACTGCGGCCGTAGTTCCCCCTTCGAAAGAGTGCGTGCCTGTGTTGCAACGCTATCTGTGACCACTGAGCTTTTCAAATATTTACAAAGCACGATGTGACAACTGAGGTGGTAAACTGACCATGATGTCAATATCCAACCATCTAATTTGCACAATAACAATTAAAATTGAAACCGTATTCATGCGTGGGATCTTGGTTGGAAATACAACGAACTAACAAAAAAACAGCAAAGTGTAACAATAATAAAATCACAAACAAGTGAATGTAAAGCAAAAAAAAAAAATATTTGGTGGTGGTTTAGGCATTTGGCATTTTAGGATTTTTTTTCTTATCGTGCCCTGAATCAGATGTAGACGAATGTTCCTAGCTCAATGATTGTTTTGTCATTTTAACTTTTTAGTATACCTGTTAGGTGTTCATCATCTGTCCTAAAGTTGATTTTATTGTATTTAATATTTTAATCATGATTTGTTTTGTTTCTTATTTGTATAGATTACAAATGAGAAGATATTTTTTTTCGTTCTCAATTTTCTAGTTGTCACAAACTGAGCAAATTCAGTCTTCAGCTATAAGATTATATACAATAAAGTAACAAAAATAAGCAATGTGCAACAATAATAAAATCACAAACATTTGAATGTAAAGAAAAACAAAATTATTTTGTGGTTGGTTTAGACATCTGGTATTTTAGTTTTTTTCTTGTCGTAACCTGAAACAGATGTAGACGAATTTTCCTAGCTCAATGATTATTTTGTCATTTTATCTTCTTAGTATATCTGTTAGGTGTTCATCGTCCGTCCTAAAGTTGATTTTATTGTATTTAATATTTTAATCATGATTATTTCGTTCCTCCAAGTATAGATTACAATTGAGAAGTTGTTTTTTCGTTCTCAATTTTCTAGTTGTCACAAACTGGGCAAATTTAGTCTTCAGCTATAAAGTTATTATATCTACCCCCTTTTCATTTGAAGGGTATGAGCCTTAATTCCGAGTTTCGCCTTAGCGCAGCACTATGTTTTAGATTTTTTATTGTGGTGAGATATTTTTTATATGCAAATTCTGTTTTAATTTTCTGTAGGTTCGTAACTTGTTTTTATGATGTGTACTTTTATTTGCATCATGTAATGTTTCTGTGCTATGAATTTCTAAAGGATTATTCGAATTACCTGTCAATGTTTCAATGATTTTCTTTTTTGTCATCCTGAGATTTATGTGTATTCCAAAATATTTTTTTCCCATAGTCAAATTGTCTAAAATCTGATTCATGTCTTTTACAAGGATATTTTCTCAACTCTAGCAGGCTTGCCAAATTTCTTGGTTTGCTATTTACTTTGATTCATGTCTTTTACCCAGTTGTCTTTTCCCTTTTCGTCAATATGTATTCCAAGTTTGTGAGCTTCGTGAACTAGCGAGTTTGAGTTAGAATTATTTATTTTGATCCACTATTTCAATCTAGTTGCTATGGGGGAGGATATTTTCCCAACTCTAGGAGACTAGCGAAATTTCTTGCTTTGCTATTTAATTTTAGAAGGTATTTGCAGTAATATATTTTCATTTTTTTTCCATTGGTCTTTTGATTGGAAAAACAAAACAAAAACAAAATGTATACTTTCTATATACTCAATTTCAATTACTCAGTTTTTAATCCATTCTTTTTGATTATTTACTCATTAGTAGATTTCCCCTTCTTTGTGTAATAAACTCCGTTAGTTTTCAAAATGACGTGTATTTATTAGAGAGAGTGTGTGTGTGTGTGTGTGTGTGTGTGTGTGTGTGTGTGTGTGTGTGTGTGTGTGTGTGTGTGTGTGTGTGTGTGTGTGCGTGTGTGTGTGTGTGGGTGGGTGTGTCTACCTGTCCAAGTGACGCCAAATCCATGGACGCACACTCACAAAGTGAGCCCATTGGTGAATAGTGAAACCCCTTCACTTTGTTTCATAATTTATATTAATATTTAATCGAATTTAAGTCAGGTTTGCGAAGCTTAGGTTTAGTATCGGGGTAAGGTATGGTTCACGTTATATTAATATAACGTGAACCATACCTTACCCCGATACTTTTAATATAGTTGAATTAACTTTAATATTAATATAACGTGAACCATACCTTACCCCGATACTAAACCTAAGCTTCGCAAACATTTCTATGTTCAGTCACGGGATATTCAACTCTTGTTTAATTAAACTTAATTAAAGTGCAATTCTCCATTGTATTGCATTGTAATTGAGTTTAATTAAACTCCAATTAAAACGCAACCCTATATAGGAACGCGTTTTAATCGAGTTCATATCGCAACTATATTAAAAGTTAATCCAATGTGTGGCGTCACAACGATAGTAAGACCTGTTAGGGTGTGTGTGTGAGTGTGAGCGCCCTCTACGATACATTCTGAAAATCTTTCGTCCACGCCTGTCCAATTAAAAATAATTAAAACATCCAAGAAAAAAAAAATTGATGGTAATTTATGCACGCCTGTCCAATTAAAAAATAATTAAAACGTCATCATTTATGCTAATCTATGCTTCCACCTCGGTACGACCACGAGGGCGCTGTTCATCATCGCTTCCAAGTATGACGTCATCGCATCCCAATATGAACATGCCCTCATGGTCGTACCGAGGTGGAAGCATATATTAGCATAAATTACCATCATTTTTTTTTTTTTTAATTGGATGTTTTAATTATCTTTTAATTGGACAGGCGTGCATAAATTACCATCAATTTTTTTTTTTAATTGGATGTTTTAATTATTTTTAATTGGACAGGCGTGGACGAAAGATTTTCAGAATATATCGTAGAGGGCGCTCACACTCACACACACACACACACTCTAATAAATACACGTCATTTTGAAAAATAACGGAGTTTATTACACAAAGAAGGGGAAATCTACTAATGAGTAAATAATCAAAAAGAATGGATTAAAAACTGAGTAATTGAAATTGAGTATACATTTTGTTTTTGTTTTGTTTTTCCAATCAAAAGACCAATGGAAAAAAAATGAAAATATATTACTGCAAATACCTCCTAAAATTAAATAGCAAAGCAAGAAATTTCGCTAGCCTGCTAGAGTTGGGAAAATATCCTCCCCCATAGCAACTAGATTGAAATATTGGATCGAAATAAATAATTCTAACTCAAACTCGCTAGTTCACGAAGCTCACAAACTTGGAATACATATTGACGAAAAGGGAAAAGACAACTGGGTAAAAGACATGAATCAAAGTAAATAGCAAACTAAGAAATTTGGCAAGCCTGCTAGAGTTGAGAAAATATCCTTGTAAAAGGCATGAATCAGATTTTAGACAATTTGACTATGGAAAAAAAATATTTTGGAATACACATAAATCTCAGGATGACAAAAAAGAAAATCATTGAAACATTGACAGGTAATTCGAATAATCCTTTGGAAATTCATAGCACAGAAACATTACATGATGCAAATAAAAGTACACATCATAAAAACAAGTTACGAACCTACAGAAAATTAAAACAGAATTTGCATATAAAAAATATCTCACCACAATAAAAAATCTAAAACATAGTGCTGCGCTAAGGCGAAACTCGGAATTAAGGCTCATACCCTTCAAATGAAAAGGGGGTAGATATAATAACTTTATAGCTGAAGACTAAATTTGCCCAGTTTGTGACAACTAGAAAATTGAGAACGAAAAAACAACTTCTCAATTGTAATCTATACTTGGAGGAACGAAATAATCATGATTAAAATATTAAATACAATAAAATCAACTTTAGGACGGACGATGAACACCTAACAGATATACTAAGAATTTAAAATGACAAAATAATCATTGAGCTAGGAAAATTCGTCTACATCTGTTTCAGGTTACGACAAGAAAAAAACTAAAATACCAGATGTCTAAACCAACCACAAAATAATTTTGTTTTTCTTTACATTCAAATGTTTGTGATTTTATTATTGTTGCACATTGCTTATTTTTGTTACTTTATTGTATATAATCTTATAGCTGAAGACTGAATTTGCTCAGTTTGTGACAAATAGAAAATTGAGAACGAAAAAAAATATCTTCTCATTTGTAATCTATACAATAAGAAACAAAACAAATCATGATTAAAATATTAAATACAATAAAATCAACTTTAGGACAGATGATGAACACCTAACAGGTATACTAAAAAGTTAAAATGACAAAACAATCATTGAGCTAGGAACATTCGTCTACATCTGATTCAGGGCACGATAAGAAAAAAAAATCCTAAAATGCCAAATGCCTAAACCAACAACCAAATATTTTTTTTTTGCTTTACATTCACTTGTTTGTGATTTTATTATTGTTACACTTTGCTGTTTTTTTGTTACTTCGTTGTATTTCCAACCAAGATCCCACGCATGAATACGGTTTCAATTTTAATTGTTATTGTGCAAATTAGATGGTTGGATATTGACATCATGGTCAGTTTACCACCTCAGTTATCACATCGTGCTTTGTAAATATTTGAAAAGCTCAGTGGTCACAGATAGCGTTGCAACACACGCACTCTTTCGAAGGGGGAACTAGCCATGTTGTGTACGGCCGCAGTGAGTTGAATTGAAAAGCCCGCTTCAAGTTTTGTACGTAGAGTAATAGATTATTATACATTATATTAGACATAATCATAATCGCAATCAAGAAGCAGATCTTTCCTCACCGATAAAATAGCTACTTATTGCTGACCCGTGTTTACCATGTTGTTAGGACAATTTGATTCATGGCATTATTCAAGAGTTATGGAACGCGATCAGACCCCATTACAACAATATCACGCCTCGTGCATTACTTCAATAATAACACCCAGCTGATTTGAAGACTATATAGTTGTGTCTTCAATTATTATTTCAAAGGCGAATATCTTTCACGTACACACTATAAACATTACAAACGGTAACATCAGTGTAAAAGTATTTATTTCGAGAACAAGTCAACACTGTTCATAATGAAAGAATCGACAAAAATGGCAAAATAAAAGAAATATCTAATCATTCGAACTACAACGTGCATACATACATACAGTATTTTGAGGATCGTCGATTGATATTACGCCATATTGCAAGTGATACTATTATGAATGAAAGTGTTGACGAAATGTAATGTGCACGCACGCATTCCTCGTCCACCGGTGCCCCAGTCACGTCAAACAGTCGATTTACGAGAGTGTAAACAATGCGGTCAGGATATTATAATTGTATAGTGGAATCTGTCTAATGGATAAGCGAGTGCTCTCTATACATCTTGGGAATAATCAAAACTTAGCGCATTTTATTTAACATGAATTAGCAAACAACGTGTATGGTATGCGTACGTGCTTACCGTCAAAGAACGAACTACACACCATCTCTATAATATTAAACAGTGTCATCTATTCTCTCCAGTATAACTAATTATTTTAAATTATTGGTGTCCCACTTTTCGACAGTCACCCTTTATGAAATCGTTGATGACCGACATGTCGTCACATCAGTTTAACGTGGAAATACACTCTTGGTCAATCCCAAGTAAAACAGCTTTTGATTGAGGGATCAAATAAGCAGTAAGTTTTGGAGTGAAAACAAGAAGTACATGTATATCGCAAAAATCCGTTTATCTGTGTGTACGAATTATTCAGAACGTGGTCAATCGAATCATGAATGATGGGCGGGGTAATGATTGGTAAAAACATAATCGAGTATAATTTATAAGCGGAGTCTGAATTTGTCAATGTATACGTATAGTATATTATATGTACAGTGATTCAGTAGTTTGATGGTAAAAAAAAAGTAAATTTAATATTAAAATATGTATAATTTCGAAATTTGGATAATATGGAGATGTCTAGTAATGCTGTTCTGATTTTTTTGGGGTGAGACACAAATTCAATGGACTGATCATTATTAATTAATTAATGCATGAATACCTACTCAATGATTTTCAAATCGGAAAACCAATTCATTCATAAAAATGTGTTCTATCGACAGTTTCCAATCGTAAAGTAATTAACAGATATACTAAAAGTATGTCCTTCATCTTGTGGGTAGAAATGTCGTGTTCATGTCCACATGTTCTTGCAAGGAGCGTAGTTTAAGTATTATGTCAGGATTGTTCTTGTTGGAATTTGAGTCCACTAATTCATCAATCGGTTGTTTTGCTGAGGCGTACAGTCTCTGAGTCGATGTCTCGATGATGATCGGCTAGATGTTTCAAAGTATTCAATTTGGCGAGCTAGTAACTTCCATTGTTTCTCTGTAGCGAAGCCTGTTACCTCAATGGTTAATTTTTTTCGTCGTTGATCGTGGAAATTCGAATCTGGTGGTGAGGTTAGTTGAGTGATTTCTTTTGCCAGGCTGTGAAGGATGTCATCATAATTTGTGAACAATCATAGTGCTTCATTTAATTTGGTTTCGAGCCATTGGAAGAGAAATTCGTTTTTTGAAACATCCGCTATGGCTTTCAGTGTTTCGAGACTGGTTCTGTCGTTTAAATGGGTCAACACTAAAAAAGTGAAATATTGAATATGGTTGTATTTAATACATTCTGTTGCGCATTCAAGCGGGGTCAGCCCCTTGTCATTTGACCATTCAAATGTAACGTTCGTTCTTGCCTCTTCTAGAATTTCGAAATCGTGGATATTCGAAATCATGTTTAAAACAACGACGAATGATAGTTTGCTGAGTACTGCCATTTCATTAGTGAAGAGAGAATGAACTGAATAGTCTTGATTTTCAGTCGGTTTTCCAGTCGTTGTAAAATAAACCTTCAAAAATGATACAAAAACGATCAGAGTAACTGAATGGTGTCAGGTCAGGAATCTTTAGCGCGTATGTGAAGACACTATATAACTACGCAAGACGTCACTGTGATGAGAAAAGTGATGAGAAGGAAGCGCTAATCCAAATTAACGCTAATCCAAATTAACGCTACTGTAATGAGTAAATCAATTGTAGCACTTGGATGGTAGCTGTGGAATGCCATTACACTCTGGGGGGTGTGCCTTTTCAGAAAAGTGAATTGGTGATGGACAAGAACCATACTGATTCACGTTGACCGAATCAAGTTGACCCCGTGCTTCCAGTCCTGTTATCATTATCCCATACACGCAGGTATAGGGGTAATGCTTTCAACTTGAAACCCTATCCCTCAGGCTGTTTGCGAGTGTTCATGTTTTAGATAACATAAATATACAAATACACCAACATCTGTTGTTTATCATCTACGTGGGAGGTCTATTTCACATTAGGAACACTTATGACGAGCGAGTTATAAATAATCCTATGCGCTCACACTTAATCTTGTGATTGAGTTCAAACTGGCATTCACGGACAGTGCTTCGGAATAATACACATCGCTCGTATCAAACACCGTTGATATTCGTGGGTGGAACGCATTGGGCCACTTTCTGTCTGAAATACCCTTACCACGAAGTCTATTTTGACTCGTACAGTAGTCATGTCACAGAATTTAAGAGATTTTTCGTACATGGATCTACAATCATCAAATACTTTGATTTCAAGCAATGTGTAGCCAATACGTCATGTATGACTCGTTGTGTAGATATCCATGAGATGACCTTTCACTGAAAGTCTACCGCCTTTGAATCTTCGGCAAGAAGGCGAGGACATATCTTCTTCGCCAAGGGAAAAACGAAAATCGCTACGTTACACCGTAAACTCATTCCGTGTGATGATTATGTATGTCAAAAGTTATTCTGTGAAACGATCAGGTAATTATATATTTTAACTCATCGTAGCGTAGTCCACCATTTTTGAAAAAAACAAACTGTACGTCGATCAACCGATTTTGCATACTTTGCATTTTAGCGGGGTTTATGACCGCAGTTTTACGGGGTGACTATTAGTTTTTAATATTATTCTCTCTCTTTTTTTCTTCTACGACAGATGAGCGATTCTGATTGGAGCGATGGAATAAAAAAAAAATGTACAGACTGCTTGACTCATTGAAAGGATGTAAGAAATGTAAAAATGAACATGTATATATAGAATGAATTATTTATTGTTCACTGTTTACTATTATTGACGTTTCCCTTTTCTGTGTTTTTAATCGAATCGTTTATGTACTCGTATTTTTTCGTGTCGTTAAAATAATTTACTCAAACAAAACAAAGCAAATATGAGGTAAGAAAATATAAATGATGAACAACATATGTATATATAGAATGAATTATTTTTATTGTTCACTGTTTACTCTTCTGTGTATTTAATCGAATTGTTTATGTACTCGTATTTCTCGTGACGTGAAAAATGAATTTAACCACGCCCCACATGTACATGTATGTACGTATTTTTCGAGGTGTTAAGAAATATTTAATCATGCTAAACATTTATACGCTACGCAACTATTTTCCTTACTCACATCATATGTTTTTTTCGTGGCGTTAAAAAAAATACTCAACCACGCCATGAATGTATACTCCATGTCAATATTTCATTCTTGTTTACTTCTTTTGTGCAATAAACTCCGTTAGTTTTCAAAATGCCGTGTATTTATTAGTGTGTGTGTGTGAGAGAGCGCCCTCTATGACACATTCTGAAAAATCTTTCGTCCACGCCTGTCCAATTAAAAAAAAAATAATTAAAAAAATGATGGTAATTTATGCAAATGTATTCACGATGACCTCGACACGACCTCGTATTCACATCAATTTTATGTATGCAAATGTATTCACAATATCCCATTGTGATGTCATCCTCATGAAAAATCTTTCGTCCACGCCTGTCCAATTAACAAAAATAATTAAAAATAATTAAAAAAAATAATTAAAAAAAATGATAGTAATTTATGCAAATGTATTCACGATGACCTCGACACGACCTCGTATTCACATCAATTTTATGTATGCAAATGTATTCACAATATCCCATTGTGACGTCATCCTCATTCAAATGATCCCCTTTACGGCATTGATCCTCATTTATGCTAATTTATGCACGAATTCCCATTGTGACGTCATTATTTATGCTAAGCTATGCACATCCTCCCATTGTGACGTCATCCCACCCCGTATGACGTCATCGCATCCCAATATGAACAGCGCCCTCATGGTCGTCCCTATAGTCCAGCTTATACTACTGGTGTTGCCCATTAATGATTTTGTTTTCAGTGTTTGGTTAATTGATTGTACGCGTATACCAACCCCTGTACTCAGAGCCTGTGAGCCTCAGAGTCTGTGATTGTTGAATAAGAGTCCCTGTGATCGTGTTTGAGACGTTTTGCAATGAAAAGACTTTAGATTTGTAAATACTCATAGATACTCTCCAATCATCTGAGTCTGCCTCACGCAACCACCCAGTGACGGGGCAACACACGTCATACATGATTGATAACTCAGTCCTTGTAGGCTTGTCGGCTATGTATATTTTGACAGCTTTTGTTTTAATAACGTCTCAATCGCACACACACTATGAATTCCAGTTATTTGTATACATTTCGGAACGGAAACTAATTTAACGGTATGTATATGCTTGGCTTATTGGTAACAGTCAGAAAAATCCATCGGAAGGCCGGTATACCAAGAGATGTTGCACATTTCAGGAAGTATATGCATGATACACAGGCGAATGCATTTTAGTTAATTGCGCGCAATTTCGTAGTAACTCTACTTTGACTAATGTTAATGCTATTCTATCATATCAGGATGTTTTACCCGTTGTCATATAGATGAAAATAACGCAATCATTCTCAAAATCCAGGGAACAATAAAATTCTACAAGTACGCGGATTATGAACATCCAGAATAGAAGTGATAGGCCGCGGAACTAGTTTTTTTTTTCAAATACACCGAGCGGCAGTTTGAATGGAGCATAAATGGAATTAAATCTAATTTGGGAAATGTTTCGTCTAATATTCTCTTCTCTACGTATTATCTACATATTTTCTTGCCCTGGTGAGCTTACAATACCTATCAATTCTTGATTTAACACAAATGACACTTATCAACCTGTCATACTTATAAATAAGTGCGACACATACTTATTTCGATTTACGGATCCTTATAAAAGGGAATACAACCACTCAACTAGACTGGCAAGGTCGGGACTTCTTTTTTGTTTTACAAAAAATATAATTAATTGTCAATTTAGCCCTTTTAACGTGATTGCAAACACTAGCGTGACTGCGAGAGAAGTCCCGACTGGACGCATCTGCAGGCGACCCCCTGCGTTGGAGTGAAAACCGGAGCGGAATAACTTCGGTGATTATGCTAATTAAAGCTGTATAGGTCATCTCGTATCTACGTTAATGTGCGTGGCCTTTCACTTCTGAGGTCCTAGCGATTTTGAAAGACTACTTATATACATTGGACATGTATATCGACTTGTATTCAGTAAACATGGATGAAAATATCGCCGTTGCGCTTAAAAAAAGTGTCCATCCCTGTGATCGAATCAAATCAATCTTTAAAACGTCACGTTTACTTTCACACACCCACTCATGAATAAAAAATGACATCATGAATAATATCAGTCAAATGTCCGCAGATGCGTCCAGTCGGGATTTATTTAGCGGTCAGCTTAGTTTTTGCGCTAACGCTAAAAGGATTAAAACAACAATTAAATATTTCTTTTTAAAAAGAAGTCCCGACTTTGCCAGTCTACCACTCATCCTGTATATGACGGGTATATGACCAGCGGCCAAATAACTATAGAAGACCTTTATTGATTTCCAATGTTGTAACAAATAACTACATGAACCTGTTAGTGTCATGATGGATAACTATCATATTTATGATTATTCTTAGATATGCCAAAACAGAAAAGGAAGCAAACAGGAGAACTCCGAAGTAGCAGTTTGACTAAATGGTTAAAACCGTCTTGTCGTGCTGAAAATGCTACTTGTGTGGAAAGAATTTCAGAAGCAAAGGTCAGATCATATTTTCAACCAACTTCATTTTTGTATCAAAATTTCAATCAAAAAACCCCGCTCGACTTCAAATATTTCTTATAAACATGAGTGAAGTTTGAAAGTGAAGAAAACAAACATTGCATGAAACATGGTTAGCTGAAGAAGTCACCATGTTTGAAAAGCACCTCGTCGTTGAGGGTGGTTGAATGCAAGGTTCTAAATTTAATAGTAATTCATTGTATGATCTGATTCAAGCTGTTGGTTGTGAATAAGTCAGAAAGATAATACAGACAGGTCGTATACTAACGACAGACCCTTACCAAACAGCTGATAGTATACTTTGGGCAAGCGTATGTCTTTCGTGTACATAATAATTAAGCATTTTCCGTTCACTGCGAGATCCCGCGTTATGCGTAATATCAAACGTAAAACGTGAGAAATAACAGTCATGGCGTCTTAGTGGCGTCAAAACACCGCGTGAAACTCTACAAACGTGAAAAACGCTGGGTGTTCCACGCTTACTAATATGCTATATACTTTCGATGATGGGCAATTTTGATGAAGTAATTATATCTCAGCGCCATATTCATCTCTGAAAGATAGGAATTTCGATATTGTAAAAAAAAGAGAAAATCAAACTCAAAATCAATCGGTTTTTGCGACAGATGTTCGAACCGCGTCTTTCACACGTTAAGCGAGATTTCGCAGTTGAACAGAAAGTGAAACTGTAAAGTGAGTTCAGATACACAGACAACATGTTTTGCTTTCGTCCCTCTTGCGCCATGAGAACTGAGATCTACGGCACCTTGGCATTTATATTAACATCAAATGAGGAAGATGTGTTACATGATCAGCAGTTTGTCTACCCTCTTTCATATTTTTAAATCACTGACATTTTGTTTGTTTTAAGAATAATTCCAACACGACCGTTAGAAGCGGAATTGATGCTAAAACTACGAACCCTGGTGGACCAACGAGTAGCACTTCGTGTAGGTGCATTATTATTTATTATTGTGAACATGAAAAAAATATCATGAATGCATGTCTGTCGATGTTATATTTAAATATTAAAATTTGAACGAATTAAAAGTGACGGAAGTGACGACAATTCAGCTTGAAGATATATAATGCATTGTTTTATTAATCTTTTAGATCAATGTAAGCACAGTCCACGCAAAACACAGGTATGCCAAAAACATAACATGTGAATGAACACGAGTTGCATTTTCCACCAATATGTATTTAATCGATATACCATGATTTGTGCATAATTTATTTCATATGAACCAAGACCACAAAGTAAAAAAATTATGAAAGTGGTTACAGTAATTACTTTGTACTTTTTAATTCCATGTATTTTGTACAGTGTTTCAACATGGTCCGCACACAGAAGAGGTGAGAATACTTTGCAAATGATATTATAATACTATATTCTGCTACTGTGCCAGGTTGCTGGAGTTAGAACTGATCCGTCTGATTGTGTTGTTTATTAATCATATATGGCTGGTTTTTATTTTACTGCGCAAAAAAATAAGACTTATACAGTGTAAGATGCAAAATAGAAATTTAGTGCATTACATTTATATTAATAACCTGTCTGTAGCACGCAAAAAACAAACAAAAACGACTTGCCTATGTCAACACCTACTTTCATTGGTAACATAAACTATTCTGTACATTCAACATTCAATACTTTCAGACATCAATGTCAATTTCAAGGCATGTCATTTTATTATTTAAAAACAAATAATTTATTTTCAGAAATGATGACCGCGTTCTTACAAGACAGATGTCCATTGACAGTAAGTATTTTGAAGTACATCGGAAACAGGGATTTGTGATTTATGCTCTATGTTAGTTTATTCCTTTTTTTTAAAACAGACCGACTGACTGATATTCTGCGTTTTATGTGCATTTTACCCATTCCTTAAATACCCTTTAGGAATGTGGAGCTGGCTGCCGTTTGCTTATTGCTCATTGCGGGTTTAATCTGAAGTTCAGTTTGCAGAATATAAATCGGCAATCGGAATTCACATCGGAACATGAATCCGCAATCAGAAATCATTTTTGTCAATTTTCTGTCAGCAAACCTAGCATGGACATACATTGACAGATTGTGTTCAAGCATTGTCTTTCCCCAGCGATTAGTACCTTGGCATGCAATGTTTTATTTCATATTTGCTGGAATTGTTGTTGAATCATTATGCATTGTTCGTAAAGATCACGAGTAGTACTTTGGCATGCAATTTTTTATTTCATATTTGCTGGAATTGTTGTTGAATCATTATGCATTGTTCGTAAAGATCACGAGTAGTACTTTGGCATGCAATATTTTATTTCATATTTGCTGGAATTGTTGTTGAATCATTATGCATTGTTCGTAAAGATCACACAACCTAGTAATTTTATGCTGGTACCATTGTCATGTAACTGATGATAATTTCAAATGATACATGTACATTATTATAATCTCAAGCTTAAAACTTGAACTGCAATGGCAACTGCTTACAGCAAAAAATGATTGTCAAATTTGTAAATTAGTTACTTTGTACCCTACGAAAACGCTAGCCTGTGTTCATTTATTCGTCACGCATGACGCATATATTGTCCCTATATAAATATACCAGGGAATCACAACAAAATATCACATAGAAGAGCATCTGAAAAGGATGCTGAAGGTCGCATTGATATGGCTCATATGAATACTAGCAGTCAAAGAAGAGTTTCAAGACAAACTTCTCTTGTCAGTAAGTAGTGTTAACTATAACTACATGTTGTTAGTCAACCCGTCATTCAAGGAGAGCAATTTCGATAGAAAATCGTTGGTCCCAATGATTTAATAAACAACCATAAAGAAATGTGCATACTTACATTTAAACTAAAACATTTTCAAAAGTTTCATTTCTTTATCACCACGCGAATCATCCAATATTATGTCAGACTTAGGTGATAATTATAGGCACTAGTTTAATAAAAACCTATGCTAACTACAGACAACACAATACTAAAGATTCAATTGGAATTAAGGAACAAATGTAATCTTCGGAAATGCCTTAGTTTGAATAAATATTATGCATCTCTCAACTGCGCGTTTTGTGGATTCTTTGTTGAACCATACGACCAAGGGGCTTTCCATAAATTGCACATGGAAGTCCAATCTATTGTCAGACGTATATGCATATATACATATGCCATGTACTCTTTGATTATGTAATATTAGTAAATAAGCAGTCACACACAACATACAATTCAATGTATAATTGCTGTATGTTTTATAGCTGGCTAGTACTACGTTCTAGATGTGGAATATAACTGAGTAATGTTTATCAATATTGTCTTTAATTTTTAGTTTTTACTGGTTAACCAATTATATTGTGTTGATGTGCATTCAAGGTCACACACACCAAAAGTTTGTCTGAAAAGTTTTAGCTGAGTTGAGTTCGGACCTTCTTTCCCATTTTTTACTTAACATAACTACTACTAGTACGTTATTCTGCATAATCAATTTATGAGTATTTATGAACGTGACAAGATTTGAGAATCGATCACTGACATTAAATTTCTTATAGATCAAAGTATAATATATTTGGCCTAAGAACCATTGCGATTTCGAGCAAGCAGGGGCGTTGCGTTTTGTACCATAAATTCACAATTTGGTATTTTCTATTAATATATATTGATTATGGATTACATGGTCTCTCAAAATGACAAGAGTGTTGACTTTGTATCTAGATGGCGGGCGGCCATTAGGTAGGTAATGACCCGCAGGCAGGACATTATTTAAATAATTCCCCATACTGAGACAAGCAATCAGAGAAAGATCACGCACAGTGTTGTAAGCTACGCTGGTGTAGGACCCATTACTCAAAGTTGTATTCATCTGTCGACACTGAGCGTATGGGATCAAACTAAAACTCTTGTCAACAACTTTTAAACCGTGTGCATGAATAGGATAGGATATATTACTGTTTTATAAGTGTTTGCAGTGTGAATATGTTCCTATGAATCTATAAGATGTAGTTTGGATGTATACATAAATCTTCATCTATATATTATTCCAGGTGATCGGCATGAAGAGGCACCAGCTACAGGAAATGCATTTAAAGTGGACTTGGACCTGAAAAGGTATTAACATCAATAATAAGCGAAAATATCTTCAATTTTCATAATGTGTCAAACTTCCATGTCTGAATAGTCTTAGAAATATTGGTGTATATGCTTGTTGGCCCGTACATTTATTCACATCATTTAGTTAGTGATAAATAACGTGTAATGTGGCATTATAAATGAAGTCGATTAACCAACTAAAAAGATGTCGCTTTGAACTAGTTTGCCTTATTAGCTTAGCGAACACCATTTATAGGACATGCGTATTAAACTATCTAGATAAGGCGTGATCTTGAATTGTACGCTTCAATCGTTTCCCGAATTTGTATTAATTTGCATATGATAAATGAATGTTAATTATAATATATCTTTCATTGCAGAACAATAACGACAAAGAAAAATACATTAACGTTTCACATGAAAATAGGAAAGGGCAAAGAACTAAAAAGATACATATTGGAATTTGACGAACACGATACTATTCTTGATGTAATTAAGCGTTTTCTCGACAAATACAAATCAATCATCAATAATTTGTTTCCGGAATTGAATATTAGTGAACAACGTAACATAGAAAGATATATTCCTAATTTTGGCATGCCTGCGAAGTTAGTAGCAGGGGAGACTCTAGTCGTTATTGAAAAAAAGGTTCAACCCAAAGTAACAGAGTACAGAAGACAGCTCGAACAAGGAGATAGCTATATCGGTATATTTTTTGTTAGTTATGTTGAGAAACAAACCGAACCGAAAGGTTACATTTTTGGATCATTGTCATTACAAAAACCAACTTTTAGGTGTCATAGTCATTCAGGACGATACTCTGTCAGATGCCTTAACACGCGACGGACGTTTTACAGAGAAAATTAGAAATTGTGAACTTAGAGAAACTTCAGCTGGGGAAAATAATGTTAGCTTAGACCAACAGGCTTCAAGCTTTATTGATAAAATATTTTCTGTCATTTGGTTGGAGGCAAAACAAGGCGGCTCTAGTAGAATCCCCTCAGTGTCTCAAGGTGGACCACAACAAATCGATCGATCTGTAGACGCCAATTTCATTTTGTCGAAACTTGGTGATATTGAAGACACCGCTAAAGAAGTTCGTAAGGTATTGCAACAGACTAAACCCAAGGCAACTGCAAATAATGTAAGGAATCGGTTGTCAAATTTATTCAGTTCAACTTTCACAGGAATTCCTTTAAATGTCTTGAATCATCTACAGAAATCAGTAGGTATTATAAAGTGGCCTCATAGTATGAATTCCACTGTTTTCAGATTGGGCTCTAAGCACATCATAACTAATTACCACGTAGTTAGATTTATATACGACGCAATGAGGGCAAATCCATTTAGACCAGATGATGTAACTATCAGTTTTAATTTTGTTAGTACACAACACAGCTTAACAAAATATACATTGCGACATGATAGAACGGAATACCATATGCCTTTCTTCAGTGAAACCGAAGACCTTGACTATGCAATTTTAGAATTAGACATTGACAAAGATATGGAAATTGATGTGCAAGACGCCAATTCCAGCATCGTTAACTGGTAATCTAGGTCGAATTCCCAGTGAGCCTTCGGCTATAAATATATTAGGCCATCCTCAGGGCCAAGCAATGCTATTAGATGCTCGGTGTACACTTAAAATCACCACACTTTGTGAATTCCTTGTGTACTATCAGAATAGCTTTTCACTGGACGATATCATGGTTTCTTCCGATAATAGACGTATAAATTATGAAACGTGTCTGCTTCACGGAGCTTCAGGGTCCCCAGTTTTCACAAATGAAGGAATCATTGCTCTTCACACTCGCGGCTTTCCACCAACTGGAACACGCAACAACTCCGTCTTTGAACAAGGGGTTTCTATATTCGAAATTATGAAACATGCGAAAAGCCTAGCTACCAAACAAGATACCCTTGATATTTGGAAAGATTTATTTAAAAATTGATTACGTTTATAGCAATGCTAACCATACAACGACCAGCAACAAATCATACTTGATTCAAGTAAATTGTAAATATGTCATCACAGGGACATAAAGAATGTCCACAATAACGTGCTCGCATAAGTGTGTTGCGTAGATATTGTTTTCTTCAAAAATTCCCCTGTTAACATTTTCCTGATTACTTACGATAATATATTTAAAGTGTTTTGAATTAATGTTTACCTGCAACTGCATTTCAATTAGAAATGATGAATATGTTAGTCGCGTTTGTAAAGTAATTTTCAATGGATCACTGAATGTGTCTCAACTGCAAGTTAGCAAACTCACTCTTTTGTCTATTTGTGTTTAACTGTATAGTATCCGTTTCTCCAGTTCGATGATATATGGTATGTTAAACCTCGTGTGTTGCTTCAAAATGAGTATTGCGAGTTCAAGTTTCCCAGTTATCAATAATATTCAAATAAATATTAGTACATTCGAATGGAGTGGTTTTGTTATACTAGAATCTTGGAACCGTGCAATATCTGATGACCCAAATGGGCGTAATTATTGCTTACTCATCTATATTGGCGGATGCAAGTTGAAACCCCACTACCTGGAATAGTTTTCATTATACCCCGTAAAAAAACAATTGAGGCCTTTTGCTTTTATATATCTCAAGTAATTCTCAATAGCTAACTTGCTAAATGCATGGACGAAACTAAACGAAATGAATGATATAAATTGAAATTGTATTTCACAGTAACATGTTATGAGGAAATTAAATAAATACTAATGTACAGAAATACATATACAAAGTATTATGGGGAGTCAAATGCATATATTTGTGTGAAATATATACGTTGTAAGACTGGCCAGACGCTGTATTTTTCGTTCCACTCGACCGCCTTTCGTTCAAAATCCGTGTCTTAATTGTTGAATAACAGATTTGCATATCCATTTTCCTGATTCTAATTATATACTCACCATGTCGTTGCAGCTGTTCAGAATGCATGAGTGATTATACTAGGAGGAATAAATGGACAATAGTAAGAGAAAGTCAACCAATTCTGTTCGCTTTCTTGTGGGTAACCTTTATTATAGCAAGTGAAGTTTGGCGGGGTTGACTTACACTGCGTGAAATGGATAAAATACAGAGTGCACCATCCAATGTATCAGCTTGTATTAACAGCAAATACATACATATACAAGGAAATACATCAGTGTATAAATCGTAATTACACTGTTAATACTGACTGTATCTGTATGTATTTGCACTCTTTTATACAAGAAAAATACGCATCCTCTATTAATCTGTATTCATTGTTAGAACACAGCTGTATCTGTTTGTATTCATGTTGTATTTCACGTAAATTCAATAATGAATTTGTCTGTATCTCCATGTATTTACATAAATACAGATTTGAGAATTAACTGTATCTCTATGTATTTACGTGAATACAGATTTGAAGAGTAGCTGTAACCCCATGTCTTTGCATGAATACAGATTTATACACATGTATACTGTAGAATATTTTAGCTGGAATTAATTTTCGCTGAAAGTACTTTTTGGGTGTTTTGTATGGAATTTATTTTCATTGATTTTTGATAAGTTGAATGTAAAATATAGGGAAAAAGATATATTCGCTGGATTTTATTTTCACTGAATCATTCATTCAGCAAAAATAGCGAAAATTAATTTCAAGTGGAAATAAAGTATTTTACAGTACACTATTTTCATGTGTGAACACAGATTAAAACAGCGACTGAAAACTCAATGTTTGGGGAGGATGAATATTCAAAGCTTTGTGCACTGAAATGCTTGAAATATAAAGCAATATATTTGATAGGTATAGTGCCACTGGGGGTCTTTTACCAAATCTATACAAGTGATTGTAAAATTAAATACTTAACGCAACGTTTTGAAGACTCCCAACAATTTCATTCGATTGTTTTATTTCTAGCATATACGAGTCTTTGTGGATGTTCCTAGGAGTAATGTCAAATTTGTTTACTTCCAGTAATGTTTTTGAAAATCATGATATTATACATACATACTCACTAATTTGTTTTCTTTATGGCTATGTGTAAGTTGAACTGTTTATTAAATTAAAAAACTGGCAAACAAAAAAATGCTGTAAATATCTCAGTGAAACAATGTAAATTAATGGTAAAAAATGAAGAATAAAAAAAACACACAAGAAAAATGAAATCTGCTTTAAAATCCAGTCGCCCGGCAATTGCAACATAATCAATTAGTGGATTGCACCAAGTTCTCTCCATAATGTTTTGTTGGTTTTTGTCTGCCTGAAAATTCTGCCAATCGCAGTCTTTTTTGTGTAGCGACTGCAAACACCTTTCGCAGCAAGACGTTGGTCTAGTTCAGCTATCAGCTCATTTAGTTGTGGAGCTCTCCACTTTGGTGATTTTAGATGAAGCGAGCCATCCGCTTGCTCCTCCTCGTCTGACATTAACTCTGGTGTAACATTTTTCCATAGCGTCCTTTCTTCATCATTATTCAAAACTCCTGTTGTTCTTCTTTTAAGTGTCTGCAAAACATAAAAGTACAATTATACTTAGTATTGAGAACTTCGCAAAACACTGCCCAGACTTATTTTGGCAGTTTAATTCCCTATTTAAATCCAATTTAGGAAATATCACATTATTGCTTAAATAAACAGTTAGTATAATTTAACTTGTCACCCAATTTCAACTCCTGCCATCTTAGATATTTTTAAAAACCACAAATAGCGGAATATTGGCACATTAAGTCAGTGTCAATTGGAAATTTATTTTTATGAGCAAAGAACTTGATAAAACAAATTTTTTTTAAATATCCTTGTTGACTACCAAACATTTCACTCAGCATTCCATGGCATTTCATAGAATACACTGCAAACATGTGGTTCAAACTGACCTGCCATCGTAATGTATGTTGCTTGCGTCTCTCCATATTTTTCAATTTTAAACTGCTACATTCACTTTCTCTCCTTTTTATTCGTGAATTTTCAAAGTTTCTTCTGATAGCAACTGCGATAAAGCAAAAAAAATGTAATTATCATTGCATGCAAAATGTTTTGTTTTTTTTGTATTCATTACTTGTTGTAATTCACACCATGCAATCATATTTATATATAAAAAATTAGCAAATCAGGGCATCATTTTGTGTTGCAATTGCTATTCAATTCAGATGCTTTCAATAATTGTCTATATCTGTATAATTACATAAAAACTTACTCTGGTATTCTTGCTCTGAATACTTTTCACCAAACTTCAGTGTTAATTGTTCCTTCAATTTGTCACGAACTGCTCTGTTCTGTTCAGTATTCCAACTGTTAAAAATAAAAGAGATGTCACATGATAACGTGCAGGTTTTAGCAGAACACCTAAATATCACTCAAAATGTCAGAATCATGTCAACTTTACACTAATTCTGTAGGTTACATATCCTGATGGTTGTGTAAAAAGTTTAAATATGTTCAGCAGTTAATGTCAGCATGTTAAAAATATTTTCAATTCATAATTATGGTTTCATGATCTAGTATCTACAACCACAAATATAACACTTTGCATTAACATAACATTAAACTGGACCACTAGTAAAATTTGACGGTTTGTAGATATTAAAATCAGTCACATGTCACAGGTTCAAACAGGCACTTTTTATCAGTACTTAGATATGTAGTAGAGTAATTGTTCAAACAATTTAAAGTCTATTCCTAATTGTGTAAAATATAAAAATGCTCACCCATCCATAGCATGGAACAACAGTGTTTCATCATCTGAAACCAATTGTTTGATTCGAATCTAGAATAAAAACAAGAAAATTTCAGACATTATGCATAATTGAAACAATCAACCATTAAGCTATAACATAGAAAGAAATACCTAAATTGGTATAAAACTGTACGATTTTATTTAAGGTTGTATAGGGTGGTAAAAATTAAATTATTTGTCAATTTTATTCTTCATAATAATCAAAAATCTAACTTTATTTATTCATTGAGCCATATTCAAAGTGACGAAAACAAGTAAAGCAAAGCTCCCCTATTTATGAAATTTGTATCAGTACTTACTGAAAGCTCAGCTGGACAACAATTTTTTTTTATTTTCATCTTGAACTTGTGAATGTCGCTGCTGCTGAATAGCCTCCACAATAACTTTGTTTAAATCATTAAATCTCGATATCATCTCGTTCTTTAGTTCATTTTGATCTGTGGCATTCTGCTTGCATATGTCTTCTAGAGCATTAAAATTTTCTAGCATCTGTTGACATTCTGAAAAACAATGTAAAATCATTAGTCCACCACTCATGTTTTTTGTGAAATATTAAAATACTTGTATAATGTATTTCAAGTTATTGATGGGAAAACACTTTGGACAATTCATTACCCTAAACAATTACATGAACTTTGTTTTCTTTTTACTGTAAAGTACTTTATTTTCGCTTGGAATTAATTTTCGCTATTTTCGCTGCTGAAGGAGTGATTCAGTGAAAATAAAATCCAGCGAATATACCTTTTTTCCTATATTCTACATGCAACTTACCATTTTCCAAAAATCAGTGAAAATAAATTCCATACAAAATACCCAGAAAGTCTTTTCAGCGAAAATGAATTCCAGTGAAAATAAATTATTTCACAGTATTGTGTTGTAACAAGGTCTTTTGTTTTGTGTCAATGTAAAGTGCAAAAATGTGCAGCATGAAATATGGGAGAAGTGTATCGGAAATCATGTTGAGGTACAATAATAAATATATGTATTCCTACAATAAAAATAGTTGAATACTTTACAGGAAATACTACACATGGGCTGGTGTTTGTTAGAAAACTAAACAATGCACCAATCAACATAAACAAAGAAAACCATTAGGAACAGGATGTACTAGCTGTGTTAGTGTATGTACATCCATTGTATAAGCCATCACAGTGAAAAAAACCTTCTAAATCTTAAAGATGGATTTCTCAGTTCACTTTATGTTCACTGATTTTTTATGTTACTTTATGTTCTGTCATTTTGGTACATTCTTTTTTGCAAAGATAACAATTTTGAGTCAAGTTTGGTTCTAATATTTTACCCTTTGTCCAGTAGACTGTTTGGGGTGGCAATGTGTCAGACTTGGAGTTTGTTTATGTTTGGTCTTAGGGTAGAACTTTTAATCAAACAAACCAGACCTGGAAGTCCAATCTAAATTTTACCTAATAAGCATTGCGAAATGTTACCTTGTATTTTATGTCAGTTGATCTATTTTGTTCAACTGTAAATACTTATGAATATATCCGCTGGCTTACAGGCATGTTGATTATTGTGCAAGTTCAGAAAGTAAGACGTTATGAGTGTTGCAGTACATGAGTGCCAGGATGTGTGTCTGCTACCAGGTTCAAATGATTACGTAATACAGGTACAAAAGACGTGTTGAAATAAATTATCAAAATTAACCCCGGTGGTTCTAGAAAATATTTTAACAACTTACCTAAGGAGGGTACAGAGAAATTTGCGCCATTCATCGGCTGAAGGGGATGTCTTGGTGTGGAAAACCTTGGTTCCAAGTCTGTGAACTGCAGTGACCGAGACATGGAATTTGAATTAACTTGAGGTAGATTGTCGTTTCGCGGGCATGTTGTACTTGTAGTTGGGTAAAATGAACCCGAGTTATTAAAACTTGAACTGCTGGAAGCTGATATAAAACTTGGCTCGAGAGATTGCAATGGCTGAGCAAAATTGTCGTCTAATATCTCACCACGAACATCTTCAGCAGACAAAGCAATACGACGACGAGATTGATAACTCATGTTGAATATGAGTGGAAACGGAGCACTAGTGATAACAGTTGAAGTAATACGTATATAAAGTTGGTTACTCGGCAAGTAAACATTATATAACCTTCAACCTTCTGGTCGTTGGTGGCGCAAGACAAAGTCCACCTAGGTGTGCAGTAATTATACCCTTCTAAAAAAATACATGCCATACTTTGCGTTGTTTGTTTATTTCATAGCAAATGTATATATTAAAGCATGATATTAAAACAGCATGATATTCAAATCAAACCAAAACGTTTTTTCTGCAACGGTTTTACTAGAATTAGAACGTCTGCGAACACCAGTGACGGCAAGTTAAGGTGCTTCTTCATTCTTATCACGTGATCATAAGTTTTCGCTCGCGAGAGGCTTGTCAACATCCTGTCTGCATTTTCGTCCAATGATCCCGGCTTCAGTTAAATTTTAGACTTCCTTGTGACTTCGATCAGTTTTATGCAAGTTTATGAAGAATGTCATCCAAAGCTCCTGGCGAAGGGTCCCAGCATTGGCTAAGACAATGTGGTCATTGTTCAAAGTTTATGGGGAAATCGTCATAACTCGTATTACAACCATAAACGAATTTATTTTGCTCCGTACGGCCATTGGGTAGATGAAAATGGAGAACCGACACAGTTAAAGAAAGGTAAGACCATCTAACCATGGACGTACTAACATTGTTAGTATGTCCATGATCTAACTCACATGCAACTTTGTATACTGTTCATGGAAGCAAACACAATTATTCTCGTGTTTTTATTGACAGCCAGTCGTGCTGAAGGCACTCTAAGATGAGATAAGATAAGATAATTCTTTATTACAACATTATAGAATGAATTACAAATCTATTTTGGTTTATAAAATTTAATAAAGGTGTTAAAATAAACATAAGTTAAATATCTAAAATCTACTACAATACTTTACATTAGGTGGTTTTCTATAATGGTATTTGCTGTTTTTATAAATTTGATGAGCCATGTTAGTAAATATTTGTTGTTTGTATTCAATATATGTATGAATTTTTCTGTGTTTGTACAGTGTTGAAAATTGTTAATTTTCTTTGAAAAATGTGAATATAACAACTCTGTGTAAAGTTTACATTTTGTGATGTAATGAATTTCATCCTCAAGTAGGTTACATTTAGTACATTTTCTGTCTTCTGTTTTTATTTTTGGTCTTTTGTGCCTTCCCATCTCGATTTTAGTTTATGGGCACTCAGTCTCAATTTTGCTAATAGACCAATGTTTTCTTTATTATCAAGGATTTTAATGTACGGTTCAGTATTTATATTTTTCTTCAGTAATGTATAAGTTCTTAGTTTTGAATCTAAGAACTTATACATTACTGAAGAAAAATATACAGGTCTGTGAATATACATTTTCCTATTTATTAAAATCTTAATACTATCAGTCACTGCTTCCTTCGGATAATGTGGATAGTTCACGTGTATATTTGAGAAAGTAAGTAATTGAAAAAATAGTATTTTCGGACTCTTTAACCAAAATACTTCTATTAATTGTGCTAGCTTGTTTTGACAGTGCACAGGAAATATCACACATGTGTCCTCGAACATGTAGATTTGGGATAGATACTTGATAGATATATATAAAGTTTATATATATCTATCAAGTATCTATCCCAAATCTGCATAAAACGATACATTTAAATAGGTAGAGTAATTCAATCTTTCCCACATATTGCAGTAAGTTTAGGAGTATTTCTTTATATTCTCCAAGACAAGCCTACGTCACAAACTGGTCAAAATCCCCCAAACATTGCCAGCAACCAATCACAGACTAGCTTAAACAATAGCTTTCCCTGACGATAATACTTAGCAACGTTATTTCCCCCACGCTAACTTGAAAAATCTTTTGTTTTTGTCTAGTTTCCGTTTCCGGTCTGTCTTACAGAATTATTGTATAAGTGAACATGTAGCACACCTCCCGAGTATCTAAAACAATAGATGGTTCCTTTATACAACTTGTCAATTACAAAACAAAACATCACAGGAAATGACACACCAAGGTGTTTGTCTCACTTGATAAAACCACAGTCCTGTGATGAAACTGTACTATGATTGTCCCCCCCCATACTTGTTGTAACGATGTAATTTACATATCACCCCAAAAACATCCATGTATGCAGGGCTAACTAACACCCAAATTGGCCTTTTCATAACTTTTAACAAGCTTCATACACTGGGGGGGGTGTAATAACTTCAGTAAAATAATATTTTTCCTACTTCCTCTCATCCTACTTACTACAAATGTGAGAGTCCCTTGATTTTATGTAACCAAGCCTCATTACCAACAGCTTATTTGGTGTTTATGTTTATGGGGATAAAATAGAAAGTCAATTTTCAGTTATTTTCTTTTTTTTACTAAAATTTCACACAAATTATTAGGGTTTGTAAGCAAAAAAAGTCATTCCGTTTGTCTACCTGTAGCTTTATATAAGTTGTTTAAATAAAATTGGATAAGCAAATAATTATAAACAAATGAAGCATTGCAGGTTCAATTTTTAGCAGATCCACCAGGGTCAAAATTTACAGCAGCATACCTTTGCTTCAGCTTACTATTAATTAATATTAATTTATTTATGCATTTATAATGATCTATTTCCCCATTTAACTAAATTTCAGGTTCCAGTACATCTACTCCTTTGTCCACAACTGATGAAACCTACATGTATTTACCCGTACAATCAAACTCCAATGATTGTTTACAACACGACAAATCTTACCCGAAGTATGAAACCTCAAGGTGATCTATATTTATTTATTTATTTTTGTTATTTTTTTTTACTAATTTTCAAAGTTGGTGATGTTTCATGGTCCAATCAATCTTGGACCTATAGTTCTACAAATTACATCAGCCATGGAGGTAAAAAAGGAGAGAACATTATTGTTATTTCCCTGTACCATGGTCATTGGTACATGTAGTTTATTTGCTAGCACACAATATAAAATAATTGAGTGTGATCTGTTTTAATCCTTAGTAAACACCATTATTTTTTTCTGCTGTTAGCTCCATATGCCTACAAAAAATCCTGTACAATAATCAATGATTTTCACCATTTATGTGCTTGCATTCACAAATATTAAAAGTGCAGTCTGAGAAAGAAATTAACACAGATACTGAATATATTTGAAAAAAAACAGTCTGCCAATAATTGATGAAGTTACACTTATGCAATCAGCCTCATAATGTAGGTATGGCCATGTCACACTGTTTCTAAACTAGTTTTGAGAAGTTCTAAAGACAAGTTGGGCAATTTACATGTAGTTTAATATTGGTGGGATGGTATCACTTGGTGGAATTATATTTACTGTGTGCTTGTTTCATTATCTGCAGATAAGATTCTTACTTGTGAGTATAATATTTGTTATTTAATAGAAACCATGGGAATCATGAAGGTGATTATGAAGACAGTTCAACTGATGATGAAAGTAATAATGAATACAATGAAGATTTCTGTGAAAAAACACAAAATAATTCTCATTGTATAAATGTAAGTGAACCAATTTTATTTACATTTGTTGCTGGTCACATTGATAATTTTCATTTAAATTTAATACAAATTACCATAATGTGAAGATGTGTTCTCAAAGAATCAGTATTTCTAGTTAAATTTTCTAATGTTAACTCCAATTGAAAAACTAAAATTTGTCAAAATTGCATGCGGTGGATACAAATTTACTTCCCAAGGGAATAATTTGTGCTAATATCTTACTGAGTCCAAGGAGATGTGTCAAAATCAACCTTTATTAATAATTGTTTACCAGTAGCATTTAATTTGCTTGTTCTTTAAAAATACTGCCTATTGATGGACTAATTATTACATTTCTTGCAAATTTAGATTGGAGAGGGGGGACTTACACATGTACATCCATGGTATGGGTATAGTTATTAAAGCAAGACCTGAACACCACTTTATGAATAACGCAGTCCAAATGTGCAAAGTAGCATTTGATTATTTATTTACATGTATTTGTAGCGTTACTTTGGTTAAACTAACAATAAAACTCATTTTATTTTATTAAAAAATGCAGTGCAGAAGTACTACATTACATCTGTAATTCAAGTTTGGTTCACCAACTTTTCACTATGCGCCACCAAAATTGAAAACTGATGGTTCACTGGTATGAAAATTGAATTATGTTCCATCTCCTTGTGAGGACCACTATTTAGTGTACCAGTACAATAATTCCCTATCTTCTTTCACTCACAATTTATTAAATATAGCAATCTTTATTATTAATTGCTCAGGACATGCAGCAGAAGTATAACGGGGAAGTTGTTGATACAGCCGAAGTATGGAGTGATGATGCTGACATCTTTGAAGCAAGGCAATTTAATGAACCAAGTGGTCTTTCAAATGACCCATGCTGTGAGAGTGAAGATAATGCACAAATGAAGTATTCTCCTCTGATGACCACAATGTTTCTGTTTCTTTTTGCCTGGCAAAAGATACATGGGGTTTCTGATCGTGGTATTCAATGTCTAGTAACATTTGTGAAGAAACTTTTGCCGACAATTGCATCAATATTTAGCATTCAGCATTTGAAAGAGTTTAGCGAGATTTTACCAGGCACATTATTTACTATACGCAAATTTCTGGGTATTCATAGAGATGCGTTCATGCAGTATGTAGTGTGTTCTAAGTGCCATACCAATTATTCGTTTGAAAGCTGCTACAAGGTTCTGCCTAATGGAAAAAAGGTATCACTGAAGTGTTCACATGTGTCATTTCCTCACCATCCTCATCGGTCAAAGCGGAAACCATGTGGAGAAACACTACTAAAAAAAGTAACAGGGCAGAATAAGCAAGAGTACCTCTATCCAAAAAAAGTATTTTGTTATCGAAGCCTGATTGAATCTCTTCAAACATTTGTTCGAAGACCAGGTTTTGTGGAGGATTGTAACAGATGGCAATCACGACAAACTAAGGAAAACACAATGGCAGATGTTTATGATGGAAGAGTTTGGAAAGACTTTCAGAATGAGGGATTTTTGACAGCAAGTTCAACATCAGTTTAACATTAAATGTAGACTGGTTTCAGCCTTTTGACCATACACCACATTCTGTTGGTGCAAAGTATGCTGTTATCAATAATTTACCACGTGATAAAAGGTTCAATCCTGAGAACCTTATTCTAATTGGTTTGTTGCCTGGACCGAAAGAGCCCAAGAAACATATGAACTCTTACCTTGAACCACTTGTTAAAGAATTGCAGCAGTTACAAGTTGGGGTGAAATTAAATGACTGTTCAAGACTTGGCAACATCTATCAAGCAATTATCATGTGCATTTCTAGTGACATACCAGCTACCCGTAAATGTGGTGGATTTGTTGGACATGGTGCATTGAAAGGTTAGTATTGTCTAAATCTGTCTAAACTACTGTAGAAACATTTAATTTCGCGTGTGTTTAATTTTGTGGTTTTGAGCTGTACAAGGATTTCGGGGTATTTAAATTTCACGGATTTTCTAAAAATAAAACAGAGGGTCACACCGCATGAAGCAGTCAGTCAATGTCTTGTTGATTTCCGACACGTGCAGCCTCCAACAAAACAGTTATTTCCTGCACGCCTACCAGTATTACACAACAACTATTTGCAGCTCATTGCAGTCTGGCACCTATTTACTGTATTTTAAATACTAAGTAAATAACCTGTTTGCAGACGGTCTAGAAAGTTATACAAAAACTATCATCCTTTGAAAACATCAGTGTTAACCATTGATCAACGGAAAAATGTCCATACAAATCAATCAGTGGTTCATAAAAAAAAATCACTTGATGACAAAACATTCTCATATATTTAATGTAATATGAATTTACTATTTTTTTTATTGGTAAGTAATAATGAAAGTATATTCTAAAAGAAGTTTCAAATAAATACAAACGCAACTGCATTACTCAATAGCAATTGATTATGGTTGCGCAATCCGGTCATGCTGCTTATTAATAATGTACAAAAAGTAAATTTGTTGAATTGTTATGAAATGCAAGTAAAATTCAACTTAGTTTCACCGTAAGCGAATGATTCCGATCGCATGTAAATGCTCGATGCGATACAATATTCACCATTTTTGTTTCCAACAAGTTGACCTGATAGGTCAAATTGCTAAACAACCAATCAAAATGTTGGATGATGCCAACGTGTTCAAATTACCTTAGCTCATTTGAATATATTAATGTTAATGAACGCAACACGGAAGAGATTTGCTGATGTTTTAGTACGATCTTTACCTTTGATTTTGAAAACGGTATGATTTGTTTTTAAAATCAAGAAATTAGTTTTCGAAGATAAACTGAACTTTTGAAAACTAATTTAACATTGTTTACGGTGATAACAGCTCATTGTCAAAATAAAGCTTTACCTGTTCATGATAAACACAATAAACATTGTACTCTTGAATAGATGTCAATGACTACGGTAAAACTTGTAAGATCAGGAGTGAGTGTTGGTTGACTTGGGTATTGTGTGTTCTACATTCCAACATTCTACATTTCGCATGGTTTTAATTTTGTGCTTTTGGACTCTTCGCGAAATTAAAACCACGCGAATAATTTATACTTCTATAGTAATTTGGTTTACATCACAAGACCTTATTTAAAAAGAATGACCCACTACAAAAATTACAGTAAATTTGTTTCTTATACATGTATCTCCTTTTTATCTCCTTTTTTTTTGCAGTAAATGCTTGAAAGATTTTCCACGAATGGCATTTGGAGAAAAGGCAAACTATGCTGATTTCAACACAGAGAACTTTCCAATAAGGGATGATAATGACCACAAATGTTATGCATTTCAAACCCTTCAGGCAAAGACACTTGTGGAACAAATGAAAATTGAACGAACATATGGAGCTCGATGATCCCATCTAAACTACCTCAATTATTTTCTACCAGTAAGATTCCATGTTGTGGACCCAATGCACAATTTGTTGCTTGGCACAGCAAAACATATGACAAAAACATTGACAGAGATGGGAATTCTGAACTCTGAGAATATGGAAAAGATTCAAGAGCGAATGGATAAAATGAGTGTTCCATCTAATATTGGAAGAATCCCTAGTAAAATTGCTGCCGGGTTCTCGTCATTCACAGCAGACCAGTGGAAAAACTGGGTTTGTGTTTATTCCCTCTTTGCTCTTAAGGATATGATACCCGATGAACATTTTAACTGTTGGCAGTTATTTGTTGAAGCTTGTAGGATGCTGTGTACTCTCACAATCACCACTGAAGATGCATGCAAGGCTGATAACATTCTAAAAGAATTCTGTAGTTCATTTGCTAGGATATATGGTGACGATAAATGCACAATTAACATGCATATGCACATGCATTTGAAGGAATGCATTTTTGACTATGGTCCCATATATGGATTTTTGTGTTTTTCTTTTGAACGATTCAATGGGATTCTGGGATCGTATGCCAACAACAATCATGCTATCACTGTACAATTCATGAGAAAATTTCTACAAGGGCAGCAGATAACAGATATACAATTTCCTACTGAATATAGCTCTGTTGGAAATATCCTGGAGTCAGAGAATTGCAGAGGAACTTTATCCCAAATGCATTCCGTTGAACTCGACAGTTCAGTTCAATTCACATGTACTAGTGGAAATTCTGGTTTAAGTAACTGTAACTTTTCAGAGAATGACAAGATCATATCAATACCACCAGTTTGTAGTTACAATTTTGATCAGTTGGAAGTTTTATCACTTAATGAAATGTATGCTAGTATGTATCCATTCTATTCATGCACAGTGCTTCAACTTGCTGAGCAGTTTAAGAGAGTTAGGTACTGTAGTAACGTATATTCTGTACATAATTCTAGAGGGGAGAGCAGCTCTTGTATTTATGCCAAATGGGTTGGTTCTGAGCGTATAAGGGGCATTTGCAAGATAGATGCAAATGCACACCCAAGACCTGGGATAATTACAAGGTTTGTCAGAAGTGAAGTAATGTTGCGAAGTGAAAATAACAAAAAACGACGCATTTCTCACATCCTTGCAATGGTGTCATGGTATAGAGCACATCCCGTGCATCAATACTATGGTGGCCATGTTGAAGTGTGGGGGACAGATTTTGAACTTTTAGATGGGGCAGCATTTATTCCTGTACAACGTATCATGGGACATTGCATCTCTGTGAAACACAATATTTGTTTTCCCTACTGTAGGTCCGAAGGAGAAAATGTTAATGTTGTCATACCGTCCATACCTGTTTATCAGTAGGAAATCGCAATGACAACTTGTTTTAGGATTTAAAAAGCATGTTAAACTGTTACAGCTAGTGTCAGAATAAACAACCATCTTCTTGCCAATCTTACTGTTTTGGCTTTGTCTTGAATGGTTGAAAAAGTAAAATATTATAATATCTAATGTTCCAATATATTTGATGTTGCTCAAATATTAATTTACATGTATACTTTGGTGTTGGAAGTGTTCATTTCCGCTCTTGTGCATACGTTCAAAACACAATGGAAGTAGACATGCCAACTTTTAACATGTTTTAATTGTCACTGACAAATGCATGTATGATTTGACAATTGCTTTAAAATGTAAGCATTTTTGTGTATATACTGGTTGATATTATTGTGTATCTGCTCTTGTTTATAAATAATTTATTTCCAATAAATATAATTTCTCTATAATTTTTTTTGTGTGTTTTATAATTATCAAAAATTATGTATAGGTACCATTTGATGTACTAGTATTCCATGTATTCTCAACCTTGTCATTGGCACGAAAATGTCCCCAATAGAACACTAATTTCTGCCCCCCCCCCCCCACCAAAGTATTTCTGCTAGCCAAATTTTTTTTTGACTGAGAATATCTTCCCCAAAATTGAACCCAGGGTCTAGTCTTCAACACTCTGCTACAGCATTTATCAAATAATTGTTCGCTAATTCCTTCCTGTAAATATTTATAGAAGAGTTGCTGTTATTGGCTGTTACTTTCACAATATTTGAACGAGGCAAAGTAATGTGCATTGGATCAGATTCTTGCGGCTTTGCAATTACCAAAACTACCAACAAATAAATACAAATAAACTACAATTAAATTAAAAAACAAACTGGGAATTATTTCAGTCAGATTGTCTATAGAAGTACAGCTAATTAGAGGCCATCAGGCTTAAACCCCTTATCAATGGAAAACTGCTTTATTCTACTCCCTACTATTTTCCGCACCAGGAACTCTTTGATTGAAATGTGCTTTGTAGTAATTTTGATTGGTTGTCTTTTTTATTTTATGAACAATGGTCATAAAGTTCCAAGCTGACTAATCTGAAAGTTGACATATGAATACCCCATGAATATTCAGCATTTAGTACACCCATCACAACTTGTGCTACAGATAAAGTTGTTTCTGAAAATTTGGTACCAAATGCAGATGGTTTGTTTGACAAACCATTGTTGCCCATTCCCCTTTAATAACCATCATGTGAGATCTTATTTGCTTGCATGTGCTATGCGCTGACACAAAAAACATGAAAATACTGTAGAGTTGTACAGTGTGTGTGTTTTAAGACTGTATTTGTCTGTATCTGTTGAATACATGCTAATACACAAAACATAAATACATGAGAATACTGTCCATTGTATTGTTTGTATTTTCTATAATGTATTTGTCTGTATTTGGTGAATACACACTAATACTCAAAACATAAATACATAAACAATACACACACTAATACACATGGTATACACAGGATATATTTACCTGTATTTATCATGTATTGACAATGTATTAAAGAAGTGCAAATACATATGTATACAGCCGCAAATACAGAAAATGTATTTCCAATTGGTGTATTGCTATGTATCTGTATGTATGTATTAGTATTTACTGTAAATACACCTACAAATAAAGATCTGTATATATCTGTATTTTAGCCATTTCACGCAGTGTTACACAATATTAGTGAAAGGCACAATCGTGCAAAGTGGAGCAAAATAGTGACCTGCAAAGAGTGACCTCCACCCCAGTACTTAGAATCATATTCAGAATATTAAAAACAGAACTCAAGCAACAGCTTTTTTTCGCTACATTTTTATGTAAAATTTCAATTTTATTATCTGACAAATATTTATTTATATTTTGTATTCACATTTCCCTTAATTATTTGGTGCTCATCAACGTTGATCTGTTTCTTTACATACCATTAACAATAGACTCTTCTCGCCCTATTCTGTTATTTTCATCTTCACAGTCCTATATTATAATTATCAGTTATTCTGAATATGGTTATGAATATTGTACATTTTGGATGTAAAAACAGCTTTCAATTATTATATTATATGAAAAATAACATTTATATTAATCGAAAGGTACCAAGAGAAAATAAATATCACGACTTATTGATGAACAGACGAATTGTTTAAATATTACAAAACTATGTTATATTTTGGACTAGGATGATAACTTGTGTTGGGAAAACGACGGAGTAAATTACAGTTTACTGTGCCACCATCCAGAAAGGAAATTTATTCTTATTTATATTACGAATGTTGATTAGGAACATTCACGAGGTATATTACGCTGACCGACAAATTCGGTGTCATTCTATCTGAGCGTATTCTTCTATATTTACAATTATCTGCATGTCACAAGGTAAATTATACGGTGAAGTACTATGGTGTGGTAGAATCGCCAAACGTAATACAGGAATGCAAAGGCCAAAATAAAGTACAGTCACCGACATTGTGGTTGGGTTCTTTACCCCAAAATACACAATATAAATAATGTATTGATATATTGATATATAATCATACACAGTAATGCCAGTGTAGAACCTTGGGATAAAACAGGTACATCCGTAACAAAAATGAACGCACTTCAAGAAACACAAGTATATGTGGTCAGCGAAATATTTAATATAGAATAATCTCAAATAATATTTGTAATGTAAATCATCAAGTTGACCACAAATAATTAAAACAACAATTACATTATCATTTAAACGCAAATAACCATGGTTAATGCCCTAAACATACTCAGTACATAACCGGAAAATACAAGTAAATAACGTTTCGTGCTGTCACTTGTAGACTGTTAACATCAGTCACTGAACCATAACGACGAACGCAGTAACATAGAAATAACAATGTAACGTCAGAGGCTACTTAGCTTTTGTAGTTGACTCAGTTTCATGTACAGTGTTCGTTGAATCACACGATTTAATGTCTTGATGGTGGTTTGACAATCTACTGGGAATTTTGTCTTGATGACGGTTTGACAAACAAGTTGCAGCACGGCTATGGAGACTCGGCGACTTCATTATGTAAAATACTATAGTTGGTAGAAGCACATGTAGTTGACCATGGGGTTTCCAACCCAAAGTATCAGGAACTGGCAACAAACTTCTCATGATGTTAACTGTGACAGACAGCAGGGAGAAGTGATCCCTTTGTTCCACGCCATGTGACAAGTTAATTTATTCAGGAAGGTTTCATTTTCGGATGGGTTAGTCACACCCATTAAAGTGTTAAATACAGCGCCATCTCTGGCCAAACTAATTAAACTTAATTAAACTGTAAAAATATACACTCCAACAATTAAAGTTAAGTTATTGAGACTTTGTGACTTTGTGACACTACATATATACACAAACACCCTAAAATGCGGTTTAAAATAATGAAACGAAAATACAAAAAAAAGAATAATCATTTTTAGTCACTGATCACATCTGTTCTGTCTGATTGGCTCTTGAATATGCTAGTTGTTTACGTGTCGATATATCGTGGTAATCTTAACTATTGAGGAAACTCCCAGAGCGCAGTGCACAGTGAAAATCGCGCCCTCTTGTGTTGAAGAGTTTTTTTGGACGTAGATGTATGCGACCAATAATCAAGCTCCGAGTTCGAAACGCTGGAATGTCTACAAAAATAATTGTACGAGACACTTTGAATGCTTTTAAAGTGGTTTAACGCAAATTTAAAAACATTAAATATGAAATAAACTAGTACATGGATATGTGTGTTGACTTTCTATTTCATAGTCATCACAAACACAGCTTGCAGGTGTTCAGATAACTTGTGATGAATGTATACAAAATTAAACGTGATGGCACTAAATGGCAATAGAATTGCTCCAGTGTGTTGCAGAAAACGATGGTAAATTCATCAACATGAAAACCATGTCTACGCTGCATTTCGGACCCTGGTTATGCCAGCTTGTATTCCTTTAGTCTTTGTGCACTGGTGCATACACGTAATTGGTTAGAGCTGTATGGCGCCCTCACTGTTGGTGATGTCAATTACTTTTGTTGGCTGTATACCGACCTCTTTCGCGGGAACCTTTGTTGTGAGTGTGATGCAGTGTCGCTATTGTCGCACCTGTACTACTGTGCGCTGTACTCTTTTCTTGGATATGTAATTGATTAGAGGTTGATATAGAGAGTAGTTTTTATGACATTTTTATGAGCATTACTTGTGTTGTAATTTACTGTGTATTACGGAATGAGGTAGTTGTTTTTAGGGTGTACAGGGCTGAGAGCGAAAGGGCGCGCTCTCTCTCTCCTGGCGCCGAGCGGTTAACGTCACTGGGTACATTAACAGCAAGCTATAATTCTTTGAAGAAAAGTGAAAGAAGTGGGAAGCGGAACGTGGAACACTGTTGTTACGGTGCTTCGTTGGAAGGCTAGACCCCGGGCTAGACCAACCCGTGACCAAACTTTTGTCAAAGCTGGTAGGTGAACTATTACTGTTCGGAAAAGGGCCCCGAAGCAACTTTGATTGCAATCGAACGTTGAACAATTATCACGTGAACTTTTATCGCGTCAAAACTTTGTGATCTATATCATTGTATCTTTTTGTGGGTAGTGAGAGCACTTTTCCCGTCTTATGTAGTTTTTTGTGCGTGGCCGCTGAGATTGCGTCATTTCCCCGTAGCACGCGTGGTAAATTTTCCTAATTTTTTTCCTGTGCGTTATCTGGGCCGTTTTGACCGCCGCTTGTGGTTGTTATCAAAGGTAGTTTTCTACCACTTGCGCATTTCGTATTAGGCCTTTGCACTGTGTTGTTTCGGCTGTTTTTTTTGGCGAGATTCGTTTTGGTCACTCTTTTGAGAAATCACAGCGAGTTTCCTTGTTTGGCAGCGTGTTTGGGCAGCGACGCACTCTCTTTGGTAGATTAGTTAAGCTATCTAGATAGTCGCATTTTGTGATTAGTACCGTGAGGTGATTTTACTGATTTTATTGTGACGTGCGTTTTGATCATTGTATTTACCCCGCCTTGTTTGTGTGCGTTTTTGGATATACGCATGTGTTTAATACCGAGTTGGTTATTTAGTATTTACTGTTTGGACGTTGTTAGTTTTTTTATCTACACTCCCTGCTTATTGCATAGCGTGGGAACTGGTGTGGGCAGTATTTATTGCTTTGTTTGGGGTATTTTATTTGTATAGCAGTGAGACATTTTACTGTGTTTAGCATGAGTGTTAGGTACTGTCAGGTTAATTTGGTTAATCACTAGGCGTGTTTCTGGCAGGTTAATTCTATGTAATTCTATGTAATTTTCCAGGTCCTGTCAGGTTAATAATGTATACCACTTAATAGTAGGCTTTACTTCATTGTGTTATATGGCGAGGTTTATATTGACGTTATTGCATCAATTCGCCAGTATACGTGTCTCTGTTTATAACTGAAATATATGTGTTGGCTGAATTTTTGGGTTGACTGACTCATTCCCTGACTGTATGTACATACCAACTTCTCTACTCTGGACCCTCAAGTCTTCCTTGGTACGCGAGACAGCCCCTGTGATTGTGAGGATGAGGACTACTAGCGGTATCCTGCGAAGATTATTTAGACTGGTGAACGGAAGTTTCATCATCTGCCTCGCCCCGTCAGAGTCCCATGAACCCCGGACAGCGGGGGTGGCAAATTGGCGCCCAAACGTGTTGGCTCGGTTGGTAATTGGACAACAAACTTGGTGTTTGTACATGTAGATTGCTTGTCAGTTACATTGGAGCAAGAGTGGAGCAGAAACCGTCCAGTGTTGGTTTACAGTCAAGGGTGATCAGTCATTATTCAGTTGTGACATTGGGTTCACTTTGTCCTTGTGGTGGAGTAGTTCATTAATTTGAATACTCTTGTGGTGACTTTTGTCTTTTTTTGGTTATTGGTGTATATTGGTGAATATGGCAGAGGGTGGTTCTTTTTTGGATACACCAGCGCAGGGTGGAACAGCACCATCACCTGCATCGGGTAGTCCGGAATGTACCGAGATGTACAGGCGATTCCTTGATGAGAGCGAGGCCGCTGAGCTGCGTGAGAGAGCTTGCAGATTGGTAGACAAGGAGCTTCAACAGAGACAAACTAACGAGTTTCTCGAGGAGGAAATGCGCAAGAAACGTGAATGATGCTGTCGTGAGATGGGTAGTCCGCATCATGCCCTGAGGAAAAGCATCGTTGACCGCCCTGTCGCACAGACACTGAAAAGCGCAACACCACCTGCAAATGACATTGAAGGGGGAGAACAAATTCGAAATGTCGTTGGCCCATGGGCATACGCAAGACCTCATGTGCCTACATTCTCTAACAGTGACCAACACAAGGGGGATGTGGCCTCTTAGACAATGGAAGTATGTTATTGGTTGCCTGAGGAAAGCACGCTGAATACCGTCATGAAGGCGTCGTCAAAGGGTGACACAGCAGAATTGTTTATGAATATGGGCGAAGATGCGCACATTGATGACATCATTTCGACATTGGAAATCCCCTATGGCGAGGTGGATAGTGGTTTGATGCTCCTAGAGAGGTTTTACAAAGACAGTTGGCAGAAGGAAGGTGAAGGTATAAAGGACTAAAGCATGCGCTTGCAACTGGCGCTCAATACAGACAAAGAGCGGGGAGGCATAGCCTCCACTGAGGTAGACCAGACATTGAGAACTGTTTTCTGGCGTAATCTGCACAATAGATATGTAAATAGCGCAATGCAACACAAGTTTGAAAACATCTCGACCTTTCAACAACTATGGCGCGAGACTCGCAAGGCTGAGCATGATGAGCAGGAATGGTCTGACAGGACGAGGAGTAACAAGACTGCCGCTGTCAAGGGTCATGTATCACTGGCTAGAGATGATCGTGATGATGATAGGCAACGTGATGATGCAAGCTGATGTCATAGAACTGATGAAGGAGAGATTAATAGTCAAAGATGCGACGATGCCGGTGTCTGGTGAGGGTGCCCAAGCTTTCGAACCTGCACCCCATGACAAGACATGCAATGGCCCCCTGATCAGTGTTATGTTTGCGGTGAGTTGGGCCACATGGCCAAGAAGTGTCCAACCATATTCAAGGAGGTCACCTGCTACATCTGTGGCAAGCCAGGACACATCTCACCCAAGTGTCCCACGGCTACTGCGAAAGACAGGAAGTCTGGCAATGATGGTTCATCAAGGTCCAGTAATCGGTGTCACACAGTTAAACATTGTCGAAGGAGGCGCGAACGGAAGAAACCACCAGCTCAAAAACACACCAATAAGGGCAACAGTCAACCTCAGACAAATGAAGATCTTTCCCCTGAAGGTGATGACAGATGATGTGATGTACTTGCGTCGAAACAGGGCCGAAAAACACTCTTAATGGCGAACAGTGTATGGGATCGTTTGGTTGGATCAAACCGTGAGGGTTCCGTTTTTATCAGAGGAATCAAATGTGCTTGTTTACTGGACACGGGTTCACAGGTCACGTCTGTAGGCAATGCATTCTACCGTAAACACCTTGAAGACATTAAAGTGAAGCCCCTTGACGATTCCTTTGTCTTCATGGAAGCTATGGTGAGAGATTGCCTTATGTAGGTTATATTGAAGTCCCCCTGTTTTTTCCTCGCTTGATGTTCAATGAAGAGCGGACTATCACACATTGGTGTTGGTGGCGGCTGACAATAAATACAATAGGATAATGTCCATGCGGATGTCACAATTGGGAAGAGAAACCTGTCGCGCTCTCAGTCAGAGACAAGTTTGTTAGTCCTACTGGTCATATTGGTGAGGTTAAGGCTATGTGCAAGACGCTGCTTATGGTGCGACGCGATAAGAGCGGCATAGGTGTGTACCACCTGCCCGTTATAAAGAACTGAGACAGGTGTTGCAAGGAATGATTGACAGTGGTGTTATACGAAGGTCGCACAGTCCCTGGGCGGCTCCAATTGTGATGGTGACTAAGAAGGATGGAAGCACGTGACTGTGCATAGACTATCAGAAGTTGAATGCACACACTGTCAGAAATGCATATGCTCTACCACGCACTGAAGAGTGTTTTAATGCTTTGAATGGAGTGACGTTGTTCAGTACGTTAGACATGAAGTCTGGCTACTGGCAAGTGGTCATGAACGACAGAGATGTTGAGAAGACTGCATTCAGCACACCAGTTGGTCACTTTGAGTGCCTCAGGCTCTCCATGGCAACCAGCACCAGTGAGTTTCAGCGGATTATGGAGAAGTGTTTGGAAGGAATTAACTACGAGACCTGTGTAGTCTACCAAGCTGACATTGTGGTGTACTCGGATACCTTTGAGGAACACTTGCACAGACTTCAACAGGTGTTCCAGCGGCTAGAAAAGGCAGGTTTAAAGCTTAAGGCTAAGAAATGCAAATGCTTTCAGGAGAAGATCAATTATCTTGACCACGTTGTGATGAAGGATGGCATACAGACAGACCCAAGAAAGACAGAAGCCCTGAGGGCCTGGCCAGTGTCTACCAACGTCAAAGAGGTGACGACGTTTCTTGGTGTAGCAGGATATTACCCTCGCTTCGTTGAGGGCTATTCGAAAATCGCTAAGCCACTCAATGAGTTGATCACAGGGTTGTATGAGATAACTGGTGGAGGGAGTAAGAAGAGACTGGTGCCTGAAAGTCAGCGGCCAAGGTTTGAGTGGATTCCAGAATGCCAACTGGTGTTCAAAACTTTGGTTGAGCCGCTGATGACCCCACCGGTCCTGGCATATCCTGACTACAGCAGGCCCTTTGAGCTTCACACAGATGCGAGTTTGTTGGATCTGAGTGCAGCCTTGTATCAGAATGAAGGAGAGCAAATGAGGGTTGTAGCGTATGCGAGCCGAAGACTGGCCAAGAGTGAGCGCAACTATCCAACTCACAAGCTTGAGTTTTTGGCGCTGAAGTGGGCTGTCACAGAAAAGTTTAGCGACTACCTGTATGGCAACAAATTTGTTGTGGTGACAGACAACAACCCGCTCACATATGTTATGACGAGTGCAAAATTGGATGTGACCGGACACCGATGGCTTGCTGCATTATCCCAATATCACTTTGAATTGCAGTATAGACCTGGTAAACCGAGCAGTGATGCAGACGGTTTGTCTCGTAGGCCACAACAAGGATATACTACGGATGACACTGGTTGTGGTGGCTGGCTTGATTGAAACCCCCCTGGTGCAAGGAAGTGCAAGACTATGCGAAAGGAGACTGTTGCAGCCATAAGCAGTGCTCAACATACCTCAACCATGCCTGCAGTGGAACTACTGGGAGTGACTGCTGGAAGAACCTGAGAAATGGGTGCATGGTCCAGCGCTTTCCACTGTCACCATGGATGAATAGAGGGAACTACAGCGGAAGGATTTGGTGATTGGTAGACTGTGTTGGTATGTTGGAAGATCCCACAGACCCTCTCGACAGGGGAGAAGCGGTGAGATTGATGAGGTTAGGTTGGTGCTAAGAGAATGGAATCGCTTACGCTTGAAAACGGTGTTTTGCATAGAGTGTGAACAGATACAGAAGGAAAGGAGTGCCATCAGCTGGTTCTGCCTGAAGCATACCATGGTACAGCCATGGAGGCGCTTCATGGTGACATGGGGCACCCTGGCAAGGAGAGAACACTTGACTTGTTGCGGTGGAGGTTTAATTGGCCCAGGATCCAACATGATGTAGATGCAAAGTGCAGACCTTCCATAACCTGTAAGCGTTATGGATTGAAGGTGAAGGAAGCGGTCTTACAGCCCGGTGATAGAGTGCTGGTCCGTAATGTCAATATACGAGGAAAGCACAAGATAGCTGATCGATGGGAAAAGGAACCCTATGTTGTGATTCGTCGCATGAATCCTGATGCGCCTGTTTATGAATTGAGACACTGGAGAAGAGTGCTGCACAGGAATCTACTCCTTCCATGTAGCATATATATGCCTTACCCTAATAGACCAATGAGGGAAAGGGCTAAAAAGGTATAATGACGACTAGGTGCAAGGACCAGGGCCAGATGCCCTCAAAGCAGCTCAGAGTCTGAATCGAAACCGGAATGGACGAGTGCAAGTTCTGATGGTGGGCTTGTCTATTGGGTTGAATGTCCAGAGCAAAGCCAAGTCCCTACTGAATCCAGGGTAGCTGAACTAGTGGTGATCAGCCCTGTGGAAACTGGTCTGTGCGTGGAGCCTGAAGCAGCTGAGGTGCATGATGATGATCTGAATGAGCGCCACAGTGGTTTGGCAAGTGAGGTTCCGACTGTTGATGATGCCCATCACAGTCCAGGAGTAATTAGTGAGCAGCAGGAGAGGTCAGAGCTTGCCGATAAATGTGCGTCAGGTGCTGTGTCAGAAGTGGCAGGTGTTAGGAGATCTGCAAGTGAGCGTAGACCCCACGGTCAGATATGGCTATGATTGTTCAAGTAGGTTTTGGTCGGGCATGTGTGACCCTTGTGACTTACCGGAGTTGTTTGCCAAGGCGAAGAGGTGACTTGAGATGAAGGCTGGTGAGGCAGATGCCATCTGTGGTGAGATGACTCGTCTGAGGGAGATGTTTGCAATCAGCCATTAGATCCCATAGAGACGCTCTGCTATCCCAGTTTCTTTCTTTCTTCCATCATTGGTAGTTTTATATTTCACTCCCAAATATGGTTCAAAGTTCGCAATGTAAGACGTTGTCGAGTCGCACACCTGCCATATTTTGAAGCCATCACGGTCGGGTTTGTGGGGCAATCTCTGCTTAAACATGGACCTTCCCTTGAATCTCACCATACCCTCGTCAATTGAAATTTCCTGTCCCATCTGATAATATCGCCGACAATTTTCGAGTACGGGTTTCAGCCATGGGTTGATTATATACAACGGGTCGGCCTCTGATAGTTGACGACGGCGTTCAATGTCATGATCCCGCCGTGGGTCATTTACTGGATCAGCTAAATGAAAATAACGCTTTAGCATTTGAAATCTGGCCCAAGTCATTACTGATGCAATTCCCATGTTCTGCAGAAAGGGGTCACGCGACCAATAATCGTCAATTGCAGATTTGTGATCAACACCCATACATATCATCACACCAAAGAATGCTTGCATTTCAGTGAAATTTGTATTATGCCAGCGGGCATTTAATTTCTTTGCAATGTATTTTTGATGATATTTGGCGTATTTATTAGTCTCGGTGGAAGCCAGTTCTATCAGTTCTAGTAGGATAAATTTGTATTTTTTTTAATAGTGTTTTGACTGTTAAAAAAAACAAAAAAAAACAAAAACAAAAAAAAGGGATAAATTTGTAGAAATATTCCACCTCACGAGCATAGGAAGGCAGTTCGAAAGTTGGTCCAGGTTCGTGTTCAAAAACTGGAATGGTAAATATATCGCAGTCTTCCTCCGTGGCCATTCTCCATTCACCAGTGCCGGAGGCAACATAATCGAATGTAGCACCAATTTCTGTGTCTGATTCAATTTCAATGTCACTATCGAGTACAGGTGGGTAACGTTGCTCCAAAAAATCGTCATTTTCAGCACGATCTTCATCTGTATTGTCGTCATTTGTCATCTGGTATTTTGTGGCGTAGCTCACCCGTTTTTTTCGTCCAATACATGTTCATCATCACGTTTGTCCATTGGCGATGCGTGTGCATACACAACACGTTTTTAATAGTTTGTTTTTCGAAAAAACTCGCAAGTGTTGATTGTTCTGTATTGCATACAGTTTCTTGAACCATTTCTTTGGTGACATCGACGTTTTGTTGCGTGCTCGCTGGTTCGATATGTCCAGGCCCCTGCTTTTCTGTGTTGGCAGTTGTGGCGGATGTCGACGGTTCCAATTCTCAAACATTGTCTTGCAAGAATTGTATCACATCTTCGACGACACGTTGTATTTCAGCGTTACCAACTCCAGTTTCTTCAGCATCTGCTTTGTCCTGGTTTGCCCCTTAGTTTGCCCCCACAGTCCTTCAAGCTTTCTTCTGTAATCGCATGTTCATTGACAGAGAAGACGTTTGTCCTTTTACTTTTTACACCTTTTCTTGAGTGGACTATTATCACTGGTTTTCGTGGTACGTTCGGCTGGTAACTCACCGACGTCAAATGTTTCCTTTGCTTTGGATTTCTTTCTTTTCCCACGCTTTGCTGGTGAAAAATCTTTCGTGTCAATGTCAAACTTATCACTCCCCGTGCCACTGCCAGATTGACGCGTTTTCTTCAGTTTTCCTTCTTGCCTTCATAAAACACTTCCTATCTTAATAGGACGGCATATTAACGTACGTGTCGGAAAGTAAGCATACTGTGAGTCTGGGCTTTATCTCACTTTCTTCGACCATATTTATACTGAACGACCAGATATCCACAAGACCGCATCTCTCCACAATTTGAATATTTATTGTTATGTAAATAAATATATTATTTTTTCGAACACGGATTGGTTACAATTTGCATACACATAGAATTGCATATGCTAGCTCGGACGGTGAAATCACGTGGACTTGAATATTTCCCACCAGCTGTCCCGGTCATTTTACTTTAGTGATTGCCGACATTCCAAGCTCAGTTGTTTGAATCCGTCATGCTACTCAAGTGCCGGGACTATTCGCCAAGCTGGTCAAAATACATTACTACCGTTATAATCGTGAATCATGTCGTTCAAATACGGTTGTAATGCTGCAGTTTGCAATGTGGTCAAGGCGTTTTTTTTACGTCGTCGCAAAGGTCGCGTTGTGACGGTAAAATAGTGAAATGAGAAGACAAGAGTATAAAATTACATTCTTTATTACTTGGTTAATTTATTTGACTTGACAGAATCAAAAACAAATTCTCTCCCCCCATAATTTTGCAAGTGTAAAATATCAAGTTCCGTACATCGTATTATAAACGCTTGACCGTCTGAGCAACCTAAATAGCAGGCCGTTTTCAACGACATAACCAGTTAGCTAGCTGGAGTGGTCAATTCTAGCATACCCATATTGACGGCGGTTTTTCACCGACTTGACCGGAAAAGGGTTAAGCAAGTCACCAAAATGGATGATACAAGATTCAGTTTGACTGTTATGTCGCAGGCTGAGAAGGCGGAGTTTGCCAATGCTGCTGAGATCGCTGCCACAGGCAATAGAGATATGATTAAAAGGCTCACGCCTTCGGGATCAGAGGCTGGAGATAGCGGACCTGAAGAGGACCCTGGCATCGTGTCCCAGCTGTAAACCTACTCCTTTTCCAGGGCCTCTTCGAGACATGCTTTCGGAGCAAGAGAGGAGAAAAGTCATGCCGTGCTGGTTTTGTGGTGAACTTGGCCACGGTAAGAGGAGCTGCAACAAGATGAAGAAACTGCCTACAGTTCCTGACAGGCAGATGACTGAGGAAGAGAAGGAGGAGGAGGAGAAGAAGAATAAAGTTGGTGGACCAATGCAGGATTCCCTATGGCTAGCCATGCGTAGGTGTATGTCTGTCCCTGTTACAATTGCTGGTTCTCGGGGACTCTTCTTGGTTGATACTGGGGCTACTGATTTTGCCATCTCTACCACTATGTAGAATGACATGGTGCCACACTTTAGTCCACCACTGAAGTCCATCCCATTTAGTTGTAGTGTCTGGGCGGCCAATTCTACTCTCATAAAAGTTAATGGGTCTGGCTACTTCTCTATTGAAGGTGTGATTGGCACGTCGCTGCTGTGTGAATTCAACTGCATAGTTGACTTCGGTGCCAATGTCTTGCGTATCAACAGGACTGTTGTGCGTGCAGAGGTTGGAGAGAAGGGTCAGCAGGCAACATCGTCACGTTGAATTTGGTCGGAGCAGTCTATTGGCATTGGAGCAGCATCTTTTAGATGTTTTTTTATACTCATATATATATATATATATATATCCCTCAATCATATGTTTCGTTAGTTTCGGGAGGACATGTGCCTCCGGCTCTGTGTTTCTTTCTGCCTTCGTGTGGAATGCCTTATACACGTCCTCTGGAAATAAACAAACTAGCGTTGTTGTAACTTCATGGTTTGTCTGTCAGTTTTTTCATTGCTCGCATACCCCTGGGTGTGTAGGCAGCTAGTATGGTGTGTGTCTGTCTATATGTGTATATGTGGGCTCTGAAGGACGATACCCAAAGTCTGAAGGACGATACCCGAAGTCTGAAGGACGATGCCCGAAGTCTGAAGGACGATACCCGAAGTCTGATGGTTGCAGCCCAAAGTTTGTTGGGCAATGTCTGCACTTTGTGTGAGTGGCTTACTCGGTCAGGGATGACCTGGGTTTGAAGAGGGAGGGTGTAACCCATGTTTACGCTGCATTTCGGCCCCTGGTTATGCCAGTTTGTATTCCCTTAGTCTTTGTGCACTGGTGCATACACGTAATTGGTTAGATCTGTATGGCGCCCTCACTGTTGGTGGTGTCAATTACTTTTGTTGGCTGTATACCGACCTCTTTCGCAGGAACCGTTGTTGTGGACGGCTAGACCAACCCGTGACCACACTTTTGTCAAAGCTGGTAGGTGAACTATTACTGTTCGGAAAGGGGCCCGAAGCAACTTTGATTGCAATCGAATGTTGAACAATTATCATGTGAACTTTTATCGCGTCAAAACTTTGTGATCTATATAATTGTAGATTTGTGTGGGTAGTGAGAGCACTTTTTCCCGTCTTATGTAGTTTTTATGTGATTTTATTTTTCCAGTGACAAGGTGCCACATGGTTGTATCCGGTGGCCTTAAGCATTACCTCCTCGGCGGCCGATCAACAGTCCCTATCCACTTAAATAAGGGAGAGAAAATGTGTTCGACTGTGCATCTTATGAGAGGGTCGGTTCCCTCTGGTATACGCGCATGGGTTGGTAAGAGGTGAGTCAAAACCCATGGCGGAGACCGGACACAAGGGTAAATTTGTTACAGTTGTACCATTTTTGCACGACGAACCCTGGCTGGCTGAAAGTAAGGAGGAGGTGCAACATGTGCCCTGACCCGAAAGCCCTGCCCCAAAATCGGGGGCTTGGCTGCCAGCATCCCCATTGGCATGCAGTGCCTGAGACCCCAGAGGAGACCAGGTGCAACTAGCCTGAGCCTAGGCCTCGCCCAAATTAGCGGCCGCGGCTGGGAACGGGGGCTTCCTCAGAAGAGCTCACCAGGGGGCTGTAGTGGAGACTGCTCGCTCCAACTGCATCTGATCTACCCGGCCTTCCAGGGACGCAATTGCCCTGACAGCCCTCAACTTGGCGGCAAACCCGGTGCCATGTGAGGAAGAGTCCACAAAGGGACCCATAACACAGAGGAAAGCCACCAGGGGCACAGCCTCGCTGTAGCCGGTAAAATCGGGTAAACCACCGCCTAAAAAAATCAGACTGTGAAGATGCCCTCCATTCAGTGGGGGGTGACCGAGAAAAAATATCGGTACCTCCACAATCGGGTCTCCTACTCGACATCTCGGTACACGAAGCACCGGTAGCTGAGCGTGAGGACTTTCCACTCATGCCAAACACGCAACTCACTTTAACTGTTTTTTTTTACTGGATGCGCGATATTGCTGTGAAAATACGAGTGAAGCGGTCAGTCTCAGTGATTTGATCTGAAAAAAAATCTTAGACCTGAGAACTCAAGTGAAAAACACACGCTTTCAAGGCAAAAAAACCCGAACCCCGAACACAGCAAAAGTATTTCTCGGATGCGGGTTCTATGCTGGTAAATTCTGAATATAACCACTGCACAGTTGACTCGGAAAACGAGGAGACCAAAAAAACGGTAGCGAACCCTGCTGCTGTGATTACCTCTATTCATTTCTAAATATACAAATCAAGCATAAACTGAAGACGACATGTGTGAGGGAAGCAAATTACAGTAGGAAAAAGGGACATATCGAAACCAACAAGTGATTAAGCCACAACGCCCGGGTTTTATTGAAAAAAAAGTTTACACACAAAGGGGAGAACGACACGAGAGTAAAAATCACAAGAAAAACTTATCCTACCCGCTACAATGTCGGATGCCAAGCAGTGGCCACAACCCAAACAGAAATTCAACAGGAAAAAAGCAGGCGATCCAGGCAGAGACGCTAGACTTGATCTACACTCGATGCAGAGTGAGTATCCAGCTCTAATGACGCCGCAATATGGGCTCGCTCACGTCGTTCGTGACATAAGGGAAAATAATTCTGTCTAAAAGATTGTATCTCTCAGTCATTGGCAGAATCGCTGATTAATGCCTACAGTTCAAAATAGTCTTTTTGACTGACCGAAGTCTATGATGGGTATTTGAACGTAGTGAATTATCTAGTCTACATACAGCAACACAGTCCTCTGTTGAACACTAAACTGAATGACCTGTCACTGTGGTAGTATACACAACAAGAATTGTACAATCGGTGATGCCCAGCAGTTCGGTATGTGTCCATACACCTACACTCAAAGTAGCACAGTTCACTGCAACGAAACTGTTGGCACCAAATGAAAATTTGGGCAAAGCTTCCCCTGTATTCTTTAGTTTCTCGCTTTTTGTTACAGTTAATACACAATACAGAAAGACGACTGCATATCCGTTCAACAAATCAGGTTCACCACAATAATTCAATGTCACAATCGGCACAGATGCAGCTACAATATTCGTACACGAATCGATGTGAGAAGAGTCGTCAGTTGACTCGGACACAAATAGTACTCACAGTTGATTCTGTCGTCGATCGGTGGTCTAAAGTTCAACATCCGCTTATGCCATGGGCGCCGCCAGCTTGTTTCACTGTCTATATCTCTTGATTCACGTGAGCGAGATCTGCATTTACATCAGTGTACGTGTTCATGTCCAACAGTTCCGATTTCAGAAATTGACTCCACAAATGGTAATTCTGGTCAGATTCACAAAAGACTAGCACGGACGGGGTCACTGACTTCTCTACTGTTGACAAACGTCACTCTCGCTGAGATTCAAACTATATTTACTCCCACTCACTTTCTCTTGAGTGTCCTGAACTGCATTCAAACCATGGGGGCTTGGATCCTCGGCTCTCTCTTCTTGGCTACCTAAGCTGGTGAAGGACTTTTCACACGACCACAAACTCTACCAAATTACATCAATGGCCCACAAGTTTAACTCGAATGGTCAACAACAATTAACAACACATGCAAAATAGAAAATAAATATTGCTATCCACAAATCAACAAAACTACAGCATCTCACTGTCAAACACAGCAGACCACCTAGCTTACTACATGGAAATTCTCCTTCCAAGACTCAACACATATATCAACAAGTAACCTGTAGAATGCTGTGTGGGTAATATTTTTATATTGATTTTTGTTGCATTTGCAGCAAATAGTTACCAAACAATGAGAAAACTATAGGATTGAATATGCCTCTCAGCTGGCTTCACATGTATAGTTCAAGACTGCCTAACCGGTGCTTACACCAGAATTTAGTTACAGCACCTATCACCTGGACAGTCTATGGTTACAGCTTCATGTTCCGAGTAATCGCAAGAAATTGACATACTGTAACAATAGAAAATAAAAGACTGGCACTCCCATGCAATTAGTAGCAAGTGGAATTCCTGGGAGTGATACATAGATTTTGATGTCACTGATGTAGGCATTGAATAACTTTAAGCTGGAGTTGGCATAAAGACGTTTATTTAATTAAGGAAGTATTCCACATTATTACATATATATGTACAGCAGTTTAATTTGATTCGTTCCAGAAATCAAAATCGGTATTTCCACACCCCATATGCAAATGAGGCATGAGAGCAAATAAAGTAGTCCGCTCAGGAGTAGGGTTTTTTCGAAATATAGCAGAAATAAACAATATTTAGAAGTACGATATTTTAACCTTGGGTACATGAATATACTTGCCGGGTGAAATGAAATGTGAACAACAGTAATGGTACTTCTAAGCAGTCACATATTTTGACTAAAACTAGTTTGCATATCACCCATGCAATGATGTTTTTGGTATTTTCACGGTTAATATGCAAATGAACATGGTATTGGCGATCCGCTCCACTAGGAATGCCCTTAAAATCACTTTATTTGTGTGTGTGTGTCTCTGTGTGTGTGATTTCTAGTGTTTTCACGTATTAATTCTTCTGTGATTTTTTTGGCTTGGTTGATTTCGCTCAAACCCAGCAGGTAGGTTACACATTCACCCTAGTTATTAACAAAATCGGAGGAAAATGTCCACCGTTACCATGGCAACAGCCAAAAACTGATTTTGGGACTACAAATTGTGGATACAACACCTCAGATCTAGCTCATTTTACTCAGCTTGAGTGTGGGCACAAAGTTACTACTAAGTATTTGTAAAATCTGAAAACAACTTCTGACCACCGTATCCATGGAAACAAATGCTGCCTCCAATATATGAAATACTATAGCAACACGTTGGAAATAATACATTTAACAGCAGAATATGTCCCAGCAATGAAATAAAATGACTTCTAACGACTGAATGTTTGTTTGCACGGTTTTAGTTATAAACTAACATTAGTTTCACTTTCATGTCCTACCATGGCAACAGCCGAAAACATATTGCTACCGGCTTGTTAATGGTTAAAGGGCCGGGCGAACTCTCGACCCCTATTGTATATTTCTTTTATTATCACAGAAACATACCGAGCGCCTGTGATTTCTGCTGGCTATGTTGCGATGTTACCCAGTTCCAAATACAGATTACTGACGCCAAATGAGCAACATTTTAACCAGTAATCAAGATTCATTCAATCCACAGTAAACAAGCAACATCACAAGCGAAATTGTAGCGTGCAGCTCAGTGACGACCGCTGACGACGTAAGTCATCCCATCAGTGGAGTACCGCGGTAGCACGGCATGATTACCTTCACAATTGAATTCAAACGAATCACGTGGTGTGCCGTTCTCCTTCAAACCCGGAATTCGATCAATAGGGGAGTTTCAGAAAAATAACGACATCGAAAATCATGCAAATTCAACATTTTCAAATCAGTATACTAAAACAGAAATGCTCAGCGATGCAAAAAAAGAATAGATATTACTTTTCAGTATACACATCTCTGTTGATACTATCCCTCACATATTCTACTTCAAATTATTCCTGTGTAAAATGGACGAGCCTCTTTTCTTGTTGGCATTCAGAGTAAAATCACGTGACAGGCTGTTAAAAATTGGCTGTTGCATACCCTTTCGCCGGTCTGGAAAATGTGATAAATTAGCTCTCATTCAAGCATCAATGCAGATTTCCCAGTGGGAGTGAAACTATTCGACTCTGCCATTAAAACATAGGGATGTTTCAGCAAAAAACGAATAACCCTGGAGTGCACACAACACACTGAATTTCGGAACAAATCTTGCATTATTTACAGCAGCAGAATACCACAGAAATATCAGACGAAACATGGAAACACTATATATTGTATTTCGGCCTGAACCCTCTAGTGCAACTCCAGGAATTCCCCCATATGTGCATCCATTTTCCACCTTGGTATCTCCCACCCCTGAAAACAACCCCTCTAAGAACAATTGCGAACACGTGATTTCAAAATTGCATCATACACAGGAGTCTAAGGTCATGACCCATTTGGGTCTGTTGTTTTGCAAATCTTTTACAGGGTGTTGGCGACTAGACGTATTTTCCTTTCAAGATCATCTGGAAGCACTGGTCAAGTATGTTATTTTAGTCCAGAGAGTGGTATTGTAGACGCCGTATTAAGGTATGATTATTCATTAACATACATACAGGTATTGTGAGGCACTCAATCCGTAATGTAGACAAATCCTTGACAAAATGAAACTGCTGGACTATATACTTACGTCACACACTCTCCGTAATTGCTCACTTAACAACACACGGGTCAGCATTTGCGTGTTTTGCGTGTTATTTACTTGGAATCTTAGTGGATTTTGCAGTGCATATTTCTTTGTGTATATACCCTTTTATTTGATTAGTCGTGAAATTTGGTTTATCTGATGCCTGTGTTAGTCCGTGTTTTATTACCATCTCCGTCCATTTGTCATAGAAATAAATATGAACGATTATCACATATTATTTTAGTGTATTGAAAAAAATAGTACACGAGACATATAATTTATTAATGATATCATTTGAGACATCAATTCACATATTTTAAATTGTACCCAGGAAATAACAAATATGTGACCAGTTCACGTAAGTACGTATAAACTGTCAGTACTCTCCAAATTACAAACTAAATAATTTCTTGGCCGCTTAATTGGCCAATAACTAATCTATCATTAACTTACAAATACCAAATGCAAGATATAGTGAAAGTATGAATACACCGGAAGAAAATATTGTGCCTGTTCACACTCCAACGGTCGCCTGGTAAATATGCAAATACATGTGATACGCATTTACGAACCAAGATAGTTACTGCCCAGCCAATTACGTTTTTTTTCACCAGACGCAATTTAACCAAGCATAAAAAAACAAATTGCGACAGCTTGGGTCTTTCATGCTGTATCTTAAGAAAAAGCGAGATGGGAGTAAAAATCCCGTAATTTTACTACAGAATTTACGAGTCCTGGTAATTCACCTCCGTTTGTGAGCTCTGCCAACAACAGTCAAAGGAATTATATAAAGAAGCATGCTACGACACAAAAGTCTTATAATATTAGCTACCTGTGAATATAATACTTGGACGTATTCACTGAGCGAGAAGACACCAAACAATGGTAATAATGCTGGCTCACAATGCCTCTATTTTGGGGCAGTATGTTAAATATCTAATCACTTCTTTATTTTAGCTCATTTAATTATCTTCGTTAATTTTCACTATAATGAGTCTACTTTAAAGAAAATAATGACGTTTTATTTCCCAGAACATGGCGGCTTTACGGAGAAGTTGGTCACGTGACCTTGAAATACTTGATTTCCTGTACATGTGCTGTCCTACGGTATTGTTGTCGGACTATGCAACCTAAAATGCAATGCTAATGCAATTAATAAAAAAACGTGTTTGGGTGAAATAAACGTATTCTACCATAGTAGTGTTCTGCATGTCGCAGCTACAATACAATGCTTGTTAGTTATCTGTATTCACGCACACACCTCTAATGATTCAGTTAGGAATGTAATGTCACCCGTTTGGGTCATTCGTTTTGCAATTATTTTACAGGGTGTTGGCGACGAGACATATATTTCCATTTTAAGGTTATTTGGAAGTACTGGACAAGTATATTATTTTAGTTGCGGAAGTATAACATGCACTGTTTAGTAATCCACTACTTAGACACACCGGTCAGCATTTGTGTGTTAGTTTATAGCACGTTTTTTACTTGGAATTTTAGTTGATTTCGCTGTGCATATTTTTGTTTTTATTTTTTTATTTAATTAGTCGAGAAATTTGTTTATTCCAGATGCCTGTGTTAGTTTGTGTCTTAGTAACACCTCCGCCCATTTTTCATAGAAGTAAATATAAACGACAATCATATTATTTTGGTGAAAACAATTGTACACTTGACATGACATGACCTATGCGACTGTGCGTGATCAAGTGAGAATACTGGTCTAGACTATTCAGATCTTGTTAAACTATTCTATTGTTGTACTTAGTTCAAAAGTTGAGTCTTATATTAATTACCATTGTTCAGAACTGTAAAGTATGACACACTAAGGACTAGTTTGGTCAACACAAGTCAATACATAAGTTGTACTATGCTGGTTGTAGCCACAATCTGATTAGAATCTGATGTAGTGTACGGGCTTTAATTATTTTGGCTATAAACTTAATTTTATTTTTTTATTACTTTTGTTATTAATGCCTTTTTATTTTATTATTTTATTTTGATTTTCATTTTGTGATTTTTTTTAATTCCGCCCTACATACATCTGATCCGATGCCTATGTAAGTCCCGTTCAAATCTCGCGTAAGTAACAGCCAATCGCAGCCCCTCTTTATACAAGTTGTCGGTTGATTACTTTTCAGTGTAGTGATACTCTACGGGCAATCTTTCTGTACATTATATTTTGCCCACTTGAATAAACCATTAATAGAAAATTGCTAGTATATTTTTATTTACAAAAGAAATTCCACAGCATTTTACAATTTTTGTCATTACATTGAATATTTTTTTCACTTGTGTACACTTCCTGATACATTTTCGCAAGCCGAGATTCGTTTATTCAGTCATTGCTTCAATTTTACATCAAACACTGTGCATAATTATCTAGAATGGAAGCAAAAACACAAGTAAATCGTAATGATTAGAACACTGCAAACAGCTATAGTAAACAATGCAAACTGATTTTAAATTGTACAACTTTCACCGGCCCACGGCATCGACGCAGAAAATTGGAGCAAAAAAATATTTCTTGATCAATTGCGATGTGTTCCAAATGAAAAATGTTTTATTCCAGTCCAAATCAGCTCAATTACTTTAATAAAGAGTTATTGTATAATGTACAAAATGTTGATACATTATGATGAGTATTTACAGCTACGGCTTCAATACCGTAGACGATTTTTTCCCGGTCTTCAGCAAAACATCACCCGTCTCCAAGGCAAGCGACTGAAAAAAGTCACCGGTGTTCGGTCGAACCGGTGGAAACAAAATCGTCACTCCCAGAATAACTATGCATAATAACGATCTAAACTCGAACCATTTGATCCACAATATAAACATAAAGAACAACTTTCGTTGCATTTGACAATGATAAACTTACCGAAAAGCCGTGTTTTTGTCCGTCGCTAACGTCGGTATAATCCGCCATTTTATTTGAGTGTGTTTGCCACCTGACTCTTCCCAGATCTCTACTTTCCAGATTACAGCCTACATTATCATTTCCCGGCCGCATTAATAGCCGATAATAATAAATCCTTACCTTACAAAAACACAAATGCGAGTTAAAATTAAAGTACACATGAACGCAATACAATTAACACAACGCCGGACTGAAAATGTTCTTGCTTCCACACAATCACGACTAGTCCGATGTAAACAGTTGCCCCGCTTTCAAGGTACTTGTTTTGACTTTCTAATATCCATTTTAGATGTCAGCTTTTTGTGTACGCTCATTCGCTGTAAAGTGGTCGAAGACTCAAGTGTAAGCTTCAATTAGAAACTTAACTTTTACAGCGTGTTCTATTAATTCTTGCAAAAAAATGCAGCAAAATACTGCCTCAACTTTATACGTAAAACTAGCTTTGAACCCAGCACAATAATACTTTTTGTAATGTGACTGTATAGATTTATTTGGCTAATGGTAAATACATCGATGTGAACATCTTCTTTTAAAAGCTACAGCATTGTTTAAGTTGTGACATGTTAGGGAGTCTGAGCATGGTTTGGGTTATATATATGTGCCTCTAAATTATTTATGTTGAGAGCCAGTATTTACGTTGCTGAGCGAGGAAGCACCAAACAACGATAATTTTCTGTGTGGCGCGGATCGCGTGGACGGGTTTCACGTTCTCTGCACGTAATAAGCTCGGTTATTAAGCATCCTTTTTTGGGGATGCCCGGTGGCCGAGGGGAAGACGTGTAGTGGCGTGAAGCTAGGCGGTTAGGTGCCGTACGCGAGCGCCGGTTCGAGTCACGCACGCAGTACATGTTTACTATAATTAAACATAGTCTTTACCTTGCCGTTTATTCGGTGTTATTTGCTTACTTTACTTCCTATGTCCACAGCAACTATGAGTTTAGGATAATCCTCGAGGGCGGTGCAACGTCACAAGACTTTCCACGTTGCTAAGACGCGTAAAACTGTACCACGCATTTATAAGGGCTCTGCGTGCGCTGCTCTCGGACGCAGAACACCGAGCAAAGGGCCGGTGAAAATTCGAGAAAACAACAAGAACTCAACTTTGAAGTAATCCTGAACAATCAAATTTATATGTGTTACACAAACAAGAGTAATCTTGTTAAACTGTTCAGGGGAGTCTCAACAACCATCCCAAAGTACCGTTTTTTGTCGAGTTTTTGGCCTTTGTTTTCACCTCGAGGGTTGCCAGGTGGTAAAAATACCCGGATGTCCGTCCCCATGGATAATGCTGGCTCACAATGAATCTATATTGGTGGCAGTATGTTAAATATCTTGTTTATTTTGGTTCATTCAATTACCTTCATTAATTCTCACTGTAATGAGACCAATTTCAAGGAAATAGTGACGTTTTTATTCCCAGAATTAAGCCGCTTTACAGAGAAGATGGTCACGTGACCCTTGAAATATCGTATTTCCTGTACAAGTGCTGTCCTACGGTACTATTGTCAGACTATGCAAATTAAAATGCATTGTTGATGCAATTACTAAAATACGTATTTGGGTAAAATGAGCATATTCTACCATAGCAGTAAGTTACATGTCGCAGCTACAATACAATGCCTGTTAGCTACCTGTATTCAGACACGCACCTTCAATAATTTAGTTAGGAATGTAAGGTCATGACCCCTTTGGGTCAGTCGTTTTGCAATATTTTATAGGATGTTGGCAACGAGACATACATTTCCCTTTTAAGATTATTTGGAAGTACTGGACAAGTATGTTATTTTAGTTGAAAAAGTATAATTGTACACGATGTATTAAGGTTCGATTATTCATTAGCATGCAGTGTTTAGTAATCCATAACTTAGACTCGAGCGTTCTGTAATGAGTTGAGTACTTTCTGAATACAGACCCTTAAAACATGAAACTGCTAGAGCGTATACTTGTTTCACACTCTGTGTTATTGCTCGCTTAACAACATGCGGGTCCCTCAGCGTTTGTGTGTTGGTTTATTGCACGTTATTTACTTGGAATTGTAGTTGGTTTCGCAGTTCATATTTCTGTTTTTATTTACTTTTATTTGATTAGTTGTGAAATATGTTTATTCGAGATGCATGTGTTAGTTTGTGTATTATTAACACTTCCGCCCATTTTTCATAGAAGTAAATGTAAACGACAATCATTTTATTTTAGTGAAAAAAATAGTACACTAGACACATTATTGCTGGGAAATGATTGACCAGCTTTGTTATTAGTCCAAGAAAATTGATCAGCTTACAATGTGTCGGAATCCTTCATTAGTATGCAAGAATGTAGGAATGTACCAAGAAAATAATTTTTTGGAGTAAATTGTAGTGTATTTTACTTTTGAAAGGTCAAAATGTGCATGGAGATTTTATGAAAATGTGTAGATGTTAACAGAATGATGTCGTATGGTCACAGTTGCGCAATAAATGATGGACTATTTTGGGCGTAGCTATAAAATGTGTCCCCGAAGTACTCACATGTGTGCATGATTCCAATAGTTTGTGCTGTGAAGAAACTCCACTAGAAAATAAGTATTGTGTAATTTGTAGAGAGAATGTATTCAAATAGATTAATGTTTATGAATCTTGTTTCTTTTCAAAGAGTATATATATATCTGTTCTATTTTTATAGAAGAACTTTCCCAAATAAAAAAAAATTCTAAAATTTAAAAATATAAGAGGGAGTCACTAAACCATGTACTTTCACACTCAAGCAAGAGAATGGACATGTTGGTGAACTAGCTTTGCACTGTGAGTGTTTTATTGTTTACACTCCAGTTTTTTTCACAAATAAAAAAAATTAAAAAAAGAACTGCAGACCACACTTCTTTATATTTTTTAGTGGGCAAGCCATGTTTCCACATACAAAAGTACACATAATATTTCTATTTAATTTATTTTATTTAAAAAAAAATATTTTAGAAGCATAACAATACAACGACTAGATTTGGTGTCACAGTTTGCTCCCAATTCATACTGGAATATTGCCAGCAATAATTAATAAAGCTTGTTCAGAAAACCATTTATTCCCGACATCATATTCAATGGCTAGTTCTCAGGATCTACAACAGTAAATAAATAAACAGAAATCATTTTGATGCGTGGTTTTTAGATGACACTGCCATATCGCACAGATATTCAACACTACCATATCGAATTTGGATTTGGACCATACCATTTCAAGCTGCAGGGTGTCTAAACAATGACTCAACAAACAATAAACACATCTTCCACCCACAACACAAATTTTAGCCACAATTGAACAACCAAGAAAGCAACAAATATCAGGCTGCATCTTGAAAACAACGAGATACCGCATTACAACCAGTCATTACAAACATGAAATCCTCCACCCCTCCCAGTACACCCTACAGCATTAATGGTTCCTATACTCATTTGCATCTATGTACAACAAGCTTAGCCAATAGATGCACCTGACTCATCAAACTTTTGACCAACCACTCATTCTAAATATTGTGGAGTGAGGGCGCTATTTACTAATGAGAGGAATCTTTTAAACGAATTAAACAGATCTAATATTACAAGCAGTGAGTATCTAGTTATGCTATAATTAGAGAAGGTAGACAATTCTCTCACCTGTAAACATACTATGGCATGACTTATAACTTGTTCCTATAGATTTGGTAGCCGAGGCGCAGTGAATACATCTACGATATACATCTCAGATATTGAATTTGCTTTAGTTCCGAAATTAAAATAAAATATTAAAATTAATTCATTACAATATTACAAGCAGTGAGTATCTAGTTATGTTATAATTAGAGAAGGCATACAATTCACTCACCTGTAAACATACTATGGCATGACTTATAACTTGTTCCTATAGATTTGGTAGCCGAGGCGCTATGAATACATCTACAATATACGTCTCAGATATTGAATTTGCTTTAGTTCTGAAATTAAAATAAAATATTAAAATTAATTCATTACAATATTACAAGCAGTGAGTATCTAGTTATGCTATAATTAGAGAAGGTATACACTTCAGTCACCTATAAACATACTATGGCATGACTTATAACTTGTTCCTATAGATTTGGTAGCCGAGGCGCAGTGAATACATCTACGATATACGTATCAGATATTGAATTTGCTTTAGTTCTGAAATTAAAATAAAATATTAAAAATAATTTATTACAATATTACAAGCAATGTGTATCTAGTCATGTTATAATTAGAGAAGGTATACAATTCACTCACATGTAAACATACTATGGCATGACTTATAACTTGTTCCTATAGATTTGGTAGCCGAGGCGCAGTGAATACATCTACGATATACATCTCAGATATTGAATTTGCTTTAGTTCCGAAATTAAAATAAAATATTAAAATTAATTCATTACAATTCTAATATTACAAGCAGTGAGTATCTAGTTATGCTATAATTAAAGAAGGTATACAATTCACTCACCTGTAAACATACTATGGCATGACTTATAACTTGTTCCTATAGATTTGGTAGTTGAGGCGCAGTGAATACATCTACAATATACGTCTCAGATATTGAATTTGCTTTAGTTCTGAAATTAAAATAAAATATTAAAATTAATTCATTACAATATTACAAGCAGTGAGTATCTACCGGGGGTAGTTATGTTATAATTAGAGAAGGTATACACTTCACTCACCTATAAACATACTATGGCATGACTTATAACTTGTTCCTATAGATTTGGTAGCTGAGGCGCTATGAATACATCTACGATATACATCTCAGATATTGAATTTGCTTTAGTTCTGAAATTAAAATAAAATATTAAAAATAATTTATTACAATATTACAAGCAGTGAGTATCTAGTTATGCTATAATTAGAGAAGGTATACAATTCACTCACCTGTAAACATATTATGGCATGACTTATAACTTGTTCCTATAGATTTGGTAGCCGAGGCACAGTGAATACATCTACAATATACATCTCAGATATTGAATTTGCTTTAGTTCTGAAATTAAAATAAAATATTAAAATTAATTCATTACATCTGTTCTATTTTTATCGAAGAACCTTCCCAAATAAAAAAAAATTCTAAAATTTAAAAATATAAGAGGTAGTCACTAAACCATGTACTTTCACACTCAAGCAAGAGAATAGACATGTTGGTGAACTAGCCTTGCACTGTGAGTGTTTTATTGTTTACACTCCAGTTTTTTTCACAAATAAAAAAATTTAAAAAAAGAACTGCAGACCACACTTCTTTATATTTTTTAGTGGGCAAGCCATGTTTCCACATACAAAAATACACATAATATTTCTATTTAATTTATTTTATTTAAAAAAAAAATATTTTAGAAGCATAACAATACAATGACTAGATTTGGTGTCACAGTTTGCTCCCAATTCATACTGGAATATTGCCAGCAATAATAAATAAAGCTTGTTCAGAAAACCATTTATTCCCGACTTCATATTCAATGGCTAGTTCTCAGGATCTACAACAGTAAATAAATAAACAAACAGAAATCATTTTGATGCGTGGTTTTTAGATGACACTGCCATATCGCACAGATATTCAACACTACCATATCGAATTTGGATTTGGACCATACCATTTCAAGCTGCAGGGTGTCTAAACAATGACTCAACAAACAATAAACACATCTTCCACCCACCACACAAATTTTAGCCACAATTGAACAACCAAGAAAGCAACAAATATCAGGCTGCATTTTGAAAACAACGAGATACCGCATTACAACCAGTCATTACAAACATGAAATCCTCCACCCCTCCCAGTACACCCTACAGCATTAATGGTTCATATACTTATTTGATTCTATGTACAACAAGCTTAGCCAATAGATGCACCTGACTCATCAAACTTTTGACAAACCACTCATTCTAAATATTGTGGAGTGAGGGCGCTATTTACTAATGAGAGGAATCTTTTAAACGAATTAAACAGATCTAATATTACAAGCAGTGAGTATCTAGTTATGCTATAATTAGAGAAGGTAGACAATTCTCTCACCTGTAAACATACTATGGCATGACTTATAACTTGTTCCTATAGATTTGGTAGCCGAGGCGCTATGAATACATCTACGATATACGCCTCAGATATTGAATTTGCTTTAGTTCTGGAATTAAAATAAAATATTAAAAATAATTCATTTCAATATTACAAGCAGTGAGTATCTAGTTATGCTATAATTAGAGAAGGTATACAATTCACTCACCTGTAAACATGCTATGGCATGACTTATAACTTGTTCCTATAGATTTGGTAGCCGAGGCGCAGTGAATACATCTACGATATATGTCTCAGATATTGAATTTGCTTTAGTTCTGAAATTAAAATAAAATATTAAAATTAATTCATTACAACATATTACAAGCAGTGAGTATCTAGTTATGCTATAATTAGAGAAGGTATACAATTCACTCACCTGTAAACATACTATGGCATGACTTATAACTTTTTCCTATAGATTTGGTAGCCGAGGTGCAGTGAATACATCTACGATATACGTCTCAGATATTGAATTTGCTTTAGTTCTGAAATTAAAATAAAATATTAAAATTAATTCATTACAATATTACAAGCAGTGAGTATCTACCGGGGGGTAGTTATGTTATAATTAGAGAAGGTATACACTTCACTCACCTATAAACATACTATGGCATGACTTATAACTTGTTCCTATAGATTTGGTAGACGAGGCGCAGTGAATACATCTATGATATACATCTCAGATATTGAATTTGCTTTAGTTCTGAAATTAAAATAAAATATTAAAAATAATTTATTACAATATTACAAGCAGTGAGTATCTAGTTATGCTATAATTAGAGAAGGTATACAATTCACTCACCTGTAAACATACTATGGCATGACTTATAACTTGCTCCTATAGATTTGGTAGCCGAGGCGCAGTGAAAACATCTACGATATACGTCTCAGATATTGAATTTGCTTTAGTTCTGAAATTAAAATAAAATATTAAAATTAATTCATTACAATATATTACAAGCAGTGAGTATCTAGTTATGCTATAATTAGAGAAGGTATACAATTCACTCACCTGTAAACATACTATGGCATGACTTATAAATTGTTCCTATAGATTTGGTAGCCGAGGCGCAGTGAATACATTTACAATATACATCTCAGATATTGAATTTGCTTTAGTTCTGAAATTAAAATAAAATATTAAAATTAATTCATTACAATATATTACAAGCAGTGAGTATCTAGTTATGCTATAATTAGAGAAGGTATACAATTCACTCACCTGTAAACATACTATGGCATGACTTATAACTTGTTCCTATAGATTTGGTAGCCGAGGCACAGTGAATACATCTACGATATACGTCTCGGATATTGAATTTGCTTTAGTTCTGAAATTAAAATAAAATATTAACATTAATTCATTACAATATATTACAAGCAGTGAGTATCTAGTAATGCTATAATTAGAGAAGGTATACAATTCACTCACCTGTAAACATACTATGGCATGACTTATAACTTGTTCCTATAGATTTGGTAGCCGAGGCGCAGTGAATACATCTACAATATACGTCTCAGATATTGAATTTGCTTTAGTTCTGAAATTAAAATAAAATATTAAAATTAATTCATTACAATATTACAAGCAGTGAGTATCTACCGGGGGTAGTTATGTTATAATTAGAGAAGGTATACACTTCATTCACCTATAAACATACTATGGCATGACTTATAACTTGTTCCTATAGATTTGGTAGCCGAGGCGCAGTGAATACATCTACAATATACGTCTCAGATATTGAATTTGCTTTAGTTCTGAAATTAAAATAAAATATTAAAAATAATTTATTACAATATTACAAGCAATGTGTATCTAGTTATGCTATAATTAGAGAAGGTATACAATTCACTCACCTGTAAACATACTATGGCATGACTTATAACTTGTTCCTATAGATTTGGTAGCCGAGGCGCAGTGAATACATCTACGATATACGTCTCAGATATTGAATTTGCTTTAGTTCTGAAATTAAAATAAAATAATAAAATTAATTCATTACAATATTACAAGCAGTGAGTATCTAGTTATGTTATAATTAGAGAAGGTATACAATTCACTCACCTGTAAACATACTATGGCATGACTTATAACTTGTTCCTATAGATTTGGTAGTTGAGGCGCAGTGAATACATCTACGATATACGTCTCAGATATTGAATTTGCTTTAGTTCTGAAATTAAAATAAAATATTAAAATTAATTCATTACAATATATTACAAGCAGTGAGTATCTAGTTATGCTATAATTAGAGAAGGTATACAATTCACTCACCTGTAAACATACTATGGCATGACTTATAACTTGTTCCTATAGATTTGGTAGCCGAGGCGCAGTGAATACATTTACAATATACATCTCAGATATTGAATTTGCTTTAGTTCCGAAATTAAAATAAAATATTAAAATTAATTCATTACAATTCTAATATTACAAGCAGTGAGTATCTAGTTATGCTATAATTAAAGAAGGTATACAATTCACTCACCTGTAAACATACTATGGCATGACTTATAACTTGTTCCTATAGATTTGGTAGTTGAGGCGCAGTGAATACATCTACGATATACGTCTCAGATATTGAATTTGCTTTAGTTCTGAAATTAAAATAAAATATTAAAATTAATTCATTACAATATATTACAAGCAGTGAGTATCTAGTTATGCTAAATTAGAGAAGGTATACAATTTACTCACCTGTAAACATACTATGGCATAACTTATAACTTGTTCCTATAGATTTGGTAGCCGAGGCGCAGTGAATACATCTACGATATACGTCTCAGATATTGAATTTGCTTTAGTTCCGAAATTAAAATAAAATATTAAAATTAATTCATTACAATTCTAATATTACAAGCAGTGAGTGTCTAGTTATGCTATAATTAGAGCAGGTATACAATTCACTCACCTGTAAACATACTATGGCATGACTTATAACTTGTTCCTATAGATTTGGTAGCCGAGGCGCAGTGAATACATCTACGATATACGTCTCAGATATTGAATTTGCTTTAGTTCTGAAATTAAAATAAAATAGTAAAAATAATTCATTACAATATTACAGCAGTGAGTATCTAGTTGTGCTATAATTAGAGAAGGCATACAATTCACTCACCTGTAAACATACTATGGCATGACTTATAACTTGTTCCTATAGATTTGGTAGCCGAGGCGCAGTGAATACATCTACGATATACGTCAGAGATATTGAATTTGCTTTAGTTCTGAAATTAAAATAAAATATTAAAATTAATTCATTACAATATATTACAAGCAGTGAGTATCTAGTTATGCTATAATTAGAGAAGGTATACAATTCACTCACCTGTAAACATACTATGGCATGACTTATAACTTGTTCCTATAGATTTGGTAGCCGAGGCGCAGTGAATACATCTACGATATATGTCTCAGATATTGAATTTGCTTTAGTTCCGAAATTAAAATAAAATATTAAAATTAATTCATAACAATTCTAATATTACAAGCAGTGAGTATCTAGTTATGCTATAATTAAGAAGGTATACAATTCACTCACCTGTAAACATACTATGGCATGACTTATAACTTGTTCCTGTAGATTTGGTAGCCGAGGCGCAGTGAATATATCTACGATATACATCTCAGATATTGAATTTGCTTTAGTTCCGAAATTAAAATAAAATATTAAAATTAATTCATTACAATATATTACAAGCAGTGAGTATCTAGTTATGCTATAATTAGAGAAGGTATACAATTCACTCACCTGTAAACATGCTATGGCATGACTTATAACTTGTTCCTATAGATTTGGTAGCCGAGGCGCAGTGAATACATATACGATATACGTCTCAGATATTGAATTTGCTTTAGTTCTGAAATTAAAATAAAATATTAAAAATAATTCATTACAATATTACAAGCAGTGAGTATCTAGTTGTGCTATAATTAGAGAAGGTATACAATTCGCTCACCTGTAAACATACTATGGCATGACTTATAACATGTTCCTATAGATTTGGTAGCCGAGGCGCAGTGAATACATCTACGTCAGAGATATTGAATTTGCTTTAGTTCTGAAATTAAAATAAAATAGTAAAATTAATTCATTACAATATTACAAGCAGTGAGTATCTAGTTATGTTATAATTAGAGAAGGTATACAATTCACTCACCTGTAAACATACTATGGCATGACTTATAACTTGTTCCTATAGCTTTGGTAGCCGAGGCGCAGTGAATACATCTACGATATACGTCTCAGATATTGAATTTGCTTTAGTTCTGAAATTAAAATAAAATATTAAAAATAATTCATTACAATTCTAATATTAGAAGCAGTGAGTATCTAGTTATGCTATAATTAAGAAGGTATACAATTCACTCACCTGTAAACATACTATGGCATGACTTATAACTTGTTCCTATAGATTTGGTAGCCGAGGCGCAGTGAATACATCTACGATATACGTCTCAGATATTGAATTTGCTTTAGTTCCGAAATTAAAATAAAATATTAAAATTAATTCATTACAATATATTACAAGCAGTGAGTATCTAGTTATGCTATAATTAGAGAAGGTATACAATTCACTCACCTGTAAACATACTATGGCATGACTTACAACTTGTTCCTATAGATTTGGTAGCCGAGGCGCAGTGAATACATCTACGATATACATCTCAGATATTGAATTTGCTTTAGTTCTGAAATTAAAATAAAATATTAAAAATAATTCATTACAATATTACAAGCAGTGAGTATCTAGTTGTGCTATAATTAGAGAAGGTATACAATTCACTCACCTGTAAACATACTATGGCATGACTTATAACTTGTTCCTATAGATTTGGTAGCCGAGGCGCAGTGAATACATCTACGATATACGTCTCAGATATTGAATTTGCTTTAGTTCTGAAATTAAAATAAAATATTAAAATTAATTCATTACAATATTACAAGCAGTGAGTATCTAGTTATGTTATAATTAGAGAAGGTATACAATTCACTCACCTGTAAACATACTATGGCATGACTTATAACTTGTTCCTATAGATTTGGTAGTTGAGGCGCAGTGAATACATCTACGATATACGTCTCAGATATTGAATTTGCTTTAGTTCTGAAATTAAAATAAAATATTAAAATTAATTCATTACAATATATTACAAGCAGTGAGTATCTAGTTATGCTATAATTAGAGAAGGTATTCAATTCACTCACCTGTAAACATACTATGGCATGACTTATAACTTGTTCCTATAGATTTGGTAGCCGAGGCGCAGTGAATACATCTACGATATACGTCAGAGATATTGAATTTGCTTTAGTTCTGAAATTAAAATAAAATATTAAAATTAATTCATTACAATATATTACAAGCAGTGAGTATCTAGTTATGCTATAATTAGAGAAGGTATACAATTCACTCACCTGTAAACATACTATGGCATGACTTATAACTTGTTCCTATAGATTTGGTAGCCGAGGCGCAGTGAATACATCTATGATATATGTCTCAGATATTGAATTTGCTTTAGTTCCGAAATTAAAATAAAATATTAAAATTAATTCATGACAATTCTAATATTACAAGCAGTGAGTATCTAGTTATGCTATAATTAGAGAAGGTATACAATTCACTCACCTGTAAACATACTATGGCATGACTTATAACTTGTTCCTATAGATTTGGTAGCCGAGGCGCAGTGAATACATCTACGATATATGTCTCAGATATTGAATTTGCTTTAGTTCCGAAATTAAAATAAAATATTAAAATTAATTCATGACAATTCTAATATTACAAGCAGTGAGTATCTAGTTATGCTATAATTAAGAAGGTATACAATTCACTCACCTGTAAACATACTATGGCATGACTTATAACTTGTTCCTATAGATTTGGTAGCCGAGGCGCAGTGAATACATCTACGATATACATCTCAGATATTGAATTTGCTTTAGTTCCGAAATTAAAATAAAATATTAAAATTAATTCATTACAATTCTAATATTACAAGCAGTGAGTATCTAGTTATGCTATAATTAAAGAAGGTATACAATTCACTCACCTGTAAACATACTATGGCATGACTTATAACTTGTTCCTATAGATTTGGTAGTTGAGGCGCAGTGAATACATCTACGATATACGTCTCAGATATTGAATTTGCTTTAGTTCTGAAATTAAAATAAAATATTAAAATTAATTCATTACAATATATTACAAGCAGTGAGTATCTAGTTATGCTATAATTAGAGAAGGTATACAATTCACTCACCTGTAAACATACTATGGCATGACTTATAACTTGTTCCTATAGATTTGGTAGCTGAGGCGCAGTGAATACATCTACGATATATGTCTCAGATATTGAATTTGCTTTAGTTCTGAAATTAAAATAAAATATTAAAATTAATTCATTACAATATTACAAGCAGTGAGTATCTAGTTATGTTATAATTAGAGAAGGTATACAATTTACTCACCTGTAAACATACTATGGCATGACTTATAACTTGTTCCTATAGATTTGGTAGCCGAGGCGCAGTGAATACATCTACGATATACGTCTCAGATATTGAATTTGCTTTAGTTCCGAAATTAAAATAAAATATTAAAATTAATTCATTACAATTCTAATATTACAAGCAGTGAGTGTCTAGTTATGCTATAATTAGAGCAGGTATACAATTCACTCACCTGTAAACATACTATGGCATGACTTATAACTTGTTCCTATAGATTTGGTAGCCGAGGCGCAGTGAATACATCTACGATATACGTCTCAGATATTGAATTTGCTTTAGTTCTGAAATTAAAATAAAATAGTAAAAATAATTCTTTACAATATTACAGCAGTGAGTATCTAGTTGTGCTATAATTAGAGAAGGCATACAATTCACTCACCTGTAAACATACTATGGCATGACTTATAACTTGTTCCTATAGATTTGGTAGCCGAGGCGCAGTGAATACATCTACGATATACGTCAGAGATATTGAATTTGCTTTAGTTCTGAAATTAAAATAAAATATTAAAATTAATTCATTACAATATATTACAAGCAGTGAGTATCTAGTTATGCTATAATTAGAGAAGGTATACAATTCACTCACCTGTAAACATACTATGGCATGACTTATAACTTGTTCCTATAGATTTGGTAGCCGAGGCGCAGTGAATACATCTACGATATATGTCTCAGATATTGAATTTGCTTTAGTTCCGAAATTAAAATAAAATATTAAAATTAATTCATAACAATTCTAATATTACAAGCAGTGAGTATCTAGTTATGCTATAATTAAGAAGGTATACAATTCACTCACCTGTAAACATACTATGGCATGACTTATAACTTGTTCCTATAGATTTGGTAGCCGAGGCGCAGTGAATATATCTACGATATACGTCTCAGATATTGAATTTGCTTTAGTTCCGAAATTAAAATAAAATATTAAAATTAATTCATTACAATATATTACAAGCAGTGAGTATCTAGTTATGCTATAATTAGAGAAGGTATACAATTCACTCACCTGTAAACATGCTATGGCATGACTTATAACATGTTCCTATAGATTTGGTAGCCGAGGCGCAGTGAATACATCTACGATATACGTCAGAGATATTGAATTTGCTTTAGTTCTGAAATTAAAATAAAATAGTAAAATTAATTCATTACAATATTACAAGCAGTGAGTATCTAGTTATGTTATAATTAGAGAAGGTATACAATTCACTCACCTGTAAACATACTATGGCATGACTTATAACTTGTTCCTATAGCTTTGGTAGCCGAGGCGCAGTGAATACATCTACGATATACGTCTCAGATATTGAATTTGCTTTAGTTCTGAAATTAAAATAAAATATTAAAAATAATTCATTACAATTCTAATATTAGAAGCAGTGAGTATCTAGTTATGCTATAATTAAGAAGGTATACAATTCACTCACCTGTAAACATACTATGGCATGACTTATAACTTGTTCCTATAGATTTGGTAGCCGAGGCGCAGTGAATACATCTACGATATACGTCTCAGATATTGAATTTGCTTTAGTTCCGAAATTAAAATAAAATATTAAAATTAATTCATTACAATATATTACAAGCAGTGAGTATCTAGTTATGCTATAATTAGAGAAGGTATACAATTCACTCACCTGTAAACATACTATGGCATGACTTACAACTTGTTCCTATAGATTTGGTAGCCGAGGCGCAGTGAATACATCTACGATATACATCTCAGATATTGAATTTGCTTTAGTTCTGAAATTAAAATAAAATATTAAAAATAATTCATTACAATATTACAAGCAGTGAGTATCTAGTTGTGCTATAATTAGAGAAGGTATACAATTCACTCACCTGTAAACATACTATGGCATGACTTATAACTTGTTCCTATAGATTTGGTAGCCGAGGCGCAGTGAATACATCTACGATATACGTCTCAGATATTGAATTTGCTTTAGTTCTGAAATTAAAATAAAATATTAAAATTAATTCATTACAATATTACAAGCAGTGAGTATCTAGTTATGTTATAATTAGAGAAGGTATACAATTCACTCACCTGTAAACATACTATGGCATGACTTATAACTTGTTCCTATAGATTTGGTAGCCGAGGCGCAGTGAATACATCTACGATATACATCTCAGATATTGAATTTGCTTTAGTTCCGAAATTAAAATAAAATATTAAAATTAATTCATTACAATTCTAATAATACAAGCAGTGAGTATCTAGTTATGCTATAATTAAAGAAGGTATACAATTCACTCACCTGTAAACATACTATGGCATGACTTATAACTTGTTCCTATAGATTTGGTAGTTGAGGCGCAGTGAATACATCTACGATATACGTCTCAGATATTGAATTTGCTTTAGTTCTGAAATTAAAATAAAATATTAAAATTAATTCATTACAATATATTACAAGCAGTGAGTATCTAGTTATGCTATAATTAGAGAAGGTATTCAATTCACTCACCTGTAAACATACTATGGCATGACTTATAACTTGTTCCTATAGATTTGGTAGCCGAGGCGCAGTGAATACATCTACGATATACGTCTCAGATATTGAATTTGCTTCAGTTCCGAAATTAAAATAAAATATTAAAATTAATTCATTACAATTCTAATATTACAAGCAGTGAGTGTCTAGTTATGCTATAATTAGAGCAGGTATACAATTCACTCACCTGTAAACATACTATGGCATGACTTATAACTTGTTCCTATAGATTTGGTAGCCGAGGCGCAGTGAATACATCTACGATATACGTCTCAGATATTGAATTTGCTTTAGTTCTGAAATTAAAATAAAATAGTAAAAATAATTCATTACAATATTACAAGCAGTGAGTATCTAGTTGTGCTATAATTAGAGAAGGCATACAATTCACTCACCTGTAAACATACTATGGCATGACTTATAACTTGTTCCTATAGATTTGGTAGCCGAGGCGCAGTGAATACATCTACGATATACGTCAGAGATATTGAATTTGCTTTAGTTCTGAAATTAAAATAAAATATTAAAATTAATTCATTACAATATATTACAAGCAGTGAGTATCTAGTTATGCTATAATTAGAGAAGGTATACAATTCACTCACCTGTAAACATACTATGGCATGACTTATAACTTGTTCCTATAGATTTGGTAGCCGAGGCGCAGTGAATACATCTACGATATATGTCTCAGATATTGAATTTGCTTTAGTTCCGAAATTAAAATAAAATATTAAAATTAATTCATGACAATTCTAATATTACAAGCAGTGAGTATCTAGTTATGCTATAATTAAGAAGGTATACAATTCACTCACCTGTAAACATACTATGGCATGACTTATAACTTGTTCCTATAGATTTGGTAGCCGAGGCGCAGTGAATACATCTACGATATACGTCTCAGATATTGAATTTGCTTTAGTTCCGAAATTAAAATAAAATATTAAAATTAATTCATTACAATATATTACAAGCAGTGAGTATCTAGTTATGCTATAATTAGAGAAGGTATACAATTCACTCACCTGTAAACATGCTATGGCATGACTTATAACTTGTTCCTATAGATTTGGTAGCCGAGGCGCAGTGAATACATCTACGATATACGTCTCAGATATTGAATTTGCTTTAGTTCTGAAATTAAAATAAAATATTAAAAATAATTCATTACAATATTACAAGCAGTGAGTATCTAGTTGTGCTATAATTAGAGAAGGTATACAATTCGCTCACCTGTAAACATACTATGGCATGACTTATAACATGTTCCTATAGATTTGGTAGCTGAGGCGCAGTGAATACATCTACGATATACGTCAGAGATATTGAATTTGCTTTAGTTCTGAAATTAAAATAAAATAGTAAAATTAATTCATTACAATATTACAAGCAGTGAATATCTAGTTATGTTATAATTAGAGAAGGTATACAATTCACTCACCTGTAAACATACTATGGCATGACTTATAACTTGTTCCTATAGCTTTGGTAGCCGAGGCGCAGTGAATACATCTACGATATACGTCTCAGATATTGAATTTGCTTTAGTTCTGAAATTAAAATAAAATATTAAAAATAATTCATTACAATATATTACAAGCAGTGAGTATCTAGTTATGCTATAATTAAGAAGGTATACAATTCACTCACCTGTAAACATACTATGGCATGACTTATAACTTGTTCCTATAGATTTGGTAGCTGAGGCGCAGTGAATACATCTACAATATACGTCTCGAATATTGAATTTGCTTTAGTTCTGAAATTAAAATAAAATATTAAAATTAATTCATTACAATATTACAAGCAGTGAGTATCTAGTTATGTTATAATTAGAGAAGGTATACAATTTACTCACCTGTAAACATACTATGGCATGACTTATAACTTGTTCCTATAGATTTGGTAGCCAAGGCGCAGTGAATACATCTACGATATACGTCTCAGATATTGAATTTGCTTTAGTTCCGAGATTAAAATAAAATATTAAAATTAATTCATTACAATTCTAATATTACAAGCAGTGAGTATCTAGTTATGCTATAATTAGAGCAGGTATACAATTCACTCACCTGTAAACATACTATGGCATGACTTATAACTTGTTCCTATAGATTTGGTAGCCGAGGCGCAGTGAATACATCTACGATACACGTCTCAGATACTGAATTTGCTTTAGTTCTGAAATTAAAATAAAATATTAAAATTAATTCTTTACAATATTACAAGCAGTGAGTATCTGGTTATGTTATAATTAGAGAAGGTATACAATTCACTCACCTGTAAACATACTATGGCATGACATATAACTTGTTCCTATAGATTTGGTAGCCGAGGCGCAGTGAATACATCTACGATATACGTCTCAGATATTGAATTTGCTTTAGTTCCGAAATTAAAATAAAATATTAAAATTAATTCATTACAATATATTACAAGCAGTGAGTATCTAGTTATGCTATAATTAGAGAAGGTATACAATTCACTCACCTGTAAACATGCTATGGCATGACTTATAACTTGTTCCTATAGATTTGGTAGCCGAGGCGCAGTGAATACATCTACGATATACGTCTCAGATATTGAATTTGCTTTAGTTCTGAAATTAAAATAAAATATTAAAAATAATTCATTACAATATTACAAGCAGTGAGTATCTAGTTGTGCTATAATTAGAGAAGGTATACAATTCGCTCACCTGTAAACATACTATGGCATGACTTATAACATGTTCCTATAGATTTGGTAGCCGAGGCGCAGTGAATACATCTACGATATACGTCAGAGATATTGAATTTGCTTTAGTTCTGAAATTAAAATAAAATAGTAAAATTAATTCATTACAATATTACAAGCAGTGAGTATCTAGTTATGTTATAATTAGAGAAGGTATACAATTCACTCACTTGTAAACATACTATGGCATGACTTATAACTTGTTCCTATAGATTTGGTAGCAGAGGCACAGTGAATACATCTACGATATACGTCTCAGATATTGAATTTGCTTTAGTTCCGAAATTAAAATAAAATATTAAAATTAATTCATTACAATTCTAATATTACAAGCAGTGAGTATCTAGTTATGCTATAATTAGAGCAGGTATACAATTCACTCACCTGTAAACATACTATGGCATGACTTATAACTTGTTCCTATAGATTTGGTAGCCGAGGCGCAGTGAATACATCTACGATACACGTCTCAGATACTGAATTTGCTTTAGTTCTGAAATTAAAATAAAATATTAAAATTAATTCTTTACAATATTACAAGCAGTGAGTATCTGGTTATGTTATAATTAGAGAAGGTATACAATTCACTCACCTGTAAACATACTATGGCATGACATATAACTTGTTCCTATAGATTTGGTAGCCGAGGCGCCGTGAATACATCTACGATATACGTCTCAGATATTGAATTTGCTTTAGTTCTGAAATTAAAATAAAATATTAAAAATAATTCATTACAATATTACAAGCAGTGAGTATCTAGTTGTGCTATAATTCGAGAAGGTATACAATTCGCTCACCTGTAAACATACTATGGCATGACTTATAACTTGTTCCTATAGATTTGGTAGCAGAGGCACAGTGAATACATCTACGATATACGTCTCAGATATTGAATTTGCTTTAGTTCCGAAATTAAAATAAAATATTAAAATTAATTCATTACAATTCTAATATTACAAGCAGTGAGTATCTAGTTATGCTATAATTAGAGAAGGTATACAATTCACTCACCTGTAAACATACTATGGCATGACTTATAACTTGTTCCTATAGATTTGGTAGCCGAGGCGCAGTGAATACATCTACGATATATGTCTCAGATATTGAATTTGCTTTAGTTCCGAAATTAAAATAAAATATTAAAATTAATTCATTACAATATATTACAAGCAGTGAGTATCTAGTTATGCTATAATTAGAGAAGGTATAAAATTCACTCACCTGTAAACATACTATGGCATGACTTATAACTTGTTCCTATAGATTTGGTAGCCGAGGCGCAGTGAATACATCTACGATATATGTCTCAGATATTGAATTTGCTTTAGTTCCGAAATTAAAATAAAATATTAAAATTAATTCATAACAATTCTAATATTACAAGCAGTGAGTATCTAGTTATGCTATAATTAAGAAGGTATACAATTCCCTCACCTGTAAACATACTATGGCATGACTTATAACTTGTTCCTATAGATTTGGTAGCCGAGGCGCAGTGAATACATCTACGATATACGTCTCAGATATTGAATTTGCTTTAGTTCCGAAATTAAAATAAAATATTAAAATTAATTCATTACAATATATTACAAGCTGTGAGTATCTAGTTATGCTATAATTAGAGAAGGTATACAATTCACTCACCTGTAAACATACTATGGCATGACTTACAACTTGTTCCTATAGATTTGGTAGCCGAGGCGCAGTGAATACATCTACGATATACGTCTCAGATATTGAATTTGCTTTAGTTTCGAAATTAAAATAAAATATTAAATTAAAAATTAATTCATTACAATATTACAAGCAGTGATTATCTAGTTATGCTACAATTAGAGAAGGTATACAATTCACTCACCTGTAAACATACTATGGCATGACTTATAACTTGTTCCTATAGCTTTGGTAGCCGAGGCGCAGTGAATACATCTACGATATACGTCTCAGATATTGAATTTGCTTTAGTTCTGAAATTAAAATAAAATATTAAAAATAATTCATTACAATATTACAAGCAGTGAGTATCTAGTTGTGCTATAATTAGAGAAGGTATACAATTCACTCACCTGTAAACTTACAATGGCATGACTTATAACTTGTTCCTATGGATTTGGTAGCCGAGGCGCAGTGAATACATCTACGATATACGTCAGAGATATTGAATTTGCTTTAGTTCTGAAATTAAAATAAAATATTAAAATTAATTCATTACAATATATTACAAGCAGTGAGTATCTAGTTATGCTATAATTAGAGAAGGTATACAATTCACTCACCTGTAAACATACTATGGCATGACTTATAACTTGTTCCTATAGATTTGGTAGCCGAGGCGCAGTGAATACATCTACAATATACGTCTCAGATATTGAATTTGCTTTAGTTCTGAAATTAAAATAAAATATAAAAATTAATTCATTACAATATTACAAGCAGTGAGTATCTAGTTATGCTATAATTAGAGAAGGTATACAATTCACGCACTTGTAAACATACTATGGCATGACTTATAACTTGTTCCTATAGATTTGGTAGCCGAGGCGCAGTGAATACATCTACGATATACGTCTCAGATATTGAATTTGCTTTAGTTTCGAAATTAAAATAAAATATTAAAATTAATTCATTACAATTCTAATATTACAAGCAGTGAGTATCTAGTTATGCTATAATTAAGAAGGTATACAATTCACTCACCTGTAAACATACTATGGCATGACTTATAACTTGTTCCTATAGATTTGGTAGCCGAGGCGCAGTGAGAATACATCTACGATATACGTCTCAGATATTGAATTTGCTTTAGTTCCGAAATTAAAATAAAATATTAAAAATAATTCATTACAATATTACAAGCAGTGAGTATCTAGTTGTGCTATAATTAGAGAAGGTATACAATTCGCTCACCTGTAAACATACTATGGCATGACTTATAACATGTTCCTATAGATTTGGTAGCCGAGGCGCAGTGAATACATCTTCGATATACGTCAGAGATATTGAATTTGCTTTAGTTCTGAAATTAAAATAAAATATTAAAATTAATTCATTACAATATATTACAAGCAGTGAGTATCTAGTTATGCTATAATTAGAGAAGGTATACAATTCACTCACCTGTAAACATACTATGGCATGACTTATAACTTGTTCCTATAGATTTGGTAGCCGAGGCGCAGTGAATACATCTACAATATACGTCTCAGATATTGAATTTGCTTTAGTTCTGAAATTAAAATAAAATAGTAAAATTAATTCATTACAATATTGCAAGCAGTGTGTATCTAGTTATGTTATAATTAGAGAAGGTATACAATTCACTCACTTGTAAACATACTATGGCATGACTTATAACTTGTTCCTATAGATTTGGTAGCAGAGGCACAGTGAATACATCTACGATATACGTCTCAGATATTGAATTTGCTTTAGTTCCGAAATTAAAATAAAATATTAAAATTAATTCATTACAATTCTAATATTACAAGCAGTGAGTATCTAGTTATGCTATAATTAAGAAGGTATACAATTCACTCACCTGTAAACATACTATGGCATGACTTATAACTTGTTCCTATAGATTTGGTAGCCGAGGCGCAGTAAATACATCTACGATATACGTCTCAGATATTGAATTTGCTTTAGTTCCGAAATTAAAATAAAATATTAAAATTAATTCATTACAATATATTACAAGCAGTGAGTATCTAGTTACGCTATAATTAGAGAAGGTATACAATTCACTCACCTGTAAACATACTATGGCATGACTTATAACTTGTTCCTATAGATTTGTTAGCCGAGGCGCAGTGAATACATCTACGATATACGTCTCAGATATTGAATTTTTTTTAGTTCTGAAATTAAAATAAAATATTAAAAATAATTCATTACAATATTACAAGCAGTGAGTATCTAGTTGTGCTATAATTAGAGAAGGTATACAATTCACTCACCTGTAAACATACTATGGCATGACTTATAACTTGTTCCTATAGATTTGGTAGCCGAGGCGCAGTGAATACATCTACGATATACGTCTCAGATATTGAATTTGCTTTAGTTCCGAAATTAAAATAAAATATTAAAATTAATTCATTACAATATATTACAAGCAGTGAGTATCTAGTTATGCTATAATTAGAGAAGGTATACAATTCACTCACCTGTAAACATACTATGGCATGACTTATAACTTGTTCCTATAGATTTGGTAGCCGAGGCGCAGTGAATACATCTACGATATATGTCTCAGATATTGAATTTGCTTTAGTTCCGAAATTAAAATAAAATATTAAAATTAATTCATAACAATTCTAATATTACAAGCAGTGAGTATCTAGTTATGCTATAATTAAGAAGGTATACAATTCACTCACCTGTAAACATACTATGGCATGACTTATAACTTGTTCCTATAGATTTGGTAGCCGAGGCGCAGTGAATACATCTACGATATACGTCTCAGATATTGAATTTGCTTTAGTTCTGAAATTAAAATAAAATATTAAAATTAATTCATTACAATATATTACAAGCAGTGAGTATCTAGTTATGCTATAATTAGAGAAGGTATACAATTCACTCACCTGTAAACATACTATGGCATGACTTACAACTTGTTCCTATGGATTTGGTAGCCGAGGCGCAGTGAATACATCTACGATACACGTCTCAGATATTGAATTTGCTTTAGTTCTGAAATTAAAATAAAATATTAAAATTAATTCTTTACAATATTACAAGCAGTGAGTATCTAGTTATGTTATAATTAGAGAAGGTATACAATTCACTCACCTGTAAACATACTATGGCATGACATATAACTTGTTCCTATAGATTTGGTAGCCGAGGCGCAGTGAATACATCTACGATATACGTCTCAGATATTGAATTTGCTTTAGTTCTGAAATTAAAATAAAATATTAAAATTAATTCATTACAATATTACAAGCAGTGAGTATCTAGTTATGTTATAATTAGAGAAGGTATACAATTCACTCACCTGTAAACATACTATGGCATGACTTATAACTTGTTCCTATAGATTTGGTAGCCGAGGCGCAGTGAATACATCTACGATATACATCTCAGATATTGAATTTGCTTTAGTTCCGAAATTAAAATAAAATATTAAAATTAATTCATTACAATTCTAATAATACAAGCAGTGAGTATCTAGTTATGCTATAATTAAAGAAGGTATACAATTCACTCACCTGTAAACATACTATGGCATGACTTATAACTTGTTCCTATAGATTTGGTAGTTGAGGCGCAGTGAATACATCTACGATATACGTCTCAGATATTGAATTTGCTTTAGTTCTGAAATTAAAATAAAATATTAAAATTAATTCATTACAATATATTACAAGCAGTGAGTATCTAGTTATGCTATAATTAGAGAAGGTATTCAATTCACTCACCTGTAAACATACTATGGCATGACTTATAACTTGTTCCTATAGATTTGGTAGCCGAGGCGCAGTGAATACATCTACGATATACGTCTCAGATATTGAATTTGCTTCAGTTCCGAAATTAAAATAAAATATTAAAATTTATTCATTACAATTCTAATATTACAAGCAGTGAGTGTCTAGTTATGCTATAATTAGAGCAGGTATACAATTCACTCACCTGTAAACATACTATGGCATGACTTATAACTTGTTCCTATAGATTTGGTAGCCGAGGCACAGTGAATACATCTACGATATACGTCTCAGATATTGAATTTGCTTTAGTTCTGAAATTAAAATAAAATAGTAAAAATAATTCATTACAATATTACAAGCAGTGAGTATCTAGTTGTGCTATAATTAGAGAAGGCATACATTTCACTCACCTGTAAACATACTATGGCATGACTTATAACTTGTTCCTATAGATTTGGTAGCCGAGGCGCAGTGAATACATCTACGATATACGTCAGAGATATTGAATTTGCTTTAGTTCTGAAATTAAAATAAAATATTAAAATTAATTCATTACAATATATTACAAGCAGTGAGTATCTAGTTATGCTATAATTAGAGAAGGTATACAATTCACTCACCTGTAAACATACTATGGCATGACTTATAACTTGTTCCTATAGATTTGGTAGCCGAGGCGCAGTGAATACATCTACGATATATGTCTCAGATATTGAATTTGCTTTAGTTCCGAAATTAAAATAAAATATTAAAATTAATTCATGACAATTCTAATATTACAAGCAGTGAGTATCTAGTTATGCTATAATTAAGAAGGTATACAATTCACTCACCTGTAAACATACTATGGCATGACTTATAACTTGTTCCTATAGATTTGGTAGCCGAGGCGCAGTGAATACATCTACGATATACGTCTCAGATATTGAATTTGCTTTAGTTCCGAAATTAAAATAAAATATTAAAATTAATTCATTACAATATATTACAAGCAGTGAGTATCTAGTTATGCTATAATTAGAGAAGGTATACAATTCACTCACCTGTAAACATGCTATGGCATGACTTATAACTTGTTCCTATAGATTTGGTAGCCGAGGCGCAGTGAATACATCTACGATATACGTCTCAGATATTGAATTTGCTTTAGTTCTGAAATTAAAATAAAATATTAAAAATAATTCATTACAATATTACAAGCAGTGAGTATCTAGTTGTGCTATAATTAGAGAAGGTATACAATTCGCTCACCTGTAAACATACTATGGCATGACTTATAACATGTTCCTATAGATTTGGTAGCTGAGGCGCAGTGAATACATCTACGATATACGTCAGAGATATTGAATTTGCTTTAGTTCTGAAATTAAAATAAAATAGTAAAATTAATTCATTACAATATTACAAGCAGTGAATATCTAGTTATGTTATAATTAGAGAAGGTATACAATTCACTCACCTGTAAACATACTATGGCATGACTTATAACTTGTTCCTATAGCTTTGGTAGCCGAGGCGCAGTGAATACATCTACGATATACGTCTCAGATATTGAATTTGCTTTAGTTCTGAAATTAAAATAAAATATTAAAAATAATTCATTACAATATATTACAAGCAGTGAGTATCTAGTTATGCTATAATTAAGAAGGTATACAATTCACTCACCTGTAAACATACTATGGCATGACTTATAACTTGTTCCTATAGATTTGGTAGCTGAGGCGCAGTGAATACATCTACAATATACGTCTCGAATATTGAATTTGCTTTAGTTCTGAAATTAAAATAAAATATTAAAATTAATTCATTACAATATTACAAGCAGTGAGTATCTAGTTATGTTATAATTAGAGAAGGTATACAATTTACTCACCTGTAAACATACTATGGCATGACTTATAACTTGTTCCTATAGATTTGGTAGCCAAGGTGCAGTGAATACATCTACGATATACGTCTCAGATATTGAATTTGCTTTAGTTCCGAGATTAAAATAAAATATTAAAATTAATTCATTACAATTCTAATATTACAAGCAGTGAGTATCTGGTTATGTTATAATTAGAGAAGGTATACAATTCACTCACCTGTAAACATACTATGGCATGACATATAACTTGTTCCTATAGATTTGGTAGCCGAGGCGCAGTGAATACATCTACGATATACGTCTCAGATATTGAATTTGCTTTAGTTCCGAAATTAAAATAAAATATTAAAATTAATTCATTACAATATATTACAAGCAGTGAGTATCTAGTTATGCTATAATTAGAGAAGTTATACAATTCACTCACCTGTAAACATGCTATGGCATGACTTATAACTTGTTCCTATAGATTTGGTAGCCGAGGCGCAGTGAATACATCTACGATATACGTCTCAGATATTGAATTTGCTTTAGTTCTGAAATTAAAATAAAATATTAAAAATAATTCATTACAATATTACAAGCAGTGAGTATCTAGTTGTGCTATAATTAGAGAAGGTATACAATTCGCTCACCTGTAAACATACTATGGCATGACTTATAACTTGTTCCTATAGATTTGGTAGCCGAGGCGCAGTGAATACATCTACGATACACGTCTCAGATACTGAATTTGCTTTAGTTCTGAAATTAAAATAAAATATTAAAATTAATTCTTTACAATATTACAAGCAGTGAGTATCTGGTTATGTTATAATTAGAGAAGGTATACAATTCACTCACCTGTAAACATACTATGGCATGACATATAACTTGTTCCTATAGATTTGGTAGCCGAGGCGCCGTGAATACATCTACGATATACGTCTCAGATATTGAATTTGCTTTAGTTCTGAAATTAAAATAAAATATTAAAAATAATTCATTACAATATTACAAGCAGTGAGTATCTAGTTGTGCTATAATTAGAGAAGGTATACAATTCGCTCACCTGTAAACATACTATGGCATGACTTATAACTTGTTCCTATAGATTTGGTAGCAGAGGCACAGTGAATACATCTACGATATACGTCTCAGATATTGAATTTGCTTTAGTTCCGAAATTAAAATAAAATATTAAAATTAATTCATTACAATTCTAATATTACAAGCAGTGAGTATCTAGTTATGCTATAATTAAGAAGGTATACAATTCACTCACCTGTAAACATACTATGGCATGACTTATAACTTGTTCCTATAGATTTGGTAGCCGAGGCGCAGTGAATACATCTACGATATACGTCTCAGATATTGAATTTGCTTTAGTTCCGAAATTAAAATAAAATATTAAAATTAATTCATTACAATATATTACAAGCAGTGAGTATCTAGTTACGCTATAATTAGAGAAGGTATACAATTCACTCACCTGTAAACATACTATGGCATGACTTATAACTTGTTCCTATAGATTTGGTAGCCGAGGCGAAGTGAATACATTTACAATATACATCTCAGATATTGAATTTGCTTTAGTTCCGAAATTAAAATAAAATATTAAAATTAATTCATTACAATTCTAATATTACAAGCAGTGAGTATCTAGTTATGCTATAATTAAAGAAGGTATACAATTCACTCACCTGTAAACATACTATGGCATGACTTATAACTTGTTCCTATAGATTTGGTAGTTGAGGCGCAGTGAATACATCTACGATATACGTCTCAGATATTGAATTTGCTTTAGTTCTGAAATTAAAATAAAATATTAAAATTAATTCATGACAATTCTAATATTACAAGCAGTGAGTATCTAGTTATGCTATAATTAAGAAGGTATACAATTCACTCACCTGTAAACATACTATGGCATGACTTATAACTTGTTCCTATAGATTTGGTAGCCGAGGCGCAGTGAATACATCTACGATATACGTCTCAGATATTGAATTTGCTTTAGTTCCGAAATTAAAATAAAATATTAAAATTAATTCATTACAATATATTACAAGCAGTGAGTATCTAGTTATGCTATAATTAGAGAAGTTATACAATTCACTCACCTGTAAACATGCTATGGCATGACTTATAACTTGTTCCTATAGATTTGGTAGCCGAGGCGCAGTGAATACATCTACGATATACGTCTCAGATATTGAATTTGCTTTAGTTCTGAAATTAAAATAAAATATTAAAAATAATTCATTACAATATTACAAGCAGTGAGTATCTAGTTGTGCTATAATTAGAGAAGGTATACAATTCGCTCACCTGTAAACATACTATGGCATGACTTATAACTTGTTCCTATAGATTTGGTAGCCGAGGCGCAGTGAATACATCTACGATATACGTCTCAGATATTGAATTTGCTTTAGTTCTGAAATTAAAATAAAATATTAAAAATAATTCATTACAATATTACAAGCAGTGAGTATCTAGTTGTGCTATAATTAGAGAAGGTATACAATTCACTCACCTGTAAACTTACAATGGCATGACTTATAACTTGTTCCTATGGATTTGGTAGCCGAGGCGCAGTGAATACATCTACGATATACGTCAGAGATATTGAATTTGCTTTAGTTCTGAAATTAAAATAAAATATTAAAATTAATTCATTACAATATATTACAAGCAGTGAGTATCTAGTTATGCTATAATTAGAGAAGGTATACAATTCACTCACCTGTAAACATACTATGGCATGACTTATAACTTGTTCCTATAGATTTGGTAGCCGAGGCGCAGTGAATACATCTACAATATACGTCTCAGATATTGAATTTGCTTTAGTTCTGAATTTAAAATAAAATATAAAAATTAATTCATTACAATATTACAAGCAGTGAGTATCTAGTTATGCTATAATTAGAGAAGGTATACAATTCACGCACTTGTAAACATACTATGGCATGACTTATAACTTGTTCCTATAGATTTGGTAGCCGAGGCGCAGTGAATACATCTACGATATACGTCTCAGATATTGAATTTGCTTTAGTTCCGAAATTAAAATAAAATATTAAAATTAATTCATTACAATTCTAATATTACAAGCAGTGAGTATCTAGTTATGCTATAATTAAGAAGGTATACAATTCACTCACCTGTAAACATACTATGGCATGACTTATAACTTGTTCCTATAGATTTGGTAGCCGAGGCGCAGTGAATACATCTACGATATACGTCTCAGATATTGAATTTGCTTTAGTTCCGAAATTAAAATAAAATATTAAAAATAATTCATTACAATATTACAAGCAGTGAGTACCTAGTTGTGCTATAATTAGAGAAGGTATACAATTCGCTCACCTGTAAACATACTATGGCATGACTTATAACATGTTCCTATAGATTTGGTAGCCGAGGCGCAGTGAATACATCTACGATACACGTCTCAGATACTGAATTTGCTTTAGTTCTGAAATTAAAATAAAATATTAAAATTAATTCTTTACAATATTACAAGCAGTGAGTATCTGGTTATGTTATAATTAGAGAAGGTATACAATTCACTCACCTGTAAACATACTATGGCATGACATATAACTTGTTCCTATAGATTTGGTAGCCAAGGCACAGTGAATACATCTACGATATACGTCTCAGATATTGAATTTGCTTTAGTTCTGAAATTAAAATAAAATATTAAAAATAATTCATTACAATATTACAAGCAGTGAGTATCTAGTTGTGCTATAATTAGAGAAGGTATACAATTCGCTCACCTGTAAACATACTATGGCATGACTTATAACTTGTTCCTATAGATTTGGTAGCCGAGGCGCAGTGAATACATCTACGATACACGTCTCAGATACTGAATTTGCTTTAGTTCTGAAATTAAAATAAAATATTAAAATTAATTCTTTACAATATTACAAGCAGTGAGTATCTGGTTATGTTATAATTAGAGAAGGTATACAATTCACTCACCTGTAAACATACTATGGCATGACATATAACTTGTTCCTATAGATTTGGTAGCCGAGGCGCAGTGAATACATCTACGATATACGTCTCAGATATTGAATTTGCTTTAGTTCCGAAATTAAAATAAAATATTAAAATTAATTCATTACAATATATTACAAGCAGTGAGTATCTAGTTATGCTATAATTAGAGAAGTTATACAATTCACTCACCTGTAAACATGCTATGGCATGACTTATAACTTGTTCCTATAGATTTGGTAGCCGAGGCGCAGTGAATACATCTACGATATACGTCTCAGATATTGAATTTGCTTTAGTTCTGAAATTAAAATAAAATATTAAAAATAATTCATTACAATATTACAAGCAGTGAGTATCTAGTTGTGCTATAATTAGAGAAGGTATACAATTCGCTCACCTGTAAACATACTATGGCATGACTTATAACTTGTTCCTATAGATTTGGTAGCCGAGGCGCAGTGAATACATCTACGATACACGTCTCAGATACTGAATTTGCTTTAGTTCTGAAATTAAAATAAAATATTAAAATTAATTCTTTACAATATTACAAGCAGTGAGTATCTGGTTATGTTATAATTAGAGAAGGTATACAATTCACTCACCTGTAAACATACTATGGCATGACATATAACTTGTTCCTATAGATTTGGTAGCCGAGGCGCCGTGAATACATCTACGATATACGTCTCAGATATTGAATTTGCTTTAGTTCTGAAATTAAAATAAAATATTAAAAATAATTCATTACAATATTACAAGCAGTGAGTATCTAGTTGTGCTATAATTAGAGAAGGTATACAATTCGCTCACCTGTAAACATACTATGGCATGACTTATAACTTGTTCCTATAGATTTGGTAGCAGAGGCACAGTGAATACATCTACGATATACGTCTCAGATATTGAATTTGCTTTAGTTCCGAAATTAAAATAAAATATTAAAATTAATTCATTACAATTCTAATATTACAAGCAGTGAGTATCTAGTTATGCTATAATTAAGAAGGTATACAATTCACTCACCTGTAAACATACTATGGCATGACTTATAACTTGTTCCTATAGATTTGGTAGTCGAGGCGCAGTGAATACATCTACGATATACGTCTCAGATATTGAATTTGCTTTAGTTCCGAAATTAAAATAAAATATTAAAATTAATTCATTACAATATATTACAAGCAGTGAGTATCTAGTTACGCTATAATTAGAGAAGGTATACAATTCACTCACCTGTAAACATACTATGGCATGACTTATAACTTGTTCCTATAGATTTGGTAGCCGAGGCGCAGTGAATACATTTACAATATACATCTCAGATATTGAATTTGCTTTAGTTCCGAAATTAAAATAAAATATTAAAATTAATTCATTACAATTCTAATATTACAAGCAGTGAGTATCTAGTTATGCTATAATTAAAGAAGGTATACAATTCACTCACCTGTAAACATACTATGGCATGACTTATAACTTGTTCCTATAGATTTGGTAGTTGAGGCGCAGTGAATACATCTACGATATACGTCTCAGATATTGAATTTGCTTTAGTTCTGAAATTAAAATAAAATATTAAAATTAATTCATGACAATTCTAATATTACAAGCAGTGAGTATCTAGTTATGCTATAATTAAGAAGGTATACAATTCACTCACCTGTAAACATACTATGGCATGACTTATAACTTGTTCCTATAGATTTGGTAGCCGAGGCGCAGTGAATACATCTACGATATACGTCTCAGATATTGAATTTGCTTTAGTTCCGAAATTAAAATAAAATATTAAAATTAATTCATTACAATATATTACAAGCAGTGAGTATCTAGTTATGCTATAATTAGAGAAGTTATACAATTCACTCACCTGTAAACATGCTATGGCATGACTTATAACTTGTTCCTATAGATTTGGTAGCCGAGGCGCAGTGAATACATCTACGATATACGTCTCAGATATTGAATTTGCTTTAGTTCTGAAATTAAAATAAAATATTAAAAATAATTCATTACAATATTACAAGCAGTGAGTATCTAGTTGTGCTATAATTAGAGAAGGTATACAATTCGCTCACCTGTAAACATACTATGGCATGACTTATAACTTGTTCCTATAGATTTGGTAGCCGAGGCGCAGTGAATACATCTACGATATACGTCTCAGATATTGAATTTGCTTTAGTTCTGAAATTAAAATAAAATATTAAAAATAATTCATTACAATATTACAAGCAGTGAGTATCTAGTTGTGCTATAATTAGAGAAGGTATACAATTCACTCACCTGTAAACTTACAATGGCATGACTTATAACTTGTTCCTATGGATTTGGTAGCCGAGGCGCAGTGAATACATCTACGATATACGTCAGAGATATTGAATTTGCTTTAGTTCTGAAATTAAAATACAATATTAAAATTAATTCATTACAATATATTACAAGCAGTGAGTATCTAGTTATGCTATAATTAGAGAAGGTATACAATTCACTCACCTGTAAACATACTATGGCATGACTTATAACTTGTTCCTATAGATTTGGTAGCCGAGGCGCAGTGAATACATCTACAATATACGTCTCAGATATTGAATTTGCTTTAGTTCTGAAATTAAAATAAAATATAAAAATTAATTCATTACAATATTACAAGCAGTGAGTATCTAGTTATGCTATAATTAGAGAAGGTATACAATTCACGCACTTGTAAACATACTATGGCATGACTTATAACTTGTTCCTATAGATTTGGTAGCCGAGGCGCAGTGAATACATCTACGATATACGTCTCAGATATTGAATTTGCTTTAGTTCCGAAATTAAAATAAAATATTAAAATTAATTCATTACAATTCTAATATTACAAGCAGTGAGTATCTAGTTATGCTATAATTAAGAAGGTATACAATTCACTCACCTGTAAACATACTATGGCATGACTTATAACTTGTTCCTATAGATTTGGTAGCCGAGGCGCAGTGAATACATCTACGATATACGTCTCAGATATTGAATTTGCTTTAGTTCCGAAATTAAAATAAAATATTAAAAATAATTCATTACAATATTACAAGCAGTGAGTATCTAGTTGTGCTATAATTAGAGAAGGTATACAATTCGCTCACCTGTAAACATACTATGGCATGACTTATAACATGTTCCTATAGATTTGGTAGCCGAGGCGCAGTGAATACATCTTCGATATACGTCAGAGATATTGAATTTGCTTTAGTTCTGAAATTAAAATAAAATATTAAAATTAATTCATTACAATATATTACAAGCAGTGAGTATCTAGTTATGCTATAATTAGAGAAGGTATACAATTCACTCACCTGTAAACATACTATGGCATGACTTATAACTTGTTCCTATAGATTTGGTAGCCGAGGCGCAGTGAATACATCTACAATATACGTCTCAGATATTGAATTTGCTTTAGTTCTGAAATTAAAATAAAATAGTAAAATTAATTCATTACAATATTGCAAGCAGTGTGTATCTAGTTATGTTATAATTAGAGAAGGTATACAATTCACTCACTTGTAAACATACTATGGCATGACTTATAACTTGTTCCTATAGATTTGGTAGCAGAGGCACAGTGAATACATCTACGATATACGTCTCAGATATTGAATTTGCTTTAGTTCCGAAATTAAAATAAAATATTAAAATTAATTCATTACAATTCTAATATTACAAGCAGTGAGTATCTAGTTATGCTATAATTAAGAAGGTATACAATTCACTCACCTGTAAACATACTATGGCATGACTTATAACTTGTTCCTATAGATTTGGTAGCCGAGGCGCAGTAAATACATCTACGATATACGTCTCAGATATTGAATTTGCTTTAGTTCCGAAATTAAAATAAAATATTAAAATTAATTCATTACAATATATTACAAGCAGTGAGTATCTAGTTACGCTATAATTAGAGAAGGTATACAATTCACTCACCTGTAAACATACTATGGCATGACTTATAACTTGTTCCTATAGATTTGTTAGCCGAGGCGCAGTGAATACATCTACGATATACGTCTCAGATATTGAATTTTTTTTAGTTCTGAAATTAAAATAAAATATTAAAAATAATTCATTACAATATTACAAGCAGTGAGTATCTAGTTGTGCTATAATTAGAGAAGGTATACAATTCACTCACCTGTAAACATACTATGGCATGACTTATAACTTGTTCCTATAGATTTGGTAGCCGAGGCGCAGTGAATACATCTACGATATACGTCTCAGATATTGAATTTGCTTTAGTTCCGAAATTAAAATAAAATATTAAAATTAATTCATTACAATATATTACAAGCAGTGAGTATCTAGTTATGCTATAATTAGAGAAGGTATACAATTCACTCACCTGTAAACATACTATGGCATGACTTATAACTTGTTCCTATAGATTTGGTAGCCGAGGCGCAGTGAATACATCTACGATATATGTCTCAGATATTGAATTTGCTTTAGTTCCGAAATTAAAATAAAATATTAAAATTAATTCATAACAATTCTAATATTACAATCAGTGAGTATCTAGTTATGCTATAATTAAGAAGGTATACAATTCACTCACCTGTAAACATACTATGGCATGACTTATAACTTGTTCCTATAGATTTGGTAGCCGAGGCGCAGTGAATACATCTACGATATACGTCTCAGATATTGAATTTGCTTTAGTTCTGAAATTAAAATAAAATATTAAAATTAATTCATTACAATATATTACAAGCAGTGAGTATCTAGTTATGCTATAATTAGAGAAGGTATACAATTCACTCACCTGTAAACATACTATGGCATGACTTACAACTTGTTCCTATGGATTTGGTAGCCGAGGCGCAGTGAATACATCTACGATACACGTCTCAGATATTGAATTTGCTTTAGTTCTGAAATTAAAATAAAATATTAAAATTAATTCTTTACAATATTACAAGCAGTGAGTATCTAGTTATGTTATAATTAGAGAAGGTATACAATTCACTCACCTGTAAACATACTATGGCATGACATATAACTTGTTCCTATAGATTTGGTAGCCGAGGCGCAGTGAATACATCTACGATATACGTCTCAGATATTGAATTTGCTTTAGTTTTGAAATTAAAATAAAATATTAAATTAAAAATTAATTCATTACAATATTACAAGCAGTGATTATCTATTTATGCTACAATTAGAGAAGGTATACAATTCACTCACCTGTAAACATACTATGGCATGACTTATAACTTGTTCCTATAGCTTTGGTAGCCGAGGCGCAGTGAATACATCTACGATATACGTCTCAGATATTGAATTTGCTTTAGTTCTGAAATTAAAATAAAATATTAAAAATAATTCATTACAATATTACAAGCAGTGAGTATCTAGTTGTGCTATAATTAGAGAAGGTATACAATTCGCTCACCTGTAAACATACTATGGCATGACTTATAACTTGTTCCTATAGATTTGGTAGCCGAGGCGCAGTGAATACATCTACAATATACGTCTCAGATATTGAATTTGCTTTAGTTCTGAAATTAAAATAAAATAGTAAAATTAATTCATTACAATATTACAAGCAGTGAGTATCTAGTTATGTTATAATTAGAGAAGGTATACAATTCACTCACTTGTAAACATACTATGGCATGACTTATAACTTGTTCCTATAGATTTGGTAGCAGAGGCACAGTGAATACATCTACGATATACGTCTCAGATATTGAATTTGCTTTAGTTCCGAAATTAAAATAAAATATTAAAATTAATTCATTACAATTCTAATATTACAAGCAGTGAGTATCTAGTTATGCTATAATTAAGAAGGTATACAATTCACTCACCTGTAAACATACTATGGCATGACTTATAACTTGTTCCTATAGATTTGGTAGCCGAGGCGCAGTGAATACATCTACGATATACGTCTCAGATATTGAATTTGCTTTAGTTCCGAAATTAAAATAAAATATTAAAATTAATTCATTACAATATATTACAAGCAGTGAGTATCTAGTTACGCTATAATTAGAGAAGGTATACAATTCACTGACCTGTAAACATACTATGGCATGACTTATAACTTGTTCCTATAGATTTGGTAGCCGAGGCGCAGTGAATACATCTACGATATACGTCTCAGATATTGAATTTTTTTTAGTTCTGAAATTAAAATAAAATATTAAAAATAATTCATTACAATATTACAAGCAGTGAGTATCTAGTTGTGCTATAATTAGAGAAGGTACAGTACAGTTCTCGCGGAAGCTTTGGCTTCACTTCAGCTTCACCTTCGCTTCAGCATCGCATCATTATGGCATTGTTATGGCTTCAGCATCGCTTCAATGTCGTGACATTAAAAAGTTAGGCGATTATCGCTTCGCTTCATTGTGGCCTCATTATGGCGACAATGTGGCATCAGCATCGCTTCATCAAACAAAGAAGTACTGTACTCATTTCCCCCAAACCTCTTGACCGCTTCCGCTTTTGACCGGTCAATTTCCGTTTTATTTTCGACCGTGCAACAATTCGGACTACTAAAAATTTTCTGGTTTTCATAGATCACGGTTACTAGTTTAGTAACCGTGCATAGATGTTGAAAAACCGTCAAAAGTTCAAATACTTTTTGTTTTAACTATCTATAATTATATCTCTCAGTTCAAACAAAACACAACAACAGTTTTGGCGGATAATTAATTTCGTTTTATTCACTAACGAAACAATGAGTTTTGCTGATCATGTTCGCCAGCCAACAAGACAAAAAGGCAGAATCACAAAATTGAAAATAACATCAAGATGCAATAACAAACTAACAAAACTAGCAAGTAAATCATCAATCGATGCACGCGAAAAAAACTAATAAAGAAAAGCAAAATAACGATTCGAGAAAAGGCAAATAAAATTTAAAAAAATAAAAATAAAATAAAACATTCACTTGCGAAAAAGCCCACCTCGGACAACAAGCAACGAAAAGGGTGGGTGGGTGGGGAAATCGAAAAGTTCACAGTTGACTTGAAAGCAACAAAGGACGCAACTAACTAACAATACAAAATTGCGCATGCGTGAAACAAACAATTTGCATAAATACAACAAGACAATTGCGCATGCGCGCAGTGCAAATAATAAAATTCACGGGAATAATTAACCATTTTGAAATACAAAATTACACAATTATTCTCTCAGTTCAAACAAAACACAACAACAGTTTTGGCGGATAATTAATTTCGTTTTATTCACTAACGAAACAATGAGTTTTGCTGATCATGTTCGCCAGCCAACAAGACAAAAAGGCCAAAATAATAAAAAAAACCGCCAAAACTGAAAATCAAAGAGTCAGTGAGAGATTCCCTTCCTCAATTGCAGTGCGTATGCAGGCAGCAGTACGGAGACGATGGCCGAACGACGAATCCATATACAATAAGTACGCTTGAGAAGACCAATCTCCTTGAGCTTTGACTGCATCCGGCTCAGCCCCTGATTGGAAGGCAAATGACGCACCGCCACGGCGAAAACTGTGTCCGGAATATGAGGCTGGATCAAGGCCAATCGCCTTCAGTAACAAAGACAGATGATTAGCGAAAGCTTGATGCGTTAGTGGATGAAGAGTGCCAGGCGTAGTCGGAATGAGGAAGGCAGGTGCATCGCGTGGAGCAGGCATCATCAAGACCATGCGTTTATATGCTGCCACTGGGCACAGCGAAGAGCCAGAGATTGCCAGCACAGGCACGTGCAACACCTTATCGCCAAACTAGATAGTTTTGGACCAGGTGACCCTGACCACAAGACCAATGTCATTGAGACGAATTTTCCCACGAGTGAGATGCATGCTGGCATTAAAGTCTGATGCAGAGCGTGGAACCACATTAGACTTCCTAAAGAAAGTGAAAAAGCACAGCAGGAATGCTGCCCAAAGCGTAACGTGAAGCGGGCGACGAAGATCAAGCAGACTGTGAATACGTAGTAAGATTTCTGGGGTGATTGGCAGCTTCCGCCGAACCAGATGTGGGGACAAACGTTGAATCCCGCGCAGCACTAGCTTCAATTCAAAGTTGCTGAGTGATGGGGGTTCCAAGCCCATAAACAGATGCAATAGACGAACACCGTTGAGATAATTGCGAATAGAAGCGGTCGATGCGAATGAGCGAGAGAGAAACTGCGTATACCGAATAAGTGTCTGAGGAGCTGCTGGGAGAGGTATCACCACGAAGAATCGACAAAACAGGAGAAAAGCTCGCCACTGTGACATAATGTTACGAAGATAACCAGTTGAAAATGCAGACTGCAAGGATCGCTTGGCTTGAACGTCCAAAGACACAAGAGAATCAACTGGACCTGCACAGGAATAGAAAACAAATAGATATTACCATGGTGCGGTGAATTTAAAGTTATCAATTGACACTGCCGCCTCAGACAACCCAAATGTGGACTGCAACTTCGCAACCCGTGCCTGGAATTCCGGCGAGAGGTGTGACCGACTTGGAGCATCAGCCAGATTCATGGCACCAGCAACATGGATTGCTCGGAGGTCAAATTCATAACGTGCTTGGATGAATGCGATTTCCCGAAGACAGCTCAAGGCAAAGGAAGAATGGCAGCGGTGATTGTTGATAAGCGCGACTGTAGTTGTATTGTCTGAGGCAATCTGGATGCGGAGTCCAGTCCAGCGTGTAGCCCAGAGCTTCAGAGCGATGACCACTGCAAGAAGTTCCAGACAGTTGATGGATAGATCCATATCGATGATATGCATGGGAAATGGTGTGCGATAAAACTGGTTAACTGTAATGCCGCCACAGCCTGTGAGACAAGCATCTGTGCATAAAACAGTATCTGGTGCAGACCAGGGTTGGTTGAGGATCATCGATATGCCATTATACTTGGACAGAAATGTCTGCCACCAAAGCAAATCACGGCGAAATTCATCATTGACAGCAATTCGCGAATGTTTGTCCGGAATAGAACGTAAAGTCTCTAACATCCGTGAGATGAAAAGTCTGCCTGGACGAACGCAATTTGAAACATATGAAAGCAAACCAATCAGGCTCTGAAGGTCGGAACGTGAGCAAGTTGTGCGATTATTCCATAGAGATAACTCCTGATCGACCTTCACCAGCTTATCCTCTGGCACAGAAATGGTCATATCGACTGTGTCAAAACAAGAACCTAGGAACACCATACGAGTAGATGGGGAAACTGCCTTGGCAACCGACTCGTTTAGACCTAGCTCCTGCAAAACTGCGCCAAGTGTCTCAAATGCAGCGCGAGCATTGCAAGGGTGTGCAGCCCCTCCAAAATCATCAATGTAATTAATAATGTCAAACCCGCGAGACTGGACAATATGGCGGACTGCATTAGTAGCACGCTGACACATCAGAGCAGCTGTGCGAAGTCCGAATGGTGGGGCAATATCGAAGTAATATTTGCTGTCCCAGGTGTAGCCAAGTAAACTGTAATCAGATGGGTCCACGCGGAGTTGACGGTAGGCCCGACTAAGATCTCGCTTGAAGAGCAAGCAACCAGGACCCAGTAAACGGATTTGATCAGTCATTGAATCGACGGTGGGGTAATGCAACTTAAACTCCTGCCCCAAATACTCATGGCTGGGAATGCCGTCATTCACTGAGTAGCCCTCAGGAAAACTGAGATCCATAACAATGCGACGAGTGTTGGCATCCTTCTTGTCTACAGTCATTAAAGGTGAAGTAGTGAGGGGTGTTGAGAATGGAGGTGCATCAAACGGACCAATTGCTGCGCCGAAGGAGCGTTCTGTAGCCAAGTAGCGTTCCACATGGTCTGGGAAAGAAATAGCAGAGTTGTGGTTTGCCGCGTGTGATGTTGGTAAATAATCACGCGAATAACTGATCGGCCAGCCGAATTCAAGGAAATCACAAATATCATCAGTGTAATCTTGAAGCAAGATACGCCAGTTGTGCATGTTGAGAGACGAAGGGACAGGAATGCGAGCACCCAGATAATTGTATGTACCTGTTGCCTTGATGTGGTTATGTAAATCCACGAAGTAAGCAGGTGGATGGCAGTCAGCCATGGATGTGGTGCCGTTAATGCAAGTAATATCTGTGCCCTTGTAGTCATTAATGCTTGAACCTGTACTAAACTGATTGCTGCCTGTGACATGCGTGGTATCACCGTAAATGTTATTGTTGACCGTAACAGCATCGAAATGTAGCATAATATTGTCAGTAGAAATACCACCCATGTGGCTGCCACCTGAGACATTAATGGTATCAATGCCTCTGTAATTGCTGACCGCAGTAGGTGCAGAATCAGGCTGAGAATTAATAATGTCCGTAGTATTTGCACCAATGTGAATATTATCTGGCACATTACTGGTGTTGATGTATTCGTAATCGCTGACTGCTGTGGGCGAAGAATCAGTATGTGGAATAGAATAAATGTCAGTTGTATTTGCACCCATGTGACTGCTACCCGAGATATTTCCAGTGTCAATGCATTTGTAATTGCTGACCGCGGTGGGTGGAGAAGCAGAATGAGAATTAATAATGTTAGAGGTACCGCTGTGATTGCTACCCGAGAGATTAACGGTGTTGATGCATTTGTAATTGCTGACCGGTGTAGGTGGTGAATCATTATGTTGAATAAAAACGTCAGTAGTATTTGCACCCATGTGACTGCTACTTGAGACATTTCCAGTATTGATGCATTTGTAATTGCTGACTGCAGTGGGTGGAGACACCAAATGTGACTTAACGGTATTGATGCATTTGTAATTGCTGACCGCAGTAGGTGATGAGGAGCAGGCATCACTGATGTCAATTTTACCAGTGGCACCAGACTTGCATGTTGTTTTATCCAGTCACGCCGAAGTTGACATGTCCTTTCCTTTTTTAATTTTTGAATCTGTCCCAGGCTTCTGTTTGCAATGTAACTCGCTGTGTGCATTAAAGCGATTCCTGTATGTGAAGCAGTAGTTACAGATGTGACGATATTTGCAGGGGTCAAACGAGCATGACCCAGTTTCATTGAATGCAGTGCAAACGGAAATGTTATTGTTACTCGAACTTGTAGCAGCAGATCCTTTGTTCCTAGCAACAGGCTGTGACTTCAACTTATCCGGTGAAAAATCAAAGAAAACCTCTTTGACATCGGCGAAAGTATCTAACCACGAACGCCTGTGCGACTCAACCAAGCGTATCACAGCTGCATGGTAGCTACGTACAACTTGCCATTTGTATTGCGGCAATTTAACGAAAATGTCATGCAAGAGCTGAAGTCTCCCATTGCGCTCTGTTACAGACAAACTCGGGTTCTGTAACAACAACGTGTATCCTTGCAAGAATTGTTCCAGTGTCAAGTCATCATATTTTAATTCGTTTGAAGTGTAGAAACTTGCAATGTAATGCTCCGGTGAATTAGTAAATTGGCGATCCTTTGTCTTCATGGCCGTGGCGTGGGGTATTGTTCTACCAAAATGATCAAAACGCCACTCACCAGCATTGTGTTGTTCATCGCCAACTGTCCTGTCTACGCCGACCATCGATGCGAGAGGGGCGAGTTCCTCTTCGACTTCCTCCCTAAGGTGGGTCATTTTCCGCAAATCGCCGAGACTGAAATTACCGGACGCACTGTGACTGTGTTGCCGTGGGTGATGGTGTATACCGGTGGCAGTAAACTCAACAGACGCCGAGTGATCGAATTTGCGTTCGAGTTTCGCCACTTCAGCTTCTAGACGAGTTTTCTCTAGTCTGGCTTCGAGCAATTTCTTCTTTTGATGTAATGCCTGGAGATCTGATGTCAAGGAAACGAAATCGTCAGCGATGTGTGACTTTGAGTCCGAAGAAATATCGTTGTGTTGTCGTGGTGAAACAGACAAAGGAAACTGATCGGCGTCATCATCAGAAACTGGTCTACCATCGCAGTGTTTCCCTGGTTTACCCCAAAAGTGGTCTTTAACGGGTTGTCGGCATCCAGCGCAATTGTGTTTCCTTTTACCAGACGACATTGTGTAATTGCGAAGCGTAACAAAAGTTCGTAATTGAAAACGAAATCGAAAAGTTCACAGTTGACTTGAAAGCAACAAAGGACGCAACTAACTAACAATACAAAATTGCGCATGCGTGAAACAAACAATTTGCATAAATACAACAAGACAATTGCGCATGCGCGCAGTGCAAATAATAAAATTCACGGGAATAATTAACCATTTTGAAATACAAAATTACACCATTATGGCGACAATGTGGCATCAGCATCGCTTCATCAAACAAAGAAGTACTGTACTCATTTCCCCCAAACCTCTTGACCGCTTCCGCTTTTGACCGGTCAATTTCCGTTTTATTTTCGACCGTGCAACAATTCGGACTACTAAAAATTTTCTGGTTTTCATAGATCACGGTTACTAGTTTAGTAACCGTGCATAGATGTTGAAAAACCGTCAAAAGTTCAAATACTTTTTGTTTTAACTATCTATAATTATATGCACGCAATCTGACCCTTTGACCTAGATTTGGCTGGGATTGAATATTTTATTTTAGACAATATTCCGACGTGACTCACTGCTACAAAATGTATTCAACAGAAGTACAACATGGTTGTCTGGGTTTCTTTTCCTGATTGTGTTGAGTTTACGATTTGTATAATTATTGTTGTTTTCCCCTGAGCAAAAGACAAGCCGAAGGACCATGAAGCTAAATAGAATTCCCACGCATGGACGTGGACTGAGTGAAAGAAAATATTTCTAAGGCTAAAATAAAAATGACCTACTATTACACATCTTTGTGTATTTGTCAATTTTGTATATATTTGGTATGACCAAATGACCGAAAAATCTCGTCTTTCGTTAATAATTTCATTTGTTTGAAATATCTACCGACCGTAATTTGTTTCCCCTAATGGTCCCGACGTCCGTCATTCAACACAATCAGCATTTATTTATCGCAATTCATGGGGATCATGTCCCGTAATTTGCGGGCTGTAAAACCAAATAATTAAACAAGTACTATTTATTGTATTTTTGTTTTACCTCGCGAAACTACAACAGAGCGTAGAGTTGTCGTGGTTAAATAGTTGCCTTGAAATCGATGGAACTTCAACTACTAGTATCCATTTCTCACCTTGAAATAAAAAAATCGAAGAGCATCGGGGGATATATTATTAACCAGTCTTACGAATCGCTAGCTTTATTTTATTCGAATTTATACAATTCACGAGTTTTCGACATTTGTTGGCAACTTCCGCGCTAAAATGGTTGAAAATGTGGGTGTGGTTTTCTCGCAAAGTCCTGTTGATAATACGGACTAATATGGTTCTGTGACCCAGGTCATGCTTCGATCAGGTGACTCTCAGCCAATCAATGATGTTGTAACAAAACATATTTAACGCAAATTGAAGGGTCGTCGTACCATCCAATCTCCATCGTCGATTCACAAAGTTTTTTTGTGTGCTGTGACAGGCTTCGCAATTATTCACTGGAAAACATCGGTATATTTTGACAAACGGATGGGATTTTACCTCAGTTCAAAAAAAAGAAAAAACAAAACAAACAGGGCTGAGATACAAATCAGTTTTGCAAGTTGGGAAATAAGGTAAACCAGACTGGGGTCGATGATTTTCAGTATCGAAGGACTTCCGTGTGAATCATGATTTTCAAATTGTTCATCGGCTGGTGACCAAATATTTACGGCCACACTAAATGGACACGTTTTTTTTCTGAAGCCCAATAAATTATTCCTGCATGTCAAGCGCTATTCGATTTTTTACAGGGCATGGCTCGTTTTCATTCGAAAATATGTTTGTGAGAATACTTTTAAAGTACGTATAGATCGAGCTCAGATCACTGATCGTGACTTAATTTTGAGAATTGGTTGTCAAATTTTACCAGACCAAAGCCACCACAACCATCCAATCATATGTTGGAAATGTACACACTTGTTTTGGAACTTTGTATCAAGATGACTGGCGACGACGCCGACGCACCCGGCGGCGTACGTGTGTGTTGCATGTTTTAGTAGTCCGGGCATGGGGTCGGACTCGGCTAAAACTAAACGAAACACAGAAAAATACCACCGAAATGAGGAATCTGAATCTGCTCTTCTAGCAGCAAATAAAATGAGCGAAAAAGGGTAAATTTTATAACAGGAACAGTTTCACTTCGTATACAGCAAATTGTGTTTTATCAGAACGACGATTGCATCGTTTTATTTGAATTTATCACGATTTTCCTTCCAGTCAATATGAAACTCGTCACCTTGCCGATTGTAATGTACTTCGCAAAGTTTTTGGTGCCCAATACTCGCAACACTAAAATAATTAAACAAGATATCTTTTTAAAATGTCATTTTACTCTTGATCATATTATTTTATTCGCCTTGAATTTCAAATCGATTACATATCGAACTTCTGTACATGTTTTTGTCTACTGCCCTTCTGCGTGCAAATAATGAGGTCATACTCATGTCACAATACTTTGAAGCTGATGCCATGTTGATGCCATGAGACTGCGAAGCTGAGGCCACGATGATGCGATGCTGAGGCGACAATGAAGCCATGCGTAGGCGACAATGATGCCACAAAAGCCAAAGCTTCCGCGAGAACTGTACTGTATACAATTCACTCACCTGTAAACATACTATGGCATGACTTATAACTTGTTCCTATAGATTTGGTAGCCGAGGCACAGTGAATACATCTACGATATACGTCAGAGATATTGAATTTGCTTTAGTTCTGAAATTAAAATAAAATATTAAAATTAATTCATTACAATATATTACAAGCAGTGAGTATCTAGTTATGCTATAATTAGAGAAGGTATACAATTCACTCACCTGTAAACATACTATGGCATGACTTATAACTTGTTCCTATAGATTTGGTAGCCGAGGCGCAGTGAATACATCTACGATATATGTCTCAGATATTGAATTTGCTTTAGTTCCGAAATTAAAATAAAATATTAAAATTAATTCATAACAATTCTAATATTAGAAGCAGTGAGTATCTAGTTATGCTATAATTAAGAAGGTACACAATTCACTCACCTGTAAACATACTATGGCATGACTTATAACTTGTTCCTATAGATTTGGTAGCCGAGGCGCAGTGAATACATCTACGATATACGTCTCAGATATTGAATTTGTTTTAGTTCTGAAATTAAAATAAAATATTAAAAATAATTCATTACAATATTACAAGCAGTGAGTATCTAGTTGAGCTATAATTAGAGAAGGTATACAATTCACTCACCTGTAAACATACTATGGCATGACTTATAACTTGTTCCTATAGATTTGGTAGCCGAGGCGCAGTGAATACATCTACGATATACGTCAGAGATATTGAATTTGCTTTAGTTCTGAAATTAAAATAAAATATTAAAATTAATTCATTACAATATATTACAAGCAGTGAGTATCTAGTTATGCTATAATTAGAGAAGGTATACAATTCACTCACCTGTAAACATACTATGGCATGACTTATAACTTGTTCCTATAGATTTGGTAGCCGAGGCGCAGTGAATACATCTACAATATACGTCTCGGATATTTAATTTGCTTTAGTTCTGAAATTAAAATAAAATATTAAAATTAATTCATTACAATTCTAATATTACAAGCAGTGAGTATCTAGTTATGCTATAATTAGAGCAGGTATACAATTCACTCACCTGTAAACATACTATGGCATGACTTATAACTTGTTCCTATAGATTTGGTAGCCGAGGCGCAGTGAATACATTTACGATATACGTCTCAGATATTGAATTTGCTTTAGTTCTGAAATTAAAATAAAATAGTAAAAATAATTCATTACAATATTACAAGCAGTGAGTATCTAGTTGTGCTATAATTAGAGAAGGCATACAATTCACTCACCTGTAAACATACTATGGCATGACTTACAACTTGTTCCTATAGATTTGGTAGCTGAGGCGCAGTGAATACATCTACGATATACGTCAGAGATATTGAATTTGCTTTAGTTCTGAAATTAAAATAAAATATTAAAATTAATTCATTACAATATATTACAAGCAGTGAGTATCTAGTTATGCTATAATTAGAGAAGGTATACAATTCACTCACCTGTAAACATACTATGGCATGACTTATAACTTGTTCCTATAGATTTGGTAGCCGAGGCGCAGTGAATACATCTACGATATATGTCTCAGATATTGAATTTGCTTTAGTTCCGAAATTAAAATAAAATATTAAAATTAATTCATAACAATTCTAATATTACAAGCAGTGAGTATCTAGTTATGCTATAATTAAGAAGGTATACAATTCACTCACCTGTAAACATACTATGGCATGACTTATAACTTGTTCCTATAGATTTGGTAGCCGAGGCGCAGTGAATACATCTACGATATACGTCTCAGATATTGAATTTGCTTTAGTTCTGAAATTAAAATAAAATATTAAAAATAATTCATTACAATATTACAAGCAGTGAGTATCTAGTTGTGCTATAATTAGAGAAGGTATACAATTAGCTCACCTGTAAACATACTATGGCATGACTTATAACTTGTTCCTATAGATTTGGTAGCCGAGGCGCAGTGAATACATCTACGATATACGTCAGAGATATTGAATTTGCTTTAGTTCTGAAATTAAAATAAAATATTAAAATTAATTCATTACAATATATTACAAGCAGTGAGTATCTAGTTATGCTATAATTAGAGAAGGTATACAATTCACTCACCTGTAAACATACTATGGCATGACTTATAACTTGTTCCTATAGATTTGGTAGCCGAGGCGCAGTGAATACATCTACAATATACGTCTCAGATATTGAATTTGCTTTAGTTCTGAAATTAAAATAAAATAGTAAAATTAATTCATTACAATATTACTAGCAGTGAGTATCTAGTTATGTTATAATTAGAGAAGGTATACAATTCACTCACTTGTAAACATACTATGGCATGACTTATAACTTGTTCCTATAGATTTGGTAGCAGAGGCGCAGTGAATACATCTACGATATACGTCTCAGATATTGAATTTGCTTTAGTTCCGAAATTAAAATAAAATATTAAAATTAATTCCTTACAATTCTAATATTACAAGCAGTGAGTATCTAGTTATGCTATAATTAAGAAGGTATACAATTCACTCACCTGTAAACATACTATGGCATGACTTATAACTTGTTCCTATAGATTTGGTAGCCGAGGTGCAGTGAATACATCTACGATATACATCTCAGATATTGAATTTGCTTTAGTTCCGAAATTAAAATAAAATATTAAAATTAATTCATTACAATATATTACAAGCAGTGAGTATCTAGTTATGCTATAATTAAAGAAGGTATACAAATCACTCACCTGTAAACATACTATGGCATGACTTATAACTTGTTCCTATAGATTTGGTAGCCGAGGCGCAGTGAATACATCTACGATATACGTCTCAGATATTGAATTTGCTTTAGTTCTGAAATTAAAATTAAATAGTAAAAATAATTCATTACAATATTACAAGCAGTGACTATCTAGTTGTGCTATATTTAGAGAAGGTATACAATTCACTCACCTGTAAACATACTATGGCATGACTTATAACTTGTTCCTATAGATTTGGTAGCCGAGGCGCAGTGAATACATCTACGATATACGTCAGAGATATTGAATTTGCTTTAGTTCTGAAATTAAAATAAAATATTAAAATTAATTCATTACAATATATTACAAGCAGTGAGTATCTAGTTATGCTATAATTAGAGAAAGTATACAATTCACTCACCTGTAAACATACTATGGCATGACTTATAACTTGTTCCTATAGATTTGGTAGCCGAGGCGCAGTGAATACATCTACGATATACGTCTCAGATATTGAATTTGCTTTAGTTCCGAAATTAAAATAAAATATTAAAATTAATTCATTACAATTCTAATATTACAAGCAGTGAGTATCTAGTTATGCTATAATTAGAGAAGGTATACAATTCACTCACCTGTAAACATACTATGGCATGACTTATAACTTGTTCCTATAGATTTGGTAGCCGAGGCGCAGTGAATTCATCTACAATATACGTCTCAGATATTGAATTTGCTTTAGTTCTGAAATTAAAATAAAATATTAAAATTAATTCATTACAATATTACAAGCAGTGAGTATCTAGTTATGTTATAATTAGAGAAGGTATACAATTCACTCACCTGTAAACATACTATGGCATGACTTATAACTTGTTCCTATACATTTGGTAGCCGAGGGGCAGTGAATACATCTACGATATACGTCTCAGATATTGAATTTGCTTTAGTTCCGAAATTAAAATAAAATATTAAAATTAATTCATTACAATTCTAATATTACAAGCAGTGAGTATCTAGTTATGCTATAATTAGAGCAGGTATACAATTCACTCACCTGTAAACATACTATGGCATGACTTATAACTTGTTCCTATAGATTTGGTAGCCGAGGCGCAGTGAATACATCTACAATATACGTCTTAGATATTGAATTTGCTTTAGTTCTGAAATTAAAATAAAATATTAAAATTAATTCACTACAATATTACAAGCAGTGAGTATCTAGTTATGCTATAATTAGAGCAGGTATACAATTCACTCACCTGTAAACATACTATGGCATGACTTATAACTTGTTCCTATAGATTTGGTAGCCGAGGCGCAGTGAATACATCTATGATATACGTCTCAGATATTGAATTTGCTTTAGTTCTGAAATTAAAATAAAATAGTAAAAATAATTCATTACAATATTACAAGCAGTGAGTATCTAGTTGTGCTATATTTAGAGAAGGTATACAATTCACTCACGTGTAAACATACTATGGCATGACTTATAACTTGTTCCTATAGATTTGGTAGCCGAGGCGCAGTGAATACATCTACGATATACGTCTCAGATATTGAATTTGCTTTAGTTCTGAAATTAAAATAAAATATTAAAATTAATTCATTACAATATATTACAAGCAGTGAGTATCTAGTTATGCTATAATTAGAGAAGGTATACAATTCACTCACCTGTAAACATACTATGGCATGACTTATAACTTGTTCCTATAGATTTGGTAGCCGAGGCGCAGTGAATACATCTACGATATACGTCTCAGATATTGAATTTGCTTTAGTTCCGAAATTAAAATAAAATAGTAAAATTAATTCATTACAATATTACAAGCAGTGAGTATCTAGTTATGTTATAATTAGAGAAGGTATACAATTCACTCACTTGTAAACATACTATGGCATGACTTATAACTTGTTCCTATAGATTTGGTAGCAGAGGCGCAGTGAATACATCTACGATATACGTCTCAGATATTGAATTTGCTTTAGTTCCGAAATTAAAATAAAATATTAAAATTAATTCCTTACAATTCTAATATTACAAGCAGTGAGTATCTAGTTATGCTATAATTAAGAAGGTATACAATTCACTCACCTGTAAACATACTATGGCATGACTTATAACTTGTTCCTATAGATTTGGTAGCCGAGGTGCAGTGAATACATCTACGATATACATCTCAGATATTGAATTTGCTTTAGTTCCGAAATTAAAATAAAATATTAAAATTAATTCATTACAATATATTACAAGCAGTGAGTATCTAGTTATGCTATAATTAGAGAAGGTATACAATTCACTCACCTGTAAACATACTATGGCATGACTTATAACTTGTTCCTATAGATTTGGTAGCCGAGGCGCAGTGAATACATCTACGATATACGTCTCAGATATGGAATTTGCTTTAGTTCTGAAATTAAAATTAAATAGTAAAAATAATTCATTACAATATTACAAGCAGTGAGTATCTAGTTGTGCTATATTTAGAGAAGGTATACAATTCACTCACCTGTAAACATACTATGCCATGACTTATAACTTGTTCCTATAGATTTGGTAGCCGAGGCGCAGTGAATACATCTACGATATACGTCAGAGATATTGAATTTGCTTTAGTTCTGAAATTAAAATAAAATATTAAAATTAATTCATTACAATATATTACAAGCAGTGAGTATCTAGTTATGCTATAATTAGAGAAAGTATACAATTCACTCACCTGTAAACATACTATGGCATGACTTATAACTTGTTCCTATAGATTTGGTAGCCGAGGCGCAGTGAATACATCTACGATATACGTCTCAGATATTGAATTTGCTTTAGTTCCGAAATTAAAATAAAATATTAAAATTAATTCATTACAATTCTAATATTACAAGCAGTGAGTATCTAGTTATGCTATAATTAGAGAAGGTATACAATTCACTCACCTGTAAACATACTATGGCATGACTTATAACTTGTTCCTATAGATTTGGTAGCCGAGGCGCAGTGAATACATCTACAATATACGTCTCAGATATTGAATTTGCTTTAGTTCTGAAATTAAAATAAAATATTAAAATTAATTCATTACAATATTACAAGCAGTGAGTATCTAGTTATGTTATAATTAGAGAAGGTATACAATTCACTCACCTGTAAACATACTATGGCATGACTTATAACTTGTTCCTATACATTTGGTAGCCGAGGCGCAGTGAATACATCTACGATATACGTCTCAGATATTGAATTTGCTTTAGTTCCGAAATTAAAATAAAATATTAAAAATAATTCATTACAATATTTCAAGCAGTGAGTATCTAGTTATGCTATAATTAGAGCAGGTATACAATTCACTCACCTGTAAACATACTATGGCATGACTTATAACTTGTTCCTATAGATTTGGTAGCCGAGGCGCAGTGAATACATCTACAATATACGTCTCAGATATTGAATTTGCTTTAGTTCTGAAATTAAAATAAAATATTAAAATTAATTCATTACAATATTACAAGCAGTGAGTATCTAGTTATGTTATAATTAGAGAAGGTATACAATTCACTCACCTGTAAACATACTATGGCATGACTTATAACTTATTCCTATAGATTTGGTAGCCGAGGCGCAGTGAATACATCTACGATATACGTCTCAGATATTGAATTTGCTTTAGTTCTGAAATTAAAATAAAACAGTAAAAATAATTCATTACAATATTACAAGCAGTGAGTATCTAGTTGTGCTATATTTAGAGAAGGTATACAATTCACTCACGTGTAAACATACTATGGCATGACTTATAACTTGTTCCTATAGATTTGGTAGCTGAGGCGCAGTGAATACATCTATGATATACGTCTCAGATATTGAATTTGCTTTAGTTCTGAAATTAAAATAAAATAGTAAAAATAATTCATTACAATATTACAAGCAGTGAGTATCTAGTTGTGCTATATTTAGAGAAGGTATACAATTCACTCACGTGTAAACATACTATGGCATGACTTATAACTTGTTCCTATAGATTTGGTAGCCGAGGCGCAGTGAATACATCTACGATATACGTCTCAGATATTGAATTTGCTTTAGTTCTGAAATTAAAATAAAATATTAAAATTAATTCATTACAATATATTACAAGCAGTGAGTATCTAGTTATGCTATAATTAGAGAAGGTATACAATTCACTCACCTGTAAACATACTATGGCATGACTTATAACTTGTTCCTATAGATTTGGTAGCCGAGGCGCAGTGAATACATCTACGATATACGTCTCAGATATTGAATTTGCTTTAGTTCCGAAATTAAAATAAAATATTAAAATTAATTCATTACAATTCTAATATTACAAGCAGTGAGTATCTAGTTATGCTATAATTAGAGCAGGTATACAATTCACTCACCTGTAAACATACTATGGCATGACTTATAACTTGTTCCTATAGATTTGGTAGCCGAGGCGCAGTGAATACATCTACAATATACGTCTCAGATATTGAATTTGCTTTAGTTCTGAAATTAAAATAAAATATTAAAATTAATTCACTACAATATTACAAGCAGTGAGTATCTAGTTATGCTATAATTAGAGAAGGTATACAATTCACTCACCTGTAAACATACTATGGCATGACTTATAACTTGTTCCTATAGATTTGGTAGCCAAGGCGCAGTGAATACATCTACGATATACGTCTCAGATATTGAATTTGCTTTAGTTCTGAAATTAAAATAAAATATTAAAATTAATTCATTACAATATATTACAAGCAGTGAGTATCTAGTTATGCTATAATTAGAGAAGGTATACAATTCACTCACCTGTAAACATACTATGGCATGACTTATAACTTGTTCCTATAGATTTGGTAGCCGAGGCGCAGTGAATACATCTACGATATACGTCTCAGATATTGAATTTGCTTTAGTTCCGAAATTAAAATAAAATATTAAAATTAATTCATTACAATTCTAATATTACAAGCAGTGAGTATCTAGTTATGCTATAATTAGAGCAGGTATACAATTCACTCACCTGTAAACATACTATGGCATGACTTATAACTTGTTCCTATAGATTTGGTAGCCGAGGTGCAGTGAATACATCTACAATATACGTCTTAGATATTGAATTTGCTTTAGTTCTGAAATTAAAATAAAATATTAAAATTAATTCACTACAATATTACAAGCAGTGAGTATCTAGTTATGCTATAATTAGAGAAGGTATACAATTCACTCACCTGTAAACATACTATGGCATGACTTATAACTTGTTCCTATAGATTTGGTAGCCGAGGCGCAGTGAATACATCTACGATATACGTCTCAGATATTGAATTTGCTTTAGTTCTGAAATTAAAATAAAATAGTAAAAATAATTCATTACAATATTACAAGCAGTGAGTATCTAGTTGTGCTATATTTAGAGAAGGTATACAATTCACTCACCTGTAAACATACTATGGCATGACTTATAACTTGTTCCTATAGATTTGGTAGCAGAGGTGCAGTGAATACATCTACAATATAGGTCTCAGATATTGAATTTGCTTTAGTTCTGAAATTAAAATAAAATATTAAAATTAATTCATTACAATTCTAATATTACAAGCAGTGAGTATCTAGTTATGCTATAATTAGAGAAGGTATACAATTCACTCACCTGTAAACATACTATGGCATGATTTATAACTTGTTCCTATAGATTTGGTAGCCGAGGCGCAGTGAATACATCTACGATATACGTCTCAGATATTGAATTTGCTTTAGTTCCGAAATTAAAATAAAATATTAAAATTAATTCATTACAATTCTAATATTACAAGCAGTGAGTATCTAGTTATGCTATAATTAGAGAAGGTATACAATTCACTCACCTGTAAACATACTATGGCATGACTTATAACTTGTTCCTATAGATTTGGTAGCTGAGGCGCAGTGAATACATCTACGATATACGTCTCAGATATTGAATTTGCTTTAGTTCCGAAATTAAAATAAAATATTAAAATTAATTTATTACAATATATTACAAGCAGTGAGTATCTAGTTATGCTATAATTAGAGAAGGTATACAATTCACTCACCTGTAAACATACTATGGCATGACTTATAACTTGTTCCTATAAATTTGGTAGCCGAGGCGCAGTGAATACATCTACGGTATACGTCTCAGATATTGAATTTGCTTTAGTTCTGAAATTAAAATAAAATATTAAAATTAATTCATTACTGTAACAATATTACAAGCAGTGAGTATCTAGTTGTGCTATATTTAGAGAAGGTATACAATTCACTCACGTGTAAACATACTATGGCATGACTTATAACTTGTTCCTATAGATTTGGTAGCCGAGGCGCAGTGAATACATCTACGATATACGTCTCAGATATTGAATTTGCTTTAGTTCTGAAATTAAAATAAAATATTAAAATTAATTCATTACAATATATTACAAGCAGTGAGTATCTAGTTATGCTATAATTAGAGAAGGTATACAATTCACTCACCTGTAAACATACTATGGCATGACTTATAACTTGTTCCTATAGATTTGGTAGCCGAGGCGCAGTGAATACATCTACGATATACGTCTCAGATATTGAATTTGCTTTAGTTCCGAAATTAAAATAAAATATTAAAATTAATTCATTACAATTCTAATATTACAAGCAGTGAGTATCTAGTTATGCTATAATTAGAGCAGGTATACAATTCACTCACCTGTAAACATACTATGGCATGACTTATAACTTGTTCCTATAGATTTGGTAGCCGAGGCGCAGTGAATACATCTACAATATACGTCTCAGATATTGAATTTGCTTTAGTTCTGAAATTAAAATAAAATATTAAAATTAATTCACTACAATATTACAAGCAGTGAGTATCTAGTTATGCTATAATTAGAGAAGGTATACAATTCACTCACCTGTAAACATACTATGGCATGACTTATAACTTGTTCCTATAGATTTGGTAGCCAAGGCGCAGTGAATACATCTACGATATACGTCTCAGATATTGAATTTGCTTTAGTTCTGAAATTAAAATAAAATATTAAAATTAATTCATTACAATATATTACAAGCAGTGAGTATCTAGTTATGCTATAATTAGAGAAGGTATACAATTCACTCACCTGTAAACATACTATGGCATGACTTATAACTTGTTCCTATAGATTTGGTAGCCGAGGCGCAGTGAATACATCTACGATATACGTCTCAGATATTGAATTTGCTTTAGTTCCGAAATTAAAATAAAATATTAAAATTAATTCATTACAATTCTAATATTACAAGCAGTGAGTATCTAGTTATGCTATAATTAGAGCAGGTATACAATTCACTCACCTGTAAACATACTATGGCATGACTTATAACTTGTTCCTATAGATTTGGTAGCCGAGGTGCAGTGAATACATCTACAATATACGTCTTAGATATTGAATTTGCTTTAGTTCTGAAATTAAAATAAAATATTAAAATTAATTCACTACAATATTACAAGCAGTGAGTATCTAGTTATGCTATAATTAGAGAAGGTATACAATTCACTCACCTGTAAACATACTATGGCATGACTTATAACTTGTTCCTATAGATTTGGTAGCCGAGGCGCAGTGAATACATCTACGATATACGTCTCAGATATTGAATTTGCTTTAGTTCTGAAATTAAAATAAAATAGTAAAAATAATTCATTACAATATTACAAGCAGTGAGTATCTAGTTGTGCTATATTTAGAGAAGGTATACAATTCACTCACCTGTAAACATACTATGGCATGACTTATAACTTGTTCCTATAGATTTGGTAGCAGAGGTGCAGTGAATACATCTACAATATAGGTCTCAGATATTGAATTTGCTTTAGTTCTGAAATTAAAATAAAATATTAAAATTAATTCATTACAATTCTAATATTACAAGCAGTGAGTATCTAGTTATGCTATAATTAGAGAAGGTATACAATTCACTCACCTGTAAACATACTATGGCATGATTTATAACTTGTTCCTATAGATTTGGTAGCCGAGGCGCAGTGAATACATCTACGATATACGTCTCAGATATTGAATTTGCTTTAGTTCCGAAATTAAAATAAAATATTAAAATTAATTCATTACAATTCTAATATTACAAGCAGTGAGTATCTAGTTATGCTATAATTAGAGAAGGTATACAATTCACTCACCTGTAAACATACTATGGCATGACTTATAACTTGTTCCTATAGATTTGGTAGCTGAGGCGCAGTGAATACATCTACGATATACGTCTCAGATATTGAATTTGCTTTAGTTCCGAAATTAAAATAAAATATTAAAATTAATTTATTACAATATATTACAAGCAGTGAGTATCTAGTTATGCTATAATTAGAGAAGGTATACAATTCACTCACCTGTAAACATACTATGGCATGACTTATAACTTGTTCCTATAAATTTGGTAGCCGAGGCGCAGTGAATACATCTACGGTATACGTCTCAGATATTGAATTTGCTTTAGTTCTGAAATTAAAATAAAATATTAAAATTAATTCATTACTGTAACAATATTACAAGCAGTGAGTATCTAGTTATGCTATAATTAGAGAAGGTATACAATTCACTCACCTGTAAACATATTATGGCATGACTTATAACTTGTTCCTATAGATTTGGTAGCCGAGGCGCAGTGAATACATCTACGATATACGTCTCAGATATTGAATTTGCTTTAGTTCCGAAATTAAAATAAAATAGTAAAATTAATTCATTACAATATTACAAGCAGTGAGTATCTAGTTATGTTATAATTAGAGAAGGTATACAATTCACTCACCTGTAAACATACTATGGCATGACTTATAACTTGTTCCTATAGATTTGGTAGCAGAGGTGCAGTGAATACATCTACAATATACGTCTCAGATATTGAATTTGCTTTAGTTCTAAAATTAAAATAAAATATTAAAATTAATTCATTACAATTCTAATATTACAAGCAGTGAGTATCTAGTTATGCTATAATTAGAGAAGGTATACAATTCACTCACCTGTAAACATACTATGGCATGACTTATAACTTGTTCCTATAGATTTGGTAGCCGAGGCACAGTGAATACATCTACGATATACGTCTCAGATATTGAATTTGCTTTAGTTCTGAAATTAAAATAAAATATTAAAATTAATTCATTACAATATTACAAGCCCTGAGTATCTAGTTATGTTATAATTAGAGAAGGTATACAATTCACTCACCTGTAAACATACTATGGCATGACTTATAACTTGTTCCTATAGATTTGGTAGCCGAGGCGCAGTGAATACATCTACGATATACGTCTCAGATATTGAATTTGCTTTAGTTCCGAAATTAAAATAAAATATTAAAATTAATTCATTACAATTCTAATATTACAAGCAGTGAATATCTAGTTATGCTATAATTAGAGAAGGTATACAATTCACTCACCTGTAAACATACTATGGCATGATTTATAACTTGTTCCTATAGATTTGGTAGCCGAGGCGCAGTGAATACATCTACAATATATGTCTCAGATATTGAATTTGCTTTAGTTCTGAAATTAAAATAAAATATTAAAATTAATTCATTACAATATTACAAGCAGTGAGTATCTAGTTATGCTATAATTAGAGAAGGTATACAATTCACTCACCTGTAAACATACTATGGCATGACTTATAACTTGTTCCTATAGGTTTGGTAGCCGAGGCGCAGTGAATACATCTACGATATACGTCTCAGATATTGAATTTGCTTTAGTTCCGAAATTAAAATAAAATATTAAAATTAATTCATTACAATTCTAATATTACAAGCAGTGAATATCTAGTTATGCTATAATTAGAGAAGGTATACAATTCACTCACCTGTAAACATACTATGGCATGACTTATAACTTGTTCCTATAGATTTGGTAGCCGAGGCGCAGTGAATACATCTACGATATACGTCTCAGATATTGAATTTGCTTTAGTTCCGAAATTAAAATAAAATATTAAAAATAATTCATTACAATATATTACAAGCAGTGAGTATCTAGTTATGCTATGATTAGAGAAGGTATACAATTCACTCACCTGTAAACATACTATGGCATGACTTATAACTTGTTCCTATAGATTTGGTAGCCGAGGCGCAGTGAATACATCTACGATATACGTCTCAGATATTGAATTTGCTTTAGTTCTGAAATTAAAATAAAATATTAAAATTAATTCATTACAATATTACAAGCCCTGAGTATCTAGTTAAGTTATAATTAGAGAAGGTATACAATTCACTCACCTGTAAACATACTATGGTATGACTTATAACTTGTTCTTATAGATTTGGTAGCCGAGGCGCAGTGAATACATCTACGATATACGTCTCAGATATTGAATTTGCTTTAGTTCCGAAATTAAAATAAAATATTAAAATTAATTCATTACAATATTACAAGCAGTGAGTATCTAGTTATGTTATAATTAGAGAAGGTATACAATTCACTCACCTGTAAACATACTATGGCATGATTTATAACATGTTCCTATAGATTTGGTAGCCGAGGCGCAGTGAATACATCTACGATATACGTCTCAGATATTGAATTTGCTTTAGTTCCGAAATTAAAATAAAATATTAAAATTAATTCATTACAATTCTAATATTACAAGCAGTGAGTATCTAGTTATGCTATAATTAGAGAAGGTATACAATTCACTCACCTGTAAACATACTATGGCATGACTTATAACTTGTTCCTATAGATTTGGTAGCTGAGGCGCAGTGAATACATCTACGATATACGTCTCAGATATTGAATTTGCTTTAGTTCCGAAATTAAAATAAATATTAAAATTAATTCATTACAATATATTACAAGCAGTGAGTATCTAGTTATGCTATAATTAGAGAAGGTATACAATTCACTCACCTGTAAACATACTATGGCATGACTTATAACTTGTTCCTATAGATTTGGTAGCCGAGGCGCAGTGAATACATCTACAATATACGTCTCAGATATTGAATTTGCTTTAGTTCTGAAATTAAAATAAAATATTAAAATTAATTCATTACAATATTACAAGCACTGAGTATCTAGTTATGTTATAATTAGAGAAGGTATACAATTCACTCACCTGTAAACATACTATGGCATGACTTATAACTTGTTCCTATAGATTTGGTAGCCGAGGCGCAGTGAATACATCTACGATATACGTCTCAGATATTGAATTTGCTTTAGTTCCGAAATTAAAATAAAATATTAAAATTAATTCATTACAATTCTAATATTACAAGCAGTGAATATCTAGTTATGCTATAATTAGAGAAGGTATACAATTCACTCACCTGTAAACATACTATGGCATGACTTATAACTTGTTCCTATAGATTTGGTAGCCGAGGCGCAGTGAATACATCTACGATATACGTCTCAGATATTGAATTTGCTTTAGTTCTGAAATTAAAATAAAATATTAAAATTAATTCATTACAATATTACAAGCAGTGAGTATCTAGTTATGTTATAATTAGAGAATGTATACAATTCACTCACCTGTAAACATAATATGGCATGACTTATAACTTGTTCCTATAGATTTGGTAGCCGAGGCGCAGTGAATACATCTACGATATACGTCTCAGATATTGAATTTGCTTTAGTTCCGAAATTAAAATAAAACATTAAAATTAATTCATTACAATATTACAAGCAGTGAGTAACTAGTTATGTTATAATTAGAGAAGGTATACAATTCACTCACCTGTAAACATACTATGGCATGACTTATAACTTGTTCCTATAGATTTGGTAGCCGAGGCGCAGTGAATACATCTACGATATACATCTCAGATATTGAATTTGCTTTAGTTCCGAAATTAAAATAAAATATTAAAATTAATTCATTACAATTCTAATATTACAAGCAGTGAGTATCTAGTTATGCTATAATTAGAGAAGGTATACAATTCACTCACCTGTAAACATACTATGGCATGACTTATAACTTGTTCCTATAGATTTGGTAGCTGAGGCGCAGTGAATACATCTACGATATACGTCTCAGATATTGAATTTGCTTTAGTTCCGAAATTAAAATAAAATATTAAAATTAATTCATTACAATATATTGCAAGCAGTGAGTATCTAGTTATGCTATAATTAGAGAAGGTATACAATTCACTCACCTGTAAACATACTATGGCATGACTTATAACTTGTTCCTATAAATTTGGTAGCCGAGGCGCAGTGAATACATCTACGGTATACGTCTCAGATATTGAATTTGCTTTAGTTCTGAAATTAAAATAAAATATTAAAATTAATTCATTACAATATTACAAGCAGTGAGTATCTAGTTATGCTATAATTAGAGAAGGTATACAATTCACTCACCTGTAAACATACTATGGCATGACTTATAACTTGTTCCTATAGATTTGGTAGCGGAGGCGCAGTGAATACATCTACAATATACGTCTCAGATATTGAATTTGCTTTAGTTCTGAAATTAAAATAAAATATTAAAATTAATTCATTACAATATTACAAGCACTGAGTATCTAGTTATGTTATAATTAGAGAAGGTATACAATTCACTCACCTGTAAACATACTATGGCATGACTTATAACTTGTTCCTATAGATTTGGTAGCCGAGGCGCAGTGAATACATCTACGATATACGTCTCAGATATTGAATTTGCTTTAGTTCCGAAATTAAAATAAAATATTAAAATTAATTCATTACAATTCTAATATTACAAGCAGTGAATATCTAGTTATGCTATAATTAGAGAAGGTATACAATTCACTCACCTGTAAACATACTATGGCACGACTTATAACTTGTTCCTATAGATTTGGTAGCCGAGGCGCAGTGAATACATCTACAATATACGTCTCAGATATTGAATTTGCTTTAGTTCTGAAATTAAAATAAAATATTAAAAATAATTCATTACAATATATTACAAGCAGTGAGTATCTAGTTATGCTATAATTAGAGAAGGTATACAATTCACTCACCTGTAAACATACTATGGCATGACTTATAACTTGTTCCTATAGATTTGGTAGCCGAAGCGCAGTGAATACATCTACAATATAGGTCTCAGATATTGAATTTGCTTTAGTTCTGAAATTAAAATAAAATATTAAAATTAATTCATTACAATTCTAATATTACAAGCAGTGAGTATCTAGTTATGCTATAATTAGAGAAGGTATACAATTCACTCACCTGTAAACATACTATGGCATGATTTATAACTTGTTCCTATAGATTTGGTAGCCGAGGCGCAGTGAATACATCTACGATATACGTCTCAGATATTGAATTTGCTTTAGTTCCGAAATTAAAATAAAATATTAAAATTAATTCATTACAATTCTAATATTACAAGCAGTGAGTATCTAGTTATGCTATAATTAGAGAAGGTATACAATTCACTCACCTGTAAACATACTATGGCATGACTTATAACTTGTTCCTATAGATTTGGTAGCTGAGGCGCAGTGAATACATCTACGATATACGTCTCAGATATTGAATTTGCTTTAGTTCCGAAATTAAAATAAAATATTAAAATTAATTTATTACAATATATTACAAGCAGTGAGTATCTAGTTATGCTATAATTAGAGAAGGTATACAATTCACTCACCTGTAAACATACTATGGCATGACTTATAACTTGTTCCTATAAATTTGGTAGCCGAGGCGCAGTGAATACATCTACGGTATACGTCTCAGATATTGAATTTGCTTTAGTTCTAAAATTAAAATAAAATATTAAAATTAATTCATTACTGTAACAATATTACAAGCAGTGAGTATCTAGTTATGCTATAATTAGAGAAGGTATACAATTCACTCACCTGTAAACATACTATGGCATGACTTATAACTTGTTCCTATAGATTTGGTAGCCGAGGCGCAGTGAATACATCTACGATATACGTCTCAGATATTGAATTTGCTTTAGTTCCGAAATTAAAATAAAACAGTAAAATTAATTCATTACAATATTACAAGCAGTGAGTATCTAGTTATGTTATAATTAGAGAAGGTATACAATTCACTCACCTGTAAACATACTATGGCATGACTTATAGCTTGTTCCTATAGATTTGGTAGCAGAGGTGCAGTGAATACATCTACAATATACGTCTCAGATATTGAATTTGCTTTAGTTCTAAAATTAAAATAAAATATTAAAATTAATTCATTACAATTCTAATATTACAAGCAGTGAATATCTAGTTATGCTATAATTAGAGAAGGTATACAATTCACTCACCTGTAAACATACTATGGCATGACTTATAACTTGTTCCTATAGATTTGGTAGCCGAGGCGCAGTGAATACATCTACGATATACGTCTCAGATATTGAATTTGCTTTAGTTCTGAAATTAAAATAAAATATTAAAAATAATTCATTACAATATATTACAAGCAGTGAGTATCTAGTTATGCTATAATTAGAGAAGGTATACAATTCACTCACCTGTAAACATACTATGGCATGACTTATAACTTGTTCCTATAGATTTGGTAGCCAAGGCACAGTGAATACATCTACGATATACGTCTCAGATATTGAATTTGCTTTAGTTCTGAAATTAAAATAAAATATTAAAATTAATTCATTACAATATTACAAGCCCTGAGTATCTAGTTATGTTATAATTAGAGAAGGTATACAATTCACTCACCTGTAAACATACTATGGCATGACTTATAACTTGTTCCTATAGATTTGGTAGCCGAGGCGCAGTGAATACATCTACGATATACGTCTCAGATATTGAATTTGCTTTAGTTCCGAAATTAAAATAAAATATTAAAATTAATTCATTACAATTCTAATATTACAAGCAGTGAATATCTAGTTATGCTATAATTAGAGAAGGTATACAATTCACTCACCTGTAAACATACTATGGCATGATTTATAACTTGTTCCTATAGATTTGGTAGCCGAGGCGCAGTGAATACATCTACAATATATGTCTCAGATATTGAATTTGCTTTAGTTCTGAAATTAAAATAAAATATTAAAATTAATTCATTACAATATTACAAGCAGTGAATATCTAGTTATGTTATAATTAGAGAAGGTATACAATTCACTCACCTGTATACATACTATGGCATGACTTATAACTTGTTCCTATAGATTTGGTAGCCGAGGCGCAGTGAATACATCTACGATATACGTCTCAGATATTGAATTTGCTTTAGTTCCGAAATTAAAATAAAATATTAAAATTAATTCATTACAATATTACAGGCAGTGAGTATCTAGTTATGCTATAATTAGAGAAGGTATACAATTCACTCACCTGTAAACATACTATGGCATGACTTATAACTTGTTCCTATAGGTTTGGTAGCCGAGGCGCAGTGAATACATCTACGATATACGTCTCAGATATTGAATTTGCTTTAGTTCCGAAATTAAAATAAAATATTAAAATTAATTCATTACAATTCTAATATTACAAGCAGTGAATATCTAGTTATGCTATAATTAGAGAAGGTATACAATTCACTCACCTGTAAACATACTATGGCATGACTTATAACTTGTTCCTATAGATTTGGTAGCTGAGGCGCAGTGAATACATCTACGATATACGTCTCAGATATTGAATTTGCTTTAGTTCCGAAATTAAAATAAAATATTAAAAATAATTCATTACAATATATTACAAGCAGTGAGTATCTAGTTATGCTATGATTAGAGAAGGTATACAATTCACTCACCTGTAAACATACTATGGCATGACTTATAACTTGTTCCTATAGATTTGGTAGCCGAGGCGCAGTGAATACATCTACGATATACGTCTCAGATATTGAATTTGCTTTAGTTCTGAAATTAAAATAAAATATTAAAATTAATTCATTACAATATTACAAGCCCTGAGTATCTAGTTAAGTTATAATTAGAGAAGGTATACAATTCACTCACCTGTAAACATACTATGGTATGACTTATAACTTGTTCCTATAGATTTGGTAGCCGAGGCGCAGTGAATACATCTACGATATACGTCTCAGATATTGAATTTGCTTTAGTTCCGAAATTAAAATAAAATATTAAAATTAATTCATTACAATATTACAAGCAGTGAGTATCTAGTTATGTTATAATTAGAGAAGGTATACAATTCACTCACCTGTAAACATACTATGGCATGATTTATAACTTGTTCCTATAGATTTGGTAGCCGAGGCGCAGTGAATACATCTACGATATACGTCTCAGATATTGAATTTGCTTTAGTTCCGAAATTAAAATAAAATATTAAAATTAATTCATTACAATTCTAATAGTACAAGCAGTGAGTATCTAGTTATGCTATAATTAGAGAAGGTATACAATTCACTCACCTGTAAACATACTATGGCATGACTTATAACTTGTTCCTATAGATTTGGTAGCTGAGGCGCAGTGAATACATCTACGATATACGTCTCAGATATTGAATTTGCTTTAGTTCCGAAATTAAAATAAAATATTAAAATTAATTCATTACAATATATTACAAGCCCTGAGTATCTAGTTAAGTTATAATTAGAGAAGGTATACAATTCACTCACCTGTAAACATACTATGGTATGACTTATAACTTGTTCCTATAGATTTGGTAGCCGAGGCGCAGTGAATACATCTACGATATACGTCTCAGATATTGAATTTGCTTTAGTTCCGAAATTAAAATAAAATATTAAAATTAATTCATTACAATATTACAAGCAGTGAGTATCTAGTTATGTTATAATTAGAGAAGGTATACAATTCACTCACCTGTAAACATACTATGGCATGATTTATAACTTGTTCCTATAGATTTGGTAGCCGAGGCGCAGTGAATACATCTACGATATACGTCTCAGATATTGAATTTGCTTTAGTTCCGAAATTAAAATAAAATATTAAAATTAATTCATTACAATTCTAATATTACAAGCAGTGAGTATCTAGTTATGCTATAATTAGAGAAGGTATACAATTCACTCACCTGTAAACATACTATGGCATGACTTATAACTTGTTCCTATAGATTTGGTAGCTGAGGCGCAGTGAATACATCTACGATATACGTCTCAGATATTGAATTTGCTTTAGTTCCGAAATTAAAATAAAATATTAAAATTAATTCATTACAATATATTACAAGCAGTGAGTATCTAGTTATGCTATAATTAGAGAAGGTATACAATTCACTCACCTGTAAACATACTATGGCATGACTTATAACTTGTTCCTATAGATTTGGTAGCCGAGGCGCAGTGAATACATCTACAATATACGTCTCAGATATTGAATTTGCTTTAGTTCTGAAATTAAAATAAAATATTAAAATTAATTCATTACAATATTACAAGCACTGAGTATCTAGTTATGTTATAATTAGAGAAGGTATACAATTCACTCACCAGTAAACATACTATGGCATGACTTATAACTTGTTCCTATAGATTTGGTAGCCGAGGCGCAGTGAATACATCTACGATATACGTCTCAGATATTGAATTTGCTTTAGTTCCGAAATTAAAATAAAATATTAAAATTAATTCATTACAATTCTAATATTACAAGCAGTGAATATCTAGTTATGCTATAATTAGAGAAGGTATACAATTCACTCACCTGTAAACATACTATGGCATGACTTATAACTTGTTCCTATAGATTTGGTAGCCGAGGCGCAGTGAATACATCTACGATATACGTCTCAGATATTGAATTTGCTTTAGTTCTGAAATTAAAATAAAATATTAAAATTAATTCATTACAATATTACAAGCAGTGAGTATCTAGTTATGTTATAATTAGAGAATGTATACAATTCACTCACCTGTAAACATACTATGGCATGACTTATAACTTGTTCCTATAGATTTGGTAGCCGAGGCGCAGTGAATACATCTACGATATACGTCTCAGATATTGAATTTGCTTTAGTTCTGAAATTAAAATAAAATATTAAAATTAATTCATTACAATATTACAAGCCCTGAGTATCTAGTTAAGTTATAATTAGAGAAGGTATACAATTCACTCACCTGTAAACATACTATGGTATGACTTATAACTTGTTCCTATAGATTTGGTAGCCGAGGCGCAGTGAATACATCTACGATATACGTCTCAGATATTGAATTTGCTTTAGTTCCGAAATTAAAATAAAATATTAAAATTAATTCATTACAATATTACAAGCAGTGAGTATCTAGTTATGTTATAATTAGAGAAGGTATACAATTCACTCACCTGTAAACATACTATGGCATGATTTATAACTTGTTCCTATAGATTTGGTAGCCGAGGCGCAGTGAATACATCTACGATATACGTCTCAGATATTGAATTTGCTTTAGTTCCGAAATTAAAATAAAATATTAAAATTAATTCATTACAATTCTAATAGTACAAGCAGTGAGTATCTAGTTATGCTATAATTAGAGAAGGTATACAATTCACTCACCTGTAAACATACTATGGCATGACTTATAACTTGTTCCTATAGATTTGGTAGCTGAGGCGCAGTGAATACATCTACGATATACGTCTCAGATATTGAATTTGCTTTAGTTCCGAAATTAAAATAAAATATTAAAATTAATTCATTACAATATATTACAAGCCCTGAGTATCTAGTTAAGTTATAATTAGAGAAGGTATACAATTCACTCACCTGTAAACATACTATGGTATGACTTATAACTTGTTCCTATAGATTTGGTAGCCGAGGCGCAGTGAATACATCTACGATATACGTCTCAGATATTGAATTTGCTTTAGTTCCGAAATTAAAATAAAATATTAAAATTAATTCATTACAATATTACAAGCAGTGAGTATCTAGTTATGTTATAATTAGAGAAGGTATACAATTCACTCACCTGTAAACATACTATGGCATGATTTATAACTTGTTCCTATAGATTTGGTAGCCGAGGCGCAGTGAATACATCTACGATATACGTCTCAGATATTGAATTTGCTTTAGTTCCGAAATTAAAATAAAATATTAAAATTAATTCATTACAATTCTAATATTACAAGCAGTGAGTATCTAGTTATGCTATAATTAGAGAAGGTATACAATTCACTCACCTGTAAACATACTATGGCATGACTTATAACTTGTTCCTATAGATTTGGTAGCTGAGGCGCAGTGAATACATCTACGATATACGTCTCAGATATTGAATTTGCTTTAGTTCCGAAATTAAAATAAAATATTAAAATTAATTCATTACAATATATTACAAGCAGTGAGTATCTAGTTATGCTATAATTAGAGAAGGTATACAATTCACTCACCTGTAAACATACTATGGCATGACTTATAACTTGTTCCTATAGATTTGGTAGCCGAGGCGCAGTGAATACATCTACAATATACGTCTCAGATATTGAATTTGCTTTAGTTCTGAAATTAAAATAAAATATTAAAATTAATTCATTACAATATTACAAGCACTGAGTATCTAGTTATGTTATAATTAGAGAAGGTATACAATTCACTCACCAGTAAACATACTATGGCATGACTTATAACTTGTTCCTATAGATTTGGTAGCCGAGGCGCAGTGAATACATCTACGATATACGTCTCAGATATTGAATTTGCTTTAGTTCCGAAATTAAAATAAAATATTAAAATTAATTCATTACAATTCTAATATTACAAGCAGTGAATATCTAGTTATGCTATAATTAGAGAAGGTATACAATTCACTCACCTGTAAACATACTATGGCATGACTTATAACTTGTTCCTATAGATTTGGTAGCCGAGGCGCAGTGAATACATCTACGATATACGTCTCAGATATTGAATTTGCTTTAGTTCTGAAATTAAAATAAAATATTAAAATTAATTCATTACAATATTACAAGCAGTGAGTATCTAGTTATGTTATAATTAGAGAATGTATACAATTCACTCACCTGTAAACATACTATGGCATGACTTATAACTTGTTCCTATAGATTTGGTAGCCGAGGCGCAGTGAATACATCTACGATATACGTCTCAGATATTGAATTTGCTTTAGTTCCGAAATTAAAATAAAACATTAAAATTAATTCATTACAATATTACAAGCAGTGAGTAACTAGTTATGTTATAATTAGAGAAGGTATACAATTCACTCACCTGTAAACATACTATGGCATGACTTATAACTTGTTCCTATAGATTTGGTAGCCGAGGCGCAGTGAATACATCTACGATATACATCTCAGATATTGAATTTGCTTTAGTTCCGAAATTAAAATAAAATATTAAAATTAATTCATTACAATTCTAATATTACAAGCAGTGAGTATCTAGTTATGCTATAATTAGAGAAGGTATACAATTCACTCACCTGTAAACATACTATGGCATGACTTATAACTTGTTCCTATAGATTTGGTAGCTGAGGCGCAGTGAATACATCTACGATATACGTCTCAGATATTGAATTTGCTTTAGTTCCGAAATTAAAATAAAATATTAAAATTAATTCATTACAATATATTACAAGCAGTGAGTATCTAGTTATGCTATAATTAGAGAAGGTATACAATTCACTCACCTGTAAACATACTATGGCATGACTTATAACTTGTTCCTATAAATTTGGTAGCCGAGGCGCAGTGAATACATCTACGGTATACGTCTCAGATATTGAATTTGCTTTAGTTCTGAAATTAAAATAAAATATTAAAATTAATTCATTACAATATTACAAGCAGTGAGTATCTAGTTATGCTATAATTAGAGAAGGTATACAATTCACTCACCTGTAAACATACTATGGCATGACTTATAACTTGTTCCTATAGATTTGGTAGCCGAGGCGCAGTGAATACATCTACAATATACGTCTCAGATATTGAATTTGCTTTAGTTCTGAAATTAAAATAAAATATTAAAATTAATTCATTACAATATTACAAGCACTGAGTATCTAGTTATGTTATAATTAGAGAAGGTATACAATTCACTCACCTGTAAACATACTATGGCATGACTTATAACTTGTTCCTATAGATTTGGTAGCCGAGGCGCAGTGAATACATCTACGATATACGTCTCAGATATTGAATTTGCTTTAGTTCCGAAATTAAAATAAAATATTAAAATTAATTCATTACAATTCTAATATTACAAGCAGTGAATATCTAGTTATGCTATAATTAGAGAAGGTATACAATTCACTCACCTGTAAACATACTATGGCACGACTTATAACTTGTTCCTATAGATTTGGTAGCCGAGGCGCAGTGAATACATCTACAATATACGTCTCAGATATTGAATTTGCTTTAGTTCTGAAATTAAAATAAAATATTAAAAATAATTCATTACAATATATTACAAGCAGTGAGTATCTAGTTATGCTATAATTAGAGAAGGTATACAATTCACTCACCTGTAAACATACTATGGCATGACTTATAACTTGTTCCTATAGATTTGGTAGCCGAGGCGCAGTGAATACATCTATGATATACGTCTCAGATATTGAATTTGCTTTAGTTCTGAAATTAAAATAAAATATTAAAATTAATTCATTACAATATTACAAGCCCTGAGTATCTAGTTATGTTATAATTAGAGAAGGTATACAATTCACTCACCTGTAAACATACTATGGCATGACTTATAACTTGTTCCTATAGATTTGGTAGCCGAGGCGCAGTGAATACATCTACGATATACGTCTCAGATATTGAATTTGCTTTAGTTCCGAAATTAAAATAAAATATTAAAATTAATTCATTACAATTCTAATATTACAAGCTTTGAATATCTAGTTACGCTATAATTAGAGAAGGTATACAATTCACTCACCTGTAAACATACTATGGCATGACTTATAACTTGTTCCTATAGATTTGGTAGCCGAGGCGCAGTGAATACATCTACGATATACGTCTCAGATATTGAATTTGCTTTAGTTCTGAAATTAAAATAAAATATTAAAATTAATTCATTACAATTCTAATATTACAAGCAGTGAGTATCTAGTTATGCTATAATTAGAGAAGGTATACAATTCACTCACCTGTAAACATACTATGGCATGACTTATAACTTGTTCCTATGGATTTGGTAGCCGAGGCGCAGTGAATAAATCTACGATATACGTCTCAGATATTGAATTTGCTTTAGTTCCGAAATTAAAATAAAATATTAAAATTAATTCATTACAATTCTAATATTACAAGCAGTGAGTATCTAGTTATGCTATAATTAGAGAAGGTATACAATTCACTCACCTGTAAACATACTATGGCATGACTTATAACTTGTTCCTATAGACTTGTTAGCCAAGGCGCAGTGAATACATCTACGATATATGTCAGAGATTAAATTAAAATAAAATATTAAAAATAATTCATTACAATATTACAAGCAGTGAGAATCTAGTTATGTTATAATTAGAGAAGGTATACAATTCACTCACCTGTAAACATACTATGGCATGACTTATAACTTGTTCCTATAGATTTGGTAGCCGAGGCGCAGTGAATACATCTACGATATACGTCTCAGATATTGAATTTGCATTAGTTCTGAAATTAAAATAAAATATTAAAATTTATTCATTACAATTCTAATATTACAAGCAGTGAGTATCTAGTTATGCTATAATTAGAGAAGGTTTACAATTCACTCACCTGTAAACATACTATTGCATGACTTATAACTTGTTCCTATAGATTTGGGAGCCGAGGCGCAGTGAATACATCTACAATATACGTCTCAGATATTGAATTTGCTTTAGTTCTGAAATTAAAATAAAATATTAAAAATAATTCATTACAATATTACAAGCAGTGAGTATCTAGTTGTGCTATAATTAGAGAAGGCATACAATTCACTCACCTGTAAACATACTATGGCATGACTTATAACTTGTTCCTATAGATTTGGTAGCCGAGGCGCAGTGAATACATCTACGATATTCGTCTCAGATATTGAATTTGCTTTAGTTCTGAAAATAAAATAAAATATTAAAAATAATTCATTACAATATTACAAGCAGTAAGTATCTAGTTGTGCTATAATTAGAGAAGGTATACAATTCACTCACCTGTAAACATACTATGGCATGACTTATAACTTGTTCCTATAGATTTGGGAGCCGAGGCGCAGTGAATACATCTACAATATACGTCTCAGATATTGAATTTGCTTTAGTTCTGAAATTAAAATAAAATATTAAAATTAATTCATTACAATTCTAATATTACAAGCAGCGAGTATCTAGTTATGCTATAATTAGAGAAGGTATACAATTCACTCACCTGTAAACATACTATGGCATGACTTATAACTTGTTCCTGTAGATTTGGTAGCCGAGGTGCAGTGAATACATCTACGATATACGTCTCAGATATTGAATTTGCTTTAGTTCCGAAATTAAAATAAAATATTAAAATTAATTCATTACAATATTACAAGCACTGAGTATCTAGTTATGTTATAATTAGAGAAGGTATACAATTCACTCACCTGTAAACATACTATGGCATGACTTATAACTTGTTCCTATAGATTTGGTAGCCGAGGCGCAGTGAATAAATCTACGATATACGTCTCAGATATTGAATTTGCTTTAGTTCCGAAATTAAAATAAAATATTAAAATTAATTCATTACAATTCTAATATTACAAGCAGTGAGTATCTAGTTATGCTATAATTAGAGAAGGTATACAATTCACTCACCTGTAAACATACTATGGCATGACTTATAACTTGTTCCTATAGATTTGGGAGCCGAGGTGCAGTGAATACATCTACAATATACGTCTCAGATATTGAATTTGCTTTAGTTCTGAAATTAAAATAAAATATTAAAATTAATTCATTACAATATTACAAGCACTGAGTATCTAGTTATGTTATAATTAGAGAAGGTATACAATTCACTCACCTGTAAACATACTATGGCATGACTTATAACTTGTTCCTATAGATTTGGTAGCCGAGGCGCAGTGAATACATCTACGATATACGTCTCAGATATTGAATTTGCTTTAGTTCCGAAATTAAAATAAAATATTAAAATTAATTCATTACAATTCTAATATTACAAGCAGTGAATATCTAGTTATGCTATAATTAGAGAAGGTATACAATTCACTCACCTGTAAACATACTATGGCATGACTTATAACTTGTTCCTATAGATTTGGTAGCCGAGGCGCAGTGAATAAATCTACGATATACGTCTCAGATATTGAATTTGCTTTAGTTCTGAAATTAAAATAAAATATTAAAATTAATTCATTACAATATTACAAGCAGTGAGTATCTAGTTATGTTATAATTAGAGAATGTATACAATTCACTCACCTGTAAACATAATATGGCATGACTTATAACTTGTTCCTATAGATTTGGTAGCCGAGGCGCAGTGAATACATCTACGATATATGTCTCAGATATTGAATTTGCTTTAGTTCCGAAATTAAAATAAAACATTAAAATTAATTCATTACAATATTACAAGCAGTGAGTAACTAGTTATGTTATAATTAGAGAAGGTATACAATTCACTCACCTGTAAACATACTATGGCATGACTTATAACTTGTTCCTATAGATTTGGTAGCCGAGGCGCAGTGAATACATCTACGATATACATCTCAGATATTGAATTTGCTTTAGTTCCGAAATTAAAATAAAATATTAAAATTAATTCATTACAATTCTAATATTACAAGCAGTGAGTATCTAGTTATGCTATAATTAGAGAAGGTATACAATTCACTCACCTGTAAACATACTATGGCATGACTTATAACTTGTTCCTATAGATTTGGTAGCTGAGGCGCAGTGAATACATCTACGATATACGTCTCAGATATTGAATTTGCTTTAGTTCCGAAATTAAAATAAAATATTAAAATTAATTCATTACAATATATTACAAGCAGTGAGTATCTAGTTATGCTATAATTAGAGAAGGTATACAATTCACTCACCTGTAAACATACTATGGCATGACTTATAACTTGTTCCTATAAATTTGGTAGCCGAGGCGCAGTGAATACATCTACGGTATACGTCTCAGATATTGAATTTGCTTTAGTTCTGAAATTAAAATAAAATATTAAAATTAATTCATTACAATATTACAAGCAGTGAGTATCTAGTTATGCTATAATTAGAGAAGGTATACAATTCACTCACCTGTAAACATACTATGGCATGACTTATAACTTGTTCCTATAGATTTGGTAGCCAGGGCGCAGTGAATACATCTACAATATACGTCTCAGATATTGAATTTGCTTTAGTTCTGAAATTAAAATAAAATATTAAAATTAATTCATTACAATATTACAAGCACTGAGTATCTAGTTATGTTATAATTAGAGAAGGTATACAATTCACTCACCTGTAAACATACTATGGCATGACTTATAACTTGTTCCTATAGATTTGGTAGCCGAGGCGCAGTGAATACATCTACGATATACGTCTCAGATATTGAATTTGCTTTAGTTCCGAAATTAAAATAAAATATTAAAATTAATTCATTACAATTCTAATATTACAAGCAGTGAATATCTAGTTATGCTATAATTAGAGAAGGTATACAATTCACTCACCTGTTAACATACTATGGCACGACTTATAACTTGTTCCTATAGATTTGGTAGCCGAGGCGCAGTGAATACATCTACAATATACGTCTCAGATATTGAATTTGCTTTAGTTCTGAAATTAAAATAAAATATTAAAAATAATTCATTACAATATATTACAAGCAGTGAGTATCTAGTTATGCTATAATTAGAGAAGGTATACAATTCACTCACCTGTAAACATACTATGGCATGACTTATAACTTGTTCCTATAGATTTGGTAGCCAAGGCGCAGTGAATACATCTATGATATACGTCTCAGATATTGAATTTGCTTTAGTTCTGAAATTAAAATAAAATATTAAAATTAATTCATTACAATATTACAAGCCCTGAGTATCTAGTTATGTTATAATTAGAGAAGGTATACAATTCACTCACCTGTAAACATACTATGGCATGACTTATAACTTGTTCCTATAGATTTGGTAGCCGAGGCGCAGTGAATACATCTACGATATACGTCTCAGATATTGAATTTGCTTTAGTTCCGAAATTAAAATAAAATATTAAAATTAATTCATTACAATTCTAATATTACAAGCTTTGAATATCTAGTTACGCTATAATTAGAGAAGGTATACAATTCACTCACCTGTAAACATACTATGGCATGACTTATAACTTGTTCCTATAGATTTGGTAGCCGAGGCGCAGTGAATACATCTACGATATACGTCTCAGATATTGAATTTGCTTTAGTTCTGAAATTAAAATAAAATATTAAAATTAATTCATTACAATTCTAATATTACAAGCAGTGAGTATCTAGTTATGCTATAATTAGAGAAGGTATACAATTCACTCACCTGTAAACATACTATGGCATGACTTATAACTTGTTCCTATGGATTTGGTAGCCGAGGCGCAGTGAATAAATCTACGATATACGTCTCAGATATTGAATTTGCTTTAGTTCCGAAATTAAAATAAAATATTAAAATTAATTCATTACAATTCTAATATTACAAGCAGTGAGTATCTAGTTATGCTATAATTAGAGAAGGTATACAATTCACTCACCTGTAAACATACTATGGCATGACTTATTACTTGTTCCTATAGACTTGTTAGCCAAGGCGCAGTGAATACATCTACGATATATGTCAGAGATTAAATTAAAATAAAATATTAAAAATAATTCATTACAATATTACAAGCAGTGAGAATCTAGTTATGTTATAATTAGAGAAGGTATACAATTCACTCACCTGTAAACATACTATGGCATGACTTATAACTTGTTCCTATAGATTTGGTAGCCGAGGCGCAGTGAATACATCTACGATATACGTCTCAGATATTGAATTTGCATTAGTTCTGAAATTAAAATAAAATATTAAAATTTATTCATTACAATTCTAATATTACAAGCAGTGAGTATCTAGTTATGCTATAATTAGAGAAGGTTTACAATTCACTCACCTGTAAACATACTATTGCATGACTTATAACTTGTTCCTATAGATTTGGGAGCCGAGGCGCAGTGAATACATCTACAATATACGTCTCAGATATTGAATTTGCTTTAGTTCTGAAATTAAAATAAAATATTAAAAATAATTCATTACAATATTACAAGCAGTGAGTATCTAGTTGTGCTATAATTAGAGAAGGCATACAATTCACTCACCTGTAAACATACTATGGCATGACTTATAACTTGTTCCTATAGATTTGGTAGCCGAGGCGCAGTGAATACATCTACGATATTCGTCTCAGATATTGAATTTGCTTTAGTTCTGAAAATAAAATAAAATATTAAAAATAATTCATTACAATATTACAAGCAGTAAGTATCTAGTTGTGCTATAATTAGAGAAGGTATACAATTCACTCACCTGTAAACATACTATGGCATGACTTATAACTTGTTCCTATAGATTTGGGAGCCGAGGCGCAGTGAATACATCTACAATATACGTCTCAGATATTGAATTTGCTTTAGTTCTGAAATTAAAATAAAATATTAAAATTAATTCATTACAATTCTAATATTACAAGCAGCGAGTATCTAGTTATGCTATAATTAGAGAAGGTATACAATTCACTCACCTGTAAACATACTATGGCATGACTTATAACTTGTTCCTGTAGATTTGGTAGCCGAGGTGCAGTGAATACATCTACGATATACGTCTCAGATATTGAATTTGCTTTAGTTCCGAAATTAAAATAAAATATTAAAATTAATTCATTACAATATTACAAGCACTGAGTATCTAGTTATGTTATAATTAGAGAAGGTATACAATTCACTCACCTGTAAACATACTATGGCATGACTTATAACTTGTTCCTATAGATTTGGTAGCCGAGGCGCAGTGAATACATCTACGATATACGTCTCAGATATTGAATTTGCTTTAGTTCCGAAATTAAAATAAAATATTAAAATTAATTCATTACAATTCTAATATTACAAGCAGTGAATATCTAGTTATGCTATAATTAGAGAAGGTATACAATTCACTCACCTGTTAACATACTATGGCACGACTTATAACTTGTTCCTATAGATTTGGTAGCCGAGGCGCAGTGAATACATCTACAATATACGTCTCAGATATTGAATTTGCTTTAGTTCTGAAATTAAAATAAAATATTAAAAATAATTCATTACAATATATTACAAGCAGTGAGTATCTAGTTATGCTATAATTAGAGAAGGTATACAATTCACTCACCTGTAAACATACTATGGCATGACTTATAACTTGTTCCTATAGATTTGGTAGCCAAGGCGCAGTGAATACATCTATGATATACGTCTCAGATATTGAATTTGCTTTAGTTCTGAAATTAAAATAAAATATTAAAATTAATTCATTACAATATTACAAGCCCTGAGTATCTAGTTATGTTATAATTAGAGAAGGTATACAATTCACTCACCTGTAAACATACTATGGCATGACTTATAACTTGTTCCTATAGATTTGGTAGCCGAGGCGCAGTGAATACATCTACGATATACGTCTCAGATATTGAATTTGCTTTAGTTCCGAAATTAAAATAAAATATTAAAATTAATTCATTACAATTCTAATATTACAAGCTTTGAATATCTAGTTACGCTATAATTAGAGAAGGTATACAATTCACTCACCTGTAAACATACTATGGCATGACTTATAACTTGTTCCTATAGATTTGGTAGCCGAGGCGCAGTGAATACATCTACGATATACGTCTCAGATATTGAATTTGCTTTAGTTCTGAAATTAAAATAAAATATTAAAATTAATTCATTACAATTCTAATATTACAAGCAGTGAGTATCTAGTTATGCTATAATTAGAGAAGGTATACAATTCACTCACCTGTAAACATACTATGGCATGACTTATAACTTGTTCCTATGGATTTGGTAGCCGAGGCGCAGTGAATAAATCTACGATATACGTCTCAGATATTGAATTTGCTTTAGTTCCGAAATTAAAATAAAATATTAAAATTAATTCATTACAATTCTAATATTACAAGCAGTGAGTATCTAGTTATGCTATAATTAGAGAAGGTATACAATTCACTCACCTGTAAACATACTATGGCATGACTTATTACTTGTTCCTATAGACTTGTTAGCCAAGGCGCAGTGAATACATCTACGATATATGTCAGAGATTAAATTAAAATAAAATATTAAAAATAATTCATTACAATATTACAAGCAGTGAGAATCTAGTTATGTTATAATTAGAGAAGGTATACAATTCACTCACCTGTAAACATACTATGGCATGACTTATAACTTGTTCCTATAGATTTGGTAGCCGAGGCGCAGTGAATACATCTACGATATACGTCTCAGATATTGAATTTGCATTAGTTCTGAAATTAAAATAAAATATTAAAATTTATTCATTACAATTCTAATATTACAAGCAGTGAGTATCTAGTTATGCTATAATTAGAGAAGGTTTACAATTCACTCACCTGTAAACATACTATTGCATGACTTATAACTTGTTCCTATAGATTTGGGAGCCGAGGCGCAGTGAATACATCTACAATATACGTCTCAGATATTGAATTTGCTTTAGTTCTGAAATTAAAATAAAATATTAAAAATAATTCATTACAATATTACAAGCAGTGAGTATCTAGTTGTGCTATAATTAGAGAAGGCATACAATTCACTCACCTGTAAACATACTATGGCATGACTTATAACTTGTTCCTATAGATTTGGTAGCCGAGGCGCAGTGAATACATCTACGATATTCGTCTCAGATATTGAATTTGCTTTAGTTCTGAAAATAAAATAAAATATTAAAAATAATTCATTACAATATTACAAGCAGTAAGTATCTAGTTGTGCTATAATTAGAGAAGGTATACAATTCACTCACCTGTAAACATACTATGGCATGACTTATAACTTGTTCCTATAGATTTGGGAGCCGAGGCGCAGTGAATACATCTACAATATACGTCTCAGATATTGAATTTGCTTTAGTTCTGAAATTAAAATAAAATATTAAAATTAATTCATTACAATTCTAATATTACAAGCAGCGAGTATCTAGTTATGCTATAATTAGAGAAGGTATACAATTCACTCACCTGTAAACATACTATGGCATGACTTATAACTTGTTCCTGTAGATTTGGTAGCCGAGGTGCAGTGAATACATCTACGATATACGTCTCAGATATTGAATTTGCTTTAGTTCCGAAATTAAAATAAAATATTAAAATTAATTCATTACAATATTACAAGCACTGAGTATCTAGTTATGTTATAATTAGAGAAGGTATACAATTCACTCACCTGTAAACATACTATGGCATGACTTATAACTTGTTCCTATAGATTTGGTAGCCGAGGCGCAGTGAATAAATCTACGATATACGTCTCAGATATTGAATTTGCTTTAGTTCCGAAATTAAAATAAAATATTAAAATTAATTCATTACAATTCTAATATTACAAGCAGTGAGTATCTAGTTATGCTATAATTAGAGAAGGTATACAATTCACTCACCTGTAAACATACTATGGCATGACTTATAACTTGTTCCTATAGATTTGGTAGCTGAGGCGCAGTGAATACATCTACGATATACGTCTCAGATATTGAATTTGCTTTAGTTCCGAAATTAAAATAAAATATTAAAATTAATTTATTACAATATATTACAAGCAGTGAGTATCTAGTTATGCTATAATTAGAGAAGGTATACAATTCACTCACCTGTAAACATACTATGGCATGACTTATAACTTGTTCCTATAAATTTGGTAGCCGAGGCGCAGTGAATACATCTACGGTATACGTCTCAGATATTGAATTTGCTTTAGTTCTAAAATTAAAATAAAATATTAAAATTAATTCATTACTGTAACAATATTACAAGCAGTGAGTATCTAGTTATGCTATAATTAGAGAAGGTATACAATTCACTCACCTGTAAACATACTATGGCATGACTTATAACTTGTTCCTATAGATTTGGTAGCCGAGGCGCAGTGAATACATCTACGATATACGTCTCAGATATTGAATTTGCTTTAGTTCCGAAATTAAAATAAAACAGTAAAATTAATTCATTACAATATTACAAGCAGTGAGTATCTAGTTATGTTATAATTAGAGAAGGTATACAATTCACTCACCTGTAAACATACTATGGCATGACTTATAACTTGTTCCTATAGATTTGGTAGCAGAGGTGCAGTGAATACATCTACAATATACGTCTCAGATATTGAATTTGCTTTAGTTCTAAAATTAAAATAAAATATTAAAATTAATTCATTACAATTCTAATATTACAAGCAGTGAATATCTAGTTATGCTATAATTAGAGAAGGTATACAATTCACTCACCTGTAAACATACTATGGCATGACTTATAACTTGTTCCTATAGATTTGGTAGCCGAGGCGCAGTGAATACATCTACGATATACGTCTCAGATATTGAATTTGCTTTAGTTCTGAAATTAAAATAAAATATTAAAAATAATTCATTACAATATATTACAAGCAGTGAGTATCTAGTTATGCTATAATTAGAGAAGGTATACAATTCACTCACCTGTAAACATACTATGGCATGACTTATAACTTGTTCCTATAGATTTGGTAGCCAAGGCACAGTGAATACATCTACGATATACGTCTCAGATATTGAATTTGCTTTAGTTCTGAAATTAAAATAAAATATTAAAATTAATTCATTACAATATTACAAGCCCTGAGTATCTAGTTATGTTATAATTAGAGAAGGTATACAATTCACTCACCTGTAAACATACTATGGCATGACTTATAACTTGTTCCTATAGATTTGGTAGCCGAGGCGCAGTGAATACATCTACGATATACGTCTCAGATATTGAATTTGCTTTAGTTCCGAAATTAAAATAAAATATTAAAATTAATTCATTACAATTCTAATATTACAAGCAGTGAATATCTAGTTATGCTATAATTAGAGAAGGTATACAATTCACTCACCTGTAAACATACTATGGCATGATTTATAACTTGTTCCTATAGATTTGGTAGCCGAGGCGCAGTGAATACATCTACAATATATGTCTCAGATATTGAATTTGCTTTAGTTCTGAAATTAAAATAAAATATTAAAATTAATTCATTACAATATTACAAGCAGTGAATATCTAGTTATGTTATAATTAGAGAAGGTATACAATTCACTCACCTGTATACATACTATGGCATGACTTATAACTTGTTCCTATAGATTTGGTAGCCGAGGCGCAGTGAATACATCTACGATATACGTCTCAGATATTGAATTTGCTTTAGTTCCGAAATTAAAATAAAATATTAAAATTAATTCATTACAATATTACAGGCAGTGAGTATCTAGTTATGCTATAATTAGAGAAGGTATACAATTCACTCACCTGTAAACATACTATGGCATGACTTATAACTTGTTCCTATAGGTTTGGTAGCCGAGGCGCAGTGAATACATCTACGATATACGTCTCAGATATTGAATTTGCTTTAGTTCCGAAATTAAAATAAAATATTAAAATTAATTCATTACAATTCTAATATTACAAGCAGTGAATATCTAGTTATGCTATAATTAGAGAAGGTATACAATTCACTCACCTGTAAACATACTATGGCATGACTTATAACTTGTTCCTATAGATTTGGTAGCTGAGGCGCAGTGAATACATCTACGATATACGTCTCAGATATTGAATTTGCTTTAGTTCCGAAATTAAAATAAAATATTAAAAATAATTCATTACAATATATTACAAGCAGTGAGTATCTAGTTATGCTATGATTAGAGAAGGTATACAATTCACTCACCTGTAAACATACTATGGCATGACTTATAACTTGTTCCTATAGATTTGGTAGCCGAGGCGCAGTGAATACATCTACGATATACGTCTCAGATATTGAATTTGCTTTAGTTCTGAAATTAAAATAAAATATTAAAATTAATTCATTACAATATTACAAGCCCTGAGTATCTAGTTAAGTTATAATTAGAGAAGGTATACAATTCACTCACCTGTAAACATACTATGGTATGACTTATAACTTGTTCCTATAGATTTGGTAGCCGAGGCGCAGTGAATACATCTACGATATACGTCTCAGATATTGAATTTGCTTTAGTTCCGAAATTAAAATAAAATATTAAAATTAATTCATTACAATATTACAAGCAGTGAGTATCTAGTTATGTTATAATTAGAGAAGGTATACAATTCACTCACCTGTAAACATACTATGGCATGATTTATAACTTGTTCCTATAGATTTGGTAGCCGAGGCGCAGTGAATACATCTACGATATACGTCTCAGATATTGAATTTGCTTTAGTTCCGAAATTAAAATAAAATATTAAAATTAATTCATTACAATTCTAATAGTACAAGCAGTGAGTATCTAGTTATGCTATAATTAGAGAAGGTATACAATTCACTCACCTGTAAACATACTATGGCATGACTTATAACTTGTTCCTATAGATTTGGTAGCTGAGGCGCAGTGAATACATCTACGATATACGTCTCAGATATTGAATTTGCTTTAGTTCCGAAATTAAAATAAAATATTAAAATTAATTCATTACAATATATTACAAGCCCTGAGTATCTAGTTAAGTTATAATTAGAGAAGGTATACAATTCACTCACCTGTAAACATACTATGGTATGACTTATAACTTGTTCCTATAGATTTGGTAGCCGAGGCGCAGTGAATACATCTACGATATACGTCTCAGATATTGAATTTGCTTTAGTTCCGAAATTAAAATAAAATATTAAAATTAATTCATTACAATATTACAAGCAGTGAGTATCTAGTTATGTTATAATTAGAGAAGGTATACAATTCACTCACCTGTAAACATACTATGGCATGATTTATAACTTGTTCCTATAGATTTGGTAGCCGAGGCGCAGTGAATACATCTACGATATACGTCTCAGATATTGAATTTGCTTTAGTTCCGAAATTAAAATAAAATATTAAAATTAATTCATTACAATTCTAATATTACAAGCAGTGAGTATCTAGTTATGCTATAATTAGAGAAGGTATACAATTCACTCACCTGTAAACATACTATGGCATGACTTATAACTTGTTCCTATAGATTTGGTAGCTGAGGCGCAGTGAATACATCTACGATATACGTCTCAGATATTGAATTTGCTTTAGTTCCGAAATTAAAATAAAATATTAAAATTAATTCATTACAATATATTACAAGCAGTGAGTATCTAGTTATGCTATAATTAGAGAAGGTATACAATTCACTCACCTGTAAACATACTATGGCATGACTTATAACTTGTTCCTATAGATTTGGTAGCCGAGGCGCAGTGAATACATCTACAATATACGTCTCAGATATTGAATTTGCTTTAGTTCTGAAATTAAAATAAAATATTAAAATTAATTCATTACAATATTACAAGCACTGAGTATCTAGTTATGTTATAATTAGAGAAGGTATACAATTCACTCACCAGTAAACATACTATGGCATGACTTATAACTTGTTCCTATAGATTTGGTAGCCGAGGCGCAGTGAATACATCTACGATATACGTCTCAGATATTGAATTTGCTTTAGTTCCGAAATTAAAATAAAATATTAAAATTAATTCATTACAATTCTAATATTACAAGCAGTGAATATCTAGTTATGCTATAATTAGAGAAGGTATACAATTCACTCACCTGTAAACATACTATGGCATGACTTATAACTTGTTCCTATAGATTTGGTAGCCGAGGCGCAGTGAATACATCTACGATATACGTCTCAGATATTGAATTTGCTTTAGTTCTGAAATTAAAATAAAATATTAAAATTAATTCATTACAATATTACAAGCAGTGAGTATCTAGTTATGTTATAATTAGAGAATGTATACAATTCACTCACCTGTAAACATACTATGGCATGACTTATAACTTGTTCCTATAGATTTGGTAGCCGAGGCGCAGTGAATACATCTACGATAGACGTCTCAGATATTCAATTTGCTTTAGTTCCGAAATTAAAATAAAACATTAAAATTAATTCATTACAATATTACAAGCAGTGAGTAACTAGTTATGTTATAATTAGAGAAGGTATACAATTCACTCACCTGTAAACATACTATGGCATGACTTATAACTTGTTCCTATAGATTTGGTAGCCGAGGCGCAGTGAATACATCTACGATATACGTCTCAGATATTGAATTTGCTTTAGTTCCGAAATTAAAATAAAACATTAAAATTAATTCATTACAATATTACAAGCAGTGAGTAACTAGTTATGTTATAATTAGAGAAGGTATACAATTCACTCACCTGTAAACATACTATGGCATGACTTATAACTTGTTCCTATAGATTTGGTAGCCGAGGCGCAGTGAATACATCTACGATATACGTCTCAGATATTGAATTTGCTTTAGTTCCGAAATTAAAATAAAATATTAAAATTAATTCATTACAATTCTAATATTACAAGCAGTGAATATCTAGTTATGCTATAATTAGAGAAGGTATACAATTCACTCACCTGTAAACATACTATGGCATGATTTATAACTTGTTCCTATAGATTTGGTAGCCGAGGCGCAGTGAATACATCTACAATATATGTCTCAGATATTGAATTTGCTTTAGTTCTGAAATTAAAATAAAATATTAAAATTAATTCATTACAATATTACAAGCAGTGAATATCTAGTTATGTTATAATTAGAGAAGGTATACAATTCACTCACCTGTATACATACTATGGCATGACTTATAACTTGTTCCTATAGATTTGGTAGCCGAGGCGCAGTGAATACATCTACGATATACGTCTCAGATATTGAATTTGCTTTAGTTCCGAAATTAAAATAAAATATTAAAATTAATTCATTACAATATTACAGGCAGTGAGTATCTAGTTATGCTATAATTAGAGAAGGTATACAATTCACTCACCTGTAAACATACTATGGCATGACTTATAACTTGTTCCTATAGGTTTGGTAGCCGAGGCGCAGTGAATACATCTACGATATACGTCTCAGATATTGAATTTGCTTTAGTTCCGAAATTAAAATAAAATATTAAAATTAATTCATTACAATTCTAATATTACAAGCAGTGAATATCTAGTTATGCTATAATTAGAGAAGGTATACAATTCACTCACCTGTAAACATACTATGGCATGACTTATAACTTGTTCCTATAGATTTGGTAGCTGAGGCGCAGTGAATACATCTACGATATACGTCTCAGATATTGAATTTGCTTTAGTTCCGAAATTAAAATAAAATATTAAAAATAATTCATTACAATATATTACAAGCAGTGAGTATCTAGTTATGCTATGATTAGAGAAGGTATACAATTCACTCACCTGTAAACATACTATGGCATGACTTATAACTTGTTCCTATAGATTTGGTAGCCGAGGCGCAGTGAATACATCTACGATATACGTCTCAGATATTGAATTTGCTTTAGTTCTGAAATTAAAATAAAATATTAAAATTAATTCATTACAATATTACAAGCCCTGAGTATCTAGTTAAGTTATAATTAGAGAAGGTATACAATTCACTCACCTGTAAACATACTATGGTATGACTTATAACTTGTTCCTATAGATTTGGTAGCCGAGGCGCAGTGAATACATCTACGATATACGTCTCAGATATTGAATTTGCTTTAGTTCCGAAATTAAAATAAAATATTAAAATTAATTCATTACAATATTACAAGCAGTGAGTATCTAGTTATGTTATAATTAGAGAAGGTATACAATTCACTCACCTGTAAACATACTATGGCATGATTTATAACTTGTTCCTATAGATTTGGTAGCCGAGGCGCAGTGAATACATCTACGATATACGTCTCAGATATTGAATTTGCTTTAGTTCCGAAATTAAAATAAAATATTAAAATTAATTCATTACAATATTACAAGCAGTGAGTATCTAGTTATGTTATAATTAGAGAAGGTATACAATTCACTCACCTGTAAACATACTATGGCATGATTTATAACTTGTTCCTATAGATTTGGTAGCCGAGGCGCAGTGAATACATCTACGATATACGTCTCAGATATTGAATTTGCTTTAGTTCCGAAATTAAAATAAAATATTAAAATTAATTCATTACAATTCTAATATTACAAGCAGTGAGTATCTAGTTATGCTATAATTAGAGAAGGTATACAATTCACTCACCTGTAAACATACTATGGCATGACTTATAACTTGTTCCTATAGATTTGGTAGCTGAGGCGCAGTGAATACATCTACGATATACGTCTCAGATATTGAATTTGCTTTAGTTCCGAAATTAAAATAAAATATTAAAATTAATTCATTACAATATATTACAAGCAGTGAGTATCTAGTTATGCTATAATTAGAGAAGGTATACAATTCACTCACCTGTAAACATACTATGGCATGACTTATAACTTGTTCCTATAGATTTGGTAGCCGAGGCGCAGTGAATACATCTACAATATACGTCTCAGATATTGAATTTGCTTTAGTTCTGAAATTAAAATAAAATATTAAAATTAATTCATTACAATATTACAAGCACTGAGTATCTAGTTATGTTATAATTAGAGAAGGTATACAATTCACTCACCAGTAAACATACTATGGCATGACTTATAACTTGTTCCTATAGATTTGGTAGCCGAGGCGCAGTGAATACATCTACGATATACGTCTCAGATATTGAATTTGCTTTAGTTCCGAAATTAAAATAAAATATTAAAATTAATTCATTACAATTCTAATATTACAAGCAGTGAATATCTAGTTATGCTATAATTAGAGAAGGTATACAATTCACTCACCTGTAAACATACTATGGCATGACTTATAACTTGTTCCTATAGATTTGGTAGCCGAGGCGCAGTGAATACATCTACGATATACGTCTCAGATATTGAATTTGCTTTAGTTCTGAAATTAAAATAAAATATTAAAATTAATTCATTACAATATTACAAGCAGTGAGTATCTAGTTATGTTATAATTAGAGAATGTATACAATTCACTCACCTGTAAACATACTATGGCATGACTTATAACTTGTTCCTATAGATTTGGTAGCCGAGGCGCAGTGAATACATCTACGATAGACGTCTCAGATATTCAATTTGCTTTAGTTCCGAAATTAAAATAAAACATTAAAATTAATTCATTACAATATTACAAGCAGTGAGTAACTAGTTATGTTATAATTAGAGAAGGTATACAATTCACTCACCTGTAAACATACTATGGCATGACTTATAACTTGTTCCTATAGATTTGGTAGCCGAGGCGCAGTGAATACATCTACGATATACGTCTCAGATATTGAATTTGCTTTAGTTCCGAAATTAAAATAAAACATTAAAATTAATTCATTACAATATTACAAGCAGTGAGTAACTAGTTATGTTATAATTAGAGAAGGTATACAATTCACTCACCTGTAAACATACTATGGCATGACTTATAACTTGTTCCTATAGATTTGGTAGCCGAGGCGCAGTGAATACATCTACGATATACGTCTCAGATATTGAATTTGCTTTAGTTCCGAAATTAAAATAAAATATTAAAATTAATTCATTACAATTCTAATATTACAAGCAGTGAATATCTAGTTATGCTATAATTAGAGAAGGTATACAATTCACTCACCTGTAAACATACTATGGCATGATTTATAACTTGTTCCTATAGATTTGGTAGCCGAGGCGCAGTGAATACATCTACAATATATGTCTCAGATATTGAATTTGCTTTAGTTCTGAAATTAAAATAAAATATTAAAATTAATTCATTACAATATTACAAGCAGTGAATATCTAGTTATGTTATAATTAGAGAAGGTATACAATTCACTCACCTGTATACATACTATGGCATGACTTATAACTTGTTCCTATAGATTTGGTAGCCGAGGCGCAGTGAATACATCTACGATATACGTCTCAGATATTGAATTTGCTTTAGTTCCGAAATTAAAATAAAATATTAAAATTAATTCATTACAATATTACAGGCAGTGAGTATCTAGTTATGCTATAATTAGAGAAGGTATACAATTCACTCACCTGTAAACATACTATGGCATGACTTATAACTTGTTCCTATAGGTTTGGTAGCCGAGGCGCAGTGAATACATCTACGATATACGTCTCAGATATTGAATTTGCTTTAGTTCCGAAATTAAAATAAAATATTAAAATTAATTCATTACAATTCTAATATTACAAGCAGTGAATATCTAGTTATGCTATAATTAGAGAAGGTATACAATTCACTCACCTGTAAACATACTATGGCATGACTTATAACTTGTTCCTATAGATTTGGTAGCTGAGGCGCAGTGAATACATCTACGATATACGTCTCAGATATTGAATTTGCTTTAGTTCCGAAATTAAAATAAAATATTAAAAATAATTCATTACAATATATTACAAGCAGTGAGTATCTAGTTATGCTATGATTAGAGAAGGTATACAATTCACTCACCTGTAAACATACTATGGCATGACTTATAACTTGTTCCTATAGATTTGGTAGCCGAGGCGCAGTGAATACATCTACGATATACGTCTCAGATATTGAATTTGCTTTAGTTCTGAAATTAAAATAAAATATTAAAATTAATTCATTACAATATTACAAGCCCTGAGTATCTAGTTAAGTTATAATTAGAGAAGGTATACAATTCACTCACCTGTAAACATACTATGGTATGACTTATAACTTGTTCCTATAGATTTGGTAGCCGAGGCGCAGTGAATACATCTACGATATACGTCTCAGATATTGAATTTGCTTTAGTTCCGAAATTAAAATAAAATATTAAAATTAATTCATTACAATATTACAAGCAGTGAGTATCTAGTTATGTTATAATTAGAGAAGGTATACAATTCACTCACCTGTAAACATACTATGGCATGATTTATAACTTGTTCCTATAGATTTGGTAGCCGAGGCGCAGTGAATACATCTACGATATACGTCTCAGATATTGAATTTGCTTTAGTTCCGAAATTAAAATAAAATATTAAAATTAATTCATTACAATTCTAATAGTACAAGCAGTGAGTATCTAGTTATGCTATAATTAGAGAAGGTATACAATTCACTCACCTGTAAACATACTATGGCATGACTTATAACTTGTTCCTATAGATTTGGTAGCTGAGGCGCAGTGAATACATCTACGATATACGTCTCAGATATTGAATTTGCTTTAGTTCCGAAATTAAAATAAAATATTAAAATTAATTCATTACAATATATTACAAGCCCTGAGTATCTAGTTAAGTTATAATTAGAGAAGGTATACAATTCACTCACCTGTAAACATACTATGGTATGACTTATAACTTGTTCCTATAGATTTGGTAGCCGAGGCGCAGTGAATACATCTACGATATACGTCTCAGATATTGAATTTGCTTTAGTTCCGAAATTAAAATAAAATATTAAAATTAATTCATTACAATATTACAAGCAGTGAGTATCTAGTTATGTTATAATTAGAGAAGGTATACAATTCACTCACCTGTAAACATACTATGGCATGATTTATAACTTGTTCCTATAGATTTGGTAGCCGAGGCGCAGTGAATACATCTACGATATACGTCTCAGATATTGAATTTGCTTTAGTTCCGAAATTAAAATAAAATATTAAAATTAATTCATTACAATTCTAATATTACAAGCAGTGAGTATCTAGTTATGCTATAATTAGAGAAGGTATACAATTCACTCACCTGTAAACATACTATGGCATGACTTATAACTTGTTCCTATAGATTTGGTAGCTGAGGCGCAGTGAATACATCTACGATATACGTCTCAGATATTGAATTTGCTTTAGTTCCGAAATTAAAATAAAATATTAAAATTAATTCATTACAATATATTACAAGCAGTGAGTATCTAGTTATGCTATAATTAGAGAAGGTATACAATTCACTCACCTGTAAACATACTATGGCATGACTTATAACTTGTTCCTATAGATTTGGTAGCCGAGGCGCAGTGAATACATCTACAATATACGTCTCAGATATTGAATTTGCTTTAGTTCTGAAATTAAAATAAAATATTAAAATTAATTCATTACAATATTACAAGCACTGAGTATCTAGTTATGTTATAATTAGAGAAGGTATACAATTCACTCACCAGTAAACATACTATGGCATGACTTATAACTTGTTCCTATAGATTTGGTAGCCGAGGCGCAGTGAATACATCTACGATATACGTCTCAGATATTGAATTTGCTTTAGTTCCGAAATTAAAATAAAATATTAAAATTAATTCATTACAATTCTAATATTACAAGCAGTGAATATCTAGTTATGCTATAATTAGAGAAGGTATACAATTCACTCACCTGTAAACATACTATGGCATGACTTATAACTTGTTCCTATAGATTTGGTAGCCGAGGCGCAGTGAATACATCTACGATATACGTCTCAGATATTGAATTTGCTTTAGTTCTGAAATTAAAATAAAATATTAAAATTAATTCATTACAATATTACAAGCAGTGAGTATCTAGTTATGTTATAATTAGAGAATGTATACAATTCACTCACCTGTAAACATACTATGGCATGACTTATAACTTGTTCCTATAGATTTGGTAGCCGAGGCGCAGTGAATACATCTACGATATACGTCTCAGATATTGAATTTGCTTTAGTTCCGAAATTAAAATAAAACATTAAAATTAATTCATTACAATATTACAAGCAGTGAGTAACTAGTTATGTTATAATTAGAGAAGGTATACAATTCACTCACCTGTAAACATACTATGGCATGACTTATAACTTGTTCCTATAGATTTGGTAGCCGAGGCGCAGTGAATACATCTACGATATACATCTCAGATATTGAATTTGCTTTAGTTCCGAAATTAAAATAAAATATTAAAATTAATTCATTACAATTCTAATATTACAAGCAGTGAGTATCTAGTTATGCTATAATTAGAGAAGGTATACAATTCACTCACCTGTAAACATACTATGGCATGACTTATAACTTGTTCCTATAGATTTGGTAGCTGAGGCGCAGTGAATACATCTACGATATACGTCTCAGATATTGAATTTGCTTTAGTTCCGAAATTAAAATAAAATATTAAAATTAATTCATTACAATATATTACAAGCAGTGAGTATCTAGTTATGCTATAATTAGAGAAGGTATACAATTCACTCACCTGTAAACATACTATGGCATGACTTATAACTTGTTCCTATAAATTTGGTAGCCGAGGCGCAGTGAATACATCTACGGTATACGTCTCAGATATTGAATTTGCTTTAGTTCTGAAATTAAAATAAAATATTAAAATTAATTCATTACAATATTACAAGCAGTGAGTATCTAGTTATGCTATAATTAGAGAAGGTATACAATTCACTCACCTGTAAACATACTATGGCATGACTTATAACTTGTTCCTATAGATTTGGTAGCCGAGGCGCAGTGAATACATCTACAATATACGTCTCAGATATTGAATTTGCTTTAGTTCTGAAATTAAAATAAAATATTAAAATTAATTCATTACAATATTACAAGCACTGAGTATCTAGTTATGTTATAATTAGAGAAGGTATACAATTCACTCACCTGTAAACATACTATGGCATGACTTATAACTTGTTCCTATAGATTTGGTAGCCGAGGCGCAGTGAATACATCTACGATATACGTCTCAGATATTGAATTTGCTTTAGTTCCGAAATTAAAATAAAATATTAAAATTAATTCATTACAATTCTAATATTACAAGCAGTGAATATCTAGTTATGCTATAATTAGAGAAGGTATACAATTCACTCACCTGTAAACATACTATGGCACGACTTATAACTTGTTCCTATAGATTTGGTAGCCGAGGCGCAGTGAATACATCTACAATATACGTCTCAGATATTGAATTTGCTTTAGTTCTGAAATTAAAATAAAATATTAAAAATAATTCATTACAATATATTACAAGCAGTGAGTATCTAGTTATGCTATAATTAGAGAAGGTATACAATTCACTCACCTGTAAACATACTATGGCATGACTTATAACTTGTTCCTATAGATTTGGTAGCCGAGGCGCAGTGAATACATCTATGATATACGTCTCAGATATTGAATTTGCTTTAGTTCTGAAATTAAAATAAAATATTAAAATTAATTCATTACAATATTACAAGCCCTGAGTATCTAGTTATGTTATAATTAGAGAAGGTATACAATTCACTCACCTGTAAACATACTATGGCATGACTTATAACTTGTTCCTATAGATTTGGTAGCCGAGGCGCAGTGAATACATCTACGATATACGTCTCAGATATTGAATTTGCTTTAGTTCCGAAATTAAAATAAAATATTAAAATTAATTCATTACAATTCTAATATTACAAGCTTTGAATATCTAGTTACGCTATAATTAGAGAAGGTATACAATTCACTCACCTGTAAACATACTATGGCATGACTTATAACTTGTTCCTATAGATTTGGTAGCCGAGGCGCAGTGAATACATCTACGATATACGTCTCAGATATTGAATTTGCTTTAGTTCTGAAATTAAAATAAAATATTAAAATTAATTCATTACAATTCTAATATTACAAGCAGTGAGTATCTAGTTATGCTATAATTAGAGAAGGTATACAATTCACTCACCTGTAAACATACTATGGCATGACTTATAACTTGTTCCTATGGATTTGGTAGCCGAGGCGCAGTGAATAAATCTACGATATACGTCTCAGATATTGAATTTGCTTTAGTTCCGAAATTAAAATAAAATATTAAAATTAATTCATTACAATTCTAATATTACAAGCAGTGAGTATCTAGTTATGCTATAATTAGAGAAGGTATACAATTCACTCACCTGTAAACATACTATGGCATGACTTATAACTTGTTCCTATAGACTTGTTAGCCAAGGCGCAGTGAATACATCTACGATATATGTCAGAGATTAAATTAAAATAAAATATTAAAAATAATTCATTACAATATTACAAGCAGTGAGAATCTAGTTATGTTATAATTAGAGAAGGTATACAATTCACTCACCTGTAAACATACTATGGCATGACTTATAACTTGTTCCTATAGATTTGGTAGCCGAGGCGCAGTGAATACATCTACGATATACGTCTCAGATATTGAATTTGCATTAGTTCTGAAATTAAAATAAAATATTAAAATTTATTCATTACAATTCTAATATTACAAGCAGTGAGTATCTAGTTATGCTATAATTAGAGAAGGTTTACAATTCACTCACCTGTAAACATACTATTGCATGACTTATAACTTGTTCCTATAGATTTGGGAGCCGAGGCGCAGTGAATACATCTACAATATACGTCTCAGATATTGAATTTGCTTTAGTTCTGAAATTAAAATAAAATATTAAAAATAATTCATTACAATATTACAAGCAGTGAGTATCTAGTTGTGCTATAATTAGAGAAGGCATACAATTCACTCACCTGTAAACATACTATGGCATGACTTATAACTTGTTCCTATAGATTTGGTAGCCGAGGCGCAGTGAATACATCTACGATATTCGTCTCAGATATTGAATTTGCTTTAGTTCTGAAAATAAAATAAAATATTAAAAATAATTCATTACAATATTACAAGCAGTAAGTATCTAGTTGTGCTATAATTAGAGAAGGTATACAATTCACTCACCTGTAAACATACTATGGCATGACTTATAACTTGTTCCTATAGATTTGGGAGCCGAGGCGCAGTGAATACATCTACAATATACGTCTCAGATATTGAATTTGCTTTAGTTCTGAAATTAAAATAAAATATTAAAATTAATTCATTACAATTCTAATATTACAAGCAGCGAGTATCTAGTTATGCTATAATTAGAGAAGGTATACAATTCACTCACCTGTAAACATACTATGGCATGACTTATAACTTGTTCCTGTAGATTTGGTAGCCGAGGTGCAGTGAATACATCTACGATATACGTCTCAGATATTGAATTTGCTTTAGTTCCGAAATTAAAATAAAATATTAAAATTAATTCATTACAATATTACAAGCACTGAGTATCTAGTTATGTTATAATTAGAGAAGGTATACAATTCACTCACCTGTAAACATACTATGGCATGACTTATAACTTGTTCCTATAGATTTGGTAGCCGAGGCGCAGTGAATAAATCTACGATATACGTCTCAGATATTGAATTTGCTTTAGTTCCGAAATTAAAATAAAATATTAAAATTAATTCATTACAATTCTAATATTACAAGCAGTGAGTATCTAGTTATGCTATAATTAGAGAAGGTATACAATTCACTCACCTGTAAACATACTATGGCATGACTTATAACTTGTTCCTATAGATTTGGGAGCCGAGGTGCAGTGAATACATCTACAATATACGTCTCAGATATTGAATTTGCTTTAGTTCTGAAATTAAAATAAAATATTAAAATTAATTCATTACAATATTACAAGCACTGAGTATCTAGTTATGTTATAATTAGAGAAGGTATACAATTCACTCACCTGTAAACATACTATGGCATGACTTATAACTTGTTCCTATAGATTTGGTAGCCGAGGCGCAGTGAATACATCTACGATATACGTCTCAGATATTGAATTTGCTTTAGTTCCGAAATTAAAATAAAATATTAAAATTAATTCATTACAATTCTAATATTACAAGCAGTGAATATCTAGTTATGCTATAATTAGAGAAGGTATACAATTCACTCACCTGTAAACATACTATGGCATGACTTATAACTTGTTCCTATAGATTTGGTAGCCGAGGCGCAGTGAATAAATCTACGATATACGTCTCAGATATTGAATTTGCTTTAGTTCTGAAATTAAAATAAAATATTAAAATTAATTCATTACAATATTACAAGCAGTGAGTATCTAGTTATGTTATAATTAGAGAATGTATACAATTCACTCACCTGTAAACATAATATGGCATGACTTATAACTTGTTCCTATAGATTTGGTAGCCGAGGCGCAGTGAATACATCTACGATATATGTCTCAGATATTGAATTTGCTTTAGTTCCGAAATTAAAATAAAACATTAAAATTAATTCATTACAATATTACAAGCAGTGAGTAACTAGTTATGTTATAATTAGAGAAGGTATACAATTCACTCACCTGTAAACATACTATGGCATGACTTATAACTTGTTCCTATAGATTTGGTAGCCGAGGCGCAGTGAATACATCTACGATATACATCTCAGATATTGAATTTGCTTTAGTTCCGAAATTAAAATAAAATATTAAAATTAATTCATTACAATTCTAATATTACAAGCAGTGAGTATCTAGTTATGCTATAATTAGAGAAGGTATACAATTCACTCACCTGTAAACATACTATGGCATGACTTATAACTTGTTCCTATAGATTTGGTAGCTGAGGCACAGTGAATACATCTACGATATACGTCTCAGATATTGAATTTGCTTTAGTTCCGAAATTAAAATAAAATATTAAAATTAATTCATTACAATATATTACAAGCAGTGAGTATCTAGTTATGCTATAATTAGAGAAGGTATACAATTCACTCACCTGTAAACATACTATGGCATGACTTATAACTTGTTCCTATAAATTTGGTAGCCGAGGCGCAGTGAATACATCTACGGTATACGTCTCAGATATTGAATTTGCTTTAGTTCTGAAATTAAAATAAAATATTAAAATTAATTCATTACAATATTACAAGCAGTGAGTATCTAGTTATGCTATAATTAGAGAAGGTATACAATTCACTCACCTGTAAACATACTATGGCATGACTTATAACTTGTTCCTATAGATTTGGTAGCCAGGGCGCAGTGAATACATCTACAATATACGTCTCAGATATTGAATTTGCTTTAGTTCTGAAATTAAAATAAAATATTAAAATTAATTCATTACAATATTACAAGCACTGAGTATCTAGTTATGTTATAATTAGAGAAGGTATACAATTCACTCACCTGTAAACATACTATGGCATGACTTATAACTTGTTCCTATAGATTTGGTAGCCGAGGCGCAGTGAATACATCTACGATATACGTCTCAGATATTGAATTTGCTTTAGTTCCGAAATTAAAATAAAATATTAAAATTAATTCATTACAATTCTAATATTACAAGCAGTGAATATCTAGTTATGCTATAATTAGAGAAGGTATACAATTCACTCACCTGTTAACATACTATGGCACGACTTATAACTTGTTCCTATAGATTTGGTAGCCGAGGCGCAGTGAATACATCTACAATATACGTCTCAGATATTGAATTTGCTTTAGTTCTGAAATTAAAATAAAATATTAAAAATAATTCATTACAATATATTACAAGCAGTGAGTATCTAGTTATGCTATAATTAGAGAAGGTATACAATTCACTCACCTGTAAACATACTATGGCATGACTTATAACTTGTTCCTATAGATTTGGTAGCCAAGGCGCAGTGAATACATCTATGATATACGTCTCAGATATTGAATTTGCTTTAGTTCTGAAATTAAAATAAAATATTAAAATTAATTCATTACAATATTACAAGCCCTGAGTATCTAGTTATGTTATAATTAGAGAAGGTATACAATTCACTCACCTGTAAACATACTATGGCATGACTTATAACTTGTTCCTATAGATTTGGTAGCCGAGGCGCAGTGAATACATCTACGATATACGTCTCAGATATTGAATTTGCTTTAGTTCCGAAATTAAAATAAAATATTAAAATTAATTCATTACAATTCTAATATTACAAGCTTTGAATATCTAGTTACGCTATAATTAGAGAAGGTATACAATTCACTCACCTGTAAACATACTATGGCATGACTTATAACTTGTTCCTATAGATTTGGTAGCCGAGGCGCAGTGAATACATCTACGATATACGTCTCAGATATTGAATTTGCTTTAGTTCTGAAATTAAAATAAAATATTAAAATTAATTCATTACAATTCTAATATTACAAGCAGTGAGTATCTAGTTATGCTATAATTAGAGAAGGTATACAATTCACTCACCTGTAAACATACTATGGCATGACTTATAACTTGTTCCTATGGATTTGGTAGCCGAGGCGCAGTGAATAAATCTACGATATACGTCTCAGATATTGAATTTGCTTTAGTTCCGAAATTAAAATAAAATATTAAAATTAATTCATTACAATTCTAATATTACAAGCAGTGAGTATCTAGTTATGCTATAATTAGAGAAGGTATACAATTCACTCACCTGTAAACATACTATGGCATGACTTATTACTTGTTCCTATAGACTTGTTAGCCAAGGCGCAGTGAATACATCTACGATATATGTCAGAGATTAAATTAAAATAAAATATTAAAAATAATTCATTACAATATTACAAGCAGTGAGAATCTAGTTATGTTATAATTAGAGAAGGTATACAATTCACTCACCTGTAAACATACTATGGCATGACTTATAACTTGTTCCTATAGATTTGGTAGCCGAGGCGCAGTGAATACATCTACGATATACGTCTCAGATATTGAATTTGCATTAGTTCTGAAATTAAAATAAAATATTAAAATTTATTCATTACAATTCTAATATTACAAGCAGTGAGTATCTAGTTATGCTATAATTAGAGAAGGTTTACAATTCACTCACCTGTAAACATACTATTGCATGACTTATAACTTGTTCCTATAGATTTGGGAGCCGAGGCGCAGTGAATACATCTACAATATACGTCTCAGATATTGAATTTGCTTTAGTTCTGAAATTAAAATAAAATATTAAAAATAATTCATTACAATATTACAAGCAGTGAGTATCTAGTTGTGCTATAATTAGAGAAGGCATACAATTCACTCACCTGTAAACATACTATGGCATGACTTATAACTTGTTCCTATAGATTTGGTAGCCGAGGCGCAGTGAATACATCTACGATATTCGTCTCAGATATTGAATTTGCTTTAGTTCTGAAAATAAAATAAAATATTAAAAATAATTCATTACAATATTACAAGCAGTAAGTATCTAGTTGTGCTATAATTAGAGAAGGTATACAATTCACTCACCTGTAAACATACTATGGCATGACTTATAACTTGTTCCTATAGATTTGGGAGCCGAGGCGCAGTGAATACATCTACAATATACGTCTCAGATATTGAATTTGCTTTAGTTCTGAAATTAAAATAAAATATTAAAATTAATTCATTACAATTCTAATATTACAAGCAGCGAGTATCTAGTTATGCTATAATTAGAGAAGGTATACAATTCACTCACCTGTAAACATACTATGGCATGACTTATAACTTGTTCCTGTAGATTTGGTAGCCGAGGTGCAGTGAATACATCTACGATATACGTCTCAGATATTGAATTTGCTTTAGTTCCGAAATTAAAATAAAATATTAAAATTAATTCATTACAATATTACAAGCACTGAGTATCTAGTTATGTTATAATTAGAGAAGGTATACAATTCACTCACCTGTAAACATACTATGGCATGACTTATAACTTGTTCCTATAGATTTGGTAGCCGAGGCGCAGTGAATAAATCTACGATATACGTCTCAGATATTGAATTTGCTTTAGTTCCGAAATTAAAATAAAATATTAAAATTAATTCATTACAATTCTAATATTACAAGCAGTGAGTATCTAGTTATGCTATAATTAGAGAAGGTATACAATTCACTCACCTGTAAACATACTATGGCATGACTTATAACTTGTTCCTATAGATTTGGGAGCCGAGGTGCAGTGAATACATCTACAATATACGTCTCAGATATTGAATTTGCTTTAGTTCTGAAATTAAAATAAAATATTAAAAATAATTCATTACAATATTACAAGCAGTGAGTATCTAGTTGTGCTATAATTAGAGAAGGCATACAATTCACTCACCTGTAAACATACTATGGCATGACTTATAACTTGTTCCTATAGATTTGGTAGCCGAGGCGCAGTGAATACATCTACAATATACGTCTCAGATATTGAATTTGTTTTAGTTCTGAAATTAAAATAAAATATTAAAAATAATTCATTACAATATTACAAGCAGTGATTATCTAGTTATGCTATAATTAGAGAACGTATACAATTCACTCACCTGTAAACATACTATGGCATGACTTATAACTTGTTCCTAACGATTTGGTAGCCGAGGCGCAATGAATACATCTACGCTATACGTCTCAGATATTGAATTTGCTTTAGTTCTGAAATTAAAATAAAATATTAAAAATAATTCATTACAATATTACAAGCAGTGAGTATCTAGTTATGCTATAATTAGAGATGGTATACAATTCACTCACCTGTAAACATACTATGGCATGACTTATAACTTGTTCCTATAGATTTGGTAGCCGAGACGCAGTGAATACATCTACGATATTCGTCTCAGATATTGAATTTGCTTTAGTTCTGAAAATAAAATAAAATATTAAAATTAATTCATTACAATTCTAATATTACAAGCTTTGAATATCTAGTTACGCTATAATTAGAGAAGGTATACAATTCACTCACCTGTAAACATACTATGGCATGACTTATAACTTGTTCCTATAGATTTGGTAGCCGAGGCGCAGTGAATACATCTACGATATACGTCTCAGATATTGAATTTGCTTTAGTTCTGAAATTAAAATAAAATATTAAAATTAATTCATTACAATTCTAATATTACAAGCAGTGAGTATCTAGTTATGCTATAATTAGAGAAGGTATACAATTCACTCACCTGTAAACATACTATGGCATGACTTATAACTTGTTCCTATGGATTTGGTAGCCGAGGCGCAGTGAATAAATCTACGATATACGTCTCAGATATTGAATTTGCTTTAGTTCCGAAATTAAAATAAAATATTAAAATTAATTCATTACAATTCTAATATTACAAGCAGTGAGTATCTAGTTATGCTATAATTAGAGAAGGTATACAATTCACTCACCTGTAAACATACTATGGCATGACTTATTACTTGTTCCTATAGACTTGTTAGCCAAGGCGCAGTGAATACATCTACGATATATGTCAGAGATTAAATTAAAATAAAATATTAAAAATAATTCATTACAATATTACAAGCAGTGAGAATCTAGTTATGTTATAATTAGAGAAGGTATACAATTCACTCACCTGTAAACATACTATGGCATGACTTATAACTTGTTCCTATAGATTTGGTAGCCGAGGCGCAGTGAATACATCTACGATATACGTCTCAGATATTGAATTTGCATTAGTTCTGAAATTAAAATAAAATATTAAAATTTATTCATTACAATTCTAATATTACAAGCAGTGAGTATCTAGTTATGCTATAATTAGAGAAGGTTTACAATTCACTCACCTGTAAACATACTATTGCATGACTTATAACTTGTTCCTATAGATTTGGGAGCCGAGGCGCAGTGAATACATCTACAATATACGTCTCAGATATTGAATTTGCTTTAGTTCTGAAATTAAAATAAAATATTAAAAATAATTCATTACAATATTACAAGCAGTGAGTATCTAGTTGTGCTATAATTAGAGAAGGCATACAATTCACTCACCTGTAAACATACTATGGCATGACTTATAACTTGTTCCTATAGATTTGGTAGCCGAGGCGCAGTGAATACATCTACGATATTCGTCTCAGATATTGAATTTGCTTTAGTTCTGAAAATAAAATAAAATATTAAAAATAATTCATTACAATATTACAAGCAGTAAGTATCTAGTTGTGCTATAATTAGAGAAGGTATACAATTCACTCACCTGTAAACATACTATGGCATGACTTATAACTTGTTCCTATAGATTTGGGATCCGAGGCGCAGTGAATACATCTACAATATACGTCTCAGATATTGAATTTGCTTTAGTTCTGAAATTAAAATAAAATATTAAAATTAATTCATTACAATTCTAATATTACAAGCAGCGAGTATCTAGTTATGCTATAATTAGAGAAGGTATACAATTCACTCACCTGTAAACATACTATGGCATGACTTATAACTTGTTCCTGTAGATTTGGTAGCCGAGGTGCAGTGAATACATCTACGATATACGTCTCAGATATTGAATTTGCTTTAGTTCCGAAATTAAAATAAAATATTAAAATTAATTCATTACAATATTACAAGCACTGAGTATCTAGTTATGTTATAATTAGAGAAGGTATACAATTCACTCACCTGTAAACATACTATGGCATGACTTATAACTTGTTCCTATAGATTTGGTAGCCGAGGCGCAGTGAATAAATCTACGATATACGTCTCAGATATTGAATTTGCTTTAGTTCCGAAATTAAAATAAAATATTAAAATTAATTCATTACAATTCTAATATTACAAGCAGTGAGTATCTAGTTATGCTATAATTAGAGAAGGTATACAATTCACTCACCTGTAAACATACTATGGCATGACTTATAACTTGTTCCTATAGATTTGGGAGCCGAGGTGCAGTGAATACATCTACAATATACGTCTCAGATATTGAATTTGCTTTAGTTCTGAAATTAAAATAAAATATTAAAAATAATTCATTACAATATTACAAGCAGTGAGTATCTAGTTGTGCTATAATTAGAGAAGGCATACAATTCACTCACCTGTAAACATACTATGGCATGACTTATAACTTGTTCCTATAGATTTGGTAGCCGAGGCGCAGTGAATACATCTACAATATACGTCTCAGATATTGAATTTGTTTTAGTTCTGAAATTAAAATAAAATATTAAAAATAATTCATTACAATATTACAAGCAGTGATTATCTAGTTATGCTATAATTAGAGAACGTATACAATTCACTCACCTGTAAACATACTATGGCATGACTTATAACTTGTTCCTAACGATTTGGTAGCCGAGGCGCAATGAATACATCTACGCTATACGTCTCAGATATTGAATTTGCTTTAGTTCTGAAATTAAAATAAAATATTAAAAATAATTCATTACAATATTACAAGCAGTGAGTATCTAGTTATGCTATAATTAGAGATGGTATACAATTCACTCACCTGTAAACATACTATGGCATGACTTATAACTTGTTCCTATAGATTTGGTAGCCGAGACGCAGTGAATACATCTACGATATTCGTCTCAGATATTGAATTTGCTTTAGTTCTGAAAATAAAATAAAATATTAAAAATAATTCATTACAATATTACAAGCAGTGAGTATCTAGTTATGTTATAATTAGAGAAGGTATACAATTCACTCACCTGTAAACATACTATGGCATGACTTATAACTTGTTCCTATAGATTTGGTAGCCGAGGCGCAGTGAATACATCTACGATATACGTTTCAGATATTGAATTTGCTTTAGTTCTGAAATTAAAATAAAATATTAAAATTTATTCATTACAATTCTAATATTACAAGCAGTGAGTATCTAGTTATGCTATAATTAGAGAAGGTTTACAATTCACTCACCTGTAAACATACTATTGCATGACTTATAACTTGTTCCTATAGATTTGGGAGCCGAGGTGCAGTGAATACATCTACAATATACGTCTCAGATATTGAATTTGCTTTAGTTCTGAAATTAAAATAAAATATTAAAAATAATTCATTACAATATTACAAGCAGTGAGTATCTAGTTGTGCTATAATTAGAGAAGGCATACAATTCACTCACCTGTAAACATACTATGGCATGACTTATAACTTGTTCCTATAGATTTGGTAGCCAAGGCGCAGTGAATACATCTACAATATACGTCTCAGATATTGAATTTGTTTTAGTTCTGAAATTAAAATAAAATATTAAAAATAATTCATTACAATATTACAAGCAGTGATTATCTAGTTATGCTATAATTAGAGAAGGTATACAATTCACTCACCTGTAAACATACTATGGCATGACTTATAACTTGTTCCTATAGATTTGGTAGCCGAGGCGCAATGAATACATCTATGATATACGTCTCAGATATTGAATTTGCTTTAGTTCTGAAATTAAAATAAAATATTAAAAATAATTCATTACAATATTACAAGCAGTGAGTATCTAGTTGTGCTATAATTAGAGAAGGTATACAATTCACTCACCTGTAAACATACCATGGCATGACTTATAACTTGTTCCTATAGATTTCGTAGCCGAGGCGCAGTGAATACATCTACGATATACGTCTCAGATATTGAATTTGCTTTAGTTCTGAAATTAAAATAAAATATTAAAATTAATTCATTACAATTCTAATATTACAAGCAGTGAGAATCTAGTTATTCTATATTTAGAGAAGGTATACAATTCACTCACCTGTAAACATACTATAGCATGACTTATAACTTGTTCCTATAGATTTGGTAGCCGAGGCGCAGTGAATACATCTACGATATACGTCTCAGATATTGAATTTGCTTTAGTTCTGAAATTAAAATAAAATATTAAAATTAATTCATTACAATATATTACAAGCAGTGAGTATCTAGTTATGCTATAATTAGAGAAGGTATACAATTCACTCACCTGTAAACATACTATGGCATGACTTATAACTTGTTCCTATAGATTTGGTAGCCGAGGCGCTGTGAATACATCTACGATATACGTCTCAGATATTGAATTTGCTTTAGTTCCGAAATTAAAATAAAATATTAAAATTAATTCATTACAATTCTAATATTACAAGCAGTGAGTATCTAGTTATGCTATAATTAGAGAAGGTATACAATTCACTCACCTGTAAACATACTATGGCATGACTTATAACTTGTTCCTATAGATTTGGTAGCCGAGGCGCAGTGAATACATCTACGATATACGTCTCAGATATTGAATTTGCTTTAGTTCTGAAATTAAAATAAAATATTAAAATTCATTCATTACAATTCTAATATTACAAGCAGTGAGAATCTAGTTATTCTATAATTAGAGAAGGTATACAATTCACTCACCTGTAAACATACTATAGCATGACTTATAACTTGTTCCTATAGATTTGGTAGCCGAGGCGCAGTGAATACATCTACGATATACGTCTCAGATATTGAATTTGCTTTAGTTCTGAAATTAAAATAAAATATTAAAATTAATTCATTACAATATATTACAAGCAGTGAGTATCTAGTTATGCTATAATTAGAGAAGGTATACAATTCACTCACCTGTAAACATACTATGGCATGACTTATAACTTGTTCCTATAGATTTGGTAGCCGAGGCGCAGTGAATACATCTACGATATACGTCTCAGATATTGAATTTGCTTTAGTTCCGAAATTAAAATAAAATATTAAAATTAATTCATTACAATTCTAATATTACAAGCAGTGAGTATCTAGTTATGCTATAATTAGAGAAGGTATACAATTCACTCACCTGTAAACATACTATGGCATGACTTATAACTTGTTCCTATAGATTTGGTAGCCGAGGCGCAGTGAATACATCTACGATATACGTCTCAGATATTGAATTTGCTTTAGTTCTGAAATTAAAATAAAATATTAAAATTCATTCATTACAATATTACAAGCATTGATTATCTAGTTATGCTATAATTAGAGAAGGTATACAATTCACTCACCTGTAAACATACTATGGCATGACTTATAACTTGTTCCTAATGATTAGGTAGCCGAGGCGCAATGAATACATCTATGATATACGTCTCAGATATTGAATTTGCTTTAGTTCCGAAATTAAAATAAAATATTAAAAATAATTCATTACAATATTACAAGCAGTGAGTATCTAGTTATGCTATAATTAGAGATGGTATACAATTCACTCACCTGTAAACATACTATGGCATGACTTATAACTTGTTCCTATAGATTTGGTAGCCGAGGCGCAGTGAATACATCTACGATATACGTCTCAGATATTGAATTTGCTTTAGTTCTGAAATTAAAATAAAATATTAAAATTAATTCATTACAATATATTACAAGCTGTGAGTATCTAGTTATGCTATAATTAGAGAAGGTATACAATTCACTCACCTGTAAACATACTATGGCATGACTTATAACTTGTTCCTATAGATTTGGTAGCCGAGGCGCAATGAATACATCTACGATATACGTCTCAGATATTGAATTTGCTTTAGTTCTGAAATTAAAATAAAATATTAAAAATAATTCATTACAATATTACAAGCAGTGAGTATCTAGTTGTGCTATAATTAGAGAAGGTATACAATTCACTCACCTGTAAACATACCATGGCATGACTTATAACTTGTTCCTATAGATTTGGTAGCCGAGGCGCAGTGAATACATCTACGATATACGTTTCAGATATTGAATTTGCTTTAGTTCTGAAATTAAAATAAAATATTAAAATTTATTCATTACAATTCTAATATTACAAGCAGTGAGTATCTAGTTATGCTATAATTAGAGAAGGTTTACAATTCACTCACCTGTAAACATACTATTGCATGACTTATAACTTGTTCCTATAGATTTGGGAGCCGAGGTGCAGTGAATACATCTACAATATACGTCTCAGATATTGAATTTGCTTTAGTTCTGAAATTAAAATAAAATATTAAAAATAATTCATTACAATATTACAAGCAGTGAGTATCTAGTTGTGCTATAATTAGAGAAGGCATACAATTCACTCACCTGTAAACATACTATGGCATGACTTATAACTTGTTCCTATAGATTTGGTAGCCAAGGCGCAGTGAATACATCTACAATATACGTCTCAGATATTGAATTTGTTTTAGTTCTGAAATTAAAATAAAATATTAAAAATAATTCATTACAATATTACAAGCAGTGATTATCTAGTTATGCTATAATTAGAGAAGGTATACAATTCACTCACCTGTAAACATACTATGGCATGACTTATAACTTGTTCCTATAGATTTGGTAGCCGAGGCGCAATGAATACATCTATGATATACGTCTCAGATATTGAATTTGCTTTAGTTCTGAAATTAAAATAAAATATTAAAAATAATTCATTACAATATTACAAGCAGTGAGTATCTAGTTGTGCTATAATTAGAGAAGGTATACAATTCACTCACCTGTAAACATACCATGGCATGACTTATAACTTGTTCCTATAGATTTCGTAGCCGAGGCGCAGTGAATACATCTACGATATACGTCTCAGATATTGAATTTGCTTTAGTTCTGAAATTAAAATAAAATATTAAAATTAATTCATTACAATTCTAATATTACAAGCAGTGAGAATCTAGTTATTCTATATTTAGAGAAGGTATACAATTCACTCACCTGTAAACATACTATAGCATGACTTATAACTTGTTCCTATAGATTTGGTAGCCGAGGCGCAGTGAATACATCTACGATATACGTCTCAGATATTGAATTTGCTTTAGTTCTGAAATTAAAATAAAATATTAAAATTAATTCATTACAATATATTACAAGCAGTGAGTATCTAGTTATGCTATAATTAGAGAAGGTATACAATTCACTCACCTGTAAACATACTATGGCATGACTTATAACTTGTTCCTATAGATTTGGTAGCCGAGGCGCTGTGAATACATCTACGATATACGTCTCAGATATTGAATTTGCTTTAGTTCCGAAATTAAAATAAAATATTAAAATTAATTCATTACAATTCTAATATTACAAGCAGTGAGTATCTAGTTATGCTATAATTAGAGAAGGTATACAATTCACTCACCTGTAAACATACTATGGCATGACTTATAACTTGTTCCTATAGATTTGGTAGCCGAGGCGCAGTGAATACATCTACGATATACGTCTCAGATATTGAATTTGCTTTAGTTCTGAAATTAAAATAAAATATTAAAATTCATTCATTACAATTCTAATATTACAAGCAGTGAGAATCTAGTTATTCTATAATTAGAGAAGGTATACAATTCACTCACCTGTAAACATACTATAGCATGACTTATAACTTGTTCCTATAGATTTGGTAGCCGAGGCGCAGTGAATACATCTACGATATACGTCTCAGATATTGAATTTGCTTTAGTTCTGAAATTAAAATAAAATATTAAAATTAATTCATTACAATATATTACAAGCAGTGAGTATCTAGTTATGCTATAATTAGAGAAGGTATACAATTCACTCACCTGTAAACATACTATGGCATGACTTATAACTTGTTCCTATAGATTTGGTAGCCGAGGCGCAGTGAATACATCTACGATATACGTCTCAGATATTGAATTTGCTTTAGTTCCGAAATTAAAATAAAATATTAAAATTAATTCATTACAATTCTAATATTACAAGCAGTGAGTATCTAGTTATGCTATAATTAGAGAAGGTATACAATTCACTCACCTGTAAACATACTATGGCATGACTTATAACTTGTTCCTATAGATTTGGTAGCCGAGGCGCAGTGAATACATCTACGATATACGTCTCAGATATTGAATTTGCTTTAGTTCTGAAATTAAAATAAAATATTAAAATTCATTCATTACAATATTACAAGCATTGATTATCTAGTTATGCTATAATTAGAGAAGGTATACAATTCACTCACCTGTAAACATACTATGGCATGACTTATAACTTGTTCCTAATGATTAGGTAGCCGAGGCGCAATGAATACATCTATGATATACGTCTCAGATATTGAATTTGCTTTAGTTCCGAAATTAAAATAAAATATTAAAAATAATTCATTACAATATTACAAGCAGTGAGTATCTAGTTATGCTATAATTAGAGATGGTATACAATTCACTCACCTGTAAACATACTATGGCATGACTTATAACTTGTTCCTATAGATTTGGTAGCCGAGGCGCAGTGAATACATCTACGATATACGTCTCAGATATTGAATTTGCTTTAGTTCTGAAATTAAAATAAAATATTAAAATTAATTCATTACAATATATTACAAGCTGTGAGTATCTAGTTATGCTATAATTAGAGAAGGTATACAATTCACTCACCTGTAAACATACTATGGCATGACTTATAACTTGTTCCTATAGATTTGGTAGCCGAGGCGCAATGAATACATCTACGATATACGTCTCAGATATTGAATTTGCTTTAGTTCTGAAATTAAAATAAAATATTAAAAATAATTCATTACAATATTACAAGCAGTGAGTATCTAGTTGTGCTATAATTAGAGAAGGTATACAATTCACTCACCTGTAAACATACCATGGCATGACTTATAACTTGTTCCTATAGATTTCGTAGCCGAGGCGCAGTGAATACATCTACGATATACGTCTCAGATATTGAATTTGCTTTAGTTCTGAAATTAAAATAAAATATTAAAATTAATTCATTACAATTCTAATATTACAAGCAGTGAGTATCTAGTTATGCTATAATTAGAGAAGGTATACAATTCACTCACCTGTAAACATACTATAGCATGACTTATAACTTGTTCCTATAGATTTGGTAGCCGAGGCGCAGTGAATACATCTACGATATACGTCTCAGATATTGAATTTGCTTTAGTTCTGAAATTAAAATAAAATATTAAAATTAATTCATTACAATATATTACAAGCAGTGAGTATCTAGTTATGCTATAATTAGAGAAGGTATACAATTCACTCACCTGTAAACATACTATGGCATGACTTATAACTTGTTCCTATAGATTTGGTAGCCGAGGCGCAGTGAATAAATCTACGATATACGTCTCAGATATTGAATTTGCTTTACTTCCGAAATTAAAATAAAATATTAAAATTAATTCATTACAATTCTAATATTACAAGCAGTGAGTATCTAGTTATCCTATAATTAGAGAAGGTATACAATTCACTCACCTGTAAACATACTATGGCATGACTTATAACTTGTTCCTATAGACTTGTTAGCCGAGGCGCAGTGAATACATCTATGATATACGTCTCAGATATTGAATTTGCTTTAGTTCTGAAAATAAAATAAAATATTAAAAACAATTCATTACAATATTACAAGCAGTAAGTATCTAGTTGTGCTATAATTAGAGAAGGTATACAATTCACTCACCTGTAAACATACTATGGCATGACTTATAACTTGTTCCTATAGATTTGGTAGCCGAGGCGCAGTGAATACATCTACGATATATGTCAGAGATTAAATTAAAATAAAATATTAAAAATAATTCATTTCAATATTACAAGCAGTGAGTATCTAGTTGTGCTATAATTAGAGAAGGCATACAATTCACTCACCTGTAAACATACTATGGCATGACTTATAACTTGTTCCTATAGATTTGGTAGCCGAGGCGCAGTGAATACATCTATGATATTCGTCTCAGATATTGAATTTGCTTTAGTTCTGAAAATAAAATAAAATATTAAAAATAATTCATTACAATAGTACAAGCAGTAAGTATCTAGTTGTGCTATAATTAGAGAAGGTATACAATTCACTCACCTGTAAACATACTATGGCATGACTTATAACTTGTTCCTATAGATTTGGTAGCCGAGGCGCAGTGAATAAATCTACGATATACGTCTCAGATATTGAATTTGCTTTAGTTCCGAAATTAAAATAAAATATTAAAATTAATTCATTACAATTCTAATATTACAAGCAGTGAGTATCTAGTTATCCTATAATTAGAAAAGGTATACAATTCACTCACCTGTAAACATACTATGGCATGACTTATAACTTGTTCCTATAGACTTGTTAGCCGAGGCGCAGTGAATACATCTAACAGCGTCCGGATTACTTTCGGAAATTCCGTCGCGTTTCGGAAAGTTTTAATTTTCAAAACTTTTGAATATTTATTTGTGCTTTTAGGTTAGTGAGAAGGTTATAATAATTCTTCATTTCACTTTAACACTGTTTTTACACCCCTCAGACCCCTTTAAAAAGTCACTTCTGGCCATTATAATGGCCACTATTTTCTTAATGGCCAGAGTATTGACCAGAATTTTTTAAGTGGCCAAAATATTTACCAGTGTTTTTAAAATGGCGGTTTTAATGACCCATGTTTTTTATACTGGTCAGAATAATTACAATTGCTTTTTAAATGATGGAGTTGATGAACATTTTTTTTTTGATGGGCAGTATAATGGTCATTTTATTTTTCATTACATACATAAAATGACCAGTATTTTTGTTCATGTCTCTAAATATAATCGCCCAGAAAACAGCCTGCTACCTCGTGTGAGCTCAATATACGTGTGGGAATTTATTTTTCCCAAGTTTTACTGGCGCTTGCAAGTACACTTAAATGAAATTTCGCGAATATTGCCTCGATCCCCAGTGAAATTTCATAGTAACGCTGATGCCAGTGACTGCTGGTGGACTGCATAACCTGCGGAGTATTTAGATGGTGTTGAATCATAGGACGATTGCAGTACTGCAACTGGCACATCAAGGTATGAATTTGTAATTATTTTACCATTTTACAATGACTTCAATACAATATTAGATACTTTTGTTGTTGTTTATGTAGCAGGATAGTCTTTTGGGGGCTTTCGTTTTTGTTCAGTCATGGCACACTGTGTAAGTAATGCTTCATTATTATTCATAATTGTCAAACAACAAGCTCAAGTAGGTGTTAATGAGGATTAGCTCCTATGTTTGTTAATACAAGAAAAGTATAAACAAAGGTTATTTCCAACTCCTGAAATCTGCAAAAAAACATCAACGTAAATTTGTTTCCATTCATGGCAATGTTTTCAAATTATTTTAATAAAATAATTTAACTGACTGCAAAATGTTTGTTTTTTTTAAAATTTTCGAAGACTATGTATATTGTTTTTTTTTCTCTTCAGACAATACCAGCAATAGTGTACTGTACACTGGGAAATCTAATTTATTAATCATGTATTAACTATACATGTATATATTATGCCCATAACATCAAATACCATACAGAATCCCTTTTTCCTGTAAACTAGTATAGATGATATATGCCTACAGTGTGCAACAGTTCATTTTTTTTTTGCGCACAAAAGAAAAAAGTAAAACTCATACTCAAAATAACTTTTAATTTAGCATGGATTTAAACTAAATTTCAATTGAATCTAATATTCTTTGCTCATCTTTGAGCCCAATTTGATTTGAATGAGTTGTAGAGATCAATATAAGAGGGAAGTGAACCTGAATGTATGCACCTAAAGTAGGAATAAACAGAAGACACTTATTCGTAGCATTCACGTAGAGCTCTTTAGCAAAGGCTAAGAGGTCCAATACGTTACCCTGTGCTAAAAAAATGTGCATGAATACAGGCTAAGAAATACTAGGTACAGAGTAAATCTGGTCAGTCCAAAGCCTTAGCACAGGCAAAACAAAACATGCATGAACGCTTAGCTCGGCTAAAAAAACCATTGTATTTAATGTTCATTTAGGAGATTTACTACTATATTCATAGCTTTTTATTTTGGTGTGCCATTTCCTGCATGACAATCAACGCTAACACATATAGAGAGATTGACTCAAGAAAAAATGCACCGATGATGAGACTGTGCTACTTCCTGTTATTCTGCAATTTGCACTTTCTGAATTTGCTTTGGTATTTTGTATGTATTTATGTTCTTTACCATACAAAAACCCTCTGAAGGTTTTTTAGTAGTGTAATAAAGTTATTATTATTATTGTTTTATAACTGTAGAACTAACTTTCCTAGTTACTCTTACTGAGCACTCATAGTTAAAATTTCTGAAGATTTTGCCTATTCTTAATAAGTTTGGGCGTTCCTTACCCCGTGCTAACCATTGTTTCCTTCTGTGCATGAACTCAAACATATGAGATTAGCTTAAATCTTAGCCCGTACTTTGTGTAGCATGAACACTACTATTGAAGATACAGGGGGCAAATGGGCGAGACTTAAACAAAATATAATGAAGGTGTAATATGCAGTCAGTAAATGTCCTGGGCGTTTCTGGGTCAGCCAAATTGATCATGGGTACTCTGGCTCAACTGGGACAAAAAAATATTTAGTTTATACATGTATAACATTACTTAAATCATAGACCTTAGAGAACAGGGACATACTACTGTGGCTACCCCTTTCATGTAACCTTAGTTATAATCCTCTACCCAAATTAACACCTTAGAGAAACTGATAATAAAGCTATGTCAACACCACTGTTACATCTTTTTCTATTTCATAAGCCAAACATGGCTGCCAGGGTGTAGCTACACAAAATGAGACAATTTTGTGGTTGGAATATAATCAGAAAAATTAAATTTGATCAAAACTTGAATAGCCAAGTCCATTCTATTGATGCGAGTGAAACTAAAAATTAACAATTTTTATTCCACTATGAAATCAGGAAAGGGAAACAAAAATGGTAAGTTTTCTCTGCAAGGAAACAAAACTGCCTAAAAGTAAACAATGACCAAGAAAATTTGTGTCATTATAACAAGTGGATTTTTCATCATATTTAGAACAGATATAGCATAGTGCACTTGTTATACACTGACTAATGGGAATACTAGTAAAAGCTGTTTCAGATGTATAAATCTTCTAGGTACATGTATATGTATTAATGAGATTATACAGGAGGTTATAACCCACATTGCACATTGTCTCAGACAGAAGTTGCATGACCCTGTTTTCTAAGGTCATGCTTAAATCATAACCATCCGAATACCATTATTTCACTTTTCAAACTAAACTGTTTTTATATTTTTAATAGCATTTTTTTGATTTTGAAAAAAATATATAGAAACAATATTACACTTAACATAATTACTCTATTAGCAGCACATGCGCTTAGGTAAATTACAGGGATCTTCAACGGTCGAAATATGTAATATTTTCATGATTTAGTATCCACAAATGTAATTTTAGAGCAAATATGGTATTGTATTGGATCATAATTATAATACAATTATTTATTTTGTGAAAGTACCTGGGGATCGATGAAGTTGTACATGCATGGTGGCATTCCCATTGTGGAGGGACTCTATAATTTTGTATGTACACAACTTCCTACTTTGAAAGACAAAATCATGCAGCTGCATTGTTACATAACATTCTTTTGTCTCTTGTAGGAAGTTAAATCCCCCTATTGTTCTCAGAAATTAGGTTCCCAAGTACAGCAATGTACTGTCCACAGAGGGACTGTGTACTGTCCTAGTCTCTCAAGAGATGAACTGTGTGTATATATGGCACAACCCCTTAATATATTCGGTTAGGAAACAATTTGATGTTATTCTGTTTTATTTGATATTTATATTTTTCAATCAGAATGTACCGGGTATCATCTTTTTGGAAGTATATCTGAGTTGCATAGGGGAAACATTGACATATCACAAGATGTCATTTTATCCACATTGTTATTTGTGAGGACAGAAATATGCCAGAATACACAGACACCACAAATTTTTGTTTCCAAAATTGATTACAAAGTGTCTTAATTAAAAACTGGTCATTGTAAGCTAATAGCAATCTGAATTATTTTTTGCAGATAATGACAATTTAAAAAAAGGAAATACTATATAAATGGAACGTAAGAAGTTGAAGAACCAGAATTTATGGACGTGACGTTAAGGGGAAAAAAAAGTTTAACCAGTATTGATGGATGCAATGGTTTAGCATTTGCATGTTTATCAGTTTTACATTTGCACACAGATTTTGAAAGTTCCAAGTGTGTAGAGTTACTGTACATTCCTTTTTTTATGTTTTCCCTCAAATAAAAGTGACATCTTTCAACTGGTATTTCATGATTTTCAGCTATCTTATATAGTTCTTCTTGCTGACCCTTTTGTACACACCCACACTCACTCCACAATCTTTCATCTTCTTAATAATAATTAACAGGAAAATATTATTGAAAAAATCCTGTAGAGATCAAAAACATGAACAAATTTGACACGCCTACATCTTTGAGAAAAAATATTTTACACTAGAAAAAGAATAGCACAAAAACAAAGAGGAGAAAAAACATTTTGCACAGCCCCCTCCTTAAGCTAATCGCCTCTCAAGAAAACTTGATGAATATCTGGAGGAGTATGACATTGCAAACCTAAAATATTATTATCCACTAAAACAGTCTGTATGGCTGTGCACTACATCATGATTTTTCAAAAACAAAACAAAACATGGCATACTTTTAATATTGCTTACATATTCTTGTTTTGTCTAATGTTTTCATTAATTATCCAATTTCTGTACTTTATGTGTTTGTACACTGAGCTGAATAATTAAGATGATGTTTTGAAGCACAGCGATAGAGGGACTGTGTTTGAAGCAATGTTTTAACCCCCCCTCCCCCCATATGACTTTTTTACTTTGCAAAGCTGTACCTCCCAGATCTTTAGTTGTTTATGCATAGATGGTCTTTGGTTATAAATTATTTACTTTCCAGTCATTTTTGAAGTGTAAACCTTTGTCATACTTTCTGCTGTGTTGACTTCCTGTCACTATGCTTTTGTTTCCCTTTGGTTAGCTAAACATATGAACGCTTGTTGAAAATCACACTTGGAAGTAAGAGTTTCTAATGGAATAGCAAGCAATCTAATCTATTCCTGAAATTGTTAAATTATATATAGTGTTATTTGGAAATGTCAAAATAAACTTCTAGGAATCTGTTATTCAGTTCAAAAAATAAACTGGTTGCATGCAGAATCTCAGAGAAACAATTGCATGTATATGCAAGAATGGACGGATGTTGCAGCAGCAGAAGTTTGGGCCTGGACATTCCAGTCGCATTTTTAAAATGATTTTAAATAATGTACGTATTCTTAAACTGTTACATGAGAGGGGCCAGAGCATGAAATAATATTTTAGTTTTGGAAACTATGCAAAGATGTGTGTTCAGTAATTCAATACCTTTGATGAGCCATTATTAAATTAGCATACTAAGGGTTAGATTTGAATAGATTCCTAGTAAGATTGGTGCATTGTTAATTCAAAAAAACTTAAAAAGTTTTAATACTACTAAATTATACATATGTTTGATATAATTTATTGTAAAACATTAATGTTGTTGTGAAAATAGTTTCATACAAAACGGTGAAAATTTGCCAAAATCCTTATATGTGTTGCCAGTGATATGCTAGTTTCCATTGTTATTTAAATGTACTCATCAGGGAGGTAATCCATTACAAAACATCACTGATCCACAGTAGTCTGGTTTCAGGCTACACCAAGTCATAGTCATAAGAGGGACTTTGACCAAGTACAGGCTAAGATATAAGTGAATCCCAAATGTTTGCATATCAGCTATACCCAATTGTGTTCACTCACAGGAGGGCCCAACAGTTATAGCACAGGCCACAGTGTTGAGGGTCTCTGCACTGGCTAAGAACACCCAAACTTGTTTCCCAAGGGAGGCAGCAATTATGAACAAACAATTAAACAGCAATGGTACAGTGCCATAACTACACTGTTAACCGAAATAAACCAACCACAAATTATCGAAACAACCACCATATATTTCTCTCCCTTAATATTTTTTTTTTCATTCCTTTTCCATGTTTTATTGATTTATAATGCTTATTTTTTTTATTAATATCATCACCAGTTTTTTCAATTGTTTTTTTTAAAACCATTGTGGTGCTTCCGATACTAGTTTGCTGATAGTTGTTAGAAGGGAATTTTTGTGATGTTGATTGGTACACTCAAAAGCAATATCACATGTGCAATTTACGTTACACCCCAAAACGGCATGCGTGCGCATGCGAAACACCATATCTTCGACTTCTGGGGAAGTCGTCTACTAGTATCCCACCAGTCATTAATTACTCCGTACACGCTTCCACACTGATTGGGTCGCTGTAGTAGAGCATACAACAACGCCAATTTGGTTCGCTGTCTACGACATGCACTAATAAAACTCTGCATTCTGTAACGCCATTATATACTGTTCCTGTGCATCCAAATAAGTCGGTCTGTCTACGCTCGTGTTCCAGTGCACTTCGCTTCATAAATTAGAATGAAACATGTCAGCAGCAGAAATTTTGCGTTCGTAAACAGCGCCCCTTAGCCCCCGTGCTAAGGACTGGCCCTCCCAATGCATGGATGCAATTGGGTCTAGTCAAAATGCAAACATCAGCTAAAATCTTAGCCAGTACTTCATGTAGCATGAACACTATTATTGTCCAGCATTATAATACAGTGAACAAAAAAACATGCCATTCACTGCTAAGTCAGCTAGCGCTACACACATGGAGCTCTATGCTAGACCCCCTCCCCCATATAACTTACTGAACCACCCAACCCAGTTTTGTACACATGCAGTAGTCGTGGAATATTTTCACAGATAATTTTCATATCACATTAAACCATTCATAATAGAGAAAATAGCAAAATATAAAAATAAAGCAGAGCATCATGGGTATTTTTTAGTTGACTGTGTCTTAGCCACTTTAAAATCACCTTCTATCAACCCTTCAACATAAACTTCTACAGTTTATAACACATGTTATGAAAAGTTTAAAATGTTATAGTTTGGGTGTATTTGAAGACTAAACTTTAGTTTTTTGTCATTATTAAAATGGGAATTTTGTTTATGTTTGAGCTTAACCCCACTTATAAAGACAGGCTCTTTTTTCGGATTAATAACTCGCTGTTTATGTGACTTTTTGGAGTAACCAGCTGTTTATGTGACTTTTTTTGGTGGAAAGTCAGTTGCTGAGTATTTTTGGGGTTGCACACTTTTCAAAGGTTCAGTAGTGAATGTCTTGTTTGTTTGTTTGTTCAAGGTATTAAAATGCTGGATATTGCCTTTATAAGAACAGGATGTAGTACAGAGTCTCATTGTCAGTCCATTTTTATCTCAAGAATAATGTCACAGAATGTGCTTGTATTGATTGTCAAGTTTAGTATAGTTATGAATAAGAATAGTTATGAATATAATAGTTAAATTTTCAAATGGACATCAAGTACAATGGTATTTTGGGTGATTAGCCTGGGCTCAATGTTTGCACACACTTCATTAGCGCCCGTGATAAGGGTCTAGGCCGAATTTTGAAAACGGGTCATCTTCTATGTTCAATAACCTATTGCATTATACTATATATTATTAAGTCAACAGTATCAAGTGCATGATTTGTTGTGATTTTAAAAACAAATTAACCCAAAACGTCATATTTTTTCAAGATATATAATTCCATACTTCAAATTTTTCAAAATCTTGTATTTTACGTTTACCTACAATTGTACTGGCTTAAAATTGAAGCAAACTGAAGCGAGTGAGGAAAAAGAGGAGAGCTGTCAATCCCCATGTGCCATTACTGGGTATATCTGTGACATGAAAAAAAAAATGACCATTTTATTCATGTAATGAAAAATAAAATGATCATTATAATACCCATTAAAAAAATAGATTGTCACCCACTCCATCATTAAATAAAAAATTACTATTATCCTGACCAGTGTAAAAATAGTGGTCATTGTAACTACCAGTTTGAAAATACTGGCCAATATTTTGACCATTAAAAAATTTCTGGTTGGTATTCTGGCCATTAAAAAAAAAGTGGCCATTACAATGGCCAGAAGTGACTTTTCAAAGGGGTCTGAGGGGTGAAAAAAACAGAGTTAAAGTGAAATGAAAAATTGTTATAACCTCCTCACTAGCCTAAAAGTATGAATAAATATTCAAAAGTTGTGAAAATTAAATCTTTCCGAAACGCGACGGAATTTCCGAAAGTTATCCGGACGCTGTTATCTACGATATACGTCTCAGATATTGAATTTGCTTTAGTTCTGAAAATAAAATAAAATATTAAAAATAATTCATTTCAATATTACAAGCAGTGAGTATCTAGTTGTGCTATAATTAGAGAAGGCATACAATTCACTCACCTGTAAACATACTATGGCATGACTTATAACTTGTTCCTATAGATTTGGTAGACGAGGCGCAGTGAATACATCTATGATATTCGTCTCAGATATTGAATTTGCTTTAGTTCTGAAAATAAAATAAAATATTAAAAATAATTCATTACAATATTACAAGCAGTAAGTATCTAGTTGTGCTATAATTAGAGAAGGTATACAATTCACTCACCTGTAAACATACTATGGCATGACTTATAACTTGTTCCTAAAGATTTGGTAGCCGAGGCGCAGTGAATATATCTACAATATACGTCTCAGATATTGAATTTGCTTTAGTTCTGAAATTAAAATAAAATATTAAAATTAATTCATTACAATTCTAATATTACAAGCAGCGAGTATCTAGTTATGCTATAATTAGAGAAGGTATACAATTCACTCACCTGTAAACATACTATGGCATGACTTATAACTTGTTCCTGTAGATTTGGTAGCCGAGGCGCAGTGAATACATCTACGATATACGTCTCAGATATTGAATTTGTTTTAGTTCTTTAATTAAAATAAAATATTAAAAATAATTCATTACAATATTACAAGCAGTGATTATCTAGTTATGCTATAATTAGAGAAGGTATACAATTCACTCACCTGTAAACATACTATGGCATGACTTATAACTTGTTCCTAACGATTTGGTAGCCGAGGCGCAATGAATACATCTACGATATACGTCTCAGATATTGAATTTGCTTTAGTTCTGAAATTAAAATAAAATATTAAAAATAATTCATTACAATATTACAAGCAGTGAGTATCTAGTTATGCTATAATTAGAGATGGTATACAATTCACTCACCTGTAAACATACTATGGCATGACTTATAACTTGTTCCTATAGATTTGGTAGCCGAGGCGCAGTGAATACATCTATGATATACGTCTCAGATATTGAATTTGCTTTAGTTCTGAAATTAAAATAAAATATTAAAATTAATTCATTACAATATATTACAAGCTGTGACTATCTAGTTATGCTATAATTAGAGAAGGTATACAATTCACTCACCTGTAAACATACTATGGCATGACTTATAACTTGTTCCTATAGATTTGGTAGCCGAGGCGCAGTGAATACATCTACGATATATGTCTCAGATATTGAATTTGCTTTAGTTCTGAAATTAAAATAAAATATTAAAATTAATTCATTACAATTCTAATATTACAAGCAGTGAGTATCTAGTTATGCTATAATTAGAGAAGGTATACAATTCACTCACCTTTAAACATACTATGGCATGACTTATAACTTGTTCCTATAGATTTGGTAGCCGAGGCGCAGTGAATACATCTACGATATACGTCTCAGATATTGAATTTGCTTTAGTTCTGAAATTAAAATAAAATATTAAAAATAATTCATTACAATATTACAAGCAGTGAGTATCTAGTTGTGCTATAATTAGAGAAGGTATACAATTCACTCACCTGAAAACATACCATGGCATGACTTATAACTTGTTCCTATAGATTTGGTAGCCGAGGCGCAGTGAATACATCTACGATATACGTCTCAGATATTGAATTTGCTTTAGTTCTGAAATTAAAATAAAATATTAAAAATAATTCATTACAATATTACAAGCAGTAAGTATCTAGTTGTGCTATAATTATAGAAGGTATACAATTCACTCACCTGTAAACATACTATGGCATGACTTATAACTTGTTCCTATAGATTTGGTAGCTGAGGCGCAGTGAATACATCTACGATATACGTCTCAGATATTGAATTTGCTTTAGTTCTGAAATTAAAATAAAATATTAAAATTAATTCATTACAATATATTACAAGCAGTGAGTATCTAGTTATGCTATAATTAGAGAAGGTACACAATTCACTCACCTGTAAACATACTATGGCATGACTTATAACTTGTTCCTATAGATTTGGTAGCCGAGGCGCAATGAATACATCTACGATATACGTCTCAGATATTGAATTTGCTTTAGTTCTGAAATTAAAATAAAATATTAAAAATAATTCATTACAATATTACAAGCAGTGAGTATCTAGTTTTGCTATAATTAGAGAAGGTATACAATTCACTCACCTGTAAACATACCATGGCATGACTTATAACTTGTTCCTATAGATTTGGTAGCCGAGGCGCAGTGAATACACCTACGATATACATCTCAGATATTGAATTTGTTTTAGTTCTGAAATTAAAATAAAATATTAAAAATAATTCATTACAATATTACAAGCAGTAAGTATCTAGTTGTGCTATAATTAGAGAAGGTATACAATTCACTCACCTGTAAACATACTATGGCATGAATTATAACTTGTTCCTATAGATTTGGTAGCCGAGGCGCAGTGAATACATCTACAATATACGTCTCAGATATTGAATTTGCTTTAGTTCTGAAATTAAAATAAAATATTAAAATTAATTCATTACAATTCTAATATTACAAGCAGCGAGTATCTAGTTGTGCTATAATTAGAGAAGGTATACAATTCACTCACCTGTAAACATACTATGGCATGACTTATAACTTGTTCCTGTAGATTTGGTAGCCGAGGCGCAATGAATACATCTACGATATACGTCTCAGATATTGAATTTGCTTTAGTTCTGAAATTAAAATAAAATATTAAAAATAATTCATTACAATATTACAAGCAGTGAGTATCTAGTTATGCTATAATTAGAGATGGTATACAATTCACTCCCCTGTAAACATACTATGGCATGACTTATAACTTGTTCCTATAGATTTGGTAGCCGAGGCACAATGAATACATCTACGATATACGTCTCAGATATTGAATTTGCTTTAGTTCTGAAATTAAAATAAAATATTAAAAATAATTCATTACAATATTACAGGCACTGAGTATCTAGTTATGTTATAATTAGAGAAGGTATACAATTCACTCACCTGTAAACATACTATGACATGACTTATAACTTGTTCCTATAGATTTGGTAGCCGAGGCGCAGTGACTACATCTACGATATACGTCTCAGATATTGAATTTGCTTTAGTTCTGAAATTAAAATAAAATATTAAAATTTATTCATTACAATTCTAATATTACAAGCAGTGAGTATCTAGTTATGCAATAATTAGTGAAGGTTTACAATTCACTCACCTGTAAACATACTATTGCATGACTTATAACTTGTTCCTATAGATTTGGGAGCCGAGGCGCAGTGAATACATCTACAATATACGTCTCAGATATTGAATTTGCTTTAGTTCTGAAATTAAAATAAAATATTAAAAATAATTCATTACAATTTTTCAAGCAGTGAGTATCTAGTTGTGCTATAATTAGAGAAGGCATACAATTCACTCACCTGTAAACATACTATGGCATGACTTATAACTTGTTCCTATAGATTTGGTAGCTGAGGCGCAGTGAATACATCTACGATATTCGTCTCAGATATTGAATTTGCTTTAGTTCTGAAAATAAAATAAAATATTAAAAATAATTCATTACAATATTACAAGCAGTAAGTATCTAGCTGTGCTATAATTAGAGAAGGTATACAATTCACTCACCTGTAAACATACTATGGCATGACTTATAACTTGTTCCTATAGATTTGGTAGCCGAGGCGCAGTGAATACATCTACAATATACGTCTCAGATATTGAATTTGCTTTAGTTCTGAAATTAAAATCAAATATTAAAATTAATACATTACAATTCTAATATTACAAGCAGCGAGTATCTAGTTGTGCTATAATTAGAGAAGGTATACAATTCACTCACCTGTAAACATACTATGGCATGACTTATAACTTGTTCCTATAGATTTGGTAGCCGAGGCGCAGTGAATACATCTACAATATACGTCTCAGATATTGAATTTGCTTTAGTTCTGAAATTAAAATAAAATATTAAAATTAATTCATTACAATTCTAATATTACAAGCAGCGAGTATCTAGTTATGCTATAATTAGAGAAGGTATACAATTCACTCACCTGTAAACATACTATGGCATGACTTATAACTTGTTCCTGTAGATTTGGTAGCCGAGGCGCAATGAATACATCTACGATATACGTCTCAGATATTGAATTTGCTTTAGTTCTGAAATTAAAATAAAATATTAAAAATAATTCATTACAATATTACAAGAAGTGAGTATCTAGTTATGCTATAATTAGAGATGGTATACAATTCACTCACCTGTAAACATACTATGGCATGACTTATAACTTGTTCCTATAGATTTGGTAGCCGAGGTGCAATGAATACATCTACGATATACGTCTCAGATATTGAATTTGCTTTAGTTCTGAAATTAAAATAAAATATTAAAAATAATTCATTACAATATTACAAGCAGTGAGTACCTAGTTATGTTATAATTAGAGAAGGTATACAATTCACTCACCTGTAAACATACTATGGCATGACTTATAACTTGTTCCTATAGATTTGGTAGCCGAGGCGCAGTGAATACATCTACAATATACGTCTCAGATATTGAATTTGCTTTAGTTCTGAAATTAAAATAAAATATTAAAATTTATTCATTACAATTTTAATATTACAAGCAGTGAGTATCTAGTTATGCTATAATTAGAGAAGGTTTACAATTCACTCAGCTGTAAACATACTATTGCATGACTTATAACTTGTTCCTATAGATTTGGGAGCCGAGGCGCAGTGAATACATCTACAATATACGTCTCAGATATTGAATTTGCTTTAGTTCTGAAATTAAAATAAAATATTAAAAATAATTCATTACAATATTACAAGCAGTGAGTATCTAGTTGTGCTATAATTAGAGAAGGCATACAATTCACTCACCTGTAAACATACTATGGCATGACTTATAACTTGTTCCTATAGATTTGGTAGCCGAGGCGCAGTGAATACATCTACGATATTCGTCTCAGATATTGAATTTGCTTTAGTTCTGAAAATAAAATAAAATATTAAAAATAATTCATTACAATATTACAAGCAGTAAGTATCTAGTTGTGCTATAATTAGAGAAGGTATACAATTCACTCACCTGTAAACATACTATGGCATGACTTATAACTTGTTCCTATAGATTTGGTAGCCGAGGCGCAGTGAATACATCTACAATATACGTCTCAGATATTGAATTTGCTTTAGTTCTGAAATTAAAATAAAATATTAAAATTAATTCATTACAATTATAATATTACAAGCAGCGAGTATCTACTTATGCTATAATTAGAGAAGGTATACAATTCACTCACCTGTAAACATACTATGGCATGACTTATAACTTGTTCCTATAGATTTGGTAGCCGAGGCGCAGTGAATACATCTACAATATACGTCTCAGATATTGAATTTGCTTTAGTTCTGAAATTAAAATAAAATATTAAAATTAATTCATTACAATTCTAATATTACAAGCAGCGAGTATCTAGTTATGCTATAATTAGAGAAGGTATACAATTCACTCACCTGTAAACATACTATGGCATGACTTATAACTTGTTCCTGTAGATTTGGTAGCCGAGGCGCAATGAATACATCTACGATATACGTCTCAGATATTGAATTTGCTTTAGTTCTGAAATTAAAATAAAATATTAAAATTTATTCATTACAATTTTAATATTACAAGCAGTGAGTATCTAGTTATGCTATAATTAGAGAAGGTTTACAATTCACTCACCTGTAAACATACTATTGCATGACTTATAACTTGTTCCTATAGATTTGGGAGCCGAGGCGCAGTGAATACATCTACAATATACGTCTCAGATATTGAATTTGCTTTAGTTCTGAAATTAAAATAAAATATTAAAAATAATTCATTACAATATTACAAGCAGTGAGTATCTAGTTGTGCTATAATTAGAGAAGGCATACAATTCACTCACCTGTAAACATACTATGGCATGACTTATAACTTGTTCCTATAGATTTGGTAGCCGAGGCGCAGTGAATACATCTACGATATACGTCTCAGATATTGAATTTGCTTTAGTTCTGAAATTAAAATAAAATATTAAAATTTATTCATTACAATTTTAATATTACAAGCAGTGAGTATCTAGTTATGCTATAATTAGAGAAGGTTTACAATTCACTCACCTGTAAACATACTATTGCATGACTTATAACTTGTTCCTATAGATTTGGGAGCCGAGGCGCAGTGAATACATCTACAATATACGTCTCAGATATTGAATTTGCTTTAGTTCTGAAATTAAAATAAAATATTAAAAATAATTCATTACAATATTACAAGCAGTGAGTATCTAGTTGTGCTATAATTAGAGAAGGCATACAATTCACTCACCTGTAAACATACTATGGCATGACTTATAACTTGTTCCTATAGATTTGGTAGCCGAGGCGCAGTGAATACATCTACGATATTCGTCTCAGATATTGAATTTGCTTTAGTTCTGAAAATAAAATAAAATATTAAAAATAATTCATTACAATATTACAAGCAGTAAGTATCTAGTTGTGCTATAATTAGAGAAGGTATACAATTCACTCACCTGTAAACATACTATGGCATGACTTATAACTTGTTCCTATAGATTTGGTAGCCGAGGCGCAGTGAATACATCTACAATATACGTCTCAGATATTGAATTTGCTTTAGTTCTGAAATTAAAATAAAATATTAAAATTAATTCATTACAATTCTAATATTACAAGCAGCGAGTATCTAGTTATGCTATAATTAGAGAAGGTATACAATTCACTCACCTGTAAACATACTATGGCATGACTTATAACTTGTTCCTATAGATTTGGTAGCCGAGGCGCTGTGAATACATCTACAATATACGTCTCAGATATTGAATTTGCTTTAGTTCTGAAATTAAAATAAAATATTAAAATTAATTCATTACAATTCTAATATTACAAGCAGCGAGTATCTAGTTATGCTATAATTAGAGAAGGTATACAATTCACTCACCTGTAAACATACTATGGCATGACTTATAACTTGTTCCTGTAGATTTGGTAGCCGAGGCGCAATGAATACATCTACGATATACGTCTCAGATATTGAATTTGCTTTAGTTCTGAAATTAAAATAAAATATTAAAAATAATTCATTACAATATTACAAGCAGTGAGTATCTAGTTATGCTATAATTAGAGATGGTATACAATTCACTCACCTGTAAACATACTATGGCATGACTTATAACTTGTTCCTATAGATTTGGTAGCCGAGGCGCAATGAATACATCTACGATATACGTCTCAGATATTGAATTTGCTTTAGTTCTGAAATTAAAATAAAATATTAAAAATAATTCATTACAATATTGCAAGCAGTGAGTACCTAGTTATGTTATAATTAGAGAAGGTATACAATTCACTCACCTGTAAACATACTATGGCATGACTTATAACTTGTTCCTATAGATTTGGTAGCCGAGGTGCAGTGAATACATCTACGATATACGTCTCAGATATTGAATTTGCTTTAGTTCTGAAATTAAAATAAAATATTAAAATTTATTCATTACAATTTTAATATTACAAGCAGTGAGTATCTAGTTATGCTATAATTAGAGAAGGTTTACAATTCACTCACCTGTAAACATACTATTGCATGACTTATAACTTGTTCCTATAGATTTGGGAGCCGAGGCGCAGTGAATACATCTACAATATACGTCTCAGATATTGAATTTGCTTTAGTTCTGAAATTAAAATAAAATATTAAAAATAATTCATTACAATATTACAAGCAGTGTGTATCTAGTTGTGCTATAATTAGAGAAGGCATACAATTCACTCACCTGTAAACATACTATGGCATGACTTATAACTTGTTCCTATAGATTTGGTAGCCGAGGCGCAGTGAATACATCTACGATATTCGTCTCAGATATTGAATTTGCTTTAGTTCTGAAATTAAAATAAAATATTAAAATTAATTCATTACAATATATTACAAGCAGTGAGTATCTAGTTATGCTATAATTAGAGAAGGTATACAATTCACTCACCTGTAAACATACTATGGCATGACTTATAACTTGTTCCTATATATTTGGTAGCCGAGACGCAGCGAATACATCTACAATATACTTCTTAGATATTGAATTTGCTTTAGTTCTGAAATTAAAATAAAATATTAAAAATAATTCATTACAATATTACAAGCAGTAAGTATCTAGTTGTGCTATAATTAGAGAAGGTATACAATTCACTCACCTGTAAACATACTATGGCATGACTTATAACTTGTTCCTATAGATTTGGTAGCTGAGGCGCAGTGAATACATCTACAATATACGTCTCAGATATTTAATTTGCTTTAGTTCTGAAATTAAAATAAAATATTAAAATTAATTCATTACAATATATTACAAGCAGTGAGTATCTAGTTATGCTATAATTAGAGAAGGTATACAATTCACTCACCTGTAAACATACTATGGCATGACTTATAACTTGTTCCTATAGATTTGGTAGCCGAGGCGCAATGAATACATCTACGATATACGTCTCAGATATTGAATTTGCTTTAGTTCTGAAATTAAAATAAAATATTAAAAATAATTCATTACAATATTACAAGCAGTAAGTATCTAGTTGTGCTATAATTAGAGAAGATATACAATTCACTCACCTGTAAACATACTATGGCATGACTTATAACTTGTTCCTATAGATTTGGTAGCCGAGGCGCAGTGAATACATCTACAATATACGTCTCAGATATTGAATTTGCTTTAGTTCTGAAATTAAAATAAAATATTAAAATTTATTCATTACAATTCTAATATTACAAGCAGTGAGTATCTAGTTATGCTATAATTAGAGAAGATTTACAATTCACTCACCTGTAAACATACTATGGCATGACTTATAACTTGTTCCTATAGATTTGGTAGCCGAGGCGCAGTGAATACATCTACAATATACTTCTCAGATATTGAATTTGCTTTAGTTCTGAAATTAAAATAAAATATTAAAAATAATTCATTACAATATTACAAGCAGTAAGTATCTAGTTGTGCTATAATTAGAGAAGGTATACAATTCACTCACCTGTAAACATACTATGGCATGACTTATAACTTGTTCCTATAGATTTGGTAGCCGAGGCGCAGTGAATACATCTACAATATACGTCTCAGATATTGAATTTGCTTTAGTTCTGAAATTAAAATAAAATATTAAAATTTATTCATTACAATTCTAATATTACAAGCAGTGAGTATCTAGTTATGCTATAATTAGAGAAGATTTACAATTCACTCACCTGTAAACATACTATGGCATGACTTATAACTTGTTCCTATAGATTTGGGAGCCGAGGCGCTGTGAATACATCTACGATATTCGTCTCAGATATTGAATTTGCTTTAGTTCTGAAAATAAAATAAAATATTAAAAATAATTCATTACAATATTACAAGCAGTAAGTATCTAGTTGTGCTATAATTAGAGAAGGTATACAATTCACTCACCTGTAAACATACTATGGCATGACTTATAACTTGTTCCTATAGATTTGGTAGCCGAGGCGAAGTGAATACATCTACAATATATGTCTCAGATATTGAATTTGCTTTAGTTCTGAAATTAAAATAAAATATTAAAATTAATTCATTACAATTCTAATATTACAAGCAGCGAGTATCTAGTTATGCTGTAATTAGAGAAGGTATACAATTCACTCACCTGTAAACATACTATGGCATGACTTATAACTTGTTCCTATAGATTTGGTAGCCGAGGCGCAGTGAATACATCTACGATATACGTCTCAGATATTGAATTTGCTTTAGTTCTGAAATTAAAATAAAATATTAAAAATAATTCATTACAATATTACAAGCAGTGAGTATCTAGTTGTGCTATAATTAGAGAAGGTATACAATTCACTCACCTGTAAACATACCATGGCATGACTTATAACTTGTTCCTATAGATTTGGTAGCCGAGGCGCAGTGAATACATCTACGATATACGTCTCAGATATTGAATTTGCTTTAGTTCTGAAATTAAAATAAAATATTAAAATGAATTCATTACAATTCTAATATTACAAGCAGTGAGTATCTAGTTATGCTATAATTAGAGAAGGTATACAATTCACTCACCTGTAAACAAACTCTGGCATGACTTACAACTTGTTCCTATAGATTTGGTAGCCGAGGCGCAGTGAATACATCTACGATATACGTCTCAGATATTGAATTTGCTTTAGTTCTGAAATAAAAATAAAATATTAAAATTAATTCATTACAATATATTACAAGCAGTGAGTATCTAGTTATGCTATAATTAGAGAAGGTATACAATTCACTCACCTGTAAAGATACTATGGCATGACTTATAACTTGTTCCTATAGATTTGGTCGCCGAGGCGCAGTGAATACATCTACGATATACGTCTCAGATATTGAATTTGCTTTAGTTCTGAAATTAAAATAAAATATTAAAATTAATTCATTACAATATATTACAAGCAGTGAGTATCTAGTTATGCTATAATTAGAGAAGGTATACAATTCACTCACCTGTAAACATACTATGGCATGACTTATAACTTGTTCCTATAGATTTGGTAGCCGAGGCGCAGTGAATACATTTACGATATACGTCTCAGATATTGAATTTGCTTTAGTTCTGAAATTAAAATAAAATATTAAAATTAATTCATTACAATATATTACAAGCAGTGAGTATCTAGTTATGCTATAATTATAGAAGGTATACAATTCACTCACCTGTAAACATACTATGGCATGACTTATAACTTGTTCCTATAGATTTGGTAGCCGAGGCGCAGTGAATACATCTACGATATACATCTCAGATATTGAATTTGCTTTAGTTCTGAAATTAAAATAAAATATTAAAATTAATTCATTACAATTCTAATATTACAAGCAGTGAGTATCTAGTTATGCTATAATTAGAGAAGGTATACAATTCACTCACCTGTAAACATACTATGGCATGACTTATAACTTGTTCCTATAGATTTGGTAGCCGAGGCGCAGTGAATACATCTACAATATACGTCTCAGATATTGAATTTGCTTTAGTTCTGAAATAAAAATAAAATATTAAAATTAATTCATTACAATATTACAAGCAGTGAGTATCTAGTTATGTTATAATTAGAGAAGGTATACAATTCACTCACCTGTAAACATACTATGGCATGACTAATAACTTGTTCCTATAGATTTGGTAGCCGAGGCGCAGTGAATACATCTACGATATACGTCTCAGATATTGAATTTGCTTTAGTTCCGAAATTAAAATAAAATATTAAAATTTATTCATTACAATTCTAATATTACAAGCAGTGAGTATCTAGTTATGCTATAATTAGAGAAGGTTTACAATTCACTCACCTGTAAACATACTATGGCATGACTTATAACTTGTTCCTATAGATTTGGGAGCCGAGGCGCAGTGAATACATCTACGATATTCGTCTCAGATATTGAATTTGCTTTTGTTCTGAAAATAAAATAAAATATTAAAAATAATTCATTACAATATTACAAGCAGTAAGTATCTAGTTGTGCTATAATTAGAGAAGGTATACAATTCACTCACCTGTAAACATACTATGGCATGACTTATAACTTGTTCCTATAGATTTGGTAGCCGAGGCGCAGTGAATACATCTACAATATACGTCTCAGATATTGAATTTGCTTTAGTTCTGAAATTAAAATAAAATATTAAAATTAATTCATAACACTTCTAATATTACAAGCAGCGAGTATCTAGTTATGCTATAATTAGAGAAGGTATACAATTCACTCACCTGTAAACATACTATGGCATGACTTATAACTTGTTCCTGTAGATTTGGTAGCCGAGGCGCAGTGAATACATCTACGATATACGTCTCAGATATTGAATTTGTTTTAGTTCTGAAATTAAAATAAAATATTAAAAATAATTCATTACAATATTACAAGCAGTGATTATCTAGTTATGCTATAATTAGAGAAGGTATACAATTCACTCACCTGTAAACATACTATGGCATGACTTATAACTTGTTCCTATAGATTTGGTAGCCGAGGCGCAGTGAATACATCTACGATATACATCTCAGATATTGAATTTGCTTTAGTTCTTAAATTAAAATAAAATATTAAAATTAATTCATTACAATATATTACAAGCAGTGAGTATCTAGTTTTTCTATAATTAGAGAAGGTATACAATTCACTCACCTGTAAACATACTATGGCATGACTTATAACTTGTTCCTATAGATTTGGTAGCCGAAGCGCAGTGAATACATCTATGATATACGTCTCAGATATTGAATTTGCTTTAGTTCTTAAATTAAAATAAAATATTAAAATTAATTCATTACAATATATTACAAGCAGTGAGTATCTAGTTATGCTATAATTAGAGAAGGTATACAATTCACTCACCTGTAAACATACTATGGCATGACTTATAACTTGTTCCTATAGATTTGGTAGCCGAGGCGCAGTGAATACATCTACGATATATGTCTCAGATATTGAATTTGCTTTAGTTCTGAAATTAAAATAAAATATTAAAATTAATTCATTACAATATTACAAGCAGTGAGTATCTAGTTATGTTATAATTAGAGAAGGTATACAATTCACTCACCTGTAAACATACTATGGCATGACTTCTAACTTGTTCCTATAGATTTGGTAGCCGAGGCGCAGTGAATACATCTACGATATACGTCTCAGATATTGAATTTGCTTTAGTTCTGAAATTAAAATAAAATATTATAAATAATTCATTACATCTGTTCTATTTTTATAGAAGAACCTTCCCAAATAAAAAAAAATTCTAAAATTTAAAAATATAAGAGGTAGTCACTAAACCATGTACTTTCACACTCAAGCAAGAGAATAAACATGTAGGTGAAATAGCCTTGCACTGTGAGTGTTTTATTGTTTACACTAAAGTTTTTTTCACAAATAAAAAAATTAAAAAAAAGAACTGCAGACCACACTTCTTTATATTTTTTAGTGGGCAAGCCATGTTTCCACATACAAAAATATACATAATATTTCTATTTAATTTATTTTATTTAAAAAAAAAATATTTTAAAAGCATAACAATACAACGACTAGATTTGGTGTCACTGTTTGCTCCCAATTCATACTGGAATATTGCCAGCAATAATTAATAAAGCTTGTTCAGAAAACCATTTATTCCCGACATCATATTCAATGGCTAGTTCTCAGAATCTACAACAGTAAATAAATAAACAAACAGAAATCATTTTGATGCTGGTTTTTAGATGACACTGCCATATCGCACAGATATTCAACACCACCATATCGAATTTGGATTTGGACCATACCATTTCAAGCTGCAGGGTGTCTAAACAATGACTCAACAAACAATAAACACATCTTCCACCCACCACACAAATTTTAGCCACAATTGAACAACCAAGAAAGCAACAAATATCAGGCTGCATCTTGAAAACAACGAGATACCGCATTACAACCAGTCATTACAAACATGAAATCCTCCACCCCTCCCAGTACACCCTACAGCATTAATGGTTCCTATACTCATTTGCATCTAAGTACAACAAGCTTAGCCAATAGATGCACCTGACTCATCAAACTTTTGACCAACCACACATTCTAAATATTGTGGAGTGAGGGCGCTATTTACTAATGAGAGGAATCTTTTAAACGAATTAAACAGATATATATATCATTAAAATTGTTTATAAAAATGTTTTTTATACTTTTTCGATGGATTGAATTTACAAATATTGAGTAATCTTGTTATTCCATCACTCGAATTTTGTGTTACGAATTTCTGATAGTTTAGGCTTTGTGTTCTTGCGAACGGGAAGACATTATACTGTTGTATAGTGGACGTCAATAAAATCGAACATAATTCGAAAGTTGTGAAATCATAGTACTGTTTTGGCATTATACGACTTGCAGTTCCCTTTTGATGGATTTTATGTGACGGGCCGTGTTATCGAACTGTATTATCATGTAAATCTGCCCGGGAAAATCTGCTAGCAATGTTTAAATTGCCATTTTCACGCTGTGTATAGAGTCGTCATCTAAGTATGCACAATTGTTCGTCTCGTGTTCCCCGGTGCATTTAAAAATCCCTTTTGAATTTGGGGGACTTTGTGTGACTGACCGTGGTGTTCGTAAACTTTAGTCGAACTGTAGTAGTGTGTATTAAATTACGTTTGTGTGTCAACGAGGACTGAAAAGTGATTTCTATTTACTTCGTCTGTTATAAATAAACTGTATTAGCTTCCTTCGAACTTCCTATTGCCATCGGGATTATGTCTACTACACTCGGCGGTGTAGTTTGTATCGATCTTCTTGTATGAAACGCACTCGAACCCGGAAATCGACGACAAATCGTGTTGGTCTCGTCACGTTATTTTTTACCTTGTTCTTGACCGCCGTACGCTTGGCTATGAACTTCCACATACCCACGCCTATGGAATAGTGCATCGTGGGTATTACTACATTGATCGAGGTGAAACAAACTTGGCTGCCATAATGCCTGTTGTTCGAATACATCGCTCGTGTTTCTCTTCCTGTCTTAGAGTTTTCTGTGATTTTAGCGATTAGGCTGTGACCATGCACTTAGTCATTGTTGACTGTTTTTCTCGAATTGGTTGATTGTCACAGTAACATACGCTAAGTACAATTAATGGTCCGGAGTTGAACAGTAGTCATTTCTAACATGATTATTTAATTTAGTTTAATTCCTTCAGTTAAAAATTGAGTTTCCAAAATAAATAAATAATAATACGTACCCTCATGGATACTTCAAGTTTTCATTAAAACAAAGTCAAAGATCTTGAAATTGCTTTTCTGCCTGTTCGCCAATCCATTGCTCCAAAACACACCTTTAAATACTCTTTTTTTTCCCAGCATCGAGATGGCTCTGCCAACACTTGTTTAGCAATGATATAATTTGTTGGCATACATGTTTTAATTAGTACCTATGAAAGGCGTCATGACGTATGCGAGTGTGCGTGATCAAGTGAGAATACTCGTCTAGACTATTCAGATTCGTTAAATTATTCTTTTGTTGTATTTAGTTCAAAGGTTGTGTCTTATATTCATTGCCATTGTTCGGAACTGTACAGCATAACACAGTAAGGTCAACATAAGTTAATACATACGTTGGTACATGCAGTAGGAATGTTCCTTTATGTACTATGCTGGTTGTAGCCACTGCTTTTGTTGTATTTATTTTTACGTTTCTTTTGTATTCAGTGAACAGGTCCATCATAGTCACTCACAAATCGTTGCACAGCATGAAATATGTATTTCCTAGTGAACACGAATTGTATAAGTAATAACAGTAATTTAATGTAATATTGTAGACTAAAATTGTCTCGCAAAACATGTGCTACGAAATGACAAAAAAGTGACCAGTTCACTTAAGTTCGTATCAACTCTCAGTACTTCCAAGATTAGAACCTACATCATTCATTTCTTGGCCGCCTAAATAGCCGATAATAATAAATCCTTACCTTACAAAAACACAAATTGCGACTTAAAATTAAAGTACACAACACAACGCCGGACTGAATATGTGCTTGCTTCCACACAATCACGACTAGTGCAATGTAAACAGCTGCCCCGCTTTTAAGTTACTTGTTTTGACTTTCTAATACCGACTTTAGAATTCAGCTTTGTATGTACGTTCATTCTCTGTAAAGTAGTCAAAGTAAAGAAACGTAGACCCTAGTGTAAGCTTCAATTGCAAACGTTTACAGTGTGTTCCATTAATTCTGGCAAAACATTACACTATGAGGTTAAGACCACTCAGTGCGTCTTCAAAAGTTACATTGTCGGCAGAAAAATACTGGCTCAACTTTGTACGTGAAATATGCTTTGAATCCAGCAATATAGTTACTTACTGTAACCTGACTGCATAGTTTTATTTTGCTAATGATAAACACGTAGACAAGAACATCTTCTTTTAAAATTCGTTGAACTTACATTACCCAAATGCGAATTACAACACTGTGCACGACTTTTTTTTAGTTCAGTACTTTGCTTGATACTAACCTTTTTCGAACACTCTATTTTCGCCTCTTCTAAACGACACGATTCCCTTGGTGAATATGCAAATACATGAGATACGCTTGTACGAACCCAGGTGCTTACTGCTCTTCCAATCATATTATTTTTCCACCAGATACAATTTAACCAAGCATAAAACCCGCTAACAAATTGTTTCAGCCTACATGAGTGTTTCCTATTGTTCAATGAGTTGAGAGAATTCTATAAGCGTATTGATATGTTAATGATGTATCACTCTGAATTGCTGTGCATATATTTTTTTATTTTTAAAAATTATTTGCCTGTAATTGTAATTAGGAGTAGATATTAGTTTTGGGCACCACTACAGTCGACGAAATTCAAAATGTTTTTTGCTTGACAAAACATGGCATAATTAACTTGAGATTTATAGCCAAATTTGAAATAGACAATATTAGTTTATTTGGAAATATATTTATAGACACCTTTGTAATAAAAGACAATTAACTGAAATGAAAGTTAGGTGATGCTGTTTTTGTTGTCGCTGTTGTTGTGTAGTTCATACGCTCAGTTTATGATGGATGGATTCTATTGATGGTGGTTTATATTTGAAGCATGTTTTTTTTTTCTGATACTGCATTTTTATTTTGTGTAGTGTATGCGTTTAATCAATACATATAGCTTATAAAATTGCCAAATGCTTATGTGTGTTTTGAACAATTATTTATATGGGATATATAGGCCTGTGTAGTGTTATTAGCAACCTAAATAAGAAGTCTTCACATTTTTTGAAAAAAAGGTCATATATTAGTTACATTTGTTGTTCAATTCCTTCAACATGTCAATGCTTGCATATCCAAGTCTACAACTTTGTCTTCAGATATTTTATGCTTAGCGATTATTCACCTGACCATTTATGATCGTCAATTTTAGTCATTTCTCTTGTCAAATGTTTTCATAATAAGCTAGCTTGCATCTATTTATTTGCAGCAGTGCTTGAGATTTAACAGTTATGCATATTGATGAGATCAGAGGAACCCTATCTACTCATGTGACATTCAGGAGAAAAGTGCATCTCCAAAGTGAAACGCGCGATTTCAGATCAATCAGACCAATAAGTTAAACGTAATTGTTTCAAAATCAAATCACTAATAAAATTTAGTGTAAGAAAGCTTTGCCTATACATGCTATATACCAAATATGAAGTTATACATTCCTATATTTGCCTAGAAAAAATAATGATGTATCTAGTGTTTGACGAAGGAGAGAACAACAAATAATAAATTCTATAACTAAGAAACATTCAATAATATATGAATCAAGTATGACAATTGCATGTACTTACAATTGCATGTAAGTACACGAAAACAAGTATATATATTTACATACTCTTCATATTTTGTAATGAGAATTGATTTGTATTGCTATCTAAATGCATTTATGATGTTTATACATTTAAATTATTACTGAGTTTATTCCATAGCGTAATACCACCATGTGTAATTGATTGTTCAAACACCGACATACTGCTTCCATAGCGGTGAAGATTGTTTTCATTTCGTTTGTTTCATTTGTTTGGCAGCAAATTCTTGTCAACTCTAAATATATAAATTAGACTAGATGCATTGTATAAATATCCTGTATTTTAAAGCGTTAATTTTATTTTTAAACAACGGTTTACACTTCTTCAATCCACTCGACAGATAGCTCGAACAACGTTTTTCAACTTATTTATTTTGTGTAATTTGTGTTATGATGCATAATTTCATGCTAAATTAAACTAATTGCTAGTTTATTTTGCTCTATGTTTCTGTCCAATGAGATTTGATATCACTGATTGAAGTGCTGGGTCGATTTTTGTAATACACCTAGAACAATCCCACCTGTTCCTTCTTCGTCATTCCCTGGTTTCGAAATAAAACTTACCTCTAAATTCACTCTCATGTATAATATGAAACCCGTTTACGGAGTGCTGAATTTTCCTTCCTCAAATTACTGTTTGAATCTTGAGTTTGGTAAAACTTTGCTCTCATATTCTCGCAATAAAAGCTCATGAACTACATAAATTTCAGGACGCTTGGTTGTGACGTTTTAACAACGTTAAGATCTGTAATGATCATGGCAGTTTGTTTGTGTCTAAATTAGGCAGGCCATGATCGGCTGCAATTACATGAGTTTGCACATAGATACAGATCACCTTGGGTGAATTTTACCAAAGTGATTTTAGAACAATCATTGTATTTGTTAGACATGATTTCTTTGGTATTGTTCAACCGCAGGGGGTGTTCTGTAAAAAGAATGTATTGATCAGCTTACAACAGCTTATGCATAAATAACTAGTAATCATTCAGTTTTCAGTCAATCCGTCCGTGTTTAAATGACTATTATTCAGTTAATTAAACAACTGCCAGACAACTGGAACGTTGACAATACAATCACAATAACTCCATAGACCAGCCACAGTAGAAAAACTTGACAACGAACACGATATTTTAGGTACATTAGAACGATTTAGAGTGTCTCACTTCCAACAGCGCCACCATTATAGACATAGTTGTTTATTATTCAGGTTGACGTACAGGCATTGTTAACGATACCGTGATGTATTTGGGTGGTCTGAATGTAAAGGTGTCGCTCTCAAACACATCACTATATGTGTTTCTTTCAGAATTGTCACAAGTAAACTTTGACACGGTGATAATATTATAAACAATTATGACCAACACGATATTTGTATTGTATTTATCTATTGTAGCACTTGTTGATGTTTTATTGAATTGCTTGTCAAATATCATCAACGAGTTGAGACATAACGTATTTGACTCAAATCAATCAAGGCATGTCTGAGAGATGAAATTGAGCGCAAAGACGTACAGTTAGAACCACACAAGTCCGATTGATTTTCATGAAGCTGATCATGATGATTATTTAAATGGTTTATTCTTGTATTTTATATATACTCAGTTGACGAAATTAATCAGTAATGTCGAATATGACAATGCCATGTGATGAAATTTACGAGACGTTTTATGTCACTTTACGGAGATGATGCTGATACCATTTAACATGGTAACAACATTTTAATACAAAATATATGTGGAAGAAGGTATATATCAATATATATACATCCGGTAATAGAAGAATTAACCACAACTGCATGAATATCGACAGCAATGTTTCGTAAGGTACAAGTACCTCACCCATCATGATCGTTATGTTTAATAGTTCACTGCACCAACGAGGATACATTATAAACTTAACATATTAAATAAAATTAAAGCGTTCAAGTGTTACATAATAGTGCTGTTGATCTGTGTCGACGTGATAATACAAGTTCATTTCATTTGTGGAGTGGTGGGGTCTAAAAATTATGATAATATATGTTCTTTCAAACAAAATATGCATCGTTTGCTGAAGCTGTTGTACGGGCGACCACGAGCAAGGATTGTCCATGTCATTCTATGCTCAATATTTTTTCCTTGGGTGACCAAACATGCTTACTCCGTTCTGTCGCAATGCCAAAGACCTGAAAGCGAAATGATGCAGTGTGGTTTCTGTACCTTGTTTTAAAGTTTCGCTAGTTTTTTTGTCAATCTAATCGCGTAACTCCCGATTGATACATGACGTTAGACTGCAAACACTTCCCGTCCAGTGGGCATTCCGTTTCTTTTCTCTGGCAATTGCCTAGCTTGTTATTTTTTGTGTTATCGGTCGTGGTGTTCTTATTGATCGCAAGTTGGCGTTTGTTGTTGTTGTTTTTCTCTTAATAGTACATGTTATATTTTTCATACAGCTATATCTGACTCTGATGTCATTTCTGTTGAAAGATTTCCTGAGATTATTGCCAGCCTAAAAGCACTTGTTGATTAAATCGATGAATTGATGAATATGTTACCGTATCCCTAAATTAAAATACATTGTATTGGTAATAACAACTTTTAATCTAAAAACAAACAGCCCTATTTGTAATGCTAACCCTAAATATAGGGGCTGTATTACATTTTGGGTTGATAGTTTACACTGATACAACATTTTCACTGTTAGTAATTTGTGGCGTAATATACGCCAGAAACATCGACCAAGTCTACATCATTAACGTCAAATTTAAATAGTGCTATCTTCACATCAGACAAAGCAGAATATGCGCGAAAAATATTTACCCGACCACTGAATTGATTGAATATTCGTTTTACAATCTGTATGTAACAATTGATCACTTGATCTTATATTAATATACAGAATACTGGGCTACAGGATGGACACGGTCGAGAAGAAGTTTGAACTCCTTATAGAGCAACTTTCAAAATGTCTTGAGAATAACACTGCGAAGTTAATTGATCAAATACATGCAGGTACATGCAAGGAATAATACAACTACAACAACATATATATATAATCAATTTACAGACATATTTGAGTCGCCTTAAAATAATGTTTGTATATCTTCGTGTAATCAGGTTTTATAAATGTTAATGTCATATTACAGTTTGTTTTATTGTTTTTTTTTCATCTAGATATTGGTATATGTGGTCTTTCAGAATCATTTGAAGGTGTCAGTTCAACAGACTTATTACACTTCCTGAAAGAAAAATGTCTGTTCCATCATGAGAATCTTCATCTTATGGACCATGTTTTCAAAGAGCTGAAACAAAAAAGAGCATCGAAATTATTGGATATTTTTAAGGAAACTCGGATAAAGTCTCCCATCATTCAATATTGGTCTGATCAGACTCGTAAGTACACAGATTACTCTATACATTAGTATGTGACGAAATTCCTGCAAAACTGTGTAACCTTTTTTAGCAATATATTTATGTATTTCCTTTAATATTAAATAGTGTTTTAATGTTTTTTGTTGTTATTAATAGTATTATTAATAATTTTACATCGGTATTTACAGTTTTTTGGTTATTTTCATGGATTATGGATCATTATATATCCACTCAATATGTTACTGTTTATTTTACTATTATCAAGTTAAAATTTATTCCTACTACACATTTGTGTCGAACAGTATGTTCTACCTAATATGTGTAATTTTAATCAATTCATATTCTGCATGTTCAGTAAATCCATATATATCCTAACCAAGTCTATTGCTGCGAAATGTTGCAGCGCTACTCACGTTGTTTGTTTTTTTCAATATCTTGTGTACGCGAAATATTGCCATATATCAATGTTGCACATCAATTGAAATTCATTATTTGACAATATTGTATGCCAATTTTTTCTTTAAGTGAAAGAATACGAATCATTCATGGTGCTTTTTCCAAACGGGAATCTGGATCCAACAATGCGCAATACATTGGAGAAACTCCGATGTTACGCTAGTGAGAAGACTTCCGCTCCTATAAGACATATATTAGTGACTGGGATTAAAATAAACCAGGGACTAACTGTGAAGTTGAATATACCAACAAGGTTCATAGATAAAGTAAATCCACCGTTTTCAGATCCTGATGAGTACTACAAGGAATGGGAATTAGAATGTGTTTACTTTTCCACCGGTGGGTAATTTAATTATTGCATATGACTTGTGTTTACCACCATAATACGATATTTTGGAGAGACATTCAGACGAACAATTTCAATAGCTTCGTTTTAGTCGTATCGGAGCTTGGAATGTTAGGAACAATGATAATACTGGAAAAAAAATGTTTTTGTCTTATTTAGTTTTTTTTTTATTATATTTCCTGTAAAGAAATGAACTCAATTATATTGAATATATTGCATGTGCATCTTTCCGTTGAGAAACCCAACAACATAGTACAATAGCTTTAAAAACAACCTTTGACCGAAATGAAATGATAACACTTTGAAGGTGGTCTGAAACTAGTGTCGAGGTCATTTTTATATTGATTTGTTTCGTTTTCAAACAATGATGCCAAAAAGGTCAACTGTTTCTCTTGACTAAGTTAAAAAAAAACAAATGTTCTCGAATCAGTTTGGAAAGGGTAAATCAGTTGATTTAAGGAAACGGGCGATTAATTGACATTTTGTTATAGTTTGATGACATGTACTCCTCCTGAATACCAGTAATAACAAATACAATGTATTATATGAGCTGTGACATACAAATCTATCAGTCCTTTGCTATTAGGAAGAACTATGACGTACCTACGTACATTTATATAGCTCGGTTTGTTTTCTACAGTTATTTTAACAACATGTAAAGTGATAATAAAAGTGTTTAACAAAACAGATTTTTACGTCCAGACATACAAAAATTTCCAAAAGCAGTTTTGATTAGAATGTTTTTTACAAGATTTTTTTCAATTCAATCTCAAATAAAATAGTCATGTGTTTAGGGTCATATTTTATTTTATGATCAAAGCTTGATGTGCCATGTGTGATTGTACAATGTGTATCACGTGCTAAATTATCTCAACTTATATCCATTTATAGATGAACAACACCCTGTAGAACGAAACGTCTGCTCTGAGGTGTGTAATCATTAATCTTATTTTCTGATTGTTCATGCTGTATATACGTTTATACATTGTGGTTAATTGTCTATTACAATCAGAACTGTGTATGATAATGAGACCTAATGGATTTAAAAATAGATTCCCATTGTCGGGCAGGCTAAATGATGAAATGATGCATGTCAAATGACATGAAATAACTTTTTCAATAAACAAAACCTGATCATGTGCACAATAGACGATAATATAAATACAAAGATGTCAGTCGAAACATAAACTGGCAGAATTTCATTGTCAAGTGCAAAACTATATGTGCAAAAGTGGTTACTATAATGAACTGTTTTTAATGTATTTCTAACACGTATATTTGTTTCGTCAGGTTGCACCACCGGATCAGACAATTGAGTGAGTAATAATTGATTTGTATCATTTTGTGAAACGCCATAAGACTGTCCGACATCGTTACAGTTACAATGATTTATATTAATATTTTATATTGCAGTCGACAACAAATTATTAACAGCGAAAATGAAAAAGTTTCTATTGTACACTTTACTGTTCTCATATCGATGAGTAATTTCCAAAACAAAACAAAATGTGTATTGAAACTAGTGTTTGCTGGCAAAGAAGGCCGCGAAGGAACGTCACCCTGGACTAAGGACAGTGATATGGAATCCGAAAGGTAAATGTCATTTACAGGTTTAAAATAAACATGTTTGTGTGTTACAATTGCAAGGTACTGTAGATGAATTAATTATTCATTGGGTATTAATTTCACTAGTTTCGCTGATAAGTAAAATTAGCTAAACTCATTGTTTTCCTGACAAATTCGTGAAATTAAAACAGAGTGAATACTAGTATGCTCAAAACATGAACATAGTGAAATTAAATATCAATGAAAAAAATGGTTTTACAGTAATTCATTCTATTAGTTGCAGTGATTAATGGTAGTGCTTAATTTGATTTGATTGACTGTTTTTTATTATGTAATTACTTCAAGCAGCAGCATTGAAGGGTATTATAGGCTGAATGGTACGATGAAGATTCCAAAGTTTTATCTTAAAAGGGGATGTCAGTATTACTATGCATTGAGAAACGGTGAATATAACGTTCGGGAATACATTCACACCACCACTTCTTATCATACAGTTGACAGGTTATTGAAATTCGAAGATCCTAGCGGTAAGTATTTACCAAGTTATTTTCGTTACTTTTTGCCCCACAATTAGCAGGGGAATGAAACGAGAATCAAACGGGAATTAATTTAATTAATCGTGATTATATGCAAATGACTAATATATTTATTCATTTTCTATTCTTAATGGTATTTGTTCATGAATTTGCAGTTACATTTACTTTGATATGTTATCACTGACTATTTAGATGAAATATGGATCTACAATGACGTAATTCATCCTGGAAAACTAGAGTGGTCACGGCAAAAAGAACATAATAATCACAAAGACACACGACGTGAGGACTGTGAACGAGCCATGTTAGCGATGCTTCCAAACTGGTCTGGGTTTGTTGTGAATGGGGAGGAAAACAAGGCTAACGAGGCTTTACAGACATTCAGAAGAGTGGTACAAGGAATCACCGAAACCAAATTGATGAAAAATGGCAAGATAAGCATCAAACCGGTTAAGAATATCCGTAAAGCAAATGTAAGAATTTGTAATTAATTTTAATATTGAAATGTATATTTCGTCACACGCTGTCAATTATGGTCGTCTAAATAATTTTATATTTGATTTCCACAGATAATAACAAAATGCTTGGAAGATAAACTTAACTATTTTGATGAAAGAAAAGAACTAGCACACTCCAAGCACGATATCATTTCTTCATTGGCTATTACTGTAATATGCAATGAGTACAATATTTTCGATAACAAGGAAGATTGGAGACGTATATTAGCTCGGACATTGTTTCACAGTTGTGAAATTCGTAATGATATTGACCAACATTTTGGCAAAATTAGGTTTGTCGTTTTGATTTTTGTTGTCATTCAAGTGTAAAATTCATGTTTTATGTAATGATGAAGAAAGTATATATACCAAAAAATCTTGAAACAAAAATTATTGATATCTTATGTAATTGACTTAGATGACATATACAAGTATAATAATAATGAATGTTTTATTGTCAGCGATGACGCCCGAGCAGCCATTGTCAAACTGTGTAATGATATGATCAAGAGAAAGGAAACAGAATGGGTGTTTACATTGCCGTTGCTGCACTGTGTAACATATAGTTCAAAGTCTACGTCTACTCTGCCAAGTATAAGTCAACTATCAGATCTACATTGGTGGGGATTATCCGGACTAGATGTTCAAATGTATATTGAAAAAAACTACAAGTATGTCACCAGAAATTATTATTATCTACTATATTACCATACAAATTCAGTAGTTGTGATAAACTGATAGTAAGATAGATGTTGTCTAGAGTTATTTCAATATGTTTTATCAGCAATAAACAATTGCCAATCAGGGATAGATTAACGTGATTGACGTGTTTATCATCATATTATTATATCATGGTTTTATGAGAAGAATATAATCAGCGTTATGCATTCTCATCTATTCGCCGTGAGTGCCTATCTCAAGCTGAACAACACATTGTAGCGTTACAAAACTACTTAATTTTCAACCAATCTTTGGATGTTAACCAATTTTATGCTAATCAAATTGAGTTTGGCATATTATCTAACTGTAATCAATCAGTCGGTTCCTATGTTCATCACGACGTATGTGCAGAGCGTGATTACTAATTCGTCGTGTTTTGCTTAGGACAATAATATCGCAAACTAAACTTGTTCGTATAGAAAGACATATACATAGCGGATACAATTCACCTAGAATAGAATGTTAATATTATATCATTGTAAATGGTCATCAATGTTATTATGTATTCAAGAATATGATGTTTTCTATTATTTAATTTGAACTTGAACTTATTTGAAAATTTGAACTATTACACTTTTCACTGATTACGGGTATAGTTTTCCAATTGGTACAATGATATTACCAATATTTCAGTGATACCATAATGACGCATTTTGATGAAATTGCACAAGCTTTTGCAATGGATGACAGTCTACCCAGGAGTATTGCTTATCTCGAGAATTTGCGTGGTACATCCTTCTCCAAGCTTGTAAACGATGACAGATTTCCAACACACCTTGTCTACGTCAAGATCAATAACGACATCAAACAAAACAACGACACGCATAAAGAGCGTAAAATGGAGCCATCCTACAAGGTAAATGTATATACTGTACTCATTTGTTTCATTGAATAGTTCAATTAGATTTCAATGTATACACGTTAACATTTTATTTTTTGTAGTTCGATGTCCGAATCAAAAACATCCTTGGAATTTTAAAGCGCAGAAATATGGACTGCTTTTTAAGCGCTAATCTAACGTAAGTTAACTCAGGGTATTGTGCATCTGTTACAATATTTTGCGTGACATTCGATCTTATACTGGTATACTGGTGTAGACTGAACTGGAATATATATAACTAAGTAGTAAGCTGTTTTTGTTTTGTATAACGAAACAACAAACCACATTCTGAAATTATATTCGACAAAACAATTTCCAATTAGATATCAGTCAGAACTTGTACCAGAACTTGTATCATATTCACATCAACACTCAGTTCCTTAGTTTAGACCTTAGACACATATATACTGTTACCTTCACGTTTGTCCTTAATATGGGATCACAAAAGAACATGTGTGACAAGCTTTGAAGGTAATGGCGATTCCCTGGTATTTATTTTGTGAAATGCTCGTATATACACACATATTGACTCTTTCTTCACATATCTTAGCTGCCATCCTTTGTAGCGCAATACTTAGCATCAACACAAATTGTGACCTTCGTCCTTTGTTCCAAAAATGCATCCAGATGACGTGAGTCGCATGTAGAATAAGTATATATCCCTCTGCAGGTAAATAACAAACATTCATAAATTCATACTGCGACCTCGGCATTTTACCTCAAAATGTAGTAAGGTCACGCAGGGTATGTGTACGCCAGTTTGTATGTCATTTTTTTCCATATGCCATTAAAATTTGTATAACTTAAAACGAATACACATGAACGTGAAATATGAGCATGATCTCCGACCTTTTGTTCCTTGTTCCTCGCTCAAACACTCACGCGAAGATGTTACCCTAGTTGTACGCCACACATTGGATTACCTTTTAATAAAGTTTAATTCACTTTCAATATAATAGCGATATGAACTCGATTAAAACGCGTTCCTATATAAAGTTGCGTTTTAATTAGAGTTTAATTAAGCTCAATGACAATGCAATACAACGTAGAATTGCATTTTAATTAAGTTTAATTAAAAAGAATTTGAATATCCCGTGACTGAACATAGACATGTTTGCGAAGCTTAGGTTTTGTAACTGGCAAAGGTATGGTACAATAATTATTATATTAATATACCAAACCTCCCCTCTTTACTAAACCTAATCTTCGCAAACTTGACCTAAATTTGATTAAATATTAATATAAATCAGGAAAAATCTCCATGTGTGCGGCTCCACTTGTACAAAATGTTCCACTTTGTTGGCGTGTGTCCGGGCCACTGGCTCCACTTCTATACAAACAAACATAGACACGCGCGCATCATTTACATTAACACTATTTCTCAACATTAACAGTGCAAAGAGAATTGATCTATGAGTTTCTTTATTAGTGAACATAAAGATGATATACAAATAGCACATGCAATGTCGATTCAACTGATACATTATGTGGTGGATACAAGGTCACTTTCAAAGACGGACATCCTCTCTCTCGTTGACGCGGCGTCGACTAATTGTGATTTGATTGTCTGCCTACGAAAGTATCAACATGAGTGTTTTCAACCAGAACTTGAAGATATTGGAAATTGTGTGGATATGATTGGAAAGTATTTTGATTCTACTGAATCTGAATCACCAACAAATACTTCAGCTCGATGGCAGTCAGTGTTAAATGTGAGTAGTAACGTGAATACGTGATTTTAAGTTCACTGCGATTTCACACAGAAAGCGATATCTCGCTGTGAACCAATTACATGAAACAATCAATAAACATGCAATATTGAATAACTTATAACGAAAAAGTAATATAAACTCGCCGCATGATATTAAGTCAAACAGTTCAAATTTAATAGTAACACTATTTTATGGCCTCCTCGCTCTTGATAGTCCATGTAGTGAAACCTGAATAACGCGATACCATCGATTAAGATTTATCGTTCCTTCCGATATATCATACTAATTGACTTGATACTTGGTGAAGTAACATTTATACTATAATATATGAGGTTTATACGAGGATACCTCATAATAACTTTATTATACATCGTTTGCTTCCAAGGAGACATCATGAGAATGCCGAAATCCAAAATGTCCAATCAGCGAACTTCTTTGTGTGGAGTCAAATCCAAAACAGAATCAGCAAACTTCTTTGTGTGGAGTCCGGTCAAACCTTGGTGGCAGCCATGTTTGTTTTTATAATTAGATGACGCTTACGCGCGTAATCATTCTATATTCGGTATTCGCATTTCCTAATATGGTAGGATAAAAATACCCCGTAACATACCGCAAAATTGCGGCACACTGTACCTTATGGCGTCACAGTGACAGATGTATAATAATAGTTTATACTATAATGGTTCACTCATACTGATTCTGTAGATATATATACTAGTTTGAATGCATCTTGACATTATTATAATTTGATTACAGGACTGGAATAGACTAGTCGAAATTAAATTTGAGGTAAAGGAGATACATGATAGAGTAATAGAAGCTTTTTACAAAATGATACAAAATGTGAGTTGTATAACATGTCCATGTGTTATATACACACCCGATTTCCGTCATAATCGTGAAATAGAATTTAACATTTGATGAACTAGTTAAATATGTTGACAATAAATTCAAATTATAATTTCTCAACAGCTTCCTGTGAGAGATATGTTCGATATGTTTTTCTCTTGCGATCAATCTAAACGTGGACCACTGCAATCGAAAATAGCTTCCAGGGCAATTGAAATATATAAAGATAATAAAGAGGTACGTATTACGTATGGTTAGTACAAAACATACTATATTAGCATTGTCAAAGTCTGCGTGATCGGTGGTGTGTTATTCTTCGAGCTAAAAGTTATCGATCTTTATTTTGTCTTACACCAGCAACCATCAAAACAATAATAAGCAATTTCATAGTAGTGCGTGATGGAGCCATCGTATCAATGAGCGCATATCCATAAGCGGTGCAATTTGTAAAATCGTCCCAATCACACAGTTGTGTGTTTATACAAGATCTATAGATTTTAGTGTTTAATTTTGTTTTTCTGTGCCAAGTTGTCAGTTATTTGTGTGAAGATGCATTTCTTAAAAATACAAATACATAATGTGAAGCCTTGCGTCCTGTAAAGTTAACGTGTGCGACTGGTTAAACATTGAATATCAGTAATTTACTGTTCTGTTTCAACTACGAATAACATTATTTGTCTTCTAGATTGTTATTGAAATGTTCCCATCAAGCGAAGAATCGTCAATGACACATGGTCAGTTTTTCTCATGCGCTCTTGAGTTAGATGTACCAGTTGTTGGTAGAATTCCAGACAATAAATTAGTGAAACACCTTTTGACAAGCACAGTACTGTTGCATTATATACAACATAGTGATGGTAAGCACTTTATATATTTACAATCATAGATTTTTGTCATACTGCCAATGAACACTGTTTTCTCGCGTACCGCTAACCAGTTACTGATTTTTTAAGTCCAGATTTGCGCTTGAATATTCAGAATATTATAAGTGGAGAAAGATCTAGTCGGTTTGTTCACTAGACAGCGTTTCTTTAAAAATAAATACCATCACGTTCAATATCACTTATTTGTGTTTGACTGTTTTTTTTTATATATAACTAACTAATATCAAGTACAAGCATTCCTCGCATTAGTTACAAATAAAATGTATTATTATACATATGTCACCGTATCATTTTGTCTAAAGCTTCTATTACTCTATCATCTATCTCCTTCACCACAAAATTAATTTCGACTAGTCTATTCCAGTCTTGTAATCGAATTATAATAATGTCGAGATGCATTCAAACTAATATATATAACTACAGAATCAGGATGAATGAACCATTATAGTATAAACTATTATTATACATCTGTATACACCGTAACGTCATAAGCTACAGCGTGCCGTAATTTTGAGGTATTTTACGGGGTATTTTCATCCTACCATATTAGGAAATGCGAATTCCAAATATGGAATGATTATGCGCGTAAGCGTCCTCTAAAAATAACAACAAACATGGCTGCCACCAGGGTTTGACAGGACTCCATACGAAGAAGTTCGCTTATTCTGTTCTAAACATTTTAGATTTCGGCATTCCCATGATGTATCCTTGGTAGGAAAAGATGTATGATAATAAGGTTATTGCGAAGATACCTCAAAGTATGCACTCAGACAGTATGCTGTCGCATCGACCTCTGCTTCGCGTCGGTCGATACTGCCGCTGTACTGTCTTTGTGAAAACTTTGAGGTATCTTCGTAATAACCTTATATTATTATATACTTGTCACTGTATTGTGATGAGGTACAGCGTGCCGTAATTGTGCGTTATGGTACAGTAATGTTGCATTTTACCATATTAGGAATTGCGCATTCCGAACGATTACACCATATCTAAGATGGCGGGCGCTTTTGAAAAGGCGGAAAAGTTTATCATTTTGGTCAGCTCCACGCTTTCTATATCAAGCGGTTGGTTCCAAAATATGTATAATATTAATGCTACATCAATCACTGTTTTGAGTCGGTCGATATTCTTGCTCTACGGTCATTGTGCATACTTGAGAATATCCTCGTAATAACCTCATATACAGTGATGATTGTTGCTGCGGTTATTGTTTATTTGCTGCAGTTGTTCATAAGCAAAGCTGATGAACAACAACTTGTGCTATTATAATATAAAAATAGTGAACTGTTAATATTTTGGATATCATTTCATGTACCATATCAGTTCAAAGCGTTTTCTGTAATAGATGGGATTTAATAGGATTTTATGTATTACAATGTAAATGATAAGTATTTAATTATTTTTCAGAAATACCCACGTTATATGAGTCAACACAGAAAATAGTGCAAGATGTAAAAAAAGTGATCAAGAACCATCATGAAGAATGCTTAGATGGGCAAATTAAAATAAATATTCTCCGACTAATCACTCAACATAAAAGTGAATGGTCCAAGTTAGTCCATTGGAGTGTGTCTGGTGAAGAATTTGTTGATCCTGATCAATATCTAAGCATTCGAAAACGGGAACTAGAAGCAGTTGATAATTTCCGCAAAAGTCTTAACGAATTTGACACATTCACACGGCGAATAAACTTTACAGGTAATACAAATGACTATCTAAAGACATACAATTGCATACCAATACAACGTAGTACATAATTTTTTGGGCAATTTTCTTGTTTTTTTTTTAATCATTTCGCAGGTAATACAAGTTGTCTAAGCAGTATTCGAAACGCATTAACCGGGGATTGTCTTGAGAATAGCAGTATTAAAGAAATAGTTAGTGTCCAGACAGTTAGTGCCGACATTGACTCATCTGAAGCAGCCGCCCCACTTTCATTCTCAGTGTCTTCCCCATTGTTCAATCCAAGTCGTATCTACGCCAATGATATCACTCCTCAAGTTGTAGAAATAGTTGAAACAACCGGTAGCGCTACAGGGTTCCCACATGTATTCATAAGTATATGGGACATAATTAGCATTGATTATCCAAGCAATATTTTACTTGACGAATTTGCTGATCTATATTTAGGTGATATTAAAAATGCGCTCAAAAAGTTAAGAAATCAATTGAAATCGAGTGAAATAGTGTTAGGTGATGTGTGCAACTATTTCCAAGCAATCAAAAATGACGCAAATAAAATATTGAGTCAATTGTCCGCACTGCTCTCAAACGAAATATCTGACGAAAAACTAAAAATCATTCAACACAAGATTACGTACTGCTTCAAGATCTTAGATGTCAGAACTGCAGCGAAAACGGTCAGAAAATGCCAACAGGAACTTGCGTTGAGAGGTGAATTTCCAGGACTCAAAGAAATGTGTGCTGAGGTAAATGCGACTGTGTATCTGTTATCTTGTAATTAGATTGTCTAATAAGCATTAAAATTACAAAAACAAATTATACACCTACGCTTTCCCTAATACACAGCATGTATCAATTAAATTTCTATGTTTACATGTCGCCATATCTTAATACATAATCTGTTACTTCACATACAATTACCGAAAATACGGGGTTATGAATAAATATAACTGATATTTCTATTTTAGAAAAACGATTTGGATCAAATGGAGTTATCATTTTTAACTGACGACGTCATTGCATCCATCGATAAGCTTATGAAAGTTGACAGTAAAAAGTGTGAAGGTCTGCAAGAATTTCTGTCAAATGGGGAAGTAATACATTGGTCTAAACGAGTGACTCAAGGTAAGTATCTGTAAAATAACTGTATATCTGAAATATTTATTGGTAATGTCGAATATATTTTGACAGTCAAGATATGGTTGTATTCTGCTCGTTTACTTTTACATACATTATTGTTCCATTTTAAAACCTGGATACCGGGTACATAAACTGAGTTTGTATGACTCTATTAACTATTAGCGATAAATACACTTAATCACTGTCTTGATTTCAGCCTCAACTTATTGATGACATTTTACTATATTTTATTTGTTTATAACGATATTATATTTTCATAGGATCAATCGCTCAACTTCGTCAATTTATCAGCCTTATTTACCAGTGGGTTGACAAACATGAGATTCCGAAAGTTAGAACCTACCAATCCGCTGTAGAAGGATGTGTGCCGTTGATGAACGTTCCAGTCGACGCTGATATCCATCAATTGCTACAGTCATGTGAAGAATTATGGGAGTCTATTAAATTGAACCATACATTGCTGCAAAACCTAGTATGTTCTGAACATGTCATTTCAAACATTGCCTCAAACATATATACCGTAATCTAGTGACATAAATATTGTGAACAGTTCATTATTAAACCTTATTTCACTTTAAAGTTACATTTTGCAACGTTTCGTAATGTAGTGAAATTGTTATCAGTATTGTGAAAAATTTGGATAACTCAGTTTCTGGGTATAGAGAGCGCCTCCTATATTAGTAGTTTTGGTAATTTATTTCCCATCATCATTTGCGGCCCTGTCATCTTTGAGTTGGTTACTTTTTCTCCCATCCCTACCAAAGACCCATTTGTTTAGTTTATTTTCATTGTGTTTCTCTAACACTATTATACTTGTATTTAGTTAAGCCTGGGTGCTTTTGTATTATTTTTCTGCCAATATGTTCTAGTGTAGTTTGTTTCACTTATTTGTATTCAGTCTTAGAATAATGAAAAACTGCAGTGATGTTTACTATTGAGTACAAACACTCTAAACGAACATGTCTTGTTTTGACCTGCATTATAATATATCACTATCGAATGGATCCGTGATTACGTTTATGCATTCCAATAGAATCTAATATGTTACTATATTTGCAGAAAGACAGTAATGCAAATAGAAAATGGTTACAGGATCTCTGGGAAACACACGTCAAGCCAAGTGAGCAATGTAAGCGTGTAATAAAGTCCATAAATGAAAGAGGGGTGTATTACATTAAACAACTAGAAACACCCTCGAATCAAATATCTGATTATATTGAGCTGCAAATTCCAGCTGAAGTAGATGAAACGTATACATCTAAATCCAATACAAATACAGAAGTCGTTGCTGGAAACGATGTGAAATTAACATTGCGTGAGATAATGGATTATCGAGACCGAGTAGCTCTAATGATGGCTGACCAAGATAAAGACAACACCGATTTTGAGTGGTTTATTCAAGTAAGCATTAACATCAATTATAGTGTAATCTTTTATATCTATAAACTAAATATTCGATATAATTTGGTACATGATTGACTACAATAATCTTTTTTATTTTATTGAACTTCATTTCAATTATTTTGTTGACCTGATTATTGATAAAAAACAAAATTGTCTCATAACAGGTGCTAGATGAGTTGATGTCATTGGTTAGTAGTATTATCATTCTTCAAGACGATGGTAGTGACATATTTCAAACATTCGAAGCCGCGATTATTCATGAAAATGGAGTAAATAAGTTTGTCATACAAATGGCTGGTGAAAAATTCAAAGGTACGGGGGCAACAGATGCAGTATTAGCAGAGATGAATGAGTTCCTTAAGTCATGTATTAAAGAGTGGAAGATGAGATTAAAATGCGTACGCGATTCATTTTACAACTTAAACCACTTCACATCAAAACAACTGTGTTTTCTCCGAAAAGAGTTAAATAACATACTGGAGCCTAAAGATGTTATAGATGTCCCTGGAAAACGCATCATTTCAGAAAATGCCACTGAAAGCAAGATTCCCCAAGAAAACACTAACAAGTCAGCAGATGTCCATGCCCTGTCGAGTATGCTAACACACATTAATGACACAATAGACGATGACATTTTATGGAAAATCGTAAATGGTTGTATGAATCTTGTAAAAGAGAGGCCAGAGTTGCTGAGCCAAGGTGGTATATATCAAACGCAGGACGTTCGACAACTTACAATAGAAGACGAAAAAGAACGACATAAGTTTTCACAGTTTATTGAAACAATGATGGAGTTGGATGAAGTAGATGAGCGCATCGCAAAAGCAGCATTTCAAGCGAGTGAGGGAGACATAGAAAGAGGACATGCATGGTGCCTGACATGTAATGAAACACAGCTTCAGGAGATGCTCACCGAGTTTTGTAAATCTAAATTTGCTGACATAGACGATTTGAATACTGGGTCACCTTTACAGGATGCAACGAGTGACATATCATCGGAAAAAGTCTATACGAGGTGAATATAATTGTGCTAAGATCTGTCATTTGTAAGTGATTTTATTCTTTTCGTAATTCAGAATTGTTATCATATCTGATTACATTGCAGTCTATTGGTTAAAAGTCTGTCAGCGTTCTGGAGTAAGAACATTAACACACATCAGGGCCAAGTTAGTCTTGAATTTCTTGGAATGGTATTAGCTGAATTATGCTCTGAAGGTAGGATGTAGTACATGATGTATCATGTATAGCTAGCTGCCTTGGAATTATAGAAATAGTTTATTCATCTTGATCGGAATGTGTTCACACTTTAGCGTGCTGACGCTATTTTGGTTTTCCGTGGAAGCTTTCAGCGGTCTGTGAGGTGAATAAGAGAACTATTATTTGATGCGCACATTAGACTATTATTCTTAATTATGAAATGGCTTTTCACTTATATTAGATATTGTTAGAGCAAACTTCTCATATGTGATATATTTAAATAACTGAGTTATACATTTGTGAGCTTATTTTTCTCCTAATCACAGCTGTCACACTCGAGGGGTATGACGTTTTTCATAACATCATCCCTGGTATACCAAATTCGTGCAGTGTCACTGAAAGTAAGTGTTTTCTGTTTATCTATTTAAAGAAATATAACAATTTATGATGTTCGTTTTCCCTCGGTGTATTATGTATCATTTATATTATACGTATTTTCGTTTAAAGTATTCGTAAATTTACTTCAAATATTTGTATTAAACGGCGATGGTGCCTTGTTTTACTGTTATTTTAGACGATGTGCTAAATACACTATTATCGTTATACACCACAAATGGAAAAGTCTACTTTCCTAATCGAGACCAAATCCTGTTATGTAATGAGAAAACAACTAAAGAAGAGGTAAGATGCATATGTGTACGTGTTTATTCACCTTTTATGAGAGTATAATTATTTACAAATTCATGGTAATCGTAACGTATTTTTATATCATGTAGGTTACACTTTTCTTAAGACGGTGTATCAGAAGTCAAGTAAAAAAACGACTGTATTCTCTTGTCTATGCCGACCGCCTACCATTCGATATTGCAGATGACGCAATTAGTGAATTACGTAGTCTCTGCACGGAATCCAAAGGTATTGTCATGTATGACTTGTTGAAAACAAGCTATTAATTCACTGCATCTGGTTATATGCTATCATTTTATACAAATACCATAATATATAGGATAAATATTATTCTCTTTGGTAACATGTCGTTCAATATTGTATTTCATATCAGATTATAAACTGGTTATAATATCAGCTGAAGAGTATGGATCAAGTGCTATGTCTATCGCATTTCATAAGTATCGCATCGAACCTCCAACCATTGAATTGGATGTTCTCAGGAAAAACGTTAATGAATTTCTACACAGCATGGATTCAGAATCAGTCGGTCAGGTGATAGACCCTGACAGGTAATAATTTGTCTTCTTCAAATCGAGTACAGCGGGGTGTAACTGCAGCTGGTAATGAATAATTGTATTCATACTGACAATTATATTGTCTTATTTCAGGCGTTGTTTGCGAATTGTGACATCCTCTAGCCCAGGTCTTGGCAAAACTCTTGCAATTCACCGACTTCTGGAGAACTACTGTTTGAAGAGAAACTATGAATTATCCGATGTATATTTGAAAATACCAATTAATACAACCTTCATTGATCTAAACAGCATTTCAAGTTCATTGGTGAAACATGTTAAAAATCACGGTTACCAGGCAACGCCTATGATTTATCATTTCGATATTTCAGCATCTGTAAGTCTTCTTTTTCACTGCATCATCCATCGCTATAATAATAGTATAGAACTGTATAAATAAATGAACTGCGTTCATTTGACCAGAAAAAAATGTGTTGGTATATACGTGTTTGGGAATTTCTTGGGAAACACATATGTAACTGTTTTGAAAACAGACAATATTTTGTCAAATATTATAGAATAATTATGACTCCTATATGCTTGATTTAAACTGAATAACCTCACTAAATATTGATAAAGAATCCCTCTCAAACGACGGCAAAATGTGTGACGGCCTATAAAATATACTTTGTGAACTTTTTTACTTTATATAACATTTCATAGGTGGAGACTGGTATTGAGGAATTTATTTTCATGATTTCTATATTGCGGGAGATACAGTGTCAAAACGTACATATATGGAGGCGCAGACAGTCCGATCTATGTTTGTTCGAAACCACTCAAAGAAACATACAGGTAATGAACAAATAATCTTTTTTGATGAAGTTGCCTGTTGAGTATTTACTGTTTGACGTAAACATGTATTTGCGATGTTGGTAATATTCTCCTTACAGGACTCGACAGTACAAGACATTCTGTTCAGCTCCATATTACCCAGAAGCTTTTGCATATCACCACAAGATAATGTAGACGGACAAGTAATAGAAGGTAAACAATAAATATTTGTTACCTCGCTTGGTATATTGTATCATATTCCTAAAAAATAATGACAAGTTAAGTGAACCCTTATTATTTTGTAATCAAAATACGACAATTAACTTTTCGATTTTAACATTGTGTAATTCGTTTGTCAATATAATTTCTGAATTTTCTTGTCAAGTTCAATTGTTTATAGTTTTTTCTAAAAAATAAATGTGTAAAATGTTTAGAACGCAACGTTTATTGTCGTGTTTTGCATATAAAAACTGATTAATATGACTTTCACAATTTTTGACGAGTATGTACATCATGTTTTGATAATCATAGTTGCACACTTGCTAGTTGTGTACTGGTAGGTTGTTTCATTTATCTAGGTAGAATGACTGAATTTATTGTTTCAAATTGTCTACTACTGCAGAACGAGCACTATGAATATCTTTTTCGAGGCTATATTATCCAAGGTTGATTCTTCATCTTAGATGCATTGACTTACGGGTATAGATTTAAACGAATTAGAGGGTAGTCAAGCATAATGTTTGTCAGTGTCATCGGTTCAAGTTTGTATCGTGCTTTGGTCGTTTAAACTAAAAAAGAGGAGCTCTCATTCAAACGTGCTGGGTGTCAATTTCGTCACTCATACTCAAGATATTCAAATGCAAGAATGAAGGCGATTCATATCACTGTTATATCCTTTCTTCAATAATTGATTTTCCTGAGGGGACAGAAGTACCAATCCAATTTGTTCTATTATATGTAGGTGGGCCTAACATTGGTTTTGATGACAAAACATTCCACAGTGAACCCATTCAAAGAGTGTACCATCATCTTAAAATCTATAATACGAAGAAGGAAGAGCTCAAACATTATGAATTCAATCTCTCAAAGACCAGAGTTGGTGATAAAAAAGACTGCATGGAAGTACTTATCAAGTAAGTAAATATGTTTAGCATGTTTACATATAGCCCATTTGATTTTGGTACTTAAAGGGGAGCAGAGGTATGGCTTTTGACACTCTGTACATGAAATCTGAGATTTATGTATGAATTCTGTCGATAAAAATAACTTGTATGTGCTGCGAAATGCCATAAATATCGGGTATAAAACGGGCTGTGAAGCAGACGACAAACGTCCGCTTTTCCTGACGTCATTCGCCTCTAGAGGGCCAGTCAAATGACGTCATCAGTGAACACTGATAATTGAACCCATTCATGCTAGTAAGTCAATCCCATAGAAATGCTACTATGAAAGACCTTGTTAACTGACTACTTAAAAGTTGAAATATGGCGAGCTGTTGTGTTATGAATGCCATAACGATTCATGTTATGTTTCGCGAAATCCCCCCCCCAAAAATCACTTTGTTGGTTGCGGAAGAACTCACCTGAAATTGAAGACAGTACAGCGTTCTGGCTATAGTAAACAGTGAGTGAATAAATATTGTACGAGTTAAAACTAAATGCGAAATATACTAATATCACTTGAACCACAGTACTCATTTTGCCCAACTTCTCCCTTTTTAAATGATCGCTTAATTTCCACCGCACTGTATTTTCCGACCGGAAAACTACCACATTTTTACCGTTTTTTTTCTCTCGCTCGCTTATTGAAAACACTGACCGCTCGCCCAAACACTGGTCACCGGCACAGGAGTAGTCAAAATGTGTGGGGATATACAAAGTAAATTCTGAACGGCTCTTCAAATCTATATCACTCTGTATCGTTCGCGAACAACTTCATCTCTGTCAAATACTAAAGCCGGTACAATATTGTAAACAAATGCCATGATATCTTAGTCATATCGCTATTGTATACACTACCTTCTTTTATTCTGGTTTGCACAAACGTTGAATAGCCGTCAAACATTCAAATATATTTAGTTTTTAACTATCAATAATTATATGCACGCAATTTGACCCTTTGACCTAGATTTGATTGGGATGGAATATTTTATTTTAAACAATATTCTGACGTTACTTACTGCCCCAAAAATGTTTCAACACAATTGCGGTATGACTGTCCGATTTACAAGTGCATCGGGTAATAAATTAATAACCATTCTCACCAATCGCTAGCTTAGGAGAGAGTAGAAAATCAAACAGCCGCAGGTCGCCCGCCTTTTATGCATTGATTTCATGACGCCGTCTGACAGCGGTCGGGTACGAAAAGCTCGCACAGCAATTCACACTTATTGTCAAGACAATGAATGAACAGAAAGGACTGGGAAATTAAAAAGATTATATTTCCACAAAGTTATATAAATCTTGCTGCATAAAAAGCTTGGAGACTAGTTATAATATTTTGCAAAAGACTGAGTGATCACGACATCATTTTGGGATGCAATTGAACTTGAACTTCTTTGCGTAACTTACTGCGCGGCGATGGTGATATCAAGTGTGTGTTGACCTAAGTTTGACCCCCAAGTCACGCACTGAACAGGCGCGTTACCTTAGCAATCTTTTTCTTTCATGCTCCGTGCGTCGATTTTGTAAAATTGTTATTAGTTCTGACGGTGCTGTACGCAAACTTGTATATTTTGAGTTCGTTTACTTAGTGCGCTGCTTTTCTAATTACGCAAATTTGTTTACAATGTTGCACCGGCTCTAAAAATTTCAACATTGTAATATATCGCTTTCATAATAATTACGCAAAGTCAGTTATTTAATATTGGACACAAGTGAAGTTTCGTCCGCGATTGATACAATGTGGTATAGATTTGAAGAGTAGTTCGGAATTTAAAAATAGTTAGTACCCGTTGTATCCCCAAACTGTACCACTCAAAACCACTATTTCGATCACTCCTGTGCCAGTGACCAGTGTTTGGGCGACCGGTCGGTGTTTTCAATGGGTCGGTGAAAGAAAAATTACGATAAAAATGCAGTTGTTTTCCGGTCGGAAAAAACAGTGCGGTCGGAAATTAAGCGATAAGCGGTCGATTTAAGGGATGACGTCAAAAGATCGATGTCGGATAAAAAACTTAATTCCTTTAGTTTTTTTACAAACCCCCTTACCCCCCACTGAAACTTAATTGATAAATATTGGTCATGGCGTCAGACTACATTCACCATTAAATACAAATTGAAAATCGGACAGTAGTATTGCATAGCAGTTGGTTGTCGGGTGGGTGTAAAACGATTTTACAAATGCACCTCATTTGACGCACAAATTTACACTCGAACCAAAGCATTTTTCCCCTTTTCGGTTATTTCTGTCCAGGATTAAATAGAAAAAAAACGAACTACAAATACTCCAAGATTTGTTTGCCTTCATTAAAAAATAAAATCGTTTTTGTAGGATGAAAACTTTTTGAGGTCACCCCCCCCACCCCCAAACTAAAGGAAATAAGTTTTTTATCCGACATCGATCTTTTGACGTCGTCCCTAAAGTGGGAAGTTGGGCGAAATGAATACTGTAGTTCAAGTGATATTAGCGTATTTCTAATTTAGTTTTTAACTCAAACAATATTTATTTACTCACTGTTTACTATAGCTAGAGCGTTGTACGTGTCTTCATTTTCAGGTTAGTTTTTCTGCCGATTTCTCGCAACCAACAAATAATGTGATTTTGTATTTGGGATTTCGAGAAACTTAACATGAATCGTTATGGCATTCATACGCACAACATTTCGCCATGTTTCAACTTTTAAGTAGTCAGTTAACAAGGTCTTTCATAGTAGCATTTCTATGGGATTGACATACTAGCATGGATGAGTTCAATTATCATTGTTCACTGATGACGTCATTTGACTGCCCTCTAGAGGCGAAATGACGCCGGGAAAAGCGGACGTTTGTCGTCTGCTTCACAGCCCGTTTTATACCCGATATTTAGGGCATTTCGCAGCACATACAAGTTGTTTTTATCGACAGAATTCATTCATAGATCTCACATGTCATGTACAGAGTGTCAAAAGCCTCACTTCTGCTCCCCTTTAAACATAAATGTCAGCCGATGTGATATTATGTAGTTATTGGAGCTCAAATAACCACATAAAGTTTACATAACTTTCTTTAAAGTAACATTAAATTATTTGTTATGTATACAAAGGCATTGTGGTGTCGAAAATCCAAGTTGGACACATATTAACATTTTCGTCAAGTTTATGAACCACACTCTCTCTAATTGGCAAACAAGTCCATTTTGCGGCCTGGCAGCATCATCCGATCTTCCTGGGTTGCGATTGTTTGTTGTAACGTTCATGGCGATACAAGCAAAGGTGAGTACACATGTACATCCATGTATTTATTTATTGAAAATATATATTGTATTTGAATCACAACATTACACCCGCATTTCAGATGTAAATATCATTTCAATTTTAGACCCAATCTCGTCATAGAAAACAGATCGCTGCTGTTCATATAGAGGATTGTATGTTGTTCATTAGTTTGTCTATTTTCGACTTCTCAATTGCTCAGCTCAATTTCTATGATACTTGATTTGTACATACTATTGGTGGCCCTCAATTCTGTGATAATATTTACAATACTTCATTTTTAAAGAATATTATAATTTTTGGTGTTAATACTTAGTATGCAGGTATATTGGATGGACATTTATTTGCTTTTTTGTGATAACATCTTCAACTTTCTGATTTCAATGAATATTGTTGGCATTGGTCATTTTCTCTTGAAAATGATCACCTCAATTTTTTTGATATATGATATGTATGTACCTTGGTTTTAAATCTATTTGAATAATCTATTTTGCGTTAATATCTTGTGATATTTGTCATTTTTAAAACAAAATTGCTATTTTCGACTTATTAAAATAACTACTTGCTTTGATACATGGTGGTAGGTAATATTTATAGACCTGAGAATGAGAGTTTTAATGCTTAATTGTTGACGAATATATTTGTAACATTTGAAAAAAATAGACTTCTGCCACATTTGTTTATTTCGTGATGGTATCATTTTTAAAGAATGTATTTTTGTCATTTTTATTAAAAAGTTTCATTTTTGACTTTCCTTTGTTGTGATATTTGCTATGTCTGGGGACCTCTGATTTCGTGAAGATATATTCAATTTACTATTTTGGCAAATATTTGTGTAACCTTTGGTAAAAAATGTTATTTTTGTCTTCTTCCAGCTCAGTTACTTTGATACTTAGCTCTGGCGGATCCAGAAATGTGATAATTAATGCTTACTACAATGAAAGCAGAAACCTTGCTCTTGCAATATCTATATCAGTCCTAATTTCTTGTATTACAATTACATCGACCAGTAAAATTACCACGTTACACCTCAATTAAAAATACTTAATTCTGATGCCTCCAGGCGCTTACGCTAGGTAGCCAGGATCGATACGTGTTCTAACCGTTTACTCAAACAAGACACACATAGCCTCAATTCGTGTTAACCTTCCTCGTCTCAGCGCCACGTGAAGTGTGCCTAAGACCACTTTATTCCTTTTCAAACCTTAGCCAACTACATAGAAGTCTTAAACATATAGCATATAGCCAATCACACGAAGTACTTAACATGCCATAACTATTAGATTAATTATCCCTATATTGGGAAACTACACATATCAATATCGTTAGCTTATACTTTTGGGCGCAAACAGTACTAAAATAACATTTATATCCAATCATTGACTACCGTCTAGCACGTTGTATGAACCTACATGTTTACAGGATATGGGCAAGTGTTATAAGTGTTAAATAACATCAACCAGCTTTTCACTGGAAACCTGCTATCGAGTAATAATCAGTAAATGTCGTTATAATTACCGAACTTATGTCCAAGTACATGGAGATATAAAATATGATAGTACTACCAATCAAAATTAGAATTAACCGTACCCTCATTATTCAGTCATTGCGAAACTAGTATCGACACTACTCATTAATAGTACTATATAATGTGGATATTTTTTTAGTGTAAAGATAGTTTAGGGGTGTTACAGACCCAAAAGCCAAACTATAGCAACCACAGCTATGCTGGCATATATTACTGAAATTATCATCCCTTCTATATACTTCGAGTGGAATTTATTTTCAAACCCGAGGCAGATATACAGAAATGAGTGTGTAATGATGTACAGTATATTTTGGTGTATTTTTCTTGTTTCAATAGAATTATGCAAGTCGTGGAATGCAACTATCCGATGAAAGTTTTCAAGCAGGTCAAGAACAAGACAAAGATCTACAATGTTTTCAACTGAAACAAAAATGGGAGAGCAGGTTAGTACATTTTTCTACAACACAATGAAGTCAAAAGATTAAACTACAAATAACATATCAAGGGCGATGTCAAGGTCTTCCACGATATGTCATGCGGATATGATTGTTTTATTCAATATGACACTAGAGAATGCAAGTGTTAGATATATTATTGGAATTTGAGCAACTTTCAAAATGGCGAGTTTTGACCCGAAGAGACTTTGCCCAATATTACATGTACCAGAACAGTTGAGTTGGCTGCATTTTGGAACATTTTTGAGATAATATGACAAAAGCCCGAACCCTTCCCGTGTTTTTCATTGTGTATGGAAGTTATTTTCACGAGTGATGCGGTGTATCGCATCCACAATGTTTTTCAGACTCATAAAACACATTGATCTAGAATTTATTTATTTTTATCTATATGTGAAGCAGAATTAAGATTAAATTTATTGTGATTGGTCACATGTTTATTCTTGTGATTTGACCATTTTCTAAACAAGAAGTAGTTTTTACTGATGCAATATTTACGTTGTCATATTGCATCTCCATATTGAATTCTTTTAAAGCAAACAGATATCAGATCAGTCACATGGTTTGGCCGCCATCGTGTATTTTACGAAAAATGGCCACCATGTTTTGCAATTGTTTCTCATATACTAAGCATGGCCGAAGCTTTATACGTGAAAAATAAAATAATTTTGACGTGTCACGTGGTTTGTTCAATATCATAGATTTTTTGCCAGAAATACAAAACAATTGGAATTTCTCATGGGTGTTTTAACAAATCGACTTGATGGTTTGTGTATAACCTTGAGCATGGCCGTAGCGCCTCACGCATCCTCCAAATATAACGGTATGTTGGTGCCAGAAAAGTGACCAATATTTAGGTAATGAAACTGTCAACTTGACTGAACATTCAAGAGTTGAACTGTGCAAAATTTTCGTAATTTGCCTCTCCCTCGTTGCAACATATTCATTTTTTCAGCTAGTAATGCCTTTATTGCATCGTTTTGGTGATCGATGCGTTTTTTTTCCTTAAAAAACTGTGTGGTCTGTTCAGCTTAGGTCGCCAATATGGCGAATATGCGTCTTACGATGCAAACAATATAATTTTGATCAGACACAACGTTTGGCCGCCATCTTGTACTTCATTTTTTCAACTTTGCATTAATGTCCCAAACTTCTTATGCAAATCTAATTCTTACACCGACTACATACTGTGCACATGGGTGAATAAGTTTGAATAACTAAACAACTGTTAGATGTACTTATGTTCATGTGTATGTGTTGACCCTTTCAATACTGTTCACAGACTTAATCTATACTTGTGCACATTTATTTTATTTTCGAATTGTAGATACATAACTGTACATAGTATAACGCATAAAGAGTACGAATCTTGAAGTACTGTTTACACTCAGTTTCGAGATGATCTTCCCCATGCACTTGCACATGTATGAAGTTTATTTGGAAATGGCACAAGTGGTATTAACATTTGTCACGTAGTACGCTCTAATAAAATATAAAAACTTGATTATTAGCTGCAAATATTATGTGCCTCAATTCGTTTAGAGTTGCAAAAAGGTGATGTTTATCAAAAATGTGTCTTCATTTATTCTAGTGCTCATCCATACATATATTTTAATCAAGATGGTGCTTCCATTACTTTCCATGGGATGGTTATCTACCTCGATGGTTATCTTCGAAACTCAACAGATAATAAACTTATACCTGGTTTACAGATGGACTTTTACCTACGCCATGGTCTTATTCTCAATGGTGTTGATGTGTTGCAAGACTTTGACTATCTATCGAGGTATGAATACATATTTAACATAAGTATACTGCAGTAAAACCTCTGCTTGAACTGTTATTATTTTATTTGCAAAATGTAAAAAAATAATGTTCGGTATGCGTAGTATGTGTAATTTAAACTTGATTGTTGGTTTTTGCACAAACAGACCAAATTCCACACGTATTTAATGCTGTGTCATGTCATTGAACAGCAAATCAATTTTATTTACGCTGAACGTCTAGCTGAAAAACTGGGTCCTTAAATTAAGCAATAGTTCTTGGAAAGTTTTAAAAGTTGCAACGTAATAGTAATCAAAATAAGCATAGTGAAATATCTGTATGTCGAGGCTACATCCGTTAGTTAGACAGAAGTTACTTATTTTCACATATGTACTTTGTTTGTTTTAGTAAGGCATGTGTATTAAAATTTATACTATCATCAGGTGTAAGAAGATTGAACACATCTACACTGTGATGGGCATGGAGGTAAAGAGTGACCCAGATCCAACGTATGAACTAACTACTGACAATGTATCAAAACTGCTGGATATTCTCATGAATTTCAGGTAAATTTCCAAAAACGGATCAATCACTATTTTTTCAGTAAATTATTCATGCACCAAGAGAAAATTGCACTTAGCTAGACGGACCTGAAGTCTGTTGAGGTAAAAACATTATCATGTGTTAAGAGAATAAACTGAGACACAATAAAATTAACTGAAATGTATGGAAAAGTAATTGAAAATCACTAGTGACTTGACAATCCAAATAGCTATTACAAATACTATGATGTACATTCAGGTTGTTTAGATTGCATTTAATATCCCATACATGATCGATTTGGACCATAAAAAAATCTGAAAATAATATATATTCTTACTAACCATTACAAATTTATGTGACGTCCAAAATGTTGGCGACGTAAAATATTTGAAAAGCTAACTTGTTTTTAACGCGGGAGCTATGGGTAATACAGCCCTTATAGGTCAGCCAGTGATCCTGTCATCAATGGGCCAACAATATTTATTACCGATGTGCCTTATATTAATATACAGACTGACACGCTAGGATGATAATTGTTTTTGTTTAATAAAGCTAATGCAAAATAAGTTATACTTCAAAAACCAATATGTGTTTGTATTATTATATTTAGTAAGGGGTAAATAGTAATGTGCAATTATTTTTTCTTCACCTAGTCCCATCGGCTCTTCAATCTTGGTAGTTGCTCATTCAAGGAATGCAAATAAAGCTAGAATTTATAGGGTTTGTTGAAAAAAGTCACTAAATCAAAATCAGGAAATATAATATTTGAATATGTCTGGTCATCAAGTCAATTATATATTTTATTTTATTTGAGGTGAGTGTAGTAATTTGCAGACTAACAGACATGTATTTGTTCCAGTTTAGCTTATCGTTGTGGGTAACTGTGATTATTTTTGTCTATGTGTGTCTGTTTCACCACTACACTCAAAGCCAATCATTAGATTGTTAATGACGCGTTATGATAATGTGCAGACCTGATAAGGTTTCAGTGGATATTGTTTTATAATTAATATGTGGTAGTGTTATATACTACCTGAAACACACAACAAAAGACGTTGTTAAATTTGGAAACAACACCTTATCTCCCTACTGCCAAATGAAATGTCATTAACTTCTGGCCAAAACCGTTGAGTCAATTGGCATATTTTTAATATTTAGACGTCAGGGCCCCTCATTACTAGATGTTAGCTATATATTTTCAAAACGGTAATTTATCTTCAAATACAAATATTTATTCTAGTAATTATCTGTGTTTATTTCATCCCATTAGATGTGACATACCTGTAGTCATAATGGGAGACACTGGTACTGGAAAAACAAGAATGGTCAAATTCCTCTGTAAGATGATGGCTGGAAGAAGTGATCAGTCAAACTTTCATATGGTGAAGGTATGTAATTATTATTAAATTACGCTTATAATAACTGTTGCCAATACTTATAATATTCAATAAAGCTTGGGCGGAAGTTGTAATATGATAAGTGAATGATTATTTGAAAAGGAGGTCCAGTGTCATATTCAAAAGTATTAGAAATTTGTTGTTTGTATTGGTCTATGCAGAACAGCGTTACAAAATTTAAGCATAAGCATTGTGACCTGAACCAAATACAAAATAAAAGGTCTTTTATTTCAATATCGCAGTGAAGTCACATATACGTTTTTTAATAATAAAACTGGTAGCCAATATGTTATTGATGCTTTATCCAAAACGTTTGTATATAAATCACTTAAATCACCGTGACCAATTATAGTTAGCATTTGGGAAAGACATTAAATACATAAATTTACAGATGAAATGATCAATCCGTTCAACAGTCATTTCAATCATTTTAACTATACTTTACTGCAGCTAAACTGTGGGACTGAAAGAACAAATATTATTCATATAACAAAGCAAACTGCACGTGTATTAGATACGGAATTCTATAGTTCAATGCATTTGGTACATTGTGTTCTGTCTTTCTTGAAATGTAACAATCATGGTTAAACTACAAAATCAGCTTACAAAGAAAAATGTTCATAATGGATACTTTGCATAATGGATATTCGTTTAACTTCAATATCTGATTATTTTTTAAACCTGTTGCTAATCCAAAATAGGAATATTATCTTCTATTAACAAAATTAGAACAACATTTAATTCATTAAAATAATTTGTATCGATGTGGATTTATATTAAGCATATTGTGTTCTATTTCTATTTGCAGATTCATGGAGGAACTACAAACGTTGACATTGAAAAAAAAGTCTGGAAAGCTTCCCAATCAGCAAAACATAATGAACACAAAATTAATGTCTTATTTTTCGATGAAGCAAATTCATGTGAAGCAGTTGGCTTGGTGGGAGAAATCTTAATAGACAGAACTGTGAGAGGAAAACCTATTGATACACCAAATTTAAAATTTGTTGCTGCATGTAATCCTTATAGAAAACATGGGGATGCTGCAATAAAACAATTGGAAACTGCGGGGTTGGGTTTCACAGTAGACTCGGCAAATGTGCAAGAAAAATTGGGTAAGTGACGACATAAATATATTCAAATTTATTAAACATTATGGTGTGTAACTCAATTATTAGTAGCTAGTTTATCTGACCAGGACATTAAACTTCATTGTTTACTACTTCTTGTCATTAAGGTCACGTGCCACTTCGACATCTCGTATATCGTGTCCACCCACTGCCTAAAAGTATGATGCCATTTATCTGGGACTTTGGACAACTGAATGCAGAGACAGAAAAAAAGTACATTAGAAGCTTGGTCAATAATAATGTAAGTACATTGGTATGGCAATAAAAATTGTTTTAATTCCTGAAAAAATACTTAGCATTAGGTACTTATATCAACTTTGTAACTGTTTCATTTAATTTTGAAGGAATACATTCGACATTTGAACAAAGTAACAAAGCAGCTGATTTGCAACGTTCTTGCTATGTCTCAAATGTACATGAAGCAACAAGAGGTATGTTACCAACAAGTACAAACTATTTTCCATTCTCTATACAGCTTCTCCATATATAGAATGTTCACTATATTATTTACGTATATTTGAATCTATTAATAGTCGTTCAAGTGATTACATAATTATTCATGTTTTTCTGATATCATGCATTTTAAGCTGACAAGAGGCGATATCATTTACTTTGCTTGGTCACCTTCATTTCTTTACCAAGGGTGTAAATAAATACGCTTATACTATAAATCAATATATTTGCCCTGGTCGTTATAGGAAGAATGCAAATTTGCCAGTTTGAGAGACATTAAACGAGTGATAGAAGTGTTTGTCTGGTTCCATCGAAAGTATGATCTTATTAAAAATGGAATGGACATCAAAGAGGCACAGCATGTTTGGCAGCATTCAATGGAACCAGAATCTCAGGTCCATGAGACTGTTGATCTCCAATCTGAGAGTGGTGATTCACTCTACGCTAACTGTGGCTCCATAGATGAAAACACGCTGATAAGTGGAAAGGTTAGAGTGGCAGAAAGTTCTGGGGGAATCATTTCGACAGTAAGTCATTACAAGATTTTCTTCTTTAGTGACACGAACAATCCTAAGAATATGTACTTTCTTATTTGCAAAAAAAATATTTTAAATAGTTATAAATATTCTGCGACTAATTTTGAATGTATGTACTTTTATGTAACATATTCTATTCTAATAATATGCAAGGTGTTTTATAAATGGTATATTTTTTATTATATTATACCAGTATATTGATGGTGTTAATCCATTGATTTGATTGGTCCTAACACAAAATTTGCATATGCAATCCATGGTATATTGGCTGATAATGCACGGCTAAACAAAGTGGCCCTGGAACATGAATTGACTACAGGTTTAATACGGAAATATATAAAACCGGTATTATTTGATTTTTAGGGAAATATCGTGGCTGAATTTTAGAAGAATATTGAAAAAAAATACTGAATTAAAAACATCTGAAAAGTTATATAACTATAATATTGCTTTTTGTTAATGGTGGGATCCAAGTTGTGAGCGTCGGTCGTTGGGTGATTGTCGTTCGCCACACAAACCTAAACCACCGTCCCTTAACACCGTGAGGTGCCTACACAAACGCCAGAACGCTATGTTCTCAGTGGTGTTACTTTGAGATGGATTGCGAACTTCCAACAAAGAAAACATGATCTTTAAGTACAAGATATAATTGAGGGATTTAATGACATAAAAATGCAAAAAACTATGAGTCACAGGCAAAAATGTATGCCACCAATAACAACCGGTGTCCGGTAGCAGCAGCTGACAAAATTGCAGTGCACGCGGGTAATTGCCATCTGTTTCAAAAAACACGGGACAACGCAGGATTCGACGATATATGGTATTGTATTTCTTCACTATGGGTAAATAAATTACAGGAGATGATGAAGGTGATTTCGAAAGCTACAGATTTGTGCCGAGTGTACACCAACCACTGTAGGCCCACTGTATTAGAGCGACGGCGTGCAAAGTCTTTCGGCCGGAGTTGAGACAAGGCATATCATGTACGTGTCACAAAAACGATGCAAAAATCCGATCTTACACCATCAAACTTACCCCAGAACAACGACAAAACCTGTCAGTCATACTGTCACAAAACGTTGGTTATATCAAAGGTATCCAGGTCAGATGTTGGAACTGAGGTCGTTGTGCTGGTCGCCGTACATGATACACCGCGTCCCGCCGCGTACCGCTGAACGTCAAATATCCACAGTTACAAGTAGTATGATGAGTCACAAAACCGGTTTATTTCACAACTGTACTTTCAATGGGCAAATTACAGTCCAAATTGTGCAAAAACCGGAATGAAAACGTGGAAAATCCGTGGTTTAAATGATCCAAACTGTACACGACCCTGTATTTCAAATCGCGTTGTGCGTCAGTAAAAGGTCAGAAAGGTCATCATTTGTTATGCTAATTTGTGTGTTTACGCTGCTCTATTCAACGTGGATATGGTTTTTTTTCATGTGGAATAAAAATTAGTTTGTATTCAATTTGAACTGTGTTGCGCATGTAATTTTTGTATGCATTCAGCGTACAACTACATACTATTCCTATAAATATTCATGTTCAAGGGCCATAATCATGATCTTTTAGTAGATGAAAGTAAATTCTTTTTTACAAGTTTTATCGAATTGTCAATATACTGGTATAACATAATAGCAATAACCCCCGCCGAAGTTGGGTATACCACTTGATATTGCACAATTCACTCCATATATGCACTCGCCTGCGGCTCGTGCATATATGTCGTGAATTGTGCAATATCTCGTGGTATACCCGCCTTCGGCGGGGGTTATTGCTTAAATAATTCATATCCCCAAATACAAAAATGTTAAATTGTATTAAACGTCAATATTGTAAAAGAAGTTAAATTATATTACATCACTTTTTTGCTTCATATCATGCAGGAAGAAATCAAGAAAACCCGAAGATGTTTGATATTAGCCATAGGAGTGTGTTACCATGCGTCATTGAAGAACAGAAAAAAGTACAGGAATTATATATCTTGGAGTTTTGAAGAACAATTCAAGCTGCCACATGGTCCAGATAGTATACATAGCGACATAATGTGGTATGTTTTTGAATATAATAAAATAACATAGTTGAACTCTGGTGACCTTGCCCTTTGTTATATAATATCATTCTCTTTATCATAGTTTCAATATGAATATGCATTGTCATAATTAATTTTGAATACAAACAAGTTTTGGTGGAAAGCAGTCTACCAAATATCCTTCATAGATGTAAATATCATACTAAAACATTGGTGCCTAATTTGTTTAAATATTTTAAGGGACATAATTTCCACCTTTATTCAAAGTAATTCAGATATAAAAACAAATGTCTCATCGCAGCTGCATTCAGACGTGAATAGATTCATAAAACATGCAAGATAACAGGAAATCTTAGCTGGCTTTTGTACAGATGTGTCAAAAATTAATGATTCAGTGAGAGAAAAATGAACTGCCTTATTATATTCATTGTGTGACCACTGTATCATTTGAAAAGCAAAAAACGCCCTCCTTGAATAACCATAATGTTGCAAGCTATGCTTTGTATGCAAATCAACTTATATTGTCAGTTTGTGTCTAGTGGAGAGAGAAGTCAACAGTACTGATGACTCCAGAGAATCTACATCTTCAAACACTGCAATCTTTGTTTTTAAAGTGTGTTTTTAAATTAGTATTATAAAAGCTCTATCATTCTGTTCTAATAGCTGAAAGAAATTCCTGTGAATTTTCATTTTTTGAATGAACTGTTAGTCAAATTCCTGTGTATTTTCATTTGTTGAATACATACAATTTGCTTTTTATGTATTGTTTTTGATTTGATAACTATGGATTAAATATACATTCTATTAGCTTCAGATCTTGATAAAAGTTTGGCACCCAATTCATAGGAGTGCTTATATTGATTTTCTGACATCTTGTTTTCTGTAAAGATTTTATTGGTAGGTTTGCAAATGTGTATCAGACTGTGCAAAAACTTTCTCCATGAGTTGGTTTTGAGACCTAGTCTTGTATTCCCATGGGATTTGGGGAATACATTACCAAGGATATTATTACAAGATAAATAATTTGCTTCATTGAACACATACAACAATGCATCTTTCCACTGAGATCGGTGACCTTTGAATGTGTAGAAACAGTCAAAATATTTTATCAGATTTTCTAAATTTTTGCATGATATGTTCAAACATAACATCTGTCACTCATACTCAGGGAAGACATTATACTGATGAATAAAGTGACTAAGTTTGATAAAGATTGAAATACAATTAGTAAAGTAATTGTGCACACAATAATAATTATTAACGACAACAACAACGAAAATGTCGGACAAATATTTTTCCCTTAATATACCTTTCCCTCGTATTTTTGATGTTACTGGCAAGGTAAAAATGCATTGTGTGTATAAACAATACAGATAAAATTGTAGTGTAATATGATAGCAATATGTAACTACATTACAAAAACAACTTCTGTATACAGGTGTCAAGAATTGTTTATGGATGACGCAAAAGTGACTGACCACATTGCAAAAAATAAAAACCTAACAGAGAACGTATTCATGATCGCAATATGCCTAGAACTAAGAATACCTTTATTCATCATTGGCAAACCTGGGAGTTCAAAATCATTAGCAAGAACTATTATTGACAATACGATGCAGTCTCCATCATCAGATTCTAAGATTTTCCAACATTTGAAAAAGGTATGTGCTTTTAGAGTGTTTTATTAGCATCTCATATGTATTTTCAGACATGTGTAAAACAGAACTAATTTATACTACGAAAATGAGAATATTTAACACAACCTACATACTGTTATACTTATCATTTGTTTTGTAGATTCAGATGTTTGTTTGTCAGTGTAGCCAGCATTCAAGGCCGGAAGATATCATAGAAACGTTTGACCATGCATCTACTTACCAAAAAGACCTAAACCTTGATGAACATATTGGTGTGGTTTTACTTGACGAAGTAGGTCTGGCAGAGGATTCACCCAAAATGCCATTGAAGGTATTTACATGTTTTAGATATCACTGAATATGTACACATCCGATATTTTATGTTTTTTTTATTTGCCTAGAACACATCGAGTCTCATAAATGTCTGTACTGCCACAACCCAAATCTTCACACTAAGAATTAGTATATAACAAACACAAATTAAAACCAATACCCCTTTAGACTTAATGGACGTACATTGTGGTGAATATTATTGCATTGTGCAATGTTTATATATTTCTTGACAAGACACTTCATCCACTTCTGGAGACTGGATCTATTTATGACGAAGTAACAAAAGAGGAACCTTACAAGAAAGTTGGATTCATCGGATTATCAAACTGGCCTCTTGACCCAGCCAAAATGAACAGAGGAATAACTGTAGTTACAGACGTTCCAGACACAAATGAGTTGGTGAAAAGTGCAAGGTATGATGATACTTATTACATCAGAACGAGCAGTATCAAGTATGTCTATGTAGGTACATTGTTTAGATGCCTGTTAAAATGCCTAGCTCTTCTATAATAATTAAACTAGAAGGTAATCCGGGAGGCACGCCTTAAAATTACTTACAATGACTCAACAGTGATAATTGTCATGTCAACAGATAGGTTAGGAACAAACTAACTCATGCCGACATTCTTGTTTTGTAGATCTATCTGTGGTTCATTAAAACTGGTCGATGGCTTACTTGAACCCATATCCAAGGCATATAAAAAGATATTTGATAAATGTTTAGAAATAAGAGAATACTTTGGTTTGCGAGACTTTTACAGGTAAGAAAAAATTCATACTGCAATATACTCTTTTATTATGCAAATATATATTGAATAATTAGATTTTTCAAGGCGCATGTTGCTTTGGAACACTATCATGTTTAAGTACCTGTTTAAGTATCGTAAACATGTGTAATAATATTAACTATATTTGTTATTACTTATATCAGCCTTATTAAAATGGTTCACACTTTCTGTCTGCAACAAGACGAAGTGCCATCTTGGAATGTATTGAAACATTTTGTTTTGCGCAATTTTGATGGTCATGACCAGATTAATCCGGAAGAAACATTCAAGGAGTATTGTGAGAAGCACTGTTCTAAAAATAGATCTGTAAGTGAGTCTACTTTCCTGTGTTATATTGCTCAGGCATACTCATTACCTACCCAGACGAACTCATTCCAGACGTACCTACATTATCATTGATTTACTACAAAACAGTTTGTAATTATTTTATATTTTTGTTAGGATGAAAGTGCTATCCACTGTACAGTGATGGGACTAGTAAAATCAAACCTGGATAGTGATGGCTCAACAGGGTGTGTAATATCATTCGTTGTTTGATTGGTTGATTGATTGATTGATTGATTGACTGACTGATTGATTGATTGATTGATTGATTGATTGATTGAGTTGGTAGTGGTGATGTTTGGGGGAGTGACGGTACTGTGTTGATGGGTTGGTTGAATCAATGGTTGTTTGTTGGGTTGGTTGGTTGATTGATTGATTGATTGATTGATTGACTGACTGATTGATTGAGTTGGTAGTGGTGGTGTGTGGGCGAGTGACGGTACTGTGTTGATGGGTTGGTTGAATCAATGGTTGTTTGTTGGGTTGGTTGGTTTATGGATTGTTCAGGTTGTAGGTCAATCTGTTTCTCAGTAATATAAGTTCTTCTATTCATTAGTTGGTTCATATATCGTTTCTAAAACTCCAGGGAAAACAGATACCTTCTCCTAATGACAAAAAACAATGCAGCCTACAAAATAATACGATGCAATAAAATAAATGGTACGCCACTATTGAATGAGAGAAAAATATTGGTAATCTATGGCAGTAAGTTTAAAGCAGATCAGGAATATTCACAGGTAAGACACTATTTGTCTGCAATATAGAGTGAACATGAATATTCTAAAGGGAAATAGACTCGCGTTATTCAGTTGTTCTCATAAATTATATTTTCATATAACACAGTATTGTAATATACACGGGATAGAACTGTGGTCTTCAATACGGCTATCTCAATTATTCGGGAGGCCCTAGCTGCTGTCGAGAATAGTTATACAAACATATTGTGATAGTAGATTACATTTAATAAATCGTTGTTATAGATGACTCATGTGACGACTATGCTCAAAACTAATATACAGCTGTTTTCTTGTATAATTGTCAGATTTGTAAAAACGTCATGAGACTGAAGTACGCTATGGAAAATGGGGAAACAGTGGTGCTAATCAAGGCAGAAAATGTATATGAAAGTTTATATGATGTGATGAACCAGGTAAACCAGAAATATTCATGTTGTACAACAAACAATAATAACAACAACAAGGACCCGCTCAGTAATATAAACTTTATTATGAGCTTCCTAGAAAATCAGAAGCCATGTGATGTGCTGAATTTATATATGAATACTAATAATGTATTTACTTGTATCTCGCTTTTACTCTCAAGACTAATCAATACATAATGCATAACAAACATTGTCAATACGAAATATATCAGTATTTTATAGGCAAGCGTCTGATCATAATCATTTTGTAAAACAAAAACAACATCCTACATGTATTGTGTTTCTCACAGGGCGCCAATTACATTTAATTAAATGAGGTGAAACATGCGGTCATTTATTTGTCTCAAATACCAACCTTGCTAATTAGTATTTGACTAATCAAAACGGTGAAAGCAGATTTCTGTAGCTCAGGAATACACCCATGTTTTTTTTTCAGAATTACTCGCAGTTAGAACACAAACATTATCTGCCAGCACACACAAACATTTAGTACCAGTACTGCTTTTCTGGAAAAATATCCACAATGCACCAGTAACTGGATCTTTGTTTCAGCTAAAACTGGCTGCGTGAGCAATTGACATATGAACATTATTTAACAATGCTGAATTTTCGGGAACTATCCGGGTTAGATTAACCCAATATGGCGGCAGAATCACTAGACTAATCATAATCTTCAAATCAAATTGCACGAATTCTTGTTATTTCATGTCACCTCAAATAAATTTTATAATCTCGTTCAGTGGTGCTATTTAGACGAGCTTTTGAAGAAAGGAACATTTAGGTCGATATCATTTTGAGCAAGTTTAGTGGCCTTGTTGCAGACGTGGTTAGATAAGGCAATTCCATTTTGTTTGCTTTTTGAAAAAAGGATGTTATGTTCTTATAGATAACAAATAATTAATTTAATAAACAGGTCAGGCAAATACAATATATAATTTGACATTAGCGTGTAATACGTTGTTTATATTGGAAATCACATATTATCCTATGATTTAAAACATTTGATTTTCAGTACTATTTGAAATCAGGTGATTATTGTTATGTGCGCTTGGGACTGGGAACCCATCGATTCAGCTGCAATGTCAGCAAAGAATTCAGGTAAGTGCACGTTGTATGCGCATACCTTTGAAATTTTATTTATGGTAGATATAGTCGGGCAGGAGTTAATGTCGATGATTATTGGTTAGTATCTAAATTGAAATGGTTGGTTTGGACATTTGTGAAATGTAAAATTCCTCATATCCAACCACACAGTTTACATTGTTCTGTGTGATCGGAGGATACTCACCTTAACAATATACTAACATGTGTCTAATCTTTCCACAGATTGATTGTAGTTGCAGAGAAAGATACTGCTTTGAAGAAATATCCAATACCATTAATGAACCGGCTAGAGAAACACTATCTAGCTATGGAAAGCGTTTTGTCAAACAAGCAAAATATACAGGTGGAACACCACAAGCAGTGGCTCAACAACTACGTCGAAAGTGGCCAACCGGTATCTCGTTTTACAAGGTGCTAAATTCATTACAGATACTTGCATTTATTGTTTCACACTATAGTTAGAAATTGTTCAACTTAATATAACACCAGTATAGCCGAGCCATTTGGCGGTCGATATATTTGCATATTGACTTTTCAGTGGTCAATGACGTAAAATTTGGCTTCTGTGCTTGTGCAGACATTACGATCAATCTAAAAAAAAATACTGATTCACCGTTGAGGTTTGTTGGCGTTTTCTCACATTTTCGGCTCAACAAGGCATCTTTTAATACTTGGACCCAGTTATATTGGATGTTAGAAGTTGTAACCAGGTGATTGTCATCGAAGAAAACGATAATATTGGTCGGTCTGACCGCAGTCACCACATTGTGTACTTAGCGAGCGCTGGTTACTTGAATGACGTTCGGCATTCCTTGATTTATTGATGTGATATACCGACATTAAATTGTTCACTTACCCGGTAATATGTTGTTATATTAGGTGTTATTTAGGTCTGATCAGGTTCTGATTGATCTCCCAGTGTACAATGTTCTGTATTCTTTATGTGCGCCCGTGTCATGTATCGACACAGTGGTGTCTGTCTTGTAGTCTAAATTGTAACAGTAATTTTGGAAGGGATTATGGAATATAAATACATACCATTATTGGAATTTTGATAAACCATCTACTCGTGACAAACATTCTGGATTTTGTCATTGAAAACATGTTCAGCGGAGATTTGTCGACATAACTATTTAAAACATTTTTGTTCGGTATAATAAAAATAATACAAATATTGACCCCAGCATTGTTGACCGAAGCGGATCAAATCTATATTCCGGCGTCATTATTCCTAATTCTACTGCTTTTTAGGGCAGCGCATATTTTTGTTATTTTTTCTGTACCTAAAATTTTCTATTTGTTTTTCATTGCAACGTAGCGGCTGGATGCTAACCTGTGAATTATATATTGTCTTACTAATGCACATTTCTCTTAGATTACATTCAAAACCGTCTTCCTTTGCCGTATCCGAAGTAGTAGTTGGTTATAATGAAGACACTGTTGCTACATTAGTATATGATGTTGATGAAAATACCCATTCCGATAATGAAAATACCGATGTAGATGCTCATAATAATTCAAAAATCATTCAGGTAAAACATTTATTTTGTTTTAACAGTCTTTACGTAGGCCATGCGCCATATTCCTGTTGTTTACCAAGAGTAGCAGTAACCAGTAGTAGTTTTGTAGTATCTCAATGCTCAATATGTTGACATCGTGTGTATATTGCATTGCTGCATGTGATGTAATAATTTCATTGTTGTGTAAATATGAGAAAGACACGTGCGTAACACATTTGACATGTATTCTATTGCTGTCGCTGCCATGTGCATAATTATAATACAATTTCACGTAGTATGAGCGAATTATGTTGCTTTTTTATGTGCAATGCCATGCTAAAACTTAATTAATTCACTTAGGTGAAGACAACAATTATTCACTGCACTACGCCAGACTCGGTAATTCGTTACGTTACAGCAGCCTCAAGTGATGATTATAAGTGGGCAATTGATGAGTATTTCAGAGATATGCGTCACGCATCACTGTCACATTGTATTGATACAACGTTTACAGGTGTGTCCTTACCACATGGTCTCCTGTATTTGGTAAGATAATTTTCATATATTGAAGATGTTTTCATATATTTGACATATATTTGATATGATGATTATTATTTTTTGACACACACTGATTACAGATATACTAGTAGTAACCAACATTAGTCTCAAAATCACTACAAGTGCGTTATTGGTAGTAATTACCAAGATAATAGTGAAATTGTCAGAATAGCATTCTTTTATTCGATAGTATCTCCTTCAATGATATTTCATGTCTTAGTCATTTGAAACGGGTATACGTTTATTTAAAGGTGACTACGCACGGAAAGTTATTATCAGACACGTCTTCCTTTAAGACAGCAAGTGAAGTCTACATGGTGACTCTTCAACAATTTAAATCAGAACAACATTTCAGAAATGTATTAAGGTAAAGAAATTAGTCTACAATCTTTATCTCCTCATCCGAACAAACCCCCAAAATGAAACAAATATAATACAGAATTGAAGCCCTAAGTGGCAAGGGGCACAAGCTAACATACATCTATTTTAATGAGGTAACTGAATTACCATTAGGGTAGTTTGAAATATCTGTAACATGAGGTTGCTCGAAATGCAGTTGGATTTTGTTATTGGGATATGGTTTACAAATCACATAATGAGCCTTTTGCTTATGCATGCATATTGATGGGGTTGCACGATCAGTTATGGTAATCATTTAAGTCAGTTGCGTCTCCTGTTTGATGCCTTCATTATGGCACCGGTTGCATGTCTCATTTTGCAACAGTGTTCCAGATATGACTGTTATGCATAATAATGAGGTCACATGACCATATATGATAATCTGTTATTTTAGTCAGATCTCTTATTTAAAATATTCCTAATAACGCAGGGTTCATATTCCTAACTGCAACAGTGCTTACGATGTAACAGTTATATATATTAATGAGGTTAGAGGCCTCCACCCCATGGACACTCAGTTACAAGATCTAGCTATATGCCATTCGGCTGAAAGAATGTATCTCAAGATTATAATGCACATACTAATTATGATAGTAATCATACCTACAACGAATGTAATACCACAATTTACTTTTTCACAAAATTCAAGCTGTCGGCCAAACCACATGACTGATCTGAAATCTACTATTTCCGGTTTTCCGAACCAATCGACCAATCAAAATTCAGGTTCACATTACGGAATGTCAGTATGGAGAAATTCGGGCCATTAAGTTCAGCCATTTTCTCAAACGACTTGGCTTGGGCCCCTTATTATGTGATGGTTTGTTTTATTATTAGAGATTTCTATGGACGTACCTGTGATAGAGACACACTCTTGGTTATACAGTCAGTTGCGGGTCAAAAGTTCAACGATATGATATCATTCGCAATGTATCTTATTGAAGACGAACGCAACAAGATTAAATCAAGCGTAAACCATCACGTGGCCTTTGTTGTACAACTGCCTAGAACATCTGGCAACCAATTTCAGGGATTTTGGATCTCGCCATGGTATTCGATTCATATTGATGACGTAAACACTCCGTCTGCAGTATATGATGTTCAGTCAGTCAGGAGGAGGCCAATGAGTGACGTAATTCGCGATAGTCTGCTGTGTAATACGACGGCAATATTACGCATGTCAATTCATAATTCTACTAAACGACTTGAAGACCATTGGAAAGATGATACAACTGGAGGACAGCCATATGCTACAAGAAGAATAAAGATTCTTAAAAAAATTCTATTTGGGTCAATGCAACCAGGTGAGAAAAATCATCTGGCGAGTGTTTTGTGTGCCAGATTATTGTCTCAGCAGAATTTGTAATTGTGCATAGTTTTTTGAAAATAAAAAAAAACAAATGTGTTTTCCGTCGACAATTTTACCTAGTCTAATCTATGGAACTATTCAATGGTAATGGAACTCGGTCATTTACATAGGCATTCCCATCAAGTACCACTTCGGTCCAGGATCGACCTAGTGATCGATCAATCAATCACTCAATCAATTCGTCAGTCAGTTAGTCATTGAAAAATACGATATGTAGGCTTTCTATTCAAACTAAGTTGGTGGAGATCGACAGTGCAGCCTCCTTTTAATATTTATTCTATAACTCTGATTATACTGTTATAATGCGATAAACCAATATATATTGTCATTTGTACTAATGATAGAACGGTAAATATTAGGAATTATCTTTGTTTGTGTTACACCCGAATATACGACAACGTCCACAAATCTAAACAAATATCTAGCACATCCGGGTCATAAAACCAAATTAAGAAAAAAAAAGTTGAAATCAGTAAAGTAATTGTGTATTCATTTTAGTACTTTACTATATCTACCGTCCAACACAGGTCAAAGAACATACGCGACAGTCTTCAAAAAGAGAATATACCCATTGCTGCAAACACGAGATGGTGGGCTAGATGATAATGGGAGACGATGGTGTGAACAGATTGCAAGAGACCATGGGCGTTTGAGAGATTCTGGGTCGTTCAGATCTGCTCTTGAGAATAGATTGATTGAAGTAGTGGCACCTATACAGGCTGAGTTGTTATCAATACTGGACAAGAATGGAGGACTCGACTTCATTGGAGATTATCCTCCTGAAAGCTGGATACATAAATTTGCAATGGATATATTTGAAGATAATCGTATTATTATTTTCAACTACAACAACTTCCTGACTGCCGAAAGGCGATTTCGAGATACAGTCTTAGTAATGCATGATTGTTCCTCAAATACCATGATGTGGAAGCTTCCGTTTTCATGGTTAATATTTAAACAATTAGAAACCTCTTTATCCGCCGTTGAAACATTGACAGGTAAAGTTCACTGTTACTTGGATATTCTTTACTAATTTAGATGTTTCAAAATGATCAATGTTACTATATTATTCACAACAGTATTAATTTTATTATTTCTTTATCATCATAACAGATGACGCTATTGAAAGAAGTTACCAGCTTTGGAAGACTGTAGATAGCTCCCCATTAGGAAGTATTATTCAGCGAGCTTTTGATAATGGATGTGAGCAAGAACTATTTCGATTTTATCTCAATGATTTTGTACACCTTGTGTACAAGGGAAGGTCCCCAGACGAAGTTGAGGTAGGAATACTGTTTCAATATTATTTTAACATGATATTAGAGACGTGATCACAATCAAGCTAGCGGTTTCCGGCTCGGTCTCCACGGAGCTCATGGCAGCTACCATCTCCTCCCAGGAACTACACTTTTAATTAGGTCATACGGCAACGGTTTTTTTTTTTTTTTGACTACAAACAAGTTCAACTAGTCAACTAGAAAAAAGTAGCTCCTCGGTTCAAATTTCAGGGAGCCGGTAATCCTATCTTGTTAGACATTTCCAATTTAGTGTCAGTGCCTTCTGGTCAACGAAAACGTCTTAAATATATTTTATCTCGGTGGTTTGACGTAATAGTATTTTTTTGCTTTGGAAACTGTGTACCGCCTATCCAGTGTGGTTTCTAAGTTATGAATTACGGCGTAATATAATTTGATTGTTACTATAAATATAGCTGTTTTTTGTGCCAGGCGACTGTTGTATCTCCTGACTTTTTTGTATGTGCAAATTGCAAGTGCTAGTGCTGACACATAATGCATTTTGTCACAGAAGTCATTTCCTGTTTGGGACTACATGACAGGGCTGTGTGGCCATCTCTCTATCAAATGGCAATTTAAGGTTTCCCCAAAGTCGCATTCGTTTGTGAATGAATCTCGGCCAGTGGATTAGCCTTCCCATTGAGTCTGCGGCACACTCACCCAGGTTAGGGGTCAACCCTTTTGATGTTCAGTCTATGGTATGATTTGAACTTGGGTCTTGAGTCTGATGCGACAACCACTATGCTACCTGTGACCTGTTTACAGCTCTTAATAATTGTAAAATTATAAAGTTGGTTATTTGGAAATAATTGTTTTCACTCAAGTCATCGGATGTTTAACATCATCATGCAACGTGACACAGTAAATGTTTACGGTCCATAAAATCTACGCAAATCCGTTCATGGTGACTCTCATGAAGAAAGTCGCTGACACGTATTTGAGACGCATAATTCCGTTTTGTTGTCGGCAAAGCACGTGTTTTTATTTCAGTGCGATCCATTATAATTCTTCATTATTATTTTTGGAAAATAATTGTTTATTACCAAACGCTTCAGCGTGGTATTAAGATTTTGTTTTCAGGCTTGGGTGGTACCAAAGTGGAAAATGGTTGCACATATGGGGGGTAATTCCTGGAATTGCAATAGAGAGGGTTCAGGCCGAAATACATATATATAGTGTTTCCATGTTTCGTCTGATATTTCTGTAGTATTCTGTTGCTGTAAATAATGCAAGATTTGTTCCGAAATTCAGTGTGTTATGTGCGCTCCAGGGTTATTTTTTTTGCTCAAAACACCCCTATTTTTTAATGGCAGAGTCGAATAGTTTCACTCCCACTGGGAAATCTGCATTGTTACTTGAATGAGAGCTAACTAAACACATTTTCCAGACCGGCGAAAGTGAATGCAACAGCCAATTTTAACAGCCTGTCACATGATTTTAGTCTGAATGTCAACATCAAAAGAGGCTAATCCATTTACGCAGGTATAACTGGGAATAGAATATGTGAGGGATTGAATCAACAGAGATGTGTATAATGAAAAGTAACATCTATCCTTCTTTTGCATCGCTTAGCATTTCTGTTTTAGTATACTGGTTTGAAAATGTTGAATTTGCATGATTTGCAATGTGTTTTTTTACTGAAATTCCCCTATTGATCGAATCCCGGGTTTGAAAGAGAACGGCACACCACGTGATTCGTTTGAATACAATGGTGAAGGCACGCAAGCATGACTTACGTTGTCAGCAGTAGTCGCTGAGCTTCACGCTACAACTTCACTTGTGATGTTGCTTGTTAGCCGTGGATTGAATTAATCTTGATTACCGGTTAAAATGTTGCTTATTTGGCGTTGGTGATCTTTATTTGGAACTGGGTAATGTCGCCAGCAGAAACCTTCTGGGATTTTGATGTTGATGGTTGCGCCTCCATGGCAATCGCAAATTTTACTGCGGGTGGATCTTCCAAGAGCCCTTCGGGGTTTATAAAACTCATTCAACATACATAAAGTTCTCTCAATCGTAGTAGTCCATGTGATGTACACCTAATATGCCAAAAATGTTGCTAAACGATTTTGCCAATGAAAACAAGCCGGTTGGCGATCCACTCCACTAAAAAAAACTAGCAATATGTTTTCGGCTGTTGCCATGGTAGGCCATGAACGTGAAGCTAACGTCGGTTTATAACTAAAACCGGGCACCGTATACAAAGTTCGCAAAAAAAACATTCAGTCCTTAGAAGTCATTTTATTTTATTGCTAGGACGTATGCTGTTGTGGATCGGCCTTGGGGTGGATCAGTAGGGGGGTTACCCTGTTTTTGATTTTGCGAATGGGGGGGTCACCCTGTTTTCCACAATTCACACACGCGCTTATGCATATATTTTTTTAAATTTTATTTCAGAACAATAGATTAAAAAGTTAATCGTACAAATGTGTTCTTAATAATAACTATTACCCATATTGCCTATAAATTTGTTGATGCAAAAAATGTTATAGGCTAAATATTTTGGGGTTGAAGTTGACAAATAACTAACTGATTATGCAATGCGGCAGAGCCCCATGCAATTATACAGTTAAGTTTTGAACACATCCCAAGTCCATGTGATATCAGATTATTTTATTTAAAGTCTGAATTCACCATTGTATAAGATATTTACTGGATTTATCCAATTGTAGCTGGAGACGGAAAAACACAGCAATTAGTACAAAGAGCAGTGACAGTTTTTGTTCAGCAAATCAAAAAAGTTAAATGGATTCATGTATATAAATAGTTTTTTTGTTTTTTTAACTTTTAAATATGCATATTTTGCTTTGTAAAATACCAAAATCCAACACAGATTTATACAAAAATCAAAGTGTTCTTTGTTTTCATAAGCACAGACTGTGCTTCAGGTGTAAAGCTTTCCTGGTCTATAAGATATGAAAGATACATTAAATCCAAATTAGTTTTCAAACCGCCTAGATTCAAATCCTCTTTTCCTATCTTATAAGGGCGTTTATCAAGTGAGTACTCCACAGCTTTGTTTTTATTTACTATCTTTAGCAGCATAGATTTCCCTACTTCCTGCAGCCTGTTCTGTAGTCGTTTTTTGGCTCTATGCTTCCCCTCTCCTCCTAAGGTGACTGGTCTATTAAATGCAAACACTAAAAATTACGGCAAACCACAATATTTTCAATGCACATCATACATTTTGTAATCATGTCAGAGCCAAAACTGTTAATGTTTCTTTGTTTTTCGGGGGGGGGGATCAGCATGTTTTAAAATATAATGTTAGGGGGTCGCCCACTTTTTTGTTGTTGATAGGGTGGGTCAACTGAGATTTACAGCTGACAAAATGGAATCTGCCGACCCCCCCCAGGCCAGAGTAACTGAACAATCCCTTAAATTTATTATTTCCAACCGATAGTATTTTCTAGATTGCAGGCAGCATTTACAGTTCATTCAAAGTTCAAAGTTGCGTCGGGATTACGTTGATACAGTGTAACAATGTCGGCGTCGGTGATCTCTTACCGGTGTGCAACGTAGCCAAAATAAAAGGCATGAATACAAGACTAGTGGGAGGTAATAAATTTGGGGTCGAAAGTATTCAAAAAACAGTTTTAGCTGTTGCCATGGTAGCTGTGGACCAGGATTGTTTTGCCAATTAGTGACGGTACGACCTGCCTGTCTATTATAAACAAAATTAGCCAAGCCAAAAAAATCTCAGTAAATTGTTGCCCACACTCAAGCGGATTAGAATGAGCTACGTCCATGCTTTTTAATCATAGAAATGTAGGGTGTGATACATTTGGCGTGAAGGTATTAACAAATTCAGTTGTTGGCTGTTTCCATGGAAACGGTGGTCAGAATTTGTTTTCAGATTTTACCAATAGTAACTTTGTGCCCACACTCAAGCTGAGCAAAATGAGCTATGTCTGAGGTGTTGTATCCAATATGTGTAGGAGATACATTTCCTGATAACTAGGGTGAATGTGTGACCTACCTGCTAAGTTTGAGCGAAATCGGCCAAGCCAAACAAATCACAGAAGAATTAATACGTGAAAACACTAGAAATCACACAGATACACAAAATTAAAGTGATTTTAAGGGCAATTCAAGTGGAGCGAATCGCCAATACCATGTTCATTTGCATATTGACCGTGAAAATACCAAAAACATCATTGCATGGATGATATGCAAATTAGTTTTAATCAAAATAAGTTACTGCTTAGAAGTACCATTACTGTTCAAATTTCATTTCACTCGGCAAATATATTCATGTACCCAAACGTAAAGTATCGTACTTCTAAATATTGTTTATTTCTACTATGTTTCGAAAAACGCTACTCTTGAACGGACTACTTTATTCGCTCTCAGACCTCATTTGCATATGGGGTGTGGAAGTACCGATTTTGATTTCGGGGACGAATCAAAATAAACTGCAGTATATATGTAATAATGTGGAATACTTCCTTTCACTGTGAACATTTTTCCGCTAAAATAAATTCCAGTGAAAATGCCATTTCCCTCATACTCTATTGAGACTTGACACAGCACAGTGAAAATTTGATTCACACCGTATGCTTGAAAACTTTTCATCGAAAATAAATTAAGTGAAATTCTGTGTGATTTCATGAGAGTTGAAAATGAAAAAAATTATATGACACCCAGCCCTACCAATTATATGACAACGAACTTAATTATAATTTCAACCTAGTTCAGCACTGATTAAATAAACTACCTCGTCTTTATGCCAACTTGAAGTTATTCAATGCCTACACCAGTGACTTCAAAATATATGTTTCAATTCCAGGAACTTCACTTGCTATTAATTGTATGGGAGGGCCAGTCTTTTATTTTCTATTGTAATGTCAATTTCTTGTGATTACTCGGAAAATGAAGCTGTAACCACAGACCACAGTGCTGCAACTAAATCCTGGTATAAGCACCGGTTAGGCAGTCTTGAACTATGCATGTGAAGCCAGTTGAGAGGTATATCCAATCCTATAGATTTCTCATTGTTTGGTAACTATTTGCTGCAAATGCAACAAAAATCAATATAAAAATATGACCCACACAGCATTCTACAGGTTACTTGTATTAAAATCAGTGCTAGCTATAACGCAAGTTGTCCGATGTTTACACCGGCAAAGCAACGTGTCAGTGAATGTTTGCCGCCAGCAATTTTTAGAAATCGACGCTTTGATGAACAGCAAGCACACTATTTAGAGACCTATTCATGAATAGGTCAGCAGAAACTTTGCTACAATGTCCTAAACGTGTACAAACATTTACATGTATTTATGTTTAAGATGTCCTATTTTTATACAGCAATTGGTGTTCTTTTTTTAGTTATACAATGGGTTTCAATTTGCATGTCGCGTCGAGCCCCGCGCATACCGGTCCGTAATCCGCTGGTTTATTTGTGATCACTTCCCTTACACAATTCCCTTTTTGTCTGAATACAAATATATTCTATTTTATTTATAGATGGCCTGTCAATGTATTTCCTCCGCTATCGAAGAGATGAGAAATGATCATACCGAGATGAATGTCACGTTGGCGCATATACATATTGCCTACCACCGTATCAAAGAACGACTGCATTGCATGGCTCAGTTGATAAAACTATTTCCGGAAATGCTTCCCACAATATCAAAACGTAATATGGAGGATGAAATGGTAAAACTATCTTTCTTGTCAAAGAAATGTTTAATTTATTGTCATTGCCATGCAGCTATTATTAAAATTAAAATTCTCCAATGCTTCCGCAATTCCGGGATAACACCAATGTACCATGGTATATGCAATTTAAATTGTCCACCGACTGTTATCCGAGGTGTTAGTCTCATATGCTAAATTCTGCCTACGTGAAAAAGCATTTTGACTTGCACGATTGTTTAAACATGCCTTCTCAACTTTTCCAGAATCAGTGAGAATCTTCCTTACTCTTACCCTACTAGTGAATTCAATTCTATAAATATTAATGATACGCCACAACAAAAAAAGAATTTACGCTTTCTGGTTATCAAAAAATCGTTTTCTAGAGTACTCAACACATTATCATAAAGTGCAATTTCCATATTCAAATCCGCTTTTTTTTACTTTTATATATCAGAAGCCGAGCGTTTTTTTTTATTTGTAGATTGCCGATATTTTAACATTTCAATATGCAGTAAATACTTTGAAACCAACTTCTAAAGAGCAATTGAAGAATGACGACTATTTACGCAATTGGTTATGTATACTGGTACCTGAGGTTGCCAAGATTAATGACCAGTTACGTGTATTACAACATCTTTTTGGTACACAGAGTATGAGACTATATAACCAGTGCAGGTAATTTAAACTTGTATGTATTCGAGATTTACGTTAAAAACTATATTTGTATACATATATATGTTTAATGCAATTAATGTGTGTTTATCAAAATATATTATAAAACTATCTAATAGTTCTACTTAATTGTTAATACAAGCTGTCAACCCATTCATAGATATATAAACATGGGGTTCCTGTTGATTTTTGACAGACAATCCTGGATCAACATAACAATGGTTCGAATGTTTTTGGACAACGTTTCTCAGGAATTCAACACTCTGAAGAAAGATATTGAATATGTGATGATATACTACAATGTAAGTATTAAGATCGAAGTGCAAAATGTTCATGAAAGATGCAATAAGGTTATTAAAATATAAATATTCATAACAGTTTTTAAATATATATTTAAAAACTTTTAAATGCATCCAACCTCGGATCATTAAATTGCTTTGTCTTTTTTGTAAATTAACATATTAGGCTATTGAAAATGATACAATTACAAAATGGGACCATTTGAAAAGAGTAGAAGGACTACTTAACACATGTAACAAGAATGCAGTAAAAGAAATTCTTGGGTGAGATACAACATTTCATTTGAAAATATTGTAACAAGTCACTGTGAATTTATTCATGTCATATAATCCGCGATGTTTTTGGCTGTAAATGTCCAAGGCCAGCGCTGAGGCGATTCTAATCAGAAAAGGTGAAAGAAACGGTTACAAAACCTAAACCACACGCATAGATTAATCATTTTAGACGAATAGAATGTTGTATGTTACCTGGTGTTTAGGTGTAGTTGAATAATGAGAGGAAACAAAACGCCCAGGTTTGTTCATAGTTGAAATGTGCAGGTTCTCTGTATCTCGCATGAGAAGTGTTGGTTTGTATGCTGGTTAGAGACAATGTCATCGCATTTGGGGTATAACGAGCGCTATATTCCACAGAGAAAAAAATGCATTACCTCATTGCGCATGTGGACCCCATGATATCGACGATGGAGTGTGTTTGAGATGCGGACATGTATTTTGTAGCCGATGTTACGAAACACTTAAAGATACAAAGAGATGTCCCGCTTCAAAGTGCAAAGAAGTGTATAGTAATGGTCTTGAAAAGCGGACGATGCATGATCTCAGGTTTGATACCATATATTATTTATTAAAAATATTATTACATCATATATCATCGTTTCACATATATTTAACTGCATATGTGTCTTTTTAATGAGTGACAAATTGTATTTTAATTTTACATTCATTCAGTGAGCGTATAGAGTCGCACAGATCTTACAGACGACGACTCACTAACTTCTTTTTGGAGTTCTTGAACATGTTTTACCTTAATCCCGAATATCCATGTAGTTCGGATAACGACGTTCGTAGCCATTTATTCAGTTATGTATTATTGAAAGAAGCGAGTGGAACAAAGTCATTCACGCCGTTTGCTGTAGCAGATACAGACTCTTCCCCGGTGGTTAGATCATATATACTACAAATACTCTTGAGATACAGGTTAGCTATTCATTGTGTTGTACCAAACCATATCAGAAGAAATCCAATTTCTTAGGAATAAAAACTAAAATTCCAAATTACTTTGTAAAATATAAATACATGATATCAAACCAAGTAAACTCGTGTATATATATATATATATATATGTATATATATATATATATATATATATATATATATATATATATATATATATATATATATATATATATAGTGTAGATAAGGAAGTTGATTATTCCAAAATAAAGTGCTCGATACAAAGTATATAGAGAGCGAGTGAAGAGAATAATACGGTGATAGAGGAATTAATACACAACTACATAAATATTAAAACTCGACAGCACTGTGACAGCAAGTACCTCACTCATCAGGAGCTTTATGTTTAATATATATATGTGTGTGTGTGTGTGTGTTCTAGATTGACTGATATAGAAGAGCAACTGCAGCATTTTATAGAAAGTCACGTGATGTTGACGCAGGGGTCACATGGGACCAAGTCTATAATTGAAATATTGGGGATGTACATACAGTGCGTGGAGGTAAGTTTAGGGTAAGACATTAATTCATTCATATGGCAAATTAAAATAAGGATATATTAATGGTCTACATAATACCTAATGCAGACAGAAATTAATTGATGCATAAATGAATTAAATATATCTAATGACATTTAATTTTCGATTATGAAACACTGTATATTTATTAATCCCACATTTTTGTTGCAGAATTCCTACCAACGAGATAGTCAAATTAACTTGAACAACGTAAAATCAGACCTGGAAAAAGCTATGGTTTTACTCGACGAGGATGCCACCTCTGCAGAACAGAGACCATCAGTCAAATACCTAAACAACGTTGCTCTCATTAGACATGCCATGGTATTTCTATCTGAGGTGATTCATTCACACATACATACACAGGAATTGCATAGCAGTTTATCGCAAGTTATTGCCACAGCTCAAAATTTGATAGAAAAGATGGATTCAATGGACGCATCAGTGAGCAGTGCGTTTCTACTGAAAAATATATGTCGGCGATACGGCATGTACTACAAAAACCGTATTCGGGAATCCGATCAGTTAAAAGGAATAATTCCACAACATCTTAGAACCACGAATGTGAGTATGTATTTTTGGTGCATAATTATCATTATTATACATATGTCACCGTAACGCCATAGGTTACAGCGTGCCGTAATTTTGCGGTATTTTACGGGGTATTTTCATCCTACCATATTAGGAAATGCGAATTCCAAATATGGAATTATTACGCGCGTAAGCGTCCTCTAATAATAAAAACAAACATGGCTGCCACCAGAATTTAACCGGACTCCATACAAAGAAGTTCGCTGATTCTGTTCTAAACTTTTTAGATTTTGGCATTCCCATGATGTATCCTTGGTAGGAAAAGATGTATAATAATAAGGTTATTACGAAGATACTTCAAAGTATGCACTCAGACAGTACGCTGTCGCATCGACCTCCGCTGCGCGTCGGTCGATACTGACGCTGTACTGTCTTCGTGCATACTTTGAGGTATCTTCGTAATAACCTCATAGTATACATGTGCATATTGTGTGCCTAACGATAAAAATATTATCGCGTATAGTAATGATATTCAAAGACATGTCCGAAAAAATATCAACTGTGACATTGTCATTGGTTTTGTTTCGGCCAGGTACAAGATAGGAACTTGAATCCATTTGTGCTTGCTGGAAGAACTTACCGATATTTAACGGAGGTATTCACAATGTTCAACCATGACGGTGATACATCTAAAGCATTTGACAATCTTCAGGTTAGTATATTATAACCTTAAGAATTATTTCACAACTTTGATGTTATATATAATTTTTGCAAGAAAATCGGCGCATTCATATCATGTCTTTGATATATTACAGACATGTGAGATCAATACCAATATGGAAAGTTGTTTACTTCTAGCACTATTTTCTCAGGAAACCGGAAATACAAACTTTCAGGTATTGGAAATAATAGTCCTGTGTCAGTTATTAATCGATAATAAAAAATTGTATTGATATTCAAAAATGGTCTAGATTTTTAATTCAACCTATGTAGTATTTCCCTCCTCAACACTGTAAAATGAGTACACATACATTACATCCCTCACTCACTCGAGGCATTCACTGTTGAAAAAACGGCGTTCAGTCAAACATACAATAACTTGACCTCAAAACATGTAATGTTCTTAGAAATAACCACTAGCTATTCATCTAGCTATATACCTTGTATGTTTAATAAAGTATATTTGTTTATATTCCCCAGCCTCTTGAAGATACAATTGTCGAAACCACAGGGCTAAAGAAGACGGTAATTATCACATATCTCCATGTATTTATTATACTAAAAACTTTTATTATACATTGTCATGTTTTGAACCAGGATTATTTTTACATTTTTAAAGACCATAGAATTCTTCAACAAAGTGAGTGACGCGCTTTTAGTTTCTTGCAAAGACTATTGTGACCGGAAAGATCTACTGTATGCAGTTATTCATCTATTATCCATCCTGTGTGTTTCAAAAGATTCAGATTGTTTGAAAACTCTGTGGTTACTCGTGAATTCCCCCAGCTGTATGCAGGTAAGTGAAATGTTCTAACAATCTGAAAATATGTGAAATTATTTTGGCAAAATCTTCAATGAATTTTTACTTTATATACAAATATTTGACATTCATTGTTTATTTTTCCAAAGCTAACAATACTTTCTATTCTATATATCTATTGCGCATGATTTCATTAGGAAAGTTTTCTGCCAACTATGCCAGATGATGACCTGTATGATGTTCAGCAAATAATGGAAGGATTACAATGGTATAGTAAGTATTGGAAATTCAAGGGTGAAGTTTATATTTCCATAGTAGCTGTGGTGTTTATTGACAGAGTGGTAACAATCATTAATAGCATTGAGCATGTGATCTAATATAATTGAATATTCATTTAGTATTGTGTGATATCAGGACGGGGATATGTACTTTAATTCGAGCAAACAACTATTTCTATATCCTGAAATACTGAGCATTCATTTCAGTCATACTACCGTGCACTGTCGACAATTTATGTGTTTTTGTAGCCTGAAAAAAAGATATAGTCAGTATTGATAATTTCTAGATGAAAATGTCCTTAACCTGAACAAATAGTGGTGGTTCAATGTCGATATGCCGCACAAATACAATTTTGTTCATATTTTCATGCGTTGACCTCATGCGTTGAACACTACCCTGTTATCGTCTGGCACAGGGCAACACGGGATTCCAATCGACCAATGAGATTGTGGTATTAAAATAACGGGCAGGTATTTCAATAAACACATACTCAAATTTACTGACAAATTGAATAATTTTCTATGAAACACTGTTTGACACATGTTTGACAATACATGGCAGGAAGTGGTATTGTGCACCACCATCACATGTGCCATATATTACTAAACAAACATATCTTATATTCAAATACAGAGTGCCGCAATGGACACCCGTATGCAATTGGAGAATGTGGAAGGCCATGGGACATCGGGGAGTGTAATATATGTGGCGTTGTTATAGGAGGGCAGCTTCATATGTTATTTCCCGATAACACAAAGGCAAACGTGTATGTTTGTTTTGTGCGTTATTTCATGTAATTTACATTTTTATGTAATTAAATGTATATTGGGGCAAATTAATGAAAATGAATGTAACAGATACAAAACTTGATGAAGAGAAAATACATAGTATAGATGATATAGGTGTAAGCAATATTTACTATTTTGTTGGCAACCAATCAAGTATTGTGTGTTTTAATTGTGTTTTATCAGTGCTAAAAGAAAACTCAATGGTCACATACTTGGAAATGCGTCAGGAAGAAAGGAAGAACATCCATCACCTCTAAGAGATATGCTTTCTGTCTCTGTTGCGGTAATTCGTTTTTTAACGCATAGTGCCATTTTAATTGGTAACTGTTGTAATCCCGAGGTTAGTATTGTCCATATATAATTATTTACACGTGTCTGTCATAAGCATATAGAAAAGTGTAAAATAACTACAACCACACTGCCATTAGTAATCCCTCATAAGGACATACTTCTTACTTGCAGGATGTATCGAATCTGATACACACTGAAAATCCGATTGTTGGGTGCATGGACACCTTTCTTTGGGAACACCTTGAGAAAGACGTGGACCTCTTGGCAACATCTCTCGGAAGAAGTATAGATGATGCCATGCTTGTTCTGCATCTTGTTATAAAGTTTGCTCTCCGGAATACAGTTGAGAAAAATGGTAACAATTGGGGACTAGTCGTGTTTCCACATAATATGGATAATCTAGTCACAATGTCATGTATTCAGAATGTCAGAAATTCAAATCAATTGTATGATATTTTATTTATTCTGCAACAATTATCAGTCGAGGGTGGAACATTTGGGACACAGATGTGTGTTTCTGGTATGTATTACACAAAACATTACAGTATGGAATTGTATTTGTTGTTTATTCATGTGTTTATTTCTAGCACCTAATATAGACTATGCATTGCCAACTAAGAATGACAGAAAAACATGGGAATCATACATTGCAAGGGAAATAATTAACCCGTTACATGAGGTAGGTCTTTACGTACATTAGTTGATAGAGTGACTATGGTAATTAATCCTGTTTTGTTTAGTTAAATTAATTAGTACTTGTCTATGCAATTGACAGAATGTTGAAATGGAATTGAAGAAAGCACACAAGCTGATAATTGAAGATGCATCGGAAGGTAATACTATAAGTAAAATGTTATTTTGACCATCCTTCCTTATATTGTCATGGTATTTTAATAAATAACAAATGATTAAAAACTTGATATTTTTACAACAGATAAGCAGTCATTAGTGCAAGAAATATATGAATTGGACCATACTCCAACTTCAGATTTAAGTCAATCTGTTTACAAGATCCCAGAGTTATGGCGTTACATTCCAGGATTTTCTTTAGAAAATATTGGTGTGATGTTGCAAATGACACAGACCAGAGATAGCAAAGCTGAATCAACAAACCCTATACTATGCAAATTTATTAATGAGGTATGTATCAATCTCGATTTTCTTACGCCTAATATAAATTCGAACAGATTTCATTGTCATGAACTTATGCTTTGTTTATGTACAGGAGTGTCGTCTACGTGCTGTCCAATATCTTCCTGACATCATTGACCTGTACAAAGAATTGAAGAGCATGTTTCATCTGCGCATTTCAACAAAAGAAGCTGATGACCAAACAATTTCACAATTTGTTGACACATTAAACGGTAAACACTCGATTGATGTCATTGCTAGTCGTGTCATTTTCGTCCATCTCGTTTGTCAATTTATTTATAACATAATGACTAAAACTGGTTAAAATTATTCGTAGACTTTATTTTTGTTGTTTGCAGATAACACTGAGTTGACAAAAAATGTAAACAGCTTTTTCAGGGCATGGACTTTATTAAAACCGTACATCTTCAGTAACACACTTGGTAATGTATATTATTTGTTTCTCAGTAAATTATTAGCTAATGCGTTGGTCATGATGACACAGTTTGTGTGCGATCGTATGAAATACTACGACCAAACATAGTTAAATAGTTATTCAGTGCATAGGCCTATATTGTAACATACAAATTAAATGCATGGAAATACACTGAATAATTTAATCATTTTCAAATTCAAACAAATTCAAATAATGTGCAGTACTTTAATGCAATTGATTGTTTTCTTATTTCTAGGACGACCTTTGCCGCGTAATTATCACACTGAGAACATATCTCTGGAAGACACACCTCTATCTATGTTGATTCCATCACGAAGGGGAAGAGGAGCATGTTTCCTATCCTTGGTTGACGCATTGGTTACTGTACACAATAGTTTTCTTGGCTACTGTACTTCGATTAATCCTTCATTGGTGAGGTATGTATAGATATGTTAATATTATAGTAAATAATTAATATTGCACTAATCGTAACACCAAATAAAAAAAATTATATTGAGTTGAAGGAAACCTAGTATATCAATATTATTTCAAGAGCTATATTTATTATTTTATATTCAGTTCAGAGAAAACTGACCTGACCAGCGTCACATCAGCACATATTGTTGCCTATGACTACAGAAAAGATTTAGAGCCATTAATAATGTCACATTGTGATTACGAAGTGGTTGCAGATGAACAAGCAAAAATGCGATGTGACTTCACTGCGTTGGAAAGACAACTTGTCGTTAGATACATCCAGGGAAAATGTAAAATCACGGAAAAGGTAAATACATTATAATTCTACTTAAATATATGTAATATACAGTAACTATATTACCGTACATTGTAAAACATGTGTTATTTATGTTGTTTTTTCAATGTATCATTATGCTAGAATCTGGAGTTCACTTACATTAACGAGGTATGCGGAAGGATGACTTTCGCTAAAGTACGCCAGTTGATTCCACAGGTATGTAATACATGGCATTATCATCTATTAACTTTACTATAATATATCTTGTATATTTGAGAAGTACGTTATTTCACCCAGATAAATGTCTGCACTGCTGTATTTCGCTGAGCTATATGCCACTATATTGTTGATATTTTTGTGTAGTTACCCATCTCACTTGAAGTACAACGCCTTATTATACGTGAATGCCGACACGAACACGGGTTACCCGAAATCAGAAGCTCCCTTGCAGCAATTGATACGGCAATTGGATTTCTGAAGTCATTTGGTGGAAATAAAGATGTCCCCATTCATAAGTACTTACAAGATGTTCTGTTGTTTACAGAGCAACAAGGAATAACTGTGGAACAAGTATGTTAACTTATGAATGAAGCGATGGCGTGATAATTTGGCTTTCTGGATCATACTATTATGTAATCATATGCTTAGTATATGACCGTAATGCTGAATAATGAAATCCATTTATTGCGAATAACATCAGTGGTGACGTTATAAATTAACCGGTGTTGATTGTGCGACAATATATAACTTATGTTCCTTACATAATCTTGTATGTGTGTGCACCGTAAAGGCAACGTTGTGTCATTGGTAATGGAGAGTGATGTTCCACCGTGTACACGCACGTTGAACCAAGTTATAATTGAATAACGTTGGGTTTTTTTATAGGTGAAAATAAGCTGTACCTTAGAGCATATTCTGTCAATCTGGCAGGTACTCTCTGTAGAAAGACTTAACCAGCAAATGATTGCAAGCCAGGCAAACCAGGTAAATACCCCCCACCACCACTTACACACACTATTCATATAGGTGGAACCCTTTGCTGATATAGCGCTTCTGTTGAGTCCACAATATATAACAGAGAAGCAATGTCGATTAAATAGAAAAGTGTATATTCGTACATGCATTTAATTTATAGAAGCGTCCGTCCCTAGAACTAGAGTAGTGTTGTTGTAATTACCCAAATGATTTCAATTTCAACAGCACACCGATGTCTTTGAAGATGTTGAAGATGAATTCAAAGAGCCACTACTCACTGGGATTAAGGTGTCAGAGATTATATTGGACACAGACATTTATATATTGGTGTATGAACTATTTGAATTCATTAAGTTGGAAATATCACATGGCAAACAAACAGATATTCAACCTGAAGATCCGTAAGTTCTAAAACAATCATTATACGATTGTGAATAAAGTTTGAGTCCAGTCCAGTAAGGAGTGTCACACATTTTTCAATTTTTTTTTTCAACAGGCTAGCTGGTCGTTTTGAAAATTTCTGTGCAGAAAAGAACATTAAAATCCCGAGTGTAGACCGCCTTCCTGATGTCATTTTGATGAAGCACGTCACTGAACTATGGCACGCAGTCAACAAACAACACGCACGCCTAGAGCAAAGGAAACTGTAAAATTATGTAATTGTAACTGTAATTTCAGTATTACTAGCGCTTTTGCATATTTTACATATATTTAGAAAAAAGGTAGTATCCATATGAAATTTCATGATTATAGTTATCCCAATATATCGTTTATAAAATTCATGATGAATCTTGAAATGTTTTTTTAACCTTAGGTATGTATGTTTATTTCAAGTAAAATAGTTATATGATCCAGACAAAGTATATTTGACCACCAATTAAGTACTACTGATTATTTGGTTTAGTATATTTGTTAACGATGTAAAGACAGAAATATATTTATCCGGTATTATATATGATGCCTATTACGATATATCAATCAATCAATTAATTTGAATAGTAGTTGTTGTGTAGTTTGCTTTCAATCTATTGCAGTTGATTACTAAAACTTTATTCAAATCAATAACAAACTTAAACCCACTGTTTACTAAACTATGTCAGAAAGCTTCACAATATTATGTTTTTAAGATGTGTGTGTTGTTGACTTCTGTGTTCATTTGATTTTTGAGTAAGAAATATTATATCTCAAAGTAGTTAAATATATTTTGTATGGTGGTGAATGTAGAGTATGCATTATGCAAATGAGTTCACATCTCATTGACCTCTGTATTTGACCTTTATGTTGTATTGTATTCACTACCTGAGCCATGGTGTGATGGCAGCACCTATAGTTGTGTGTAATAAACCAATCCTGTGTAATCCTCTACCTGGTCTAACCATCCTTGATTCTACATGGTGTCAGAAGTGGGATTCGAACCCACGCCCACATTTGTGCATGCATTCTACATGGTGTCAGAAGTGGGATCCTGCTATCCACAACATTACTACACGTATATTTATTATGTATGGTGTAAAGAAAATCTGTTTTGACTGACTGGTAACAAACAAAGACATTCTGGTAAGACACTGCTAAATTTCTTTGTATAATTTCAAGAAGTCTTCCAGTGAGTATTATGGCCGATTCATTTCGAAAACCAAACATCTTAATATTTGAAGGGGATATAGCTGAAAATTGGAGGATTTTTGAACAGGAATATGACATTTTCATAAGTGCAGCTCATGGTGTTAAAACTCCCAAGACAAAAGCATTCATCTTGTTGAATCTTGCGGGTAGTGAAGCTATAGAAAGGGAGAGGTCATTTGTGTATGCTGCTGCTATACGTGCAGATGATGGTTCTGTCATAACTGCTGCAGAATCCAGGGAAGACCCAGAGTGTCTGAAACGCAAGTTTAGGGAAGTATGCAACCCTCAGTCTAATGTCACTATGGAAAGGCATAAATTCAATACTCGTAATCAGAAACAGGGTGAAACTGTCCAGGCATACGTTAGCGATCTTCGAAATAAAGCGAAAAGCTGCAAGTTTGATGCATTACAAGACGAGCTAATTCGTGATAGACTAGTTTGTGGCATTGCCAATGAGAGTGTTAGACGACTCCTTCTTCGAGAAAGTGATTTAACATTAATTAAAGCCATCAGCATCTGTCAAATACATTAAATAAGTGAACAGCATTCAAAAACATTGCAGTGCAGATCAAACATAGATGCAGTACAAAGGGGTACACGTCCTAAGCAGCGACCAATCCCAAATTACAAGGCTAACTCTTCATCAGATCAAAACCAGAAATATACTAGTAAACAAATTAAGAATTGTCGAAACTGTGGAAACACTCATCCTGTTAGGAAATGTCCAGCATTTGGTAAATCATGTCATGGTTGCCATAAAATGAACCATTTTCAGAAATGCTGTCGATCTAGTGGAAACAATCGTGGGTTCAACAGAGCAATTCATGAAGTTGAAGAATATGATGACATGTATCAGTTTGTGATTGAAGATTTTGACATAGAAACTATTGGTATGAATTCTGCTGTAAACAAAGATGAAATCCATAGTTGTGTATATATTAATGACAGACGTGTTGACTTTAAAGTTGACACAGGTGCTAAATGTAATGTCTTGCCCATGAGAGTATATCAGCATGTGTGTGCAGGACATAAAGAACAAGTTGATACACGTAAAAGAGTACAATTAATTGCATATGGAGGTGATAGTATGAACACTATAGGAACCACAAATTTGACATGTTGCAGTGGTAACCATACTTACAATTTGGAATTCCACATTGTTGACAAGAATGTCAAACCACTACTTGGCTTACGGGACTGCCTACGAATGCATTTAATCTCACTTGGCCAAGAAGTTCATCAAATAGGAACTGTACAATCATTCTCCGAATCTATTCTCAAAGATTACTCTGACCTTTTCAATGATGATCTTGGTAAATTGCCTTGTGTTTACAAAATGAAAGTCGACCCTAGTGTACCTCCAGTGGTTAAACCTGCTCGAAGAATTCCTAAAGCAATGAATGACCAGGTCAAAGCAGAGTTGAGTAGAATGACTAACATAGGTGTAATCACTCCTGTAACAGAACCTACTGAATGGGTGTCGTCAATGGTTGCCGCCAAAAAAAAGAGTAGCAATGAAATAAGAATATGCTTAGACCCTCGAGATCTTAATAAGGCAATTCAGCGTCCACACTATCCTATGCGCACTGTGGAAGAGGTAGCAGCAAATATGGCAAATGCTACCGTGTTTTCGAAACTGGATGCAAAATGTGCATTTTGGCAAATACCACTAGATACAGAATCCTCATTGCGTACTACTTTTAGTACACCATGCGGAAGGTACAGATTTCTTCGAATGCCGTATGGTATAAATTCAGCATCTGAGGTCTATCAATGTTTAATGGAACAGATATTTGCTGGATATCCATGCGAAATAATTGTAGATGATATATTTGTAGTAGGCAATGGTAATGATGAGCATGATGATAACTTAAAGCAAGTATTGGATCGGGCTAGACAAGTCTCCTTAAAGCTGAATCCTGATAAATGCAAGTTCCGATTGAAACAAGTCAGCTATGTAGGAAATCTTTTCACAGATCAAGGCTTGAAACCAGATCCCGAGAAGGTAAGGGCGATCAAGGAAATGCCTGTTCCAGATGGTCCAGCTGCCCTGCATCGTTTCTTAGGTATGATCAATTATCTAGCAAGGTTCATCAATAACCTTAGTGAAATTGCAGCACCATTGTACGAATTGATACACAATGATGTAACATGGTGTTGGCTTGATCAGCATCAAAAAGCATATGAACAACTGAAACAATCTATAACTAGCCCACAACTCTTAAGTACTATGATGTTTGTAAGCCAGTGACGTTAACATGTGACGCTTCACAATTTGGATTGGGAGCAGCATGCTTACAAAATGGAGAGCCAATAGCTTTTGCCTCCCGAATGATGACTCCAACGAAACGAAACTATGCTCAAATTGAAAAAGAATTGTTGGCTGTTGTATTTTCATGTTGCAAGTTCTATGATTATGTCTACGGGAAAGAAATAACAGTTGAGACTGATCATAAGCCACTAATTTCCATAATGAGCAAACCACTTCATTCAGCACCAGCTCGCCTACAGCGAATGATGTTACTGCTACAAAAGTTCAACATAACACTGGTGTATAAACAAGGTAAAGAATTATACTTTGTCCAGAGCTCCATGCAGTAACACTGTGCAATGTGATTCAGAAGATATGAAATTTGATGTAATGACCATCATGCCAATATCAGATGAAAGATTAGCTGAATTAAAGATTGAGACAAGTACTGATAGCACTCTAAGAAAGCTAACTAATGTAATTCAGCACGGATGGCCAATGTAGAAGAAGCTTTCGCCTGAAATTCGATCTTACCATGCGTTCCGTGATGAACGGAATTGATGACGGTCTTGTAATGAAAGGACTTAGATTAGTTATACCGACATCATTACGAGCCAAATACATAGCTCTACTACATGGAGGACATCCGGGAGTTGAAGCAACTAAGCGCAGAGCCCGAGATATTGTCTTTTGGCCATGCATGTCTGACGACATTGATAAGGCATTGTCTTCCTGTGCTGTGTGTAATAGCTTGAGAACACACCAACAGAAATCCTATCCTGTACCAGATCTACCATGGTCAACAGTAGCAACAGATATATTTCAATGGAATGGTCTACATTACCTTGTGCTTGTGGACTCATACTCGGGATGGTTTGAAATGGACACGCTACGTAATATGACATCCAGGATTATACATACGCAACAAATTTGTTATTTGATATAATTTTTCCCGATTTAATGGCAGATTTAACTCGTATATACTTTTCGCTGCTTATAAAACGTGGGTCACTGTTCCATGAACACCTATTACCGCCAGTTTTACGAATGAATCTAAGGGGAAAAGTAAGATTCTATCAATTTCACGTAGTTTCATTCTCACACATACGTAAACTAATGTTCATAGCAAGCACATTATTTACGGCTTGTGTGCCCTTGGTTATTTTTTACAAATAGAATTGGCTTTAACATTTGCAATTAGGATACCTATGGATGCTGAGAACTAAATCATAAATATAACAAGTAACCTGTAGAATGCTGTGTGGGTAATATTTTTATATTGGTTTTTGTTGCATTTGCAGCAAATAGTTACCAAACAATGAGAAATCAATAGGATTGAATATACCTCTCGGCTGGCTTCACATGCATAGTTCAAGCTTGCCTAACCGGTGCTTATACAAGGATTTAATTACATCATCTAGACGATCTGTGGTTACAGCTTCATGGTCAGAGTAATCGCAAAATTGATATTACAATAGAAAATCATGAAAGACTGGCAGTCCCATGCAATTAATAGCAAGTGAAATTCCTGGGATTGAAACATGTATTTTGAAGTGACTGATGTAGGCAATGAATGATAACTTCAAGTTGGCATGAAGATGAGGTAGTTTATTTAATCAGTGCTGAACTAGAGGCTGAAATTATAATTAAGTGCGTTGTCATATAATTTGTTTATTTCAATTTCTTCTGAAGTCAAATAGAATGCACTGGTGAAACCGCGAGTGAAAGGATGTTTTGGGGGTATAGTCTACATTGTGTATGAAGTGGTAAGGTCGGGCGTCACATAATTTGTTCATTTTCAACTCTTATGAAGTCACATACAATTTCACTTAATTTATTTTCGCTGAAACGTTTTCAAGCATTACATGTGAATCCGATTTTCCCTGTGCTGTGTCTCAATAGAGTATGAGGTAAATGGCATTTTCTCTGGAATTTATTTCAGGGGAAAAATGTTTTCAGTGAAAATGAAGTATACCACATTATTACATATGTACTGCAGTTTATTTTGATTCGTCTATGAAATCGGTATTTCCACACCCCATATGCAAATAAAGTAGTCCTTTCAAGAGTAGCGTTTTCGAAACATAGCAGAAATAAACAATATTTAGAAGTGCGATATTTTACTTTTGGGGTACATGAATATACTTGCCGAGTGAAATGAAATTTGAACAACAGTAATGGCAGTCACTTATTTTGACTAAAACTAATTTGCATATCACCCATGCAATAATGTTTTCGGTATTTTCAAGGTCAATATGCTAATGAACATGGTATTGGCGATCCGCTCCAATAGGATTGCCCCTCAAATCATTTGTGTGTGTGATTTCCAGTGTTTTCACTATTAGTTCTTCTGTGATTTTTTTGGCTTGGCCGATTTCGCTAAAACATGGAAGGTGGGTCACACCTTCACCCTCGTAATTAGGAAAAAATCTGCAAAAAAATGTTGGTCCATCGTTGCCATAGCAACAGTAAAAAAAATGATTTTTGGATAGCTTCGAGCTAAATGTATCTCCTACAAATTTAGGATACAACACCTCAGACATAGCTCATTGTACTCGGCTTGAGTGGGGGCACAATGATCCTATTTGAATTTTTGATATCTTTTTTCATCAATGAGAAAGTTAACCCCAAATTTAGAGTAACTGTTCACCAGGTATGGCTTTTTAACTAACTCTTCTGTGATTTTTTGTGTGTGGCTTGGCTGATTTTGTTCGTACTTGACAGGTAGGTCGTACCATCACTAATTGGAAAAACAATCCTGACCCACCACTACCATGGCAACAGCCAAAATCTGTTTTTTTTAATACTTTCGTCCCAAATTTATTACTTCCTACCAGTCTTGTAATAGCAGTGTTCAAATGATCAAAATAACCAATGAATCATCTCAATTCTACAGCTGTGAATGCTCTAACATGTACAATTCGTTTTACTTTGCATTTACTCTGCATTTTCGACATGTTAAAAACAAAATAAACGTATTTTGCCGTATATAAAAGTGAAGGAGTGAAACATTCTCTTCGTACATGAAAATGGAGTCCATGTAAACAAAGTATCGGGTTGGAGGTACCACTTTTAAAATGGGCTTGTCGCAGTCTTTAAATTGATGTCACACTTACAAAACCTAGATTTTTGTCTATTAAAATATATATTTTTTCAAATTATGAGTGACAGATATGCCAGAAAGTTCTAAGTCGATACGAAAATTGCCGTTTAACTTTTGTTTTTATTGTCGTTTCGCCAATTTTCGGCCGATTCTCACCTATCACCTCTCATTCTATAGCTGTCATCCCCTATTTGATTTGAGTGGCATTTTCAAAATCGTACGGTCCATTCCAACGCGGGGAAAACGCAGCAAACTTCTCTGGATTTAGAACACCGGGTTAAATTTGGAGGTCACGCTCGCCTTCATGGCGTATGCCAGGATTTTCAAATGTTTCAATTTTTATTCGACCGTGTTGTCAAAACGGCTACTCGCAATGGGTTGCAATTTTTAGAAAATGACCATAAGATATATAGCTAGAATTCATGGTAATTTTTTTTTTTTTGCTTACAGTTTTGCTCACGTATTTTGTAGTTTTTGAAAGGGTCGCTGCCCACACCCACTTCTTCCGAGGCGGAGTTAATTACCCATGAGCACTTGGTGCAATCCAAGGGATTGAGCGGTTCCCCTTTAACCAAGTGACTGAAATCCCTAATATTAGCTGTACAACACATGGAATACTACGATTTGATGTATGTTGAATGAGCTTTATCATAGACCATCAACATCAAAGTACCAGGAGGTTTCTGCTGGCGAAGTTGCGGCGTTACCCAGTTCCAAATAAAGATACCAACGCCAAATGAGCGACATTTTTACCGGAAATCAAGATTCATTCAATTCATGGCTAGCAAGCAACATCACAAGCGAAGTTGTAGCGTGCAGCTCATCAACGACCGCTGTCGACGAAAGTCATTCCGTCAGTAGAGTACTGCAGTTGTGACGGCATGTTTGCCAATGCACAATTCTGTGGAGGAACTTTTAACTCAATTTAAACTACGTATGACTGATTCGAAACATTCCATCGAGATCGGACGGTGCCCTATCGTGCCATCCCTTCACCATTGTATTCAAACGAACCATGTGGTGTGCTGTTACATTCTCCTTCAAACCCGGGATTCAACCATTGGGGTCGTTTTAATAAAAAAAACATCGCAAATCATGCAAATATAGCATTTTAAACAAGTATACTAAAAAAGAAATGCTCAGCGATGCAAAAGAAAGATAGATATTACTTTTCAGTATACACATCTCTGTTTATACAATCCTTCACATATTCTACTCCTAATTATTCCTGTGTAAAATGGAATAGCCTCTTTCCATGTTGACATTCTGAGTAAAATCACGTGATAGACTGTTACAATTGGCTGTTACATACTCTTTCGCCGGTCTGGAAAATGTGTTTAATTAGCTCTCATTCAAGCGACAATGTATATTTCCCAGTGGGAGCGAACCTAGTTCGAATCTGCCATTAAAAAATAGGGGTGTTTTCAGCAAAAAACGAATAACCATTGAGTGCACACAATACACTGAATTTCGGAACAAATCGTGCATTAGTTACAGCAGCAGAATACCACAGAAATATCAGACGAAACATGAAAACACTATATATTGTATTTTGGCCTGAACCCTCTCTATTGCAATTCCAGGAATTACCCCCATATGTGCAACCATTTTCCACCTTGGTGTCACCCAACCCTGAAAACAAATTCTTAATACCACGCTGAAGCGTTTAGTAAACAGATAGAAACCATCCAGTATATCTCTATTCAATAATGTTATTATGTTTAATGTACCTGGCGTCTTATCTCACATCACTCTCATCAAATATTCTAGTGTATCTCTGTATATATAGCAATGCCAATGACGGCCAATATTAGCAAACTGGTGTGCATTAGATGTGTCTACATAAATGTTCGTATCATTAATTGTACCGAAGCGAGTCAATAAATTATTAAATGCATCCTGGTAGTATTTTATTATACCGTTTGGATGCAGATGGATATATGCATTTGATAAGCAGTCGGGATACAACACATAAACCATCACATCCATGTATTTACATCGACTATGACCATTATCTACTGCTGTTTAGTCGTCTGTCAATTATATATATGCTGGATCAATTGAAATTCAAGACAATTGAAAAAATAAAACACCGGGAACTGATAGACAGTTTGTCAAAAGGTTGAAAACCTCCATAGAATCAGCTAACTCGGCATTTTGGCAAGCTGTTGAAGGAGTTAGTGAAAACCTGACCTGCCCCTTGATTGGAATCTAATCATTAGGACATAATTGTTTCTAATGCAACTAATATACAACGTAATCGTTGTTCTGATTGACCCTATAACGGCGTGTTAATTAATTTGCCATCACTAACACATTGGAGCAATTCTATTGCCATCTCGTGCCATCGCGTTTTATTTGTTAATACATTTATCACTTAGTGATCTGTACATCTGAAAGCTGTGTTTGTAATGATTATGAAATAGAAAGACAACACAGATATCCATGTACTAGTTTATTTCATATTTTGTTTTGTAAGTTTGCGTTAAACCATTTTGAAGGCATTCAAAGTGCCTTATACAATCAACTTTGTAGACATTCCAGCGTTTCGAACTTGGAGCTTGATTATTGGTCGAACACATTTACGTCAAAGAAATGCTTCGCCAAAAAAGGGTGTGATTAACAAAACTGTTTCACTGTGCACTGAGCTATGCGGGAGTAATCAATAGGTAAGATTACCGCGATATACAGACGCTTAAACAACTCACGTATTTAGAAGCCAATCAGGCAGAACAGATGTGATCGGCGACTAAACATGATCATTATTTCAAACCGCATTTTAGGGTATTTGAGTATTTATATAGATAAATGTAAATATTGCAGAATAAGCTCGAATTGGTCGGTCAGCGTAATATACCTCGTGAATGTTCATTGTCAACATTCGTAATATAAATAAGAATAAATATCCTTTCTGGAAGTTGTCAGTTCTACGTGCCTCCCCTGTCCACAGTTCTCGTAAAGTGTCACTTACTCTGTCGCAAATTGTAGCGACTTATCTGTGGCCCAACAGGATTATTTTCTAATTGAGCGAGTAAATAGATTTTTTTTTTCCAAAATAAGGTATCATCCGAGTCCAAAAGATAACATAGATTTGTAACAGTCAAACAATATTTATTTTGTTAGGTACCTTTCGACTAATATAAATAATGTTATTTGTCATACAATACAAACTATAATTTTAAATTGTTTTTACGTCCCAAATCGATAATATTCATAACCATATTATTATAATACCAATGATAATTATGTTATATGTCTATGAAGTTAAACTTAACAGAATAGAGCTAGACGAGTCTACTGTTAATGGTATGCAAAAAAACAGATCAGCGTTAAAAAGATTCAAATAATTAGGGAAAACATGAATACAATAAACAAATAAACATATTTGCAAACGAGTATGATATAAGAGTTTTTAAATACTAAAATGAAAATTTAACATAAAAATGCAGCAAAAAAAAGCTGTTGCTTGAATCCTTTTTTAAATATTCTGAATATGATTCTAAATACTGGGGTAGAGGTAACTCTTTGTGGGTCACTATTTTCCTCCACTTCACACTATTGTGCACTTCACAAATATTGAGTAAGTCAACCCCACCAAACTTCACTCACTAGGATAGAGGTTTTCCTGCAAGAAAGCGGACATCATTGGTTGACTTTCTCTTACTATTGTTCATTTATCCCTTTCAGTGTAATCATTCATGCGTTCTGAAATCTTTTCTACCCACTGATTGTATATCGCACTCTATGTCTGTTTTCTCACATACCAACATATTTGATATTTGCAGTAACATATTTGATTGATTGCTTTCAAATTATTTTATCCGATATCTGGTAATCTTCTTTTACATGTTGTGGTCGCGATACTTCTTCAAACTGAGTAACTAGGCTATTCCATTGATACTCTGTCTGGATATGCGATAAATATAATAAAGACAGTATATGTATTTAATGCAGTTTTTTTCTCGCCTTGCTCGCTAGGGAATGAAACATTTTACACCTAATTATGATACAAAAAATATCGAAATTTTAGATATTTCGTTAAAGAATGTAGCCAATATTATATTCAATTCCGAAGGATAATATATGTATATATGTTACAAACATTTTTATTTCAATCAAAATGTGACGGGAAGTTCATGAAAACAATAAATAAGGGTTAATATTTATAATCTTTAATTAATTAGGCTTATTACAAATTTGCCGTTGTCATATCTTTCCATGTTTCGTAATAGGATTGTGGGTTGAATAGCGAGGTCCTTTTTTTAAGGAGATCGACGAAATCCCTACGACTGAAACGTATGCACTAGAATAAGCCACGATACATGGGTGCTGATACTTTTAATGGTAGACATGTTGCCCACCCACCGAAATTGTTATTTCAAAACCTGTAAACCATTTGGTGGTAACGTGAACCACGCGTCGAAATTAGTGTTATCTTGAAGGTTAGGTGGTTATGTAAACGATACATCATAAATTGTAGAAACCTCGGTGGTTATACGAACTTTACATCATACAAATTTAGACCATTGGGTAGATATATTAACTATACGTTATATATTGTAGATCAGTGGTTAGTTATGTGAGCGATACTTCGTTCACATCACCACCGGCAGGGATTAATTCCCGAATTCCAAATTAGCGCCAGACGCTGTGTGATTCTATTTGCGCATGCGTAACCTACCTAGGATCGGCCGGGGGTAGGACAAAATATAAAAAGTCAAATGAGCACCGGTAGACATGCAACCCGGAAGAAGTCAACGGCATATTGTAAACAGTTGTTGGCGGAGTGAGTGTGGGTGGGTACAAAACATAGCAGCTAGATGAACTATTTAAGGCAGTTGAAAAACCTGGATTTTCAGTTGAAAAAGATGATTTTTCAGGGAAAATGAACTGAAATAGAGATGGTACGTGTGTGCTTCACAGCGTAAATATGACCGTGACATAGTTTATCAACTCCCGAAATACCCGCAAAAATATGAAAATATTACGCCCAAAGATATTTTGCATGCTCGTTAGGCAGAACAGTATGTCAATTTTCAGAGGCTGTACGAGTTAGTTTAAAGATGATGGCAGTTTTATTTCAGGGGAATGTTTACGTTGCAAGTTGGAAACATTGATGTAATTCGGAGCACTGCGACTCTGCGCGTTTGGAACGTACAAAATCCGTCCTACCTTACGGTGTGTTGATCCCACGCGATATGCACAAGCGCGTAAATGCTATCAATTCGGAAACCGCCAATTGATTTCAAGCCCATCCTCTGTCCTGTCCTACTACCTTCTATGTTTTGTATAAACCATACACTATTCTACTAACCAATTACAGAAAGAACAGTCAATGATGGGAACATTTTCCATATTGCTTAAATTATAGTTACACATTTCCGCATTGAAGCATCAATCAACAAATATCGTCATACTTGGATTTACTCGTCAGTTGTTTCTGTTTCCAGATGTTGGGCCTCATTACTTTATATCTGGAATTATGTATGTTAAAATTGCCACATCTTCCAAGCAATCAGTTTGCCGTGATATGCCCCTCTCAGACACGTTGCCAATACCTCCACAACTGCCACGTATATCAATGATCCTGTTTTCGCACCAGTATTACCAATCACAATCATGGATGCCATTCCTCCGCAACTCAAAAAAAATGTATGGCTGCAGACACCGCAATCTCTATTACAAAAAAATCTAAGAATTATCGCCACGCCTTATAACGTGTGTCAAACGACATAACATGTTATCAGATAATAACTGATCATCGGTGCTTTCTGGGCCACTTCGCATACCAAAAAATGTATTTTTATTGACCAAACAGGGCTATACGAATGTGCATCTTTTGATGAAAAGATGTAATCGACGTAACATGACACATCGTCGTGATCGACGTTTATCAGGATTTTAACTGCTGCTGGAACATATCATCTCTCACCTTAAAACTTACAAAGCTATGAAAGTAAAGTGGTTTGTGCCTGAGTATGTACTTAGCACAGCGACAAATATATTGTTTTCGTGAAGTGAGATGAACCTTTGAATGAAAGAAACAATGCTTTGTTTTATTTTGCACTGTTGTGTTGCAGCTACTTTTCTTTTTATTATTATTTCCATGTTTTCCAATAGTTATGTGTGTTTGTGTTGTAGATTATTCACGTCTAGTACTCGTTTGGTCGACCAACTTACTTGGAAGCTCAACAATATTCATGGCTACTTGCTTATTAAATAATCGTATGTATTATAATTGCACGCGAACGACATTGGTTCTACCGCCCATTAAAATAGCGAAAATAAAATTTTATGTTCTATATTATCAAATATACTTATTTACTTGGAAATGGCAACTTGCACTGAGTGAAATGATTCCACGATTTGGCCACGTCAGGACAATGCACGTCAGCCGTTCAAAACAGTTCACTCACCTTTACTACAGTTAACAGGTGCAATGACATGGTGAGTATATAATTAGAACGAAGTGCCACATCTTTTGAGAACGACAATCGTGTGTACGTTCCATGCAGCCAATCAGGAACATGAACAAACAAACAAACGAAAGAGTTTTTGTATGAACACTGATGGCAGTATTAAACAAGAACAGCACCATTTCATTTGAAACAAAAAGTAGTGACGATTTGTTGATTAGTGTATTTAACTATATGTTAAACAATCAATTTGAGGATATCTGCGTCGGTGTTTTTCAAACCTTGTCAATGTCACTGGTGCTAAACAATTATTGTCTGTCAGTCACTGGGAAATAATGTAGTATGTGGCTCGGCTCAAGATAAGAATATGCGATTTTACATGTGTCTCGATCGGCACTCTTTGATAAAGTCCTCTGAAATACAATGCAATGTAAACAATCTATCATTCTAATATCTGGTTTTCAACTATGCGACATGTCAAACGACAATTTATCAACTCTGTTGGTCCTCGATAAGTTTCGACCTTCGATAAGTCGTTTTATTTGCTTTAATCCACACATTCGCAACTTAGTGGCGGTCATAATATTTAGATTACGTGGCAACGGCCAAGCTATAATGTAATATAAAATAAATTGCCATTAGTATCCCTGGTATAATGTGACGTGGGAATTGTCTCTCAGACAATACCAAGATTAGGAGTGTACCTATGTTGCCGTTGTTGCCTACATACACCGTCCTAAACTAACGGTGCACCTACGATGATCATTGACTACAAAATAGGCTAGCCCAACTCCGGGGTCACTGTAAATACAGCGTAACCACTATTATGGACATTTCTCCGTCATTATAATTGTTATAATTGTTTTAGCGTTTTTTTTTGTGATATTGTAGATATTTTGTCTATAGTTAATGTGGTTATTATGGAAATCATACACGGATATTTGAAAAATGGATTCGTTTTTTTTTCATCTATGCATTAAGGCATATACCAACATCGCATTGTACAAATTTAGCAAACACTTGTGCATCTATTTCGGAGTTTGAGCATTTATCCTTTGTGCAGGAGCATTAACTCAAGAGTGGAAATGGAAGCCATACGTAGCATGCATAGCATAACTATAATGGAAAAGGTCATGGTTATGGTTTCTAAGAAAAACAAGCATTACAGCATTGATTGCAAGTACATTAGTTTAAGTAGTTTAGGTATTACAATGTATGATCTGGTTGTTGTCGACTTTAATTTCTATTTAGTAAAGCTGTTTTTAATACCAAATGAACTTTCACAACGTTGATTGTTGTATTATGCATTGTTACTATGAATTAGTTATGGAGAAAACGGTCAAATATAATCAATACATTGATAACATAATTTATATGATAATTGAAAAAATAACAATATATATAAAAGCGCTGGAGTTTGTCGGATTTAGTGCAGGGCACAAAACACAAAATTAAGGAATCGCGCATTTCACAAGACCACTTTCGATACGCACTATTTTTTACTTTATTGATATATCTCTAGATTTTCTCATTTATGTATCTCGAATTGGTTTTTGTTTCAAATATCCTTAGTGGATGTTTTTCATAGGAATTCTACATCCGTGTATATGCTTCATGAAACTAGGTCAGCGTCATGTTCCTATTAATGCTCATACCACTAATTGAAACTCCATAGACGACAATGTTAAAATATGATGAGATTGCTATATGAAAATAATAAATAAAGTTGAAAACATAGCTCTAAAATGGGAAATCAACATGCCTGTAATCAACCACATGAAAAAAAAAACACATGTTGGCCAGCTCAGACTCTTGCAAAACTCAGGTAAACAAGACACATCTGCTGTATTTGGACTGCACCTAGAGAAATCACTGGAAAAACACCAAGATTAGAACATCCAAATACACACATAATAATCCCACAGGTACACAGCCGCTAAGTAGTAAACAAAAGACCACATGATAGTCTCACCTCTGACCCAGGTGATCGCGCCCTCAAACAGGGAGCATCTGAGAAAAAAAATATTAAAAAAATTTCATTGGTTCTTGGCATTTAAATTGAGGCTACGAGCAGCCATTGGTTAATTAGTGGCATGAGACCATTATTGCCTATGCACTTTGAAAAGAGAGAACAAAGTCCATGCATAGTACATAAGGGAACATCTTTCTCTGCCTAATATGTTATGCTTTACAGTTCAGAACAACGGTAAGGGATATCAAACAATAATTTAACAACAGGTGAATAGACTATTATTCTCACTACATCAGGCACACTCGCATACATGATGTCTCCCTTATATTGTTCATAGGTGATATACAAACTATGTGAATTGGTGTATGCGAACAAATAACTGCACTGCACACTACTGCGAACACACTGCAAAAATATGTATTACTCATAATTGTCCATATTTATCTCTATGAAAAAATGATGTCAGACAAACATGTTTGCCGTTTGGTTAACATGACCAATTTATTTCTGTCTTCAAATTGTCGACACACATTCGGTGAAAAACCTCTACCTTAAAATAATTCCTATATGTAATTTCGAAAGCTGCTAAACACACAAAATGCAGTCGCAATCAGTGCAAACATCCTATTTTTGGGTCTTAATTAAGTAACTAAGTGCTCATTGCTAGTGTGACGAGCTGTTTGGGACCCCCTTTTTATTGTATTTATTAGTATTTATACATTACCAAAATGCAAGGAATGAGCGTACCACGACGGGACAGAATATTTCCCTGCACACTCATATAGAACAGAGTAGTCAACCCCTGTTCTATTTTCGATCCGTCTGCAACGCCATGCGGCCAGAGGTGATTGACCCGAGACACGTGGCCAGGGAAATCCCCTACTTGGGCCTCTTCCTGCTCGACGGCGTGAAACTCAGGTTAATGTTACACTATGGCCGTTCAGAAACTGCTTTATTTTCGCTTTTATTATTTGCATCTGTAATCCAGCGTTTCAGTATTTGTACAGTATGTTTTAAAGAATTGATTTGACAAGATTGTAGTTCCGTTTCTATCATTTAGAAGTCATGATGCCATCGCCGCTACATGCTACACGCTGTACTGTGTTATCAATGAAGCTGTTGAACGATAACTTTCATAGACATTGAACTTTATTTGCTTCGAGATACTCGCTTTTTATGTTGTTTTGATCATATTTTCAGTACCAGTTATATTTGATTGAATGTCACTTATTACTCAACTCGGGATATAAATTTTGCTATAGTGCAGGTTACTATGTAATGAACGTGATTGTGTGAAATCGTTGGCCGACGCTATCAGTGGTTGTTATGACGACGCACATTTAACTCTTACAACCAGTGTACTATCGATGCTTATTTTTTCTTTCATTTTTATTTCATGTGAACCTATAGTGTATTACTCTTCCTGCGAAGGCGTAAAACTCAGTCAATATAAGTTATACGTAAGCACAATCTGGATCTAGAATCTATTATTTTTGCTGACACTCCCCATTTATGTCGGAAATCCGTGTCACACTAGAAAATGCTACCCTCAATGTTCTTGATATATAATTGGTATAATACCGATCCCTATAATACAAGAATCTTAGTAGTCTTGTCATAAAGCATCACAACACAGGAAATTATTACTGACGTCACTCTGAACTTTGACTTACCTCGTGAGACCGAAGTTCCTACATCACACAGATCTTGCCTTACGCAAAACAACTTTTCACAGGCCAGCAAATAATTTCTATTTTACTGCATGGTTCCGAACCAAAATTCGTTTTGACAGGCACAGATATATAACCACAGCCCACCCTACCCTTGCTCTGTTTCTCTAACATGTCAAAGCTTATTCTGAACATGCTTTAGTAGGAAGTATACAATAACAAAAAAAGGTTAATCTCAACTAAATAACTTTCCCTGGTTACAAATAACAAATGTGTTTTTTAATTAAAAAAAAACCATCAAACCTTACCTTTAATGTACAATTTTCCATTCTACTGCTACTATAATCACTCTATAATAAAATTAAATATATATGTAGATTATAGTATGACTTGCAAAGTGCCTTTAACTCCATTACGATGGTGTAGAAAAGGAAAGCGAATTGTTATTGATATTATATGAAAACAAAATCGAATCACAAAACACTGTCATTCCTAAAGGTAGTACATTTAGATTTAATTTTCAACTGGTGCCGTATGACGTCTAGGATTATTTGATCTGAAAACTACTTATGCCTATTGTATAATAGTCAACTGTCCATCGATGGATTGCACAAAACCACCATTGTACAACAGGTTTGTAATATTAAAATATACAATAATAATAGATTATGTTTAAATGAACACAGTGTTTTACTAGCTGCCCACAAGACTCAAAATAACTCCTACCAAAGCCATAGGCTCCAAAACAATATTTGATATGACATGATAACAAGTCCATGATTGACGAAGTTGAATAATAATACAAAAATAAATTGTTCAAAATACAAAGCGTTGTACCTCATGTTATCGAGTATCTCCTCAATCACAGCTGTAGCATCTCTCCCTATATATCATTGTGAACAGAAACGTTGACACACATTAGTTCATTACAGATAGTCCAGCTTTATTCACACAAGCAGTCGTTCGAGGTAACCACTCGCTGTACCGTTCTCTCCAGCGTCCTCTAACCAAGGTTACAAACTGTCTATAATACAAGTAACCTGTAGAATGCTGTGTGGGTAATATGTTTATATTGATTTTTTGTTGCATTTGCAGCAAATAGTTACCAAACAATGAGAAATCTATAAGATTGGATATATCTCTCAGCTTGCTACATACATAGTTCAAGACTGCCTAACCGGTGCTTACAACAAGTTTTACCTAGTAGACGGTTTGTGGTTACAGCTTCATTTTCCGAGTAATCGCAAGAAATTGACATTACAATAGAAAATAAAAGACTGGCACTTCTATGCAATTAATAGCAAGTGACATTCCTTGGATTGAAACATAGATTTTTCCAGTGGGAGTGAAACTATCCGACTCTGCCATTAATAAATAGGGGTGTTTTCAGCAAAAAACGAATAACCCTGGAATGTACACAACATACTGAATTTGGGAACAAATCGTGCATTATTTACAGCAGCAGAATACCACAGAAATATCAGACGAAACATGAAAACACTATATATTGTATTTCAGCCTGAACCCTCTATATTGCAATTCAAGGAATTAACCCCATATGTGCATCCATTTTCCACCTTGGTATCACCCACCCCTGAAACAAACTCTTAATACCACGTTTGGTAAAAAGTCAAGTCACTAAGGCGTGGCAGAGTAAACATGCGATCAGCCAATCGCTGCAGTCGTTGACACGATCACGTGATTACCAGTGATGTGCCTCACGGTTAAAGCCTTGCAAAGTTGCCACTACTAAATACAATAAGTAAAGAATCTATTTATCAAATTTCTGTTATATATGTTTATAATCTCCACCCTAAACATGTTGATTCTAAACAATAGTCTAACAGCGTGTGATTGGAATGTGCGAACGTGAAGTCGCTAACATAACACGGCCCTCCGGATCAATTCATGCAAAGAATGGGTCTGCCCATCTGGATTTATCAGTAAGCTATTTAAGGAACTGACTAATTGTGTAATTTGGGCTCTATTTTGCATTATGTCGCTCAATACATAAAAAATAGTTTGTATTTTTTGTTCGCTCATATCATACCATGATCGAATAATAAAGCCTTCATTGACGTAACCTGGAGTTTAATAGTACATTCAAACTGTCCTTTAGTAGTTGCAGTGGGTTTATTATTATATAATCTTGTATTATTTTGACATTTGATGAATTCCTAAATAGGACGGCTGCCGTTCAGCGGGATTTTAACTATCCGTAAGTATACACCGATCATATTGCACACAATATTCATTATATTTTGTGATTGATTTTGATGAAGGGTTATACCCATCATGTCTAAACAGATGCAAAAAATCATCTCCTCCAAACGATTTTGTTTTCTGTGTCTACCTGCATTATGTCAAAATACGAAAAAATCATTTAAGAAATGCGGTATGATTTGCCTCATTGTTATATGTGAATTAGTAAATATGGATTGCAGTTAATGTCAGTCGAGCATATAACAATTCGTCTCGGTTTAACTTAACCAATGATATAATTCAAATTGCGGAAATGATCTCTATTCCATTATAGAATTTTCCAAGACCTCCCACAACAGGATAAATACAAGTTTGGTTTACTTTGGTTGATATCGTTTTTCCACATACAGCAATATTATTTTTAGCATATACACTCGAAACTACTATCTAAAAATTATCAATGTGATTTTTCAACAAGGCTAGCTAGCCAACATGACTACTTTGCGTTGTTTACCCTCCATTCATGGAGATATTAAATAGGAAAGGAAAATGGGAGTATATATCATTACCGAAGATAATAATATGACAGGCAATCAACAACAAAAACCACAATGTTTGCTATTTCACCTAGATTATGATATTTATAGCCCCTAGCTATGCTGTAAAGCGGCCGGTAAATTTCACCAAAACACTCCTACAAAGCCGACAATATTTTCAAGTACTTCCTTCTGGGGTGGATTTACAGGTACTTCACATACCAGCACATGCAACGACTTAAATTGGCAGCAAAGGTAAATTATATGCCAGACTTTATTTTGTGTAGGCCACAAATATGATTAAGCTGATCAATAAATTCAACTACTGTGTTACAACCACTATTAATTTCGTATCATCTGGCGGTCATTTTGCGGCTTTGCTGGAAATAAGGTCAGTCACGAGGTTTATTTCAGAACAGGTCAAGTGTTTTATATTGTTTGGCTACTCGCGAAACAGTCACTTGAATTTATTAGAGTCGTTAATTTATGAGAATACGTCCATAAATCGATAGTATGACGCCATTCTGTACTCAGTGGTACCAGGTTAACTATTTAGTAGGTGGGCGGGATTATGAGTTTTATTGTACTATTAGCTATGTCAGCGTAAGGACACAGTTGCCTTATAACTATTATTCATTATCAGTGTTTGAAAGAATTTTCCACAATGACGTTATTTTATCAGTAATTTAATTATAATTACACTATATAAGTAAGGCAGCAGCAGTAACGACTGAAACACGTTGATCATACCAAAGACATATGATCCATGATTGGGTTGCATTATAAGCGTTCCGACATCACATAAAACGTTGCTATTTTTGGGCACTACAGATTAACAGATTTTCCCGTTTCAGCAATGATGAATACGACCTCACTCAGAGAACAATTATAAGATAGTTTTAGGATAATGTTGAAATATTCTCATCATACTACTTCTTATTTAACAGTTGACAGGTTCCAAAAATGACCTTGACACCATTTGACTTAGATCAGGCTTGCACTTATCACTGAAGAGCATCCAGACGTCTGAATTTTGATAAAGTAGTTGCCATTATGGAGTAAATGGTCATGGGACGTATATGATATTCAATTTCATGTGTAGGTGGGTTTGGTGAACTGTGGTATATTTGAATTAATTAAAACGTATTTATAAAATGCGTTCGATGTGTTAATTAATTGTGTGTTTCAGAAAAAAATAGACGCATTCTGCAGTGGTGTATATTGTCATTACGTAAGTGTCTTTACTACATTACTGGCCTCATCTGTAAAGTACATTCACCCCCACACGATAATGGTATATTCCCAGTATAAAGTCATTAGTTTAATAGACCCTACGAGTCGTTCATTTGCGCCAGACAATCGATTGAGGCTGAGGCTGTTGATGACGGATGCAAGACATTTTACCATTCCAATCTATAAGTATGATATTCAACCGATTGGACAAGTAAAGTGAAACCAAAGGATTCAGGTAAGATTATGTATTTTATAACCACTACCACCAACAAGTTTCTGGCTCACAACTACTTAAGGCCGCGATTTTACTGCCAGAAACTCCGAGGGAAGTAGTTCTCTATCATTTACAGTATTGCTTAAGTAATTTTCTGTTACAATAACTGAACTGAATGTAGTAGCTACAACTTGTGATATATTTAAGGACATTTCTAGAAATACTTGACACATTTCCTTACTCCTGCTGTTTAATGTTTTATTGTAAGGCATGTATTGTATGAACATTACTGCTCAAGTGTGTCCGTATTGTTGTCGCTCCATAAATTGAGTGATCAAAAGAGACCGGATTTGAGTCCCAGGTCTTGAATAAATCACTTTTAAAATTGAGGAGGTAGTTAGACTTCAACTTTCAGATCAAATGTAGATCGGTTGTCAGTGGTGAACGGCGTCAATCTGATTGTCAAATCGACAATACTAAATAAACATCATGTAGTTCTACCATGTACTAGTTTCAGTTGAGGTAATTACGGCATAATACAGCAGTGTGACGCTATGATCGTGGTTTATTCAGTAACCTACTAAAGCCTATTGTATGTGAATCATTTAGTATGCGTTTAATATTGTAAAACAATAAACTGCAAAAACTTCTCTTTACACCCACTCTCGTGACAGCTCGCATAAGTAATCACCGGCGGACTCTTATATATTTATTGGGTACAATTTACTGCAAATCGCTCAGCACATGTAGCAACAATGTTTTAGAAATTATGATTCCATTAAGAATCCTCCTTCATTTGTCTGAGCTAGATATTTGAATTCATGATTTTGCGATTTTGCTAATGTTTTTTTTAATACATAAGCTTATATGTACGTTTACGTTTGAGCACATTTATTACGGTCAAGATGACATGACAAAGGCTTATGGCAAGAAGAATGAGAGGAAATGTAAAATTAAAGATTTTAGACGTATTTGCATATCATAATTCTGGCACTATCTCAAAGATAAACAACATTAGTTTGGATTGGTAATGAAATTTGTTTTGACATAGAACAGGATTTACTGCTTTTGAGTTGCGATATTTTTTTTCTGAACCAATAACCAGATAAAGACACTACCATTCATGGTAAAAGTACACTGTAACTATTGGAATTTTGTATGGTTATTTTGCTAAACGTACGGTTAGCACCACACATTCAAGTCTGATGGTGACTAAAATAAAATTAGACATTTTTTCATGCTGATGATGATCATTTGAATGGGGATTATTCTGAGTTGATGGAATTATTCTACAATTTCGAACATGATGAGGCGAGTCAATTGCCGTGATCGTACGTGACCATCTAGTTGCTATATGTTGTCTCAGTGGTAAGGCAGCGCGTTGGCATGCCATGTCGATTGCCGTGGTCAAGCGATGTACAAACAATGAATTACAAAAAATGTGCATACATCTACCATGCGTCTTTCAATTCGAAGTCGATCGTCTTATTTTTTTATCGAATTCAATTCGCGGGAATACTAACTGTGCCTATTAAATGCGCCTGCAGCTGTATGAGAAAAGTAAATAGTGCTATTCAAAATAAATGAGAATAGAACACTACTTTATATATATATATATATATTTAGCTGCAGAACAAACGTCTGTAACCGAATGTGGAACTCATAACACGTCCCTTTATATTCTCTGTGATTGTCTGTCGTCACTCGGCGGTAGGTCAAAACAATCTTCTACAAATGTATTAGTCTTAATATAAATAAACACATTGGCGTGCAGCGTTAGGGACGTCTTCAATTGAATGTGGGTGTTGAACTTAATATAAATATATGTATACCACCGAATGTATGTCGAAAACATTGATAATGATAAGGTCCAATTTGCAAATGCAAATACATCGCATTGGTTATACCAACCCTCAATGTAAAAATCATCAATTTGTAATGCCAACACGAAACAGGGCTGCTATTGCATACATATTAGGTTAACGCTCATTACATTTATTCAAAATGTTCGACTGTCAAACATTCTTTATTCGAACTATTCCAACTTTTGAAATCCCCTTATTTGGGGCGTAATATAAGTCAGCAACGTTGAACAGTTTGTGCCAAGACAGTACATGTAACTTTGTGAATACCTAATCTTGTGATGTTCGTAATATAATCTTTGTTTCAATTGATCTGAAACAATCACTTGATCTTATATTAATACACAGAACACTGAGTGTGTGAGCAGCAGGATGGATATGCTCGAAGAGAGGTTCCGACTCTGTATAGGACAACTTTCGAGATGTCTTCAGGATGAAACTGCGAAGATAATTGACCAAATACATGCTGGTACATGCAAGTGATAATAGCGTGCCGTCTTAATACTACTATATAATATGATGTTATTACGAGGATACCTGAAAGTATGCACGAAGACAGTATAGCGGAGTATATACAGTTGCGCAGCGGATGTCGATGCGACCGCATACTTTCTTAGAGTATACTTTGCAGTAACCTCGTAATAACCTCATATTATAATATATGTAGATATGTTATGTAGGTGTCACAGCTGACTGACGACCATATGCTAAAATAGAATGAGAAAAAATTTGAATAAAATACAATGAAAACATACATCTAAATTACTTTATTGCATTTTAGTTCCAGACAATAACGATGATAAATGCACTCGCGAATCATGGGAAATAACTAATTTACATTAGCTTCAGTTCGCTTCAAAAATAATATTTTTGTATATCTTCGCATATTCAGGTTTATAAATGATAATGTTATGTGGGAGTTTATTTTGTCATCTAGATATTGGTATAAGTGGTCTTTTAAAATCACATGAGGGTATCACGTCGACTGACTTATTACACTTCCTGGACGAAAAATGTCTGTTCCATCACGAGAATCTCCACCTCATGGACCATGTTTTAGAAAAACTAAACAAAGAAATAGCATTGGAAATATTGCACACGTTTAAGGAAAATCAGAGAAAGTGTTCCATCATTCAATATTGGTCTTATGAGACTTGTAAGTACACAGTATACTCTATGAATTGGGATTTTACAAAACCACACTGTATATGTGTTTTATCAATAGATTTACTCTTTCGTGTCTTTCCTTTAATATTAAATAGTGTTTTAATGCTGTTATTAACAGTATTATTAATTTTCTTTTCTTTTCACGTTTTCATAGGCTATGGATTATTGTATACTCAATATGTTGCTTATGCTTTCTCATGTCATTCATGATAATGTTGAATATATTATGTTTAATTTCATGTTATATAAATAAATATATATCCTTGCCAAAGTCCAAACGCTGGAAAATAATGATTTGTTTTAGTATCGCGTGTACTCGAAATATGACCTTACATGAATGTTTAACATCAATTGAAATCCATTAATTGACTTTTATAGCAATATTGTGCGCCCAATTTGTTTTAGTGAAGGAATACGAATCATTCATGGTACATTTTCCAAATGGGAATCTGGATCCACCAATGCGCGATACATTGGAGAAGCTTCGACGTTACGTTGGTGAGAAGACTTCCGCTCCTATAAGACATATATTAGTGACTGGGATTAAAATAAACCAGGGACTAGTTGTGAAGTTGAATATACCTGCACGATTCTTAGATAAGGAAAATCTACCGTTTTCGGATCCCAATGAATACTACGAGAAATGGAAATTAGAATGTTTTTACTTTAACACCGGTAGGTAGTTTAATTAATGCATATCACATGTCTTTATAAATAACAAAGCAATAAACCCATATGTTTACTGCTATGTATGTATATATCTTTGATAGACATTCAGACGAACATTCACAAGATTCTGTCTAGCTTCTATTCTATCAAGATTGGGATATTAGAAACCAAGATAGTACTGAAAACAATTTTGTTATTGTGTTATTTAGGATTTTATATTATATTTTCTGTCTGGAAACAAACTCGTCAATCACAGTGAAACAGATTGTATGTACATATTGTATGTACACCAACATATTGTATGTACACCAACATGGTGTAATATTTTCACAAGAAACAAACTAAACCTTTGACCCCCTCATCAATTGTCGAGTTTGAATATCAGTGATTAAAATAATGTTTTAACCAGTCTACAGATAATATAATAAAGTAACCACAGTTTCCTTTGCAAAGGTTTATGTTGTATACCAAATCGGTACTTTGAAATGAAATTAAACTTGATTTAGGTATAGATGAAAGTGAGCGCTCAGAGCTCCAAAATTATGTTTTCGCGATTTAAAATTGAGACAGTTTTGGCTCCGCACTGTTAGCTCTTCAACAGAACATAATGAAAAGCTATTTGCAATATCAAAACATTAAGGTATACATGATTGTTTTGTTTTAAAAAAGGCAAGATTTAGGTGTTGGGTTCTTTGGTGGGTGAGATAATTTCAAAATACTAATGTTTGTTGGATTTGAAATGATCACATTGTATAGGTGTGTTTCCCAGGAGAGTGGGTTTAGGCCATTTTATATATTTTCGAACAATGTTGACAGAAAAGTTAAATATTTCTCTTTCTTAAATCGCATTATATTTTATACATCAAATATGACATGACATCCATGTTACTATTTACATCGCACTTCATGTCAGTTAACAAAACGTAAATGATGCCAGGTATCCTATCAAATAGAACTTTAATAAATTATTTGATCCTTCTGAGCCGTTCAAGCGAAAACCATCTATGTGCATTTTTTTGTTTGAATAACAAAATTTGCTCACATATTTCTGTTCGTTCTGCTGTGCATCAAAGATTAATTGGTTGTTCGATTTAGACAAATATTTCTTTGAAATCAAGAACACAACTTCTAATGAATATGTTCAAATAATTATATACATACAATCAATAGATTGTTAGTGTCATCTATTCTGACATGGATAATGAGGTGACATTTAGAAAAGGACTCATAAACGGTCGGTAGTTTTATTTATAAGGCGTATAGCATAATGTGTGATGGTATGGCAACAAAATGTATTATTTGCACTGTGACCTAAAACAAACTCCGGTAATTTCGGTATAAATAATACATTGATTTTATTTTTGGGAGTTGAAGAGAGACAATTCATGAATGATATATCCCCATGTACCAAAAACATAGTAAATTTAGAGTTCACAACTATGAGTCTGTGGGTCATTATATCATTTCCGATTGGTAGTTTCGGCTAGAATTGCTGTTACAAAAGGCGAAATCTTGTATGCATACTATCCAAAAATAATAATTTAATATAAATACTCAATTGTTGAACAAATAAATCAGATAGGAGTATCTGTTTTTCAGACGCAGAGAAAAAAGTGTCTACTGTGAATTTTAATGTTCTGATATTGAAGAGTAATTTTCAAGAGCCAATAAAAGCTCTGTTGTCACTGAAGTATGCTGGAATGGGAGACCAGGGAGGGACGCCATCCAAGACTTGTGACATGCAATTCGAAAGGTAAATGTCCCAGACAGTTGGAATCACATACATTGCACCCACAATAAAATCGGTGTGCAAAAATTCGAGTGATAATTCTTAGTTGGATATGACAGCACGATATTGTCCGGCTGAATTATTTGTGTGACAGGTTTGGAATAAACATTGTACACATTGATTGTTAATGAAAATAACAGTTGTTTTTTTATCATCTAATTATTTTAATAAAATAGAAGCAGAATTGATGGGTATTATAAGCTAAATGGTACGATGAAGATAGAACAGTGTTATCTTAAAAGAGGATGTCAGTATTACTATGTATTGAAAAATGATGAAACTAACGTTCGGGAATACATTCACACCACTACTTCTTATCATACAGTTGACAGGTCATTGAAATTCGAAGATCCTAGCGGTAACTTTCTATCAAGTTATTTTGTTTTGTTTTGTTTTGTTTTGGCCAAACAATTATCAGCGGAATTAGGAATTACACGAGGTTCAGAAAAGAACAATTTAGTATGTTGTGCTAATAACAAGTGACAATTCAATCTTTTATTGACTATTATCATAACTTAATAATCTGTTCTGGCGGATACTTTACATAAATTTGCAATCTCATAAGGTATTTGATATAAATATTAACTTGGTACTCCTGTTTCTATGATATGGTAATAAATATTTGTATATATTATATCACTAACTATTTAGATGAAATATGGGTCTACAATGACGTAATTCACCCCGCTACACCAGGACGGTCACGTCAAGATGAACGTAACAAACACACGGACACACGACGTGAGGACTGTGAGCGGGCCATGTTAGCTATGCTTCCAAACTGGTCTGGGTTTGTTTTGGCCGGAGAAGAATATTCGGTTGACGAGGCTTTACTAACTTTTAGAAGAGTAGTACAAGGAATTACCGAAACGAAATTGATAAAAAATGGCAAAATAAGCATCAAACCGGTTAAGGATATTCGTAAAGCAGCTGTAAGAATTCTAAATTAATTTTAATATTGCACCTATATAAAAATGTGTATATCGTCACATTGTCAATTATTTTTTAAGAACTAATATTATATTCGTTTTTCTGTAGAAAATAATACAATTCTTTGAAGATAAACTGAACCATTTTGATGAAAACAAAGAACTCACACACGCGAAGCATGATATCATTTCTTCGTTGGCTATTACTGTAATATGCAATGAATACAATATTTTCGATATCAAGAAGGGTTGGAGGCGTACATTAGCTCGGAAATTGTTTCACAGTTGTGAAATTCGTAATGATATTGACCAACATTTTGGCAGTAATAGGTAGGTTGTTTTTATTCTTGTCACCAGTCACGTGTCGTTTTGATATTCCTGTTTTTGGATATTTTGCTCATGGATAATATATATATATATATATTAAACATCTTGAAACACAAATAATTGATGTCATATGTAATTAATGTTATACCTTGAATAACGCAGATGACATATGAAAGTATTAAAAGAGTATATGGTTTATTGACAGGGATTACGCCCAAGCAGCCATCATTAAACTCTGTAATGATATGATAAAGGAAAAGGAAACAGAATGGGTGTTTTCATTGCCATTGCTGCACTGTGTAACATATAGTTCAAAGTCTACGTCTACTCTGCCAAGTATAAGTCAACTATCAGATCTACATTGGTGGGGATTATCTGGACTAGATGTTAAAATGTATATTGAGAAAAACTACAAGTATGTCACCACAATCGTTTTGTTAATACATCAAAATACAAATAACCATTATAGGTGATAAGCTGATAGGGCGATAGATGTTCAATGTATTTTATCAGTAATTATCAATTGCCAATTACGATTCTTTTGAGTCGCTTTCGGCGTGATTTTATGTTAATCATGTGCCTGTAATTAGTATTAACTAGAAATTATCGAAAGCAATTGATCAACATAAGGGATAACTCCCTTGTTCATATACCTAACTATATTGGCATACTGTTGTCACAAGACTGAAGTATATAATCACAGAGGTGATTGCTGTCCGAATTGTATTTATTCAGTTGCCGTGGGCGCTCTCCTTTTCGCATGATTACACAAGAGGGCGTAGTGATCTCAAGGTAACAAATACATCCCACAATGTAACTTTACGAGTTAGGACAGTTAGTTAAGTTAGGGAGAGTCGGAGTTAGCGTACGGGAGAGTACAGGGTAGAGAGTGCAGGGCAGCCGGTCAACGAGAGAGTTGGGTCGAAGACCGAGTGAACAACAGATCGATTCAGTACGGCGCTCTGCGTTGACGTCCAATTAGGCCTATTATGTATTTCGAACAAAATTTAATTTTTTTATTGTGTTATCATCTGAATGTTTACACTTGTCTTCTCTGATTTTTAATTGGTACGATGATATTTCTACTTTTTCAGTGATACTGTAATGACGCATTTTGATGAAATTGCACCAGCTTTTGCAATTGACGAGACTCTACCCAGAAGTATTGCTTATCTAGAGAATTTGCGTGGCACACACTTCTTCGAGCTTGTAAACGATGACAGATTTCCAGCACACCTTGTCTACGTGAAGATCTGTGATGACATCAAACAAGACATGCATAATAACCCTGAATTGACGTCTGTGTACAAGGTACATGCATATACTGTACTCATTTGTATCATTAAATAGGTCATTTAGATTGCAATGAGTAATCAGTAAATTTTAACACTTTATTTGTTGTAGTTCGATGACCGAATTAAAAAAATCCTTGAGATTTTGAAGCGCAGAAATATGGACCGTTTATTTAGCGCTAATCTAATGTAAGTTTACCCACTGTGAGTATAATTAAACTCAGTTGCAATGCAATTCAATATGGAGTTTAATTAAATAAAAGTTCAATATCCTGTGACTTAACATGGAAATGTTTGTGGAGCAATGGTACAATTATATGAATATTATTTATATTAAAATAAATAGTAATTATATTAATTTTAATTTAGATTGTACAATACCTTCCTACTTTTACTAAACCTGAGCTATACAAAATTGACTTAAATTCGATTAAATATTAATATACATTATGACAATGGTGAAAGTCGTCAGTTGGTAGGTATGTTGTCACTTGGTTGATTTAAAGTTAAATGAAAGTCCTTACAACGTCGATACTAGACACGCGCATTCTCAAGCGTACTTGCACACACGGGCACACACACACGCTATTTACATTCACCATTTGTTGGGCTCTATTTCCCGATATTAACGGTGCAACAAAAACTTGTCTTTGTATTTCTATGCTAGTGAACATAAGGATGATATACAAATGGCGCACAAAATGTCGATTCAACTGATAAATAATGTGGTTGATACAAGGTCACTTTCAAAGACGAACATCCTCTCTCTCGTTGACGCGGCGTCGACTAATTTTGATTTGATTGTCTGCCTACGAAAGTATCAACATGAGTGTTTTCAACCAGAACTTGAAGATATTGGAAAATGTGTGGATATGATTGGAAATTATTTTAATTCTACTCAGTCTAAATCAACAACAAATACTTCAGCTCGATGGCAATCAGTGATAAATGTAAGTAGTGATGTGAATACATGATCTCATGTTCGCTGCGAGACTCGCGTATTGCATGAAAGGCATGAAAGACCGAACGTCTGCCGCAAAATTTGTACGATTAGATTTTGAACTGAAGAGGTGGATCTTTCAAATGCGAATATTGCGTTTATTTGCTGTTACTTCATCAAAATTAACTATCATCAGAATTGTATAGCAATATATTAAGCGTGGCAATACCCCCAAAATACTTTCGCTTTTGTTGAATCCCGCGATAAGCTATTTCACACATTGAACAAGGTCTATCATATTGAAAAGTAATAAACATGCAATAATGGTTTACTTATAACTGTACGTTTTAGAGGGAGTTATTTGTTAATCACAATGATGTGTGTCTCTGATGTCACATCGGAATATTATATCGCTTTATTTTATTTATTCCGGATTGGTGATTAACTATATTTTAAACTATAATAGTTGGTTGCATTTCATATAAACTATTTTTGGATGTTCCGTGGTGTCAATATCGTGTTACTAACCCTCATACTCAATAACATTGCATCTACAGAAGTTGTGTTGGCCCTGTCACAGGCATCCTCGCGATTGTGTTGTGTTTGGGTAAAATATTTTCATATTAGTTTGAATGCATCTTCACATTAAATAATATAATTCGATTACAGGATTGGAATAGACTAGTCGAAATTAATTTTGAGGCGAAGGAGATACAAGATAGAGTAATAGAAGCTTTTGACAAAATGATACAAAATGTAAGTTGTAACACATGTGCATTATATGCGCATCTGTTTACAGTCATAATATTTAAATTTGATGAACTAGATACATATGTTGGCAATAAATCCAAATTATAATTTCTCAACAGCTACCTGCGAGTGATATGTTCGATTTGTTCTTCTCTTGCGATCAACCTAAACGTGGACCACTGCAATCGAAAATAGCTTCCAGGGCAATAGAAATATATAACGATAATAAAGATGTACGTATTGTAATTTATTGTAGATTTTCTCCGTGCTAACTTGGCAGTTATTTGTGCGACGATGCATCTCTCAGAGATGCAAGTGCACATTGTGAAGCTAGGCGCCATCTAGTAATTGCGTAAATTTGTTCAACAATTACTGTTTTATTTTAATAACTATTGAGACATGTTATTCTTTCTTTAGATTGTTTTACAAAAGGTTCCATCACCAGAAAAATCGCCAATGACACATAGTCAGTTCTTCTCCTGTGCCCTCACTTTAGATGTACCAGTTGTTGGTAGCATTCCAGACAATAAATTAGTGGAACATCTTTTGACAAGTACAGTACTGTTGCATTACACACAGCATGGTGATGGTAAGCACATTATATATTTATATTCATATATTTGTGTCATACTGCCAATGAAGTGTAGCGCTAACGCAGTTACTGATTTGTTCCTGACTATTCGGAATATTTTGATGAGCGGAACAAAATGATAGGATCACTAAACGGCGTTTCTTCAAAATTAAATAGCATTACTATCTCATATTTGTGTTTGTCCGTTTGTTGTTGTAAAATTGAAATAATATTCTGTACGATTTCTCGTATTATATACAAATAAAATGTGTTACTATTTATTTGTAACTGTGTCGCCATAAGTCATCATTTTGTATTTTTGAAGTTTGACATAAGGGTTCTCCATTTTACCATGTTCGGAATATCCCGTATTTCTAAGATGGTGGTGGTATTAGAAAACAAAGGTCGTGGCGAGCAAATCCCAATGACTTTCATGTGTGAACTTTCTATATCAAGCATTCTGTTCGCAAAGATGTATAGCAATAAAGTTATTAAGAAAATGCTACAGAGTTTGCACTCAGACATTAGGCAGTCTTACTTTGCGTCGGGTGACACTGCTACTGTGATGTTGTCTGCGGTATCCTTGTATAAATCTCATAATCATATACAGCGATGAACTATATTGTTTATTCGTTGCAGTTGCCGGAAATATATTGGAAGCTAGCTAATTTAACGTATCTTAACAGTTACACGACAACACGAGGATTTTTTAGACTACAATGTTATATATATATATATATATATATATATATATATATATATATATATATATATATATAGCGTGAATTATAAGTAATCTTTTTTTTCAGAAATACACACATTATATGAGCGAACACAGAAGATATTGAACGATGTACAAACAGTAATCAAGAACCATCATCAAGAATGCTTAGATGGTCAAATTAAAATACATATTCTCCGACCTATAACACAACACAAAAATGAGTGGTCCCAGTTAGCTTGTTGGAGTATGTCTGACGAGCAATTGCTGATTGACCCTGATTGCTATCTAAGCATTCGACAGCAAGAACTAAATGCAGTTGATAATTTTCGTAAAAGTCTTGATGTATTCGACAAATTCACACGGCGTATAATCTTTACAGGTAATACAAATCTATAACTTCATACCAATAAAATTCTTCACCTGAACGATCTTTTGACAACGAAGCACATAATTTATTTGTCAATTGATATGTCATTGTCATTTCTAATCATTTTGCAGGTAATACAAGTTGTCTAAGCAATATTCGAAATGCATTAGCCGGGGATTGTTTTGAGGATAGCAGTATTAAAGAAATAGTTGGTGTCCAGACAGTTATTGCCGACTCATCTGAACCAGCCGACCCACTTTTATCTTCAGTGTCTTCTCCATCGTTCAATCCAAGTCACATCTACGCCAATGATATCACTCCGCAAGTCGTAGAAATAGTTGAAACAACTGGAAGCACTGCAGGGTTCCCATATGTATTTAAAAGAATATGGGAGATAGTTAGCAATGATTATCCAAGCAATATTTTACTTGACGAATTTGCTGATCTATATTTAGGTGATATTAAAAATGCCCTCGAAAAGTTAAAAAATCAATTGAAGTCGAGTGAAATAGTGTTAGGTGATGTGTGGAACTACTTCCAAAATGACGAAAACGAAATCTTGATACAGTTGTCTGCACTGCTCGGAAATGAAGTATGTGACAGACAACTAAAAAGCATCCAAGACAAGATAATCTACTGTTTTAAGATCCCAAATATCAGAACTGCAGCGAAGGTGGTCAAGAGATATCAACACGAGCTATCATTGAAAGGCGACTTCCATGGAGTAGAAGAATTATGTAGTGAGGTAAAGAAATTATATCTGCTTTCGCCTGAATAGATTCAAAATAACTTCCAATCATATTATACAAAACGCATGATAATTTGTTCAGTGAAGATAAATGCAGACATAGCGTGAATTAATCTAACAAATGTTGACAATGATATACATAAATAAATAATTGACTGAAGTATGCGAAAATAAATTAATTGTACATCTACAACTTGCAGCCACATAAATCCTTATAATGCATTTTAACTATTTTAGACACAATATTTGGAACAAATAGAATTATCATTTCTAATTGGAGACGTTACTATATCTATCGACAAGCTTATGAACGTTAACATGGAGAACTGTGAGTGTCTGCAGGAATTGTTGTCAAATGGGGAAGTATTATATTGGTCTAAACGAGTTACGCAAGGTAAGTAATTGTGAAATAACTGTATTTCTGAAATACTATTTTGTGGAAATAGTGTATTTAAAGTGGCTGTCATTATAGTTGCATTTTGCTAGTTTTACATGCATTATTTTCTTCTTTTTTTATATTTAATCTATGATACCAGTCATAAAAATTTGTCTATCAAAAAACTCTGAATCACTTATTTTAATTCACCCTCAACATTACTGACACAATTTTACTACATTTTATTTGTTTCTAACAATAGGATCAATCGCCCAAATTCGTCAATTTATCAACCTTATTTACCAGTGGGTTGATAAACACGATATTCCAAAAGTTATAACCTACCAATCTGCTGTAGAAGGATGTCAGCCGTTGATGAACATTCGAGCCGACGCTGGTATCAATCAATTGTTACAGTTATTTGAAGAATTATGCAAGTCTATGAAAGAAGACAATACTTTGTTGAAAAACCTGGTATGTTTTGAACATGTCATTTCAATTCGTGCCTAAACTGATGACGCATATTTACTATAATCTAGTGATCCCAAAAAAATTACAATTACAACATTACAATAGACATTTATCATGTAGGACGTTTATTATGACATATATTAAATTTAAATAAGAATTCAAACAACAAATGGTTTATTCCACTGTATTTTATTATATTTGCAGAAAAACAGTAATGTAAATAGAAAATGGTTACAGGATCTTTGGGAAACACACGTCAAGCCAAGTGAGCAATGTAAACGTGTAATAAAGTCCGTCAATGAAAGAGGGGTGTACTACATTAAACAACTAGAAACACCCTCAAATCAAATATCTGATTATATTGAACTGAATATTCCAGATGACGTAGATGAAACGAATGAATCTAAATCCAATACAAATATGAAATACCTTGCTGGCAAGGGAGTGCAGTTAACGTTGCGTGAGGTGATGGATTATCGAAATCGAGTAGCTCTTATGATGGTGGATCAAGACAATGACAACACAGAGTTTGAGCGGTTTATTCAAGTTAGTATTGAGCATATGTTCAGTTCAATTAAATTATATATTCAATTTACTAGTGATTTCTTAATATCCGGCTAATAATATTTCTATTGCACTGTATTAGGTACACTTATTATTTAGATGTAAGATCATCTTGTGTTTTTTATGTTTAAATTGACATGTTGACCTGAACATTGATTTAAAAATGTTGTAACATTAATCTTGTCTCACGGCAGGTGCTTGATGAGTTGACAGCATTGGTTAGCAACATTATCATTCTCCAAAATGATGGTAGTGACATGTTTCAAACATTCGAAGCCATGATAATGAATCAAAATGGTGTGAACAAGTTTGTCATAAAAATGGCTGACCAAGAATTCAGAGGTACTGGGCCGACAGATGCAGTATTGGCGGAGATGAACGAGTTCCTTAGATCCTGTATTAAAGAGTGGCAGATGAGATTAAAATGCGCACGTGATTCGTTTTACAACTTAAACCACTTCACATCAAAGCAACTGTGTTTTCTCCGAAAAGAGTTGAACAACGCACTAGAGCCTAAAGTCACCGATTTTAGATATGCTCCTTCGGAACACATCAACTCAGAAAATGTCACTGAAAGCAGAATTCCTCGAGAAAACTTTAACAAGTCAACAGATGCCCCTGCTCTGTTGAGCATGCTAACACATATCAATGACACATTAGACGATGAAATGCTATGGATAATCGTAAATGATTGTATGAATCTTGTAAAAAAGAGGCCAGAGTTGCTGAGCCAAGGTGGCATGTATCAAACGCAGGATGTCCGACAACTTACTATAGAAGAAGAAAAAGAACGACGCAAGTTTTTCCAATTTATTGAAACAATGATGGAGTTGGACGAAGTGGATGAGCGAATTGCAAAAGCAGCATTCCAAGCGACCGGAGGCGACATAGAAAGTGGAGAACAATGGTGCCTGTCTGACGATAAAATACAGCTTCAGGAGATGTTCACCGAGTTTTGTAAATCCAAATTTGCTGATATTGACGATTTGAAGACAGGGTCACCTTTAGAGGATGCAACTAGTGACATATCAACAGAATCGGCAAATAAAAATAATTATATGAGGTGAATATTTTTCTCATATATCACTTGTTTGTAATGGCCTATTTCCTTCTTAAGTATCTAATTTGTTATCATATATCATTGTAGTCTATTGGTGAAAAGTCTTTCAGCATTCTGGAATGAGAACATTAATACAGAACATGGAAAAGTTAGCCTTGAATTCCTAGGAATGGTATTAGCCGAATTAAGCTCTAATGGTAAGATGTCGTACTTGATATATCATTTACTGTTCATTTATTGTGATTATTGATCAACAAATCACCTTCTAGCACATTTTTCACTATTTTTGGAAGACTTTCAGAATTGATGTGTTAAATAAGAAATTATTATTCTGTATTATGTATTGTTGTTTTACATACAGAAAACTATGTTTGAGCAACCTTCTCATATGTGATGTTTGAATAACTGGCTTTTACAGGTGTTTTTATGTTGTTCCCATTCACAGATGTCGCACTCAAGGGGTATGAAATTTTCCAAAGCATTGTTCCTGGTATACCAAACTCGTGCACTGTCACTGAAGGTAAGTACTTTCTGTTTTACTACTTGGAGAAATATGGTAATTTATGATTTTAGTTTTCCATCGGTGGTTTAATTATGTATCATATTTTATATTTTACGAATTTTTGTCTAACGTATTTATAATATTTGTTATTGAATGGTGATTGTGTCTTTGGTTTACTGTTATTTTAGGGGACGTGCTAAATACACTATTATCGTTATACACCACAAATGGAAAAGTATATTTCCCTAATCAAGACCAAGTCCTTTTATGTAGTGGGAAAACAACAAAAGAAGAGGTAGGATGAATTGATTATATGTACTTGTTTATTTATCATTTATGGAAAAATAGCATATTCACGTAGTCGTAATGTGTTTTTATATCTGGCAGTTTACACTTTTCTTAAGACGGTGTATCAGAAGTCAAGTAAAGAACAGACTGTATTCTCTTGTATTTGCCGACCGTCTACCATTCAATATTGCAGGTGACGCAATTAGTGAATTGCGTAGTCTCTGCACGGAATTCAAAGGTATTGTCACGTATGACTCGTTGAAAAGCAAGCTATTAATTCACTGCGTCTGGTTATATGTTATTATTCTTTGCAATAACCATAATTAATATTGTCTTTGGTAACACATTGTTTCAATATTGTATTTCATATCAGATTACAAACTGGTTATAATATCAGCTGAAGAGTATGGATCAAGTGCTATGTCTATCGCATTTCATAAGTATCGCATCGAGCCTCCAACTATTGAATTGAATGTTCTCAGAGAAAACGTTAATGAATTCCTACACAGCATAGATTCAGAATCAGTCGGTCAGTTGATTAACCCTGACAGGTAATCATTTATTTGTTAACTCCTTCTTTAAATCGCGTACACGAGGTGTAACTGCAGGTGATAATGGATAATTATCTTGTCTTATTTCAGTCATTGTTTGCGCATTGTGACATCTTCTCGCCCAGGTCTTGGTAAAACACTTGCAATTCACCGACTTCTAGAGAACTACTGTTTGAAGAGAAACTATAAATCATCCGATGTATATTTGAAAATACCAATAAATACAACATCCATTGATTTAAACAAAATTGCAAGTTCTTTGGTGGAACATGTTAAGCATCGCAGTTACCAGGCAACGTCTGTGATTTATCATTTTGACATTTCTGCAACTGTAAGTCTTCTATTTTTACTAGATAAATATTCCATTGTAATAATATATATGTAATTATATAAGACATACACTAAGACATATGAAAAAATAATTGTTGCTCACTGATCCACACAGGTTCGCGAGTTGCTGCGGCAATATTCCTCATCAGTTATGTTAATAACATGGATACATATTACATATTTAATAACGGCAGCAGAGAACAACGACTTTTTATATTAAGATGCCAACGACTGGTTCTTGTCAACAATTCATTTTGTACGTGCAAAACGTTAAAAAGTGTGGTCTTTACATTATACTATGTGAATATGCCTTACTTAAGCTAACATTTTACAGGTGGAGACTGGCATTGAAGAATTTATTTTTATGATATCTATATTACGGGAGATACAATGTCAAAACGTACATGTATGGAGGCGCAGAGTGTCCGATCTGTGTTTGATAGAAATCACTCAAAGAAACATACAGGTAATGAACAAATAAATATATGAATGGCAGATGACGTACCAGAAAATAATTCTAAATTGTTAATGCAGTTGGCGTAAACACGTATTTACACAGTTGTCAATATTCGTTAATAGGACTCGACAGTACAGGTAAATTTGTTCAGCTCCATATTACCCAGAACATTTTGCATATCACCACAAGATAATGTTCACGGACGTGTAATAAAAGGTAAACAATAACTAATTATTACCTCGCTTGTTACAAGTTAAGTAAAAACATATCATCTTGCAATGAAATAAAACTACGATTAAGACTATTTCCGACGTTGTAAACATGTTTTGTTGTTCTTGAAGAAAATACAGACGCTTTCAAAAATTATATGAGTAGAACAAATTTGAAATATATATTCAGAATTTGACAAAATCAGCTGTTTTTCAATTTTTTACCCACAAAAATTTTCAAAATTTTGGGAACGGAAATTCCTAATCCTGTTTAAATAACAACTGAATAATAGACCCTTTCCCACGAATTGCTTTGAATACAACCTGTCAGTTGTTTGAGTGTGTGTTATTCAATTTATTTAGATAAACGAGCAATGTGAATAACATGTTCAAAGCAATGCTCCCTAAGGATTATTATGCATATTAAATGCATAGAGGTATGCGTTAAGATTGGAACAAGTTAGAAGTCTCCAAACCAAAACCATGACACTGAAGTTATTTGAAGTACGATGAAACTGCATCTAGACAATTCTAAATTGGTTTATATTTTTGGCACTGAATCTTTAGTTCTCTGACAATGAAATTGGGTTGAAATTCCACAAGAAAATGGCGAAAGCAGGGTCCGTAAACCCTCAACAAATACCAGCGCTGTTGGTTTCTCGAGTTCACAGCTCGTACACCAAAACATTGCCAGTCGGTCATTAGGCTAATAATTCAGTGTCAATAACTCACAAGATCTCGACATCCATACTTCAATAATTGCCTTCTCCAAAGAACAGTAGTGTCAATCAAAATTACTCACAAACAGAATTTCCAAGTTACTTACCAACAACAGTGTATTGCGATAAAAGGTGTTTTTATTATTTACAGGTGGTCCTAACATTGGTTTTGATGACATTACATTCAGGAGTGAACCCATTCAAAGAGTGTACCATCATCTTAAACTATTCAATACACAGAAGGAGAAGCTCGATACTTATGAATTCAAATTCTCAAAAAGTAGACTTGGCGATAAAAATGACTGCATGAAAGTACTTATCAAGTAAGTGAACATATTTAGCATAAATCATATATACAGCGTCGTGGAACTAGTTATTGCATATCATCTTGTCACGTGTTTTTGTTTGTTTTTTTCGAATGAACATAATAATGTGTAACCATTAAGTTGATGAGATACACATGTTATATGTATGATATAATAGTATATAGATACATTTAGTTATTTCTTTGTATATAAAGGTATTGTGGAGTCGAAAATCCAAGTTGGACACATATTCACATTTTTGTCAAGTTTCTGAACCACACTCTCTCTAATTGGCAAACAAGTCCATTTTGTGGCCTGGCAGCATCATCCGATCTTCCTGGTTTGCGACTGTTTGTTGTTACTTTCATGGCGATACAAGCAAAGGTGAATAATTTCATTCTTTTTAATAATATAAGACCCAAATCAATGTTAATGTTTGCTCATATGTATAGTGATACATTAACTACTATAATGTACAACATACTATAGATCCCTATTTTGGGTAATAGCCACATAGTTTCTTTAGTTTTTCATATCTCCAATGCAAAATACCATACTGCAATTTAGTATCTCCTACCTAGACCATGTACAATATAACTAAATAATGTAGATCACGGGATATACATCTGGACACATGAATGTGCAGTTATTCAATGGCAAAAAACAAACCCGACGCAAGCGAATTGGCGGCAAAAGAAATTAGTTTTATTTTGTTGAATCCAAAATTAAATTTCTGGCATACAGCAAAATACAGTACTAAAAGGCCAAAAATGAAAGCCGCCAAAAGCGAATGTTCAAAGTGTCAGATCGACTTGGCCAGCGAATGCATGATGCCGTGCTGAGGCGATGACCCAATGAGGATTCCATGTAGAGCAGGTAAGCTTGTGAACGCCAGTCGCCTTGGGCTTTAATTGCTTCAGGGTCTGCTCCTGACTGAAATTCGAAGGAGGCACCTCCACGACAAAAGCTGTGTCCGGAGTAGCTGTTTGGGTCCAGCCCTGTGGAGCTGAGCAATGATCACAGAAGTCGAAAGAAAGACTGGTAGGTGAAAGGATGCAGTCTGCCGGTAGATGACAGTGCAAGAAACAGGGGAGCTTCTGAGGGTGCTGGCAACATGTCCATCATCTGCTTGTAGGCTGATACTGGGCAGAGGGCTGAGCCAAGGATAGCCAGGATGGGAGTGTGCAGTACCCATTCTGAAGGGGCACCAGGTTGGACTTATGCAGGAATGAAAAAAATGCGTTGAGGAAAGCGGACCACTGTGTAACGTGCAGCGGGTGTGTAAAGTCCAAGAGACCATGAATTCGAAGAAGGATATCGTTCTTGTTGTGACCGGAACTGGCTTGATGTGAAAGAAACTGCAGAAAAGGAAGAATGCAAGCCATTGAGTTGTAATGTTGCACAATGAACCGGAAGCAAATGCTGAGTGGAGTGAGCGGGATGCCTGGTGGTCCAGAGCCGCGAGCGGAGCTTGACTTCCTGCAGAAGCAAAAAAGTAAATGCTACAAGTTACCAAGGATAAATGAGCTAGAACGTTTCCTGAGGTACAATGACTTCTGAGATGCCAAAGTTTGACTGTAACCCTTCCACACGAGACTCATAAATGGCAGATAAATGTGAACGGCTTGGCGCGTCCGCGACATTGCTCCGACCAGGGATGTGTACAGCCCAGAGATTGAATTTGAAACGTGCTTGGAAGTATGCGATCTCCAGCAAACAGCTGAGTTCTAAATCTGAATGGGTACGATGAGAGTTGATCAATGTGACCAAGGTTATTTGCAAGCGAAGCCCGCGTCAAGTATGGGACCAGAGCTTGAGTGAAATCACGACTGCAAGCAATTCGAATGCATTGATAGACAAGCCCATGTTGATGATGTGTTGTGGGAAAGGTGAGCCGAGCCGAATAGCCGAGAAGGTGGTAGTCTCCCGGATTCACGCGATGTTGTCGGTATGCCCTGCTGAGGTCCCGTTTGTAAAGGAGGCAACCGGAACCAAGTGTATGGATGCGATCTAACATGGAGTCAACTGTAGGATATCTCATTATGTAATCATCCCTGATGTAACTGTCCCCTTGGATGCCATTGTTGACCAAGTAGCATTCTGGAAAACTTAGCCATTGTCATTAATGGTGAGGTAATGAGAGGGAAAGACAATGGCGGAGTGTCGATCGGTCCAACGGATGCGCCGAGAGATAGCACTGATTCAAAAAAACTTTCCACGTGCTCAGCGAAATGTAAAGCCGAGGTGTGATTCGTTGGCTGCATAGTAGGGAGAAAGTCACGTGAGTAGTTGATGGGCCAACCAAATTCTAAGAAGTCGGAAATGTCGTCGTCGCAATCGCATAGAAAATGGCGCCAAGACTGAATGTTCAGACCGGAAGAGACCAGGATTCGACAACCTTGAAAGTTATAAAGGCCTGGAGCGGAGATTCTTCGATGTAAATCAATGTAATGCTGTGCAATACTGCCATCAGTTTTAAAAATAATGTGATCTGGCGGCACAGAGATCGGACTGGGCAACAATGATGAATGATCAGCTGATGATGGAGAAGTTGTTGTTGTTGTAGTTGATGATGTTGTCGATGACGAGTATGTAGCCCTCGACCCGCTTGTGTTGTGATGAAGTGTGGGGTCGAAGTTGATGTCGCTGCTGTCCGCCTGCGATGTTGGCGCTTTGACCATGCTTGATGTCAGTGTGGTTGTTGACTGACCAGTGAGAGCGAGGGATTCAAAGTTGTTATTATCAATGAAGGCTGTGGTGCTGAGCTTGGGTAATGCTGTGTCCGTAAGTGACAACGGTGATGTAGCTACTGGTGATCGAACAGGGAGGTCACAAGTCGTTGATGTGGTGTCTGAGGGCTGCACGTGGAGTCACGAGGATATTGGTTTATCGCGGTGCAGAGGTGACATGGACGTGCCTGACTTCTGTTTGCAGTCCTTTTCACTGTGATTATTAAAACGGTTGCGGGTAACATAGCAATGATTGCAAATGTGTTTAAATTTGCATGGATCAAATGAGCAAGACCCTTTCTCATTGAAAGCTGTACACACTAATACAGGCGAACCGTCTGGGTTGGAGGTATTTCTGTTGCCGTTGCTTGTCGTCAGTTTCTGGGTGACTGATTTCAACTTGTCAGCTGAGAAATAAAAAAACAGTTCTTTCACGTCTGTACCATGCACGTCTGTTATCATCGATTAAACGAGCCCCTGCCGCGTGATAGCTCTGGTAGTTTAATAAACAAATCGTACAGGAGACGTAATCGGTCCTTTTGTTCTGCTTTGGGCATGGATGGGTCCTGCAGTAAGAGCGTGTAGCCCTGTAGAAATTGTTCGAGTGATAAGTCGTCGTATTTCAGTTCATGTGAAGAAAAGAATGATGGAACAAACTGTTCTGGAGATTTCAAACCGGGCAACTGTCTTCCGGCATGACACTCAGGGGAATTAACAAGACTGTCACAAATAATGTACTCACTGGCTGTTCCCTGCAATGGCGTCGAAGTATGGTGACAATTCGTGATCAACCTTCGATCGGAGATTCATCATTTTGCGCAGTTCCACTAGTGAAATATCAGAGATCTGGTGATCAGAAGGCGATGTGCCCTGTGGATGATAGGCCTGTGGTTGGTGCGTTCAAGGAACAACTTTTGAATTTCAGTTCTAGCTGAAAGATTTCCGCCTGTAATTTTTGCTTCGTGATTCTAGCCAACAAGGATTGTTTCCGGCACTGCAAAATAGCTAACTCGGCTTGGTCGTCTTCATCCCCGTCTGAAAACTCGAAATATCCGTGTGGTTCCGGGTGTAAAACTGTGGGCGAGTGACGTTGGAGCTTTGAGGTGGAAGTAGACGACTTAGGAACGGCAGTTGAGCTGTTTGGTGAACGGCAATTCTCTTCCTCGGGCGGTGGGCCGGTGCAGAATTTGTCGTGCTTGCCCCAAGTGTGAGCTTCCACATCGAGCTAGCAGCCAGAGCATGCTGAGCGACGCTTACTTCTTGGCATAGCGAGAAAGTAAAATGAAAATAACCCGAACAGAAATGACTGGGCACGAACAGCGTGCGTCGTAAACAGTGCATGAAAGAGAACAAGCAAATGGGCTACAATAAACATGCGCAGTGGAGAAATAAAACAAACGAACGAAGCTTATGCATATGAAAAGTATGCAAATAAATAATTAACAATTTTGAACTGCTTATAAAATACAACAATGATTGAAAATATATTTTAGCGTATTTTCCTTGTATCAATAGAATTATGCAAGTCGTGGAATGCAAATATCCGATGAAAGTTTTCAAGGAAGACGAGAACAAGGCGAAGATCTACAATGTTTTCAGTTGAAACAAAAATGGGAGAGCAGGTTAGTATATTTCGCGAATGTCCAATGGTTTATAAGTCAAATGCATACCACCAATAAAAAACTGTTTTATATTACTGTCTATGGAAAGTTTAACTGTAGTATTATACACGATTATTTGTTTAATTTAATGCTTTACTAAGTGGTACTATTTGATAATCTAACCACCAGTCCAACTGTCGTACCGAATCCCATTCTCTATATCAGCTGTTTTTTATCACAAGCTGTTGGATTACCATGTGCCCAAATTCTTTTTCTACTGGGATTTATTTCGAGGGGTATTTCCTTTGAACAGCTATAGTCATGTGTGCTGATAAATGCTTTGAGCAAGGGGGCTACAATTATGGTACTGCTATTATAAATATGTAAATCTAAAAATCCTGTTCAAGCCGTAACTGCTAATTCATAACCCATGTGACTAAGCAACCATTTGTACACCTTGTTTTGCGAGATTTTGTTATATTCATGCATATCACCTACAATAATTACGAGTACACTACTAGTGATAATAATATGTAATAATAACATAAAATGAAATAAATTCTAAGGAAACCACTTTGTCTATCTTTGTCGACGCAAATTTGTGTAAGTATAAGGATGACTGTGCAATAGTGCACAAATATATAAAATAGAGCTGCAGAAAGTGATTATCAATGGTCCAATGGGCTATTAAACTCATTTTATGTCACTAACAAACTGAATGTCAAGTCGAAGTATTATATATTGGTCAACAATTCGGTCATATTTGTTTACGCTTGTTGTCATGAGTCAAAACATATTTTACTGAGTAAAGTGAAAATCGCTTTTTATTTGCTAGGAACACGCTGTTTTTACTGCTGATTGTTGATTCCATCCATTTAGTATTCCTTGGAGTTGCAAAATATTGAATTCCTATTAACAAATATGTCTATATTCATTCTAGTGCTCATCCATACATATATTTTAATCAGGACGGTGCTTCCATTACACTACATGGGATGGTTATCTATCTCGATGGTTATCTTCGAAACTCAACAGATAATAAACTCATACCTGGTTTACAGATGGACTTTTACTTACGTCATGGTCTTAAGCTTAATGGTGTTGATGTGTTGCTAGACTTTGACCGTCTTTCAAGGTATGAGTACATTTTCACCAGAATTATACTTCAGTCAAACTTCTTTTACAACAAACGAAGAACAAATGGTCCTGTTTGAAATGCTACAATGTTCTGTTTGAAATACACATTATTTATAACGATAATATTGGGAATTAAATCCAAGTTATCTTGACAAAATTTCCATCAAAACAAACTGGGTTGTGTATACATTTCGAACAGACACTTGGCAGATTTAGTAATGTGTAGCAATCATCTGGATTTGAGCACGATAACAAAATTACACAGTCTGCTATCGGCCTGTCCAGTCAATTACCTTAAACAATGTCTGTATGACTAAAGCCCATTGCCAGTGAGCTACATTTATGCACAGTATAGCCAGTGTGTCTAGGTGGTTCGATTAGAGTACTGTAAAACATGTCGTTTTCGCGAGCATGTCTTTATCGCGAAGTTAGCGAGAGAACTGATTCGTTAATTCAAGATGTCGCTAATGACTTTATTATCAATTCAAAATGGCCGCCAAACAAAGAAATCAACAATGACAAGAGAGATTCGCTAAATCAACATTTCGCTATTACGTCATTTTATCACACTTCGCTAAAATTGTTGCCGCTTTTTCAACATGTTTTACAGTAATTTAAACTTGATTGTAGAGAAACATTTACTTTTGGTTTTATCATCACTAAACCACATTCCTCATACATTTAATGATGTGCCGTAATACTAGACAGCAATTCAACGTTATTCACGCACCTGAGTTGAGTCATGGTGACCTGTGCCAAACGTGTCATGCCTAGCTATTACTATAACAATTGCAATGTAAAAATGTAAAATAAAGCAAGCCTGATCTAAGCTGTAAGCAATTCAGTTTTTTGCCTGTGGATTTATCAAAACGGGTACTTGAATCAAGCAATAGTTTTTGGAAATTGTTAATTGTTGCAATGTATCAGACTGAAGCACGTATGTGGCGAGGCTACGCCCGTTAGTCAGTAATGCAGAAAAAACATGCAGATAATGCAGAAAAAATACATTGCTTTGCATATAATGAGTTTGTTTGTAGATTAAAATGTAATATACCAACAGACGTAAGAAAATCGAACACATCCACACTGTGATGGGCATAAAGTTAAAGTCTGATCCTGATTCAACGTATGAACTAACTGCTGACAATGTATCAAAACTGCTGGATATTTTCATGAATTTCAGGTAAACTTACAACAGAGTTTTGATAATTTGGTGACAAAATTTTAGTTGGCTTGATTATATCGCTTTCGACGAGAGTAATAATTTTCAGATGATCAGAAGTGTATTTGATTCATATGTGTATTTATGCATGCATATCTATATACGTGTGTACCACCAATATTCCAAAAAACATTCATTAGATTTTTTAATAATCTGTCAAATCTGTGCAAATTATTAATATGTACTAATGCTATATACTGCTATCTGACACACAAACAATGAATGTATTTTTGAAATATAGAATTAACACTTTATTTTTCAGCTGCCAAATAAAATGTAATTTTTTGACAAAAACATTGGGAAAATTGGTTTGTGTTTACTATATATGTGTAAGAGCTACTCATGGATAGATGTTACTCTATAGGGAATGTCGATTTAGCCATGCACTTTCAAATGTCATGCATCTACAAATAAAATTGTATAATATACAATCTACCAATTATCTATGTTTATTTTATCTGAACAGATGTGACATACCTGTAGTCATAATGGGAGACACTGGTACTGGGAAAACAAGAATGGTCAAATTCCTCTGTTATATGATGGCTGGAAGAAGTGATCAGTCAAACTTTCATATGGTGAAGGTACATAATAATAATAAAATTGCACACATATCACATTTTGCCAATAATCATAACCACCACTGATTGGTACAGAAATTCAAGCATGACTGGTGAATGATTATTTAATTATATAATATCAATGTATAGGCGAAGAGTCATATTTGAAACACAGTATTGTAGATGTTTTTTTAGATCATTTGCTTCAGCAGAACGAATACGATCGATAACACTTCCTTTAATTCAACATACAACTAAACCATATTAGCTATTAACATTATCATCGAAAATGAACTTGCCAGATTGAAACACTTGTTATATACACAATATAAATTAAATTTACGAATGGAAAGATGAATGACTTTAAACAATATTTGCTATTTACCGCTCAATCAAATATGGCGACAAATGGGATGGTGATGTTCAACAAACATGTCAAGCAGTCTTAAACGTATCATTATTAATGCTTTTATAGGGGTACTGACACCCTTCTGACAAAATCAATTATGTGTTTTAAAACAAAACCAAATAGCTGGTCATTGTTTAGGGAGGTATTCAACATGACGGAAAAATGATGTAAACTATAAAAAAAAGTTTCGTGAAACCATTTTCAACAATTTGATAGATCTGATCAAATCCAACATCTTGAGGAATGTGTTCGCATGATTGTACATTTCTCGTCGTGTATTGACTCAGATATTCATGTTATGATAAATGCACGCAACTTGGGCGCTGTCATTGTGTCGTTTTACTTTTCCAACTCATACAATTAATGTCTGTCATCTGAAAAATTCAGCAAATTCTGCAAGCCATTGATCAACCACCAGCCGAACGGTTGATGCCTGCCTATCAAGCATGTACATGTCCTATCAATATTTACAGGTTCATGGAGGCACAACAGCTGTTGACATTGAAGAACGAGTCTGGAAAGCTGCACAATCAGCAAAACACAATAAAAAGGAAATGAATGTATTATTTTTCGACGAAACAAATTCATGTGAAGCAGTTGGCTTGGTGGGAGAAATCTTATTAGACAGAACTGTGAGAGGAAAACCTATTGATACACCAAATTTGAAATTTGTTGCTGCATGTAATCCTTATAGAAAACATGGGGATGCTGCAATAAAACAATTAGAATCTGCAGGGTTGGGTTTCACAGTAGACTCGGCCAATGTTCAAGAAAAGTTGGGTAAGTGACGAGATAAATCTATTCAATTTTATTTTGCATTAAGGTGCATATCTCAGAAGTGTGTAGCTAGTTTATCTGACCAGGACATGCAATTTAACTTTTAAAGTTTTTGTTCGCGTTAAGGTGACGTGCCACTTCGACATCTTGTATATCGTGTCCATCCATTGCCTGGAAGAATGATGCCATTTATCTGGGACTTTGGACAACTGAATCCAGAGACAGAAAAAAAGTACATTAGAAGCTTGGTTAATAATAATGTAAGTACATTGGTATGGCAATAAAAATGTTTATAATTCCTGAAAAAAAATACAAATTAGGTCATTATATCTTTGTAACTGTTTCTTTTGATTTTGAAGGAATACATTCGACATTTGACTGAAGACACAAAGAAGTTGATTTCCGACGTTCTTGCAATGTCACAAGAGTACATGAAACAGCAAGAGGTATGTTATCATGTATGTGTATATCGATTATTTTTTTGGTTGGAGTGGCATTATCTATGTATGAACATGAGCAATGAGTACATATATACACATCTATCGAGTGTGCACGATTACTACTTTCAGTTCTATATGTAGTTGCCCCATAAAGATGATGTTGAATGTATGAAGTGCAATGGTATCTTTGAATCTATTGTGATTGTAGTTTAGGTGTTTAACTTTCTGTGCTGTGTGCTGATACCATGCATTTTAAACTGACAATGACAAGAGATGATACCATTTTATTTGGTCACGTTCATTCGAATATCTTTACCAGGGTTGTGCAAATATGTTTATATATCAATGTAATGTGATCTTTATAGGACGAATGTAAATTCGCAAGTTTACGAGACATTGGGCGAGTGGTAGAAGTGTTTATCTGGTTCCACCGAAAGTATGTTCTTGTTAAAAACGAAATGGATATCAAAGAGGCACAGTATGTTCCAAAGCAATCAACGGAACCAGAATCTCGGGACCACGAGGATGTTGATCTCAAGTCCGACAATGGTAATTCACTCTACGCTAACTGTGGTTCCACAGATGAAAAAACAGCGATAAGTGAATATGTTAGGGAGACAGAGAGTACTGACGAAATCATGTCGACAGTAAGTCATTTTTCTTCATTAGCATATTCAGTAATATGTACAGTTCAATTTTACTTGCATATTTTCAAAAAAATAACAATTATTATATATTCTGTGACTGGTTATGTGATGCATGCACCTTTAATATAATATTCTGATAATAGCTTACCATGCATGATGTTTATAAGGGGTATTTTTATTTGTTATAAGTTATTGCAACTAATAATATATTTAAAGTTGCAATAAACGACAATGGTATAAATTGTAAAACATTATTTTTGGGGGGTTACCCCAATTGGTAATTCATAGAATAATTATTGGAGTAATTTACATGATTTGTTTGTCTTATATCATGCAGGAAGAAATCAAGCAAACACGCAGGTGTTTGATATTTGCCATAGGAGTGTGCTACCATGCATCCTTAAAAAACAGAAAAAGATACAGGAACTATATATCTCGGAGTTTTAAAGGACGATTCAAGCTTCCACATGGACCAGACAGTATACATAACGACATAATGTGGTATGTTAGCGAATATATTGACATAAAATGTGGTGTGTGTAGAACAAATAGTTGCATTGATGAATGATATTTCTGCCTTGGATGAGCATTCGATTACTGCCAAATTTTCGCCATAGCTGGCGCTCTGCACATCCTTTGGTGAGACACGGTAAGCTATGTACTACAGGTAAACATATGGGAAAGGACTAGATTAGCAGTCACCTGACGGCTGTTTTCCAATCCTATTCTCACTTATGTTCTTGCATTGTATTTAGGTTTTGATTCTATTGTATTATTGTATTGGTTATAATAAGGAGAATACACTTATGTATTATTATTATTATTATAAAGGTCATTTTGAGCTAACTTTGTTGAATCATATAGTAAGGTCAGTGGTTAATGCATATACCTGCAACTATTAAAATCAACTAATAATATAGTACAAGTTTCACATATGCACCAATTATAATATATTCTCTAATCAAATGAAGAATATTGAGTTTGTATTGTGTTTCGGTCAAGATTGCAGGCTGCGGGGTGTGAACTTCAAGGAATTACTGAAAATATAATTAAAAAAATTAATTGGGCTAATTGCCACCACGCTGAAAATGCTTACCGGTACAATGTGGAGTACATGAAGTGCGCCATCAACGTAAAGAATTTAACACTACATTTGCACACAGGACGTAACTACTACGCTGTTTATAGTTCTCTCAAAGAGGCTAAAAATATGTCTGAATTTATAACTTATAAACTACTAGAGGCTTATTTCTGAAGCCCGTAACCAGCAGCCTGAAGCCCGCAATTCGCACTTTGCAACCCGCAGCCCACAAACCGCATATTAATTATTTTGATCTATAATAAAAAAAATACAGATAAATATTTATGAAAAGAACATCTGTTCACAGGTGTCAACAATTGTTTATGGATGACGCGATGGTGACTGACCACATTGCAAAAAATAAAAACCTAACAGAGAACGTATTTATGATCGCAATATGCCTAGAACTAAGAATACCTTTATTCATCATTGGCAAACCTGGGAGTTCAAAATCATTAGCAAGAACTATTATTGACAATACGATGCAGTCTCCATCATCAGATTCTAAGATTTTCCAATATTTGAAGAAGGTATGTGTTTTAGTGTGTTTTATTGGCATCTCACATTCAGTGTATTTTTCGAATAGATAGATCAATATATACATAGAAAAAATATTTAATTATGATTGAGTGGTGAAACTATGTATGTTCAACTAAAATTGTATTATAAATATCCTTTGTTTTGTAGATTCAGATGTTTGTTTGCCAGTGTAGCCAGCATTCAAGGCCAGAAGATATCATTGAAACGTTTGACCATGCATCTACTTATCAAAAGGACCAGAACCTTGATGAACATATTGGTGTTGTTTTACTTGATGAAGTTGGTCTGGCAGAGGACTCGCCCAAAATGCCATTGAAGGTGATATGACGTTTTGTATAATTTAGTCATATTGTTATTGACGCTACTTGTTTGATTTATCTATTACGGTATATATGTACAACATTTGATGTTTATTTGATTTTAACTACCATGAAATTTGGGCTAGTTGCCCCGAACACAAATATTTATTTAGACCTAATGTATTACACATGTATATTTCACGTGCGAGAATAACAAGTTCGGAATATAAGTTAAATATGGCATATACTATGGCATTATGCGATGTTTATATATTTCTTGATAAGACACTCCATCCACTTCTTGAGACTGGGTCCATTTGTGACGAGGAAACAATAGAAAACCCTTACAAGAAAGTAGGATTCATCGGATTATCAAACTGGCCTCTTGACCCAGCCAAAATGAACAGAGGAATAACTGTAGTTACAGACGTTCCAGACACAAATGAGTTGGTGAAAAGTGCTAGGTATGGTAATAAAGATTACATCAGAACGAGCAGTATTAATTGTGTCTATGTAGGTACATTGGTTAGATGTCTGTTGAAATGCTTATTCTTCTACAATAAATTAAACTGGAAGGCAATCCGGGAGGACATATCTTCACAAAAAGTGTAAAATACTCGTACTTGGTGAAGAATACTTCCAAAAGTTACTGCTTCTATGAACTCTATTTTACAGATGAAAACACCATTGATAGATAAACATACTGATGGAAGTGTAATTGGGAATCAAATTTAATCTTAATTATTAATGGTGATAAAGGGAATAATGCCACCTTTCTTTTATAGATCTATTTGTGGCTCGTTAGAACATGTTGACGGCTTGCTTGAACCAATGTCGAAAGCATATTCAAAAACATTTGCTGACTGTTCAAAACGAAGAGAATATTTTGGCTTGCGAGACTTTTACAGGTAAGCAGATACGTGTTCAAGTATTTAAGATCGCATGTAATATATATGGAATATTATGTAGTTATTATTAGTTATATTAACTATATTTGTTATTACTTATAACAGCCTTATTAAAATGGTTCACACTTTCTGCCAGCAACAAAAAGAAGTGCCATCTTGGAATGTATTGAAACATTTTGTTTTGCGCAATTTCGATGGTCATGACCAGATTAATCCGGAAGAAATATTCAAAGAGTATTGCGAGAAATACTGTTCTAAAAATAGATCGGTAAGCGAGTCTATTTGCCTGTTATATTTCTCAGATGAAATTATTCCAAAATTAGCTACATAATCATTGATTTACTACATAACAGTTTGTAATCATCTTATATTTTTTATTAGTATGTAGATACACTTGACTGTACAGTGATGGGACTAGTAAGATCAAATCTTGATAGTTATGGCTCAACAGGGTGAGTGCTAGTAAATAATTCATTGATTCTTTGATTGATGTATTGATTGATTGGTCGGTGCAGATGGGTGTGTGGCTTGGTGGCTGCTTAGGTCGGTTGCTCGGGTTGGTAGTAGTTGTGTGAGGATTGACGGGAGTTAGTGTGTTAATAGATTGGTTGAATCATGTGGTTGTTTGGTTGATTGATTGATCAGTTAGTATGTTCCTCTGTTTGTCAGTCAGTCGGTCCATTCATTAGTTGTTTCTTCTATCATATCTGAAAATCTTGCAGAGAAAACAGGTACCTTCTCTTGATGACAAAAAACAATGCAGCCTACAAAATAATACGATGCAATAAAATAAATGGTACACCACTATTGAATGAGAGGAAAATATTGGTAATCTATGGCAGTAAGTTTAAAGCAGATCAAGAATATTCACAGGTAAGACACTATTTGACTGCAGTATAGAGTGAACATGAATATTCCAAAGGGAAATAGACACGCGTTCATTTGTTCTCATAAATTATATTTTCATATAACACAGTATTGTAATATACACGGGATAGAACTGTGGTCTTCAATACGGCTATCTCAATTATTCGGGAGGCCCTAGCTGCTGTCGAGAATAGTTATACAAAAATATTGTGATAGTATACATTTAATAAATCGTTGTTATAGATGGCTCATGTGACGACTATGCTCACAACTAATATATAGCTGTTTTCTTGTATTATTGTCAGGTTTGTAAAAACGTCATGAGACTGAAGTACGCTATGGAAAATGGGGAAACAGTGGTGCTAATCAAGGCAGAAAATGTATATGAAAGTTTATATGATGTAATGAATCAGGTAAACTAGAATACATTTTAAATTAAAACGACGATGACTTGCTTGTTAATATAAAAATTATATTATGAGATTCCTAGAAAATACGTTTAACCAAATAATTTGGAATTATTAATTCTACCCAAACCTTGATAACTGGGGTCACGTAACAAGTCCGTAATAAGTCAAAGTGAACTGAGAACGAAAAGAGCATTAATCGTTTCAAGCTAAATTTTATGTCATGGTACATATGCCCATACTACTGCGACAATGTCCGACCACTGAGAATACCAGAAACGTGTAAAGATTTTTGAAAACATTTTATAGTTTGTAAAGCAAAACAAAAATTCCCACATGTATTGTGTTTGTCACCGGGAGCCAATGCAATTTAATTAAAATTGGTGAAACATGATAATTTTTTTCGTCCGAAATACCAGCCTTCGGTGCACTCACTCTGCACTCTTTTTAGTTTAGATATCTTCTCATTGGTGATCCCATACAATGAACTGTCACAATAATGCAATCTAGATTCCACAAGAGCATGTACAATAATCATTAATAATAATTTTAGACAACAACACAATTTCAAATGACATAGCTTCAAAACTGCAATGGAATATTATTTATTTTGTAAAATCCCCTATGTTGATTTTCAAGCGAGGTATTGGGGTAAGTTGTGACATCAAAGTCACTGTTGTGAACAATTTAGAAAATGATTTTCAGCCAATATGAGTTCAACGATTCTGAATTCCAAGACTACTAGAACATAATGACAATGGTCACCCGAGTATTTTGTTTTAATCTAAGATGGCTGGCAAATTATGTGACTAATCAGAAGGCCGAAAGCAGATTGATGTAGCTCAGAAATACACCCATTCATTCTCTTTCCCAAAATATCTGCCACCACTCACTAACATTTAGTAGCAGAACTGCATTTCTAAAACAAATACTCACAATGCACCACAACTGGATTTATTATTAAACGAGCTGCAATGTTATATGCGCATAGTAAATGCCCTTTGGCAACGAGTTTGACAAATTCAGTTGAATGAGCTACACCGGGTTGCATGAGAAATCGAAATACAATCTCGATTTCATTTTGCTGTGTTCCAAGTAAGTATGTTAAATAGACCACGCCTGGGTTTACTTAAACCTATATATCACGCGACCAATCCTAATTTTTAAATCAAATTGCACAAATTCATATTATTGTCATGTCACCTTATATAAATTATAGAAAATCGCTCAGCAGTTCTATCAGGCAAACGTTTGAAAATAGAGAAATCAGGGCGATGTCAGTTTGATCAATTTACTCTGGCGGCGGAGGTTAAATAAGGCAATTCTTTTTTTCTCAAAAAGTCGAATTTTACAGGGAAGATATCGTGTTATGTTGTTGTAGTTTAACTAACAAATAATTAATTTGTTGACGTCTACTCATTGTTGCACAAAATAATCTTCAGTCAGGTAAATACAATACACATTTTAACATCAGCGTTTGATAGTGATTTCTCTTGTTTATGTTATCCTATGGTTTATAATACTTGATTTTCAGTACTATTTGAAATCTGGCGAATATTGTTATGTGCGTTTGGGATTAGGAACTCATCGATTCAGCTGCAATATCAGCAAAGAATTCAGGTAAGAACACGTTGTATGTATATACTTTTGAATTTATATTTGTGTCAGATATATTTCGATTTTTCTGTTTGAGTATTGTTAGTTAATATTCTAATTGCAGTGGTTGGTTTGGACTTTTGTGAAATGTTAAATCTCCAATATACAATCACACAGTTTATTTTGTTCTGTGTGATCGGATGGTACTCACCTTAACAATATACTGACATGTGTCTAATCATTCCACAGATTGATTGTAGTTGCAGAGAAAGATACTGCTTTGAAGAAATATCCAATACCATTAATGAACCGGCTAGAGAAACACTATCTAGCTATGGAAAGCGTTTTGTCAAAGAAGCAAAATATACAGGTGGAACACCACAAGCAGTGGCTCAACAACTACGTCGAAAGTGGCCAACCGGTATCTCGTATTACAAGGTGCTAAATTCATTACAGATACATGCATTTAAAGTTTCACACTATAATTAAAATTTGTATCAGAGCGCCGGATCATGTTTGGTAACTGTTTGCAAGGGATGTTATATTTAATATTATACTAGTATAAACAGATGTTATCAGATGTAAGTAACTGTTAAAACATGCATGACATATATATAATATAGTACTTTATCAAGAGATAAGATATTTCGATCATACTTTTAACAGTGCATATTTTCTATTGGAACATTGTGTTGGGCGGGATGCTAACTGGTGTCACAGATGAATTATATATTGTCTTACTAATGCAACTTCCTCTTAGATTGCATTCAAAACCGCCTTCCTTTGCCGTATCCAATGTAGTAGTTGGTCATAATGAAGACACTATTGCTACATTAGTATATGATGTAGACGAAAATAACCAAGTCAATGATGGAAACACCGATGTAGATGCTCATGTTAATTCGCAAATCAATCAGGTATATAAATAATTCTGTTATAACAGTCTTTACGTAAGTAGGTCTTCACCATATTTCTGTTTTACCTAAAGAGTAATACTATTACAGAGTCTTCAATGTTGTCGTTATGAATAATATCTGTAAATCGTGAGAAAACAAATGCATGAACAAAACAAATGCATGAACAAAGGCGATCAATATGATCACTGTACTACTTGCGTGCATACTATAAACAATGTTTATAAATACTTATTATTATACAACATTTACTGCATTTACCCGTGATTTAGTAAGATAACATACCGAAAAGCCAGCAAAACGTAGACGTGCATGTGAAATCGTTTCGATCACCGATAAGATTCTATTTCAGTCAAAGTCTACATTGTTGTTGCGTTTCATTTAACAGATGAGTGTATTATTTTTTTCTATATTTTTCCCGTCTAATATGTAGTTTATAAGTGTATGTGTTTATGCGTGTTTGTGTACCTGATTAGCTATTTTTATCGAAAAGCCTCCATATTAGTTAGTCCACATAGCATATTAGGCAATTTTTGGCATTTTAATTTAGTATGTAGATGTTCTAGGGTAATGCACAAACCTGACGTTTTATTGAAACCCATGCATAATAATGACCTATTTGGCAGATTAATTAGCCAATTTATAGCTTTTCCAACAATAACCTACTAATCTAATTACTTCGTCGTAGAAATTCATGTATATTATTTAACCACCTTGTATAAATGGGTTCATATGAACTTATTAATATGCAACTAGTGTTACAATGAAGGTATTTGACATGAGATAAAACTAACTTATCAAATGACCATATATGGTCATGCAACCTAATTTATATGCATACTTGTAAGTATTAGGCACTTCTGTAAATAATGACATGCAACCAATACTACGATAAAGCCTGTGACTAACATAAAGATGTGACTAACATACCACATGTTGACGTTATGTGAAATTAATTCATATACATAAATGTAATGTCTCAAAAAAGGCAAGTCTGTGGTCAGAATAAGACATACTTCAATGATTTTGCATGCAATAAATACAATATTTGCTTTCTGTAAATTAGAGTGTGCGTAGTAAATACACCATCCTCAATACCCGTTTCAAGTATTTTTGTTTTTAATGTAGGTAAAGACAACAATTATTCACTGCACTACGCCAGACTCGGTAATTCGTTACGTTACAGCAGCAACAAGTGATGATTATAAGTGGGCAATTGATGAGTATTTCAAGGACAGGCGTCACGCATCACTGTCACATTGTATTAATGCAACGCTTACAGGTGTTTCCTTTCCACAAGGTCTCCTGTTTTTGGTAGGATACTTTCTTATTAGTAGTAACCAACATGATTTTCATAATTTATCGACAGTAATTTCTTCGATAGAAGCAAAATTCCCATGCAGCTGACACAACTATTATTTTCAGTAGTGTTCCTCGGTGTGGAATTCCATAATGAAATTGGTTGAACTTATGCCTCAGACATTTGTAATGTCATACGTTTTTCTTAAAGGTGACTACACACGGAAGATTATTATCTGACAGTTCTTCCGTTAAAACAGAATGCAAGCAGACAATAAGTGAAATATATATTGTTACTCTTCAACAATTTACATCCGAACAACATTTCAGAAATTTATTAAGGTAAAGACAAAATTCTACGTTCCGTTTTTTCCATTTGGATTTAAATACCCAGAAAAGAAACAAATATAATGCAAAAAATATTAAATTGTTTGTTTTATTAATAGAGATTTCTATGGACGTACCTGTGATACAGACACACTCTTGATTATACAGTCAGTTGCGGGTCAAAAATTCAACGATATGATATCATTCGCAATGTATCTCATTGAAGACGAATGCAACAAGATTAAATCAAGCACAAACCATCACCTGGCTTTCGTTGTACAACTGCCTAGAACATCCGACAACCAATTTCAGGGATTTTGGATCTCGCCATGGTATTCGATTCATATTGATGACGTAAACACTCCATCTGTGATATATAATATTCAGTCAGTCTGGAGGAGGCCAATGAGTGACGTAATTCAAGACAGTCAGCTGCATAATACGACGGCTATATTACGCATGTCAATTCATAATTCAACTGCACGACTCGAAGACCATTGGAAAGATGATACAACTGGAGGACAGCAATATGCTACAAGAAGAATAAAGATTCTTATGGAACTACTATCTGGATCAGTGTCACCAGGTGAGACTAAATTATTTGAGGTTTGGAAGTGAATGAATGAATATCGTCTTAATGGTGTACTTTTTCACCACCACCATTATTTCAACACTCACTAGTCTGGTATTATGAATCAAGAATTTGGAACTATCCTGGGTATTTTATTTTAAATAGACTGTTTATTGTCTAATAATAAATAATTATTTCTCGTGAGCGGCAAAAGATTATAATTGAAACTTGGCGGTAATTATATTGTTGAAATATCAATATTAGTACATATTATACCTTAGTGTTCTTTAGACTAATAATCGGATTTTAATTGTTTGAAATTATATTTGTTAGTTTTACACACGACAACTTCAACAAATCTAATGAATTCTCTAGGACATCCGGGTTTCCAAAATCTGCCATGTTATGCAGTCCAAAATAATTAAGACACAAACTCAAATCAGTAAACTCATGTTACGAGGATTACAATGTGTATGTGGGATTTCAGGTTTATCAATTACTATATCTACCATCCACAGGTCAAAGAACATATGTGACAGCCATCAAAATGAAAATATACCCATTGCTGCAAACACGAGATAGTGGACTATATGACAATGGAAAACGATGGTGTGAACATATTGCAAACGACCAAGAGCGTTTGAGAGATTCGGGGTCGTTCAGATGTGCTCTTGAGAATAGATTGATTGAAGTAGTGGCACCTTTACAGGCTGAGTTGTTATCAATACTAGACAAGAATGGAGGACTCGATTTTATTAGAGAATATCCTCCCGAAAGCTGGATACATAAATTTGCAATGGATATATTTGAAGATAATCGTATTATTATTTTCAACTACAACGACTTCTTGACTGACGAAGGACGATTTCGAGATAGGGTCTTATTAATGCATGATTCTTCCCCAAATACCATGATGTGGAAGCTTCCGTTTTCGTGGTTAATATTTAAACAATTAGAAACTTCTTTATCCGCCGTTGAAACCTTGACAGGTAAAGTTCTATGTTATTTTGACATTCTTAATAAATTCAGATGCTTCAAAAATTGATCAATGTTACCATATTATTATGTTATTATATTATTTCTTAATGGTCATTACAGAAGACGCTTTTGAAATGTGTCACCAGCTTTGGAGAACTGTAGATATCTCCCCGTTAGGAAGTATTATTCAGCAAGCTTTTCATAATGGATGTGAGCAAGAATTGTTTAGATTTTATCTTAATGATTTTGCACACCTTGTGTACAAAGGAAGATCCCCAGTTGAGGTTGAGGTAAGAATAATGTATCGATATATTTTTCATTCCAACGTAATATTACACATTTGTATTTTCGTCTAAATGCAATTAGAATTTATGTTTATTTATAGATGGCCTGTCAATGTATTTCCTCCGCTATTAAAGAGATGAGAAATGATCATACCGAGATGAACGTCACGTTGGCGCATATACACATTGCCTACCACCGTATCAAAGAACGACTGCATTGCATGGCTCAGTTGATAAAACTATTTCCAGAAATGCTTCCCACAATATCAAAACGTAATATGGAGGATGAAATGGTAGAATACTTTTTTTTTAATTAATTTATTGTCACTGTCATGTTACTATTGTAATATCCAGTACTTATGATTACACCAGTGCATCATGGTATATGTAATTGTAATTCCCATCGCGTACTGTGTTGGAAAACGTTATTCGAGGTGTTAGTCTCATATACTAATACTAGCCTACGCACATCATTATCTGTCTTTAAAGTACATTTTGCCAATTTAAATTACAACTGTGATTGACAGTATTGACTTGCACAATTGTTTAAAATATGCCTTCTCAACATTTCTATAATTGGTGAGAATTGTGCTTAAATCTTACCCAACTACCCATCGAAATTATGTTTTATCAATATTAATGATTGCACACAACAAGAAATGTAGTACTTGTTTTCAGATTAACAAAAAACGATTTCGTGGACAACTCCGATCAGATATATTACGATGGAGTGCAATCTGCGTACTCAAATCAGATTGCCATTTTATTTTAATGTTATACACCAAAAGCCGCAGTTAAACTAAATTTGATTACAGAGTTTTGATTTTTTCTCTGTAGATTGCCGATATTTTTGCATTTCAATATGCAGTAAATACTTTGAAACCAACTCCTATAAAGCAATTGAAGGAGGACGCCAATTTAAGCAATTGGTTATGTACACTGGTACCTGAGGTTGCTAAGATCAATGACCAGTTACGTGTATTACAACATCTTTTTGGTACACAGAGTACGAGACTATATAACCAGTGCAGGTAATTTAAACTTGTATGTACTTGTATATTTTCGTTATATAATATACTCATATATTAAACTACCGTTTAATGCAGTCCTGGTAACCTGTGTTTGGTCCTACATGTTTATTTATCAGAATTTGCCATGAAACAATGTATCCAGTATTTATATTTATATTTATTGTTAACATTCAATTAAAACTCAATCTAATACAGTTCTAAATTCTTACCAGACAAGCCTGGATAAACATTGTAATGGTTCGAATGTTTTTGGACAACATTTCGGAAGATCCCAACACTCTGGAAAAAAATATTGGGTTTGTTATGAAATACTACACTGTAAGTATTTGAATCAAATGTTACATCAAGAGATCGAAGCATTTATTTAAAATACGTGATATGTCTACAAAACAAATGTGTCATCTGCATATATATGTGGTATTACCTATGCTACTCGTATATTTATTTTAATAATAATAATAGCATAAATGCTTTCCTTGTATATTGTTGGGGAGAAGTCTCAAATGTGCACGGTAGTTTTTTTTAGAAAGCTGTTAAATGCATCCAATCTCGGGTCATTAAATTGCTTTGTCTTTTTTGTAATTTAACTCATTAGGCTATTGAGAAGGATAAAATTACAAAAAGGAACCATTTGAAAAAAGTTGAAGGACTACTTAACACATGCAACAAGAATGCAGTCAAGAAGATTCTTAGGTGAGATACAAAACTGCGGCAAATTCTTTCAGAACTACTCGTAATTTTCGTCTGGTTCTTTCAGAATCTTCAGAAATTTCCGGTGGTCAATTAACTCAATTGTCGGTAGTCTTCCAAATTAACTGGGCATTTAACAATGTGAATACATCAGTGTGGTTTGAGGGCCTTCGGAAACCGACGTGGCTACTCGAATACAAGATGCCTGTGTATACACAGATACCAATGGCGTAGTTTGTTAACAATTACTGTCACGTGACAGTGATTGATAGGGGTTAATCACTGAAAGGAAACGTTTATTCTCTGCACTCAAATCTGACTACGTTTTCGAAATATTCTTGACACGTATGTATGTATGTAATCATTATAGCTTATATATACAATCAGTATTATAATATTCTTAGTTAAAAATTGTAGAGAAAAGGTTGGGTGTTCAATCTCTTATCAGTGAAATGTGTAGGTTCCTTATATCATCAGAGGTGTTGAATAGACGCTGATTAGAGACACTATGGTCGCTTTTTTCGGTCTATTATATAGTGGGAATAGGGGTTTAACAATTGCTGTATTCCACAGAGAAAAAGCATTACCTCATTGTGCATGTGGACCCCATGATGTCAATGATGGAGTGCGTTTGAGGTGCGGACATGTATGCTGTAGCCGATGTTACGAAACAGACAAAGATACAAAGAGATGTCCCGTTTCAACTTGCGAAGAAGTGTATAGCACTGGCCTTGAAAAGCAGACGATGCATGAACTCAGGTTTGAAGCTTTATTGTTTTGAATTTATTACGATGAATATATCAGTGAGAGACAACTTTTATTAATTTTTATATGAAATGCATATCAATACATTTTAAGATTGTAATTCGTTATTAAAATCGAATACGTTCATTTCAGTGATCGTCTAAAGACGTACAGATCCTACAGACGACGTCTCACTAACTTCTTTTTGGAGTTCTTGAACATGTTTTACCTTAATCCAGAATATCCATGTAGTTCAGATAACGACGTTCGTAGCCATTTATTCAGTTACGTATCATTGAAAGAATCGAGTGGAACTAAGTCATTCACGCCGTTTGCTGTAGCAGATACAGACCCTTCCCCGGTGGTTAGGTCATATATACTACAATTGCTTTTGAGATACAGGTTAGCAATTTACTGTGCTATATCAAGTAATATCAGAAGAAATCCGATTTCTAAAGAATAACAGTTAAATAAAAACCAAAATTCAAGTTATTTTTTGAAATATAAATACCTTTTATTTAACCATTATGTTATGCATTATGTAAGCGTGGAACCATACACCTTTGTTCTAGATTGACAGATATAGAGGAGCAACTGCAACATTTTATAGAAAGTCACGTGGTTTTGGCACAAGAGTCATATGGGACCAAGTCTATAATCGAAATATTGGTGATGTACATACAGTGCGTGCAGGTAAGAAAAGTCGTTTTTGAATACATTTAACAATTTATATGACGAATTGAAACATGAATATATCCATGGGCAACATAATCCACTTTATACAGACAGCAATTAATCGTTGCAATTGATTAATTAAATATATACATCTAATGATGAAATTTACTTTACAATTATTAAATAATGTATTTACTAACCTCTTATTGACTATTATTGTTGCAGAATTCTTATCAACGAGATATTGATTTCGAAATCAACTTGAACAATGTAAAATCCGACCTGGAAAAAGCTATGGTTTTACTCGACGAAGATGCCATCTCTGCAGAACAAAGACCATCAGTCAAATACCTAAACAACGTTGCTCTCATTAGACATGCCATGGTATTTATATCTGAGGCGATTCATTCACAAATTAATACATTGAAATTACATAGTAGTTTATCGGAAGTTATTGCCATAGCTCAACAATTGATAGAAAAGATGGATTCAATGGGCGCATCAGTGAGCAGTTCGTTTCTCCTGAAAAATATATGTCAGCGATACGGCATGTACTACAAAAACCGTATTCAGGTATCCGATCAGTTGAAAGGGATAATTCCACGACATCTTAGAACCACGAATGTGAGTATGTATTTTGGTGCATAATAATTAGTATGCATGTGCATATCGTGTGCTTAATTATAAAAGTAATATCACGTATAGTAATGATATTCAAAGACGTCTTCAAACAAATATCAACTGTAAAAATGAAACTTACTAGCAGTTTAATATTTTGTTTCGGTCAGGTACAAAAAAGAAACTTGAATCCATTTGTGCTTGCTGGAAGAACTTACCAATACTTAACTGGGGTATTCACAATGTTCAACCATGACGGTGATATATCCAAAGCATTTGAACATCTGCAGGTTAGTATATTATAACTTTAAGTATTATTTCACTAATTCCATGTTATTTATAATTTCTGCAACGAAATAGAAATTCGTCATATTATTTATTTAATAAATTACAGGCACATGAGGCCAAAAGCAATATGGAATATAGTGTACTTCTTGCATTATTTTCTCAAGAAACCGGAAAAACAAAAAACTTTCAGGTATTGTGTTTATTAGTCGTGTATCAGGTTTTAATTGATATTAAACGTTCTTATATTTCTTGAATGATGTTCACAAGTTTTTAAATTGAGGATTCAACCTCTGTTGTGATTCCCTTATTATTAACCACTAACTATTTATATGTGTATTTTTGTTTATATTGCATAGTCTCTGGTAGATATGATTACCATTTCAACTGAGTTAAAGAAAGAGGTAATCTCCATATATGTTTACACTACATGATAAGTTGTAGAATTGGTATATACTAAATTACGTCAGTAGAGGGGATTGTATAATACATTATATCACGTATTAAATCAGAATTATTTTTACATTTTTATAGACAATAGAATTCTTCAAAAAAGTGAGCGACGCGCTTTTGGTTTCCAGCAAAGACTATTATGACCGTAAAGATCTACTGTATGCAGTGATTCATCTATTATCCATCCTGTGTGTTTCGAAAAATTCGGATGTTTTGAAAACTCTGTGGTTACTCATGAATTCCCCTAGCTGTATGCAGGTAAGTAAAATTTTCTAACAATATACGAGATTGTTTTGGGCAAAATGTTCAGAGAAATGATATTGATACAAATTAGAAACTGTATAGCCACGAATTCGATATCTATTTTTCATTCTCCCAAAGCTAATAATAATAATTACTATACATCTATTGTGAATTCCTTTTATTAGGAAAGTTTGCTGCCAACTATGCCAGATGATGACCTGTATGATGTTCAGCAAATTATGGGAGAATTACAATGGTATAGTAAGTATTGGAAATTTGAGGCTGAATTTTACTGAATTTATATTTACAGAGTAGCCGTTATGAACATTGAACATTGAACATGTGATCTAATAGGATTGAATATTCCCGCAGTACGTTTTATAATTATAGTATTTAATTTATATTTAGGTAATAGTGTGTGATAACACAGCGAGGTCAGTGTTGTGCGAAATGATTTCTTATTCAAGCGCATAACCCTTTCTGTATCGTGTTGTAATTGGTATTGTAGGGTTCTACACAACTCTAATATACGTGCAGTAGTAGCCTGAAAACATTGACAATGTTGTTAACGTCCAGATAGAATCAAAACGTGGAGAAACATTGAAATTTGATGTCGATTAACCAAAGAGATTGCGGTGTTACAATAACAGGCAGCTCACGGTATTATAATGATACACATCCCACATGAATTTGATATTCAAATCTACTGGCAAATTCAGTAAATTTTCTGAGAACAACATTAATTTACATTGGCAAATTCATGATAGGAAATGGTATTGTACACCAATTGTCTTAAATGTGCCATCATACAAGCATATCTTATGTTCAAATACAGAGTGCCGCAATGGTCACCCGTATGCAATTGGAGAATGTGGAAAGCCATGGGACACGGGGGAGTGTAATATCTGTGGCGTTGTTATAGGAGGGCAGCAGCATGTGTTATTACCCGATAACACAAAGGCAAACGTGTATGTTCGTTTTGAACGTTATTTCATGTCATTAACAGTATTTACATTTACATGTGCTGAATTAATGCCGATCAATGTAGCACAGCCTTCCAAATAGAAAACTATATGATGAAGACAGCGCACATGGTATAGATGATATCAGTGTAAGCAATCTTTACTATTTTGTTGGCAACCAATCAAGTATTTGTGTTTTAATTGTGTTTTATCAGTGCTAAAAGAAAACTCAATGGTCACATACTAGGAAATGCATCAGAAAGAAAAGAAGAACAGCCAGCACCTCTAAGAGATATGCTTTCTGTCTCCGTTGCGGTAATTCGTTTTTTAACGCATAGTGCCCTTTTAATTGGAAACAGTTGTAATCCCGAGGTTAGTACTGTCCATATATAAGTATTAACATGTGCAGTCATAAGCATATAGAAAGGTAAAAATATTAACTACTCTGTCATTGGAAATCCCTTATAAAAATATCGTTCTTAATTGCAGGATGTATCGAATCTGATACACACTGACAATCCGATTGTTGGATGCATGGACACCTTTCTTTGGGAGCACCTTGAAAAAGACATGGACCTCTTGGCAACATCTCTCGGAAGAAGTGTAGATGATGCCATGCTTTTTGTGCATCTTGTTATCAAGTGTGCTCTCTTGAATTCTGTTGAAAAAAATGGTAACAATTCGGAACTGTGATCAGAATATGTCAGAAATTCAAATAAATTGCATAATATTTATATATTTATTTTGCAATAATTAAAAGTCTAGGGTAGAAAGTGTGAGACTTTCACACGTTTTCTTGTGTTTCTGGAAGTGTATTCCACAATACATAACAGTATGGAATTAATGTCAATATTTTTGTTTATACATGTGTTTACTTCTAGCACCTAATATAGACTATGCATTGCCAACTAAGAATGACAGACAAAAATGGGAGTCATACATTGCAAGGGAAATAATCAACCCATTACATGAGGTAGGTCTTTACGTACATTAGGTAATAGAGTGACTATGGTGATTAATCCCGTTTTGTTTAGTTAAAATAATTTGTACTTGTTTCTACAATTGGCAGAATGTTGAAATGGAATTGAAGGAAGCACATAAGCTGATAAGTGATACATCTGAAGGTAATAAACAAGTAAATTTTAAACACCTAATTGTGAATATCCTTCCAAATATATCTATTGTATTTTAATAAACACAACAAATGCTAACAACTTGATATTTTTACAACAGATAAGCAGTTATTAGAGCAAGAAATATATGAATTGGATCATACTCCAACTTCAGATTTAAGTCAATCTGTTTACAAGATCCCAGAGTTATGGCGTTACATTCCAGGATTTTCTTTAGAAAATATTGGTGTGATGTTGCAAATGGCACAGACAAGAGATAGCAAAGCTGAATCAACAAACCCTATACTATGCAAATTTATTAATGAAGTATGTATCAATCTCGATTTTTTTACGCCTAATGTAAATTTGAACGGATTTCATTGTCATAAACTTATGCTTTGTTTATGTATAGGAGTGTCGTCTACGTGCTGTCCAATATCTTCCTGACATCATTGACCTGTACAAAGAATTGAAGAGCATGTTTCATCTGCGCATTTCAACAAAAGAAGCTGATGACCAAACAATTTCTGAATTTCTTGACACATTAAACGGTAAACACTGGATTGATGTCATTGCTAGTCGTGTCATTTTCTTTTTTCTCGTTTGTCAATTTATTTATAACATAATGCCCAAAGCTGGTTGAAATTATTCATATTCAATATTTTTGTTGTTTGCAGTTAAAACTGAGATGACAAAAAATGTAAACAGCTTTTTCAGGGCATGGACTTTATTAAAACAGTACATCTTCAGTAACACACTTGGTAATGTAAATCATTTGTTTCTTAGTAAATTATTAGCTAATGCATTGGTCATGATGACACAGTTTGTGTGCGATTGTATGAAATTATTCAGTGCATAAGTTATTCAGTGCATAAGCCTATACTGTGACACATAAATTATGCATGGAATACATGATATCCTTATATGTCAGTATTCCCTAGTGCAAACAAATGTAAATAATGTGTCGTACTTTAATGCACTTGATTATCTTATTTCTAGGACGACCATTGCCGCGTAATTATCACACTGAAAACATATCTCTGGAAAACGCACCTCTATCTATGTTGATACCATCACGAAGGGGAAGAGGAGTATGTTTCCTATCCTTGGTTGACGCTTTGGTTACTGTACACAATAGTTTTCTTGGCTACTGTACTTCGATTAATCCCTCCTTGGTGAGGTATGTATGGATATGTTATTGCGGTCCAGTCACAATATTACCGTATATAATTAATATTGCACTAATCGTAACACCAAATAAAAAAAATTATATTGAGTTGAAGGAAACCTAGTCTATCAATATTATTTCATGAGCTATATTTATTATTTTATATTTAGTTCAGAGAAAACTGACCTGACCAGCGTCACATCAGCACATATTGTTGCCTATGACTACAGAAAAGATTTAGAGCCATTAATAATGTCACATTGTGATTACGAAGTGGTTGCAGAGGAACAAGCAAAAATGCGATGTGACTTCGCTGCGTTGGAAAGACAACTTGTTGTTAGATACATCCAGGGAAAATGTAAAATCATGGAAAAGGTAAATACATTATCATTCTAATCACGTGCATGTAACGTACAGTAACTATATTATTGTACATTGTAGAATACACGTTATTTATGTTGTTTTTTCAACGTATCATTATGCTAGAATCTGGAGTTCACTTACATTAACGAGGTATGCGGAAATACCACCTTTGCTAGAGTACGCCAGTTGATTCCACAGGTATGTAATACACATGGTATTTTCATTTATTAACCTTACTGCAATATATATTTTGTATATTTGAGAAGTACATGGTTTTGCTGTAGCCATATTCATGTCTGGGACTACATGATGCCTTTACAATCGTCTTTTTAAATCGTTATAATGGCGTAAACCAGGCTCAGTCAAACACAAGCACCTGCATAGCTTAACCAAGGTTCTCGCAAAATCGCATCCGTTAATGAATGAATCTCGGTGGGATTAACCTATTCATTGGTTCTATGGCACACTCTCACAGGGTATATAGGGGTTGCCCCTTTTGGGTTTTCAGCCTAAGGTATGATTTGAACTAGGGTCTACCGATAATGCGTGTTATGCAAAAAGCACTACACTACAGTGACTGGTAATGATGCACTGAGGCAAGTTACGGTACAACTGTATTACAATAAACGTTTGCCAAAATTGTTTTTGTGTTTACATTTTTGTGTAGTTACCCATCTCACTTGAAGTACAACGCCTTATTATACGTGAATGTCGACTCGAGCATAGGTTACCCGAAATCAGAAGCTCCTTAGCAGCCATTGATACCGCAATTGGATTTCTGAAGTCATTTGGTGGAAATAAAGATGTCCCCATTCATAAATACTTACAAGATGTTCTGTTGTTTAAAGAACAAGGAATAACTGTGGAACAGGTATGCTACTGGACACCTAATGAAATAGATCACTGTTAATGGAAAGTGAAGTTAAACCCTGTATACGCCCGTAGAAGTTAATTGATTTACGCCAGTTCACATAACGTATTTTCACAGGTGAAAATAAGCTGTACATTAGAGCATATTCTGTCAATCTGGCAAGTACTCTCTGTAGAAAGAGTTAACCAGCAGATGATTGCAAGTCAGGCAAGCCAGGTAAATGACCAACTACACAATGAGTGTATAATGAGTACAAATGTATACGGCAATTACATTTACTAATTATCTAGTAGTTGCGAATAAGTCGAAAAGACTTTTGTTCACAATTTTAAACTGAATATGTTGTTGTTCTAGTATCAATAAAGAATTTCCCAACTTGTAGTGCTCAATCCTAATAAATTAATTGTCTTCACTATGGTGAAGTAATATACTATTCATATACACGCTTCTGTGAAAACATGATGTAAATGGGTAGAAGCAATATCAGTTAAATCGAAAACTGTTTAACTAAGTAGTCGTTCGTCGCCTCTGATAAAGTATTGTTTTTAAAAGTATATATGTCATTGATGGACGATTACAGATCACAACGATATCGACGCTTTTAGAATTATTCTAGTCAGTCATTTACGTCACAGAAGCACCCGCAGCTGGGAGGAGTATTGTAGTTGTATTTAACTGAATGATTTTAATTTCAACAGTATACCGATGTCTTTGACGATGTTGGTGATCAATTCAAAGAGCCACTACCCACTGGGATAAATGTGTCAAATTTTATATCGGACACAGACATTTATATCTTGGTTTATGAACTATTCGAATTTATTAAGTTGGAAATCTCTGATGACAAACAAACTGATATTCAACCTGAAGATCCGTAAGTTCTAAAACAAACTTCACTTTTCTACAATTAAGGATAGTAGATTACTTTGTAAATATATTCAGATTTTTAAAATTTTTTGTGAGGAAACGCGCTGTCATTATTCAAATGAGTAAGATTGCACGTGAGTTCTTGCACACGTTGGTGTAATTCATTTGCCAGTGAGCAACATTGTGACATTGAGCACAGCAATGGTTAGCGTGTAAAGTAGACTCTATATTGAGGTACGGTAATGTACGGATTAAATAATCAACACTGAAGAACACTATTCGATGTAGCGGCTACCGGCTACCGGATATACGTTGGGGTGGGTGTAAGCAGCATAGTAACACTTTTTTCAATGTTATTCAACAGGCTAGCAGGTCGTTTTGAAAACTTCTGTGAAGAAAAGAACATTGAAATCCCGAGCGTTGATCGTTTTCCTTATGACATTGTGATGAAGCACGTCACCGAGCTGTGGCATAAAATCAACAAACACCACACATGCCTGGAGAAAAGGAATCTGTAGAATTATGTAAACTGTACTGGCATTTCAATTACATAATTCTACTAGCTATTCCATTATATCGTTTATAACGTTGATTAATTATGTATTCGAACATACACATAATCCTATCGGAATGTTAATCTATGTATTTGTTATTCACGCACATATAATTATATAATCCAGATAATTAGAACGTGTATTTGACCACCAAGTAATCAGTATATTTGTTAACAATGAAAAGACGAAAATATATTGTCGGTATTATATAAAGATATTTGCCAAAACAATGTGACAATAATGTGATTAATCATTTAATTAATGTTCAATCATTCTATTATAGTCGATTACTAAAACAAGTTAATCAAAGCAATAACAAACTTAAACTCATTGTTTTTTTAGATATGTTTGAAAGCTCCTCAATATTATATTTTTAAGATGTGTGTGTTTTTGGCTTATGTTCGTTTGAATTTTGAATAGAAAATATTATATTTTAAAAGTATTTAGTTTTTGTGTAGGTGGTGGGCAGCGTCATTTTGATTGAGGAGACAACAAAACACGATGTATGACGAATTTTGTTTAATACATAGAAAGTTTTCAATATATGATATATTAAATAACTGACAAGTAACAAGTGACATAATATTAATTACAGGCACACATATGCAACATTAATTACATATGCAACACGAAATTAGAACATTATTATACATGCGCAATCAAATTGATATTTGGTATGATTTCACGGATTTGATATCTGGTATACCTCGTATATACTTTTTCTTTTTTTATATACAGCTTTCTGAAACGTGGGTCACTGTTCCATGAACACCTATTACCGCCAGTTTCACAATGAATCCGGGGGGAGTAAGATTCTATCAATTTCACGCAGTTTCATCCTTATACACATATCTAGATTTGGCTTTGAAATTTGTACTTAGGTTACAAATGCATGCTGGGAACTAAATCATAAAGATAATAATGGCTTGAAAAAATGAATGAGAGCAATATGTGTTCATGAATGCTGAAAGTACGAAACAAATATATGGGATAAACATAAAAAATCGGATATTATCGATTCGTTTCTGAAATACCCTTTCCACATTTGGTTATTCTGGAACTTATTTGATAAAACAATATGAAGTTCAACAATCCCGATTTTCTCCCTTGCACACGGGATTTATATTCATTGGTGCTTCCCTTCAATGAGAAACTATATACAGATAAACAGATAGAAACAATCCAGTATATCTCTATTCTATAATGTTATTATGTTTAATATATCTACAAGCTTATCTCACATTACTCTCATCAAATGTTCTATCTCTGGATATATAGCAATGCCAATGGTGGTCAATATTAACAAACTGATGTACATTGGATTTGTCTACATAAATGCTTATCTATCAAATCATTAATTGTACTTAACTGAGTCAATAAATTATTAAATGCATTATAACAGTATTTTATTATATCGTTTGGATGCAGATGGATATATGCATTTGATAAGCTGTTGGGGGTACAACTCACAAAACACTACCTTCATGTATTTACATTGACTATGACCATTGTCCACTGCTGTTTTGGCCCCTGGCAATTAATAAGTCGAGTGACAAATAACACTGGGAACTGATAGGCAGTTTGTCAACCTCTATAACAACTGCTAACCAGGAATATTGCCAAGATGAGCGATGACCTGACCTGCTCTTACCCTGGATTGGAATTGAGTCATTAGGACTTATGTGGTTGCACATTAATATGCAACCCAATCACTGTCCTGGATGGTACTATCAACGTGACTTGGGAAAATATAAGCATTGGCTTCACCCCTTCGCCTCATCGCCATTAGATCATTATATACCGTTCTGGTTGGCAAGAACCGATCGTTCGCACTTGAAAATAAAATAACGGCGTTGTTCGCTGCTGTTGTTTGTACGTGTGCATGTTAATAAAACCACGTATAGGGAATGTTATCGCAGTAGATATTGAGTCTGTGTTTGCTCAGCGAGCGACACTTTCACAAGCAGGTAGGCAGAAATAAATATATGACGTCATAGTGCGTCGGCGTATAAAGAGCTGTATGGTGTACGTGCAATGAACTAACCATAATTACACATTTTCCCCTTCCACACAACTTTATTGGAAAAAAAACGGAATTTGTTTAAAGTTGCTATGCCTATACACAATTTTTCAGTCACCGTAGCAAATTGGAAATAACCAAAATGAAATTGCATTTCATGTTACAATTCAATGGTGTCCACAATAATCGATAAACGCAGCCATAATTGACATCATTTGGCCCGCACGCTAGATCTATCACACGAGTGTATCTACTTTAAACCGGACATACCATGGGTGACAAGAGATAGAAAATAAATTACAGTAATTTCATAATTACAATTACAAACTGAATGCCGAAACGGTGCGCACAACAGAAGAATGTGCATAATATGTCAATTACTAGCTAACTAATTACGAATTGCCATTATTAATATTATTATGGTGATATGATGTCGGTTCCAAAGAATCTATCAATAGCTGGTTAGAATCACTTTGTAAATATTCAGAGCAAAATAGTAATTGGCTAATCCATTCGCAGAGATTCACACCCACAAAATGACACGATAAGGTAAATTTATTTAAATTAATAAATACTATTAATATGTTCGCCTTCATTTGACCCAATGGTAATAATCATAACACCTACAAGCTGTGTTTGTAATGATTATTAAATAGAAATGCAGTTATTACAGCACAGAGATCACCTGTGCTTGTTGTATTTTATATCTGTTTCTTCAAACTTTCGTGAACCATTTTTTAAAAGTGGGTTAAAAGTGCCCCATACAATAATTGCTTATTATACTGGTCATGATTACATCTCGGAAAATCGTCGCATAAAGATGGTGCAATTTAAAAAAGGATTATTGCGATGTGATAAATATATCATAATTGCAGTGTGATAATATGAGGTTAATACAAGACTACCCTAAAGTATGCACGAAGATAGTACAGCGGGAGTATCGACCGATGCGCAGCGGATGTCGATGCGACGGCGTACTGTCTGCGTGTACTGTCTGACATCCGAACTGATGTGATCGGCGACGCCCTCCCAAAAATGCTTCTGTTTTTTATATCTTCAAAAACCGTTCTTTTACAAAGATTCAATTAATCGCAACAGATTCATCAATTCGAACCACATTGTAGAGTAATTGCATAGTTGTAAAAATACAGAAGGATAAGCTTTGACAATAACACCGAATTGGTCAGCATAGATGGTTGCGTAATGTACTATTTTCCACTAGGTACTAATAGTGAAACAATGGTAACTGTCAGCGTTATTTTGTGCCGAGATTTAGTTATCTGTGGTCGATTTAAAAGACGATTGGTGGTTTCGTCAGCGCTAGTAAATTCTAACACATATACGTTGCATTATGTATTTTCTACAGTTATATATAAAGGGTGCAATACATACCTCGTGAAAGTTCCTAATCAACATTCGTAATATGAGAATAAATGTGGTCGATGGTGGCATAAAGTTGTCAGTTCTATGTGCTGTACCTGTTCACAGTTCTCGTAGATTATCAAAAACTGCCGCAATGCGTAGCGGATTATCTGTGGGAAAATAGGATGTTTGAACATTGTTACATTTGAGTTCTACAAAAATAAGGTCTCATCCTAGTCCAAGAGATAGCACGGTTTTGTAACATTTAAACAATTCGGATGTACACCAATAAGTCGTGATATTTATATAATTAGGATAAACAAGAAAACAATAACTGAATAACATATTTGCAAATGAGTATAATATATGAATTTATAATTATTAAAATTAAACAAAAGAATGTAGTGAAAAAAGATGTTGCTTGAGTTCTTTTTTTTAAATATGGATCTACTGTGTATGGATTCTAAGTACTGGGGCAGGTCATTCCAGTATTTTGTTCCATTTTACTCGAGGGGTTAAATGACGAATTGTGTTATTTAGAAAGAAAGGTTATGTTTGTAAGGACAGAGTGCTAACAAACATATTGTAACGTAAAATTATAGTGAAAAACACATGTGGTAGAAGAGTCTCTCGATGTGCAGTGTAAAGCACCATTATTTGGTAATTAGTTTTGAACCATGAAGCACGTTTATTTTTGGAGACAGTGGTATTTCAACTTGGATGGTACGGTGTAATTAATTAATAATTATAAAAGCGTGCTCCTCGGTGGTAAAATGTGATGTCCCAAACAATGTAATGAAATACCTTGGAATGTAGCTGAAAATGTGCTAAGTAAAGCTTGTTACTCAAATAGTTTATTTCACTACCAAATTGGCTATTTCTCTTTTTTCCTATTGGTCCCCTATTTTAAAAAATCTCTATTTTTTCTATAACTTAATTTGTAAGCCTATAGTTAAAATTACCCCTATAAACGTAGCTACAGTAGGTAAAACACTTAGTCGGAACTAAATGTGGTAGCTGATACCTTCTGTACACAAGTGCAAGTTTTAATGTGAGTACAGCTTATTTATTCACATAGCTATTTACGGGAGAGCGCATTTAATATTTATCACTGATTAATATTTGTATTTACTCTACCAGTGCCTAGCGCCCCCAAGTGTTCACTAATTGAATAAAATAAGAAAAAGCGTATAAACTCGTCGTCTCGTTGTCGACGGGGTAGGGGTGTGAAGAGAGTAAAGTTATTGGTAGAAACATCTCGTATTATTTGCATACACTAATAAGCAATGAAGAAATCGTGTTTTTCGGTAAAACTGTACTGAATTGTTAAGAGGCGAACAAATAATCAAAAAATCCCTGTAGATATTCTTTATGGACTGGATATGGTTTATAGAGTTCATTAACAACGGTTGCGAACTACTGTTTTTTCATTTATCTCGGTTATTAACCTTATTCCTACTATTCATTCACACCTTCATAGTGCAGATTGATATTCATTTTCCTGACATCACAACATCAAGAAGACGCGCGAGCATTCTAAGATTAAGTCGCTCTCACAACTTCTTCAAACTAGAATCCCCGCTCGCACCACGACAGGAACACGTAATCTCTTCTATGTGGTTAAAGTTTTTTATATATTTTCCCGTTTCCCGAATGCTAATTTTAGTTATTATGATCGATGTTTTATACAGGCATGTCCACAACATAACAGCAAAGTTTTGTTCTGTCAATATCAATACAGTATAGCAACGAATGTCATTCCCGGCAACACTATGTACCGGTAACTGGCTGAATCATTTTGGAGGACGCGCTGCTCTAAATCCATAGAAGGAATAGTTTTGTCCAAATAAGGTCAAACAGGGTGTGATATAGAAAATTATTATACATCTGTCACCGTAAGTTACAGCGTGCCGTAATGTTGCGGTATTGCACTGGGTATTTTCATCCTACCTTATTAGGGAACGCGAATTCCAAATATAGAGCGATTACGCGCATGTGCGTCCTCTAGTAACAAAAACAAACATGGCAGCCCCAGGGGTTTTACCGGACCCAACAAAAAGAAGTTAAATAAATAAATATGTTTTAAACGTTTTGTATTTCGGCATTCCGAAGATGTACCTTTAACATTATCCATAATCATTGAATATACCAAGGTTATAAAACATGTACTGAGGTGATACCTAAATATTTAAGTGAACCTTAATGAGCATAACCTGCAATCACTTATTTATCTTGACCCGTTATTTCACGGTTTAAATTAGGACCAGCACTGCCTTTTATATCATCACTTAGCAACAGAATCATTCTCTTATTGTACAAATAAAGTTGCATAAATTCACACAGAAAAAAAATTGTTAGTGTTTTTATTACAAACTTCATTTTGTGTACAATGAAAAATTCAAAGTCTAAATACATAGTTCCATTATTCATATTTTTTGATAAAATAAAAGTGTCATAAATGAAGAAATTTAATTGAAGTCAGCAAATCTTCTGTAATAGACTTGTGTATATTGCAGAACTATGTGGCATTGTTGCATGATATAAGCCATCAAAATTGTCTTTCAAATTCAGATCCTGTGAAAAAATACAAAAAAAAACAAATAAATAAACAATATACAGTTCACATTTTTCTCTCGTAACGGCACTCAAAATCGTAATCACATGATACTGTTGTGTTGGATCAATGATTTGTTATTGTAATAATCGAAACAGAATGATTATCTTGAATACGTCCAAAAACAGTCATATTGCAATGCATGGTCGCTATTTGTGACGATCGAATACAAAACAACCGTGACTGCATGCGTAGGGCAGTGTGAAGGGGCATTGTCCATTAGTTAGCCCCGATCAATATAGCATTATACGTAGGGCTACTTATATTTCAGTTAAACGCAAGAAAATATTTTTAGCCAACACAAATTGAAATAGATAGCTTGAATGATAAACGAACAGGCAAAAATATTATTGAAGCATGCATTAATTAAATAACGTAAAAACCTGCACTCAGTAGATAAAAAACAAATTACTTCACTGTACTTATCAAATAATTTAGTGATTTTCAGATTATTCAGTCTTAATTATCGCGAAGTGACAACAGGCATCCGTAAACATGGACCCGAACATGAGGTGTGTTACCATTGACCTCACTTAAGCGAATCTTCTCCCAAGATGCAACACTGGAACACATTGCCTGAACGATAAGACAATGTGGGAAAGGCAGGGTGCAGGTACGTGGTAAAAATATTGATTATCTTTATTGCAATCATTTTCTAATCAGTATATCAAAGAAAATACGAATAAAGGTAACATTCTGACAAACCAACATAATAATAGAACTTTATTGACATTAATTTAAAAACATAAAAACAACTTTGTATTAGATGCATTTAATTTATAGTCCATCTTAATCAGAATCTGTACATTATGGGATCTAAAATAGCTGCTAAACGATCAAAATTGATCTAATCACAAATCAAATTCATGTGCATATGTATACCTTCATGGCAGGTATGTGTACCAAATTTGAAAAGAATCCGTCAAAGCCTGTCTGAAATATGACCGCACACGCACGCATGTACGTACGGAACCAAAAACACTACTAATAAATAAATAAATTGTTGTTGTTTTTTTTCAATAAGTACGAAAAGGCAAGTCTGCAATTTACAGTGAGAGACTATCAAGAATTGTTCTAAAGAGAGGAGCGTCATGGATGTCAGATAATGCGAGTTGGTGTACAGTATTTTTCTAAGAGTAGGATGTGTTCAAGTAAATTTTTATGCATGGCTTCATATTTCAAGACAATAAGTTATATGTTGTAGAATTGAAAAATAATAAAAGCTTTGGTACAAAATAGCAAAGCTGTGAAATGATTCAGATTTTTGATGCAATTTTTATGAGATTTCCAGGTACTGTTTTGATCGATGGATACGCCAAAGTAGTTAAATGGTGTTACGCCCTCTATCAATGACCCACTTATGTCCAGGCTGCCCTCGATACCGACATGTCTCCGGGGAGTTCGCATAACCATATAGTTTGTTTGTTTTTTCGGCGTTAATTGTTTGCCTGTTTGAATTAGATTATTCATGAACCCGTTGGAAGTCTTGGTTAATATGCGTGGGGTTAATAATACTTTTTTTAGAAATTCGAATCAGCTAGTGACGTGAGAAAGAGTCAAAATGTGAGTAAGAGTACGAGCGATATTACAGGCTGCGTGATTGACAATTTGGCTGGTATTTTGTTATGAACAACGGATTTCCTTGGGTCCATATCATTTCATTTAGAACATCTTGTTTGCCAAAAAAACAAGTTACGATAGTTTCCACCAAGGTAATCATTGACATTACTAGGTTAAGTAATATTAGCCGTTAGATTCGGACGGGCAATAGTAAACTAAATTTTTAAATTCCTCTAGTTATCGGTAAAACTAGTATTTTTTAGGGTAGATTATACTTGGTTCGTGGAATTAATTTGGTGGCGATGTATTTGTAATTTCATTGGTCACGTTATTAGTCCCCGTTCGGACACAGTCCGCAAGCTGTGTACGCGTACTGTCTACGACAACAGTCATGCCAATACGATGTTCTGATCAATCTCGAAAATAAAACGTTTGAAGACAACGTGAAAGATCGAAATAACAAAATTAGTAGATACTTAAGTAAACTCTGAAACAAATGGATAACAGCCATTTTCAAGTCCACTAGCTTTCCTTATTAACGCGGCATACTACCACGATGCATCGACATGACTGGTACTACTGACCCCATGACATACCGTATTCTCGATTGCCGGTTTATTGATCAACAACCTCATACCTCGTGTTACACAACCTGAGTAGGTATGACTAGGAAGCAACAAGGTCGCCTTTTTTATTGTGACGCAATACAATCGTACCAAGCTAAGTTGTTTTTATCCCCGTGTAAGAAAATGCTAACATTTTGGGGGTTTGCTTCGTGCTCCTCGACGTCCAACAACTGCTGAAGAAGATGATGTTGCGAAACGCGAAAACACGATTCGGAATCTGCTCAATGTGCATACTAAATTGACAAATTTGTTTCGAGTTTTGAAAATCACATCGGATGTTGTTGTTATATCGACCAATAAATAGACGACGGATAAAATAGTTACATGTCAATATACAGTTGTCTGTTCATCGCGGGTGGCACAAGAGAAATATCGTCATTTAGTTGCTATTTAAGTTCGAATTATTTATTAACTGACGTAAACTCTGGTCATGTTGCCTCATTTTTTTAATCAGATAATTTGCAAAATTTCAACTCTCATTCAAAATTCAGCGTGTGGTTTGGACCTATGTCAGTTTGTAAATTTGTAGCCTAATAATATCGTTATAAATATAATACATTGCATATAGATTATGCTATTGCTATTGTGTAGAAAAGAACATAACTATTTTTGTAAAATAATTTTTGACAGACTGCATAGTGCGAAGACAGGTCTCCAATTGTACAGACAACAATTTTATTTTATTCAGAATTCAATTTCAAGAGTGAAAATTACTTGGTGTACATTGTTTTTGAAATAAGAAATACCTACAAATGCAAAAATAACACAATATTGGGGTTGTGACACAGAAATCAAACTACCTCACTGTAATGTATATTTACTTGAGATTTTGTGGATACATTTATGCTGGTAGATTGCAAATGCAAATTAAAATGTGGGAGCAATTGTGGAAATTAATTTGACAAAACTGAATAATACTTCGAAGATTGATTGATTGTAGGCGTGACTTCAAATCGCAATGAAATTAGCCTATTCATATGTTAATATAAATATAATAGTTTGCATTGAATTAGAAAATATCATACTATGCTGAGTAGAACTAAACAAAATTCATACATGTTGTAATGTCTGCCATCAGTATTCACACAAGCACGTCGTCACAAAATCATATTGTGACTTCATTTGTTTACATTGCTGCCAACGAGTATAAGTATATGTACTATGTGACAAAAACTGACGAGAATAAGTCACAACTCGTTATCTTGTGCCATGACCGGCAGTCGGCAGTCATTGGACTTTACCCAGGACCGTCTGTTATCATTAAGCTGAGACAGCTCAGCTGTGATAAATTGTGATGTGTACTGTAATCTCACCTAAACACATGGCAAGGCCGTCAGTAGTTTCAAGTATTTACTTGTGAGGTGGATCTACAGATATTTTACATGCAATGACTTGAATTGGCGGATAGTTATACGCCACACAGTATTTATGTAGGCCACGATTCTTTTATATCTAATTAAGCAGATCAATAAATGCAACTACTGAGTTACAGCGACTGTTAATCTCGTGTCATCTGGCAGTCAACTCTGCTTCGCTGGAAATAAGGTCAGTCACGAGGTTTGGGTTATCTAATTCAAATAAAATGTTTTGCAACAGCTTCTCACGAAAACAATTGTATAATCATGTGAATGTCGAATGTACATGTTGCACTTTGTTCATATAATTTATACTATCTATTTTGTGAGCACATGCAAATAAATAAATGTACCTGGTGGTGCCAGGATGACTATTTTAGTGAATGGATAGGGATCATACCTGAGGCATACATACTACGATTTGGTTGCAATAAGCATTCTAAGTTCTGATGAATGTTACTTTACTGGCGGAACTATTATATGATAGTTGGGGATAAGATAGGATAGGAGGTTGTTGAAATATTCTCATAATACTACCTCTTATTAGTACAAAAGTTTAAAAAAAATAAAAGACAGATTTAGCATTTGATCTAAAATGCTACGACTCGTGTGTACATTGTCACGTTCTAAGTGTCTTAATTACATCACGCGCGTCGTCAGTGATTTGCACCCCTTCACACACTAATAGTATAGTCCAAATATAAAGTCAATAGTTCTTTATATACTTTGAGTCATTTGCCTGCGCCAGTCAATCGATTGACTCTGAACTGATAACAGGGTGCCGATGTCAGCCACAGGATATTGTATCATTTCGTGATTATTTGCAAAAACTTCTGTACGTGTGGAATTTAACCGATTGGAAAAATAGCGAGAAACAAGAAAAATTCAGGTACGATTATGAATTTTATAACTCATTTCCACCGGGGAGTTTGTAATTCACAATTACTGAAGGCCGCGATTTTAATGTCATAAACTCGACGGGAGTCTCTAACTTTAACCGGGATACTACTAGTAACTGAACTCATGTGCCAACACAGTACTTAGTATAATATAATTCTTCTTATTGTTTTCTTGTACAAACATTTCTGGAAAATCGTGACACATTTCATTACCCGTTGCTGTATGAATTTCCATGTTGTATGGCGTGAGCATTGCTACACAAGTGTGTTCTGTAGTGTGGTCACACCATAACCTGAGTAATTACAGTCGCGCTTCTTGTCACTAAACAGTATCTCTTTAAAAAAATAGGAGGAAGTCACACTCTACGACTCTAGTCTTTAAATCAAAGATATATGTTGTCATCGATAAACAGTGTCGATTAATACTAAAAAATATGTTCTACCATGTTCTAGTCTCAGTGATGGTTATTTCTTCAGATAATTACGGCATATTACAACAGTATGACGCGATGCTCGAGGTTTAATCAGTAATCTATAAACTACAAATGACGTTGTCAGGGTCCTTGAATCCAACTCACACCTACTGTATGTAAATCATTTGGTATGCGTTTAATATTATAAAACATTACATTGCAAAGACGTCCACTTAAATCCACTTCCATGACAGCTCGCATACATGACCACAGCTAACTAATCAACTAAATCGGTACAATTTACTGCGAATTGCTCAGTACATGTATCGACAGTGTTTATTTAACCATTTACCTTCATTGGGAAATTGTCTTTGCTAGATGTTTCAATTTATGATTGCGTGGTGTTTTTATTTTAATACATACACGAACGTTTAAGCACATATAATATGGCAAAGGTCATAGAGGTCACAAGGTCACAATGCCAAGGACATTTAGCGAGAAGAATGAGACGGGATGTCATATTAAATATTGTGGACGTATTTTCATATAAAAATTCTTCAAACATCTTTGGTTTAGAATCGTTGTTTTTTTATGAACAGGGGTTTCTCGTTTGAGTTGCTATAGTTTTTGGTTTCTAAGCCAATAACCGGATAAAGACACTGCCGTCAATGGGAAAGTACATTGTAACTATTGGTAGTTTCTTACAGTTGTGGCGCTAAACCGATGGTGATTAAAATAAAAGTGTATTTTTTTCATGAAGCTGATCATGGAGATCTTTCGAATGGGGATTATTGTCGTATTATTTTATATTTACTCAGTTGATGAAATTATTCTGAAATTTCTACCTTGATAAGACGAGGCAATTGCCATGATCGTATTCAGTATTTCATTTTGTGATTTGTCTGTTTGTAATATCTAGGGTGTGGCGCCCCAATTCACCACGAATAGCAGAAATTGTGGAGTATGGATACACTTTAAGAACCGAACGACAACACTTATTTTGGACTGTTTCTATGTCATCGCCATTGTGAAAACCCCAAATTTCGCACCCATACATTAAAATTGGTTCAATTTTACAACCGTAAATAGTGCACTCAGTCCTCACGTCTAGATTGCTAAAACGTGCAACGATTTGTTTGACAAAAAAAGTGCTTTATTTCTTTTGTTTGCCAAACACTGATGGGCATGGTACCATTTGCCTGTACTTGCAAAAAACATTATAAAAGTAATTGTAGTCGGAAATATCTTCGAAATTCTGGTCCTGGAAAAACATTTTTCCTGTTTCTTCAAAACCAGACTTTCTAAACACTATAATTTTTGCTTTTGTAATATGTTAATTTTTAATTTCCACTTGGGAATAAATAAATTCTGTAACAAGCGTTGTGCGTCGATGGTTAACTAATATAAATGGCTAAGTCATCAGCAAATAACACATAAAAAAGATTAATGAATAACTAATAAATATAACAGATACTAATTTCGATATATGGATTCCTATAAAAAGGATAAAACCACCTGTATATAATACCAGCGGCCAAATAACCTTAGAAGGAGTATAAGCCTGTTAGTGTCATGATGGTTAACTATCATTTTTATGACTATTCTTAGATATGCCAAAACAGAAAAGGAAGCAAACAGAAGAACTGCAACGTAGCAGTTTGACTAAGTGGTTTAAACCATTGGTTCATGATGAAAATGCTACTTGTGTGGAAAGAACGTCAGGAGTCAAGGTAAGATCATATTTCCAACCAAATTTGTTTTTTGTATCAAAATTTCAATCCAAAATCTCCGCTCGACCTCATATATTTGTTATTTATTATAAACATGACTGAAGATTGAAGTTATACAATAGACAATTGCATCTTTAAATGGTTATACCGTGGACCACGAAATATCACGATACATGGTTTGCTGAAAGAGTCCTAATGCTATCTTAGTAAAGTAGCTCAATTTTGAGGGTAAGCCAGGTTTTAGATTTAAACAATAATGAACGACCCGCCAACCCATAATGGGCGGAAGCTCAACATGTATGGAGCACAAAGTGTACTTGAGTTCATTTTTGTATGATGCAAATCCATTGAAAAATTTGGAGTAAAAATCCACAGTGAACTGAACGTTTTCACTGGCCCGTGAATCTGAATAATTTGAAATGTTTTTCTGGATTTTTTTTCCACAATCTTATATGGAAACTAAGAAAGGAACTAGTTTTAATCCATCAAATAGTATCGTATTTAAATCATTTACATTGCGAGTGACTTACGTGTGGTGTGGAATAGCATTGCAGTGATCGCCCGAGCGAACGGCACATAGTGACTACGCCGTATCGGTGTCCGCCGCGGTCTTACACTCCTGGCTTGCACAACGCTACGCTAGATCGCCGCCGCGAGTGTTTTCAAACCATCAAGGTGGGTGTTATTATCAACTATCCTGCCTGTGTAATAGCAGTAATAGTTATTTTCAAATTCTACGGGAGGCCGGCGATTTGACGAATACTTTGAAGGCAAACGAAACTTTGGGGCGTAGCGAGCGAACGAACATGACCGGAAAGCTAGTGGGTGTTAGCTATCCTAGAAGGAGAACCAACAGTGATTTTAATCTCACTGTATAAATAGACAGTATAATTAATGCAAACTGTGCCCGGACTGATACATTTACCGGTAGTCGACGCCGAGGAAATACAAGTCACGTTGGTCTTTCGTCGATCTCGTTTCGCAAATTGTGTAGTACTACTCACTACAAAAACAGAACCAATTCATCTCTCTTTACGCGTAGACATACCCCAACTTCGTTTATCGCATTCGCTTGAATAAATTACCTTTGCTTAAGCTCACTTCATCGACATGATAAGGCGAACTAATCGGGAGGACAGCGCCATCAGTTGCGGAATCTAGAAACTCGTGTGCTGGATGGAACGCTTCTACCGAACGCGTTTTAGCGTACAGGGCAAACGGCGATGACCTCACAGAATTGTCTGATTTCGATATTGAAATCCGCTGTTATACGCAATGGACCGTTTTATTTGATGCCGATTCAAAGCGTTGGTTATGAACAAGTCGGAAAGCTAATACAGACAGGTCGAATACTAACGACATACCCTATAATTTGGGCCAGCATATGTCTTTCGTGTACATAATATTAATTAAGCATTTTTCCGTTCACTGCGAGATCCCGCGTTATGCGTGAAATCGGAATAAACAAGAGCCATGGCGTCGTAGTGGCGCCAAAACATCGCGTGGAATTACACACATGTAAAATGCTGGGTTTTACACGCTTACTAATGTGCTATATACTTTTGATGACAGTCAATTTTGATGAAGATTGAAATTTCGAAATTGAACTGTAAAAAAAGAGAAAATCAAACTCAAAATCAAATCGAATCACAGATGTTATGTTTTCGCTTGTCTTGAGCTCTGAGAACTGAGATCTACGGTACCTTGGCGTTTGTATTAACATCAAAAGTGCAAGATGCGTGACATGATCATTAGTTTGTCTGCACTTCATATTTTTAAATCACTGACGTTTTTTTTTAAGAATAATTCCAATACGATCGTTAGAAGCGGAAATGGTGCTAAAACTACGAGTCCCGGTAGATCAGAGAGCAGCACTTCGTGTAGGTGCATTTTTATTTATTATTATGAACATGAGAATAATGCCATGAATTCATGTCTGTCAATGTTATATTTAAATATTAAAAATTGAACGAATTAAATTCGGAAGTGACAATTCAGGTTGAAGATATATAATACATTATTTTTATTCATCTTTTAGATCATCGCAGACACTGTCCACTCGAAGCAATACAGGTATGCCAAAAACATAATTGGTGAATGTATACGAGCTGTACTTTTCACTAATGTGTTTGTATTTATTCTGGATATCGTCTATTATTTATTTCATACGAAAAAAGATCATAAAGTGTATGAAAGTGGTTATAGTAATTACTTTGCACTTTTTTATTCCATGTATATTCTACTGTGTTTCAACGTGGACCACACAAAGAAGAGGTGAGAATATTTTGCAAACAATGTCTTATTGATATAATAATCCTATACTCGCTATGCCAGGTTGCTGGAGTCAGGACTGATCCGTCTGGTTGAGTTGTTTCATAATCATATATGGTATTTTCTATTTCAACAATAAATAAGAATTATATAGTGTAATATGCGAAATAGAAATTTAGAGTGCATTACATTAATATTGACCTTTGTGTCGTACACAATGAACACAAACATTTGCCTATGTTAAGTAATATGTACTTTCATATATTGGTATATTCGTTTCTGAACATTCAATACTTTCAGACGTCATTGTCAACTTTTACTCAAAGCATGTCATTTTATTATTTTAAACAAATAAAAATTCATTTCCAGAAACGGTGACCGCGTCTTTGCGAGAAAGACGTCCGCTGACAGTAAGTATTTTAAGTACATCGGTCTTCTATTAGTCCCTATCAGAAACAGGGATTTGTGATTTCGGCTCAATGTTTCGTCCACCTGCGTGTCATTTCGAAGATAGTTTAGTTATTCCCTTGACCTTGACAGACTGGGGGCTTTTTTGGCCCAAACACAAACATCGACGATTAAACATATCTATGTTTAGGGATTCCTCGACCGATTTCATTAAACGGAGTATTGGAACCAGCCATGGTGGGTTGCTGGTGCACGTCGCTTTTTTACAATCTGGCCGACTGACTGATATTTCTGCTTTTTATATGTATTTTACCAATTCCTTAGGTACCGTTTAGGAATGTTGGGCTGGCTGCCATTTGCTTATTGCTCATTGCGGGTTTAATCTAAAGTTCAGTTTGCAGAATATAAATCGGCAATTGGAATTCACATCGGAACATGAATCCGCAATCAGAAATCATTTTTGTCAATTTTCTGTCAGCAAACTTAGCATGGACATACCATACACTTGTTTTGATGTACGCTAGTTTGCATTGTGATTGTAATAAACAATGATTGACTAATAGACATCATAGTTTTACAATTTTTCGGACATACATTGACAGATTGTCTTTCCTCAGCGAGTAGTACCTTAGCATGCAATGTTTTATTTCATATTTGCTGGAATTGTTGTTAAATCATTATGCATTGTTCGTGAAAATCACACATCCTAGTAATGTTATGCTAGTACCATTGTTATGTAACTGATAATTTCCAATGATACATGTACATTATTTTAATGCGAAGCTTTAAACTTGAACTGCAATTGCAACTGCTTACAGCAAAAAATTATCGTCAAATTTGTAAATTAGTTACTTTGTACCCTACGAAAACGCTAGCCTGTGTTCATTTATTCATCACGCATATATTGTCCTTATATAAATATACCAGGGAATCACAACAAAAAATCACATAGAAGAGCATCTGAAAAGGAAGCTGAAGGTCGCATTGATATGGCACATATGAATACTAGCAGTCAAAGAAGAGTTACAAGACAAACTTCTCTTGTCAGTAAGTAGTGTTAACTATAACTACATGTTGTTAGTCAACCCGTCATTCAAGGAGACCAATTGCTATGGAAAATCGTCAAGTTTTTACTGGTTAACCAATTATTTTGTGTTATGTGCATTCAAGATCACACACACCAAAAGTATGTCTGAGAAGTTTTAGCTGAGTTGAGTTCGGACTTTCTTTCCCATTTTTTACATAACATAACTACTACTAGCACGTTATTCTGCATAATCAATTTATGAGTATTTATGAACGTGACAAGATTTGAGAATCGATCACTGACATCAAATTTCTGATAGATCAAAGTACAATATGTTTGTGCTATGAAACTTTGCGATTTCGAGCAAGCAGGGGCGTTGCGTTTTGTACCATAAATTCACAATTTGGTCTTTTCTATTAATATATATTGATTATGGAATGCACGGTCTCTTAAAATGACGCGAGTGTTGACTTTGTATCTAGATGGCGGGAGGCCATTATGTAGGTGATGATCCGCAGGCAGGACATTATTTAAATAATTCCCCATACTGAGACAAGCAGTCAGAGAAAGGTCACGCGCAGTGTTGTAAGCTACGCTGGTGTAGAACCCATTACTCAAAGTTGTATTCATCTGTCGACACTGAGAGTATGGAATCAAACTAAAACTCTTGTCAACAACTTTTAAACCGTGTGCATGAATATAATAGGATATATTACTGTTTTATAAGTGTTTACAGTGTGAAAATGTTCCTAAGAATCTATAAGATGTAGTTTGGATGGATACATTAATCTCCATCTATATATTATTCCAGGTGATCGGCATGAAGAGGCACCAGCTACAGAAAGTGCATCTAAAGTGGACTTGGATCTGAAAAGGTATTAACAATAATAATCAGTGAAATATCTTAAATTTTATAATGTGTCAAACGTCCATGTCTGAATAGTCTTAAAAATACTAGTGTATATGCTTGCTGGCCCGTACATTTGTTCGCATCATTTAGTCAGTGATAAATAACGTGTTAATGTGGCATTAACTTTGACTAGTTTCCTTTATTAGCTTAGGGAACACAATTTATAAGACGTGCGTATTAAACTATCTAGATAAGACGTGATCTTCAATTGTACGCTTCAATTGTTTGCCTAATTTGCATATGATAAATAAATGTTAATTATAACATATCTTTCATTACAGAACAAAGAAAAACACATTAACGTTTCACTTGAAAATAGGAAAGTGCAAGGAACTAAAAAAACACATATTGGAATTTGACGAACACGATACTATTCTTGATGTAATTGAGCGTTTTCTCGACAAAGACAAATACAAATACAAATCAATCATCAATAATTTGTTTCCGGAAGTTAACATTAGTGAACAACGCAACATAGAAAGATATATTCCTAATTTTGGCATGCCTGCGAAGTTAGTAGCAGGGGAGACTAGTCGTCATTGAATAAAAGGTTCAACCCAAAGTAACAAAGTACAGAAGACAGCTCGAACAAGGAGATAGCTATCTCGGTATATTTTATGTCAGTTATGTTGAGAAACATAAACCGAACAAAAAGGTTACAATTTTGAATCATTGTCATTACAAAAATCAACTTTTAGGTGTCATGGTCATTCAGGACGATACTCTGTCTGATGCCTTAATACGCGACAGACGTTTTAATGAAGAAATTAGAAAATGTGAACTTAGAGAAACTTCAGCTGGGGAAAATAATGTTAGCTTAGACCAACAGGCTTCAAGCTATATTGGTAAAATATTTTCTGTCATTTGGTTCGAGGCAAAACAAGGCGGCTCTAGTAGAATCGCCTCAGTGTCTCAAGGGATACCACAGCAAATCGATCGATCTGTAGACGCCACTTTAATTTTGTCGAAACTTGGTGAAATTGAAGACACCGCTAAAGAAGTTCGTAAGGTATTGCAACAGACTAAACCCAAGGCAACTGCAAATAATGTAAGAAATCGGTTGTCAAATTTATTCAGTTCAACTTTCACAGGCATTCCTTTAAATGTCTTGAATCATCTACAGAAATCAGTAGGTATTATAAAGTGGCCTCATAGTAAGAATGGCACTGCTTTCAGATTGGGCTCTAAGTACATCATAACTAATTACCATGTAGTTAGATTGATATACGACGCAATGAGGGCAAATCCATTTAGACCAGATGATGTAACTATTAGTTTTAATTTTGTTAGTACACAACACAGCTTAACAAATTATACATTGCGACACGATAGAATGAAATTCCATATGCCTTTCTTCAGTGAAATCGAAGACCTTGACTATGCAATTTTAGAATTAGACATTGACGAAGATATGGAAATTGATGTGCAAGACGGCAATGGTATATCTGGCCAAAATGAAGACCAACAAATTCCAGCATCGTTAACTGGTAATCTAGGTCGAATTCCCATTGAGCCGTCGGCTATAAATATATTAGGCCATCCTCAGGGCCAAGCAATGCTTTTAGATGCTCGGTGTACACTTAAAATTACCACACTTTGTGAATTCCCTGTGTATTATCAGAAAAGCTTTTCACTGGACGATATCATGGTTTCTTCCGATACTAGACGTATAAATTATGAAACGTGTCTGCTTCACGGAGCTTCAGGGTCCCCAGTTTTCACAAATGAAGGAATCATTATTGCTCTTCACACTCGCGGCTTTCCACCAACTGGAACACACAACAACTCCGTCTTTGAACAAGGGGTTGCTATATTCGAAATTATGAAACATGCGAAAAATCTAGCTACCAAACAAGATACCCTTGATATTTGGAAAGATTTATTTGAAAATTGATTACGTTATAGCAATGCTAACCATACAACGACCAGCAAAAAATCATACTTGATTCAAGTAAATTGTCAATATGTCATCACAGGGACATAAAGCATGTCCACAATAACGTGCTCGCATAAGTGTGTTGAGTAGATATTTTGTTTTCTTCAAGAACTCCCCTGTTAACATTTTACTTACGATAATATATTTAGAGTGTTTTGAATTAATGTTTACCTGCAATTGTATTTCAATTAAAAATGATGAATATGTTAGTCGAGTTTGTAAAGTAATGTTCAATGGATCACTGAATGTGTCTGAACTGCAAGTTAGAAAACTCATTCTTTTGTCTATTTGTGTTTAACTGTATAGTATCCGTTACTCCAGTTCGATGATATATGGTATGTTAAACCTCGCGTGTTGCTTCAAAATGACTATTACGAGTTCAAGTTTCCCAGTTATCAATAATATTCAAATAAATGTTAGTACATTTGAATGGAGTGGTTTTGTTATACTAGAATCTTGGAACCGTGCAATATCTGATGACCCAAATGGGCGTGATTATTGCTTACTCATCTATCTTGGCGGATGCAAGTTGAAACCCCACTACCTGGAATACGTTTCACTATACTCCGTAAAAAAAACAATTGAGGCCTTTAGCTTTTGTATATCTCAAATAATTCTCAATAGCTAACTTGCTAAATGCATGGACGAAACTAAACGAAATGAATGATATAAATTGAATTTGTATTTCACAGTAACATAAGGAAATTAAATAAATACTAATGTACAGAAATACATATACAAAGTATTATGGGGAGTCAAATGCATATATTTGTGTGAAATATATACGTTGTAAGACTGGCCAGACGCTGTATTTTTCGTTCCACTCGACCGCCTTTCGTTCAAAATCCGTGTCTTAATTGTTGAATAACAGATTTGCATATCCATTTTCCTGATTCTAATTATATACTCACCATGTCGTTGCAGCTGTTCAGAATGCATGAGTGATTATACTAGGAGGAATAAATGGACAATAGTAAGAGAAAGTCAACCAATTCTGTTCGCTTTCTTGTGGGTAACCTTTATTATAGCAAGTGAAGTTTGGCGGGGTTGACTTACACAATATTAGTGAAAGGCACAATTGTGCAAAGTGAAGCAAAATAGTGACCTGCAAAGAGCTTTTTTTCGCTACATTTTTATGTAAAATTTCAATTTTATGATCTGAAAAATATTTATTTAATTTATTTATATTTTGTATTCACATTTTCCCTAATTATTTGGTGCTTATCAACGTTGATCTGTTTCTTTACATACCATTAACAGTAGACTCTTCTCGCCCTCTCCTGTTATTTTCAACTTCACATCCATATATTATAATTATCAGTTATTCTGAATATGGTTATGAATATTGTACATTTTGGATGTAAAAACAGCTTTCGAGTTTTATATTATATGAAAAATAACATTTATACCAAGGTACCAAGAGGAAATAAATATCACGACTTATTGATGAACAGACGAATTGTTTAAATATTACAAAACTATGTTATATTTTGGACTAAGATGATAACTTATGTTGGAAAAACAATTTTCTATTTACTCGCTGAATTAGAGAATAATCCCGTTGGTACACAGATAATTCGCTACGATTTGCGACGGAGTAAATTACAGTTTACTTCCACCATCCAGAAAGGATATTTATTTTTATTTATATTACGAATGTTGATTATGAACATTCACGAGGTATATAACGCTGACCGACCAATTCGGTGTCATTCTATCTGAGCGTATTCTTCTATATTTACAATTATCTACATGTCACAAGGTAAATTATACGGTGAAGTACTATGGTGTGGTAGAATCGCCAAACGTAATACAGGAATGCAATGGCCAAAATAAAGTACAGTCACCGACATTGTGGTTGGGTTCTTTACCCCAAAATACACAATATAAATAATGTATAGATATATTGATATATAATCATACACAGTAATGCCAGGGTAGAACTTTGGGATAAAACAGGCACATCCGTAACAAAAATGAACGCACTTCAAGAAACACAAGTATATGTGGTCAACGAAATATTTAATATAGAATAATCTCAAATAATATTTGTGATGCAAATCATCAAGTTTGACCACGAATAATTAAAGCAACAATTACATTATCATTTAAACGCAAATAACCATGGTTAATGCCCTAAACATAATCAGTACATAACCGGAAAATACAAGTAAATAACGTTTCACGCTGTCACTTGTAGACCGTTAACATCAATCACTGTACCATAACGACGAACGCAGTAACGTAGAAATAACAATGTAACGTCAGAGGCTACTTAGCTTTTGTGGTTGACTCAGTTCCATGCACAGTGTTCGTTGAATCACACGATTTAATGTCTTGATGGTGGTTTGACAATCTACTAGGAATTTTGTCTCGATGACGGTTTGACAAACAAGTTGCGGCACGGCTATGGAGACTCGGCGACTTCATTATGTAAAATACTATAGTTGGTAGAAGCGCATGTAGTTGACCATGGGGTTTCCAACCCAAAGTATCAGGAACTGGCAACAAACTTCTCATGATGTTAACTGTGACAGACAGCAGGGAGAAGTGATCCCTTTGTTCCACGCCATGTGACAAGTTAATTTATTCAGGAAGGTTTCATTTTCGGATGGGTTAGTCACACCCATTAAAGTGTCAAATACAGCGCCATCTCTGGCCAAACTAATTAAACTTAATTAAACTGTAAAAATGTACACTCCAACAATTAAAGTTAAGTTACTGAGACTTTGTGACTTTGTGACACTACATATATACACATATACCCTAAAATGCGGTTTAAAATAATGAAACGAAAATACAAAAAAAGAATAATCATTTTTAGTCACTGATCACATCTGTTCTGTCTGATTGGCTCTTGAATATGCTAGTTGTTTACGTGTCGATATATCGTGGTAATCTTAACTATTGAGGAAACTCCCAGAGCGCAGTGCACAGTGAAAATCGCGCCCTCTTGTGTTGAAGAGGTTTTTTTGACGTAGATGTATGCGACCAATAATCAAGCTCCGAGTTCGAAACGCTGGAATGTCTACAAAAATAATTGTACGAGACACTTTGAATGCTTTTAAAGTGGTTTAACGCAAATTTAAAAACATTAAATATGAAATAAACTAATACATGGATATTTGTGTTGTCTTTCTATTTCATAGTCATTACAAACACAGCTTGCAGGTGTTCAGATCACTAGTGTTAAAAATTAAACGTGATGGCACAAGATGGCAATATAATTGCTCCAGTGTGTTACAGAAAACGATCGTAAATTCATTAACATGTAAACCATGTTTACGCTGCATTTCGGCCCCTGGTTATGCCAGCTTGTATTCCCTTAGTCTTTGTGCACTGGTGCATACACGTAATTGGTTAGAGCTGTATGGCGCCCTCACTGTTGGTGGTGTCAATTACTTTTGTTGGCTGCATACCGACCTCTTTCGCGGGAACCTTTGTTGTGAGTGTGATGCAGTGTGACTATTGTCGCACCTGTGCTACTGTGCGCTATACTCTTTTCTTGGATATGTGATTGACTAGAGGTTGATTTGGAGAGTAGTTTTTATGACATTTTTATGAGCATTACTTGTGTTGTAATTTACTGTGTATTACGGAACGAGGTAGTTGTTTTTAGTGTGTACAGGGCTGAGAGCGAAAGGGCTCTCTCTCTCCTGGCGCCGAGCGGTTAACCTCACTGTGTACATTAACAGCAAGCTATAATTCTTTGAAGAAAAGTGAAAGAAGTGGGAAGCGGAACGTGGAACACTGTTGTTATGGTGCTTCGTTGGACGGCTAGACCAACCCGTGACCAAACTTTTGTCGCAGCTGGTAGGTGAACTATTACTGTTTGGAAAGGGGCCCAAAGCATCTTTGATTGCAATCGAACGTTGAACAATTATCACATGAACTTTTATCGCGTCAAAACTTTGTGATCTATATCATTGTAGCTTTTTGTGGGTAGTGAGAGCACTTTTTCCCGTCTTACGTAGTTTTTATGTGATTTTATTTTTCCAGTGACAAGGTGCCACATGGTTGTATCCGGCGGCCTTAAGCATTACCTCCTCGGCGGCCGATCAACGTCCGCCTATCAACAGTCCCTATCCACTTAAATAAGGGAGAGAGAATGTGTTCGACTGTGCATCTTATGCCAGGGTCAGTTCCCTCTGGTATACGCGCATGGGTTGGTAAGAGGTGAGTCAAAACCCATGGCGGAGACCGGACACAAGGGTAAATTCGTTACAGTTGTACCATTTCCGCACGACGAACCCTGGCTGGCTGAAAGTAAGGGGGAGGTGCAACATGTGCCCTGAACAAAAGCCCTGCCCCAAAATCGGAAGCTTGGCTGCCAGCATCTCCGTTGGCATGCAGTGCCTGAGACCCCAGAGGAGACCAGGTGCAACTAGCCTGAGCCTAGGCCTCACCCAAATTAGCGGTCGCGAACGGGGGGTTCCCCAGAAGAGACGTGTTTGAATGCAAACAGCTCGCTCCAACTGCATCTGATCTACCCGGCCTTCCAGGGACGCAATTGCCCCGACAGCCCTCAACTTGGCAGCAAACCCGGTGCCATGCGAGGAAGAGTCCACAAAGGGACCCGCAACACAGAGGAAAGCCTCCAGGGGCACAGCCTCTCTGTAACCGGTAAAATCGGGTAAACCACCGCCTAAAAAAACAGACTGTGAAGATGCCCTCCGATCAGTGGGGGAGACCGAGAAAAAATATTGATACCTCCACAATCGGGTATCCTACTCGACGTCTCGGTACACGAAGCACCGGTAGCCGAGCGTGGGGACTTTCCACTCATGCCAAACACGCAACTCACTTTAACTGTTTTTTTTACTAGATGCGCGACATTGCTTTGAAAATACGAGCGAAGCGGTCAGTCTCAGTGATTTGATCTGAAAAAAAAATCTCAGACCTGAGAACTCAAGTGAAAAACACACGCTTTCAAGGTAAAAAAAAAACCCGAACCCCGCACACAGCAAAAGTATTTCGGATGCGGGTTCTATGCTTGTAAATTCTGAATATAACCACTGCACAGTCGACTCGGAAAACGAGGAGACCAAAAAAACGGTAGCGAGCCCTGCTGCTGTGATTACCTCTATTCATTTCTATATACACAGATCAAGCATAAACTGAAGACGACATGTGTGAGAAAAGCGAATTACAGTAAGAAAAGGGGATGTATCGAAACCAACAAGTGATTAAGCCAAAACGCCCGGGTTTTATTGAAAAAAAAAATTACACACAAAAGGGAAAACGACACGAGGGTAAAAATCACAAGAAAAACTTATCCTACCAGCTACAATGTCGGATGCCAAGCAGTGGCTACAGCCCAAACAGAAATTCGACAGGAAAAAGCAGACGATCCAGGCAGAGACACTAGACTTGATCTACACTCGATGCAGAGAAGAAGCAGAGTGAGTATCCATCTCTAATGACGTGGTCCGTGACGTAAGGGAAAATAATTCTATCTAAAAGATTCTATCTGTCCGTCATTGGCAGAATTGCTGATTAATGCCTACTGTTCAAAATAGTCTTTCTGACTGACCGAAGTCCATGATGGGTATTTGAACGTAGTGAATTATCTAGTCTACATACAGCAACACAGTCCTCTGCTGAACATTAAACTGAATCTCCTGTCACTGTGGTAGTATACACAACAAGGACTGTACAATCGGTGATGCCCAGCAGTTCGGTGTTTGTCCATACACCTACACTCAAAGTAGCACAGTTCACTGCAACGAAACTGTTGGCACCAAATGAAAATTTGGGCAAAGCTTCCCCTGTATTCTTTAGTTTCTCGCTTTTGGTTACATTTAATACACAATACAGACAGACGACGGCATGTCCGTTCAACAAATCAGGTTCACCACAATAATTCAATGTCACAATCGGCACAGATGGCATAAATACAATGCAGCTACAATATTCGTACACGAATCGATGTGAGATAGAGTCGTCAGTTGACTCAGACGCAAATAGTAATCACAGTTGATTCTGTCGTCGATCGGTGGTCTAAAGTTCAACTTCCGCTTATGCCATGGGCGCCGCCAGCTTGTTTCACTGTTTATATCTCTTGATTCATGTGAGCGAGATCTGAATTCACATCAGTGTACATGTTCATGTCCGACAGTTCCGATTTCAGAAATTTACTCCAGAAATGATAATTCTGGTCAGATTCACAAAAGACTAGCATGGACGGGATCACTGACTTCTCTACTGTTGACAAACGTCACTCTCGCTGAGATTCAAACTATATTTACTCCCACTCACTTTCTCTTTGAGTGTCCTGAACTGCATTCAAACCATGCGGGCTTGGATCTTTGGTTCTCTCTTCTTGACTCCCTAAGCTATTGAAGGACTTTTCACATGATCACAAACTCTACCAAATTACATCAATGACCCACAAGTTTAACTCAAATGGTCAACAACAATTAACAAAACATGCAAAATAGAAAATAAATATTGCTATCCACATATCAGCAAAACTACAGCATCTCACTGTCAAACAGCAGACCACCTAGCTTACTATATGGGAATTCTCCTTCCAAGACTCAACACATGTATCAACAAGTAACCTGTAGAATGCTGTGTGGGTATCATTTTTATATTGATTTTTGTTGCAGCAAGCCTGCCTAACCGGTGCTTATACCAGAATGTAGTGGCCAAATGCGAGATGGTCATATGCTTTATCCAAGTCTCACGTAAACGTATTGTAAAACCTGTTCTGTGACTTGCGCCATCTAGTGACAATACTTTCGTTTTTATCGGCCATCTTAGATTTGAAGAGTTATCATTGAGAAGATAACGCTGTTGAAAGTTGAAGTATTTTTGACACATAGATGGAATCTCAGCGTTAAAGCGACACAAATAGAAGCGTTTGAGTTCCGTGAATCAGTGTAATTCCCCGGGTTAGCCGATCAGTTTGGTAAGATTAGAAATATTTTATGTTTGTATTGACACTTTTTCAGTGAGAAAACCATGTGTTTTTGCAGTCTATTTTTAGATACTACGCAACACTAATCAATGAGACACGTATTTTTGTACATGAATTTACGATAGTTTTATCATTTCTATGATCGACAAAGGATAATATGGGAGTTAACACATTAAACAGCATTAATGCTGGCCCTGAGGTAGATACGAAGTAGATTAATATGGTTAGTGATTTATTGTACATGAAACATGTTTATTGAATTTTGTTATTTGCCATATATTTAGAGACAGCATTGTGAAGTTGTCTGCTTCAGTTAGTTTAATGAACGTCAACGAACAGGACATTATGTTAAAAATCCTGTATTTATTTCTTACAGTTAACGGGCTAATTGGCCGTTGCCAATTGTATGTTGAATTATTGATGTGATAAGTTATATAGATTAGGATTGAATAAACGATCCTCATTGTTTAAGTTCAATTGGTTGTAGCCTTATTGATGATAATCACTACCCAGGGATACCAGGATGGTAGATGTTATAAGACCCCTTACTTAATAGATATAGCATCTAGCCACTACATTAACAAATTGACTTTGGTGCCTAAGTTGGATTGATGTGTATCAACATTTGATAGATGAAAATAACTGAGATTTACAAAGATGACTACCCCTCAAGACGAAGGAGTGAGTAGTGGCATGCTCGAGGATAAAAGTTAAAGGGAACAAAGGTATACAAGTAAAGAATGGAATATAATAGAGACATTAAGTTAAAGAACAGAAGACTGGTATCAGTGTAGCTAGATAAGAAATTAGAACAGATATCTCATATGATAGAAATAGGTGAAGATGTGCAGACAATTAAGTTACAATATGGTGACTGGTTGAAATTATATGATGAATTATTGCTTGTAATAATTCATATTATGACCTGCTTTCTGAACCTGAGAAGGAAAGTGATTATGCTGATTGGTTTGGGAAATACAATACCATTTGTAAGGTATTCCAGCAACAAGTAGAACAACACATGTGTAAATTAAGACCACCTTTAGCAGAAAGGTATCTGTTTTTGGATGTAAAGCCAGCAGATAGTGTGTCCCAGATAGGTTCAATTACATCAAGAGAATCTGGTCGATCTCGTTCGAGTTCTACTTCCTTTAGTAGTACTGTATCAATGGCTAGAATAAAGGAATAACAAAGGAAAGCAGAGCTGCTAGTCAAAGGTGAATCAGTAAAGAAAAGACAAGCTCTAGCAAAGAAACAGCAAGAATTGAAGCATGCACAAGAGCATATGGAATTACAGGAACAGATAGCTGTGGCCGATGCTTGAATTGACTTCCTTGCTAGATATGATGTAGACCAAGGTCAGTCATTTATAAATGCCCTATGTCCACAAATGGATAATAATCAAAGCTCAGCAAAGAGAAACCAACAGAAGAGTGATGTAATGTAAGACAATATGAATAATGATGACACTCTTCCTCATTAACAGATAGACATTAAATCAGTGACAACACCAGAAGTTCATGAGTTATTTTCCCCTAAAAGTGTAAATCATGCAACAAACAGCAATTGACTTTGCATGCAACAAACATGCAACAAACATGCAACATACTGACAGCAATTTCAACCAAGAGGGTGAAGACATGTTTGATAATTACTGTGAGGAAAGATCATCAGCAGAAGTAATCAAGTCAGTAGAAATTAAGAAGCCCCAAGCAGACCTAAAATGATTTTCTGGTGATCTCCTTGAGTACAAGAAGTTCAAGAGACAATTCAAGACAAGAATCGTCATGCACACAATGATGATGAACGTATTAATTATTTAGAACAATACACCAGTGGAGAAGCTCATGCGATTGTTGAGGGCTATAGTTATTTGGATGCAGAAAAGGGGTATGCAGCTGCAATGAAAGAGCTTGATCAACGTTATTGTAATGAAGGGCTCATAGCAACAGAATATATAAAGAAAGATCAAAATTGGCCTAATATTAGAGTGGACGATCCTAAGGGTTTAGATAAATTCTCTATTTTTCTTACGGAATGTGAATACGCGATCAATAGTATGAAGTCCATGCAAATTCTAGACTATTCAGAAAATATGAAAATGCTGGTGTCTAAACTACAATACCACATGCATGATGAGTGGAGAAGAAAGGTAAAGAGAATGATGGATACCAAACAGAGAGTGTGAATCATCCACTATATGAAAAATCTGCGATGAAAACAGGAAACAATAAGAAACTCAAAACTTACAAAAAACATTCAAAGACAATAAGTAGAGGAAGTTATGCAACATAGATCTCCAGTGTTCAGAACATTCAGTCTCCTCAAGGACATGACATACCTGTAATAGGTCAGAATAGAAATACAGAAATGTGGACACAAATGTTAGTAAAAAACCAGGAGAGAAACCCTGTTTGTATTGTGGGGGATCTAATCATTCTCTTGAAACTTGTGATTTTATTGTTAAAAAACCACTTAAAGAAAGATATCAGTTTTTGAAGTCTAAATGCTTATGTTTTAGTTGCCTGAGACATGGTCACTTAAAATTTGAATGTAAATTTCCTATGTTTTGTAACAAATGTTCAAAGAAACATCCAAATGTATTACATAGTAATGAATATGGTTCTGTGAAAACAGAAGGTAAAGTGAGTGACAAATCAAATGTAAATAATAGTAAGGGAGAACTAGGTTTTCAGGTCAGTACTCAGATACATAGCCATATGGGGACCGGAAGCTATGATTGTTGTACAGCTGCCATTATTCCAACTATTGTAAGGTCAAAGAACGGCTCACATGCTATACAGACATATGCTTTTCTTGATCCGGGAAGTACTATTAGTTTCTGTACTGAAAGTGTAATGAATCAACTTGTGTTAATGGGAAAAGAGCTCAGATCACTTTGAACACCACGGGTTTGCCATACACAATGAATACTTGTATTGTAAAGGGGTAGGAAGTTAGTGGATTGAAAGGTCAGAACATTGTTAGTATTCCAGTAGCATATACCAAAGGTAGCATCACTGTAACCACAGATTGACAGTGAGATTGGGTTAATGATTGGAAATGTAGTGGCAGACGCTTACACTCCACAAGGAACATTGACTGGTCCTAGTGGTTCACTGTATGCAACCCACACCCGTTTAGGGTGGATAATTTGGAATATGGTGCGACGAACACACGATGAACAGAAGGAATTTGATGTATATAGAACAGAGGTGACAGCAGTGCAGGAAATAGAAGTATTGGTGAAACAATCTATTAATCTTGATTTCCCTCAAAGAGTCATAGATGACAAGAAAGAAATGTCCCAAGAGGACAACAAATTCATGCATAAGGTAGAAAGTTCACTCAGATATGCTAACGGACATTACGAGATAGATTTACCTTTCCGTGAAGATAGTGTGAGTTTGCCAGATAATAAGAGACAAGCTTTACAGTGTACAGAAAACAGAATGAGGAAAGATCCTGTATTCTACGAACATTACAAGTCATACATGAACGATATAATAGACAAAGAATATGCTATTAAGCACCAGATTTACACGAAGGGAAGGTCTGGTACATTCCACACCACGGGGTGTATCATCCCAAAAAGCCCAACAAAATTAGGGTAGTATTTGATTGTTCGGCGAAATACATGGGGGTATCCCTAAATGATTTATTGTTACAAAGTCCTGATCTCACTAATAATTTGATAGGTATTCTCTTGAGGTTTAGACAGGAAAGAGTGGCATTGATGTCGGACATTGCTGCGATGTTTCATCAGGTTAAAGTTCCCCCCAAGGATAGTGAATGCCTTCGATTTTATTGGTGGCCCAATGGGAACATAGATGGTGAACCTGAGGTGTACAAAATGGTTGTCCACTTGTTTGGTATGGTATCCTCTCCGAGCTGCGCAAATATGGCTTTACGCAAAACAGTGCTCGACAACAAGGATTAACTAACACCAGAAGTAGTTGAAGCTGTGATGAGACATTTCTATGTTGATGATTGTCTACTGTCCCCAAGCTCTGAAAGTAAAGCAGTGACTTTGGTTCATGATTTAATCAAAGCTTGTCAAAGAGGAGGATTTCTCCTCACAAAATGGACAAGTAACAGCCGCGAAGTGTTGAAGTCTATACCACAAAAGGAAAGAGCTGTGAAGATGTGAAACAGCTCAACTTGGATTATGATGACCTGACTGTGGAAAAGACTCTAGTAGTTCATTGGTCAGCAGAACAAGACACGTTGTCATATAAAACAGTAATACAAGAACGTCCTTTTAATGGAAGAGGAATTTTGTCAGTTGTAAGCTCAGTCTATGACCCACTTGGATTAGTAGTCCAGTCATTCTAGCAAAAAAAAAGGGGGACCAACCAGTCACAAATTGCAACAGAAATATTTTCTCCACAGTGCTTTTCGAAAAGGAATCTAAACTGACATACTAAAAGTCTAGGAAAATCTAGGCTTCCCAAATATACCTAATTTGCATATATTCAAAATGGCCGTTTTGGATATTTTTACAACAACTATTTGGACATATCTTTAATTCTAGATGAGGTATTATAGAAATTCATGATAATATGTTACTGTTTTGAGTAGGAGAAGGTACAAGAGTGCCAAATGTGTTGGTTGGGTAGATAAAAATTTGCATAAACCCAATATGGCCGCGATAATATAATTATTTGATGTAACTTCTCTTCCGGTTTCTCTTCTATGTGGCATAAGTAATAAGTTGAAGATGCTAGGATACAATTTTAAACAGAATCGTACAGTACAGAAAAGATGTAAATAAATGGTTTCCTGGGTACACGGATGCTTCATCTGCATAAATTCAACATGGCTGTCACATCTAAAAGAAAAGCTAGAGGAATGAAACACCTTGGTTGGATCTTCAAATCTGCTATACTATAAACATAATAGACCATTTAAACGTAAATTTTCAACTCTTTAAACTATATTTTTGATTTAACAAACTGTATTAAATAGTTAATATATTTCTGTCCAAAAGGTTATTGTTTGATTAATGTAATTGCTAATCGTCATCACTATCTTCATCAGATATCTTCATCCAGATCCTCGACATTGACTACAAACTGCAGAACATTCAAGGTTGTGCTTTCTGCAGATACATCTGACTGCAACAGTCTGTGGAGCAGTTGCATTTCAGTATCCTCAAGGAAAATTCAGGTGTTGCCTTCTTGTCAGTTATTACAGGAAAGACGAACAGTTGTGGATCGCGTGCTGGGATTTGCTTCCTGGCGAAAAACCCAATTCGTGTCTTTATCACGACTTGATTGTCCATAAAGGTGACACACCCGTCCGAGAAGGACAGGGCCTCTAATTCAGCTCAACACCTACCAGAGGCGAGGTGGGAAGACTGTTTTTCCACGTCAAAAGTTTAAGTGGTGCAGATCGGAGAGGCTCAAAGGCTCATTCTTCTTAGAGCGGCCAACACAACTGATAATTTCCAAACAGTAAACAGACAACCAGCTAGCCTCGTCCCCAAAGAATCCCAATTGTTGGTGACAAGGCTGATCTATAGCCAACAATCGCTGAAAGGACAAGTACATTTCGTTCAAACGATGGACAAAAAGTCAACTGTTTGGCCAACAAAGGATGACATGGATCTCCCTTCCACTACACCAATCAGTGTACGCACGCAATTTCGAGGTGTAGGCTGTGTTGGTGGGATTCCTGTTCACCCTGGCGAGGACGTAGAGTGAGTCAACTGAGAGCCTTGATGCGTGTAAGTGGTACACTATTGGCCTCAAAAGCAGTGCGCCGTCCAGTTGGGACAGCAGATCCGGAAGTCTGGAAGCACCCCTGGTGTTTTGACTAACATTTCAAACAATACTGGAAACAAGACCTTGCTTAGTCCGTTGGGCGCCACCCACGTCAAAATGCAGATGTGCTCATGCCGAAGTTTCTCCAGTACCCAGTTAATAGCGGGAAGGGCGTTAACAAAGTGTCCCTGGCCCAGGCTCCTGAAGTCAGAGAAATGTCTAGTACATCGGGAGCTTGGCGTTCCGGGGTGTGGTGAATTGGTCTAACCTTGGACCATCCCACAGCCGAAACAGTCTGGAGGTTACCCATTGGGGTATCCTACACTCCGCACTCTGGAGACGGAGCCACCACGAGAGGGCATCCACTTGACTGTTTCTCGTGGCTGGAAGGTGGTGTGCGGCTAGCTTTACATTGTATTCCAGGTACCAAAGGAGAATTTGCTCCGCTAGGACTGACAACGATGGGGATCTCTTCCCTCCTTCTTGTGGCTATAGGAGACCATCGCCGTGTTACCCGTGCAAAGCAACTATGGGTAGAAAGTGAAGTAGTGCTAAACACACTTCTTTCAGTTCGAGCCAGTTGATATGACAGTCATGAATCTAACGCAGAGGCCATATTTTCCATTGGGCGTGTTTGTTTGCTTGTTTGTCCAATAGGTGCACTCCCCAACATGTGAGGGAGGCATCCGATCCAGAGTCATAACCATTCCAAGTGGGTCCAAGAGAATTCCCTGCCTGAGGTTGGCAATTGCCGACCACAAGTGCTTGGTCTGAGAGTGTTACTCACCTCTCCAGTTCCTGTAAGAGAACCGCATTAGTTCTCTGAGGGACACAGAGGGGATGCTGACTAGGCATTCGGTTAGGTCGTTTAGGCAACAGGTCTGCTACGACCTTACCAAGCCCACCTCCATGTCAAACTCCCTGGCCAAGAACACCAACTGTTGTGTTGGCTGAGGGTGGGACTTACTTGAAAGCACAACTGGTCTAGATAATCTGGTATTAGCCATACTGTTTGACTAACCATCCCTTGTTGGGTTGTGTAGAAGCCAGCCATCTACCATCTACCAGCCAGGTACACGTTGATGTGTACCAGCACAACAGTAGCACCACCTGTTTCCACACTCTGGTGAATACGTATGGAGCCATGCTACTGGGCCCAACTGGGCGAATCGAGGGAGTCGCTGACTCACTGGGTGTATCTGTACGAGGCTAACCAGTAGAAAAAAGCACAGAGAATAATATGGTGCTCAGCATTAAGTCCAGAACAGGGCACATCCACCTGTAGTCACAGTTGTAGTTTTTGGAACCAACAATACTTGCGAGTAGAAGCCCGGACTTAACGCCGGGTCCCCTATCCTGTGTATAGCGCCTTTTGTAAGCAAACTATCTACCTTCTGTCGGATTGCTCCCGCTGGTAGTGCCTCCAATGGGGGCTGGTGCCAGAAGGTGGAGATCTTGTAACCGTTTATCGCCTCCAAACTGGAATACACCACACAATCAGTGCAAGAGATGTGTGGGTTCGACAGTTCCACATCTGGGTCATCTTTCCTCCACCAAGTGAGACCCCGCGTGGTCTGTAGAAGTCGATAGGTTTGATACCTCTCGTCGAACATATGCCCATCCCTTTTGTCACAAGCGGAAGCATCAAACCTGCTTCCCCTGCGAGCTGGGTAGGCGACCCTTGGGAAAGAGGGGGGCCACCACCTGGACCCTCCTTCCTGGGGGCACATCACCACTCTTCCCTCCTCAGAAGAGGCGGGACGCTTGCCTCCTGTCTACTTCTGGCCAGTGGATGCCGACTTTGGTTGTTACGTTTTCTCAGCTTGATGTCCTTACCGCTTGCCCTTGGCAGAAGCCAAACTGGCTCGTGGGTCTCACCTGTACCAACTGGTCAGTGGGATCCCAAAGCATTGAGACTGCTCCTCCCATCCTCAAAAAAGAGGGGGGAGGTCCAGCCTGCGTAACTGAGGAGGTGGTGCGCCCAGTGAAAACAGCCAAAACTGCATTCTGCTGTACCGAGGCAGCCCCTCCCACGAGAGCCAGAAGACACTGCAGGATATCCTGCTTAGGCATGTGGTGTTCCACTAATTGCTGTGTCTAGGAGGCTGGTGTGTTCCGCCATTGAGACTTCAGAGTGCTAAAAACACTAAAAAATTTGTTCCAGTGAGCTGGCCACAACTTGAAGATTGAGGGTCGCCACTCTTCTCTCAGTGCGTGGATTGTTTCCGAATAACCAGTCGAAATATTCCATATCAAAAAAATGTGGTACCGGGGTCGGGGAGGAACCAAAGGATCCGATCGAGTGCGAGATTTGACTCAAGACTCCGGGTGGGGTGGGTGATGGTTGAACATCAGGTCACTAGGATCAATGTTCCCCCTTCACCCCACGCGCTGCTCACGGAGTCATTAGTAGAAACAGACTCCGAGGGGCTGCCTGAGGTTGCACATTTGAATGATACTATTTTGACGGCCATATAGGATTTATGCAATTGGTTATTATTCAATAAAATGTTTCACAATCACATACACTCACTTGAATATCTAAAAATGTCATCTAGAATTAAAGATATGTCCTAATAGTGATATTTTCCATGTTGTAAAAATGCACCAAGCGGCCATTTTTAATATATGCAAATTAGGTATATTTCGGAAGCCTAGATTTTCCTAGACTTTTAGTATGTCAATCTAGGCACCTCCCCGGAATGTAATTTAAACAAATTATTTCTGTTGCAATTTGTAATGGGTCAAACCATAAATTGACTGGACTAAGTAGGACGATTTAGCCGTCATTACCCATCATAAGTGCAATCGTTTCTTTATATTTCTTTGTCTGGTAATCGACAGGATGGTAAATTTGATGAACCAAATAACACCTTAGTAACCGTTATTCCGCGGTGAAATTGTTTTCTTTTGTAAATTATAACTATTTCACCCTTGACAGTGCATTTACAGAAAAATCGTTATCAGCTATCGATAAAATATTTTAAAACTTGTTTCCAGTATCAATAAATCAACACGAAAGCCATTTAATAACAAAAATATGCAAATGATACGCATAAGTAAAAGTCTTGTGGTGTTTCACCACAAAATAGCGGTGTGTGGTGGCAGAGATACACAAAATTGAAGGCTGCCTGTGGCAGAGGTACTATTGCGTAAAGCAATATTTTAAATATTTTTTTCCAGTTTAAGTTGCTTTTTAATCACGTATTTCAGTGAAATATGTTTAGTGGGTGAAATATTAATGTCATAAATAATTCAATCTTGAAACAACAGAAACTAACACGTAATAACGATAATCAAATTTGTGTTTGAAGTTAGAAAATAGAACGTTTTTAAACGCGATAAAATCACGCGTAGAACGCCTTCCGAACCAAACACTGGCAGCGTAAACTTATTGCAGATTTGCTAAATTTCGGGACCAGTTTGTTCTTACAATATTTATAAGTTTCATTTATTATTATTTAGTAAACAGACCCCTCGAACGATTTAATATATCTGTACAATACGTGCCAATCGACGATTGACTTCGAAACGTTCAAAGTTTCGAACAAATATCAGGCACAACTTGCGCGATATGTGTCAGATCGGTGTAGAAAGACGCGGACCTGCAGCGTCAATGCCTGTGCGAGAGTCGGTTTCGCGACCGATGAAGTGGTTCTGGTCTATGCGCTTGTTCCCACCAAATAATCTGATAGTCATCCTCGTCTCTTATGTCGATCTTCGCAATGATCATTATCCTTGATCAATAAAATTACAAATGCTATAATACTTAATATAGAAAACAACAAAAAATAACACTTATCGCCGCTAGATGGCGTTTTTGCTTAAAGACCCAGGTATACTATAAATACGCTCCTAAACAATAGGGATTATTTCCTTGCTTGTCACACTGTGGTGAACAGCTCCAGCCAAGCTCCCGTAAACACGCGTTTTCTCGAACTTACCGGTCGATTATGTCGATGCATGTGACTATGAATGTCACAGCAGTGACTGTGTGTAGTATTTATCGCAATAAATAGTGTACGAGCTGAGATTTTGGCGGATAAAAGTCAAAAACACGAACCGAGGAAAGGGATTGAATAATTAACCACTGTCAATCAAAGTCACATGATGCTGGACCGCTGAAACAGGATGCGTCATAGGCTATACAAGTGATTAACAACAGTCATTAGCATAGCCACACATCCAATTCACACTTGCCCGGGGCAAGTAAATTGAGGACTTTAAAGACGTCCACAATACACAAACATGCCGTCCACGTAAATTTAGTAGCCATTTAAAGACAGGGTTCCTTATAATAATCTCTTATTGTGTTAATGCATTTACAGATGGAGAACAATATATTTACCATATGCAGACCACCATTAGATTCAAAAAAGTTTACAGAATGGTGTAAGGAGAAGTTAAAAAAAAGATATGCATCTATCCGACAACAGTGAAATCTTCAAATAACTAATACGGTGAAGCAACCGAAGAAAAAAATACGATATCGGTTTTTGCAATTAAAGCCAGACAATGGATTACAAATCAAAGTGTCGACTAAATCCCATGCAGTACAACAGGGTTGTGCTACTGTACGTGGTGAAAAATGCCTGTAAGTTATGATATAAATGTGTATGCATAGTAATATATATATATAATTCTAAATTTGTGTCATGTTAGGACAGTTTGAATATAAATAAGTACAATTTTTATCTCGTGTAAACTAGATCAATGTTAAGATATGAATAAATAATCCCACCAGTGTAAAACATACAATTTTGACCATCTTCCATAATTCAGAACTCATTCATATTATTCAATCTTCCTTAAGAGGAATGTCACAATTGCTATGGCGTTCCCGAGGTATTTCATTCCATGATCAACAGCTCATTATAGTATAATTATTGATATTATGTTATAAATGTTACATATTTTTCCTTATCTTTTAATGTTTAGATATGGTACATATTATAAGTGATGTATTATAAGAGCAACTTAGTTCACATCCTTGGGGCAATATCCCAACCCAACAGCAAAAGTCAGATTTATTGTATAAATCATAATGTGCAATATCGAGTGGATATTGGTGGGATGTCATAGTTATATTATTAGATCAGCAATATTAACAAACCAGTGAATCAATATGAGTGATTGTCCGTCGTCGTCGTCCGTGTCAATGTTTTACTTTTTCGACCTCTTGTTAAAAACCGCAAGTCCAATTGCTTTGATATTACATACATATATAGGTACTACATGTGGACCTCTCTCAGATTTGTTTATTTTGTAATGATATCTTTAATTCTCTAATTTTAGTGAATATTTGTTTTTTGGTAAAAAGTTATATTTTCGACTTCTTGTTGAAAACCGCAAGTCTGATTGCTCTTATATTACATATATAGGTACTACATGTGGACCTCTTTAAGATTTGTTAATTTCGTGGTGATATCTTCAATTATCTATTTTTGATGATTATTTTTGGTGAAAAGTGATATTTTTGAATTCTTGTTGAAAACAGCAAGTCCTGTTGCTTTGATACTATACATATTGTTCATTTTCTAATGATTTCCTCTGTTCTTTAATTCAACCCTTGGGATATTTTACTATAATAGGGTGTGTCTACAACGCGCGTTAAAATTAGCGCGTAGCAAAGATGTGATGGTATAAACAAAGATCAGTGATTACTTGAAATCGATACCAGGAAGGGGGGGTAAAAGAAAAGTTATATAACATTTTATTATTTAATAATTTATTAAAATACATAAGTTTGTCCAACTCCCTGTGCTCTTACCAGCGCGCAACGTAGCCAAAATAAAAAGCATGATCATTTGAACACTGTATTACAAGACTGTAAGAGGTAATAAATTTGTGGCGAATGTATTCAAAGATCAGTTTTTGGCTGTTGTCATGGCAGTGGTGAGTATGAACACAATCAGTCAAATCAAAAAAATCACAGAGGAGTTTAAAAGCCGTTAGTGGTGAAAAGTTACCCCAACTTTGAGGTCAATTTTCTCGGTAATGAAAATATACAGTAAATGTTTGCCCACACTCAAGCTGAGTAGAATGAGCTGTATGTCCGTGCATTTTAATCCTAGAATTGTAGGGCGAGATACAATTGGCGCGAAGTGCTCTCCCCATGCCTTTAAAGCACCGCGGACCAGTATCGCTTAGACAAACAGCCGCGTAGCTTTCGTTTTGCCCTCGATCTATGAAATCCTGTCCGCGATGCTTATTCACGTTGTATTTTTACAAGTGTCAGTCTCGTCTAGCACATCTTTAAAACAATAACATGTATTGATCGAAAGGTAATCCCGCCTTTGTACATGGTTAGCCTAACAAAAACAGTGATAAAAACGGAAGTCTACAAGAAGTTACCAAGTCTATCAAGGGTGCGGAGCTGGCAAACCCAAAATACTAGGGTAGTAATAATTTATCCATTGCGTCGGGATGGTCTATCCCGAGTTGCTGCACTGTGGTAAATTGCGTTATTTATTATTCTATCGCCAGTGACACTAATTGCCAAGAATTAAAAAAACAAGTGAAATTAGATCGCATTGGAAAAAAACTGTAAATTAATCGAAGCAAAAATTATTTAACTGCAGACGAGACGGTTGAGGAAAAAAAGGAACCCTGACCCATACCTCATTCATAGAGTGCCTCATTACCGATGAACGCCACCCTAAGGCGACGTAACGCAGTGACATCACAACCGATGCATGCTGGGTTACAATGGGGATTTTGATTGAGGTAACAAAGATGGCGGCGCAGAGGGCATGTTTTTCCGCAATGTTTAAAAAACAATATTTCGTTAGCGATTTTGATATAGTTTCTAAAATAATCGTCAATGAATCGTTTTAATTAACCAAACATTCTAAATTTGTGTATTTGTAAACAATAAAGTGAAAAGGCAAAAGCAAAAGCAAAAGCAACGGTGAATTCCTGTTCAACGCAATGCCGTCAGCTGACAATGTTACGGTGATCGTATCGTTACGCATAAGGTTTTGTAATGCCGTTGTAATAAAAAATGTCATTATTGATTTATTATTTTTTTCATATTTTGATAAACCGGGCCGCAATGTTGCAGACTTCACAAATTTAACAAAAAATTCTCATTCTCATCCCTGTATATGGAAGTATGTGTCTTTACATGTGTATTTTCACCTAGTGAAAATTAAACAATGAATATTAGTCATACTTGTTTTAAAGTGAACACAATTCCATTTTCTTCATTGAAAGCTGTGTGATAAACTCACTTTGGAAGACCATGGCATTATTAAAGATTCTAATTTGTATGTGAAGATAACTGACAGTGGATTGAAAGGAGGAGCGGATTCACAAGGTTAGATGCAATACAACATATTTGGGCTATAAACAAACAAACAAGTCTTGTCCGGGAATTTACAACGTCTGTATGTTTCAATATAACAAATATATATATATATTCAGTTAAACTTGGTAAATGGATGTGTTTGAACAATGTGCATCCCTTATTAGTTTTGACTGAAACTGAAATTGAATTGGATAAGCTAATATTTTTAAGAAACATTATACACATGTTTTTAAATATCATCAGCATATTTATTCTGTGCTTAGTTTGTAAATCTTGCATAATAAATCATTCCTGTGCCATAATTATAATGTACTCTATTGAGACTCAACGGTCCCTTTACCTTATTTGTTCAATAGACCAACAATCAAATTTTAAACAATACTTGTGATAAGATATAAATAGGTTGAGTTGTACAATTCAGCACTTAGTGCCCTGGTATTCATGTCATTGCCAATATGCATCGAAATTCCTATTTTTTTTGTTTAGCAGAAAAAGGGACCAAAGAAAAAGATATATCATCAATGCCTACGTCACGAGAAAAGGGTGTCTTTCACTGGAAACGGGAAGATGTCCGACAATGGCTCAATGAAACTGTAAAATTATCAGCTAAATATGTGGACAGAATGTATGCTGAAAAAGTTGATGGTGAATCCCTCATGCTTTATAAGAAGGAAGATTTGATAACTGATTTTGATTTGAAATTAGGTCCTTTATGGCAACTCTTAAAGTGCCAGAAACGTCTCAAAAGTACAGCAGTGTATACGGATGAAAATAAAGGGATCCTCCAGTTACCCGCACACCTTGAAAATTGGGACATGAATCATGTGAAACAATGGCTTGAGAGAAAAAGGTTTGACCAAAAGGACATAGATGCCCTCTGGGAAGAAAAAGTTAATGGTATAACTTTGAGTTCATTTTCGTCCAGTGACTTTGACGAAATTGCACAAACATTACCCCTGTGTAAAGGACCCCTACGAAAACTAATATAATACACTGAAATGATTCAAAATGCACCAAATGTTGAACAAGAAAAAGAACACTGCAGCGATGATGGCGTGCATACAAGACCAATAACAAGTCAAAAACAAAATTCAGAAATCAGTTTCCAGAAAGAAATTGAAGTCGATCACACATCTACAATTTCACATAATAAAACAAAAAAAAGACATGCATTGAATATTAATCTTTCACAGTCATTAAAGGATTATGGAACACGTAAAGTCCAAAGGGACCAACAAGCAAACTTTGACATAACTCAAACCGATTATGATAAACACATTATAAATGAACCTGTTCTTTTATCGATAAACAAAACATCGGGAAATGAACAAGGCATTCAACAGGACCACTCCCTGCCAGTAGCTGACCTGGTAGAACAAAAAACAGAAACTTATCGGGTGGATCATGTATTGCACGATACCGAAGCGCTGATGAACAGACTGAAACTGAAGATGGTCAATGAAGAGCTTGCCAAAGACCCATTACCCGCGACACTACAATGTTTAAGTGGAACATTTTGTGAAAAGCAAATCCAGCTAGATAATTATTTTTTCGTGTTAAAAAGGGGCAGTGTAGGATTAGAAAAACATGAAATGAATAGCATATGGGAACAAATCAACAATTATATTGCACATGTAGAAAACATGTTCGGTGGTGTGGTGAATTGTGAAAAAGATGAGACTTTTGATGACAATCAAAACCACGCTTTTCGAATATCTGATGCACATGCTAGTTCTGCTCTACAAAACTTGCAATACATATCTGATCGCACAAAGTGTTTACTTATAGTGGACTTGCAATTATTAACTGATGAACCACTAGTTTACAGGACTTGTATGGATGATGAAAATTGCCAAACATATTTTCAGTTTGATTGTAGACAGCCATATGCAGCATATTTTGATATTTCATGTGAAGCTGTTAAATTGACCTTCAAACAAACGAATGCCAATGATACACTGAATGCTGGTATAAGTCATTGTAAACAAATGTCAATTGATATTCAGGATGAATCAAATAACATTAGTCAGAAGGTTGCAGACATTAAACATAAAGAAGTTGCGCTGATGAAAACACAAAATGACATAAGACAATCAACTTTCAGTGCTGCACAACTGAGGTCAGGTGCTAACATTGATGTGATAGGTTATAAATCAGCCAAATTCCCCGATGAGTCAATGTTCAAACAACCTAATAGTGTTCTCAGACTGAATGATGGTGGTGAAGAAGGTGTTATACATGATAAAAATATGTCAAGGGAGAGTCATAACCAAAGTCTCATTCAAACACCTGAGATCAAACACCTTACACAAGCAAAAAGGACTTTACTTGAAAACGACCCAAAACCTGCAAATCTTCTGCATTCAACTGATTGTGCTGCAGAAATACAAACGGAAGCCATTGGTGTTGTTTTGGACGTTAAGTCAGATAGTGTTGACAATCATGGGGTAGTCGAACATTTTAGTCAGTCCAAAAGACATAATTATGTTGGTGGCAATGCTGTGCTGCAAAGACAACAACTGCGACTCTTTGATCGAGAAGTAGAGAACTACTCATACATGAAGAACACAGTTTTAGATGCGATAGAGACAGGAATAAAAAACTTTATTCAAGTTGTGCATGAATATAAGCAGTTCACAAGCTACATAAAAAAAGATAAGAAAGAACGATTATGGAAATTTGTATGGGAAACTCTACGTTTTTCTGCTGCTTGCCTCAATGACAGAACAAACGGAACAATACATTTTGGTGTAGCAGACAACAAATCTAAACATTATCAACATGGACAAGTTCTTGGAGTGGAAGTAGGAGACAAAACGGAATATGAAGAAATATTAAATGTTCACATACAAAAATGTTTCGAAACTTCTGATTATAGTGGTGCTGCACAATTATGCATTAGACCACCCCAGTTTGTTCCTGTATATGCCAGAGACGATTTAGAACGACGTTATGTTATTGAGGTGGATATTGTTCCAAACATTACACACTGTGAAAATAGAGCATTTCTTATTAAACTTCCGAAGCAACCTCAACCTTCACTTAAAAAAGTTGGTTTTGAAGAATGTGCTTTATTCAGGCGCATTGGTTCAACCACATGTAAGCAAGACAAAAGTGATTTTCATGTGTATTGTCAGATACACTTACGAAGCTTGGACAAAGGACGAAAAGAAGCTGAATCACAAAAGGAAGAATATACCATACCATTTGAAAGGAGCAACCTTTATCGTAAGCTTGAATGGTTTTTGTGCACAGGACAAACAACTTTAGATACATCATTTTATCCAATTCTTGTTGTTAACAGGTCTAACTTAACTATACCAGAAATGAAATTCATTCATATGATTGATTGGGTAGCTGTTTTTGACTTTGATGCAGAATCTGAACATTCTGGAGTCTTTTCTGAATATTCTAAGCACAAAATCGTAAACATTCAAGATCAGACAATGTTTCTCAACATGTCAGATGTGAGTGGATATCGTGATAAGATAAGCTTTCCTGAAAAAACCTGTTGGATATTTTCCAATGGCAGAACTACTTTTGATCAGCTACCATATGATAGACTGAAGTGGAATATGGAAAGGAGTAAAGGAGTCAAAGAAGCTATTCACTTCTTTGCTAGTGAAGAAGTTATTCCAAAAGGCCGAGGGATAGTTGTTTTCCTCCTGCTTGATCATGATATTGGCACCCTATTGGACACCTTTAGAGAATTTGCTACATATTTCACATTGGATAGAATTGTGTGTATTGTGAGAGAAGATTACATATTTCAAAGCTGGGCTTCTGAGATTGGTGGAAAAATCTGTCCACGTGGTCTCTTGGAAGAGCGAAGTGTAGTTGGTATGCCATGGGATCATGTGAATGCTACAGTTCAGAAGATAACAGGGAATACAAGTAATGACAAATGTTGCATACCCAGCTCTACAGGTGCTTGTATTTCATTAGGCGAGAGAGACAGAAAGCTTTACACTGACTTAGAAATTCTGAGTTGTAATGAATGCTGCCAAGATGGTTTGTCACTGAAGCAAATGGATGACTTCTTGAGAAAAAAAGAAATGCAATTTTATCAGGGACACCAAGTTGACTGGTGGAATTTCTGGGCCACAGACCAAGGAAAAAATCATGTTCTGAAGCGTGATAAACACCAAGACTTGAAAGACAGACTTACCCAAGTCCTATATCCAACCTCTAAATCAGGAGCTGGAGAAAAAGTTATGACTGTTCTCCTATACCACCAGCCAGGAGCTGGTGGGTCAACAATGGCCAGACATGTCCTATGGGAATTTAGACAGCAATATAGATGTGTTGTGATAAAACGTGCAACATCCAACACAGCAAATCAGTTATTCAAACTATGGTCATTCAAAGAAGACATCAATTCAGATTGCAACCCAATTATAGGAGTAGTTGAGGATTTTGATGAAGCAACTTTGAGAGAACTCCATATACAAGTTGATGAAATATGTATAAAAAAGGGAATAGCTGTACGTGGTCAGAAACCATTGTGTGTGTTGCTTCATTGCAAACGGTTTCTTTCAGACCATCCTAGTAAATACACTCAAAGACCACTTGAGAGTGTTGCATTGGAACAGGTATTGTCTGAAGATGAACGAGCATGGTTTGTTAACAAATTAGAACAGCTAAACGAAAAAGCTCAAGAGTTTGAAGAAATAAATCCCCGTCACTTGATTTCATTCATGATTTTAAAAGAAAACTTCAATCAGGGATATGTAGAAAAAGTTGTAACTGGAATTTTGGAAAAGATACCGTCAAGTAGTCCAGAAACACTATTATTGAAGTACATTGCACTGTTAAACACATACGTCCCAAAGTCTTCTGTGCCAATTTCATGTTGTGATTCTCTGATGGGAATTGGATATATGAAAATAGAAAAACGAAAGCGAGGATATCAATATATAGAATTTGTATTGAGTCCTTCCACTAAGTTACTCCTTCTTGAAATGCAGAATGTAGAGCTAGGAAGCATCAAAGCATTCAAAATAGTCCATTCTTTAGTTGCATCTACAATTCTGAGACAGTTGCAACTACGAGAAAAGCAACGTATTGGACAAGTGGCTATTGAATTCTTAAAATCGAAATTATTTCAAACATCTTCATATGGCAAAGAACACCTTTCACTTACAACATCAGAAATGCTGAAGAGACGTAAAAAGCATGAATATGGTGATGAATATGAAACCAAATTTTCTCCACTGATAATGGATATTTTAAAATGTCCTAAAAAGTTAGTTGGTGTTGAAGATGATGCTCATGATGGTGGTGGTGATGATGATGATGATGATGATGATGATGATGATGATGATGATGATGCAACTAATACTTTACTTGAAGGGATGAAACTGTTTTCAGATGATGCCATGATAACACAACAAGTTGCTCGTATGTATCTTTATAGAAAAAAATTTGAACATGCAGAAACATTTGCGAAAAAGGCTGTTGAGATGAAAAGAGGCAATTCATACTTATTGGATACCCTTGGAGAAGTATATAAAGAACAGATGAATAGTGAATACCTGCAGGTTAAAGTCAAACAGTTGGCTATAACTCCCAAAGAAGCATTGAATGCAGTTAAACTAGCATTCAAGGCGATGAGCGTATCTCGTGAATCACAAGAAGCCAGTACTAAAGAAAAACATGCTCAGAATATTGCTGGGTATGTAAAAGAAGTTGAAACGTGTTTCAGCTTAATGGAAATTTTAGTTTGTGTAAATATATTTCGAAAAGGAGTAGCAGGGCGTAACGAATTACATAAATATCTTGTTGATGATGATTACACCCCCAAACATCTATCGCAGGTATGGGCAGGCCACAACAGAAATATGAAAACTCTTATTAATAATGTTGGTCAAGCAATGAAATGGATGAATGACTACTGTACATATCATAAGGATGACTATTTTTATGACAACTCATCTCTACAAAAGTTGAAAAATAAATTGTACAACTTTAATAGCAACTATATAAAATTCTTTGGAGAACAATTTGAAGAACCTTCTTCCGAAATTACTGATTCTGAGAGCAAATGTGAGTGGAACCGGCGGAAAGTCGCATCTCATAGTTGTGACCACTTTCGAAACATCTTCTCATTGGTTGAAGATTGTTTGCAAGAGGAAAATGAATCTTATAAACAAACAGTTATACACAAGTTAAAGAATAGCAAGACACTCTTAAATGCAAACACTCCAAGAAATGCATTTGACTTACACTGTTTAGTTTTTATCCACTTTGGCTTGTCTATCATTGACAAAACTGCACATGTAGATGAAAAATATTTGTATGAGTTGAATATGGCATACATGCAACTAAGCAGGAATAACGATCTCTATCCGTATGTAGTCCAATCCATGTTGATGTGGCCTCGAGAGAATATTGGCCGAATAGTTTATGAGGAACACGTCCTCCAACACTGTTTAACCCAGCTTAAGGAACTGTATGCAATGATGAGGAAGAATAGGCTGGATTCACTTGGAAAATACAAACGACTACCATTAACGCAGTCCCGAATTAAGGCCACAACGTTCTTTTTCCTTGGAAAGGGTAAGGGGCTACGTGCATTTATTCACATAAGTGAGCTAAAGCTGGCCAGTAAAAGTAATTTTGAAAATAGAGACAGGTTTTGGGAGAAGGCGACCGTTAAAAACTTCCTAAAGCGTGTTAAGGGCATTTTGTGGTCAGCAAACAGCATTCGTGCATTTGATGTTCTAAATGGCAATAAAGCAACCATTGAAATTCGGCCTTCTATACCTCTTGATGATGTACCAAGTCGTGAAACAGTCAGCTTTTATGTTGGCTTCAGTTGGTCTGGTCCAGTTGCCTACAATATAAGAACACAGGACCAGGAAGAATGTGGTGATGAAATGCATACAACACTTCAAGCTACAGAAAATGAAGTAACTCACGATAAGGACATCAAAAAGAAATTCAACTATGACGATTATAGACTTAATCATGGTAGATTGACTCAAAAATTGAAAGCCATTAACACTCTAAAACGGAAAAAAGATAATGGAGTGGGTCTTCAGAAAAAGCAGGTATGTGTTCACAATAACTGTTTGGTTCTTTACGTCTTAGCATGTATATACACAGTACATTTGATTCAATTTAATTCAATTCAAACTGGCCTAATCAAACATTTCAGATTTCGGTCGTGCATGAAAATGTTTCATTCAAACTTGATGTAGGCACGTGATGTGGTTTACTTTCTACTAGGTCGGATTCAAAATGGCCGTCTGGTAGCCATTTGTTTAAAGAATGTTGTTCAATAACCATCTCCCTGACATGCATTTATTTCATGATCGTATTCAGGATGGCTGAATGTCTTTTACAGAATCTTAGTTGTACATGTGTGGACATCTATATTCAAACTATATATGCACATTGAAAATATTGACGAATTGATGCAATTCATTTCTTTCTAGATCAGATTCAAAATAGCTGACTTAGTTTTCAAGAGTCATACATTCCCTGCCCAATCACATTCAAACACAGACGTTACACATCATATCAAACATAGGCAAATGAAGATCCAAATCATGATAGCAAAAGCGTGTTCATTTTAGTGCTAACTATTCATCAAGCATTTTGCCATTCCAGAACCAGACAGTTGTACATGGACGATCTTGACACATGTATTTAAAATGTAGATTTTTTTTTTCATTTCTAGAAAGAAAAGATTGCCAAGGAAGAAACATACCAAAACGAACTTCATCAACTGGAAAAAGAATATGAAGATGAACTGACTTCAAACCCTGACTTCTTTCATGATTATGACTAAGCATGGTTAGTATCTCTCCATGATGATTATAGTATTATCTGCATCACATTGCATCGTTCATTGATTCTCTCACCATCACATCTTTTCCATTGTTTGTGTGGGCAATCATTGGCTTTAAAAATGTTGTATTAAAAGTATGCACATAGCAAGTTTGAATCAGTTTGATCTAACTACTGTTAGAACGGTATTATTGTACAAAGTTTCAATACATTTGTGCAAACAGATACATATACACGAGAAATATACTAATTTAAAAGCGATTCTTTTGTTCGACAAATTAGCTAAATAACAAGGTTTTTACCGAAATGTAATCAGCAGCTATGATGTTAAAGTAGCTGTGAGCCAAATTTCATACCAATTCAGTGGTTCTTGAGTTGTTAGTGGAACACAAATGTGCAGAGATAATGTATTATTTTACAGGATTTTAACAGATATGTACATGTTTTCTTGTTTGTAGAATATTATGGGTTCATGTCACCTTGAAACAAAGCCACACATATTTTCTGAAGGAAGATGATGCCAGGCTTCAGATTGCAGACATTTTTTTACAATACTTTTCATAAATAAGTATAAAAAAAAATATTTGTTATATATAAAAAAAATAATATAATATAATGTATGATGAAATAAATAAGGTTTAACTAAAGCAATAAACCACCATCGAAGGTGGGTATACCACACGATTTTGCACATTTTACAACATATACACTTGTGGAGTCAATAGTGCAAATGGTATACCCAACTTTGTTGGTGGTTTATTGCCATTTTTACTATTGCTTGCATAATATAAATACATTCTCGCCCAATCAGAACGATGTATTCGGACAAATAAGTTGCTGGAGAATATAATTGTCTGATTAGAACTCATCGGACCCAAATTACAAAAGTATTTCCACCTGTTACCGTACTTGTAAATTGTTGAATTGTCACATCAAATCTTTGTTCTGAAGGAAGATGATGCCAGGCTTCAGATTGCAGACATTTTTTTACAATACTTTTCATAAATAAGTATAAAAAAAAAATATTTGTTATATATAAAAAAAATAATATAATATAATGTATGATGAAATAAATAAGGTTTAACTAAAGCAATAAACCACCATAGAAGGTGGGTATACCACACGATTTTGCACATTTTACAACATATACACTTGTGGAGTCAATAGTGCAAATGGTATACCCAACTTTGTTGGTGGTTTATTGCCATTTTTACTATTGCTTGCATAATATAAATACATTCTCGCCCAATCAGAACAATGTATTCGGACAAATAAGTTGCTGGAGAATATAATTGTCTGATTAGAACTCATCGGACCCAAATTACAAAAGTATTTCCACCTGTTACCGTACTTGTAAATTGTTGAATTGTCACTTCAAATCTTTGTTATTTAAGGTATTCATCTGTTTGTGCCATTTTTTGCATGTGTGCATATTTTAGCACTAACAACATATTTTAACATATTGACCATATTTTGTGTCAAAATCTTTTTTTTATTAATAATGCACGTTTTATTCGAAAGTATTTTTTTCACTCTCAACTTATTTGTTATAAAAAAACATTCAAATAATATCCATAAAATTTAGCAGCAGTTTGCATCCCAATGAAAACAAGCTTTGTTATTAAAAGCCGACTGAAAACATTCTGCCAAAATTGTTTTAGGCAAGAACATTTATCTGCCAAATTTTAGCTCCACTGTCATCAAAGCAGAGCTGCTCATATAACTCGTCAATCAATTGCCCGTTATTTGTCAAATAATAATTGATAATTTCATGAAGATATCATCAGTTCTCTGTTTTTGGTGAATAGTTTTTTCATTTTTTGGTAAAAACTGCTATCTTCTACAAAATAAAGTTCTTTTTGAAATCTATACAAACGCAATTACGATGATACTTAGCATGTAGGTACCTTGGGTAGACCTTGATTAGATTTGTTTTTTTTTATGATCATATAATGCATATTTTATTTGTTTGATGAAGATAGTTTGGCATATTCTTAACAACTAGAACTGTGTTTTGTCTTATGGGTGTCCATTGCTAGACTTGGCTACCACGTTTTTGCAGGACAGTAGGGATATTGAAGTTTTCAGGTTGCTTGTATTTAATTTTAAGTACAAATATTTTCAAATTTTGTAAAATCTTCGGTGAATTTCATCACCATTTTGATCCATACAGATATTGCTTTGAGTTATTTATCAAAATATTTGTACATTGTTATCAACACTTCATGTGGGGTGGAGCAAACTACACAAAATCATTTTGGACTTTGGGGCCAAAAGTTGACAATGGTGCTCAAAAATGGTGCTCATAATGAGAATTTCATATGGTTAAACTTAGTCAAAACAATATAATGCAGAAAACCCAAGCATGGCAAAATATTATTTTAGGGTAATTCTAAATGTTTGCTATATGTGTTTCGTGCATTGAATCTTTGCCACCAATTCAGTTTGTTCTAGCTACCTCTGATGCATGTTCTAGCTGTAAAATGCATGTAATTTTCTACACCTGTGTGCAAAGCACACAATGGGAGACTTTGCCGTTAGCCTGTCTGTATGTATGTGTGTGCGTGTGTGGTAACAACGTTGTGACAACTTCAACTTAACTTTACACCGACTTGTGACAACAGGACCTACACTGTGACGACACTGACTATTTTCATGATTATATTAATATTTAATCAAATTTAAGTCAAGTTTGTGAAGCTTAGGTTTAGTATCGAGGGAAGGTATGGTTCAGTTTATTAATAATATTAATATAATTTCTATGTTCAGTCACAGGATATTCAAGTTTTGTTTAATTAAACTTAATTAAAATGCAATTCTACTTTGTATTGCAATGTAATTTAGTTGTATTAAACTCCAATTAAACCGCAAGCCTATATAGGAACACGTTTTAATCAAGTTCATATCGCAACTATATTAAAAGTTAATTCAAATTTTTTTAAGTTAATCCAATGCGTGTCGTCACAATGATGGTACGACGTGTTCTGGGCTAATGTGCAGATTTGATTAGATTTTTGTTGAAACATTACATATTAATTACCTATTTTGCATGATAATTAGCTAATTTTTAGCTGTTCCATGATTGTTCCACTGATATCTAAAGGGCCATTCATTGGATTTTGATGAAACTAGGTACATGTACATAGATGCTCTGGACTAATGCAAACTGATTAGTTTTGGTTTAAAATCAGTGCATATTAATTACCTAATTTTAAAAATGTTCAGCTTTTACACTGATATCACATGTACTACTTATTCCATTTCAATGAATTTTTGTACATTGATACTCTAGAACAATGCACAGACCTGCTCAGTTTTGAGTTAAAATCAGATCATATTAATTACCAAATTTGCATAATAATTCATATTTTTTGGTTCTAATCACATTTCAATGATAGTTCGTACATAGATGGTCTGTGACAGTACTTATCTTAGTGCAATGAATCTTGGTACATATATACCATAACTCAATGTGATGATATTTTTAGTTTTAGATTTATATACATCTATAATAATTACCTAATTTGCATAATAACTTGCGTTTCAGCTTTCCACTAATTTAGGAAAATGTTGGTGGACAACTATTGGTCCCAATTCTGATGACAGAATAAATTTTCTGATGACTGATACAATCGATATTCCCCCCAAAATACATGTCAAAATATGACAAAAACATTAACCTGGTAAAACTACAGACCAAATTTTAATTCAACAACAATTTTGAAAGTTACAGCTATTGTACCTGTCAGTATGTTTATGATTAACTTGTGTAATTAAGCAACATTTTTTAGTTTACCCTCAACAAAACAAAGGCGTTCTTTTCATTTTTATGAATATTTATAAAATTCAAACTGAAAAAAAGATTTTTTTTTTGGCAGATTGAATAATATTGGAACGTTTTCAAATTATGTGTTTTGCACTGTGTTTGTTGATTGACTTATTGAATGGTTGGATTCAACTGTCATTGAAAGTAATAAAGATTAAAAGAATACCTCTGTAAGTATCTATTAGTTTTGTTATTTAGTTTCTTTTGTATGCATTAAAAATAAAACAAGACTGAATGTCACAGTCCCCGTCATTTAATTATAAAATACTCATGTTAAAATAATACATGGAACATCTGCAAACAGTTGAATTAATATGTACTCTATGTGAGTACTGATAACTGAAAACTTTCATTGACCCAAGTTCAAGTACAACCAAACTATGTCTCATACATGCTCAAGAAACTGCATTCATAAATCCGAGTAAACCTTGATGTACCTTCAATAACAACTTGACTTCTTTGTTAATTCAGGTCTTTGTATATTACCAGAACCTGTGTTTGTTTCAGTATCACCACTATAATTCCCATCAAAATGTAGCCCTGACACCCCTCTACAGTTTCCACTGAGATTCGTAGTGATAAGAACCATTTATCCACAAGCCACTGACAACTGAAGCTATATTTAGACCATATGTGTCAATGTGCCTGGCCAAGATTTATAAACAGTAACTGCAAAGTGTTTTCACTGATCTTCAACTGATCTTAGTAATGGAATTCAATTTTTACAGTTTAAAGATATAATATGCAAAAACATTTCTGACCACTTTTTTCATGATTTTAGCGTTAATTTCTCATAAAACCATACAAAAACCAGTCTGTGGTTCATTTCTGTCACTGATTCAGATCAAAGTCATGACGTCACTGAAAACCTGAGCATTACAACAAAAATTACATTGAATTAGGGGGAGGGTATGCTAAAGTAAACTTAATTTAAGGCAAGAACCTACACACTTGGTTTTGAATATGAAAAAAGGAAATTGGAAAATACTACTTTTGAAGACTGCACTTGCCCATGTTTTAAGGAAGAAGATGATTCTCTGGAACATGTTGTCCTTTGTTGCAAATGTGTTGCAGTGTTGAGAGATAATCTAATGCGGGAGGCCAAAGATATTTTACTGACTAGGGAAGAAAATAATCTTTACGCAGACTTTGAACAAAATAAAGACATAACATGCCTATGGCTCTGAGACAGTACACAACCCTATAATGAAGACATTTATACATCCATTGACAAATTAGTCAAACAAATCCTTATCAGTGCCATGAAGTCCAGACAAAAGTTTTTAGACTAATTAACCGGAAAAAAAACCAAAACTTGTTGTTGTTGTTTTTTTACATCAATTTTTCTTTTTTGTATTTTTTTTCTAATTCAAACATTTTGTGATATTTTAGAGGGTATTTTCATCCTACCATATTAGGAAATGCAAATTCCTAATATGAAATGATTATACACATAAGCGTCTTCTACCAACAAAAACAAACATGGAAAAGATTTTGATTCTAAACTTTTTGGATTTCGGCATTCCTATGGACTCGGACAGTACGCCATCACATCGACCTCTGCTGCACATCAGTTGTTTAGATGAATGTTTTTGTGCATACTTTTCTGAATCCTCATAATAACCTCATGTTATATTATTGTCAAAAGAAGAGCCAACCTGTGTGTTGCCCTTTGAATGACAACTGCACACTCGTCTCATACATGCTCTTTTGTCATGACACTTTCATTCTGAAATTCAGCAATAACAACGAAATATTTATAGTGTAATAATTCATATAGGACTGAAAGTATTATACATTTTTATTAGTATTGATCTTAGAGGTGACAGATACACATTAGGGGTGTTCTATTTCCTATGGTCCACCCTTACAAGAGTAGTCCAATATCACACATTGATATCTAAAAAGGAAAATTATAAAATCTTAGCTGTTCAAATCGTCTTGGAACCATAGCAAAATATAACTATGATTTCAAAATGCTCTCTATATATTAAATTGATCGCGAAAGTATTAATTGGATTGTCAAAATACATCCCTAACTGATAGATGATTTGTTGTACACTTTCTTCCTCCTCCTTACATTGTAATGATTGGTACCATATTGCTCAATTAAAAGTACATCTCAAGTAGAAGTCAAAATCAAAACTGCATTAATGTCTGCTGGATCATTAAAAATATTAAAATTTTGATCAAAAATACATCTGTCATTTATGTACTATGTACTACTACTAGAGCAAATACAGCATATACTGCAAAACATGTCTTTTTAGCTAGCATGTTATTTTAGCTAATTTAGCTAATCTGTAATTTCGCTAAATTAAGATGTCACTAATTAGAATAGAATATATTTGCACAGTAAAATTATTGCCACTTTTGCTAAATTAAGATTCAGTTAATTCATGCATTGAGTCAAATTCGCTAAAATGATTTGTAGATATTTCAAAGTGTTTTACAGTATTCTATAGTCCTGCTGACAAAAGATTCAAACCTAGACTCTGCACCAAAAAAAAACAATTCAAAACCTTCAATTTTGTAACAAGTGATTATTGTAGACTAAACTTTCATGTCAAATCAGCTGAAATCCAATAGCAATATCCTTTTGCTGATCGTCAAGTCAAGACAAGATTTATAATAAAATATTCTTAGACGTTTATTACATCATATGTGTTTATTACTGCATATTAAAATGCATGAAAGCAATTTCATTGCTAAATCCTCAAATGACACCAACAATGAAGGTCAAGTTGATTTATGAACATTAGTTTTGAAGAGTATATAAAACAGTTAGACTAGAATCTATTTAATGGAAGTTATGGGATAATTACCTTAAAGAATAGCGACAAAAATATTTAAACCCGGAATATGGATGTTTGTGCTCCCATGCAAGACTAACATTTGTCAAACTAATGTCTGACAACTTAGCTATAATGTTTTTACATGAATGCCCATATTTGGTCAGTGACAATCATTAGTTGCTAAGATCTGATACTGTAAAATGACTAACTTTTACTGGGTTTAAATTTCACTGATTTACCATTTCAGGCATATTCAGTCGGGTTTAAATTCACGGTTTCGTCATTTAGATAATGTGTTCTATGCTAAGTTTTACATATTCACTGTGTTTTAATTTAGCGCATTTTTCCAGTCAGCGAAATAAGTTAAATTAAAACCCAGTGAATAATTACCCCCTTTACAGTACTTGATATAAATCATGCCTTCGTTGATGTTGTAACGGTATTTGTTGTCGTACTTCGTTCATATATGCTAGATCTATGTCGGCATACACTATCTTTTCTTCATGGTTAGCCTTAGCTATCACTTCACCCCTGTGAATAGACAGTATTGAGTCAAGGGTAGATAGATGTAAGGGAACAGAGCAACATTATTATGTTCTCAAAGAATAGAAAGTCAATTTAACATGAGACATTCAGTTGCATAGACAATGGGATTTTACAAAATTTTACTTGCAAAGGTCACCAAACAAGTTGTTATCACTGATCAAGTTGATATCACAGAACAAAAAGTTCAAGTCATCAACAAGGTATTTTAACAAATAAAAGAAAGCAGCTCAGAGTGGATTTGCGTAAATGTGGTACGTGATAGAAATCACAAAATATATAATGTGTTCAGATGTAAGATTCTAGGAATTGACAGATACTAAAAGGATTAACCATTGTCATACATGGTTATATAATAATAACTTTATTACATCCTTAGAAATACAAATTTTCTATTGATTTACAAGAATAAATATATTAGTGATTAAAATGACAGCAAAGTAAGAAAATGTAAAAATAGAAAAAAAAAGAGTCAAGGCATTAAATCCAAAGAAAGCTCATTTTTTAAAATGAATGATTTATGCAGAAATTCCCACTAAAAGTTTAATTATATTTCTGTCATTACTTTTCATTAAATATGTGAATTTTTGCAGGTTGGTAATGATTTCTTTGGGGAATAAAATACTGGAAATAAAATCATTTCTATCTCTTTGAAATCACGGGCAAACTAAAAGAAAGTGTAGTTCGTCTTCAACTTTCTGTAATGGACATGTTATGTATTGTTATTTAATAGTGCTGCTAATTTCCTTAATATTTTGATGTGATAGTTGTGATGTTTTAGAGAGGTCTACATCTTTCAAGATATTTTTGACTGATGTTTCCCATTGTGATGATCTTTTAACGCTATCTTTGTATAATCACAAAACTGAAAATAACATCAAGATGCAATAAAAACTAACAAAACTAGCAAGAAAATCACGAAACCGAAAGAATCAATCGATGCACGCGAAAAAAGAAAATAAAGAAAAGCAAAATAACGATTCGAGAAAAAGCAAATAAAATTTAAAAAAAATAAATAAAATAAAACATTCACTTGCGAAAAAGCCCACCTCGGACAACAAGCAATGAAAAGGGTGGGTGGGTGTGGAAATCGAAAAGTTCACGGTTGACTTGAAAGCAACAAAGGACGCTACTAACTAACAATACAAAATTGCGCATGCGTGAAACAATCAATTTGCATAAATACAACAAGACAATTGCGCATGCGCGCAGTGCAAATAATAAAATTCACGGGAATAATTAATTCTCTCAGTTCAAACAAAACACAACAAGAGTTTTGGCGGATAATTAATTTCGTTTTATTCACTAACGAAACAATGAGTTTTGCTGATCATGTTCACCAGCCAACAAGACAAAAAGGCCAAAATAATAAAAACCGCCAAAACTGAAAATCAAAGAGACAGTGAGAGATTCCCTTCCTCAATTGCAGTGCGTATGCAGGCAGCAGTACGGAGACGATGGCCGAACGACGATTCCATATACTGTAAAATGACTAATTTTCACTGGGTTTAAATTTCACTGATTTACCATTTCAGGCATATTCAGTGGGTTTTAAATTCACGCTTTCGTCATTTAGATAATGTGTCCTATGCTCAATTTTACATATTCACTGTGTTTTAATTTAGCACATTTTTCCAGTCAGCGAAATAAGCTAAATTAAAACCCAGTGAATAATTACCCCCTTTACAGTACAATAAGTACGCTTGAGAAGACCAATCTCCTTGAGCTTTGACTGCATCCGGCTCAGCCCCTGATTGGAAGGCAAATGACGCACCGCCACGGCGAAAACTGTGTCCGGAATATGAGGCTGGATCAAGGCCAATCGCCTTCAGTAACAAAGACAGATGATTAGCGAAAGCTTGATGCGTTAGTGGATGAAGAGTGCCAGTCGTAGTCGGAATGAGGAAGGCAGATATAAAATACAAAATTACACAATTATTTTGTGACTTGTTTGTGACATGGGACCAGAACTTAATCACATTAATTTTCACTTCAGTTATCAATGGAAATGCTCCAATTTCACCAAGACATGCATTATTCGCTGTGTATTTATTAAGCCCAAGTAGTGGTTTAATGAATTTTAGATGCACTTTTTAGTCCCCGTTTGGACGCAGTCCAAAAACGAGGACTTATCTTTTGACATCTGTGTGTCCATGCGTCTGTGCTTCCGGACCTGTATCTTAGAAATGCCTGGACCAATCACAATCAAATTTCATACATACATCATACATGATATTATACACATGCACATCAATGTGTTTCACGATCTGATTCAAGATGGCGGAATGGCGGCCATTTTTGTTCTAAAAATCAAGCATTTCTCGGCTGTTTACAGATGGATTTTGTTCAAACTTGGTATATACGTTGGACATTATAGGACCTTGATGCACATCATTTTGTTTTCAGATAAGATTCAAAATGGCCGACTGGCGGTCATTTTATTTTAATAAATGTGGTTCTAGTGCCATATCTCTGACTTGCAGTGACTGATTATGTTTAAATTATAAATATTCATTATACATCATGTCATAGATATACAGAAATATGGGTTTGATGATCCTATTAAAAATGGCCGAATGGTGGCCATTTTTGTGCTAAAAAATCGTCAAAATTAAGCATTTCTCGGCTGTTTACAGATGGATTTTTTTCAAACTTGGTATATATGGGGTACATTATAGAACCTTGAAGCACATCATTTTGTTTTCAGATTCAAAATGGCCGACTGGTATGCATTCAAAATGGATGATTTTGTTTTAATTAATGCTGTTCCAGAGCAATTCTCTCAATACTCAATACGATCAGATACAAATGTCAATCATTTAAATGTTAACCAATCATCATAATCATATATATGGATGTATGTTTTACAGTCTGTTTCTTTTGGTAAAGACTACTTTCGTGCATACATGGCTTTGATTGCTTTATCTGCTAGGTTGTCTCTAGCTTCTGTAAATTTTCCATTTGACTGAAAGATTATCCCAAAATTGTTACAGTACTAGTTGATACTGAAAAAGTTTCTAATTTTGATAATAGAATTTGTCATCTCTATGTAGTGTTCCCCATCTGAATATAAGAATTTTAGTTTTCGCAAGATTTACTTTGTCTTTGATTTTCCATTTTTGGCAATAATCTTGCAGTTTATTTAATGCATTTTGCACGCCTTTTTATGTTATTGAAATTAGTACCAGTAGCGAGTACCAGATCAAGTAGCGAGCTAATTTTAGTGTTATGTAGTGTGACCTGATCAAGGGATCTGTTTTCCAAGTATTGTATATGAAACATAAGCCTTCAGAAATGGCAGATCCCACAACACTGCTTCACGAGCAATGGAGGTTTGAAGAAAACTGTGGTGTACTAGCTATAGTACAACTGGATATAGCTAACAGTAGTGTACATCTCAACTGGGGAGTACCCGGTAGGTAAAGTTAGCAAATCACCATGCATTTTACACATCTTGTCCTCACCATACAGCTGACTGTTTTTAAGGAAAAGTGAAAAGCTGATAAAGGCATATAATCAATAATATGAGAAAAACAAGTTTTTATCTTATGGTCATTAGTGAGAGATTTGTGAGACATGATTCTTTCAATCTGAAAAAAATCTTTTCACTTACCATGGATTCACAGCACTAGTATGTCCCCATGCAATGTACGAAGCAGTCTCATCTCTGGCTGGTGATATGGCAGCCACATATAACTGGTTGTCTAAAGCCCTGAAAGTGACAACGAAAATGATGAATAAATTGAATGATGCTAGCACATTTTCCCAAAGCATTCCCATCTTTAAATAATGTAAAATACTTTTAAATTATTTTCGCTGAAGGAATGATTCAGTAAAACTAAAATCCGTCGAATATACCTTTTCTTCTATATTTTACATTCAAATTGTCAAAAATCTCTGAAAATAAATTCCATACAAAACACCCAAAAAGTCTTTTCAGCAAAAATTAATTCCTGCTAAAATAAATTATATTAAAGTATAGAAAACTCTTGTCCAGAAAAAAAAAGGTTATAATAAATTATAATTTTGTGGACTGTTTAATTTGAATAGTTTACTGTTTTCATTGGTTGATCGATACCACATGATCCCAGTTATCAGACTATTAGTATTAGTCTGACTTACGACTACAGGATTTTGACAAAGTATACTATCACCTGATTGAACAACACCAGAACAACTATAACATCCACTGTTTTCCAAAATCAGAATGGATCATTCATCTAAACAATCAAGATTCTTTCACTTGATTTTTATCTGAATAATGTATTTTCATTATCACTTCCAATTTTTACTTTTCAAGCAATACTAATATGACTAATTTGTTTCTTATTTGTGTTACATGCTGTGGTTACCTTGCTTTTTGCAATATTTCCCAATGTGCAGGGCCAGTTGTCATGTTAAATGCTCCAGGGTAAAGAAGAAGACCACATCCTGTTAAATAAGTACAATATAAATTGCAACAAAGATGTAGATATTATCTAGCACTAGAAAAACAATTCTCTCAATTTTAGGAGAACAGTTATTGAGACTGACATTTTGTTCACAAAACAGTGAGATGTTTATATTATAAGATTTTGAAAAAAAATGACTGAGTTTTTGTGGAAAATATTATGATGAAGTTAATACAAATCATAAGGTATTATAAATGCTTTAATTATTCACTGGGTTTTAATTTAGCTTAGTTTTGCTAGTAAGTATAATCTGCTGAACAAAATCATGTGAACATATAAAATAACAGTATAACTCCCGGTCAAAATTCATTAACCCTAGTGAAAACATCAATATAGTGAAATTATATGAGAGTGAAAATAAATGGTATTATATAAAAAGCACTAAATATAAAACTATTGTCAGAATAAAACCCTTTTACCTTGCTTGCAATATAACTGTGCTATCTCTGCAAACCGAATATCGTAACAAATAGCAATACCAACTTTACAAAAACCTATCAAGAAACATAATAAAGTTTGAGTATACAATTGGGATATATGTTTTATTGTTGACAACATTAGGTATGGTCAGTCTTTCATAAAAACAAAGTAAAACTTGATTGGCACCACTAGAGTGTTGCAATGTACCAATCACCTGCCACTCATTTTGATCAGCTACTGACTATTCTCGTCATAATGATTTGATGTTGATGTCTGACACCAAAAATCAAAATCCACTGATCTGTGTCTTAGGTGCATATTTTCCTGCAAATGATCAATCAATTATGATAGAAAACTTAAATGGGCATGGATGTGTTCTTGGTGACTTTTTTGGAAGTTTTTCAAACAATGTAATATAAAACCAAAATGATATTTGTTGTTACAAATTAAACATGAGGGGTAAAATTTTGTTATCTATATACAGCTGGCTATGCATGTGCAAACAGTACCTAGACAGGTGGCTATAGATATGCAAAAACCACCTTGACAGCTTGAATTAATATACAAACTGCACCTAGACAGCTGGAATTTGTATGCACCTAGACAGCTGGAATTCATGTGCACAAACACCACCTCGACAGCTTGAATTAATATACAAACTGCACCTAGACAGCTGGAATTTGTATGCACCTAGACAGCTGGAATTCATGTGCACAAACACCACCTCGACAGCTTGAATTAATATACAAACTGCACCTAGACAGCTGGAATTTGTATGCACCTAGACAGCTGGAATTCATGTGCACAAACACCACCTCGACAGCTTGAATTAATATACAAACTGCACCTAGACAGCTGGAATTTGTATGCACCTAGACAGCTGGAATTCATGTGCACAAACACCACCAAGACAGATTGAATTCATGTACAGCACCCAGACAGCTGGAATTTATATGCAAACTGCACCTAGACAGCTGGAATTCATAAGCAAACAGCACCTAGACAGCTGGAATTCATATGTAAATACCACTTAGACAGGATGAACTCATGTACAGCACCCAAACAGCTGGAAATAAATGCAAACTGCACCTAGACAGCTGGAATTTGTATGCAAACTGCACCTAGACAGCTAGAATTCATATGTAAACAGCACCCAGACAGAATAAATTTGTATGCAAATACCACTTAGACAGAATGAATTCATGTACAGCATCTAGACAGCTGGAATTTGTATGCAAACTGCACACAGACAGATAAAATTCAGGTACAAATAATATCAGCTCAATGATTAATTAACATTGTTAAAAATACTGTACTTTAACCTTTATATTCATTTCTCACCTGTATCAAAGACAGTCAGAGTGTTTCCTGGTGACAGAGCATCAGACTCCTTGAATTTGAATTTTCCGGGAATATCAATATCGAACAAATGAATCTAGATAAAAACAAAAAAGATTTCAAAACATTTATTATAGGTAAACAAAGTGACATCAATGTATGTATAAACAAAAAATAAGTTGCTCCTTCAAATTTCGCCAAAGCCTTACCTACATTTTAGCGATATCTGCAGAATAAATCAAGAAAACTACACAGATTGACTCCATTTAGGTATTCCTATTGGTTTGCCCAAACGCACGGCACAGTTGGAGGCGTGGCCTGTTCAGCATTTTGTCAACAACCAATCATAAGACTGGTTATGAACCACATCGAGGTCACGACTCGGTTAGCCTTGCTCAACTGGTATTTAAGCAAGGCTTTGGCAAAATTTGAAGGAGCAACTAATATTCTTCAACCTGGTATTTTTTTTAGATTTTATTTTTCATTCTTTTCGTCTGTTTTTTCGAGTTTAAAAAATGGGAGCTGGCTGGAGCCTTCATCCCTTGTCTATTTCTTACACTAGATACCAGCCGATAACCCACCCTCGCTCATAGGGAGTGCGTACAGTTGATCATAGTTTCTTGGCTCCCTGTGCTAATATAGCAAAAATGATATGTACATTCTAAGACATTAATATCTTGGCATCTATTTGTACATTCAAAAATATACACAAGAATAAGAGTGCTATTGATTATGGCAATAAAATCTTACTGTTTACGTAATCAACCACTGTATTCTGTGACACCATTGGTCAATATGTATGACGAGCACGTTTGACCATAGATATCATGAGATTTTCATCACACTGTATGATATCAAAGTTGCAAAAAACAATTTCATGTACGTAAACACTATCCAGGTAAACGACAGCCAGAATCCAGGAACTTGAAATGTTTTCTTTTACTCGTCCTAACAATAAACTTTACATACCTTTCTATGTTTTGCAATCATTTCTCCCTTTGGATTGTACACAGTGCACGTATTGTACAGTTTACCATTGTCTTCTTCTGGAATGGATCCTGACAGTAGAGTAACAGAAACGTAAAATTAACAAGTAACAGCATAAAATAATCTCTGTGCATAATCAAGCTCAAAAAATATATATTATTCTAAAGTTTGAACATAAACTGTAAGAGCAGATCAGAGACATGGCACCTGTACTGCATTCAACAAAACAAAATGGCCACCAGTCGGCATTTTAAATTTTGATCTGAAAAAAAAATGATTTGAATCAAGGTCACTAAATGTCCAATGTAGATACCAAGCTTTAACAAAATCAATTTACATGCAACCAGGATCCATTTCAGAAATGGCAGAAAATGTCAATGAACTTTCAACATTAGAATCGCTGTCGTTCGACCATTTTGAATCTGATCATATAATGAATATATATGCATATGTTTAATATGATGTAGGATGTATATATAATGTATGAACATGACCAGTCATAGCATGTCAGAGATATGACTCAGGAACCGCATTCCCTAAAATAATGTATCCATACGCGATCGAGATCCGGTTCATAAATGGTGGAAAAGCTTGAGTATGATGAATTTTTAGCACAAAAATAGCCACCATTCGGTCAACTCAACTGAGTCGGTGCATCCAAAGATGTATGACGTATGTGTGAAGTTTGAGTATGAGAGATACAGATGGGAATGCATAACATAAAATACTGTTCTCACAGTAGAGCATAAAATACTGCCCTCACAGTACAGCATAAAATACTGCCCTCACGGTACAGTTAAATAAAATACTGGCCTCACAGTAGAGTAGCATATAATACTGCCCTCACAGTAGAGTAGTATTAAATATGACCTTTACTGTGCGCAGTGCCATAAAATACTGCCCTCACATTATTATTGCATTAAATCAAATTAAACTCACCACCAACAAGGAAGACTTCATTATCCTTTGCAGCCTTAGAGAGACTTTCTGTAGACTGTCCCGGAATTTTCTCTGCATACTCCGGGAAATATTTAGTACCATATGGGCTATTAAAGCATTCCTGAAACAATAGAAAATTGTTATGCAAAGTGAATTACAATAAAAATGACAGTACTATATCTGTGTACATATGTACGATGACTGTATCAACTGACAGAACACAACGTTAGCTACCGTAGCATTATTCTATTTTGTTTCTCATAATAACTTTGATATTATATATCTCTATTCTTGCTAAAAAGTAAAAGATTTATAACAGCAGTTGATTCTCCGGCTGTGGTATATTTTCCTTTGTAATAACCAAACTACCTGGTAACTAATTTTGCATAATAATGTATGGGTCAACAAATACAATATTTCAATTCATATTGGGAGAATTCAAATAACAATATACAACTAATTTTGTGGTTTCTGAAAAGATACTGAATGCTTTCTGGTTGAAATGATTGAACATCAAAAATTCTGACTGAATTAGTGCAGATTTGTTCTACACATATATTGCATCGATCACCAAATTTTTAGTGTATCACACAAGTGAATTATTTGACCGGCTCAGCCATGGTAATTGTATTTTAACTAGATTATTCCTTTGAAGGAATAATACAGAATCTCTGACATGGCCAATCATAGAAGTTTAATTGTTATTTTTGTACAGATATATTGTTCTTGAGTATGGAATGATGTTATTATACAATATGCGTGTCAGTGTGTGTCAATATGGGATCTCCAAAAATCAAGTTGAGTCTGTTCGTTGACAGTCTACAAAAAAAAAAAAAAAAAAAACTGTATGTGATCACATAGGCAAACTGAGGAACAAACAAAATTGTTTTGGCCACTAATTTTCTTTGTATTTACACTTACTTTGTTTATAAAATGTGAATCTTATTTTACCAAATTACAAATTCCATAGATATATGTAAGATGTTTTTCTGTTGCATCTAAGACACACGAGTCAATTAGCATAACTAATTACATCACAGCAAATCTTTGAGCAGCTGTAGTGTGTAATACCAGAGGGTCGGCAAGGGGTATTTTTGCAATCAATTGTTTTTATTTTCGTAATAATGTAATTTACGATAAATAAAAAACGTAAATTTGTAGGCATGGGCAAGGTATAAAATATAATCAGCTATTTTATTCGTCTGTAATTTGTACAAAGCCCCTAGTTTTTATAAGCGTAGAAAGCATTTTCTACATTAAATGTCGTAATTAGTACGCAGTTTCCAATTTTGATTCTTAAACTCAAATTATCAAATATATTATAAAAATGTAATTAGGAATTTTCTTTATCTGTAAAGTGTAAAAACCTATGTTTTACTGTAAATGGAATTTTCATTTTATTTTCTGTAAAAATGTAAAATGTCCTTTTTATTTCTTGTACCAGGTATCCCCCCTCGCCCCTCCCCCCTCCCCCTCACATCAGGCAATCAAGTGTCAGCAAGGACGAGGAAAAAAACGTACTAATTGAAATGTTTCTATACACTATCATGCAAGTTGACAAACATATCCTGAGATAATATTGTTCACTCACCGGTAATGAGATAATTTTGGCGCCACTCTTGGCAGCTTCTGAGATCAGTTTAGATGCTCTGGTAAGGTTCTCAACTTTATTTGCAGTCACAGCTAGCTGTATCAAAGCAATCCTGAATGCTGGAAAATAACACAGGTAGTTGCATCACATGGTCACTGTAAGTTTTCAAGTTTAAAAAAAACAATTGGTAAAGTTTGAACAGATTAAAGAATTTTTCAGAATATGACTCCACCACTGCATTCAACAAAACAAAATCTGAAAAAAACGGTTACTGGTGGCATAGTGGTTGTTGCATCATGATCGGTAGACCCAAGTTCAAATCCTACCTTAGGCTGAACATCAAACGAGTCGACCCCTACCCTGGGTGAGTGTGCCACAGACTCAAAGGGAAGGTCATTTCCACTGGCCGAGATTCATTCACTTTGGAGGAACCTTGGTTAATGTCCGCAGGTGCTTGTGTTCGACCGAGCCTGGTTGACGCAAGGATAGCGCATTAAAATTGCCATTTGACAGAAGGATGGCCACACAGCCCTGTCATGTAGTCCCAAACATGAATATGACTTCTGTGGCAAAATGCACTATGTGTCAGCACTAGTACTTGCAATTTGCACGTACAAAAAAAAAAAAAAGTCAGGAAAGACAACAGTGACACTCAATGTCCACAACTGTCGCCTGGCACAAAAACATTAAAAAAAAATAAAAAATAAATAGAAATAAAAATTAAATGATTTTAATCGAGGTCACATAATTTCCAATGTGGATATCAAACTCTGACGAAATCAATCCATCCAAACACCCAAGATCTGGTTCTGAAATAGCAGAAGATTTTGATGAACTTTCAACATTAGAATGACTGCCATTCATTGAATCTGATCATCAAACGAATATATATGCATATGTTTGACATTAAAACATCATAAGACTTGGCTCGTAATGACCCACCAAGTCTCTTAAACACAAGTCTCATGTCTGCTATATGCAGACGACCTTGTAGTATTATCCCAATCACATACTGGCTTACAAAATGCCATAAATTCTCTTGAAACTTACTGTCAGAAATGGAAACTCAATATTAATATCTCGAAGTCAAAAATCATCATGTTTAGTAGGTCAAAAAAATTACAGGACAAATTAAAATTCTATGTTGGTGGAAAGGAACTTGAAAATACAAAAACCTACACATACCTCGGCATTAAACTACACAAATCAGGTAAATTCATCGGAGCACAAGAAGACCTCAGAGCTAGAGCAATGAAGGCATGTTTCAAAATGAAACAAATGTTATTCTCAGAAAAACTAATTCCAATCAAAACATACTTAAAAATGTTCGATGCAATTGTAAAACCAATTATGCTTTACTGCAGTGAAATTTGGACGAGTGAGAACATCAATAAATCGCATCTAATGGCAAATCTGTCAACACCAATGGAAAAAGTACAAATACATTTCTGCAAATACCTTCTAAAAGTAAATAGCAAAGCAAGTAATTTGGCAAGCCTACTAGAGTTGGAAAGATATCCTCTCCTAGCAACAAGCTTAAAATATATGATCAAATATTGGATCAAAATAAATAATTCTAACCCAAATTCGCTAGTACATGAAGCTTACAATCTTGGAATACATTTTGATAAAAAAGGAAAAGACAACTGGGTAACAGACATAAAACAAATTTTAGAAAATTTAGTTAGTTTTGTTGATTTATTCTGCAGATATCGGTAAAATGTAGTTAGGGCTTTGGGGAAGGAAAAGGAAAAGACAACTGGGTAACAGACATAAAACAAATTTTAGAAAATTTAAATATGGGAAATTTTGGGAAAACCATAAATCTCTTGATGAAAAACAAATCAGTGAAACAGTAATGCGCAAACTAGAACAATCCTTTGAAATACATAGCACAGAAACACAGCACAGTTGGAGGCGTGGCCTGTTCAGCATTTGTCAACAACCAATCACAAGACTGGTTACGAACCACATCGAGGTCACGACTCGGTTAGCCTTGCTCAACTGGTTCGTAACCAGTCTTGTGATTGGTTGTTGACAAATGCTGAACAGGCCACGCCTCCAACGGTGTCATGCGTTCGGACTAACCGTTAGGAATTCCTAAATGGAGTCAATTTGTGTAGTTTTGTTGATTTATTCTGCAGATATCGGTAAAATGTAGTTAGGGCTTTGGGGAAATTCGAAGGAGCAACTAATATTCTTCAACCTGGTATTTTTTTTAGATTTTATTTTTCATTTTTTTCGTATGTTTTTTCAAGTTTAAAAAATGTGAGCTGGCTGGAGCCTTCATCCCTTGTCTATTTCTTACACTAGATACCACGTTCAAGGCATGTCAGAGATGCAACTCTCGAACTGCATTCACTAAATCATACACATTTCATCTTATACGGGAAGTCTAAGCAAAGAACATAATGCTCCTATAGAAACAGTTTGAATATGTCAGAGCATATCAGACATATGGCTCCAGAACTGTATTCACTAATGACCACCAGATGGCCAGTTTGAATCTGATCTGACAAATAAAATGATGTGAATCAAGGTCCCATAACAATGTACATACCAAGTTTGAATAAAAACTGTCAATGCACGTATCAAGATCCAAATCGAGAATTGTTTGATTTTAAAGAAATTGTAATATTAAAGGAATTGCATTTCAGGTATCTTGAATTGGATCACCAAAAAAAATATGTTACATGATGCATATTAAATTTGAACATGATCAGTAAGGGTAAATTTGAGACACAGCTTTCGAACATCATTCATAAAACCAAATGGCTGCCAGTCAGCCATTTTGAATCTGATCTGAAAAACAAAATGGCATGCATCAAGGTTCCAGAATTTCCAATGGGCCATTCCAGTTTATATCTGCATCCCCCCCCCCCCCCCCCCTGTTGATGTGGTCGCATTTCCAGCACTTTATGATGGGGAAAATACCCCGGAATTCCAACTGTATATTGAGAAACAGAATCTGGAAATCCAGACGAGTATGGAAAAAAAATTCCTGGAAATCCAGGCAGTTATGGCTACTAAATAAAATATGGCCTAGTTTATGTCGCCACATACCAGTTGATGAGGTTGGATTTCCAACAGTATGACTAAAAAAAAATTGGTAAAAAAATTGGGCCAGTATGAAATAGTTATTACTGAAATTATTTAAGGATGGTGGCACGAATGAGCTCATCAATACTGTGAATCAGGACTAGTTTGGATTTCGATTATCAAATATAAAATTTTGAACTTGGTAAATTAGCATATGATGAGAGTTATATTTGGAAATCCTACTCTGTATGGTGGCACAATGGAACTCATCAACACCATAAGTAGGAACTATAGTTTTGGATTTCCATTACTGTATGGTGAATGGTGATTTGGAAATAAAACATTGTATGACTTATACACCCATGGAAATTATACCCTGTATGAAGTAAACACACAAGCTCATCAATAGGGGGGTGCAGATATAAACTGGAATGGCCCAATGTATGTACCAGCGGTTTTTCTAGAAAAAAACAGCAATTCAGCGGTGTCATCAAGTGGGGGAAATAGTGTTTTTGTTAAAATTGAGCATTCTATGGCGGGACAAAAATTACTATCAGATAGGTCACAGTTTTATGGTTGCCAGAGGATCTGCTCCCCAAGGTAAGGGGACACATGGCCATAGCATGAGGGTGCTGCGCCCCTGTTCCTTTGTTTAAAAAAATCACTGATGTACCAATCATTTACCGAGATTCAGTTCTAAATGCTTGATTTTGATGAATATTTTAGAACAAAATTGGCCACCAACTGACAAACTTGAATCGTATCGCAAAAGTATAAGAAACCTAAGATGACATGATGTACATATGAAGTGTATAACGGTAATCTGTTCAGATACATCCAAGATACAAGTGGAGCATGCAGATACACATATGCACATACATACAGACAAACGCACTCGCACACAAGGGTCATAACATAATTCCCTGAACAGGGACAAATAAAAGAGGCACATGTACCATATTTGTTCCATTAAAAGCCCATATAACATACTATAACTGGTCGTATATGAAGTTTGTGCACCTTTTTAAAAAAAAAGTATAATAAAAATATGTTTTCCATGTGACTAATCAGAGTCTGGGAGGCTACCCCATGGCTCAAGTATGTGCTGCTGTTTTAACCCCATTTTTAGGGTTTAGTCAAACTTTTTCACCGAAAATTTGATGATTTTTGGACATTTTAAAAAAATGTTGAAGTAAAACACCAATTTATGAGCAAAAGAACCTCAACGTCAATCTTGTTGGGTCCAGTTTTTGGCAAAAGTTCTTAAGAACCCCTCACTCATAACTCTAATCCTAACCATGCCTAACCAGTGCTTCTCCCCAATTGCAATTTCTATGATATACCCCCCTTCAGGTCACTTATAGTTACTTACTAGTTTCTTGCTTTATGGCTCTGTGGTCAAACCCACTTTACTGTATGGGGCAGATATATGAGGAATTGTTCATGTGAATACATTTAAAGGGTGGTAGTCGTCGTGCCGTGTCCTGTTCGGTATGAGACTCATAACGACGTATACAACGCGTGTAAAATACATTGTTTATTTACATGAAATTCGAACACACACGCTGTGCGACGACCACCACGCTTTAATGGTTCAGGCAAAATTAAAATAAAGTTATAGAAAATGATAAATTTACTTCAAAATTGTTTTCTGAGAAGTTCTTAGATGAAAAGTTCCACATAAAATTCTGTAAGAGAGTTTTGGGTGTTCACAGAAAGTCTTGAAAAAAAAAATAAGAATGATAACTAAATATGTTTTTGGAAAGTATTTAGATGACATTACAAATAAAAAAACACAGGATTAACCCAAAATCTACTTCTACTCTTCAAAATTAAAACATTTGTCGCCTACTTGTTTGAATTATTAATTATGTGAAACTATACGATTTAGTCGCCCACTTTTTTGATTGAGCCTTTAGATTAAAACGTTAGGAAAAATAATAAATTACTAAAACAGTTGACATGAACCATGGAACTATAAACCACCTTGTAGTTCCATGCATGGACACAGTCCTATCGGGAACTTTGATTAGGTGACTACTTCCGGGTTGAAATCAATCGATAGCAGTTGATGAATCAGCATGCAATTCACAACACAGTGTTAATTTCATCGCCGGATATGAGACCAACTTATTTATATTCGTAAAAAGATCCAAGTTTTTATTTAAATATTATGTACTCCTGCCGAAATGCTAAAAACTCGAAATCTCACCTGACGCCATTTTGGAAGACAAGTCACGTGAGAAGGGATTCCCTCCAAAATGACGTCACGGAGCTCACATGCGCGAACATTTGAAACGCACAGTTGACATCCAGATTTGATCGCACTGTATCTCCGTTTTCACCTTCTCGATGAATGATTTGTGCACCATCGTTACGTCGCTGACCACTTAGTGACTTCATAGGACACGTGTGAGTCGTTTATTTGGTATTCATCATCTCAAGATCAGTAGAAACCATCGAGCTAAGAGAGTGCTGTCAAATCTCGACTTAACCGGAAGCACCTCAATCAAAACATTTCCCGATTTATTATCGGTGAACTCCGGAGAGTATCACTGCACAAACCCGTTTACTGAATTCAACACATTGCAGTTTACAATTTACTTGTCATTGTCTATGAAGATATCGGAATATGACAGAAGTAACGGCTTTCGTTGAAGGATGGGATTTTGTGCAAACTCTTGGCGAAGGCGCCTATGGGGAGTAAGTATTGAATAATTTGGTATCTATATTTCTGTAAACTGAGCTGTCATTCTCCCTAAATGCTCCAATTCTGTTTTTTTATTGTTTAAATTAATCCTACGGGCCTTAATAGTATCACATAATGCATTATAATCTGTCAGAGTGCTAGAAATCTGTCACACCAATGTTAAATATTACAACAATTTATTGACAAAACACTATTTACGGTATATACATGTAACTTAGTTTCTTTTTGTCTACCAAAAGTTTTTTCATTAGTCTTTGAGTGAAATGTATAATTTATTTGGTGCAGCTCCTAATTTACATATTGAGCCCCTGTTACAAAAGGGAAGCAATAAATAAATAAATAAAATAAACAAATACAGCAGTATGGTCACTAAACAGAACTATAACTATCAACTACTTTCAAAATAGAATATACATATTTGGCAAAAGGTATAATAGAATAAGTGTCTAAAGCACAATTAACTTTTTTGCTTTCTTATCTCTCAGCCTAACTTGATTTTTTATTTGATTTTGGCATATTGTTATTTTTATTGCCTACTCCACATCCAGGTTTTAGCAGATTTGTATTTGGGCAATCCGCGGTGACGATTATGTGATTCTTACAGTTACACCAAGCTAACAGTTTCCTATTTTGCAAAATTGCAGGCATCACATAATGTCTGTAAACAAAACGTCTGTCTTCATAAACTCAGCAACACACAACATGAGTGATGTAACAACTCAATTTATACATGTAATTGGATTATAAATAATTTTTATAAGTGTGCCACTTTTTTATATCCCCCCGGCCCCACATGATTATAGTGTAAATCATATGGGTGTATACAATCATGTAAAGTCTTTTTACAAAATTTTTAGAAATCTTGTATTTAAATTTAGAGAGCGTTACGTATATATACATCTCGGATCTGTTGGAAGTCTGCCTTGTTCCAAGCTTTGTAATAATACTTTGTACTATTAATATTGCCATATGCACACTGACCTATATACATATACTTTTTGTTCATTTATTTATTTATTTTTCATACTAGTTTTATATGGACTTTCAAATGCTTGACAGTCTGAAAATAAAGATAAATAAATAAAATATCAGACTCAGGGGCCTGATAATTTATTTGTGTCAATACATTGATATCTATGGGACAGAATAACTATTTTAATTATAGAATTAAAACAGTCTGATAATGTAAAGTAAGCATATGTCATAAAATTGAGTTATCCACGCTCAAACCCTGAAAATCACTAATATTTGTTTCCAGCCAATCAGCCGGCACTATCTATCTATAGGGACTGTGACTATACGAATCTCTTGTGAATTTAATAACATCTTCTAATGTCTGCATAATGATGTAAATACTAAATAGTGCTTGTTCTGAATTTAGTGACGATATGCAAATTAGTTTCATCCAGGCACTTTCACAAATACCAACAATTTTATTTTTGATAAGGTCTGAATAAAAATATCAAAGCCTGATACAATTTCTTTTTGAATCTGTCAAGTACCCAAACAAAATAATATATTATTTTTCATTGTTTTTTTAAACCAAATAAATAAATGTGTGATTCCGATGACCCTACTCTACCTAACATTTATTGACAACCCTAAACCCTAAAGAAATACACAAGATTTCAGTTAGACTTGAATGAATATGAATTTATTATCCCGAATTGAGGCCAAATTTGAAAGATTTTTCTGTAAACATTAAACTAGCACTAAGTAAACAATGTTCGATGAAGAAGAAAATACTAAAATCTGACCAACTAGTTTTTGAAGTGCACAAATGAATGAATCAGAACAAATATAAAGTGGAGAAACATACATGTTATATTGTATTCTTTTTTACAGAGTTAAACTGGCAGTAAATCAGATGACACAAGAGGCCGTAGCTGTTAAGATACTAGATTTAGACAAAGTCGGACAAAATTATGATAATATTAGAAAAGAGGTAAGTTCAGTTGTTTTTAGCTTTATTTACCACATCACTTGCTGAAAGTTTCCACAGATAGCAAAAATGAATCCTCGGGGGCGGAGCTACGTCACAAGACGTTCCACGTTGCTAAGACGCGCACCACTGTACATGCATTTCTATGGGCTCTGTGTGCGCTGCTGTGGAACTCCGGTCGAGCCGGTGAAAATTCGAGAAAACGACACAAACTCAACTTTGAAGTAATCCTGAACAACCAAATTTACATATGTTACACACATAGGGCTAATCTTGTTACACTGTTCAGAGGGGTGTCAACAAGCATCCCAAAGTACCGTTTTCTGCGAGTTTTTGGATGTCCGCCCCCGAGGATAGGAAAAACGGCATAAGCAGGCAATGCATAAACCCTGAACTACCAAAAGCTTTCTTATTATCTCTCCCTCTATTATCTTTTTGCTCAGAATTTATTGCAGGATTTAGTCAATATTGAGTAGTATGGTATCTTGCAAAGATTTGAAATGCATTTGAAATATATATAATTTTATATTTCTAAAAAGAGTTTTCCAAAATTGTTCTTCACAATTTAATCATGTAACATATTTGACTTTTTGATAAATACACACCGAAAATAATTATAGAATCATGTACGACTCAAATGTTACTTTATGTTTATAGGTTTGTATTCATCGCATGGTAGAAGATAAATCTATTATTAAGTTCTATGGTTCAAGAAAAGAAGGCAATATACAGTATATCTTCTTAGAGTATGCCAGCGGTGGTGAACTTTTCGATAGAATAGGTATGCAAAATATGTCTGTTGAGGGCGCTCTCCTCTGCTACACAAATCATGATTGATGTTACACATATCAAATACATGTACATCTACAGTGTATTGTTTAGACACATTAAAATCTGTATCACTACAGTGTTATTTAAACCAATTTTTTTTTTACCGGATTCGGCTGATACCCCGCCCATCCTAAACCCCGCCCATGGGCGATGTTTCAAATAGTGGGCGATGTTTTGGTCCACACATTGCCTGACTGAACCAACAAACATTTTTACAGACCCCAATTTTCCCGTCCGACATCTTGTATCGAGCGCGCTATTTCAAATATGATGCTAAAATAATTCACTGTGAAGCCGAAAAACATTAAAAACTTCAATAAAACCAATGCTGTATACGAATTGTTGTTGCGTATTATTACACTCGAATAAAGCCTACGCTTGAAAAGAATGTTATTTACGAAGTTTAAAATATCCAAGCCTTCCTGGTTCGAGCCTCTTGGTTGTTATCAGTAATGTTTAATCTTTGTCTGTATCGCATTCCAGACAAAATGTCGGTAAACAAGAAATGGGCAAACTAAAATGTCTCCTGAGTTTCACATGCGACATGATTATTAAAAAACACACAGAGTTAAGCGGTTATGTACGTTCTATAAAGCTAACCTTGTACACATAATCTTGTACTGACGTGTTTTTTCTCCAAAAAAGACGTTCTCTTTCAGTTAACCCCCAGTTAGCTCTTCGCGTTCATGGTATTTGTGAGAGTTGAAAGATTTTTTGAACACATGACAAGTAACTATATTGATTTGCGTCAAGCTGGGTGGCCCGAATTTAAATATCAGTGCGTGAACTCAAACGCGTGGTTATTAGAGTTCAGTCGAAATGTACGTGAATATTGCGATCGAAGTGCGCTGTCCAGAGTTTATTATATTATAGTAAAATTTAACTTGACGCATGGTATGGTTTATACTGCATGTTCACTTCATTTCGAATAAAAAAATCACCATTGGAACATTGGTGAATCACAAGTATTTAAAATATTTTCTCGACTTTCCGTAGATACCCGACTACTATCATTTTTAATGATTTAAATGCGCCAATGTTTATGTTTGCGTAATTATTACGAATGCAACGCATTATCAAGTCGGTAATATTGAAATATTCACAGACCCAATACCCCGGGTCAGTGCCCTAACAATAGTAAAAATTAACTTGAGTTTGCGTAATTATCATGAAAGCAATACATTTAATACAAAGTTGAAATATTCAGAGCTGGTACAATATTGTAAACAAATTTGCGTAATTAGAAAAGCAGTACACTAAGTAAACGACGTTGATATATTCAAAGCCAGTACAGAGTTGCATACAAGTTGTGTAATTACAGTACCTTCGGATTATAATAAAAATTTTACTAGATCGACGCGCGGACCGCAAAAGAAAAAGGTTGCTAAGGTAACGCACCAGTTCAGCGCGTGACTTGGGGTCAAACTTCGGTCAACACCATGTGGGTCAACACACACTTGATCACCGCGCAGCAAGTTTCGCAAAGAAGTACTTCAAGTTCATTTGCGTCCCAAAATTATGACGCTAATCACTCAGTTGTCGCAGCGTGTGTTGTGTCATGTCCATGATGCACCCCGTTTCGACTTTGACTTGCTTTTCCTTCTTAGTGCATGTTCTTGTTCACGTAAAATGCGACCTCTCACCAATGTATTAAAACACTTTGAATTTATACTTTGCATGATTATATTTGGTCAACGCGAAACATTATTTTTTCTAGACCATTTCTATCAATGCAGGGTTATTTTTTTAGACAAGATGGGCCTCGTAATATCTGCCAAAAGATCGCCCGGGCGATCTTTTGGTCCATATTTTTCTAAAAAAAAATCGAATCCTCCATAAGATCGCCCAGGGCGGGGTATCAGCCGAATCCGGTAAATGTTTTTTTTTTCGCCAGGTGACAGTTCCAGACATTGAATGTCACTGTTGTCTCTCCTGACTTTTTTTTTGTATGTGCAACTTGCAAGTGCTAATGCTGACACATAGTGCATTTTTGCCACAGAAGTCATGCTATGGATGACAAACTTTGTTTAGTTGTAGGATTGCACATCCTGTGTTCACTAACTGTCTCCATTGGAGCAACATGATATGTGACATGATAACCCTTAGTATCCTAAAATTCACTATACATATTATTGTTTGGTTTAAACAGGCTTCCCTGTATTTGTATTATATTTATTTGGGAAATAGATGAACCTTACAAACAATTGGTCAGCGAGATCAGTTTTAGGGTGAGGGAGCCACAAAACTTGTTTTCTCTCTCAAAATGTGTTTTATTCTTTCTCGTCATCACATCCATTGTTTTCCTGACCCATGTAACCAAGATTTCTGAAATAGTCACAATGGGGGAGAGAGTAGAACAGGGGCAAAAACAAATGTTGCAGTTGATTCAAAAACAACAACCTGTCAGCAAATAAGCTGCTCTTTGATTGGTCTTATTGTTGTGTGTTAGAGTTGATTAGCCAATCAGGCACAATGTTTCATGTAGCTTTGCATTGACTCGCTCACTCTCAGTGGTCATTTGTTTTTAGGGTCTACTGTAAAATATATGGAATTTATTTTCTTTAATTTCACTGAAGGGATGATTCAGTGAAAATAATATCCAGTTAATATACATGTACCCTTTTTCCTGTTTGTTACACTCAACTCATCAAAAATCAGCGAAAATAAATAAAAACAAAACCCCAAAGGGCAAGTTGGTAGGGTCACCAAGCATCATGGTGAGGTCACAAAGTATCATTGTGAGGTCTCTGAGTTGAGCTCAAATGAAGTTTATAGGGCACAAAATCCAGAGCCATAAAGATTAAAAATACCAATTCATTGACATATATTGCTGTACTGAAATCTTCACATAGCAGATAAAGATTTGAAACATTTGTTTATTTTTGTTTTCAGAGCCTGATCTAGGGATGGTAGAAAAACAAGCTCACAAGTTTTTCTCCCAGTTAATAGATGGTGTTGATTATTTACATTGTAAAGGTGTGACCCATCGTGACCTCAAACCAGAGAATCTTCTCTTGGATGAATTTGGTATGTATCAATGTGTGTGTAGGTGCTGGAAATCAACCTACTAATATGAATTCAGCTCAACTAACTGTGGTATTAGCCTGGGTAACAGATGGTCATTCCGCTGGTTACTCACTCTTTTCTGTAGTCTGGAATTAGTGGTAACCATGGCAATGATAAAAGTATATAGCATGCTGCTAATCTGAGTATGCTTATGGATGACAGTTAATAATTAACTCTTCACATGGATTATAATAACATAGTTGCCACAGCAACAAAAAAGTGACTGTCCCATTTGCAAGTGCTATATATTAAAAATATACATTATCTGTACTCAAAGTTTATACTCAAATACTCATGCAAACACCCATACACAAAAAACTCAATCATTTCAGTAGAAATACAAAAAAAAACATGCAAGACAAACACATATACAGTATAAATAAAATGTACCATTGTATACTTTAATGTGTCACATGCTCTTCAGGTTCAAGTTCTTTGGTTGTTAGGTTGCTGAGTGCATGTCATGACAAAAAAAGGGGGGGGGGTTAATGATCTGCCATCTATGAATCTGTTTGTCTAAGTGTTCCACAAGTTGAATATGTTGTGTGCTGTCTTCCAGAGGTATCTTTACAAATGTACAAAAGGATACTGAGATGTACTAAATTATATTTAGTCCAATTTTCCTCTCTGTGTCCTCTCTGTTTTCCTCTCTGTGAACATTTTGTATACTTTCAAAGGTACAATGCAATTTGGATGTTTACAAAAATAGAACTACTTGGAAAATTGTGCTTGATTGGCTACCCATCCCAAATATCGCCAAAACAGTCAGACCAATCAGAAAGCAGCTTGTTGTTGACACGCCTTGCCTTGTTTATGTGCTTTGCCTCAAAACAGCCTCACTGAAGCTGTTATATTAAAATATCTACCTGAAACTCTGTATTCCTACTGACTGAGCGTGAATCAACGTTTTCTTTGCACAATCAGGGAATCCTAAACTACCGTAAAAACTCTAAAATTTCACCCACTCTAAAAATTTAACCACCTACCGGTAATTATTTGGCGTTTTTTGTAATTTATTGATCCCCAAAATTTTTACCACACCAGAAATTGCTCACTTATTTTTACTCAAAAGATTTGTTTATAGACATGACTTTCTATAACTATTCTATTTCTGCAACTGTATACTGTAAAATGACTAATTTTCACTGGGTTTAAATTTCGCTGAACTACCATTTCAGGCATATTCAGTGCGTTTTAAATTCACAGTTTTATCATTTAGATAATGTGTTCTATGCTAAATTTTACATATTCACTGCGTTTTAATTTAGCGCATTTTCCAGTCAGTGAAATAAGTAAAATTAAAACCCAGTGAATAATTAACCCTTTTATAGTATAACCCAACTTTTATATTTGTTGATTGTTCACTCTAAAATACTCGACAAATTTATTGTTATTTTGTATTCTAAAAACCCAGTTGCTTATCAAAACAAATTATTTAAAAGTGGCCAAAATTTTGGAGTTTTTATGGTAATTACTAAAATAATATTGTCGCCTATGCTAAAACAGACAGACATATATCACTGTGGAATACTTTATTTTCGCTGGAATTAATTTTCGCTGAAAAGGCTTTTTGGGCGTTTTGTATTGAATTTATTTTCACTGATTTCTGATGAGTTTAATGTGAAATATAGGAAAAAAAGTATATTCACTGGTTTTTATTTTCACAGAATCATCCCTTCAGCGTAAATAGCAAAAATAAATTCCAAGCGAAAATAAAATATTCTACAGTTGTATACTCTTAGCCATCGCCAGGATTGAAATAATATTTTGTTTAATACCCTGGTAGACCAGATTCTCCTGTGTCCTTTCTATTTTTTTATAGAAATTTAATATTTCATAATTTTTTCACACAGAAAATCTTAAGATTACAGACTTTGGTTTAGCTACTGTTTTCCGTCACCAAGGTAAAGAGCGGTTGTTGTCACGTTGTTGTGGAACACCGCCATACGTAGCACCGGAAGTGTTGAAAAGAAAAGAGTATCACGCTGAGCCGTCCGATATCTGGTCATGTGGTATTATATTAGTAGCAATGTTAGCTGGTGGTAAGTTAATTCTTGTCACATTAAAAAACATATGTGTGTAAAACTAACAATACTATGAGATATTGTGGTTATTACGAGCATACCGCAAAGAATCCAGCAGAGGCAAGATGGCAACCATATTGACTGACATGTAGTGGAGGTCGATGTGTTCCTGTACTGCCTGAATGCATACTTTGCGGTATTCTTGTGATAACTTTATTATTACATCTTTTTCCAGCTTTTAATGAGAGATAACGGCTTGAAATTGCAATGAAGAGCATTTCATTTTGTTCACACTCAATGACGAGATCCTATTTTCGTCATCTCACTGAAAGCACTTCTGCCTTTGGAGTAAACAAAGCAAAGTGTTTAAATGTAATGCAAACGTGATGTACAATTTCCAAATTAAAAAGACAATCAAACACTTTCAAACATCTGTAAAGCGTTTTACGGCCGGTAAATTCTATTGTTTTTGGTGTCAAATGTATAATAATAGAGAATACAGGGACAGATTGGCATTTTGAGTGACGTCTCTTGGTGCGTTGTGTTCCAATCGCAAATTTTTTGCACAATAAGTCTGTATTACCGTTTTTTACCTCTATATATCGTCTCTACGGTAGCACCATACTTCATATGAATTACTGTACGCTGTAACCTTGGTATAACGAACACCTTTATAATAAATTTTCTGATAGAATGAACGCATTGCATGTCTTCTACTCATAACAAACCCAATGTTTTACGTACTAATTGTACCCTCCCCCAAAGTGCTCGTTATAAAAAAGTCAGTGTACAAGGAGTCAACCACACAACAAACAAAAGCATTGTTGGCGTGGGTGCATGACAAGTTGTATTTTTTGTTAAATTTATTTTATGTATTATCTTTATGAGTTACATGCATTAGAAAGTCCTGACATATAAATGTTTTTAATCACGCTTTGGAACATGCTTAACACAACTTGCCTAGGAAGGAAGAAATTTTCTGTGTTTGGTATTCACTTCGACACAGCAATGAATCATGAGTACTGTCAAATGACTAATTTTCACTGGGTTTAAATTTCACTGATTTACCATTTCAGGCATATTCCGTGGGTTTTAAATTCACTGTTTTGTCATTTAGATAATGTGTTCTATGCTCAATTTTACATATTCACTGGGTTTTAATTTAGCGCATTTTCCAGTCAGCGAAATAAGCAAAATTAAAACCCAGTGAATAATTAACCCCTTTACAGTACTCATATAACATGTATAAAGTAATAACAAGACAGAAGTAAGTATTCATCAAACAAATTCCTCGATTTGTTATGCATCAAATTTTAATTAATTAATTAGGCTGCATTATAGATGTCAGTTTTGTGTGCAGTTTGATGGAAACCTCAGGATGCTAACAGCTTGATCACAGCCATATCCACATGAATGCTGAACAATGTTTCGCTGTTTGCCAACAATATCTGACTCAGATACTAGTGTCCATATTTTTACTTACTCGTATATACAATTCCCTCCATTCCAGAGTTGCCATGGGACCAGCCAACGTACGACTGTCAGGAATACTGTGATTGGTTGGACAAGAAAATTAATTTAACTCCGTGGAGCAAAATAGATACAATAGTTCTAGGTATGACATGCCATGAAATCCAAAAATAGATTTTCTAAACACAGTAATGTGAGTAATTAGGGGATCTATTCAATGTTTTATGGATTGGGAGAAAGATAGTGTTTGCAGGTCTTCATTTGTGTGAGTGATAAGCAAGAAGATGAATTTTGATTAGTCTAGCATAAAATGTGCCACATCAACACTTAAACAAAGTTGTTACTGTAAAATGACTAATTTTCACTGGGTTTAAATTTCACTGATTTACCATTTCAGGCATATTCAGTGGGTTTTAAATTCACGGTTTCGTCATTTAGATAATGTGTTCTATGCTAAATTTTACATATTCACTGTGTTTTAATTTAGCGCATTTTTCCAGTCAGGGAAATAAGCTAAATTAAAACCCAGTGAATAATTACCCCCTTTACAGTACACTGTTCAGGGCAGTCTCAACAACTATCCCAAGGTACAGTGTTCTAAGGGTTTTTAGCACTTCTTTTCACCGTAATGGTTGATATCCACCCCAAGAATACTATATACATAAATATACTATTTAAAAATCTCAGTCCAGTTAATTGGCCGAACTCTGATAACCAAAGAACAAAGCCCAAAATAGAATTAGAAAATAGACACTGTAATAAATGTAACACTAAAGCATTAGGAGATGAAAAACATTTCCTGCTATTTTGTACTGGCTATATAGAACAAAGAAAAAAACTGTTTGATGAGTGTTCAATGAATATTTACACAATGGATGTGAATTCCATATTTAAAAAGATTATGGAGAATAATATAGCTTTAGCAAAATACTTAAAGAGCACAATTTTTAAAACCACAGAAAGTAATTAATTTATTTTTTTATTTTATTTTACTAACATTTTATTTTTATCTCTTATGTATTGTATGTATTTATGTTCCTTACCATACAAAAACCCTCTGAAGGTTTTTTAGTAGTGTAATAAAGTTATTATTGTTATTATTATTGTTTACGCCAATAACTAGAAATTCTAATTGGCAAGTTTTTCATAATTTCTCTATGTTTGTTTTCATGTTTCTCAAATTTGGACAGATATGCTAATTTATGTTTCATTTCTCCAGCGTTATTGCGGAAATTACTTCATGAGACGCCTTCAAAGAGATATACTATTGCAAACATTAGAAAAGACAGATGGTATATCAAGACATTTCATACATCTAAAGGTATAGTTACATTTAAGTATTTACAATCAATTATCAATTGTTTTACATCTGTCAGTTAAAGTTAAATTTACAATGTGTCATAGTTTGAATGGGTATTTGCATCCTACCATATTAGGAAATGTGCATAAGGTATAATTTAAAGATGGTTGACATGTTTCAAAGAAAAGTTCACAGTTCATCTATGAAAGGATATGGCTAAATATTGAAACTGCTTAGAAGACATTCAAATACTAAAATTTATAAAATAAACTGTAACACAGGTGAATTTGAAAATGATTTTCACGTTCTCATTGGCTGTCCAAAAAATGGAATCTACATCAACAATTTGTCAAATATTCAAATAGAGATAAAATTTGAATATTATAGAGTATCATACTTATCTGCAGTGTATTTTAAATTGTAACCAAGGCAACTAATGCATTATTCTGGATATGGTTTTTGCAGCTCAAGGTCGTACAGCGGAAGCGCCCAAGCTTCTTAGAACTAGAACCCCTATTCAAACCCTGACCAGAACATGTAATCTCTTAATTGTGGATAGATTTCAGCTCTAAATATATCCCTGTGTTTGAAAGCTACTTGAAGTGATTTTGTTTTATAAAGGCAGTTCTCACAACATAACAGCGTCTTCAGCAACACTGTTTGTCCAAATATAGTCAAACCGGATTGAGGTGATATGGGAAATTATCAGCATGCTCAACAGGTTTTCATAGCGTTATAGGACTTGGCAATTCGAGGAATATGATTACACTTCTTCCAAATTAATATGGGTATACTGCCTTCAAGCATACATTGCAGTATTTTTGAGTATTATTACAACTATATTTATTTTATAGTGTTGTCAAGGATACCCTCCAGTACTACCCATGATTCACCTGATGGTAAACCAATTAAAAGAATCTGTACAGGAAATGACCTTTCACCTGTAGCATTCAGCAGGTATGTGTTAATTTATTTGTATTTTCAGGTGATTCAAGACGATAATTTATGTGCATGGTGCATGTTTATGAATATTTCTGCTGATATGACTGATTGAAAACATAATGCAGCTGAGCTAAATTTTCTGATGCTTTTGAAGATGAAGATAAATTGGAATTTAGAGAAAATATATCACAATCACAAATATGGATGTTTAAAGTATGCCCTCTATGTCCAACATAACAGGTGTGATGTAAGCTTAATGTCACATTTTAAAATTAAGATTGCTGATTCCTTTATTTCAAGTCTCGTCTTAAGGTAGCGGGACTATTATTTGCATACTTGTTTTCATCTTCTAATTGTGACTAAATGACTACAAATAGACCCAGGAAAGTATATATTTTTAGAATCGCCAGACTTCAAGCTTTTCACAAGTGTATTTTGCATGCCCGTATCTGCATTCTACGACGCGTTACTCAACCAAAGGTGAAAAATAACTTTTTCTGTAAAAAAAATAATTACGCATTTATGCTGGCGATAAGAAGTATTTTTTTCACTTTTCCTAGTTGTTCAATAGTCTGGTAAATTGAATGTGTCTGGTCAGTTTTATTCAAGCAACGCGTTTTAAAAAATAGTGTGCTGAATTTCAATTACTGTTTTAGTCGCATTGCCCCCAACTCAAACCACAACTCGTTGGTAAATAATCGATGAAATAGTTTGTCTGGACACATTCAAGTTTCTCTCACTGTCACCTTAAAGCTGTGAAAATTTGGTGTTAATCCGACGATAATAAGTATACGTTATTTTTTGTTAAAGACCTTGTATTTTGAAAAACATAAACTCCTAGAAAACGTCCATGAAGTAACAGCAAAGATTTTCAAGCTTGTTTATTGGCACAATCAATTAGTTTTCCCATCAAGGTCTGTTTTAACATGTGTAGGGACATCCAAATGTGTAAGGCTATTGGAAACCAAAAAAATAAAGGAATGGGATAGCTATAATTGGATAAAATCGGCAGATGAAAACACCAAAATCAATGATTTTTTTTCAGTGGCTGTGTGACCTTGTGTCTGACACATTCATATGCAAATAACTAATCTGTGAAACAAAGAGGGGCGGAGACAAACCACTCAAATGTTTGGAAACACTAATTGTGTGTCAGATAGCTGCTGATAACACATCCTAACATTGCTTTGTCTTGAGTTTATCTTTGAAACTTATAGGCACACAGATTAAACCTGTGTTGTTGATTTTGGAAAACACTACTGAAGCTGCCTTGCTTCCCTTCTGAAAATCTACATTTTAACCAACTTACATGACATTCTATGTTATGTTGACTTTATCACATGAAAGTTTATAGTGCATTTCATCAATTAATAAATAAATGTGAAAATCGTAATTTTCAACACAAATAATAGTCTCGCTACCTTAATACCACATAATGAAATGTATTCTTATAACAATTGTGTTAATTTATTCGTACATTCAGGTGATTCAAAACGATAATTTATGTGCATGGAGCATGTATACATCAAATAAGTTTATGAATATTTCTGCTGATAAGATTGATTGAAAACATACTGCAGCTGAGCTAATATTTTTTATAATAAAAAACAAATTGGTATTTAGAGACAAAAATATCAACATCACAAATATGTTTATAGATTTTATAGTATGCCCTCTGTGTCCAACATGACAGGTGTGACATAAGCATTTAAAAAAATAAGATTCTTCTATTTCAAGTCTCGTCTTAATACCATATAATGAAATGCTTTCATAAAAACAATTGAGATATTTTCAATAATGACTATTTTCAATAAAAATTTCACCTCTAGAAAATAAAAAAGAAAGTTGTTATTTTCCTCTATAAATTGTTTACCATTTTCTTTCTTTTAGTATTGCATAAGGTGTGTCTATAGACATAATTCTCTATCAATCAATGTATTTGTTGGTTTAAATTTGATTCTAATTGCGATTCCCTTAAAATCATATTCTTTATCATGGTTACATTATGATGCATAGTATCAAAAGTTGAATTGTCATGCACATAAATTAATGTAAATTTTTTTAAAATTAATAATCATTATTTTTTTACAGAAATGATGGTAGTATAGGCAATATATCAAGTTCACAACCAACCTATCTCAGTACAACTAACTCTACACCAGGTGACAGTGGGTCCAGTATTGATGACCTTGTACAAGGCGGCGTCAGCTTCTCACAACCTGTGCATACGGATGATATGCTGTTAGGCAGCCAGTTACAGTGCACACCGGGTGGATCACAGGTGAGTCATGTGATGGTCACATGGCACAAATTAGCCAATTACAATGCACTCCTGGTAGATCATGTGATGAAATCATGCCACAAACCAGCTAATTACATTGCACTCCTGGTGGATCATGTAATGGTCACATGCCACAAGTCATATGATAGAAAGCAGCCAATTACATCATACTCCTGATATTACTCTAGATAGATATTGACTCATTTCCAGAGAACATCTAGAAATTGATAATTTGGTGAAAAAAATAACTGTATCCTATTTGTTCTATTAGAAGCGTACTTCCAATAGAAGTGCATATTAACCAAAAAATTGCATTGCCCGTATACTGAATTATTTTTACCATAGGGATATTCCTGTAATGTATGTAAATGCATGTGCTTCCAAGTAATTGGTGAACAAAATGTTAAGATTTGTACATTTTCTAGCTTTAAATGGCAGCATTTTATCAGAACCAAACTATTGCCTCTTCCACTAATTAACAAGGGATTATCTATAGTGAATTTATGTGCTAGTGGCTCAACGTTGTCTGAAGTTAGCCCTGGTTTATTAGTGCCAAGCTGTAATATTGTTGTTGACTGGGAATTATTGTTTAAATAGTCAGGACCATGTCAGGGCTCATTCCTATCTGAATTCAACCCCAAAAATAGAACTCTGTTTGAGCTGAACACTTTTACATTTACATTTCATTTTTGCTGGCTCAAGCTCAGATAAAACATCATGTATTGTCATTTTAACCACCCAAGGTATGTTTATTTGGTCATGGTCTCACGCTAACATTGCAGATAAAGTGTGCCCTCTATGCCAATTTTACATCCCACCCTTTTGTTCTATGGTTATATAAACCATCAAATCTGACTGGGCGTATGTTTTATAGACACACCAATCAGATTAATGTACAGTATGTATAATTAAGTACAGCTTCATGTAAGAGTACATTTATATCTGGTTCCAGAATCATGCAATTCAAACAATGTATACATAAACACACCACTGAATACTTTTTTTTGTTTTCTTACCGTTAGACACCAATGCAGAGACTGGTGAAACGCATGACTCGCTTCTTCACTAATTTGAACACAGACAAGTCACTGAAGTCTGTCGTTGGGGTACTTGAAAAGTTAGGGTATACTTGGAAGAAAAGCACCCCTAGACAGGTAAGAATTAACCCTTTAGGAACCAAAGTCTACTTTCAAAAAATAAAAACTGTATTTATTTATTTTTTTATTGGATTTTCTGATCGACTTTACAGATTACAGTAACAACCACAGATAAACGCAAGAATCAATTGACATTTAAAGTTAACTTCATGGAAATGGATGATAAAGTAATGGTTGACTTCAGACTTTCACGAGTAAGTTGTTGTTTTTTTCTCTGACACTCTCACACTCTCTGGTGACTTTGCTATGTACTAATTTTCACCATCTCATACAAGAAGTTTTTGATGTGCAATGTGTCATTTTTTTTAAAGTTACTTCATACATTTATTGTGCCAACATTGTGCTGTAATCATATTTCTGTAGTGTAGTTATCGGTTTCTCAACACTCATTACTTCTGAGTCACACGTTCATTTCGTCATGCTATTTTAACCACCATAGTGGTGAACTACAATTACTATAATATAATAACATAATTTGATTTGATTTGAAATGCTATAGCCTAGATATTGGCATCCATATTAGTTCATTAGTTCCATCTACTTCATGTAGAATATGTAGATGTCTAATTTGTCAATTGCTAGGGTATATAAGTATGCCATGTGCTCAATGATGCTTTATGTTTCCAGGGTGACGGGTTAGAATTCAAGAGACAGTTTCTGAAGATCAAAAGAAAGAGTGCAGAGTTCATCAGCAAAGCACCTCCATCATGGCATGTGTGAAAAACACAAAGAATCCAATGTACAGACTTGTGTAATAGTATCCATGGAGATCAATATCATTGTTTTCAATAAAAAAGATAAATTTCTAGGCATGGGTCTTAATTCATCAGAAGACAGGTATTGACATAAATGTTTATAATATAACAGGAAAACCTTAAAAAAATAAGTTAAACTTTCAGGTGAATAAATCAAACTTGTAAATGTCCATAAAACGTAGAGTACATCCTTAATCATTTACAGGTTTTTGTGGCATTTGTCTAAGTAAAAACCACCTTACATTTCATCCTTGTGACTTGTGTTGCATGGTGTCATATGGGTCCCATGCAACATATTTAAAGCGGGACAGTCGTCACCTGTGCACGCACAGGAATTGAGTCCTAAGCGGCAATAACAACACACGCTCAAAACGCAAAGGCTCATGGGTAGACGCTTGTTTGTAAACAATGACACGCTATGGCCATCTGACGCATGCGCAGGTGACAACCCTCCCCCTTTAATGGTTGTGTAAAATACCTCAAAATTGGACTACATGCACCTACACTAGTTCTCCAAGTATATATTTGCTTGTACTATAAAAAGCTGTGGTTTCTATTAAAATGGTACAATGCAACAGAAGGGATGCAGCTTTTATTAGAACATCTGCCCATATAAGAAATGGTGAATTTTTTCACTTTTAGGGGTGTCGCCAGTAATACAACTTTTACAGTAATGCTACTTTTTGCAGCTTTGATTAAACTGCTGAAATTGTGTGTGTATGCTACTGATGACAAAAAGGTGCATTTATTTGACTGTTCTATTAAACTTTAAGAACAGAAATTTGTTGTGTTGTGAATTTTTTCCTGAATTTATTCAGGTAGTTACATGATTGACTGACCTGTCTTGACCATAACAACCTCGGTCAATGTGACATCAGAGATGTGAAAATGAGCGTTTTCTAACAATTTTGCCAAATGATGTTGAAGTGAACAATTTCCACTTCTAGAAGACCATATTTGCTTTAGAACGAATTTTGATTTTTTGGTAACATTCTAAAATATACTGGGTTAGTAGGCAGAGATTTTTTTAATTATTTCTAATGAGTTGAACTCTTATACACCATGAATTAACTACGGTAAATGTAAAAAATGACATCCAAATTTATAATAGTTAGAATTTATTTCATTAATACAATTACGTCATTCACTGCATAGAAGAAAGTATATGAAAGTATATAGGCTGTCTCCATGACTACCATCGGAACTCAAATGCACAGACTGGACTGTACACGTACTTAAGGCCTTCCCACAGCCCTCCAAACTGATTTACTTGTATTATTCATAGATTTTTCAGTCTGGCATTTACCGCTAGTCTGTCTCCACAGCATCTTTGAGTATGCCATTTTGTCCATGCGCAAACCGACAAAAGTTATTATTGTTCCAAAACAAATACAATTACATAATTAGGTCATATTGTTATGTAAATTAGTCACCATGCTGTCCACAATTATTTATAACACTGAAAAATGGTTTAAATATTTTTTGGGGGATGAAGTACACTGATGTCAATAAGACCGTTATAGGCAACAAGCATATCAACTTTAGTTTATTTAAATTGGCCATGCAAAAATAATGTTTGTTACACCTCAAGACTCTCGTCAAAATTATATCAAACAAGACCTGACCTCATTTTAAACATAGTGTTTCAAACTCCTGGTAGTTAAGATAAAATCAGAGTGGGTTTAGTGTGGTCAGCTTCTACAGATGCTGGGCATTATAGAATTTGTTGTTGATGGGGGAATTATATTGACCTTGTAATAGTACTTGTATAATGTACGAGTATATACAACATCAGAAATATACATGTACTCTTGGTCAAGCAACTCATTTAAATGGTATTTTACACTTTTTTTAGCTCCGCTGTCGAGCGGAGCTTATCATATGAGTGATTGTCCGTCATCGTTCGTGTCAACTTTTTTTTTTTTCCCCCAGACTCCTTCATGAAAACTACAAGCCTGAATGCTTTGATAGACCTCTCTTAGATTTGTTCATTTCATGATGATATCTTTAATTCTCTAATTTTGGTGAATATTTTTGGTGAAAAGTGATATTTTCGACTTCTTGTTAAAAACCACAAGTCCGATTGCTTTGATATTACATATATAGGTACTACATGTGGACCTCTCTCAGATTTGATCTTTTCGTGATGATATCTTTAATTCTCTAATTTTAATGAATATTTTTGTAATTTTTTGTAAAAAGTTGTACTTTCAAATTCTTGTTGAAAACAGCAAGTCCGAATACTATACATATTGTTCATTTTCTAATGATATCTTCAGTTATTGAAATGTGCATCGCTAACAGCGGAGCTATCTCAGCCGACAGGCTGCTTGTTTCTACACCCATTACTGGCATCCATTTTTTTTTTATCTATATCCATGTGACCTAATGTTCTAACCCTTGGTTTATTCTATTAAATCCACACACCTTAAAAGATGTATTGTATGTCATTTGTTCATGAATAATTCAAAACACACCACTCTACTTTTTGTTTTCCCCCCAGATCTTTGATCAAAAATCGTAATAGCTCAGTCGTTAGAAGCTTTACTATCTGTGGTTGATGTGGGTTCAAAGCCCTTCCTTGGCTAATATTTTTAATAGTTGAGGAAGAATACCTGTCTCCTCAACTCAAGACATTGCAACCTGACTAAAGCTGTCAGATTTACAATAGCAGTTTACAAAATATACCAGTTATGTCGCAGTCAGTTTTCAAAATACACCACGATAAGTAAAAAATTTACCAAGAACTTTAAAAGGTCCTTGGCCCTGTGATGTCTACTAAGAGATAGAATTCCTATTGGGGTTTCAAACCAGTGTGCCCAGCCCCTCTTAAACTGATACCATGTACTACTGAAGTACAATTTATTGCGATGCAATTAGTTGTGCTAATTCCCTGGAACTTCACCGACACCAGGAGAAATTGTACATTCATACAATGTTCTTGAATTTTTTTTTTACTATAGTTGTGAAATTTGTAATTTGGTATAAATTAAATTCACATTATATAAACAAAATAAATGCAAAACAAAGGAAATCAAGGGCTACACCATTTTCGTTTGTGCCTTGAGTCACCTATACATTTGCATACATTTATTTTGTTTTTCTTAAAGGGCAGTGATCATCGCACAACACATGTTAAATTTCATGTAAATAAACAATATAATTTTCATGTGTTGTGTACAACGCTACGAGTCCCATATTAAACAACATACGGCTTGACAATTGCCGCCCTTTAAAAACTGACTTTATTAGCCGACTCAATTTGAATTTTGGCATTCTATTTTGACTCTTATAAAATCTGTCTCGTTAGAGGGCACACTATCAACTACATCAGGCAGAGCATTTAATGACTCAATTATTGCAGACTAGCAGGTAATATAATTTGTATGCATTCATGAATTAAACAGCACATGCAATAGAACCTGTGTATATTACCTTATCTCCACAATCGTAAACCCCTAGTGGGATTTCTAATACCTATTCCCTATAAAAAACTGTGAAAGATTGAATTTTCACTATTTGGTCAGTCCCTCTGTGGTTCGGTCCAGGTTTTTTGTGTTTATTGTTACATTACAAAAACTTTTAAATCAGGTCTTTGAATTTGCACGTCTTCTCGTTCTAATGATATAATCCTTAAAACTTTCAGAATCAATCTCATGGATGGCCACTTGTGATTTTCAATCAATCCCACTACAAGGCATTTTTTAAGCTCATTCATGCCAAATAGATTTTACACAAAACACTTCATTCAAAATTTGAACAAAATAAGAAATGCAAATGTCTGGTAACTGTCATTGTATTAGGTGTGAATTGGCCTCCTTCCCTGGCAAAAGTGTGTTGCGGTATGCGCAAAGCATTGTCACGTGATCAGTACACAGCCAGTCACTATTTTTGACATCGCAAGTTCTGTGTTTTTACAACTTAATTGTTTATTCCAGAATTCATGCTTTTTCACATAATTTTTTAATCAGGATATCTGTATAAGGTCATATTTTAGCAGAGTAGTTTTTTTAATTCATCTATTTTACCAGCAGTGACACATTTTTGTAACAAATTTTTATACCTTTACCCAGAAATTTGTGCATGTTTGATTTTTGGAGGAGTTAAAATGAACTAATTTTTATTTACCCTTCTTGGCGTGAAACCAATATTTGCCTTCGATTTTGACATTTTATGATCGAAACGTATCATTAAAAATTGGTGGGCTGATTTATTTGTCACACCGCATTTTATTTATGTTAAATTGGGCGATTTTTATGGATGCTTTTTTCGATCATATATCTAAATGTTGACGTTTTGAAATGACAATGTATGGTATTCAGTGCTAAAAAATTGAATTGCTTCATACTTTTGTATCGAATAAAGTCATTAGTTGTTGTAAAGTTGTCTTTAATTGTTATGAACCCACAGGAATCAGAAATATCACAGGTTTTTTCAATCAACCTCTTTAACTTGAATGGCATCATTTTGACAAGATTTGTTTAGAGATGTCAGCATGTTGGGACGCGCAGTTTTTTCCCCGATTAAAACTAGAAGATGAACATTATTCCCGATATTAATCTTTACATGGCAAGAACTGGATGTTGATGAGTTGGTAGGCTGGTTTTGATAACGCACCAGGGATCGAAAACTCAAAAATTTGTTAGTGCGAGTCGTACAATGAGGTATCGCTTTGCATGACAGTAAATTTGCCTATTTTAATGAATATTCTGACGGTATCATAATCTGTCTGACTTCCTTGTTCTAGGTGTGAACGGTTTGTTCACCAGAAACTCAGTTCGAGACAAAAGAACGCTAGTCGTTCCCAGACCAGGAATAGAGGGACTGTGAGGGAAAGTATGTAAACTCCACATTGACTGTACACAAGATTCAAAAAATTTTCTTTCCAGTCTGGAATTGCCATATTTGCATAACTATAACATAGGGTTTGCGGGACTTTGCCATGCTTGCCTCTCCCACCAAAGATTAAGTGGTTAAAGTACCTAGGCAGCTTTGTCAGCCACAAGCTTCTTGCAAGAAGTACCCCTAAATGAAGTACTGTAAAATACTTTATTTTAGCTGGAATTAATTTTCGTTAAATAGACTTTTTGGGTGTTTTGTATGGAATTTATTTTTACTGATGTTTGACAAGTTGTATGTAAAATATAGGAAAAAAGGTATATTCACTGGATTTTATCTTCACTGAATCATTCTTTCAGCGAAAATTAATTACAAGCGAAAATAAAGTATTCCACAGTGGTCACACAAATGAACCATGATCATAACTTAAATAACTGAATAACAAAAAATCTTGGTGTAAAGATTTGGGTTTATTATCAATCACAAAGTCATGATTATCTGTTCAAAACTATCCACAGTTTAGAAGAAATTAATCAAATCAAAATCCAGTGATACAGTAACTGAGTGTCAAAGGTCAAGACTTAATTAAGTTCAAGCTGAATGGCTCAAATTGGCGCCAAAAAAAATACGAAACAAAAACACTGTTATATAATCTATGAAAACTGAATGACAAAGTAGCGATGTAAACATATCACGATTCATTCGAACTTAAATGAAGATGCTAATGCTTGAGGTCAAAAACAAAATGGCCGACTTCTCAATGAATGGGAAAACGAACGTCTTAAAGTCAATAGTTCAACGAGGCAGCTAAATTTCAGGATACGGCATCACATAGAGTTAAAATATCACAGAAACACGCACACATCGATGTAGGTTTTTATACTCAGTATTCCTGGCTTTGTGACGATTTCTTTCCTCCTTTTCCACCCATGCCGGATTTCTTGGGAAGTAATACAGCTTGGATGTTGGGTAGTACTCCGCCTTGTGCGATGGTAACGCCTGACATCAGCTTGTTTAATTCTTCGTCGTTTCTCACGGCCAACTGCAGATGACGAGGTATGATTCTAGTCTTTTTATTGTCACGGGCAGCATTTCCAGCCAACTCCAGAATTTCAGCAGCTAAATATTCCAAGACAGCTGCGAGGTAAACAGGGGCACCAGCACCGACTCTCTCTGCGTAGTTTCCTTTTCGCAGAAATCGATGAACTCTACCGACTGGAAATTGGAGACCGGCGCGGCTTGATCGGCTCTTCGCCTTTCCCTTGACTTTACCGCCTTTCCCGCGACCAGACATGACGAATTTTCACAAATAGTATACGACACGATCACTTCCAAGTTGGCTTCTATGAGAGTGAATGATTTCACGCGCCAAAATTGACGGACTCTCAACAACGAGATCGAGGCTGTGCAATACGGGCCAATCAAAATACGTGTTTTCGGAATTCGACCAATGGAAACAAAGTACGCATATTGGACCCTGGATGTTACTTGTGGGCATGGGGGGGGGGTCAATTGTCTTGTCGACGCCAGTAATGTTTTGCACGAAAATTCCCACAGCTGTCATGTAAGAAAAAGTCCTGAACATAATTTATATATACGACAACGACACTAACGTTTAGTGTGTAATCCTCTTGATATGAAATGTACACAGAGAATGAGTGTCAGCCACCCACCCCCTGTTATTTGCCAATTGCAGTAGAATGACCCCCAAGCCATGTGTGTTCCCGTTATTTGAGTTTATGCTAATAAGGGTAGCAAACAAATTGTACGGCAATGCTCTTCTGCCGTTCATTCTGTACTACGTTGCGCAATATGGTAATTACATTTTTTTAAATAGACTTTTTAATCGGAATTGAGAATTACTTTAAAAAAAGGATTTTGTAAAAAAAAGTAAATGTTGGACATTGTAAAAATGGTATGTAAGTAAGTAAATAACTTTATTGATTTCGTATCCTTATTGGGATCTTGAAAATAATACAACAAGAATGTTGTTTAAATAAACAACAGCTAGCTAAAAAGGTAACAAAATAAAGTAAACAATTAGAAAATTATATCTATAAGTAAAACAGAACAAAAGAAAAAAATACAAGAAATGTAAAATTGAGTGATTATTTGGGGGCAGCTGGTGGTTTTTCCAGTGTAATATCTCTGCGGCTAAAGCAGTTAAAAATGTATTTTGCATAGTCAGTGATTTCTTTGTTGTCAGTAGAGGTGAGAATTTTTATCATGATTTCTTCCTCAGCTACACCAGCTGAGGATAAGTTATGTTCAGTGAACAGTTTAATCCTCTCCTCTTGGTGTAGTTCGCATTTCAGCAGAAAGTGTTTCTCGTCTTCTACTTCATCAAGATCACAGACTTTGCATTTTCTATGGCTAATGTCAATATTTTTGTACCGCCCCATTTCTATCTGTAAGGTATGGGCACTTATACGTAGTTTTGTTAGGGCTGACCGATGGTTGTGATTTTTAACTACTGTTATATATTTTTCATAGGTGTAATCCTTTTTCAGTAATCTGTAGGTTCTAAGTTTGTTTTTATGATTTTTAGATTTATTGTCATCATACATGACTATTTTAAAACGTTTAACGAGTCTATCTAAAATTGGATGAAGTAGACTATAATTACTGTTATGTTTACATTGTGTCCATGGGAAGACATCTAATTAGAACACATGTGAACAAAGAAATAATTCGGTATTGGTTAAAATGTATAGGTGGTGATTCCTCTGTTTTAGTAAAAGAATGTTATGGCTATCAATATGACAGGGTACAAAGGGGATTTAATTGTTGGGCAACATATGTTAAGGATTTGTTATGTAATTTTGGTTTTGCACACGTATGGGAAAGCCAGTATGTGAATAACCCAAATTGTTTTCTGCTACAGTTTAACCAACGGTGTCTAGATATTTCCCAGCAACAGTGGCATGATCAGATTGGTAATAGTTCAAAATTATGCACTTATTCTAAATTTAAAAAATTATTAGCCGGGGAAAAATATCTGGATTCTATTACTATAAGTGTTTTTAGAAAATCTCTCGCTTGTTTTAGAATATCTGCTCATGAGCTCATGATTGAAAAGGGTAGGGCATTGGGAATACCACTTGACCAAAGATTGTGTCCTCTTGGTTGTAATCTCATTGAAAACGAGTTCCACTTTCTATTACAATGCCCCAAATTTGAGGAAATTAGAACTCGTTTTATACACAAGTTTTACTATTGCCCAGCGCTTGAATGGAAATTTATTTTGCTACTGCAATCTGAAAATACACATACAATACAAAATTTTGCAAAATACGTATTCTACTCTTTACAAAAACGTCATAGTTTGTTGGAGGGAAATTTAACTGAAATATAAATATAATTTGGTATTCATATGTGAAGTATAAATTTGTAATATTCAGACAAGCAGTAGCAGTGATTATTCTTGTCAAACGATCTATTTATTTGTGTTACATTTAAGTGTGTACATTATGGCCTATGGCCAATGGTACTGAATAAATATATATATATATATTGTGTCCATGCGTCACCAAGGTCTAGATGGTTTTTATTCCTGTTACCCAATTTTGTACGCCTGCATCATCTAGCTGTATGCCCAGCTGGTAAGCTTCATGAACTAATGTATTATGATCCATGTCGTTTAATCGTATCCAATATACTTGAGATGGCAAGTGGAAGCCTACCAAGCTCAAGCAAGCATGCTAAATGTGTTGCTTTGCTTGCTGAAATTAATATGTAATTTTTCCATGGGTGATTTGAGATTTGTCAAGAAGCTTCCTTTGTTAATAATTCAATCAGACCAAATTTCACTACAGTACAGCAGAATTGGTTTGATCATTGCATCAAACATCTTTAAGTGGATTTCTACTGGAATGTAGTTTTCAGAGAACAGCATTTGGTTCATTTTGAAGCATGCTTTCATGGCTCCATTTTTGGGGGTTTTTTTTGTGCTTTATCAAGTTTGCCTGTTGTGTTTAATTTCATTCCCAAATATGTATAAGAGGATGTTATTTCCAGCTCTGTCCCATTAAGAATGAAGTCAGATTTGTGTGTAGTGAGCCACATCTGTTGTGAGGGTAGCAAGGGGGGATAGCTGGTACAGGTTACAGCAAATATAAAAGACATTTTACGTTTTTACAATTAAATAAAATGAAAGTTCCGAGTCCATTTATTGTACAAAATGGGTTTTTACACTTTACAGATAAAATAAATTCATAATTACATTTTACATTTTTTAAATATTTTTGATAATTTGTGTTTAAGGATCAAGAGTCAAACAATATCACACATTGAATAATCCTCCGGTCAACGCGTTCTGGTGTGGCAAATCTTCAGGGTTTGTGCGACGCGCATGCGCGAATCAGGCCAGGAATTAACGTCGAAGGTCAGCGTGCGATATTATTTCCGGTGTTATATACTTCACGGTGTTCTACAAAGAATAGTGTTTGCCGAGGACACTTGCACAACGCGATAATATTGCGTACATGTCATTGTAAGAGCCAGAATATTTGGGAATGTCGTGTTAAGTTCGAACGTAAATGGCACATTACTTTAGCAGCTAAGCACACACATTAAATATGCATATGATTATGACATGTATAGTCTGTACAGATACAGAAGATAAGGGGGGGGGGCTTTTGACAAATTATTAGGATAAGTATTATAATCAAATCAAGTTATAAAAATCTGATGCCAGATAAAACATCAGAAATATTCTATACAAGGCGAAACAACGACCATCATGTTATATTGTAAGGATTAGCTCTTAAGCTTACTTAAAATATACAATTGTATATTTTCATTGTTTATTGACAAAACAACCATTAATTATAACAAGTTTTGTATTCAAGTTTGCGACTTTTGAAGTGTTTTGATGTTCAGTCTGGGTGAGTCTCTCTCGGATTTTTTGTCAATATTGTATTTTTGTGAATGTGAATTTTGAATTCTCAGTTATTAGCAATTATTTTTTTCATGTTTGGTAAAAAAAATGATACGTGGTCATTCTTGAGATGTTTGTGCAAGCATCAATAGGAGCGAACTAGAAGTAAAAACGTGTTCACATTTTATTCTAGTAAAACAATAGTTGAATAACAAACAAAAATGCGACACGTATTATGTATACTAGTGCGCCCTCCGCGGTGCTCCAAGCCCAACAAAGTTATTGAGATTTGATGCCGTTCAGCCGGCGAAGGCGATACTCACGCCTACATATGAGGCTAGTATTAGGTACAACGTCAGGCAAAATACTGTCAATCCTTCAGAAAATAAAACATCTGGTATTTGCATGTTGAACTTCCACGTACACTCGCCAAGATACGCACACACAGAGGTGCCCGTGGTATTGCTAGGTTCTTGTATTTTGTTTATAAATGTACTATTTTTATTTACTGATAGTTTCTACAATAGGAGTTATTAGTAAACATGATATAAATGATTTAATATAAAAATATAGAACTGTAAGGATTTAATCAACAAGATATAGAACATGTGTGTATCTAAACTTCCGTGACCGAAACTTTCTACATTCGAGATATACTGTAAAATGACTAATTTTCACTGGGTTTTAAATTCACGGTTTTATAATTTAGATAATGTGTTCTATGCTAAATTTTACATATTCACTGGGTTTTAATTTAGCGCATTTTCCAGTCAGGGAAAATAGCGAAATTAAAACCCAGTGAATAATTCACCCCTTTACAGTACGACGTAACATCTTAGCCCTCTGCCGTCGATGCACCAACAGCAGAACATTTGTTTTTATTGAACAATGCACATTACTTAGTACGAGAATCCACTATACGGCGGACAAATCGGGAACTTCACTGAGCAACGACCTCATCCGGAAAATTTAGCAAACAGAACATTTTTCGCATTCCAATGAGCAATTACAATTTTGTACGAATTACGCCATTTGATTTGGAAAATGCTTTATACGCTTACAAAAAATAAAATCTATGTACGAATTACGGAATAGTAAAATAGCTGATTACGTTTTACACCGTGCCCACGTCTACGAAATTACGTTTTTTTTTTATTTAAATTATATTTTATTACAAAAATAAAAACAATTGATTACAGCTTATGAAAATACCCCTTACCGACCCTCTGTTGTCGAGATAGTTTCTTCATTTTGCGAAGAACATCGGTGAGGGCGCTACACAGTAACGTAATAGATATGATACTTACCGTAAACCGTAATGTAAGGTGGCGACAGCACCGGAAGGCGCAAAAAGGGGGTGGCGGTTAGCGGTCTTTTTTGAAGGGAGAATTCGAAGATGAGCTGGATCCACTTGCATCCGTGATTGGTACTAACAAGGTTTTCCTCAATGCACAAGCCCATTAAAATGACAATGAGTGGCATTTTAATAACTAGAAAAACAAAGCCCCAGGCTGCCTCAGCAAAAACAAAGGATAGCCAATTTGCGAATTCACCAGAACATTACGTGGCAAGTTTCTAATTATCGAATGAGTTAAAACTCAATAACTTGACATTGGGGCATATATCTTCCACAGATGTACGCTGTTGTTGTAAAATCCAAATTTGGCTGTTCAGGAACACAACAGCAGACTGAAAATCCTTCATAACATTTGTGTTAAAGCGCGGTAGTCGTCGCGATATATGGTCTCATATACCAAAGATGGCGACATTGACTGTTGCGCAGATCAACGAGTACGAACTGAGACGTTCCCAAGCTTTTATTGGGTAATTTTCATGTGATTGGAAAGTATCGAAGGAGTCACAGGCGGTAATCAGTGCAAGTCGCGCCCAGGTCAAACCTCATACTTGTGATTTCCATTTGAAGAGCGCATTGGTTTGTGGGAAAATCGATGTTTATCAGTGTTGGACATCGTTGATCCATCTTGTAAAATACCAGGCTAGATAATGAATCAAAGTGATCTATGCGAGTACTTTATTAACAGATAACACTGAAGAACACATGTCTGATTTGAACATTGCTAGTAGTCGAGTAGTAATGGTTCCGTCCTGGACTGCTCCACCTTTAACGAATCAGGGTTGTGTTCTTCCGACCCCTGCAGTAACTACTTTGTTCTGCCAGAAATCGTTTCAATTTGCAAAGCGAATACCAGTTGCAAGCAGAAAAGATACACACTTAGCAAGGACAGAACGAGTAAGGATTCATCAACCTCAACATGACTGGGCCATAGTGAACATGGCAATTTGGTTTCTGCAGTTGATAAACCAGGTGAAACTGTTCAATTCACTGGCATTCTTTACAGCATTCTCCCGTCAGTCAGCAACTACAAATGCGGTGACACAAAACCTGAATTTGCTATACCATGTGTGACACCATCACACAATACGTATTATACTAGTGTCACAGTGCCCCTTCTCATGTTTGCATGCCTGGGTATAGCTTTTCTCTGGCCGTGACAAACTATTAAACGTTTTGGGTGTGGTGTCTATAAAATCACTGTGTTTTATATTTCATTTCGGATTCTCAATATTTATTTTTCAAATCAGTGTCTATCTTATAAATATCACAGGTGTAGTAGGCAAGCTCAAAATGATTACACTCAATGCAAATTGTTTACAATTAACTCACCAGGAAACTATCCAGTCATCATGCAAGTTACTTAAGATAATGTCACCATCTGTCATAACAGAGATAATAATTATTTTGACAACTATTTTGACTGTTTATTTTCAATTAATTGTATTAAGTCAATACTGCACTTAGTATAAACACACATCGACACAAATCCAATGGTTCATATCATCTTCATTTTAGACAAGCATGTGACAAGAACATGTATACTTCCTCCTTAATTAATGTCATAGGCATGTGAATAGACATTTTCCCTTGATGTGCAGTTACAAATGCAAAATTCATATCCCAGATGTCGATAAAAAATACCCCATGTCCTTTAAACACGTCTTTCATTATGCGGTTCATGTCGTAATATATCCAGTAGTTCAACATACTGTTTCTTTCATGTGAGCCCTTAATGGCAATGACAGTATTTGGACAGCGCCCCCGAAGACGTTGTATACCTTTAGCAATCATGCTGAGCCTCTCTGTGTAACTATCTGTAGTCCAAGAGTCAAAATGGGCCCAGAGACTAATAACAATGACGTAATTGCATTTTGGAGCAGCCAGCTGGTCTAAAACGTCAATGGAGAATGGAAAACGGGATATTGGAACAAATCCGTGCAGTGAGAGTGCATGATGATGAAAAGTGAAATTAATGTTATTTTTCAAGTCGGTCACCATCATGTCATACGCATCTTCCCCACTAACATTATAGTCACCAGGTATTGCTTTAACACGTTCTCTCCAGTTGTCACCTGTTGCTTTTATCGGATATCCAGCTGTGTCCAACATTTGTTGATACCACTGTCTAGTTGTGGAGTCACCAATAAAATACACGTCTTTGTCCTGCAAGCATTTCTGAACTTCCCTTGTGTTATTCCATTCGCTGTTTTGACAGACCAAGGAGTACCATCTCATGCCAAGCCAGTATCCGGTAACTAATGGTTCCAGTAAGTCTGATTCACACCGAGGTACACTGTATGGATTGATACCAGATTTCACACTGCCTGTAAATGATACATTAATATTTTATTACAACCAAACCAATTTTACATTTCAGGATGAAACAACATTTTCAAATGTGCACCTTATATATTTGCAAATTTTTAATTAATGAAATTTAACAAATACTACGTTTTAAAAACATTCGTCCACCCATGAACAGTGGTTAAAATAATAAAGTGTCGTTCCATTTAATTCGCGCGCACTCGTACGAGGTTTCCCGCAAATGAAGACAATGAAATGCAGCATATAGAACAAAAATAATTCCTTGTAATATTGGACTAAATGTATCGTCAACATTGATATATGTGTTTTAATCCACCGACACCCTGAATCTAGAGACTAAATGGAGTGATTCATCTTGACGTTTTCAGAAGACAACATTATCACTTTGCACAGAACGGTTCTAGAATATTTAGGCGACTCATTTGTTTAATTTGCCATTAAAATTATTACATGGGTCAAGTCGTAATAATTTATGCATGAAAGTAATTTTCTGCACCTTATTATATACACATTAATATATCCACGAAAACTAATATATATAATATGACCAAGACTGATAGACTCTTTTTGCTCTTCACAATAATGCATTTTTATGAGAATGCCTTAAATAAATTTGCATGAAAATGTTTGAACAACTCAATATCTTTGTTCATGCATGTGATATCTATGTTCAACACACTTGTCAAGGGACAGTAAACTTAATTATCAAATAGGGTATCACGCATCCATTACACAAAAGTAACCAATGTAGCCTTCTTACCAACACTATGATTGCTCATAGAATCATTGAACACCAACCTGGTATTCAATTGGTGGAATAATATAAATTGTTCTCCCATTATTTTCACAAGTTTCACAAGTTTCACCACATATTCATTATTATGACATATTACATGTATCATTGTATTGTATTATATTATTATATGTTGTTGGTACAGGTTATGTGATTACCCATTAATGTCAATGTTCTGCCATAGTGGACGCAGTGGCGAATCTGGGGGGGGGGGATTCTTGAGGTCCGACCCCCGACTCCCAGTTGGAAAATTTATTCAATTTGTTTTTGTATAATATCAAAAAATCATTAACTTAGTCTGGCGATTTTAAAGTTTGGACCCCCCCCCCCACCAATAACAAAATCCTGTATTCGCCCCTGGGACGTCGTGTACTCATTACAATATAGGAGAAGGTACACCGAACTGCAGGGCTTAAACACTCGTGATAATGTTAATTTAACAGCAGCTCGTCCATGTACAATTACTACTTACTCTGTATCAGCAATCTATCGTTGAACCCCTTAATGACGCGTGGAGCATCGGGTCTGCATGAAGTAATAATAGTTACTGTTAAAATACATAATAGTAAATAATTACATAGATTTTTGCAGTAGACTTGCAATTTAATCTGCATAAGTGCCTTACCAGAACAAAATTAGTCGTATTAACCGTCGGCAGATTAGAATAGGTCTCAATATGTATTGAGAATATATCATTATGGAAATATTTCACGTAATATCTAATAATAATATATGGTTGTGCGAAGATGTGTGCATTTTTGTTCAAAAACGGACAATACCATAAAATATTAGGAAGTTATGACAACGTACATTACAGTATCGGATATACATATATATTCACTTTTTAATGCACTTGGGCTCATTTGCACACTTTTGTTTGACGACACAGCTTTGTCTCTATTGTCTATGATAGTAATATAAACTTCGTTTCAACCTTTAAGATGTATAATTCCACGTGAAAACCTTCGCGGCGATTTGAAAAACTGATATATATACAGAATGATACAATTTTCAGAGAAAAACGAATGGCCTAAACAATATGTTATATGACAAGGAGTGGGAGAGTCAGTATGAGAACTACTAATACTGTACCTACATTTTAAACTGATAAGTGCGATTGGTTCTTAATTTATTGTTGCCATCCCCGCTATGCCTTGATGCAGATATGCCGGCAAGAGTATTGCATCCCAGCGATTTAGGTGGACGACACAAAAACACAGTGTTTCCCAGAGCTCTAGGATGCGGATATTCACACATATTTTTCCAGTGTCCTTCTCTTTGTATGAAACAAATCGAATTTTCCGTTTTATTGTCATTCTTGAAAATCCCCCTCCAGTATCCTCTAAATTCCATCGCCAAAAAAATTAATTGCTGGTGCTTGATTGCTTCTCTCTGTAATACTAACATAATCTGGACTACCACTTGTCCTGAAAACCCCGCATAAAAATGCACTGTGTATGTTCCATTATCATGGTCGATTACCTTCCCCATGGAGCCAAACCTACTGGTCGTGTTGTAGATAGCTGCCCGCCATAAATCACCACCAAGAAAACGTCTTCTACCGTTGTCATCTCGTGCATGCAGTCTTAAAGTAATGATATCGCCCTGGTAAGTAGAGTTGACGTCAGATAGAAAAATCACCTCTGTTTTGAGAGCGCTAGTTTGTCCGCGACTACCTATAAAACCGGTGGAAACATTCCAAGTGTGAGTTTCAGTCTCAACTGTGTCTTGATTACCTTTTTGTACACCATGTGACCAATACTGTTTTGTTGTTGTCTTAATAGATACAACGGAGAATTTCATAGTTGGCAATACATCCTAGGAAGAAGTATGGAAAGAGAGTTGCACATCTGTCTATCCACGTTATGGGTATGACATAGAGGTCAAATTATGACCACATTTGAGATACTCAATCTACGACAAAAAAGTAACATTTATATGTGTACACTGACGCGAAGAATGTAAAGTAAATATTTACTTTCATATTTACATTGTTGTAAACAACATACACTTTATATTGCCGAACAAATTGATATTTCTAAATATTTTAGCACGATGTGAATACAAGAAACCTTACCACGAAGACGTGAATATTTCCAACAACAAGCAATGTGAGTATAGCCAGTAAAACAGCAAATCGTTTAGTTGTCATTTTGATCTGTGAAAAAATAGATCTTAAAAAGCCACAATTGAGCAAATAACCTTATGAAAATCTCACACAGAGTCGCCATAAATGTTGTCAGATGCGCAACAAAAACAAGAAATTGCAATAAAAAAAAGAATAAACAACTTAAACTATTGAAATCATCACCCTGAAAGTCAGGGCGTTCAATGCTAAAAACAAAAAGTGTGTTATTAAACAAACATGAAACAACATGTGCGCTCCAGTAAATTGCAGATGAAACGAGCAGCTTCCGGTGTGAAAGGTAAGCATCTCCAAAGTTTGACGTTAACTTGGCTTATAGTACTGAAGCTTTGTGGTGAGGCGAATTAAGCTGTGAAACGAACATACTGCTTAAATTACTGTCAAAAGAACTGCTCTATGTTGCAATTGAGCTACTCGTTAGTCATAATAAATATTTTGAAAAGTGATATGGTCAATCGAAATTTACAGAAAATGAGAAACACATTCGACATAATATGCCCTATAGAAATGTGATAATAACATATTTTATATTTAATCTGATTAAAAAATATATATAGGTAAAGGCGCGGTCTGATTGGAAGATAACTACAGAACGTGATTTTCATACTTATTGGGTAGTTAAAGGCGTGTAAACAGGCCGCCATAACTGATCATCGCAAAAAATAACAAAATGCCTAAAAAAATAGAGAAAAATACATTGGTAAAAATGGCTAAAAGGTATCTAATGTGCTATGTAGTTAAAAAAAAGAGTATTCACGAATTGTTATGATTTTCCATTTTTATAATAATAATTCTTATTGAACAAAAAACACAAAAATATATCACTTGTGTCCCAGTCAATAATTGCATAACGGATTTAAAACAATTTCTTGTATATATGTTCACGAGTTTAGCAATCAGATATTTCCATTTAGATCCGGCAAATGAAACGTTCGCACACAATAAAATAAAACAAAGATTTTCGCCCATGTGCACATTCTAAAATTATGATGCGAACTACGGTCATCGGTTCGGGTGTATCAACACCAGACTTTCAGCGCCACTGAGAACATACATTTACAGGAAACAAATGACATATGCTGTGTAAGTCGACATTGAAAATAATAACGGAGTACCTACCTATATTATGTCTGCGACATTTCACCAGCAGTGTTCATTATGGAAATATGGTAAATCGGTTTTATCTGGTGGACGTATTTGAGCGGAAAAATAAGCTGCAATGACCAGCCATGCACTAGAGAGACTTAATATACATGTATATATACATATGTATATTTTATGTTGCGTTAGGGAAAAAAATGGAAAATGATATGGTGACAAATCAACTGACACTAGTACTGCACTTCAATATGCACATGTAAAAACATCTCCGGGCTAATCAATGTAAATATTCAAAGATTCCGGGAATAAGTGGAATAAGTAACTATGCCACTGAGTGGAATTTACTCTTATAATGCAATGTCACATCTATATACTTCTGCGGTATTTGTTAAATAACCAATCAGTTATACGCATGTGCACTGATTGTTAATGAACGTACCGCACATACTGAGAGTAACAGTGGAGAAGAATTGAAGAGTATATAAAGGCATGCTTAGCGAGATATGGAAAAAAGTAAGTACTAAACAGGGAAATTTGACATCGTGTCCAAACATATAAAATTAACACGAATACTACCCGTTGGTATGATATATTTATTAGGTACCAAATACCACCCACCGGCCTCATGTACAGGTCATCGATAAGAAATACAGAAGTTAGTGCTCGAGTTCAGGCATTCAATAATTCATCAAAGAACAAGTCAGTTGGAAATCAGAACATGTTTCTCTATTTATTTAAATGCCTTGAAGATATTTCTCAGTCTACATATACTATGAGATTACATGAGTGTATTTATTTACTCCAGTTTGAGTAAAATTGCAGCAAACAAACAAACCAGGGGTGGATTAATGTGAAATATATTTCAATATACTCGGATCGAAAGTCACTTTAAATAAAGCACTATTATAAAATGAAGTTCATCTTCAACACAGTTTAGGTTGTATAACATACAAGGGAGTTGTGTCGAGATATTTTGTCGAATGCCTACATTCCAATTAATTGTGAACTTCTTTATTTACTTCGTTATCTGCACGTATGGACAGCTTTTTACACTTATTACCTTCACCACAACTATTCGTTCAAAAATGATGATAAGGCTTGAAACTAATGTAAAATAAATTTCAATTGGTCCAAAATTAATAAAAACAATATGGAAAGTTTTATAGAAATGTGTAAAATGTTACATTTGAACAAAGCCATTGCAATGTTATTTTAATATCACTCCGGATATTACCATACATAGATCGAAGTTGCACCCTGTACCTTATAGATCGAAGGAAATATCCCGATCGTCCAAACCACGAACAAGAATCTGTGACTTAAATGAAATAAAGCAAAGGGAATATCCCAACCCAATTCTCATTGCATATGCAATAAATAAATAGAAAAAAACCAAACAAAAGTAGGGCATACTGAATGTGAACGTTAGAATGCAGAGCGCTAATAAGAGACTCCCTTGTTTCTACAGTCTTCTTGCCACACTTTGGCGCAACAAATTGTTTCTTCGATATCGGCCATTTGATTTCACCATGATATTAGTTTTGGTCGATCTCTCATCCAGACACTGCATGGATTAGCTTATTTCAGTCAAAGTGTTCACTGGGACTGTAATGTTTGTAGTTGATTATCCTTTCTAGGTTCGTTTGCATAACAATGAAAGCTACGCCTCCCTGATGACGGTCCAGAAGTACGGGACTCAAAATACCACCTGTTTTCTTGATTAATGAGTTTTATGGTATCAGTGGTTAATACATATGACCATACTTAGTGCACGTGTCTAATAATGCAGTAAATATACAGTGCTTTATTATCCCAAACAGGTTTTCGCGTTTTCCTCGAGTTTAAGGTATAGATGCAGGTTCGTGAGCACTTGGGAGTGAATTTTCTTTTTTGTTTTTGCTTTTTATTATCCAAACAGGCTTGGCTATAGACTGTTAAAATTTCACAGCATTATGAATAGTGGAACATACTCAAAAGACGATTTTAATATATAGAAAACTGGTACAAACATTCTCTCTTTTGAATGCGTAGCAAGATTTAGCAAGGCTGTACATAAATAATCAAAAGGAAACATGGTGTAAAAAAAGTAATGACGGGATCTCCATATTATGCACTATATTTAACGTTTTACAAAACGATAATAGGTTTAAATTTGGAACTGTTACAGCCATTTTAATTATGAGCATTAGCAAACTTCTTACTGAGTGAATGGTTATGCAAATTAACCATTATCTCCACTTGTGTTTACCATGGAAGTTTAAATCTGAATAGCTCGCACAATTCATGTTTATTTTGAGTGAAAATTTCACACAAGGTTTATCAGTTGTTTATTAATAAAGGGGCGTCCAGGCGTATATATAGTATGTTTTGTTTTCCTATTACAAAGTTGCCAAGCAAGATGTGTGCTGTATAGTCAATCACGGTCAGTATTTCACACTTCGAATGTCATTGTCCGAGAATGCAAAGCTTTAAAAATAAGCCCACACGTCCTTTTGTTCGTAGAGACGTTGTCAAAAAAGTGTGAAAATGTCAAGATAAACTGACAAAAACTGTGGGAGCTAATTAATTTTCAATCTCACTGACCAACCAGAAAACACGAACGGAGATAATGGCCCGTTTTAAGAAAGTGACGTTAATCGTCCAAAAAATGGCTATTGCATCACGACAATATGCCACAATCCATCATACACCGACGCTCGCTGATGTTCAGTCGTCAGATAACAAAATAAAATAAAAATATTTACAGTACCAGGGAAACGGACGTAAAATCGTCCGCGGAGTCAAAAACCTTGCGTGAAAACTGTCATGTCGTCGTGTTATCTTTTCCACTTAGGGAGGGACACAATGGATTACGTAAAACTGGTGAGATATTCATACAGTTATATAAACATAGCGATCCCCATTGGGTGGGTTGAGTCTAAATTTACCTTTCCTCAAACCTTTAAACAAATACTCTGTATGACGCAGTTTTTCACGATCTCCGGTGAAATGGACCGTGCGAAGTTAGACAGCCAGGTTAAAATGGGTCGTAATATTTTGCTACACAGCAGCTATTCGCAGTTTTTGTACTCAGTCGCTCAAACGCCGGTGAGAAAAAGTCGAAATGAAGGACAACTATTGTATATCGAAACAGGTTTCATTCAACCACGAGCAGACGAGACGGGTCGATAAAAATTAAAACGAACCCTGACCTCTGGAAATACCTCATTCATAGAGTGCCATAGTACCAGAGGTCGCCGAGCACGGCCGTACAACGTAACGTACTTTGCGACATCGCTACAGATGCATGCTAGCTGACAAGGGGGTTTCCGATTAAGGTAACTGAGATGGCATCGCAGAGTGCGTGATTTTTCCGCGGTGTTTAAAAACGGCATCTCGTTGCCGATGTTTCTGTAATTTTCGGGGTATTTTAATCTTTAATTAACCGCGCATTTCACGTTTGTGTATTTTGCCACTGAAAAGTTAGTTATCGATGACAGCACATCAATGGTCTGAATGGTGTTTATCCACTACATCGCAATGCTATCAACACGGTGATCCTTGCAGCGAAACGACAAATGTATAATTAGTCAGTTTTATAATGCCCTCGGAGAAGAAAATGCGTGAAAAAAATATATTTAACAGTACTCCACTGGAAGCTGCCAGGCTAGAAATTGTCGACATGTTGCGAGATAAGGGTGAAAAAGTTTACTTATCATTTACAGCTGTATGTTTTTTGTATTCCGCTTGCATGCTGGAAGCGTCTACGTCTTGTTTTTTTGTAGTTTGCAAGACTAGTTGATAGCGCTTGAGGTAAGTTAAACAGGGTCGCGGACAGGAAGTTACACATCGCCGCACCGTAACTGAGGCCAGCAACTCATTTGCATATAACATCAACAGTGACTTGTCAATCAAAGAGCAACGTAAACAAACTTTCGGGACTTTTAATCACATACGCGTGCCCCATATTTTAAAATCCAAGTTTTGGGCATGTTCCAACATTGACAATGCACCGAAATTTCAACACTATCTAGCCAAGACTGTCTGGGTAAGAAATGCGAAAAAAAATCACTACGAGTGCCCACGAACCTGCATCTATACCTTAAATTTTGCTTGATTCATTTGGGCTAAGATAGTCAAAATCGCACTGGTCATTTCCCCAGATAATGACGGTCCGAAATGCAAACGATTCAGTCATCGTTCAAGTTACTCAGAATAATCTGTCATGACATATTTTGACTGATTTATGATTTAATATTACAAAATCAATATTGTCTATTTTTGCACTATTGTCTATAGTGCACACACATCAGCACAAACATAATGGTTTTATTTTCTCTTATGATTCCTGTTCATTTTAGACAAGCATGTGACAAGAACATGTACACTTCCTCTTTAATTAATGTCATAGGCATGTGAATAGTCATGTTCTCTTGATGTGCAGCTACAAATGCAAAATTCATATCCCAGATATCGATAAAAAATACCCCATGTCCTCTAAATACGTCTTTCATTATGCGGTTCATGTCGTAATGTATCCAGTAGTTCGACATATCGTTTCTTTCATGTGAGCCCTTGATGGCAATGACAGTATTTGGACAGCGTTTCCGGAGACGTTGTATACCTTTGGCAATCATGCTGAGCCTCTATGTGTAACTATCTGTAGTCCAAGAGTCGAAATGGGCCCAGAGACTAATAACAATGACGTAATTGCATTTTGGGGCAGTCAGCTGGTCTAAAACGTCAATGGAGAATGGAAAACGGGATATTGGAACAAATCCGTGCAGTGAGAGTGCATGGTGATGAAAAGTGAAATTAATGTTGTTTTTTAAGTCGGTCACCATCATGTCATACGCATCTTCCCCACTAACATTATAGTCACCAGGTATTGTGTTAACACGTTTCCTCCAGTTATCATCTGTGGCATTTATGGGATATCCAGCTATGTCCAGCATTTGTTGATACCACTGTCTAGTTGTGGAGTCACCAACAAAATACACGTCTTTGTCCTGCAAGCATTTCTGAACTTCTTTTGCGTGGTTCCATTCTCTGTTTCGACAGACCAAGGAGTACCATCTCATACCAAGCCAGTATCCGGTAACTAATGGTTCCAGTAAGTCTGATTCACACCGAGGTACACTATATGTATTGTCATCAGGTTTTACACTGCCTGTAAATGATATAAGCAATGATATATTAATATAAACTTGCATAACTGCATTCATTCACATTGTATTACAACCAAACTATTATAGGAATACTGATTTAAATTTACATTTCGAAATAAATGAACATTTCGAAGTATATACCTAATAGAATTGCAATTATTTTAAATAATGAAATATGGGATACCAATTGCTAAAATTGGTAGTATTCGTGTTATGGCCAAAAAAGGTGATAGTTTAACAATGGAAGGACGACGCTGGTTTATGAAATTGTCAGGTAGTAGTAATTATCCTCTATATATAACAACAGAAATGGTTTATGTTGATATGATAGTGTATGTGCTATCACGACAGCAAATACCACAACGTCACGCATGCACGTGTCAATCTTGTGAATGGCTTTACATATGGTTTGACCCAGGGCGACTCAGTCAAGTATACAAGTGTGATATACAACAGTATATACAGTTGGGATTATGACATACTTGATTTGTTCAGGTAACAGACACTACATTAGGAAAAAATACTGTATAATCATTGGATGCGGTGTACATGGGGCTTGGTGTTGCATCATATGCATGAATACAATGCTGATGCCCAACTGAGATATGACATGTTTAATCGTTTAATCATGGTACATACAAATGTTTACAGGAACTCGAAATAATGTTAATTTAACAGCAGTTCGGCTGAAAAGAAATCCACGGCAAAAAACTACAGCAACCAAAGTACTAGTAATAGCCACAAATATTTATAAAGACAAGATGAGAGAAGAAAGACCAATTTTACAGATTCGAAGCAGAAACAAGCTTAAAAGTAAATACACTCCCACTCGCACACACACGCAGGTGTTACCGTAGTAACGCCACACATTGGATTAACTTTTAATATAGTTGAATTAACTTTTAATGTAGTTGCGATATGAACTCGATTAAAACGCGTTCCTATATAGGGTTGCGTTTTAATTGGAGTTTAATTAAACTCAATTACAATGCAATACAACGTAGAATTGCGTTTTAATTAAGTTTAATTAAATAAAAGTTGAATATCCCGTGACTTAACATAGAAATGTATGCGAAGCTTAGGTTTAGTAACGGGGGAAGGTATGATACAATTATATTAACATTAGTATAAATTGAACCATACCTTCCCTCTTTACTAAACCTAAGCTTCGCAAACTTGACTTAAATTCGATTAAATATTAATATAAATTATGAAACATTGTGAGTCTCCATGTTTGAGGCTCCACTTGTACAAAAGGTTCCACTTTGTTGGTGTATATCCGGACCACTGGCTCCACTTCTACTCTATACAAACACACACACATCCATACACATACACGGATGCACGTACATACAGCTTTTCCATGCGCAATTGCTACTTACTCTGTATCAGCAATCTATCGTTGAATCCCTTAATCACTCGTGGAGCATCGGGTCTTTATGAAAGAATAATAGTTACTGTTAAAATACGTAATAGTATATAATTATATTGATTTGGTTTAATATGGTAATGTTGAATTGTCGCATTAAATGAATTGATTTGATTGAACACAGTTATCTTAATTACCCACCATCAGATTAGCATAGTTCTTAATATTTATTGTTTATTCATAGTTTCAATATGTCATATCGCGAGTTTCTGAATATTAATTACTTCTTCTATTGTTCTAAAAATATTTCACATAATATCAAATAATTGGTATGTGAAGATGTGTGTATTCTTGTTACATTACGAACAATAACCATGCTATAAAATACGATATTCGAAATGTATTGTTGATTCCTTGTTGGTCTATATGATAAATATCAATATAAATATATATTCACTGTTTAAACCCACATGAGCCCATTTACACACGTTCGTTTGACGGTAACTCCAGCTAAATCTGCAATAGCACACAGCTTTGTCTCTATTGTCTAGGAATAGGGGATCTTAATTCATGTCTAAGTGTAGTCAGTGTACCATCTATATATCTATAGTATTAATAGTAATATAAACCTCCTTTGAACCTTTAAGACTATATAATTTCATGTGAGTACAAATCCCTGGTTTACTTATTCCACGTGAAAACATTCCCGGCATTTTGAAATCTTGATATACACAAAGTGATACATTTTACAAGGAAAAGCGAATGGCCTAAACAATATGTCACACGACAATGATTTATGATAACTAGAAATACTATCTCTATTCAAGTAGAAGTACACATGAATGAAAATATACCTACATTTTAAACTGATTAGTTTTCAATTTATTGTTTCTAATTCTTGTTGCAGATATGCCGATAAGAGTGTTGCATCCCAGCGATTTAGGTGGACGACACAAAAACACAGTGTTTCCCAGAGCTCTAGGATGCGGGTATTCACACATATCTTTCCAGTGTCCTTCTCTTTGTATAAAACAATTAGAATTTTCTGTTTTATTGTCATTCCGAAAAGTTCCCTTCCAATATCCTCTAAATTCCATTGGCAACAAAATTAATTTCTGTTGTTTGATTGCTTCTCGCTGTAAAACTAACATAATCTGGACTACCACTTTTCCCGAAAAACCAGCATAAAAATGCACTGTGTATGTTCCATTATCATGGTCGATAATCTTTCCCATAGAACCAAACCTACTGGTCGTGTTGTAGATAGCTGCCCGCCATAAATCACCACCAAGATAACGTCTTCTACCGTTGTCATCTCGTGCATGCAGTCTTAAAGTAATTATATCGCCCTGGAAAGTAGAGTTGACGTCAGATAGATAAATTATCTCTGTTTTGAGAGCGCTGGTTTGTCCGCGACTACCTATAAAACCGGCGGAAACATTCCAAGTGTGAGTTTCAATCTGAATTGTGTCTTGAGCATCTTGTACCTCATGTGACCAATAATGTTTTCCTATTGTCTTTGAGATGACGGAACTAGAGTATTTCATAGTTGTTTGCCATGGCAATACATCCTGGAATAAAGAAGTATGGAAACAGAGTTGCGCGTTACCTGTTTAATAAACTGTCACTACCAAATGTCTATCATAATATGACGAGAATGTTGGACATTGATGTATCAAATATATAGATATAAGATCACTAGATAAATATCTGTATTGAGATAATTATTTTATTAGCATAAGACGCATCTCAAATATTACATACAGTAGTTTCACTGAACAATACTTATAGACGTCACAGATTAATAATTAAATTTCAAAATGTAGAAATGCTATGTATATTTGAGTATGTTGAATCAATGTCAACATAATCAACATTTATATTACATAATAACACTATAAATGTTTACTTTCACATTTACATTGTTGTGAACAAAATAAGTGTTGGTTTGAGGAGTACTCTTTATATTGTCAAACAAATGGAAATGTTTACAACCCTTACCATGAAAACGTGAATACTTCCAACAGCAAGTACTATGAGTATAGCCAGTAAAATAGCGAATCGTTTAGTTGTCATTTTGATCTCTGAAAAGGAAATGGTGTTACGGGGATACTTCTTAAAATGGACTCAGTAATTCAAAAAATCTGCATAAAATGCCATACAGAGTAATCCCCTTATGAATGTAATTGTTCAATATAAACAAGAAATTGCAACAAGAAAATGAAAAGAAGATGATGATGATGATGAAATATTGGATAATAATCAGTTTTAAATAATTCATCCCGCGGACAACGTGTTATAAAACAATATTGGTGTTTCAGCAAATTGCAGATGAGACCAGCAGCTCATTTAAATAAGCAAATATTATCATATTGGTATTTTGATGAGAATTTAATTAAGATTATGGTGATTTTTTGGTCAGAGCGCCCTCTAGTATTTGTCAGGGATCATGTTTATTTGGAAAGCTCTGATTGAATGGAAGTTTGAGCCTAGCAAGGTGTGACAAAATTGGCCTGTTATGTTCAGATTCAAATAAGCATGAACCACTAATTTGATAGGGAAGTAATAATTATAATGCAACAAGTTGTTTTAATTGCTGTTGTGGTAGAGTTTTTATATTTCCCTGTCAAATGCATTTATTGGTCCACTGAAAAAAACAAAATAATGTTTCCCTGTAACTTAGACTCTTATTGATCAAGGCATTTTTAAATCATGGGTGTTAACTCTTCAGTCCTTTGCAATGCTTCAGTCAATGTTATCTTCACTATCTACCCAGCTCCTCATCGGGCACTATGTGATTGTTGTGGTATATTTAGTACAGACAGTAGGGCAATTGTCACATTTAGTGCTCAAAGAAAAAATCTCTGTCCATATGTGTTTTTAAAAAATAGATGAAGTTTCTTTGGCTTGCATAAAATTCACTGGCTGCGTACATACAGGTATATTGGTTTACCTGTTGCTAGTGGAAATTTAGCCAATCATATTACCCAAGATATTTGGACATTTGACACATGTCACAACACTCGATTCCAAGTGCCACACCTTAGAAAAAGTAGTCAAATCTGATATTGGCTGGAGCTTTTGTTTATATGGAAATGGTCATGGTGAATGGCAAACTCGATGGTCAGAAAGTAATAAAAATAAGCACAGGCTAACTCTGGCCACCCCACTATTAAGTAAAAGGCTGTTTATAAGGCCAATTATGATGTTTCATGTTTCTTATGGATAACAATCTTAATCATAACCTTCTATGCTCCTGTGCCCAACCATTAGGAACCATCATATTAAACAACAGGTGTCACTATTACTAAGAAAAATGTACTTTTTTGTATTAAAATTACTGAATGCTTATGCTTATGTTCTAAGAAGTTAGTTACTGAACATTTAATATCTGGCAATGCATTGGTTTAGTACCCTAACTATCTGTTAAAAGGAGTCTGAATTCACTTAATGATATATCATATAGTGCATCGTGATTTGTACTAGCAACTCAGAGTCCAGTTTACATAGTGGTTCTCCCACCAAAAATACCAAAGTGTGAACTACACAGTAGGTTGCCTTTAACATACAACTGCAGCAACAATAACAACAGCAATACCAACATCAACAATATATACCATCTCTATATAGCTCTGATTACATTTCAGTGAATAATCTGTTTTTCTTCAAAATATGTCTATAAATGCAGTATAGCTACTGCAGTGAAGGCATATCATATTGCCAAACAAACCGGTCTATGAGGCCACACTCACAGAATAACTTTTAGAGAACCACATTCATTCGTAAATTATTTTTTCAAGTAAAATCATTTTGAATTTTGACGATGGTAGTGGTGTCCAAAACTAATCTCCTCTCCCAAAAACAATGAAAAATGAGGTCAAATATTAAATACGCTAATGAATGTCATTGACAGACGTGAACAAACAAACAAAAGACTGTTGGTATGAACATTGAGTGCAGTATGATCAAGAATAGCATTAAACAAAATGCAGTTTATTTAGGTTAGCAATAACAATAAAAAGCTAACTATTCGTTGCTACATGTATTTAATTAGCTGTTAAAGAATCAGTTTTAGACAATCTTGTGTTTTTTTCAAACTGTGTCCAGTGTATGCGGCTCGGCCCAAAATACAAACCTGCGAATTTACGCATGTCTTAGCAGGTACTACTTAGATAATATACTCTAAAACACATTGCTATGTGAAGAGTTAATTATTTTAAACTGTAGTTTTCTAGTTAGCATGCGTGTCTATCCACTCTGTCATTCATTAGTTGCGACTCTCCATCAGTTATATTTTTATTTGATCCAAACACCCGAAACGAGGGGTATAGATTATATTTAGATCACGATTTAGATTGTATCTCGGACAATAACATGATCATAAGTGCACTTAAGGTAGGGACCAGGGAAATTTGGAGTTTGAACATAAAGAATTCCTGGAGAGCAATGCATAAAGCTACCCCAACAAAGTATATATATTCTGAAAGCTTGAATATTGGAGAATACAACAGACCATATTGCGTGCCCAATGTTACCGAATTGATCACGTGACACTGTGTTTAGCTAAACCCCCGAAACATTGATAATCTCGCGATATCTTGAAAACGCTGTGAGATATCCGTCCAAAAATGTGTGAATGAACGAAGTGTGAACTGTTTTTTTAAAAGTGCGTCTAGAAATTTGTATCGGGTATTATCTCTTTACCATGTGTCATCCTATCATATTTCCTGTGCAATTATTGAATCATGTCTGACACTTTTCAGTAGTTCTTATTCATGCAAAAAAAAAGATGTGACTAAATCTAGACGCACTTCTTTAGATCATGCCTCAAATATCCGGTGTAAATATTTCGAAACACTGACGCGAACGAAGAAGATTTGAGGGCGGGGAAAAGTAGTTGTCCTAGGTCGCACTACCAAGTGGAGAAAAATGCCAAAAACATGTTTGTGACACTTTTTCGCCAATAAAATCAAAATTTTGGTTCCAAGCCATTTCAAAAATTGATAATTTGGTGCCCACTACTATATCCTTGTCGACGATAGAGTCTCACCAAGAACAATCCAGTGAAAATGGGTAAAATCGGTAAAAAAATAACGATTTGTCACGGTCTCCCGCTCTACAAACTCTGTGTCAATAGTTGAATAATCGATGTCAAGTGTCGAGAGCGTGGCTTAGTTGTTATGTAAATCAATAAACATTGCGGTCTGCTATTACCGAAAGCTTATTTACCTACAACTTGGTTAGAAGTGGATAAGACACGAGGGATAACAGCAGTATGACGAAAAGCACTTAGACCCCTTCTTGCAACAACCATTCCTATACACCGCCCTAGGCCCCGAATTAGCGGAGCAGTAGCCCGACCAGGCTCCAAACGCCCGCCCGAACTTTCCCACCGGACTTTCCTGCCACGTCCAACACGAATTTTTTTCTTCAATATGTCTGCTCTAGGGGGTACTAAATTTACATTGCGTCCGCAATAGGGGGTATGGTTTGCCAATGTGCTGCCAGCTTTAGAGAGCTATTATTTGTTAGCAATAATGCACAGACCATTCAAATCTGAGACCATTCAAATCCGAGAAAATTCTATCAGAACAATAAATTCTATTTTAAACTATCAGAGCATGAACAATCAGTGCTTACAAAGTAAGCTCGCCATAAGCCCGGGTCTCACTTTAAATATCAGTCTAGCCACAACTATTACAGGCACTTTTTCACCTGCGTGATTGCTAACATTTGCTATCGTTTGCTGGCGACAGTGTTGATATTGTTGAGCTTAGAATTGATGTGAGGATTACATGAATGGAATTCATACATACATATTCGAAAAATTCAGCATTTATTTTGGACATCTGAGTTTGGGCATTTATTCATTGTGCAGATCATCACTTTTCGTTTTCAGTTTAAATTTACTACAAGTTGTTAAGGATTACAATGTTTGAGCTAGTTGTTAACGACGTGGCTTTAATTGCCATTTAGTAAAATGTTTTTTTTTTACAATAATTCTGCATTTATTGATGTAAGCAAATGAAATAAAAACACGATTCGTCATTATATGTACATAATACAATTGTGGTACAAATGGTTTGTTTATACTGAAGTAAATTATTGTAAACTTATTTGTAAATAAATATAGATTATTACTTATTTATATATGTATGTATATAATGAATTATGTACAAATATATTTTACAAACTTCAGATACCAATATTATATATATATATTTGTTATCACTTTCGACGTAGCTTCTATTGCACTATTTTTCTACTTTATAGCTTCTACTCTAGATTTCCCAGCGTGGCAAGTTCACTTGACATGCATTTTACACTTTAGTTTATAGTTGATATTATTTATCACTAGAATCACATATAAGCCCAATAATAAATTCACACGGTGAACCCATTTACCCGAAATATTATCATAGACTACGTCTCCCTAAAACAAAATTCAAAACATATGATAGAAATTCCCAATGGCAATTGCATAAGTATACCAGAGTCACCCCTTTCCCATGATACAGTGAAAATGTAGAAAAATGGTACCAACATCTTCCCAGAACCACCGGGAATCTGATATGAAACTTTAGATACATGTACTTCCAACATATATTCATAATTCATACAAATTCCAAGTAAATGACGTACAATAAACAATCACACAAGTGCTGATCCATGCGTTGCTATGCCAGCAGACAGAATAATTGTACTCTCTAGCAGTTTTATTTGTCTACAGAAAGTATTCAACTCATTACAAAACTGTCGCGTCTACGCTATGGATTTAGGATCCCCACAACGTCACTGAAAGTTTATATTACGGAATAATCATATCTGAATGTTTCGTGCATAATTTCAATTCTTCTCAAACTAAAATAACATACCTGTCCGGTGCTTCCAAACGATCTTGAAGGAACAAAAAAACGTCGCCGACACCCTGTCAGGTCACATGCAATTAATCAACCAATCACCGTCCGTAAAGCAGTTGAATTTAAATGCCTTGCAAAAACCAATGATGATGGTGTGCCCTGGCGTGCATCATCTGGGTCAAAGATGAGACTGACATGTGGTCTTTTGTTTACTACTTAACGACTGTGTACCTGTGAGTTTATTCTGTGTGTATTTGGATGTTCTAATCTTGGTGTTTTTCCAGTGATTTCTCTAGATGCAAACTAAATACAGTAGAGTTTTGAGCTGGCCAACATGTGCGTTTTTTTCATGTAGTTGATTACTGGCATGTTGATTTCACATTTTAGAGCTATGTTTTCAACTTTGTTTATCATTTTCATATAGCAATCTCCTCATATGTTAACATTGTCGTCAATGGAGTTCCAATTAGTGGTATGACCCCTGTCAACATTTTCAAAGACTGACCCGATAGGGTCATGATCTCACATTCATAATCGTGCCATAGAGGGTGCATGTGATTGCCAGCCGCAATGCAGCCAGGCATTTTGACTATTAATGGTGGAGCGATTATTCGATTTGAGTAGCGCCACCAACGGCGCGGAATCATGTTTTTATTTCAATCTCGGGTGATTTACAGTAATGAATTAATTTGCAGGTCTCAAATGCAACAAGGTCTAAAAGTTTTAAGATCAATGGGGAAAACTCCACCCCATACAGTGTACATCCTAAATGTTCACTTTATGTTCCTCTAAAAGGATGAAAGCCAAAATGACATTATCATAATCTTTATCAACCTCCAAATCCAAGCCGAAGGTTCATTTGAATTTATTACACTCGTTCTATTTTCAATGGCGTAGTTGTCTGAACTGTGAATATTGGAAGCACTTTCATGTTTTTCAATAAAACCCACCGTTTTAATTTGTTTAATTTGTTAATTTAATATATGTATTATATAACACTTGTCCCTATCAAAACAGTAGTGTTTTCGAATTTTTAGAAAAGTTATTTGGGGAGTTATTTAAACACTTTTTGATAAAAATTAAACAGGGAAATAAATGTGTCATTAAAGTGTTTTATAGGACATTTTTTGACAAATGCATGCAAGCATTATTAACAAAATTTAGTGAAAAGTCTGAGTAAACATTATACTATATTGTCGCATACGACTTATTTGCTACTTCCGTGTCACTGAGAATGTTCTAGAACCGTACTGTGTCTGGGTGGAATATTCTATATTTTTTAGAAAATGGTTGAATAGGTAATAGAACACTGTTGGAGGCAATAGAAGGTAATGGAACATTCTAGAAATTTGTAGTAAGTTCCAGACTCATTATGTATGCTGATGTAATGGTCTATTTATAGACAGTGCAGGTATATATAGGGGAGTTGTTCAGCACTGAGATCAGATCGGAGATCTCGATGAATTGTATTGGAGTTTAAGTATCTAGTTATTGGAGTAGTGGAGTTTTACCGCGTTATTGTACTTGATGTTTGCAGAGTATAATAATACCAGTACCAGTTGAAACCTCATCTGTTGGCTCCGTATTCGTATTTTATCATCGCCGCCAGGGAAGCCTTTCTGTTACTGTTGCCATTTTGGTAGTTGAACCATCACACCTGTACTATACCAATTACGGTAATATTACGTTGCGTGTTACATATATAGATGGTGACGCAATTCAACGCATAATGAGATGCTCAAAACAATACTTTCAGAAAATAGTTCTATGTTAAGCACCAGATTGTGGAATTCTTTTTATGCTTATATAGTATAAATATATGCAACCTATAAATACAACAAGAAATAGAGACATGTGGTGTGCATGACAGTAACTAAAACACGTTACTTCCAAATTGTTTTTCTTGAAGCAATTCAGAAAACAAAGACATACGTACATACAGACTTAGATCCTTCTTTTTTCACCTAGTGTTAGGGTTTTGCAAGGTTCAGACACTGGTTTACAATGATCTAGCATTGTAATCACACCTTCTTCGGTGATGCTGCTACTGTTCTCCACTTCCCCATCTGTCGCTTACTGCACGACACTTTCTGCTTTGTTCTTAATATTCTTCTGCATCGTTGGCTTAACAATTTCACTAACCTCATCGGAATTCGTTGAGCTACGACCCAAACATGGTTTCAATAGATTCATGTGTACAGCCCGAGTCTTACCAGTGCCCTCCGATCGAATCACGTAGACATATGAAACACTTTTCCCATCAGTCCGCAATTTTTATTTTACCTTGAAGTCCAACATTGCGCTTAAGTACACTGTCACCTATCTCCAATAGTGTATCTCTGACCCGCGCATCATATCGTAGTTTACTGTCGATGACAGTTCGCTCAGCATACATTTTTTGGCAATATCGTAAGCATGTGTCATCTCCTGAAATGTTACTATATATTATGTGGGAGTCTCACGACTCTTAACCCCTGGTGATATCCCAAATCGTACATCCAACGCGACCTTAGCTCTGCGTTCAAAACTGGGGTTATAGGATGGGAAACCGGTTGTGTCATGTGAGCGGGCGACGTGTGCCTTCCAATATAGTGCCCCACAAGTTAAGCAACGTTCGGCTGGACTGCTCTGTCTGACCATTTCCTTGAGGATGATAGGGGATATTCATGACTTTTGGATGCCAAGCAGTTCACATAGTTCACTTATGATCTTTGATCCTTCCATGGCCTGCATGTAATCGACCAGGACATCCGTAATGTACCAAGAAACCTTCCCATAGATGTTCAGCCGTTGCTTTTGCAGTTTTTTTGCGTGTTGTTGGTATTGTAACTACATACTACAAGCAGATCTTTATAACCACCCTTGGACTCTTATAAACTTAGGTAATCTAAACAAATCAGCTCCATGGGTTGACTCATTGTTATATTAACAAGCAGAGCACATGTTGTGGCACCAGCGGGGTTCTTCCTTTGTGTACATCGATGACATGTAAGTATGTGTTCCTTCATATCAGTGGGCATTCTCGGCTAATAAAATCGCGCATTAATGAGGTTACCAACTACCTATGTAAATCGCGTTCAGCAACTTATTACAGCTCGTGTTACAGGTCGCTAACTGGGACAATATGGTTTACTTTTAGCTCGGTTCGATTAGTTGATAAATCCCGTCAGAGGTAAATTACATAACGTGATTTGCATACTTATTAGGTAGTTAAAGGCGTGTAAACAGGCTGCCATAACAATAACCAAATGCCTAAAAATACATTGGTAAAAATGTTTAACGGCATCTATTGTAATATGTACTTATGTTTTTATAATAATATATCTTATTGAACAAAAACGTTGTATTTTGTAGGTAGTTCAAAATTGTTAATTATTCATTTGCATACTTTTCATTTGCATAGCTTCGTTTGTTTGTTTAGTTCCTCTACTGCGCATGATTCTTGTAGCCAGTTCGCTTCGTTCTGTTTACTTGCACTGTTTATATCGCACGCTGTTCGTGCCCAGTCATTTCTGTTCGGGTTATTTTCAATTTACTTTCTCGCTATGCCAAGAAGTAAGCGGCGCTCAACATGCTCTGGCTGCAAGCTCGATGTGGAAGCTCACACCTGGGGCAAGCACGGAAAATTCTGCACCGGTCCACCGCCGGAGGAAGAGAACTGCCGTTCACCGAACAGCTCAACTGCCGTCCCTAAGTCATCCCCTTCCACCTCGAAGCACCGACGTCACTCGCCCACAGTCTCACACGCGGAACCACATAGATATTTTGACGAGTTTTCAGACGGGGATGAAGACGACCATGCCGAGTTAGCTATTTTGCAACGCCGGAAACAATCCTTGTTGGCGAGAATCGCGAAGCAAAAATTACTGGCGGAAATCTCCCAGCTAGAAACGGAATTCAAAAGTTGTTCCTTGAACGCACATCCACCAACCACAGGCCTATCATCCACGCGCCAACAGGGCACATCGCCTTCTGATCACCAAATCTCTGACATTTCACTAGCGGAACTTCGCAAAATGACGAATCTCCGATCGCAGGTTGACCACGATTTGTCACCATACTTCGACGCCATTGGAGCGAACAAAGGACACGAGGCTGAGAACAAAGAACCAGCGGGTGAGTACATTATTCGCGACAGTCTCATTAATTCCCCCGGGCGTCACGCCGGGATAAAGTTGCCTGGTTTGAAATCTCCAGAACAGTTTGTTCCATCATTCTTTTCTTCACATGAACTGAAATACGACGACTTATCACTTGAACAATTTCTACAGGGCTACACGCTCTTACTGCAGGATCCATCCATGCCCAAAGCAGAACAAAAGGGCCGGTTACGTCTCCTGCACGATTTGTTTGTTAAACTACCATTGTACAAATGGCCCATTGTCCGGAGCTATCACGCGGCAGTGGCTCGTTTAATCGATGATAACAGACGTACATGGGACAGCGATTACTCAGACGTGAAAGAACTGTTTTTCGATTTCTCAGCCGACAAGTTGAAATCAGTCACCCAGAAATGGACAACAAACAGCGGCAACAGAAATACCTCCAACCCGGACGGTTTGCCCGTATTAGTGTGCACAGCTTTCAACGAGAAAGGTTCTTGCTCATTTGATCCATGCAAATTTAAACACATTTGCAATCATTGCTATGTCACTCGCAATCGCTTTAATAATCACAGCGAAAAGGACTGCAAACAGAAGTCAGGCATGTCCATGTCATCTCTGCACCGCGACAAACCAATCTCCTCGTGACTCCATGCGCAGCCCTCAGACATCACGTCAACGACCTGTAACCTCCCCGTTAGATCAACGCCTATACACGTATCTCCGGACGATAGTGTTATCTCGCTCGATTCGGTTAGCAACAACATCACCGGGTCTGACCCAACACTTTCAGTCATCACAAGCGTCTCAGGGGGCTCCACACCTACGCCACCAGCAGCTACATCACTGTTGTCACTTACGCACACAGCATTACGCAAGCTCAGCACCACAGCCTTCATCGATAATAACAAGTTCGAATCCCTTGCTCTCGCCGGTCAGTCAACAACCACACTGACATCAAGCATGATCAAAGCGCCAACATCGCAGGCGGTCCTCAGCGACACGAACTTCGTCCCCGCACTTCATCACAACACAAGCAGGTCGAGGGCTACACACTCGTCATTGACATCATCAACTACAACAACTTCTCCATCTTCAGCTGATCATTTGTCACTGTCGCCCAGAAACTCTGTGCCGCCAGATCATATTATTTCTAACATTGATGGCAGTATTGCACAGCATTACATTGATTTACATCGCAGAATCTCCACTTCAGGCCTTTATAACTTTCAAGGTTGTCGCATCCCGGTCTCTTCCGGTCTGAACATTCAGTCTTGGCGCCATCTACTACGCAATTACGACGATGACATCTGCGACTTCTTAGAATTTGGTTGGCCCATCAACTACTCACGCGACTTTCTTCCTACTTCGCACACAACAAATCACACCTCGGCTTTACATTTCGCTGAGCACGTGGACAGTTTTCTGGAATCAGAGCTATCTCTCGGTGCATCTGTTGGACCGTTCGACACTCCGCCATTGTCACACCCGCTCATTACCTCACCATTAATGACCGTGGCTAAGAAGGGCTCATCTTCCCGTCGCGTGGTCGTGGACTTGAGTTTTCCAGAAGGCTACTCGGTCAACGACGGCATCCCAGGGGATAGTTACATCGGGGATGATTATAAGCTCAGATATCCTACAGTTGACTCCATGTATGCAGGGCATACCGTCAACTTCGCGTGGATCCGAGAGACTACCACCTTCTCGGCTATTCTTGGAAAGGGAAATACTACTTTGACGTTTCACCACCTTTCGGGTTGCGCACAGCGGCCTTAATGTGTCAACGGTCAACCAACGCAGTGCGTCACATCCTACGCAACCAAGGGCACGAGGTGATCAATTATATCGACGATTTCGGCGGAGCAGAGTTACCAATCAACGCTACTGCGGCTTGTGAGAGTCTAGGGAATCTGCTAAACGAGCTCGGCCTTCAAGAATCCGTGGCTAAAGCATGTGCTCCTGCTACTAGTATGACTTTTCTCGGTTCTGAATTTGACACAGTCAACATGACCATTGCCGTACCCACCGCGAAACTCACTCAAATTCACGAAGAACTATCCAACTGGGACAATCGCTCCTCTTGTTCCCGCACAGAATTACAAAGTCTCATCGGTCTCTTGTCCTATGTCTCAAATTGCGTTCGCCCGGGTCGCTTGTTTATTTCCCGCATGCTGTCCACGCTTCGCACATTCTCTGCTAAACATCCCCGCACCCGTATCGATGCAGAGTTTCGCAAAGACCTCTTATGGTGGAAGACGTTTTTACAGGACTATAATGGCGTTTCTATCATACACACCCAACCTTGGTCCCCGCCAGATACTGTCGTGTGTACAGACGCATGCCTTTCAGGCTGTGGCGGTGTCTCAGTTACCCAGTTCTTTCGCTCTCCTTTCCCACAACACATCATCAACATGGGTTTGTCTATCAATGCATTGGAATTGCTTGCAGTCGTGGTCGCACTCAAGCTCTGGTCCCATACTTGGCGCGGGCTTCGCTTGCAAATAACCTCTGACAACACTACAACGGTTGCATTGATCAACTCTCATCGTACCCATTCAGATTTCGAACTCAGCTGTTTGCGGGAGATTGCATACTTCCAAGCACGTTTCGAATTCAATCTCTGGGCTGTACACATCCCCGGTCGGAGCAACGTTGCCGACGCTCCAAGCCGTTCACATTTATCTGGCATTTACAAGTCTCGTGTGGAAGAGCTACAGTCAAACTTTGGCATCTCAGAAGTCGTTGTACCTCAAGAAACGTTCCAGTTTATTCATCCTTGGTAACTTGTAGCATTTTCTTTTTCGCTCCTGCAGATTGTCAAGCTCCGCTCGCCGATCTGGACCGCCAGGCGTCCCGCTCACTCCACTCAGCTTTTGCTTCCGGTTCATTGCGCAACATTACAACTCAATGGCGTGCATTCTTCCTCTTCTGCCGTTTCTTTTGCATCCAGCCAGTTCCGGCCACAACACGAACGATTATTCGCTACACACAGTTCCTCGCCCGCTCGTTTTCATGCACGGCATCAATCCGCAACTACCTCAACGGCGTTCGGCTGCTGCATTTATTTGTCTCCGAGACCCCACCTTCACTCGACTCATTCGAACTGCGCCTTGTCCTCCGGGGAATACAGCGTATATCAGCGCACCAGCCTCGCCGCAAGTTGCCTATCACACCGGATATCCTTCTTCGAATTCATCGTCTCTTGGACTTTACACGCCCGCTTCACGTTACGCTGTGGTCCGCTTTCCTCATCGCATTTTTTTCGTTCCTGCGCAAGTCCAACCTGGTGCCCCCTTCAGATACAGCTTATGACGCCCGCATTCATCTCTCGCGGAGCAGTGTCGGATACAACACCACAGGTTTGATCATCCGTATCACATGGTCCAAAACCATACAGTTCGGCGAACGGGTTCTGCACATTCCCATCCTGGCTATCCCTGGCTCCGCCCTCTGCCCAGTATCAGCCTACAAGCAGATGGTGGACATGTTGCCAGCACCTTCAGAAGCTCCCCTGTTCCTTGCGCCGTCATCTACCGGCAGACTGCATCCTTTGACCTACCAGTCTTTTGTTCGACATCTGCGATCATTGCTCAGCTCCACAGGGCTGGACCCAAACAGTTACTCCGGTCACAGCTTTCGTCGCGGAGGTGCCTCCTTCGCATTTCAGTCGGGCGCAGACCCTGAAGCAATTAAAGCGCAAGGCGACTGGCGCTCACAAGCTTACCTGCTCTACATGGAATCTTCATTTGGTCGTCGCCTCAGGATGGCATCATGCATTCGCGCTGCTATCAAGTCTGGCCAAGTCGATCTGACACTTTGAACATTTGCTTTTGGCGGCTTTCTTTTTTTTGGCCTTTTAATGCTGTATTTCACTGTATGCCAGAAATGTAATTTTAGATTCAGCAGAATTAAACTAACTTTTTATTTCCTTTTGCCGCCAATTCGCTTGAGTCGGGTTCGTTCTTTGCCAGTGAATAATTGTTGTATTTTGTAGGTAGTTCAAAATTGTTAATTATTCATTTGCATACTTTTCATTTGCATAGCTTCGTTTGTTTGTTTAGTTCCTCTACTGCGCATGATTCTTGTAGCCAGTTCGCTTCGTTCTGTTTACTTGCACTGTTTATATCGCACGCTGTTCGTGCCCAGTCATTTCTGTTCGGGTTATTTTCACCCACCCACCCACCCATTTTTTCTCGCGGTCATGCCAGCTCGCTTTTCTATCATTTTGTATTAGTATCACGCTTTGTTTTCTTTCGTTCTTGTTTTTGAGTGCTTTTTATCATTTGTCACAGTTCTGTTTTTGCCTTTTAATGCTGTATTTCACTGTATGCCAGAAATGTAATTTTAGATTCAGCAGAATTAAACTAACTTTTTATTTCCTTTTGCCGCCAATTCGCTTGAGTCGGGTTCGTTCTTTGCCAGTGAATAATTCATAAAAAATGTGTCATTTGGGCCCCAATCAATAATTATAATACAATATTGAAACGCGAAAAAAACTTTCAATTGGTCTAAAATTAACAATGAAAATATGGATTCATAGAAATGCGCAAAATGTTGCATTTGTACAAAGCCATTGCAACGTTATTTTAAATCCATACTTCTATTCTGTTTTTTGACTACTGATTCTTTATCCGAATTAAACATGATAATGACGTAATGCTATAGGATCGTCATCGCATATCACCCCGGATATTACCGTGCATAGATCGAAGTTGCTTCCGTACCTTTAGGCTGTTGACAGTCGGTCATACCTAATATTAATCTGTTATTATTAATAAATATTGTGTATAAACGTAATAGGCGTGAATAAATTGCGAACGCCGGGACAGGAAGTATGGAGTGCCGTTAGACACGACCGACTGTTCGGTGCTGCAATTCACTGGTAAGATTTCTTACCAGATCCGGATACTTTCATATGCAAATGATAGTCGCGCAGATGTCTATCATTTTATCGTGGCCAATCGTGAAAAGGGCCAGGGGTCGCTGGCTACGAGGATTGCCCACGACTTACGCTTGTTTGTTTTGACTGTACTATACACAATCGCGACACTTTCCATAGCAGTTTTTAATATCATGACACACAAAAATCTTGACGAATGTATTATAAAAGTGCTGGAACGTTTAGACTACCATGATATTTCTTGCAAAGAATACCAGCGAGACACTATCGCAAACTACACAGAAGGGAGCGGTATGTTCGTCTGCGTGTCGTGTTGACATTCGTCTTGTCAAAAAGAACTCGTTTCGAAAGCAGGAATCCCCCTATTTCAGTTACCATTCTTTAGAGTAAAATGCCTGCGACCTTTCTAATAACTCTCGTCTAGTTTGTTGAAATTCCTTCCTGAACTCATCCATGTTTGTATGCAGAGTCGACGCTCTCATTCCACATTTTCTGCACGCATACGAAATGGCAAGATATAGATCGTTTCTGTCGCAACAAATTCTCCTCCGCTTTTCTATATTTTCTATTTGACTGCCACAAATAATGCGCGTTGTTTCCTTGGTTTTAGGCGATTTAATAGTTTTCTTTGCTGTTTTGGTTGGAGCGACAGTATTCATTGTGTTCAAAACGTGAACAACCAACGCATTCAGGGTCATTTAGAATAAATTTGCATACATTATGTTAATTTATTTCGTGACGTCAGCATCAACTATGAATTATTCATATCAACTAGAAACCTGCAGACGGGGACTGTCTCTCAGGAATACCACCCATTGGTATTATATATATGTTTATTAGCCATCGGCCTCATGTACAGGTCATCGAAAAGAAATGAAGTTTTTGCTCGAGTTCAGGCATTCTATAATTCTTCAAAGAACAAGTCCATGTTTCACTCTTGATTTAAATGCCTTGAAGATATTTCTCAGTCTACATATATTATGAGATTACATGAGTGTATTTATTTACTCCAGTTTGAGTAAAATTGCAGCAAATAAACAAACAAACAAACAAACAAACCAGGGGTGGATTAATGTGAAATATATTTCAATATACTCGGATCGCAAGTCACTTTAAATAGAGCACTATTATAAGTTCATCTTCAACACAGTTTAGGTTGCATAACATACAAGGGAGTTGTGTCGAGATATTTTGTCGAATGCCTACATTCCAATTAATTGTGAACTTCATTGTTTCAGGGTCCATAGCGTTGGGGAAATCCTTTGAAAGACTTTGGATTTTTTGAGGTCTGGAAAGTCTTTAAATTACAGGAAAATCTTTGAAAAGTCTTTAAATTTCTTCATAGTTATTAATTCATTTTATCCAGGGAACTAACACATCCATGGTATTGGCCTGCATTAAGGGTCAAAATGTCTTGGAAAATGCAAGAAAGTTTGGGAAAAAGTCTGGAAAAGTCTTGGAAATCATTTGGCTCTTAGTGATATGAACCCTGTATTTACTTCGTTATCTGAAGGTATTGGTATCAACAGCATTTTACTATTATTACCATCACCACAACTATTCGTTCAAAAATGATGACCAGACTTGAAACTAATGTAAAATATATTTCAATTAGTCCAAAATTAACAAAAACAATATGGAAAGTGTCATAGAAATGTGTAAAATGTTCATCTTCATCGCATATCATCCTGGATATTACCGTACATAGATCGAAGTAGCACCCTGTACCTTATAGATCGAAATAGCACCCGATCGTCCAAACCACGAACAAGAATCTGTGACTTAAATGAAATAAAGGCAACGAAATATCCCATCCCAATTTTCATTGCATATTCAATAAAGAAATGGAAAAAACAAACAAAAGTAGAGACTCCTTGTTTCTACAGTCTTCTGGTCACACTCTGGCACAACAAAATGTTTCTTCGATATCGGCCATTTGATTTCATCATGATATTAGTTTGTTAGTGGATTATCCTTTCTAGGTTCGTTTGCATAACAATGAAAGCTACGCTTCCCCAATGACGGTCCAGCAGTACGGGACTCAAAATGCAGGCTGTTTTCTTGATTAGTGAGTTCTATGGTATCAGTGGTTAATACATTTGACCATACCTAGTGCACGTGTATAAAAATGCAGCAAATATACAGTGCTTTATTATCCTAAACAGGCGAGACCGGAGTCTAAGTAAAGATCCACATCATGTGTGAATCAATTTTTAAGAAGGTCAAAGTTGAGGCAAGTATTGAATTTAGCGAGTTTGTGAATGTCAGGAATACCAAGTCGTTCAAATTAAAATCCCCAAATAATGACGGTCCGAAATGCAAACTATTCAGTCATCGTTCAAGTTACTCGGGATGTAATGACAGATTTTGACTGATTTATGATTTAATATTTTTTTTTTTTTTTTAAATATTTTTTGTGACAGGCGACAGTTCCGGACATTGAGTGTCACTGTTGTCTCTCCTGACTTTTTTTTTGTATGTGCAAATTGTAAGTGCTAGTGACGACACATAGTGCATTTTGCCACAGAAATCATATTCATGTTTGGGACTACATGACAGGGCTGTGTGGCCATCTCTCTGTCAAATGGCAATTTGTAATGCGCTATCCTGGCGTCAACCAGGCCCGGTCGAACACAAGCACCTGCGGACCTTAACCAAGGTTCCCCCAAAGTCGCATTCGTTAGTGAATGAATCTCGGCCAGTGGAATTGGCCTTCCCATTGAGTCTGTGGCACACTCACCCAGGGTGGGGGTCGACCTTTTTGACGTTCAGCCTATTGTAGGATTTGAACTTGGGTCTACCGATCATGAGTCTGATGCAATAACCACTATGCTACCAGTGACCGATCATTATTTAATATTATGATTTATGATTTAATATTATAAAATCAATATTGTCTATTTTGAAATAAAGCACTCAATACATCGGCACAAACATAGTGGTTTTATTTTCTCATATGATTCCTGTTTATTTTAGACAAGCATGTGACAAGAACATGTACACTTCTTCTTTAATTAATGTCATAGGCATGTGAATAGTCATTGTCCCTTGATGTGCAGCTACAAATGCAAAATTCATATCCCAGATGTCGATAAAAAATACCCCATGTCCTCTAAACACGTCTTTCATTATGCGGTTCATGTCGTAATATATCCAGTAGTTCAACATACTGTTTCTTACATGTGAGCCCTTGATGGCAATGACAGTATTTGGACAGCGTCCCCGGAGATGCTGTATACCTTTAGCAATCATGCTGAGTCTCTCTGTGTAACTATCCGTAGTCCAAAAGTCGAAATGGGCCCATAGACTAATAACAATTACGTAATTGCATTTTGGAGCAGTCAGCTCGTCTAGAACGTCAATAGAGAATGGAAAACGGGATATTGGAACAAATCCGTGCAGTGAGAGTGCATGGTGATGAAAAGTGAAATTAACGTTATTTTTCAAGTCGGTCACCATCATGTCATACGCATCTTCCCCACTAACATTATAGTCACCAGGTATTGTGTTAACACGTTTCCTCCAGTTATCATCTGTGGCATTTATGGGATATCCAGCTATGTCCAGCATTTGTTGATACCACTGTCTAGTTGTGGAGTCACCAATAAAATACACGTCTTTGTCCTGCAAGCATTTCTGAACTTCTTTTGCGTGGTTCCATTCTCTGTTTCGACAGACCAAGGAGTACCATCTCATACCAAGCCAGTATCCGGTAACTAATGGTTCCAGTAAGTCTGATTCACATCGAGGTACACTGTATGTAATGATACCAGATTTCACACTGCCTGTAAATGATATAAACACTGATACATTACTATGTTATTGCAAACAAACCAATTTTACATTTCAGGATGAATTAACATTTTCAAATGTGTACCTTATTGATTTGCAAATTTTTAATTAATGATATTTAACAAACACTACGTTTTAAAACATTCGTCCACCCATGAACAGTGGTTAAAATGATAAAGTGTCGTTCCATTCAATTCGCGCGCACTCGTACGAGGTTTCCCGCAAATGAAGACAGGGAAATGCAGCATATAGAACAAAATTAAAAAAATAATTCCTTGTAATATTGGACTAAATGTATCGTCAACATTGATATATGTGTTTTAAAACCATCGATACCCTGAATCTAGAGACTAAATGGAGTGATTCATTTTGACGTTTTGGTTTTGATTTGCACAGAACGGTTATAGGCCATTCAGGCGACTCATTAGTTTAATTTGACATTAAAATGATTACATGGGTCAAGTCGTAATAATTTGTGCAAGAAAGTAATTTTCTGCACCTTATTATAGACACATTTATAACTAATATTTATAATATAGCTATGGCCAATAAATGCGGCAGAGCATATGTAATAATCAGTAAGATTGGATGTCAACGAGGTTCTTATGAGGTATTCTTATTATTGACCAATGTAATCTTGTTGGAAAGGAATCATTTGTTTGAAGTTTGCCTTATATCCTGAATAGTTCCCCACGGATTGGTGGAACCAAATAACTTTGCTTTGACAGTGTCTGTGTCAGTAGAAAAAATAAAACCTGCTAGGTCTGTCACATTTAAGTATTACAAAATTCTAACTTAACTAATGATTTTATGGCATGTTTTTTTCGGACGTTGTTAAAATCACATTCATTGGTTCTACCAATTGGTAAAATGCTGTATTCGTTTTATGACCAAGACTGATAGAATGCCTTAAATTAATAAGACATTGCGTAGGTATAATGTTTCAATCACAAAATTCTTGGCTTACATTATATGCATCCACAAATCTGGATATCATTGTGTACCGCTGTACATGGAGTTTGATCTATGTTGTCTGCTCGCTATGCAAACACATGTATTAAGGCAATACTGTGTTACCCAATTTGTACCATGTTCCTTTGCAAGAAAATGTTTGAACAACTCAATATCGTACAGGTGTGACAGTCCTCAAAGCATGATCAATTTACTTTGCATATAAGTATTCAGGAAACATTAAAACATCCAGGCTTTGTTCATGCATGTGATATGTATGTTCAACACAGACTTGTCAAGGGACAGTAAACTTTATTATCAAATAGTGTATCACGCATCCATTACACACAAGTAACCAATGTAGCCTTATTACCAACACTATGATTGCCATTGAATCATTGAACAACCTGGTATTGATGGAATAACATAATTGTTTCCCTATCATTTCCACAAGTTTCACCACATATTCATTAATATACATATTACTTGTATTATTGAATTGTATCATATATGTTATTAGTACAGGTTATGTGATTACCCATTAATGTCAATGTTCTGCCATAGTGGACGCAGTGGCGGATCTGGGGAGGGGGATTCTTGGGGTCCGACCCCGACCCCCAGTTGGAAAATGTATTCAATTTGTTTTGTAGAATATAAAAAAATCATTAACTTAGTCAAGTGATTTTAAAGTTTGCCCCCCCCCCCAATAAAAAAAATCCTGTATCCGCCCCTGGGAAGTCGTGTACACATTACAATATAGGAGAATGTAATTAAAACCGAATTGCAGGGCTTAAACACTCGTGATAATGTTAATTTAACAGCAGCTCGTCTATGCACAATTACTACTTACTCTGTATCAGCAACCTATCGTTGAAACCCTTAATGACGCGTGGAGCATTGGGTCTGCATGAAGGAAATATAGTTACTTTTAAAATATACGTAATAGTAAATAATTACTTATATTAGGTTTAACATGGTATTATTCAATCGTAGTAGACTTAATCTGCATAGGTGCCTCAATGAGTTCATCGCTAGAACAAAATTAGTCTAATTAACCATCGTCAGATTAGCATAGTTCTCGATATTTATTGATAATATATTATTATAGAATTATTTCACATAATATCAAATAATAAATGGTTGTGCGAAGATGTGTGCATTTTTGTTCAAAAACAAACAATACCATAAAATATTAGGATGTTATGACATCTTACATTACAGTATCGGATATACATATATATTCACTTTTTAATGCACTTGGGCTCATTTGCACACTTTTGTTTGACGACATCTCCAACTAAATCAGAGGTAGCACACAGTTTTGTCTCTATTGTCTATGAATATTTCTAGAGAGTGATACAATTTTCAGAAAAAATCGAATGGTCTAAACAATATGTTATATGGGAGAGTCAGTATGATAACTACTAATACTGTACCTACATTTTAAACTGATAAGTGCGATTGGTTCTTAATTTATTGTTGCCATCCCCGCTATGCCTTGATGCAGATATGCCGGCAAGAGTGTTGCATCCCAGCGATTTAGGTGGACGACACAAAAACACAGTATTTCCCAGAGCTCTAGGATGCGGATATTCACACATATCTTTCCAGTGTCCTTCTCTTTGCATAAAACAAATCGAATTTTCCGTTTTACCGTCACTCTTGAAAATCCCCGTCCAGTATCCTCTAAATTCCATCGGCAAAAAAATTAATTGCTGGTGCTTGATTGCTTCTCTCTGTAAAACTAACATAATTTGGACTACCACTTGTCCTGAAAACCCCGCATAAAAATGCACTGTGTATGTTCCATTATCATGGTCGATTACCTTCCCCATGGAGCCAAACCTACTGGTCGCGTTGTAGATAGCTGCTCGCCATAAATCACCACCAAGATAACGTCTTCTACCGTTGTCATCTCGTGCATGCAGTCTTAAAGTAATTATATCGCCCTGGAAAGTAGAGTTGTCGTCAGATAGAAAAATCACATCTGTTTTGAGAGCGCTGGTTTGTCCGCGACTACCTATAAAACCGGTGGAAACATTCCAAGTGTGAGTTTCAGTCTCAACTGTGACTTGATTACCTTTTTGTACACCATGTGACCAATACTGTTTTGTTGTTGTCTTAATAGATACAACGGAGAATTTCATAGTTGGCAATACATCCTAGGAAGAAGTATGGAAAGAGAGTTGCACATCTGTCTATTCACGTTATGGGTATGACATAGAGGTCAAATTATGACAATATTTGAGATATTCAATCTACGACAGAAAAGGCAACATTTATATGTATACAATAACGCGATAAAAGTATTTACATTGTTGTGAACAACATACACTTTACATTGCCAAACAAATTGACATTTCTAAATATTTTAGCACACAGTGAATACGAGAAACTTTACCAAGAAAACGGGAATACTTCCAACAACAAGCAATGTGAGTATAGCCAGCAAAACAGCAAATCGTTTAGTTGTCATTTTGATCTGTGAAAAAAAGCTGTTAAAGAAATAGATCTTAAAAAGCCACAATTAAGCAAATAACCTTATGAAAATCTCACACAGAGTCGCCATAAATGTTGTCAAATGCGCAACAAAAACAAGAAATTGCAATAAAAAATAAACAACTTAAACTATGGAGATCATCACCCTGAAAGTCAGGGCGTCCAATACTAAAAACAAAGAGTGTGTTATTAAACAAACACGGAACAACATGTGCGCTCCAGTAAATTGCAGATGAAACGAGCAGCTTCCGGTGTGAAAGGTAAGCATCTCCAAAGTTTGACGTTAACTTGGCTTATAGTACTGAAGCTTTGTGGTGAGGCGAATTAAGCTGTGAAAACGAACATACTGCTTAAATTACTGTCAAAAGAACTGCTCTATGTTGCAATTGAGCTACTTATTAGTCACAATTATTATTTTGAAGAGTGATATGGTCTATCGAAAGTTACAGAAAATGAGAAACACATTCGACATAATATGCTCTATAGAAATGTGATATTTTATATTTAATCTGATTAAAATCTATCTATAGGTAAAGGCGCGGTCTGATTGGAAGACAACTACAGAACGTGATTTTCATACTTATTAGGTAGATAAAGGCGTGTAAACAGGCCGCCATAACTGATCATCGCAAAAAATAACAAAATGCCTAAAAAAATAGAAAAAAATACATTGGTAAAAATGGCTAAAAGGTATCTAATGTACGATGTGGTTAAAAAAAGAGTATTCACGAATTATTATGATTTTCCATTTTTATAATAATAATTCTTATTGAACAAAAAACACAAAAATGTATCACTTGTGTCCCAGTCAATAATTGCATAACGGATTTAAAACAATTTCTTGTATTCATGTTCACGAGTTTAGCAATCAGATATTTCCATTTAGATCCGGCAAATGAAACGTTCGCACACAATAAAATACAACAAGGATTTTCGCCCATGTGCACATTCTAAAATTATGATGCGAACTACGGTCATCGGTTCGGGTGTATCAACACCAGACTTTCAGCGCCACTGAGAGCACACATTTACAGGAAACAAATGGCATATGCTGTGTAAGTCGACATTGAAAATAATAACGGAATACCTACCTATATTATGTCTGTGACATTTCACCAGCAGTGTTCATTATGGAAATGTGGTAAATCGGTTTCATCTGGTGGACGTATTTGAGCGGAAAAATAACCTGCACTAGAGAGACTTAATATATATGTATATTTATGTTGCGTTAGGGAAAAAAATGGAAAATGATATGGTGACAAATCAACTGACACTAGTACTGCACTTCAATATGCACATGTAAAAACATCTCTGGGCTCATCAATGTAAATATTCAAAGATTCCGGGAATAAGTGGAATAAGTAACTATGCCACTGAGTGGAATTTACTCTTATAATGCAATGTCACATCTATATACTTCTGCAGTATTTGTTAAATAACCAATCAGTTATACGCATGTGCACTGATTGTTAATGTACGTACCACACATACTGAGAGTAACAGTGGAGAAGAATGAAAGAGTGTATAAAGGCATGCTTAGCGAGATATGGAAAAAAGTAAGTACTAAACAGGGGAGTTTGACATCGTGTCCAAACATATAAAATTAACACGAATACTACCCGTTGGTATTATATATTTATTAGGTACCAAATACCACCCACCGGCCTCATGTACAGGTCATCGATAAGAAATACAGAAGGGAGTGCTCGAGTTCAGGCGTTCAATAATTCATCAAAGAACAAGTCAGTTGGAAATCAGTCCATGTTGCTCTCTCGATTTAAATGCCTTGAAGATATTTCTCAGTCTACATATATTATGAGATTACATAAGTGTATTTATTTACTCCAGTTTGAGTAAAATTGCATCAAATAAACAAACAAACAAACAAACCAGGGGTGGATTAATGTGAAATATATTTCAATATACTCGGATCGCAAGTCACTTTAAATAGAGCACTATTATAAAATGAAGTTCATCTTCAACACAGTTTAAGTTGCATAACATACAAGGGAGTTGTGTCGAGATATTTTGTCGAATGCCTACATTCCAATTAATTGTGAACTTCATTATTTACTTCGTTATCTGAACGTATTGGTATTTTCAGCTTTTTACAATTATTACCATAACCACAACTATTTCTTCAAAAATGATGATCAGACTTGAAACTAATGTAAAATAAATTTCAATTGATCCAAAATTAACAAAAACAATATGGAAAGTTTCATAGAAATGTGTAAAAAATGTGAACAAAGCCATTGCAATATTATTTTAAAACCATACTATTCTGTTTTTTGACAACTCATTCTTCATCCGAATTGAGCATGGTAATAACATAACTCAATGCTTTAGGATCTTCATCGCATGTCACCTCGGATATTACCAGACATAGATCGAAGTTGCTCCCTGTACCTTATAGATCGAAGGAAATATCCCGATCGTCCAAACCACGAACAAGAATCTGTGACTTAAATGAAATAAAGCAAAGGGAATATCCCAACCCAATTCTCATTGCATATTCAATTAAGAAATAGGAAAAAACAGAAATAGGGCATACTGAATGTGAACGTTAGAACGCAGAGCACTAATAAGAGACTTCCTTGTTTCTACAGTCTTCTTGTCACACTTTGGCGCAACAAAATGTTTCTTCGATATCGGCCATTTGATTTCACCATGATATTAGTTTTATTCGATCTCTCATTTAGACACTTCATGGATTAGCTTATTTCAGTCAAAGTGTACAGTGGGACTGTAATGTTTGTAGTTGATTATCCTTTCTTGGTTCGTTTGCATAACAATGAAATCTACGCCTCCCCGATGACGATCCAGCAGTACGGGACTCAAAATGACAGCTGTTTTCTTAATTAGTGAGTTCTATGGTATCAGTGGTTAATACATTTGACCATACTTAGTGCACGTGTATAATAATGCAGTAAATATACAGTGCTTTATTATTCCTCGAGTTTAAATTTTGATTGACTCATTTGGGCTAAAATAGTCAAACTCGATCTGCTCATTCCCCCCCAGAAAATGACGGTTCGAAATGTAAACAATTCAGTCATCGTTCAAGTCACTCAGAATAATGTCACCATCTGTCATGACAGATTTTAAATGATATATTACTACCTTATACTAAATTATATTTGGATATTTAGAGTACTAATGAATTCCAACTTATGGTCCGGTTAGACTTAAAATACACCACAAATATTCACTTTTGAGATATAATTTTTGGTATGTGTTCGTTCTTGGATATCTAAGCTTCGTCGTCCTGTACTTCGTTTAGTAATTCGAACTTCCCAGTTTGCGTAAAAAGGGAGAGTTTCGCGATTTCGACATCAAAAATGCATTTATTATTTGCTGAGGGACTACTGCTTAGGTATGTGCTCTGTAACTTGCAGCAAATTAACCTAAAAACGTTAGGTAATCAAACAAAAATGACGTTGTACTAAAGTCCAAAAAGTACGTTCAAGGTCTGCATTTTTTCGTAGCACAAACATGATTTACTCCCTTGCTTATTGTGACACCCTCAAATCAACTGATTTCCATTCCCCTCAAGGGTCAAAATGGTATCTGCCTCCATTGTATGCCACAACTTGAAAAAGTCTTTTTTGCTTGACTTGTTCATTTGCCTTTAATTGCGTTTCAGTGGCTGTCACAGTTGTATTCTGAGTCTTGCCGATAACATTTTGGGTCAAATTCATGTAGATATCGCCGAGAAAACTCAAATTTTCAACTAAAGCTAATTTGCATAACAATGTTTTTGCCCTTGGTCGCCATATTGGACACTGCATACAAGTACAGTTATGACCTTGGTAGTACTTATTAAGTGTAATAGTCAAATCGCCCAGGGTGGTTTTTCGGAAGTTTTTTAAGCTGTTATTTTAATCTTTTTAGATGCCTAAACATTTTGCCGTAGTCATTGATATGACGCCTTTTCAAGGGTATTGATGTTTATTGCGACCAGCGTGAATGGGTAAGCTTCGTTTCGACAATGAGCTGTTATTGCTGGAAACAATGTTAAATTATTCTTCAAATGCTTAGTTTATCTTTTTAAAACCAAAAATCATGCCGTTTTCCCATCTAAATCCAAGCCAAAAGATTGTACTACAATATCTACAAATCTCTTCCGTGTTGCGTTCAATAACATTAACATATCTAAATGAGCTACGGTAATTTGGCTCGATGGCATCATCCACCATTTTGATTGGTTAATTATTAGTTCAGATCATTTTGGAGAAAGATGCGCGGCCTACTTTTCAATCCAGCAAGAAAAAAATGTATAATTTTTTAGATTAGCTTTTGCAATAGTTTCTTTCGTTTTGGGCGGTCCAACTGCCGGCGTTGAAAATCGGCGTACGCGGATTTTTCAATGAAGATATAAGCCCCCTAAAATATTTGATCATCATTTTTTGATCGTACTACAATATCGGCAAATCTCTTCCGTGTTGCGTTCAATAACATTAACATATTTAAATGAGCTACGGCAATTTGGCGCGATGGTATCATCCAACATTTGGATTGGTTAATTAGCAATTTGAACTATCAAAGAACTCTGTCCCAGGTCAACACATGGCGGATATTCTCCAGCATCGAGCATTCAATATGCGAACGGAATCATTCGCTTACGATGAAAGTTGAAATTTATTTGCATTTCATAACAATTCAACGAATTTATTTTTTACACGTCATTATAATCATTAGTAGGTAATAATCAACAATTGCGAAACGCAGCATGACAGGATTGCGCTACCACTATCATTTGCTTCAAAGCAATGCAGTTGGGTTCGTTTTTATTTGAAACTTCTTTTAGGATATACTTTCGTTACTAATAGAATGCAAAAACAAAATAATTGTATTTGGCGCACAAGGTTCGTCAATGTGATTTTTTTGGAGAAAGATGCGCGGACTACATTTCAATCCCGCGAGGAAAAAATGTTTAAATTTTTAGATTAGCTTTTGCAATAGTTTCTTTCGTTTTGGGTGGTCCAACTGCCGGTGTTGAAGATATAAGCCCCCTAAAAATATTTGATCATTGTTTGAAAATATGAACCCCAAATAAGGGCCCACCAGCCATGAAACCACCCTTGGCGATTTTTCGGATGGGCGAATTTACGGCAGAATTCGGTAGATGGAAATACCAGTTGCATAACTGATTATGATTGATGATTCGATTGCTGACCGGGATAACTGCATTTATGTTCTTTGCTATGCAATGTAAAATCATATCGATGCTGTGGGCAGCGAAGGGTGACAGATTGTTTTGGTTCAATGGCTCTAAGGTTTTGGTTCAACAGGTAACGGACATTTAATGACTTTTTTTTACTATTCTGATGTGTTCTGGGCTGTAAATAACAGTCAGACACTGACACATAAGTAAGTACTAGTAAACAGTCCGGGACATAGTCAATACAAGTTGGTAGCCTGGTTGACGATGTGCTCCGCTCAAAAAACAAGCAACATGTTTTTTGCTGTTTCCATGGTAGAACATGAACGTGAAGCTAACGTCAGTTTATAACTAAATGGGCCCTGTATACAAAGTTTGCAAAAACCATTCAGTCTTTAGAAGTCACTTAGTTCATTACGAGAACATATTCTGCTGTTACATTTATTATTTCCAACCGTTTTGCGATAGTATTTTCTTGAATGAATGCAGCATTTACAGTTCATTCAAAGTTCAAAGTTGCGTTGGTATTACATTTCGATCGTTGTTAATCATTGGGATTGGCGTTACGATTAACAACGTCGGCGTCGGTGATCAGTGCGCAACGTAGCCAACATAAAAAACATGATCATCTGAGCAAAAATAAAAAGCATGATCATCTGAACACTGCTATTACAAAACTGGTAGGAGGTAATACATTTGGGACGAAAGTTTTCAATAATCAGTTTTTGGCTGTTGCATTTGTTGCATATTTTTTCAATTAGTGACGGTACGATCTACCTGTCAAGTATAAACAAAATCAGTCGAGCCAAAAAAAATCACAGAGGAGTTAAAAGCCATTGCTGGTGAAAAGTTACCCCAACTTTGGGGTCAAATTTCTCCGAAATGAAAAAAGATATCAAAAATTCAAATAGCAATAGCGGCCAAGCCAAAACAATCACAGAAGAAATAATACGTGAAAACACTGGAAATCACACACAGAGACACACACACAAAACGACAAAAGTGATTATAAGGGCAATCCTAGCGGAGCGGATTGGCAATAATTAATATTTAATTTTTTACTCCCGTGTGTGAAGCACACAATGGGAGTATTTGCTGTTAGTGTGTCTGTATGTGTGTGTGTTCATATTAGATACCTGATTTACATAATTAGTTTTCAGTTTTTCCATCAATATCTCAAGTACAAGTAATTTTGAATTAATTTTTAATGTGTCTTCAATACTATCAGCTCACGGGAGTTCTTTCTAAGCTTTCTTTGATTGTTAGTGTATCTTTAATTTTATTTATTAAAATATGTACACATTATATCTAATTGGGGTGAAAATTGCCAAGCCAATTTATAAAATTATATACAAATATTTTCGTGAATAACACTGACCTTGAAATATGCCCTTGAGAAGTGTTACTGACAGAATATTTTATATTGCAATTTCTTTCAATTTAATTAGTTGTATTGCAATTCATTAGTAATAATGTAAATATATACATATACATTTCTTTATTTCATTGTTGAGACTGAGTTATATATTTGTTACGTACTATAGTTTATCTATATTGGAGAACGGTTATGGGGATTATTAATTTTAATAAACAATATTCAACTATTAATAAATAAATTAATTAAATTAATAGCTTCTAAGGATGGTATTCCCAGAATAGCGCAAGTTGTTAAAGAAACATAAAACTTTAAATCTCAACTACGATGAAAGGACCAGTTACTGCGACAAAGCCCTACTCCCCGCGAGACCCACCCAATACGAAACACACTTACCGCGAAAGCCACTTATCGCGAAGCTACTATCCTGGCGTCAACCAGGCCCGGTCGAACACAAGCACCTGCGGACCTTAACCAAGGTTCCCCCAATGTCGCATTCGTTAGTGAATGAATCTCGGCCAGTGGAATTGGCCTTCCCATTGAGTCTGTGGCACACTCACCCAGGGTGGGGGTCGACCTTTTTGACGTTCAGCCTATTGTAGGATTTGAACTTGGGTCTACCGATCATGAGTCTGATGCAATAACCACTATGCTACCAGTGACCGATCATTATTTAATATTATGATTTATGATTTAATATTATAAAATCAATATTGTCTATTTTGAAATAGAGCACTCAATACATCTACACAAACGTGGTGGTTTTCTTTTCTTTTATGATTCCTGTTTATTTTAGACAAGCATGTGACAAGAACATGTACACTTCCTCTTTAATTAATGTCATAGGCATGTGAATAGTCATTGTCCCTTGATGTGCAGCTACAAATGCAAAATTCATATCCCAGATGTCGATAAAAAATACCCCATGTCCTCTAAATACGTCTTTCATTATGCGGTTCATGTCGTAATGTATCCAGTAGTTCAACATATCGTTTCTTTCATGTGAGCCCTTGATGGCAATGACAGTATTTGGACAGCGCTCCCGAAGACGTTGTATACCTATAGCAATCATGCTGAGCCTCTCTGTGTAACTATCTGTAGTCCAAGAGTCAAAATGAGCCCAGAGACTAATAACAATGACGTAATTGCATTTTGGAGCAGTCAGTTCGTCTAAAACGTCAATAGAGTATGGAAAACGGGATATTGGAACAAATCGGTGCAGTGAGAGTGCATGGTGATGAAAAGTGAAATTAATGTTATTTTTCAAGTCGGTCACTATCATGTCATACGCATCTTCCCCACTAACATTGTAGTCACCAGGTATTGTGTTAACACGTTTCCTCCAGTTATCATCTGTGGCATTTATGGGATATCCAGCTATGTCCAACATTTGTTGATACCACTGTCTAGTTGTGGAGTCACCAATAAAATACACGTCTTTGTCCTGCAAGCATTTCTGAACTTCTTTTGCATGGTTCCATTCTCTGTTTTGACAGACCAAGGAGTACCATCTCATGCCAAGCCAGTATCCAGTAACTAATGGTTCTAGTAAGTCTGATTCACACCGAGGTACACTGTAGGTATTGATACCAGATTTCACACCGCCTGTAAAATACATAAATACTGATACATTAATATTTTATTTAACATTTCAGGATGAAACAACATTTCCAAATGTGTACAGTATAGATGCCATTTAAAAAAATGAAATACGAAATAGGTATTGGTAAAATGCTGTATTCGTGTTATGGCCAAAAAGGAGTGATAATGTCACATTAGAAGGACAACGCCGGCGTATTAGCTTGCCAGGTAGTGGTAATTATCCTCTATATATATCAACAGAAATAGTTTATGTTGGTATGTAAGTTTATGCGCTATCACGTCTGTAAATATCATAACGTCACGCACGCACGTGTCAATTCTTTGAATCATCGGATTTCTTCATATATGGTTTGACCCAGGGCGACGTGTCCCAGCATACATGTGCATTGGTGTTAGGCCTGCATATTTCTCTGATTGAACGTGTCCAGATTTCCACACCCTTTTTGCACTTAATTAACATATAACAATCACTCTATTGGTCATAACGTAGTTCATAATTCAGGAAAGATTGTTTGTCTTATAATATTGTTGAGCGTGATAGTCATGTTTGCATACCACTTAGGAATATACAGTTAGATTACGGCATACTTGTTTTGTTCAAGTAACATACACTACATTAGGAAACGCACTGTAGGCAGTCATTTCCTTCTCAGCCATCTTGAAATGCAGAATGTTAATTTAATAGCAGCTCGCCTGATGTACGTGCCAGCAACACTCGCGAGTACTTATAGTCTAAGACATTAGTAAACAGGTTAAGAGAAAATAGATCAGAAATAGATCAACTTTGCAAAAGCTCAGCAGAGAAAAGTCCATGTGTAAATACACGCACCCACTCATGCACATGTACGTACATACACACATACAGCTCGCGCGTACACACTTATTACTTACTCTGTATCAGCAGTCTATCGTTGAACCCCTTAATGACGCGTGGAGCATCGGGTCTGCATGAAGGAAATATAGTTACTTTTAAAATACGTATTAGTAAATAATTACATAGACTCGGTTCAATTTAGTAATGATGAATTGCCGCAACAAATTGATTTAATGAATTAATTTGCATAGATATTATATGGCCTCAAGGTATGAGTTCAGTGTAGAACACAATTAGCTTAATTAGCCTTCGTTAGATTACAATGATTCCCGATATTTATTGTCAATATGACATATCGCGAAGCTTTGAATATTAGTATCTTTCTATTGTTCTAGAAATATTTCAAGTAATATAAAATAATAGATAGTCAATATGATCACTGGATTTTTTTTTCTTCATCGAGTTCAGATGAAAACACCAATGGAAGAACAAATACCTACTTTTCAAACTGATGAGTAAAATTGCTGCTTAATTTATTGTTGCCAGACCTTGTTGCAGATATGCCGATAAGAGTGTTGCATCCCAGCGATTTAGGTGGACGACACAAAAACACAGTGTTTCCCAGAGCTCTAGGATGCGGATATTCACACATATCGTTCCAGTGTCCTTCTCTTTGTGTGAAACAAATCGAATTTTCTGTGATATCGTCATGCCGAAAAGTTCCATTCCAATATCCCCTAAATTCCATCGGTAACAAAAATAACTTCTGGTGCTTGATTGCTTCTCTCTGTAATACTAACATAATCTGGACTACCACTTGTCCTGAAAACCCCGCATAAAAATGCACTGTGTATGTTCCATTATCATGGTCGATTACCTTCCCCATAGAGCCAAACCTACTGGTCGTGTTGTAGATAGCTGCCCGCCATAAATCACCACCAAGATAACGTCTTCTACCGTTGTCATCTCGTGCATGCAGTCTTAAAGTAATTATATCGCCCTGGTAAGTAGAGTTGACGTCAGATAGAAAAATCACCTCTGTTTTGAGAGCGCTGGTTTGTCCGCGACTACCTATAAAACCGGTGGAAACATTCCAAGTGTGAGTTTCAGTCTCAACTGTGTCTTGATTACCAATTTGTACACCATGTGACCGATACTGTTTTGTTGTTGTCTCGGAAAGTATGGAACTAGAGTATTTCATAGTTGTTTTCCATGGCAATACATCCTGGTAAGAAGTATGGAAACAGAGTTGCACATTATGATAACTTTGTGGTTTTGAAATAATTCCAATTTACATTATGACTATATTGATATGTAACGCTATAAATGTCATGCTTACTTTCAAGTTTACATTATGTTGGTTTACATGATGCACTTTATAGTGCAAAATGAATTGAGATATCTAATCTTTTTTACAAAGTAATGAATACGTGAACCCTCACCGTGAACACGTGAATACTTCCAACAGAAAGTACTAGGAGTATAGCCAGTAAAACAGCGAATCGTGTAATTGCCATTTTGGTCTGTGAAAAGAGAACGCTATTAGAGAAATGAATCCTAAAATGTCCTCAATAAAATAAAAAGTCACCACTAATGATGACAGATTATATCATTATTGGTACAGCTGTCGTTATGCTGTAGTAAAGATTAAAGAAATTGAATAATATTTTGAAAGTATTAGGTAACACGCGACACCCTCATAAACACGTGCGGCGATAAATTGAAATTGATGAGATATTGGCTATTAAAACTCGGTTGCATTTTTGTAAATATTGAAAAAAAAACATTTTATAAAAGTAATGCAATATCATACTGAAAACAAATCCAGCTCAAAACCGGAGAATAATATTTGTTATAACCCTGCCTTCCACATTTCTGAAACCCATATATTCTTCAGCGTCATATACAGTCACTCGACATTCAAATCGACGAGTCCGGACATTATGTCCGAAACACATAGTCAGGTCGATACAGATATAAAGTTAAATTTATTTGCAAGAGTTGTGTCTTGGTCCCCGCTTACAGGAGCTCGTTCGTCGATTATCTGCCTTCTTCCACAGTAGATAAACTGTCGCAACAACAGTCCGTGCCCGAGTTTTGACAACAAATAGATGGCCATGATTGGTCATACATACGCCAATCGTAGTACATCTCATTTATAGACAATAGATTTCATGATCGTATAACAGATAAAAGCCGACTATTTGAAATACACTAATTAGGAGAGACGTCTACAGAAGGAGTAAACGGGCGCGTATTGATATTTGTTTTACTGATGTTCAAAATGTTCAAAAGGGTAAAAGATGAATTATGCGATATTTGATTTCAATTATTCTCGATTCTAGGTCAAATATATGGACTAATTCAGATAACAAACCGAAAAGACACATTTATGAAGAACAGTGAGATATATCTGGCGCGGTCTAGCATTTAGGCAATGGGTCTCAATGTTGGTGATATCTATATTCGCTGGCCGATCAAACCTACTGCCCAATTTCTTGCTCAAACGAACTTGGATATACGTATGCCATCCACTACCGTAATGCTGACAAACTGGATTTACGTGTGCCAACTGTCTTCTTATGGATCCGTGGTACACCGTGGCCATTCCAAGATGTAAACTCGTTCTCACAATTAAATAAATACAACATTAGTATATTAGGCCTATTTTATATGATATTCCAATCGTGTGCATGCGACGCAAAACTTAATATATTGCTAAATATTTTGATTTCAACTATTTCCATGGGATAGCAAATTTAGTATTGTTTGGCAAATTTTTAATTCATTATCAGTATCAGTGTGTTTAAATTTCCGCGAATTAACATTATGGCATTTTACGTCTGCCAAATAACGGCCAAATAAATACGTGGAATCATTAATTTCGAAGGACCTGGCGTAGAATTGGAAATTACTCCAAATAAACAAATGTCCAATTCGGTAACAGGATAATAGGATATTTGGTTATTGATGAAATAGTAGGACGACACCAGGCTTAGCAAGTGCGTCGTGTTTCTCTCATGAAGTTGACGCTGATTGTGCACAAAGGAAGCCGCTCATCCCGCCATTGGATGGCGGCACATCGTGTATGTGGTGTTTACAAAGGACGAGCAGATGATCCGTGGTTCATCGTGACCAATAATAAAATGATTGGTTGTCCAACTGTGGGCGTGTCTTTTATTTCTGTGCTAAACCAAAGTCCCGCCATTTATTTCTCATGGTTGTTCGACCATAGTTGTCTGCACCAGTATCACGAGTTCTAAGTTTGGTTTACTATGTTGGTAAAACCGCGCAAATTCATTTTACCGCCACTTTACAGCGGTTTTCACACAGACACCAGTTAATTCCGTTACCCAATGGCTGAAGCAATTTCACATCGACCAGACACGCCCAAAACAAATGACGAGATTTGACAGGATCGGCCAATGCGCATGCGTATAAAACAGCTGGTACTAATATCCTAATTTCCTAATAACTTATTTTGTACTCGTACAGTGCAAAATACATATTTGATTAGGTTGGTTGGCCATCAAGTACCATCCTATGGCACCCAATTCATATATCACCAATACCATAGTACAGAGTTATGTTAACAACGAGCCAAAATTAAGACTAATATACTAAATTTTTATTTAATTAATTGTAAGGACGAGATTACATTGTGAAATGGCCACGATGTACCACGGATCCTTATGTTGGCTAAACCCTATAATAATTAAAACTGAATTTGCAATAAATAACAGCTGCAATGTTTGAATTGGGCAACAGCCTGAAAAGATTTTTACGTTCATACGTTGTTAAATGTGATCTTAAAAATAAACATTAAATATATTGTACAAATAGTGACAGGTTTTACTAAAACCCATATACTAATAATTTACTCTTTTTGGCATGCATGAGTTTTGCAAAACGAATTCAAAACAAGTCCCTGCTGCCCTGTATATATGTTCATGAGGTTATCAAGCAGATACAAATACGACGAAGATTCCTTTCAAGTATGGTCCAATTCTCGTCTTACCTCCAGCAAATGAAACTGAATTGAATGCACCCAAGAAAACAATAAAATACACAATAAAATAAAACCTGAATTTTCGCTTCTGTGGACATTCTAAGTACAAATCATGTTGCGAACTACGGTCATTGCTTCGCGCGGGTTAACGCGGGCTTCATGACGCCATGGCGCTGTACCGTTAATATTGATAAAAACAAGTTAATATCAATCAATCAATCAATCAATCAATCAAATTTATATTTCGCCAGTATCCTCCTCCAGGTATGTACGACCTAGAAAAAGTGCCATATGCGAGTACCAAGTTGCGAGTCGCAAGTAGCAAAATATGCCATATGCTAGTGGTAAAAACGGCATATGCGAGTGGTAAAATGTATCATTTGCTAGTATCAAAAAAGCCCTATGCGAGGGGTAATACAAAGGCCAGGAAAACTGGTGTATGTGAGGGGTGGAGTCATTTGTCAGTTTGCTCAACGGCTGGATTAGTTTGCTTATAATATAATAACGTACGTTCAAATGTGTTTTATCACAGTAAAATCAAATATTTACCATGGTTATGAAATGATGTGTACATGGTTGGTTAAGATTGGCATGATGCTGTTGAGGCTTTTACTTTAGGGGTGATTCATATACATGTATAACAATAATGGTAGCAAATAGGTGTCAACGCGATCTAGCCTAGGGGTCAACCGGCGCACGCCGCCCGGTACTCAACATTACAGTCGACTAGTGTACGCGGATTACATCACGAAGGTCACAAATAAAAGCAGCTTTAACTACTATTTCCAGTGCTTTTTGTTTATTATTCATTTAAGTGCTTATATCAAAAAGTTCGTTCAGTCGTTTGCATAGAATCGATGTTTGCTCTTCACACACTGCACAGGAAACGTGACAGCACAATAATTTAATAAACGGCCATGACCAGCCAGCACACTCCACATAACATGTGAAAATTGGTCTGCGATTAAAGAATTACAATTGTAGTTAGTAAAAACGGGTGTTCACAGCAGGGTCACAGAATTCTTGTGTCACGCGCTGCCGGTTAAATGAAGACAATGGCAGGTTTCAAAAGTAGTCACACCTCGGAGAGGTGTTAAATTTGCCACAACCCAAGTGTTAACTAGCACACAATTCCATACTAATACATCGACACGAATTGATAGTATACGTAAAGAAATAAAGTGCATGTTGAGTGATATGTCCGCATGTTTACGAGACGTTTCTCATTGTCGTGCTTTAGAAAGTAATTCTTGTAAAATTTGTATGTTTTATATATGTGTTTTAGCAGTTGGTGTAACCATTTTAATTCCTTCTGAGAAGTTTAAGTGTTTCAATAAACCAAACCTCACACATGGAATGTGTCATCCGATCAAGCAACGGCAGACGCTTCTTTGTTTCAATTTGTTTCAATTCAAATTTGATCCGGGTTGCGTGTAAATACATTCCACGTGTGAGGGACGTCTCGTAAACATGCGGACTTATCACTCAACATGCACTTTATTTCTTTACGTGTACTATCAATTCGTGTCGATGTATTAGTATTGAATTGTGTGCTAGTTAACACTTGGGTTGTGGCAAATTTAACACCTCTCCGAGGTGTGACTACTTTTGAAACCTGCCATTGTCTTCATTTAACCGGCGGCGCGTGACACAAGAATTCTGTGACCCTGCTGTGAACACCCGTTTTTACGAACTACAATTATAATTCTATGATTCTTTAATCGCAGACCACGGGTTCATACTAATTTTACCGAAAGAAATAACAATTTTCACATGTTATGTGGAGTGTGCTGGCTGATCATGGCCGTTTATTAAATTATTGTGCGGTCACGTTTCCTGTGCAGTGTGTGAAGAGCAAACATCGATTCTATGCAAACGACTGAACGAACTTTATGATATAAACACTTAAATGAATAATAAACAAAAAGCACTGGAAATAGTAGTTAAAGCTGCTTTTATTTGTGACCTTCGTGATGTAATCCGCGTACACTAGTCGACTGTAACGTTGAGTACCGGGCGGCGTCGCCGGTTGACACCTAGGCTAGATCGCGTTGACACCTATTTGCTACCATTATTGTTATATATGAATCACCCCTAAAGTAGAAGCCTCAACAGCATCATGCCAATCTTAACCAACCATGTACACATCATTTCATAACCATGGTAAATATTTGATTTTACTGTGATAAACACATTTGAACGTACGTTATTATATTATAAGCAAACTAATCCAGCCGTTGAGCAAACTGGCAAATTACTCCACCCCTCACATACACCAGTTTTCCTGGCCTTTGTATTACCCCTCGCATAGGGCTTTTTTGCTACTAGCAAATGATACATTTTACCACTCGCATATGCCGTTTTTACCACTAGCATATGGCATATTTTGCTACTTGCGACTCGCAACTTGGTACTCGCATATGGCACTTTTTCTAGGTCGTACATACCTCCCTATACGACGTATTGTTCAGAGGCGCTGTACAATTACTTATTGTCAAAAGCTCTGGTAAATATGAGCAATTTAAGATTCTTTCTAAGGGTATATATTGTAGGTTTCCATGAGCGTGGAGCTGCTTGGGAAAATGATCGCCCACCAGATGATGCAAGTCTGATGTTGGGAGTATGCAAAAAGCATTTGGCTGAAGAGTCTGCGAGGAGCTGATTAATAGAAAATTTAATAAAACTTCGCCGTAAATTTTGAACAGAAAGATTTCCTGTTGCATTACGAAAATGAAGACATTGTCAAATAAACCGACGCTACTACTGCACTATTCATATGCCCCCCCCCCCGATGAATACTTAATACACACGTGCTGTGACTAATTAGGCATCTCCAGGCTCATCGACGACAATATTTGAAGATTCTATGAGACATAGTGGAATAAGTAACTGTGTCACTGAGTAGAATTTACTATAATAATGCCATGTCCCATCTGTTGGGTGTCTGCAGCTACCACCTTTTATGAGCACACATGTGCATCGACTTAACTGAATAACAACAACATTAGAGTCAAATCTAGCTTCAAATATATACACGATCCATTCCCAACAGTAATAACAACAACAAAAACAACAACAATTTATCATTTATTGAACGAATGTTGAATAATGTGTCGCCTTTTATGTGGAGCTATAAAAAAAAATACATTATAGACAAAAACATTTTTAATATTGTTGTTAGAGACTTCTTCAGTATTCGTCAAATAAACAAACAAAACAGTTATACGCATGTGCAGTGATTACGTACCATCGAACGAATCCTCTGATGTGTGCTAAAATAACAGTATTATCAGGTCATGGTGTACATAAAGTGCGAGAAATAGAGATAAACCATAGACCAACAGGTGCATGGATAAACTGAAAAAGTTGTGGGCTAGGCATTATATATATTATATATATGTTTATGTATCACCAAATATCACCCATCGGCCTACATGTACATGTCATCGATAAGAAATACAGAAGTGAGCGTTCGAGTTCAGACGTTCAATAATTCATCACACTTGAAAATCAGTCGCATGTTATCTTCATTATCTACTTCGTTATATGAACGTGTTGGTATCGAGTTTTTTTTTACAATTATTACTCTTACCAGGACTGTTCTTTCAAAACTGATGATAAGTCTTGAATGTAATGGGAAATACATTTCAATTGGTCCAAAATTAAATATAACAAAATACACAAAAAAATGTTACACCCAAATTTTGGCGAGAAACATTATTGCGTTGAAGGATGCTGGTTTCTCAAAAAAGACATTCTTTCGCTGGTTTCACTTTAGAATTCATTATTTAAAACATGAAGGACATCACGGTGAATTACCAGTTGTCTGGATCTGTTTGTACACCCAGGTGGTCAAGGTGTGGTTGTATTTTAAAGAACTTAGCATACCTAATTTGCTTTCTGAATTCTGGTACGTATACTGCGCAGCCTACGACGGAACAAAAGTTGCTCGTTTTTTCAAAGACCAATAAAACGCTCCTTACGAAAAAAATGTCACACGAGGTCTAATTGGATGCTGATCGAACGAAGGTGTACACGCACGACACAAATGTCGCAGCGAATGGAGCAAATGAACGTACACGAAGGTCTGTGAAATAAATATTCCATGCAATTTGCGCGAGCTTATTCGTGCTGTGAAAAACATTATCCAATCCAATGAAAATTAGACTGGTTCGTTGCGAATATGAAATCATTCAGAGCCAGGTCGCTTGTGTGACGTCATTTATCTTGCTATGAATCTTTAATTCTTTAATTCACTATAAAACATTAATTCGTGTGTCATGGATACAATATGTATAGAATATATAAACATAATTATGATTGCTAAAATGTTACGACTAAACGCCCTTCTCTCATCCCCGGTGGAACTTCTCGTTAAACGTAACCGTATTGAGACAACTGCAATACGATATTCAGACATTTTCCAAATAAAAATAATCACTACTATTAACATTGCATAAATATCCGTTGCGATGACTACCATCATCTTACAATAAAAGTAGGAAGTGTTTGGCACAAACCGTTATAATGATTTACAGCGCCACCAACGTCGAATTTGGCACACATTTCAAACATGTTAGCATGAGGGCGTATCAACATAAACAAAAAAACTAAGCCGTATTACACGAACAAATACAGAGAACTTATTGGTAAGAATAGATTTTGTGTCTGTGTGTTTTATCCCCTGATTTACTCAGACCAATTTCTCCATTAAGAAAAAAAGTAGTAAACGACAAATCTTATGACAAATCACCAAAGCTGTTACCAAACTATCTGGACAGATAGCATCCTATCTACAAATGTATATGTAATGTTTGTTCGTACACTTTAACATATACATATTATATAATTATAATATATGTGGATGACATCATTCACTACTTTATCACTATGGATTCAAAATGTTATATTGTGACCATTTTCCATTTCTGGTAATTCTTAAGTTCACACTCCGCCCAGGTTCGGCGTGTCATAATACACGAATAAATGTCTTTTACCTCCATAATTATATACATTTGATAATATATCGTAGCGCCCTCTAACGACGAAGTGCTTCTGTTGCGTAGATGGGTGTAAGAGACGCCATTTCTAATATTTTGGTCAAAGATTGTCCGTCAATGAGATTAGTTTTAGAGATTTTCTTTATTATAAATGATGAACAACTACATAACCAAACAGCGTTGTCCATTTGACCGACTTGGCTAAAACGCAACTACATCACTTTGACTTCACGAATGCGCTTCGTCGTTAGGGGGCGTAACTGGTAGGTCTGCACTTCAGTTATGCACAATACAAGTCACGTTGATATTTGTCTAAAACGTAATTTGCCAAGTTCAGGTGCCCGTGGCTTTCCAATGCATTAGCCAGTGTAAGAACACTGTCGTTGACACGAATCATCTTTATGCATTTATATCTCCAATTCAGTAACATGGCGAAGCAGTGCTGCTCAGGTAGATGCTGTCGTTCAATTCGTCCAATCTCGTATTCGCTAAACAGCAGCGTTGTGGCGAGAGACTTCCAGTTTCCACCGATTGACATGGCAAGACCAAAAAGCTCCTGATCGCTCAGAATTCCTAATACACAAAAATAATACTTCATTTCGTACTGTAGACAATTCCAGGTATAAACATAGGCCCTTTTAATTATTCATATTAAAGCGGGAGGGTCGTCACCTGCGCACGCGCGGGAATTGAGTTCCAAACGACGATATCAACACGCGCTGAAAACGCAAAGGCTCATGGGTAGACGCTTGTTTCTAAACAATGACACGCTATGGCCATCTGACGCATGCGCAGGTGACGACTCTCCCGCTTTAAGTATTTCGTAATTCTGAATGATTTCAGCTAAAATATATCATGAGGCATATTGTTATATTTCGAACGTTGAGGGCGTTGATTATAAACTTACCGATAGGGGCATCCACAGGGATATTGGAGTTGACGGGATAGTAACTTGTCGTGTCTCCAAACATAGTGTCTCCGAATGGTAACTGCGTTGGCACTGAATATAATCCACGGTATATCTGTGAATAACAATACATACGACAACATAATTACTTTTACAGTTTATTTTGCCGCAACCTTGATACAAGTTAGTACATATTGCGTTAGTTGAATTTTGCGTTTGAAATTTAAAACTTAGATATCAAGGGATACCTCCAGAGGAAAGAAAGTGCAAACTTTGTAATAATGGGGTTAGACTGCAGCCATACTGGAATATGCTCGTACTGAATTTCTGAATACAGTTAGCATTTATAATGAAAATATCCTTACACTATCAAAACAACAAATGTTTGCAGAAATTTTAAGTTCAAGAGATGTGTTCATTGCCAACAGTGCTAGTAAATTAAAGCATATTATTTTACATCGTCCGCCTGCACGGTGTTGTTCCGTTCGGACATTCCTCCCTCTACAACAGTGGAGTGCTTCGCCGGAACATTCACCTTGAAAATTCAAGATGATTATTTTACTATAAGTAATTTTGTTTAGACTTTAGTCTTTTATGTATTTTCTTTTGTTGTGTTTGTGTATTTGTGTTTTATTATATTTAATGTCTTTTGACCATAGATAATATACCTAAATATATTATTTCGTGTCAAATAAAATATACTATACTATACTGGTCAACCAGCTTGGTTGTTCGTATTGTTTAGCGTCAAAGGAATGAACAGAGTCCAGAAGTGCGAGTAACTAAATAGCTCCTCGCAACGTCGTTACTTACGGCACCGTCCCTCAACACCGGACGGTACTTGCGTTACGGCATTCGCTTTATTAACGCAAAAACAGACAAGTCGAGCAAATTGACGATCCCAATGGGGAGAGGGTACTCCTGGAATTATGATAGGGATATGCAGCCAACAAGGCAGTTAAAAAAGGGGAAATAAGGGATATAATAACCTTTCAGGCAATTGTGTGTATACCCCTTTCTCATAGACGACAAGGCGACAAGTGTCCGTGATACTGAGAACATATGACATCATACAAAGCATTGGTTGTCACTATACAATGCATTGGTTGCTTACAAGTAATTCGAACACGCTCTACACGATGACCACCAGCCCGTATCATCGTACAGAGAATGCTTGTATTCGACCTCTCCCATTGTTCTGTATTCGATCAGTTGACCGGAGCAACAACCAGTACACTGCCGAAGTTGTGTATTACTATGTCCCATAGTATCACGTTACCGTGTTATCGATCGGTATTGTTGTAAACCCCTTGCAACGCCGTTCTGCTGTTCGTGTAAACATGAATATGCTCTCATTGAAACCTGCATACGACGACACCGAGAAGCATTCAGACATTTGCCCAGTCATCTGAGTCGCCGATGACTCGATCTTAAACTCTTAGATGTTCCCGCAATAAGACATACCACCGAATCTACTAAGTATTGGTGAGGTTAAGTGGTCACGGAACCCAGCTCTAATGCGGTCTGCATTGATTTGACTTCAAGCGAAGTCGCAGTGGAAAAGTGTAATTTACACAAGCCTGAGGAGCGTTTTATAGCCGATGTTTAACGACCCTTTGCTTAGTTTATCGCGTCGTTATTAAAGGTTGGAGTAAATATATACGTTTTATTGTCCTCCGATGACCCCAAGTATCAACCATTGTTGTAACTAGAAGAGCCTCAGCTAGTCTTTAACAAATATACTACATACACATATAAATCGTGAATACGAAAGGCGGTGCCGTCCTTACACCGTCTCGTTATTTGTAGAGAACGCGGCATCTGGACAAGTCACACTAGTTTGGGATTTAGTTTTGTGGACTGGACTATGATCTCTATTTAGAACTAAACTGGCCAGTACAATGCTATACGACCAAACACGGCCATGATAATCGTTCAACGGCTTTCTTGTAATTCACGCTCATACCGTGACATGCTGTTGTATCAATTTAACTTCTATTTAAAATGAAAATTTATATTGAATGATATTAGACATATTGACCGCGTTTATATATTTCGTGTATCTTGTATTTATAACACTATCCTTGAACGAATGAGTATTAAGTTCATATATATATACACATATCTCAGCCGCCAAGTCGTGGATTTGAATATATCTACTCGCACTTACCTCTCAACAGTCAAGCCAATATTCTTTACTATAACACAGTCGATTATTATTATGTTTAATTTTACGCTGGTTTCATCGAACGGCGAATAAACCTACACTTCCTATTACGTGTGTTCGCTTATGTTTGTTTTGATTCCTCTACCCAAAATGGCGGACTAATGTTCTGACGTTGTCAAGGTTACCCACAGGATAACAACAAAGCCATGCATTCGCTAGTACATTTCAATGACAATAGTTGTCATGTTTGTACATTTCAAGGAGAGCAACGACCTCAACATGACACGGTACGTGTATGAATGATGTCTGATTCGTTATACTTGGGTGATCAGCCACTCAAATACACGCTCCTCGTATTGAGTCGCACAACACGAATTAGGTTCCGGAGCTCACGCCGTGAGTTGACAGCAATGTGGCAACGCGTGGCAGAGATATTCTAATAGTGGCTGAAACGGTTGACACGCTGTCTTTCATGTCATCGTTATAACGTTATATGTGTAGTCTATTCATAAATTGCTGAGGAAATAATACCCCACATATCTGTGATGGTGTGCATGTTTAATCATAGACAGTATAGCAGGACTATTGTTTTGCAATTTGACAGCCATCTTGCAAAACTGCAGTTACTTGCCCATATGCCCACCCAGTAATACATGATAGTACAAAAATAGACCGAGAACCGAACGAAGTCACCAGTTACCGTGTTCGCGTCGTAACTATATTGATTTATTGTACCACATGCAGTATAACCACTTGGAATAGTGGAAACTTAGCAACGGTTGTGCGAGTCACCAATGGGATCTGTAAATTATATTTCATGATGGAGAAGGGTTATGTCAATATACTATGTGGCAATGATAGGTCTATTTTACAATGATCTAATGTATATGTGCGTGTGTTATGTATAGTTAACATAATTTATGTATTCACTACGTGACTTCATGTCAAATAAAATATACTATATTATACTATACTTGGTAATAAGGGGTGGGACTTTCCTGTAAAGTAATTTGATTCATGGATGTGTTCTTTCAATTTGAATCACCTGCATTTCTACAGTTGGGTTTTGGTTTGCATTGATCCAGCATAGAACTATTTTAACAGCAAGTAATTAGGGAGCAAAGAACCACTGAGTTCGAACACTAGGTTTTATATCACGAACAGAAACAATGTTGTATGGTAAAAAAAAAGTACGCGCACTGTTTATCGGAAAAACAATAAAAATATTATTACTTTACACTCACTGTAACCACCAGTTATGACTACGCCAAGTATTCGTTTCGCTCCGCTCAGATGTTACCTGTACTACAAATGATTACCACAAGCAATTTTTTTACAACACTTAAAGATATGCAGCAACGAGCTGTGGTCGTTATAAACGTTTATATATATACACATTTTAATAAATCAAAATGAATGTTTGAATTGAAATTGGCCAATCACGCTGCAAACGGCATTGTAACATCAACGATAGTTCTAGTTAATGTTAACGAGATAGTTAAACTTTATCTAATCATAACATTGTTTTTAAGTCAAACACTATTGGATATTTGAATGAAAGCTGATGCTAGCTGTAACATGTATATGGCAATGCATTTAGGGTCATTAATTAATTGCATTAAATTGGATTGACACTGGCCCCTAGGGCCGCCTGCATTCCATAATCATGTTATTATCAGATAAGATAATAAAATGTCACAAATGACAAATGACTGAAGAGTGTTAACACAATACCTGGTGACTACAATGTTAGTGGGGAAGACGCGTATGATAATCATACAAGTTCAAAACTATCTAAAGCTATTTTGAATTGCTACAGTATGAATAATGGGAACTTCAAAAAACGGATAGAAGATTTCAAAATAGTTAATGTTGAATTAAATTTCAGAATGCCTCGAACATAATGTGAATGCTACTTCTTTGTAGCTAGAATCGAAGAAAACCTACATTTGTAAATTAAGCTATTATCAGGGGAAAATTCTTCTCTCTGGGGTTCTCCACACTTGTCGGGGGGGGGGGAACTCGTCTCGTCTCCCTATCTCGTCCCCTTGAGGTACGGGATCGGGGAAGTCACTTATACTTTACAGTCAAATAAGGCACACACAACGAAATACGTTTCAGCTCTCGTCTTAGTCGGTCAATCGAGCACTCTATAAGACACAGCGCCCTGGGGAAAAATTCCCAAGACTATCGCAAGGCTGACCCAAGACTCTTTTAGACTGCGTCAAGGCTCGCCCCAAGGCTCTCCAGGACTGGACTCTCGACTCTCCAGGACTGCGTCTTTCGAGGAGTACTTGCCAAGACCAACTCAAACTCTCTTTATTCTATCAAAATTGTGGGTGTCTTCTTTTCCTATGATGCTAGAGCAGCATATGAAATGAACATAAATATACCAATAAAGTGCTTAAATAGTGTGTTGCAATGCTGGTCTAGACGTAGTTTGACAATTATTGGCAAAATTCAGATTATTAAAACTTTTGTTATTCCAAAATTACTATTTATTTTCAACCATATTACAATTCTACAACGGGATATTAAACTCATAAATACTAAAATATATACATTCATATGGCAAGGACACGATAGAGTAGCACGCAGCACACTGATAGGTGACATAGGCCAAGGAGGTTTGGGTATGATTGATATACATGCAATGCAAAAAGCCATTAATGTTGGGTGGGTAAAACGATATCTATCTCCTAAATTTCACCCTTGGAAATTATTTTTTACCAATTACCTGGAATATGTGGGAGGAGATTTCATTTTTAAATGTAATTTTTCTGTTGACTTACTCAATGTTAAACTCCCATTATTCTATTACACTTTACTAAAACAGTGGAGTGAAGTTCGGCCTAATAAAAACATCTCGCATGAATATGAAATCATATGGAATAACAAAAATATCCTCATTCAAAATAAAAGTATCTTTTACAGAGCGTTTTTTAATGCAGGAATAATTTATATTGCAGATATATTTGACACAATTGGTAAAATTAAAAATTGAGCTAATTTCCAGGCACTAGGGCTCAATTATGTTCAGCTACTTCAGTGGTATGGCATTATCTCTGCACTGCCATTAGACTGGAGGAATAGTCGTGCAATTTGTGTACGTCCAGAGCCTCCTATTAGTCTAGTCACCGGTGAACAAATAATTATACTTGAAAATACCACCCAAAAGCAATTACGTAAGCTGTTCACCTCCCATGTTTTTACAACACCCAAAAGTCAACTCTTTCTTAATACTTTGTGTAATCTGGATAACAAGGATTGGGAATTTCATTATTCCATGCCTTTTTTGGTAACTCTATGCAGCAAACTACGGGAGTTTCAGTGGAAATTAAACCACAATATCCTGTACACAAATGAAATGTTATTCCATATGAATTCACCATTAGTATCGTCAGATTTATGCTCATTTTGTCATGGTACCACCGAGAACCTAGTGCATCTTTTTGTCGAATGCGAGTCTATTAAAGTCCTCTGGACATCAATTTTTAATCTATGGGGAACAAAACTAGGATGCCCAAGAACATTGTCAGCAAAACAGATTATATTAGGAGACAAGGACTTCTCCCCTCTACTAAACCATATAATTATAATTGTTAAAAGAAATATCTATACGTGTAAATTAAAAAAGGAACTACCATGCCTTAATCTCATAAAATCTGACATACGTTACACGCAGAAGATAGAGTTAGAAATTTCAAATAGAAGACATACAATGTCCATTTTCCTGGACAAGTGGGAAGACTTCAATTGTTAATGGGTATTCAGGGTCTATTTTGTATGGGTTATACTAGCTGTGACATTTGTTGTATGTTGACATTGTGCTGTAAAGAATTTCTATTGTATGGAATAAAAGATAGTTAAACCTAAAAAAAAAAAAAAAAAAAAAAAAAAAAAACTCTCTTTATTCACTTTCAAAACTCTAACCAATAACAAAACAGTAAAAAGACTCTAGGGCGTAACCTTCAATCATAAAGCCAATCACACTAAGTACTGAATACGTCATATCTTTTGATTAATCGTTCACTACATTAATAACTATGAATATAAACTGTCAGAATGAGTAGTCTGAATAGCGGCGGCTATCTGGTAATTAGTTCCGAATCACTGAGCCAAGTTCCGTCCAAAACTTCAAATAGGCCTAAACGATGACAGACATAACACAGCAATTCGCTAATAATCAGCTAAATAAGTCGGTTAACAGATACGCAAAACAAATTCATGACACTATACGAACAGCTCATCAAAACGGTGTCCATTTCATGTCATGTGTAAAGAGTACTGTTTCTATCTCTTCGGAAACAGCTTAATAGTCAAAAACCTGGCAAGAATTTGGGGAATTAATTTTGTGAAATGATATAGGAAAAAATAGATTTTATCATAATTGCTTACAAGAACTAGATTTTCTTATTTTAAATCATCAGAATCATGTTCCTTTATCGATATATTTGTCATTCAAAGCTAAATATAACGATTTATTTTACTGGTTCTATTAATTTTTCGCAATATAATTTCTCCACATTTCACATTGTACATGATTGGTAGAACTTTTTATAATTATAACTTTTGAAGGCACTTGTCTGTGTTGTTTAATTTTACATATTTACGTAATTACTAGTATGTCACGGTTTGTGTATGAACAAACAATGCAAACAATGAAGGGATGTGCAATACAATACAATAACACTTTATTGTCACCGTAAAGAAATTACAATCTTTTTTGGGCTCCGAGTAATAAAGTTAAATTAAGATAACTCAATAAAGTGTTAAAAATACAAAAACAAAATGTTGAGATAAATTGTTTAATATGTGTTACAACTCGTACGTAAAAACTATATACTCGTACACGCCGGCTACGCTGCAAGAGCGCCACCAACAAACCTGTTAATGATACACGTACTGTAAATGTAAAAACTAATTTGATTGGCTTAGTAACGAACTCCGTATTAATAAATGCCCGAGCTGGTATTGATCGTTTATGTTTAAATACAGCCCTAACTGATCAAGTCATAGTTACATTTAACAAATGTTGACAAACACTGTGATGTATTGGCTGGCTAAATCGTTTTGCCGCCAGTGGATAAACAGCCAATCATGACACAGTTTACATCCCCGTAGATCAGAGGTCAAAGTTGACCCATACAGCGAGAGTAAGGAAAGACGACAACTCGGAATAGTGTTCTGCTGGAATCGTATGTTTGAGACGAATTCGCCTTGAAGGTTGGTAGTTTGTTGTCGACCTATGGATAGTCGAATTGTTAATCCGCGTCGTACAACATATTTTTCTTGAATTTATATTTTTTTCTGGCGCGACCACGTTTGTGCGAAATGAATGGCGGAACTGATATGAAACTTGGACGAGACTATACTTGTTTAGAACGTAGGTATCGTTTGAATACTGTAACCCTCGACCGAATGCAACCCACTGTATGTCTGTATTAATCTAAAGTGACAATCTGAATCGAGAAACGTAGACTTTATTTGAACATTTAGTTCACATCGACACATGGCGCGGAAGTAAAGGTCATTAAGTGGCCTTTGGCAGTCAGGTCATTCACTCAAACACGGGAAATCTGTGATTTTCGTCCATCAGACCACGTCATAACATGACAATGGTTTACAAGTATTCAACTTTATCTTCAGATTGTTAATGCAAATAATATTTGGTTATGACGTGACTACTGCATAATAGAATAGAATAGTGCTTTATTGACACCGTAAAGAAAATATTACATTTCTATTTTGGTTATGTACATCAATGAAGTTGAAAAATTGTAATGTAAACATTTTAAAACAAATCAAAACTAGGAAATGTGACCACTGTAAAATCAATGCATTGTCTATTTCAATAATCCATTTCTTTGCTTAAAAAATAAATATAAAAATTAACAAGAAGCAAATGTTTGTAAGTGATCCTATTCCATCAATTGAATATAGTTCAAATCAATAGAATAATAGAATGCAGTGGGTGTGTGATTGAATAAACAAATAATAAACAAGAATATCACCACATTCAAAAACACAAAATGTATTACACCCTTTGTGAATAAGCACAGATACTACCAACATTCTAAGATGAACCAGTTCTTTCACAGACTCACTAATTTTCATTAAGATTCTAGAAGTGTAGATTTCTCTTATGATTTTGAATTGACCATCAATGTGTACAGCACATTAAGTGTGGAAATATCCCCCAAAATACATGTACTTTGTTTGTCGAATCCCACGCGATGTTTGATGTCACTACAACGCTATGACCTTTGTCCTGTTGTTGCCTTCAATTTCACGCATAACGCGGGATCTCGAATGAAAAATGGTCTATTCACACGACTTTTTCAATTCATACAAGAGCTTCATCTTCATATTCTGGTCTTACAAATTCTTGGTATTACTGGGCTCTGATTCTAAAGTTTACAATCAAGTTTGTGATAAGAAGAGTAGCACTTAGTTAGATCTGTTCAGTTTTCATGAAATCAAAAATTAGTATTTTACATTAATTTTATATGTCACATGGGATCTATATCTTTCACATTAAAGCGGAGAGTCGTCACCTGCGCGTAATTGTTTACAAACAAGCGTCTACCCATGAGCCTTTGCATTATTAGCGTTTGTTGTTATCGTCACTTGGGACTCTATTCCCGCACATGCACAGGTGACGACCCTCCCGCTTTAAAATTGACATCTTTCACACTCTGTCTATTTTGTATTCCAGCACTAAGAGAAACAATTACATGCAATTAGTATGCCTCCAAAGGGAATGAAGTATCGGGAGTTGTATTTACAGTGTGAGTGGTCTACATGTAAAGATATATTTACCGATTCCGTTGACAATTTTATCAGCCATGTCAAAGTTCATGTACAGGAGTTTCTATCATCACAACATGACGAGGGAAATGAACGTCAAGGTAAGACTGGGAGGTACAGTACAGTACAGTTGGGCATTAATTAATATTTTTACTACCAACTGAATTTTATCTATCTTTGATTTTCCATAAAAACATACAAAGTGTCATTGTTATGTGTTAAGCCAGCAGGAAGATAGCGAATATTATGAATGTGAAAGCAAAATTTTGTAAGCAGGGTGTTTACCGATTTATACTGACAGATTATAGTCATGTAATTGTGGAATTTGGTGAACAAAAATATGCTGTGATGACATGCCTTTCTTCTTCATTGCTGTTTCTTATTTTATTTTTTAAAATATTTTAGCAGAAACCAGAAACACTTATTTTTTTTACTTTAAACTGTATCCTATCACAGTCCTAATCCTAATTTCTTTGAAATGTTATCTTTTAATGGTTGGATCAATTATACAATGATGCAGTGATACAATCACACACACACACACACACACACACACAAACACACACACGCACGCACCCACACACGTATTGCTATATGTACCGAGGACTTCATTGGATTAACTTTTAATAGAGTTGAATTAGCTTTTAATATACTTATGATATGAACTCTATTAAAACGCATTCCAATATAGAATTGCGTTTTATTTAATGTTTAAGTTGATTATCCCGAGACTGAACATAAAAATGTTTGCAAAGCTTAGGTTTAATTAAGGGGGAAGCTATGGTATAATTATAGTAATATTAATATAAACTGTACCATACCGTCCCCCTTTACTAAACCTAAGCTACGCAAAACGTTTTAATAATCAAATTAATATAATTTATGTTTACCAAGGACTATGAAAAAGGTCCTCGGAAAGTGTGTGTGTCTGCAAAAGTTGATATGTATCTGTAATTTTGTCCTTGCAACATATAGCAATCCAAGTACACACACACATACACACACACACACACACACACACACACAGAAAATAACTGAAATATCCCCTGTGTAGGAAAGTACACAAAAATGAATTGTCTGGTTGTGTCTCACATACAATTCAAAACCACTTTCAGTTGATAAATATTTTTGAATTCTGTAAACTGTCTAAATTTTGCTGCTAGTATATGATTTATGGCATTTATGAAAGACAAAATTTTACCAAAATTACTGTCATATGACCCAAAATTTTCACTGCTACAAAAATTCTTGATTTTTCACACTCTCAAGAAATTCTCGAAATTTGTACTGTGAAGTTAGAGCAGTTTGGTTGCAATAGAATGGTAATGGTCAAACTGAAAAATGAAGTATAATATTACACAACAAGAATACTGTCTGTATATAGCCCCAATGAGATTTGAAAGAAGCATTGTACCCTAATAAATACAGATAGAATATTGTTGACTTACAGGTTGACAATGTCCAGCATTCTTAGGATCATGAACCAATATAAATCATGTGACTGATCATTCGTCAGTCACCAACCAATCACAACTTCTGTAACTAATCATTTTCAAGTCAGAAACCAATTACAAATCTTGTGCCTGATCATTCTTCATTCAGCAACCAATCACAACTTCTGTAACTAATCATTTTCAAGTCAGCAACCAATTACAAATCTTGTGCTTGATCATTCTCCAGTCAGCAACCAATCAAAACTTGTGTAACTAATTATTCTCAAGTCAGCAACCAATTACAAATCATGTGCCTGATCATTCTCCAGTCAGCAACCAATCAAAACTTGTGTAACTAATCATTCTCAAGTCAGCAACCAATTACAAATCATGTGACTGATCATTCTTCATTCAGCAACCAATCAAAACTTGTGTAACTAATCATTCTCAAGTCAGCAACCAATTACAAATCATGTGACTGATCATTCTTCATTCAGCAACCAATCAAAACTTGTGTAACTAATCATTCTCAAGTCAGCAACTAATTACAAATCATGTCCCTGATCATTCTCCAGTGCAACTCTCTAATTTGTTGACAAAGACAGCTGTCTGATCCTGTTTTTCAATCATTGCCAGAAGTAGTGAGGAGTTTCTACACTATAAGTGAACATACATGTAGTCAACATAGTGAACTTGCTATGCTATAATAACAGATTAATATACGGCTAACATGAACTCATGCAAGAATGTAACTATCTGTAAAACCCCTTTATTACTGTATAGTTATTCTTCTTTCAGCATCGCAGGAATGTCAATGGAAAGACTGTGACTATGTCTCTTCAGGGAGCTCTAATGATTTAGTTAAGCATACATACTTCCATGCTTATCATACTAAACTTAAATGGTATGGTCTGCAAGAACAGACGCGATGTAAACTCAATCCATGCCAGTTAGATATGCAGAGTAGAAACCTTATACCTGATTTACCGGAAAGATTTCAATGTGACTGGCATCAGTGTATGGTGAGTTATTACATGATTTCTTGTTTTCAGTTTAGTAAGTATTGGGTCAGCACATTAGCAAATTTGCTCATTAATTCCGTGACAACGTTTGTATTGACTAAGTCAGCTTTGATCGACACAAAAACATTTGCATACAGTTCTGTAAAACTTCATATTCAAAACCAAAGTCATTGGAAAATTAGTGAGCAAGTTAATCAACTTTGCTGCTCCAATACTTCTGAGATTTGCTGGAAAGTGTTACTTCTTTGGCAGTCCAGTTTTTTAATTGATTGTATGTTTTTTGGGTGTGTCCAATCAGATCTACATTAAGCTCATAATGCAATTTGGACAATAAACATAGTGATATTACAATTGCTATGTTCCAGTTTGTGGATGTTGCCTTCAACAGTATTTGTTTGAAGCGTATAGAACACACTGAGAAACTTAGTGGTTGGCTGCACCAGTCCATATTGTGGACTACCGATAGTAATCAACTACAGTTAAAGTTGTTGTAAACTGCCTGTCAATAATGTAAATGGGGAATATCATGGTAATACTCGCTGAATAACTAGCAATGTTTCAGTTGTGTATGTAAAATGACAACTTCCAGCGGGCTGTATATATCTGAATCATTTAACCGGTTTGGAAATAATCACTATTTTTTGGGGGTCACAAAGTTGCTGGGTATAGTAAATATAAACATTGCAAAATGCAAAAGGGGAAATCATAATCAAGTTTAATTTTAGCAGATTTGATGTTGCGACATATTCCTTGGATTTCACTGGATTATGAAGAAAATAATACATCTTAATTTTAAACTTGAATATTCACTGGGTTTTAATTCAGCACATTCAACTGCCAGCAAAAATAAAACACAGCAAATGTCTGGATTGTTGATTTTCATCAAGATATCGAGGTATGTATGGGGGTCTAAAAACTAACTCTGCGATGCGATTGTGCGACTCGTCGAATGTCAATTATTGCACTCTGCGAAAGGATCGCAGTGTCATTCTGCGAAGTGCACGATTCCCATTGGTTGGTTGGTCGAAAAACGCGAATCCCAATGGTTGATTGATGTAAGGGTACACCACATGCCTTTATAAATGTTCAGTTTTAAATGGTTATTTTGCCGACTGCTCGCGAACTACGGTAAACAAGTATTTACTGACGACATGCCGCACTGTTCGGTAATCAGAAGCATTTAACATTTATTTATTAACATATATAACATCCTCCGGAGGGGATGAAAGGGGTTACAAAACACATGCACGTTGGTGTTGGCTGCCTTATTCCGGTGTAACATCAGGGAGCTGGTAACATTAATGCCATCTTGAAGTTGTAAGGCTTCATCTGCAACTATGCTCATTAGCATAGGCGATAGCTTTAAAGCAAGTAGTGCGCCAAGTACGTTTCACACCATGATGTTACGTTCTTTTTTTGTCATTAGCAAGTATTGTTATGACTATATTCATCACTTTGAACTACTATATTTATCACTTTGAACTCCCAAATAAAGCGTGTAGTGGGTCAAACTGTTTCTAGGCAATCAATATCGTTTTATTAAAAATATTAAGAGAGAAAAAAAAACGTAAAGCTGTGTGAATGGATTGAAACTACTGCTGAAGATAGAAAAATAAAACGGCAGTGTCAACTGAAAATTAGATGGGTCCACGCTCTCTGTGTAAATGGAAACGATGGCTTTGTTTATTTGGCCGATGTCGACGAGCAACAGATTTCCTGTACTCACTTCCTCACCTGATCACCGGCCCTCAACGGTCTCGCGTAACAGTGTCGTCATCGGTTAAGTAGTTGAAACTCTTTCGCGTTGATGCGAATATTTCAGCCTAGTCGTCATGAGGTTGGTCATAATATGACCTAGACGTGCTTGCTATCTGTTGCGATTCCAATGAAAAATTCTTGAAAAATAAATATAAATTGCGTAAACGAGGGAGGAACGCGAAAGTCCTGTAATTTTTCATCGGAATCACAACAGGCTGCAGGTAAGTTTAAATTAGTAAATATGACCCTGAGTTGCAGATTTTTCTTTGCCTCGTCTGTCATTGGCGTCTTTGCTTTCTTTCTTTTCATCGTCATTGCATTAGTAAGATTGTGTTATTAAAATAGAATATAGACTTAGAAAATAAAACGCCAACAACAGAGTATTACTGGTAGTATACATATACATGTTATAAACATTATGCAAATATTAACGAAATGGTAGTAGTGTTAGCGTTTGAGCACTGGTCTTTCCGAAATTTCGAAAAGCTGGGTTGATGAATCAAGGTTGCACATCGTGAATGATTTTTTTTTCACTGCATGCAAATTATTTTCCTTGATGCACTCAACAAACTCAAAGCTGATGTACAACATTCGTTGCAGAACGCGTGAAAAGCACTTCCCGTTCCACTCGCTTTGAAGCTGCCGCCTATGCTAATGAGCATAGTCGTCGGGATGAAGCCTTACGACTCCAAGATGGCGATAATGTTACACCGTAAATGGGCAGTCAACACCAATGTGCATGTTACACTATTTAACTTTTCTAGCCAGCGGTGTGATGTGTCTAATCACCGTAAACCATGTGTCATTTGTTTGGTCCCACAATTTGTCTTCCATGTGCTTGCCGATCACTGAACAGTGCGACATGTCACCGGTACATAGTGTTTACACACTTTTTTTACCATTCCATTTTTACCATTTAAAACTTAATTTTTTATAAGGTATGCAGTGAACCCTTACACTGTAAATCAGAAGTAATATTACGGCCATCGACCATTGGGATTCACGCTTTTCGACCAACCAATGGGAATCGGGCTCTTCGCAGAGTGACACTGCGATCCTCATGCAGAGTGCAATAATCGACATTCGACGAGTCGCGCAATCGCATTGCAGAGTTAGTTTTTAGACCCCGTAACATACATGAGATAACCCAGTCTCTCTCCCCACAAATTTCTCACTAGAACTTTCTCTTACACCTGTGTGACAAAGTCACAGTAGCACAGCAGTGAAAGACTGTCTACCAATGGTAATACTCTTCAACCAATATATTTTCATTTGTAGCAATGTTATCGTCAGAATTCTGAACCAATATGTGCATGTACTTTGCTCTACCAGTGTCGCATGCACATATTACAGAGGTTTGTCTGGAGGCCAAATAAGTTGCATTTTAAGAATTAAGTTTAAATGTGCCTCTAATTCATTTTTTGGTCTGTATGTTATTCATTTGGAAATGTGCTTTGAGTATAAAGGAAATATGATATTCAAATTGTATAATTTATGTACTTGTTTTTCAGTACCATGTGGATAATCCAGAGTATTTTTACAGGCATGTTGAGATGCACGCGATGACATCTGAGCCTATTGTGTTGTCAGATAATTCAGAAGGTGTGGTATGCAGATGGGGAGGTGAGTTATATGTAGTGTGGTATGCAGATAGGGAGGTGAGTTATATGCAGTGTGGTATGCAGATAGGGAGGTGAGTTATGTAGTGTGGTATGCAGATGAGGAGGTGAGTTATGTAGTGTGGTATGCAGATAGGGAGGTGAGTTATATGCAGTGTGGTATGCAGATAGGGAGGTGAGTTATATGCAGTGTTCGAAATTAACTGAAAATCATAAAAGGCCCGAAGGACCTATGTCAAATTGAAACTGTAGGTCCTTCTAGCTAACTGTAGGCCCTGATATTTAACAAACAAAGACTAAACGGATAATACAAGCTTGCAATTGCAAAACTTTTATTTACTAATTGATCAGATATATTATCTGCAGCCTCAAAGAGGTCATCATCATTTCTTTCATCGTCACTAAACTCATCAAAATCTTCAGAAAAAACACTATCATGATCACTGGCCGACTCTGAATCTGACATGCATTTTGCATCGTGTTCACAATCATTGGCGTCAGCCTCAGCTTCTACAAGGATCAATTCTGCTGCACGATCCTCGACAAGGCCGGCAATACATCACCTTGTCGTTGTTATCAAAAAGTAACCAGTCTTTGAACTCCGCCTGCCAGCTAATTTGGAATGTGCTTGGTTCACGCCTAGACCGTTCGTATTCTTGCTGTTTGTGTAGTTTTCAGCGTGTTTGATGGAAATCAAAGATGGCGGAACATAAAATGTATGCGCGAATTCTATTGGTTTGAATCGGAGGCTTGATCGGCCTACAACCAATCAGATCGTTTGTTACAGTTCCCACGTTCGGCGCATTTCGCGATCATTCGGCAAGCTTGAATTAAGACTCGTATGCCCAGGTCGATGAGTGATGCCATTTGTTGATCAAACGTGCAAGAAAACGCAATTTTGAAACAATTCTGGAGTTACTATCGATATTTATTATATATTTGGTCTTACAATCATACTAAATAATGGAACGTTTTTTTTTAAATGTAAATTTATGGTCGGTCACAAGGACTGATGGTTTTTCACAGCTCTAGGCCCTTTACACCCACTGTTGGCATGAGGCCGACGGACCAACGTTAATTTCGAACACTGGTTATATGCAGTGTGGTATGCAGATAGGGAGGTGAGTTATATGCAGTGTGATATGCAGATAGGGAGGTGAGTTATATGTAGTGTGGTATGCAGATGGGGGAGGTGAGTTATATGCAGTGTGGTATGCAGATTATGAGGAGGCGAGTTACATGTATATGCATATAACCTTTTTGTTGTACATCTTCCCCTATTTGTAGTTATTTGGTTGTGGATAACACATTATATCTTTGCATCTTATTATATTCATTCATTTGCTACCTTGCATAAACACTAAAGTGGTAATACAGGATGTAATGTGACATTATTTAAATTTAAAAATTCATACAACTCTCTAACTTTGTTGTATGCAAAATAAAAGTAGTTTACATGTGTAGTAATGGACAAATATTTTTTACAGTATTTAGGGGCAGTTATTGCATTGCATTGTATTTTGTTCTATACTGGTCCCATGTGCTTTGTAAACATGGTGTTTATATTGAATTTTCATATGCACTGCAGTGCTTGAACTAACACCCCATTCACATGAATAACTACATATTGTATATTTGATTTTTAAGCTTTACTTGATACTTTTTTTTCTCCTAGGTTGCCATACCAACTGTAAAAATAAATACAAATTAAAGGAACATCTAAAGAGCCACACTCAGGAGAAGATGTATGGTTGTTGTGTTTGTGGTGGTTTATTTTATAATCGTACTAAATATGTAGACCACTTAGACAGGCAGTTAGCAGTTGAATGTAAGTTTTACCTCTTGCAATTCACTAGTGACAACTGTAGCATTCAATGTCTCAAATATATTTCATGAACAAAAAATCTTTAGACCAAAATAATATTTTTTATTACTGTTAAGTGTAAGCAAAAATTACACCTATATATTGATAATTATCTTTATTGCAGTGCAGAGATTCCAATGTTCACATTGTTCCAAGACTTTTTCTACTGAGAGACTACTCAGGGACCACATGAGACATCATGGTGAGTAACCATCTTTAGTACATCTTTAGGCCCCTAAACACCATTGCAGTGTTCACCTGTGGTGTACTCACTACATTGCAGTGTTCACCTGTGGTGTACTCACTACATTGCAGTGTTCACCTGTGGTGTACTCACTACATTGCAGTGTTCACCTGTGGTGTACTCACTACATTGCAGTGTTCACCTGTGGTGTACTCACTACATTGCAGTGTTCACCTGTGGTGTACTCACTACATTGCAGTGTTCACCTGTGGTGTACTCACTACATTGCAGTGTTCACCTGTGGTGTACTCACTACATTGCAGTGTTCACCTGTGGTGTACTCACTACATTGCAGTGTTCACCTGTGGTGTACTCACTACATTGCAGTGTTCACCTGTGACGTACTCACTACATTGCAGTGTTCACCTGTGGCGTACTCACTACATTGCAGTGTTCACCTGTGGCGTACTCACTACATTGCAGTGTTCACCTGTGGCGTACTCACTACATTGCAGTGTTCACCTGTGGTGTACTCACTACATTGCAGTGTTCACCTGTGGTGTACTCACTACATTGCAGTGTTCACCTGTGGTGTACTCACTACATTGCAGTGTTCACCTGTGGTGTACTCACTACATTGCTGTGTTCACCTGTGGTGTACTCACTACATTGCTGTGTTCACCTGTGGTGTACTCACTACATTGCAGTGTTCACCTGTGGTGTACTCCCTACATTGCAGTGTTCACCTGTGGTGTACTCACTACATTGCAGTGTTCACCTGTGGTGTACTCACTACATTGCAGTGTTCACCTGTGGTGTACTCACTACATTGCAGTGTTCACCTGTGGCGTACTCACTACATTGCAGTGTTCACCTGTGGCGTACTCACTACATTGCAGTGTTCACCTGTGGCGTACTCACTACATTGCAGTGTTCACCTGTGGTGTACTCACTACATTGCAGTGTTCACCTGTGGCGTACTCACTACATTGCAGTCTTCACCTGTGGCGTACTCACTACATTGCAGTCTTCACCTGTGGCGTACTCACTACATTGCAGTCTTCACCTGTGGGGTACTCACTACATTGCAGTCTTCACCTGTGGCGTACTCACTACATTGCAGTCTTCACCTGTGGCGTACTCACTACATTGCAGTGTTCACCTGTGGTGTACTCACTATATTGTCCTCTAAACTGAATTTTCTTTCTTATATATTTCAGTAAATCATTATAAATGTCCATTCTGTGATATGACATGTCCAGCACCATCAGCACTGAATAAACACATCAGATACCGACATTTGGATGAAAAGTTACACCGATGTGATCTCTGTGAATACAGGCAAGTTTGATCTAAAGAAAAACTTCATAAGGGGATTCTATGAGAAATTAATTTTTATATTTTCTGATATGAACACTCGGTTCACTTGAAAGTCTTAACCCAGCTTTGTCTGTTTAAGCATTGAAAATTCTGAAATGTAAGCAATTTATGATGAAGTTAAAAAAAAAAATGTTTGTAATTGCATTTGTTTTAAATGCTATTATGCTATATCTCAACAATCAAAAACTCCAAACCAAATCAATGTTGTATTTTCTACCATGTATTACATGATCACCTCAATACTGAGAGTGCAACTTAGATTTAAAGAATATTTTAAATGCATATTCCATGAATTTGCATTTTTGTTAATTTAGAACAGAACAGAATAGTCAGTTTACCTTTTAACTGTGCATAATTTAATTGTATATGACTATATGTTGTAAATTTGATATAATTCAAAGAGAAACTTAGTGGAGTTGTTAAGATTATCAAACGAAGGTAGTGCAATGGTCGTATTAACCTCTCCGCTATAAGATATCAATTGATATGACTGTCAAACTGCCTTTGTTTGTTCTTTATGGTATTCCCATAATAATCTCATGTAATTCTTCTTTTATTGTGTAGCTGTAAATCTGCCTATGATTTGAGACGTCATATTGATAGTCATAATGCAGCACTTATGTTGAAATGTCAAGTCAATGACTGTTCTTACAAAACTAAAGCTATTCAATCTCTTCGATTGCACTACAAGAAGGTACATCATGTGAGTATCAGTTCTCAGCTTGACAAGCTAACAAACATCTATTAAAGATATAATATGAATTTATTATTTAATATTGTTCAATTGACGATACTGTAAACCAAGTTATCATAAACTGGACATTGATGATTCGGTAGCAATTCTTGTACCGGTAATGCTTGAAATAACATGTCTAGGAATTGTAATCAGTGATTTAACAAACTGACAAAAACAACAACTGGGTCCCATATGATGCCCATAAATTTGTCACAAACAAAATTATAAATGTCTTGGCATTAAGTGACAGATTTATTCCCAGTTTATTTTACATCTTGTTACAGAATGAAGAAGCTCGGTACCTTTGTCACATTTGTGATAATAGCTTCTCCAGAGGAAGTCTACTCACAAAACATCTCAAGAAGAAACACAAATTTAAATGGCCATCTGGACATCCACGGTTCAGGTAAGACAAAATGAACTCATACTTTGCTACAATTTATTTCTGAATACTCCTGATTGGTTTGAATGTGATTGATGGAAACAAAGTATTCACTTAAATATTTAGAATTGTACATGCTACTAGGAATTGTGCAGAGGGGGGTCCCAATGAGAAAATGAAGAGGAATTTTGCTGGCAGTATGATGTGTATTTTTATTACAAATTGGCCCCTCTTTGCATTAAAATGGGGGTCCCTCTGTGTTATTGGAGGTCTGGTAAGCAAAATATGGGGTTAGCTCAAAACCTGCATGATACATGAAATAGTTGTTATTGATAAAACAAAAAGAAATTGTTCTGTTAGAAACTCATTTCCAATAGAAGTAAATATAAACCCATAATGAATTTGTCGTATACTAAATCATTAAAATATGATTTGTTATCATGCATGTACATCTAGCAACGGAAACATACAAATAAAAAGTGATATTTGCATTTGTTTCCAAAAATATCCTATACTCATTCAAAAGAAATAAATGACCCGTTAAATTATGAAAAATTATATATTATTTTTGTTTGGTTTTGTGTGTAAGAAACTAGATTTAAAAACATATATTTTTCTTTGCAGGTATAAACTGCATGATGATGGATTTTACCGTCTGCAGACAGTCAGATACGAGAGTGTAGAGCTAACAGAACAGTTAATAAATGAGAAACAACAATCTAGCCATGGTAGCAGACAGGAAGAACAAACTATGGTAGAACATGAACAAAGTGGGAACAGCAGTGATAGTGGTAACATGATTCATGTGCAACATAGTGAACAGAACATTAATCAGCAGCATAATGAACATGTTCACCACAGTGAAACACCAACAGATGACCCTAGTAGCAATGTGGCAGCATCAATGCAGAATCTTACCCAGTCCCACAGTATAGCTACAGCTGGACATGATGATAATGTGCAACATCGAAGAATGGAACATGATGAACATACACATGATCCGATGATGATGCAACATCCCATTGATGCATCTGGTCTTCGTAGTATTGTTCAGACATATATTGAACAGAATGAGGTCCAGTCTGCCCATAGTAGTAGCCAGATGAGAGAAGAACAGTACAATACACAAAACATTGGACACGGTTCATACCAACAGAGTAGTGATGGAAATGATCCCATGTTTGAACAAAGAATACAACATGAACATGTTGAACATAATCCTCCAAAACGACGTAAAATCGAACATAGTCTACCACAACATCATAATGTTGAACATAATCTAACATCACTTAGTAATGTTGAACATAGTATGATGCAACTAGGTGATGCTCAACATAATCCAACACAGCATGGTGGTGCTCAACATAATCAATTGCAACATACTGGTAGTAATATCCAACATAACCCACATTTGTCATTACTGCATGAAGGCCAACCTCAGTACCAGTGTGTGATGATCCAAGAAAATGAGAATCGTGTTGAGAACAGTGATCAACATGTACATCACATCAGCTCAAATATAGAACCTGAAAATACAGATGTTTCCAGTGATGTTGGGCAACATAATGTTCAATATGTGTATTCAGGAGATGTAAATTCTGATAGCAGTGAATCAAAGGACAGTACACCATGTGTACAAAATAGCAGCAAACAGTCTGATTCACTTACTATACTAGCAAACACTGCTGAAAAAATATTATTAGGAATCTCATAAATAAACCCAAAATGACACTTTGGTAACTAGCAATCCCTATTCTAAATGTCCATGTGGAATACATGTACAGAGCTTTATTTTCAGAGGCCACCCATTTTAAAGACAAAATTGTCTTGGCAAATAGGAATAGTATGGAGAAAATTTTTTGAAGAGCACAAGGTTAATATTCTTTGGCATGAAGACAGTTGCCTTTTATGTCTCCCTGCATGTAATGTGAGATTTTTATGAGAATATCGCAAAGTATGCATGATGGCAGTATAGTGACTAGGTATGTCGACAGACGTGTAGTGAAGGTCAATGCATAACAATAACTGCCTTTGTGCATACTTCGCGGTACTTTATTATACATCTTTTCCCTACTTGTAGTAATAATTAAATGGAAGATAACAGCTTGAAATAGCAATGACCATTTCTTGCTGTGTGAATATTGGTGTTCAGTGACTGGATTCTATTTCCATCACTTCTGCATTTAAAATACACTAAGTGTTCAAATGTGAAAGAAAAATGATGCAAGATTTCCAAATAAGGAAGTCATTTAAAAATCGTCTATACCACTTTCGAACATGTTCGTTCAGCTTTTTATGAATGGGTAAAATCTATTGTTTATGGTGTCCGATGTATAATAATTGTAAATATTTTAATTTCCTGCAACAGTTAATGACACCATAATGTTGCAATATCTGTTGTATACATGAATGCATACTACATTTCATGGGAAAAGTTACCGCAAATTTATTGCTGAAAAATTATTGCAATTTTTTTTTTTTTGTGAGCGAAAATTTCGTTTGTCCCCCACGACCAAATAATGAACTTACTAATGGTATTAAATTGATTACCGGTATATAAGCCAAAAGGAGTGTATCATAAACCCCCCCCCCCTGAATTTCAGCTACCATTAGAAATATACCAACCTAAAATGTTGTTCGTTTCTAATTGAATAAATGCAATAATGAAATATCAATTACCATGGCATTTGTAAAACACAAATGATCAACAACAACAACAAAAAAACTGCTTGTGCTCCTTAAAAATCTTCAATTGCTTCAAATTTGCATATCATATGACCTGGTGTGTGGAAAACAAGCCAAGTGATTATCTGGAAATCAAGGTGGAGTCTTTAGGGGCCAAATCTTTCAAATGCCAACTGAATGCAGGATATCACCTAAAAGTTTATCTGAAAAAATGGTACGAACTGCATATTATGCAAATACAGTAGTTTCAGATTGGTTTAACCCTGTTACACCACTATTAAGGAATTGAGGATGCATTGCAATTGATAAAAGTAGTTTTTTGTTTAGTTTTTTTGCAATTCTCCTTTTTTTTTTTTATTGCCACATTTTTGTTTTTTTCAAAAAAAGGGCACGACCAGCCTAAGCTACAAAAAATGTATACTTTTGCCAAAGCTACTTTTTCTGTTTATAGAAAAGCAGTATACTATTGAGTGATTCTTCTAAAATAATATATAACTATTGTCAAGTACATTTTTTATTCACAGTAAATGTATTTATAGTAAAAATCAAACTAATTCTTTAATAAATATTTTTTACAACAGTCTTATGTATAAATAAAACACAAAAAAACACATTAACGGTGTACACTACTTGAGGCTTGACATTTCAAAAGTGTTTTAGAAGACTGCTGCCTCCCTATGGTAGTTTTAGTTTTATTAACTTGTAATGCGTCCATATTTTAGATATTTAATAAATATTAGTGTTAAAATGTGAAGTTTATTAGTCTTTCTAGAATGCTTAGAATATAAAATCACCCAGGCTTGCTTAAAAATATAACTATTCAATTAAGAACTCAGAAAATATTTGTTAAAATCACGCACAAGTATACTCGGATACAGGTACACAATGGGAGAGTATGGCATACGCGAGATACATGGGTCTTGTATAAACAAAGATGGCGACTGACTGTTGTGCAGATTGTCAAGTACAAACTGAGATGTTTCCAAGCTTTAATTAGGTAATTTTTTGGTGATTGGAAGGTATCGAAGGAGTCATCGGTTGTAATTAGTGCAAGTAGCGCGCAGGTCAAACCTCATACTTGTCATTTCTATTAGAAGAGCGTATTGGATTGTGGTAAAATCATTGTTTATCAACACAAATGTCGCATATGCAATGCGACGACCACCGCCCTTTAACTGCATATCTAGAGGTAGCAACAGAGTAAAAATATCCTTTATACATGTATCTCGTATCAAAAAAGTGCCAAAGCTTGGCCAATCTAGTGGGACCAGTCAATACATGTTTCAATGCATCTCAAACTACACTGGATGTTCCTTTTCTAAACAATTTAAAACTGAGCGAACTGTATCTGAGTATACTACATGTATAAGGTTATTACGAGAATGCCTTAAAGTATGCACAAAGACAGTACAACTGGAGTATCGATGTGGAGGTCATTACGTGGCGTACCGTCTCGGTGCAAACTTTGAGGTATTCTTGTAATAACCTTGTTATACATCTTTTCCTACCAAGGATACACCATGGGAATGCCGAAATTCAAAATGTTTAGAACAGGATGAAAATGCGCCGTAAAATACCGCAAAATTACGGTACGCTGTAACTTATGGCGTTACGGTGACAGATGTATAATAATTGTTTTTATTATGTTGAAAATTTTAATAATATAATAAAACTTTCATAGTCCATATTCTCCTGGGCAATGAGTAACTAAAATACAAGACGTTGATAAATATAAAGTCGTTAGAATTTCATTCAGCCTTTGTTTTTGTGTGTGTGTATTTATTTGTATTTTTCATATTGAAAATATAAATATTAAATAAAATACCCGGTACGTGATCAAATCTTTGGGAGAGTGAGCAATATGAAAGAGGGCGCTAGATACAGGGTCGTTAAACTTTTTTTTGCTTTGTGTGTGAATTTAATAACAAATATTTTCTGGGTTCTTAATTCAATTAGATTGAAATATAAATCGAGTTGAGCTAGAACGCAAAAGACCGTGAAAAAATGTCAATCACTACTCCTTTTTGCAAAAACTGCACTATTTCATTTTTTAACCAATTTTATCGCATTTTGTTGTATTTTCGGAAATCCAAGGTGGCTTGTAAACAAATCTAGGTCATTATTTACTTTTAATCAATTAATGAACAAAACTGCAACATAAATATTAAGAATAAATTACAATCTTGGGGCGATATAAATAACCTATTTAGAATTTCCCGTTCTTCCAATGAATCATATTTAGAACATTCCCGATAGCCGTTCATCACGGTTTCAACAAACTAATCTACGCTGTAATATATTACAAATAATCTAGATTCGATTCCACTACGCTTAGATTTGATGGTAGAACTCTTTTAGTACTGTATAAGACTTAATTAATCGCTGGGTTTTATTTTCACCTATCTTCTCTGGCAGCTAGATGCACTATTAAACTTAAAACCCATTGAATAAAATTGAACCCGGTGGCGACTTCTTTGAGCGAAAACGTTAGTCAAAATTAACTCAGTCTAACTAACAATCTACAAGTAAATGTATTTCGTCATACAAAGTATCATTTTTAAGGTACATCACTTGTTGACTGCACCCGCTATATCATGCATGGTAAAACGCCGATTGAGGGGGGGGGATAAAGTCAAAAAAGCTAACGCAAAAACACAGTCCCTCATGGTGGCACAAACAAGTAATGGTCAGTTGAATCATAATTAAAAAAACGCACGTTATAATGTATTGAAAAACGTGAATGATATTTGTCTTGAATCTCCATTCTCCATGTGAAGAACAACAAAATACACATGACCGCGGGGGGGGGGGTTCCCCTGAATAAAATATGGTACGCAAGCTGAAGTAAAAAAACTCGTAAAAGGGGTGTCATTTCAATAGTTATACGCGTGTGCCTTGTTTATGGTCGAATGATTTAGATGTAACTTAGAATCGAGCTTAGATTATAGTAATAAAGTGTGAAAAAAAGAATCTCATGAATTCGTGTCACCTCAACCTGGAAACTGTTTGATTTTAGTATGTCTATAGGGTGTCTATTTTAAGTTTCTGTACTTCAAAAGAGGTATAATAATTTTACGAAAAAATAAGTACGTGTTTAGAGGCTTTTTTTGAAAAGCTATACTTTAGAATGGGTACCAGGTCTGACCTGGAGTACCCCCACCCCGAGCATGACTGCCTTTTTTGCGTCACGATGGTGTTAGTAGGGGAATGTCTATTTGAAAACGATGTGCGAATATCCGTGCCAGTTTCTAAACAACCCAAGCATGAAAATGAATACCCCATTTAGGGAATCTTGCGAAAAAGATGTTTTTTACATGGATGACAGAAACCTTGACTCTACGGATTTTATTTAGCGGCCGGACCAAACCCAACTTGAATTCGGCATGTGAACTACGCCAAAGGATTGTGGGTAATACAATACTGATTTATAAAGCGCATGCGCATTTGTCGTGGAAGCCATTTTTGCTGTACCTAGTTTCGAAACAAGCTACTAGTGTGCGAAAATGCCACCCAAAAAGAAAGGGAAGGGGAAGGGGAAGAAAAAAGGCAAGAAGAAGAAGAAGGATGGTAAGTAATACAGATTCGCGTGAGTACATTAGGTTTGAGCTGAATTTTCCGTTCTAATTTTTTCGGGTGGCGACCGACTCTGCAGAACTTGACTAGAGTGACTTTTGTAATGAATCAGTTTTGTTTTTGTAGAACTGACAGTCTCTGGGCTGCTTACCTGTGAGAGATAATATATGGACCTAATATAGTGACCTAATGATAGTTAAGGATCCTAATCGCTTGTTTGGCTATCTGTGAATCAGTGTGAAATAATATACCGTTATTATTTTGAATGACGCCTAGATAGCGTCATGTTACCATGGTAATGAGTCCACGTATTTGCTGAGTTATTGAATCTAGGTTAAGTTCCTGATGACAATTCTATCTTTATATTCCAGTTAAGCATCCCCAATCAGTCAATCACCTCTCGTTTTTGTGTTAGAACACAACACTGCCACACAGTCTTAATTTAAATGTAAAGGGTTGATAGCCCGGGGTGGGGGAGACTTAAAACTGGGTAGAGGGTGCCACTGAGCCTTCAAATGTGGGCACACTTTTATACCTCTTCTGTTTTGACAGAATTCTTACCCAAAGTACTATTTTTGAAGCTCATGTTTATACCAAATAATACAACAGCTGCCATTGTTTTTGTTACCTCAGTCACAGGCACTCGAAACGTTTCATGGATAATAAAAAAATGACCTAAAGTAGGATCAGCATAGTTAGTCAGTCGCCGGTACTTTCCCCTACCACTCATATAATAACACAAGGTAGGAAAGTGTTGACACCATGACATTGAAACTTCCCGAAAATAACACGATTTTCCAAAATATTTTTCAATCCGTTTCACACAACTCAAGCATGATATCGGTAGAAACTATCGATTGACTTGTATTACCTTTATTCGAATTAAAACGTGTTAAATCCTGTGAAAATCAAAACACCAGAGCAAAAAAGACAAATCCATCTACGCCAATATTTTGAAGCAGTGACCCGAGCATGCGCACTTCCCAAACATGTACGCGCGTACTGCGTCATCAAAAACCGATGCAGATGTTTTTTTTATATTGCGAACTATTAGCTCAATTTTTATTTTTCAGGAAAATTCAATTTAAAAATACAACATATAATGATATAACATACAACAATACAATATTTCAATTTTGAGACTATCCTGAATTTATACCTATTTGGACAGAAAATAGAACCCATATTTATACTTACCCCTACCCCCCCCCCCCCATCCCCGGCTCCTAGGTTATTACATTTACAGTTTTTGTCGCAGAGGAAGTTAAAAAAAAAGTTTGTATGCATAAAAGTATTACAATGGTGGTATAACTACATTACACACTGAATACTAAATGATAAGGGTATCATGAGAATATCACATTCTGGCAGTATGTGATCACATCAATTCTGTTATGTCCATACTGCTTGAGTGCATACTTTGGCACTATTTTTTACAGCTGTCCAGCATTTTTCATTGTGCAAAGGTTTGCATTCAGTAAATGAATTCATTCTCCATCACATTGTATAATGCTTTTGTGTCCTGTAAACAAAGGGAAGTATCCCATGTTACATCAAAAATCCAAAATGCATTAATTTTGGTGACATTCATTATTCCAAATATGAGAAAATTTGAATTTAGAAAACAGCAAGTTCTATCATTTTTGATGCTAGATGGACAATAATTTGTAGTATTCTCAGGTTTTTTTCTAGAAAAATGAGCAAGAGGGAGCACACACAGGCAGGGGAGCGGAGCGACCAAGCGGGGAGTGGAAGGGGAAACGCCATATCGGGAGGTTTCTGCACCGTTTTAACGGTGTAATTATCATCATTGAAATATTTTGGGTAATTTTAGTGTATTTGGTGTCCAGACACATTGTCAACTGGTGTTGCTGGGAAGTTTTCATGGAGAAAAATATATTTGACAATGATTTCATGTTGTACGGAAGTGCGTGGCTTAAGAAATATATATGACTTGAAAGTTCAATCGGCAATTTGGTAAGAGAGCGCCAGCCGAGAGTATCAGGGCGCTGCACCCCTGTTCCCCGGTTTGTAAAAAACCCTGATTCTCATAATGAATATAACCTTATTATAGTAAATCTCTTGATCTAATCACCCAATACTGGTCCAGAATGTCTCACAATAAACTTTGGTCTGTAACATTAAGTCATTTTTAGTCTTAGTTTTACACTTATAATTTGGTCTCTGTCCGTGCGTCTGTGCTTCCAAGATCATATCTCAGAATCCCTTGGACCGATTCCGTTCATTCTTTGCATGTGTTTAGTACTTTATGTTGGACATGTGCACATGCAATGGTTTAGCAATTGGATTCAAAATGGCCGACTGGCAGCTATATTGTTTTTTAAAAATGTTGTATTTTGGACATGCTTTGTCAGTTTTCATTCAAATTTAGTACATAGATCATACATGTTAGGATACATGTTCCGACCGTCCGTGAGTTCCTGAGTCTGTCCGTCCATGCGTCTGTGTGTCCGTCCGTCCGTCCGTGCGTCAGTCTGTCCAGAGTCATATTTCAGAATCCTGTGGACCGATTCCGTTCGTTCTTTGCATGTGCCTAGTACCTTATGTGGGACATATGCACATGCAGTGGTTTAGCAATTTGATTCAAAATGGCCGACTGGCAGCCATCTTGTTTTTTGAAAATGTTGTATTTTGGACATGCTTTGTCAGTTGTCATTCAAACTTGGTACATAGATTATACATGTTAGGATACATATCCATGACAATTTATTTCGCAATTGGATCAAAGATGGCCGACCGGCAGGCAACTTGTTTTTTTTTATGTGGTATCTTGGACGTGCTCTGTCAGTTTTCATTCAAATTTGGCACATACATGTACTTTTAACATGTTAGGATGCATGTCCATGACAATTTGTTTCAAAATCTGGTCAAGGATGGCTGATTGACAGCCATCTGACTTTTTGGCCTTACTACTATATTTCCACAATTTATGTACCATTTTCATTTGTATTTGGCACATACATCATACATATCAGTGTGTTTTATAACCAGATCAAAGATGGCCGAATAACGACTTTTTTTATTTTTGGCCATATTACTACTACACGGAACACGTGTTTTGATGTAAATAAACAATCTGTTGTATACGCCACTTGGAACTCAAGTATCAAGGACACGCTTGTGACAACCCCTTCGCTTTAATATGACGAGCACAAAGAGAACTTTCAAGAAATTAACAGGGACTGTGTCATTTTCAATGACTTGTTATTTGGGATTTCCATTTCCTAATACATTAGGATGCAGCAATTTACAGTGCTGTATAAGTTCTATTAGAAGCATATCTCCAATAGAAGCACATAAAACCCAAAATTTGTATTTGTTGTATACTATAAAAATGCTACTTATTTTGAACATTGAGACACCTCTGTATATTACATAAGCGCATGCTTTACTTATAGAGCAAATACGTTTCACTGCAACTTAATATACTGTAAAATGACTAATTTTCACTGGGTTTAAATTTCGCTGATTACAATTTAAATTCACGGTTTTATCATTTAGATAATGTGTTCTATGCTAAATTTCACATATTCACTGGGTTTTAATAATAATATAATAATAAATAACTAGCAAAATTAAAACACAGTGAATAATTAACACCTTTACAGTACTGTAAAACCATTTATTTTCACTGACATTTAATGTTCACTATGTTGATGTTTTGAGCATATTCTCTGTGTTTTAATTTCACAAATGATACAATGAGTTTGATTGTTATTTTACACGTTCACATAGATTTTATTTAGCGGATTTTACCTACCAGCCAAAATAGCAAAATGAAAGCCCAGTGAATAATTAATGCATTTACAGTACTTTATTTTCTCTAATAAAAGTGAATACATACCGGTACATAAAAATTGCACTTATTGTGTGCAGAATCATTTAAACATTACTTAGTTTTTTAATACTGTAGATACACCACTGTCATTTATGTAAGCACACCTGCTACAAATAGAGCGAATATAGTAATTGCATTATTATAAATGATTCAAATTTTTTTTTTTAATTTCAGATGTTGAACTAACCATAGAAGATAAATATAAACAAACTATGCATCAAATAGACGCTCTCAAGGATCACCTTGGTTGGTACTTGTTGTCTCAATCAGTAATTGTAGTAACATTTACATTAGTATGTATATAAAAAATGTTTGCTGTTTTTTGCTTTCCTTTCTTAATTATGAATTTCACTCACATTTGAGCCAGAACTGTTAGTGTTCTCCCTAGGCTTTATGTCATTGTTTTCGCTCTGGTGAATGTTTAATGAGCATATTATCAATCAGAGATAGTTTCAATGGTGTGATTATGAGAAAATACTGTACTTTATTTGTTTGCATTGCATGTTTGTGTTATGCAAGTCTATAGAACCATTATAGCCCTTCGGTTTCGATAAAATCTTAATATCTGAAAATAACAACTTCAATGACACCAAATGTCCCAGAAATTACAGAAATACAGACTTAGGACAGCTATGGACCCACAGCTTTGTGAGACCCAAAAAAACAAACAAGTTAACATGCAGCACAGTGACACTTTTTAATATGAATGAAAAATCTAATTTTAGTTTTATTGTTTATTTTTCATTATTAATGTAGCATTCCGCAAGGAGATGGCAAGAAGATCACAAGCTGCAAGTGAGGAATGGAAATCCAAAATGAGAGGTGCAGAAGACCAGTTGGAAAGCCATAAATCAGATCAAAAGTCGGTCACATCAGGTATGCTAATATATGTACACACTTAAGTAGTGATCACTAATGGCAGTAAACTTTTATGATGTCATAATGATTTGTATAGATGTAAGGCACTGTTTAAAATGATATTTGTTTGGTTGTGTAGTGTTTCATCATCAGAAATATAGTAACAACAACGTTATCTTCATTGGTAAATAACTGTAAATGAAAAACTACATCAATGCTTTGAAAGGACTTTGTGCCATCCATTTACATTACAGAAAAACTTCCTCACTAGAGAATGTGATTTATAAAAAAAAGGTGTAATAGACTCAATTCAAAGTCTCTATTGTCCATATACCGAATGCAACAATTTTGCATAATATCTTTGTCAGAAATTGTTAGCAAACAGTCAAACATTGCCAAGCATTTATGTCGGCTGTGTTCATATTTTCAGCAGCTTAGGGCATCAACAAGTCCATCGAATCACACATTTCTCTCTCCCATCTCCCCAAATTATTCAAAGTAGGAGGATTTTTTGGGTTTAAATATACCGGTACCCATATAAAGATGACCAAATCTCCTGACATATTAAAATATAGCAATATGACCCTACACGAGGCTAATGTCACATGAATGTGATCCAAAAACTGATTGTCAAGTAGTCGTCATTGTTGAAATATAAAGAAAGTGTAGAAAAATTCACTTAATTGAATCTGACATTAGAAATAAATAGTGCCCCAACAGCTACTTGAGTACATGTGTGGGATGGTGAGTGAATTATGACAACAAAATGTATGCATTACTATTACATGTATAATGTGCATATCTCCACAGTGTGATGTAATATATACAGGACAGATTGAAAATGCATACCACATATTTTTTTTCATTGTACACCCTACCTGAAATATGTTGGAGCTTTCAGGTTTATATTCAGTTTGACAACTACGGACCGTGGTAAAAATGGTTCATTTTGGCAAGCTTGTGTGTATTTTATATTCAGTTTGACAACTATGGACCATGGTAAAAATGGTTCATTTTGGCAAGCTTGTGTGTATTTTCATTATTATTATTCAGTCCCTCAAAAAAATAATAAAGCAAATACATGTATAAGGAGCAGAATAGTCACACACTGTACGGTATGTATGTGTTCATGTGAAATAAATCACCGTGACATCAACAAAATTAGCATACAAGGCACCCAATGATATAGTTGTATCAAGTATTAATTCAGCAATAGTCATTGTCATCTTTTCACTTTTTCAGACTATGTGCTGACACATAGCACATTTTTGCCACAGAAGTCATATTCATGTTTGGAATTACATGACAGAGCTGTGTGGCCATCTCTCTATCAAATGGCAATTTTAATGCGTCAACCAGGCTTGGTCGAACACAAGCACCTGCGGACCTTAACTAAGGTTCCCCCAAAATCGCATTCGTTAGTGAATGAATCTCGGCCAGTGACATAAGCCTTCCCATTGAGTCTGTGGCACACTCACCCAGGGTAGGGGTCGACCCTTTGATGTTCAGTCTAAGGTAGGATTTGAACTTGGGTCTACCGATAATGAGTCTTATGCGACAAGAACTATGCTACCAGTGACCGGATTTTTCTGACTATGTGATGTGCATTTTCGAACTGACCGTTATTATCTTACACTGTAGAAATATGCATATTCTGTATGTGATAATTACCAAGATACCATTATGTGAAAACAATTTCTTGTTTTCCTACAGATATGACAAGACAATACAAAACCATGCAAACTGAGATGGGTCTAAGAATTCACCAGCTAGAAGGTGAATTGCAGAGAATAAAATATCAACTTAGTAAGTATACGGTAGTTACACTTACTATTATCTACTCAGTTCCTGGCTCAGTATTTTTTTCTCTAAAATGCATAATTTATAGCTGCATGAACTGATTTAAATACTGGTAAATGCAACGTTATCTGAGTCATAAATTGTCAGCAAACAGTCGTACATTGCTGAGCATTGTAGATTTTCTGAGATCGAATTTTCAACGCTCAGGGCATCAACAAGTTCATTGAATTGCATGTTAAACTAGTGTCTCTCTAACTCTGAACTGATGTCTCTCTACTTAATTATTTAAAAAGAAGAAAGGCAGGGATTTTTTTATGAACACCTAGTTGTCCTGTCTTCTTTTATTTTTCTAAATTTATACATGTTATATGAGATTTCATAACATCCGTGCCACTGTCCAAGCAAATATGAAACATGCAATTATTCATACTTCCTAAGCTAGTTGTGTTAAGCAGGTTCTAAAGCAGAATTTGAAACCACATTGCATGTTGGGATTTCAGGTTTTCTAGATTAAAAATAAATCAGACATGCGTTTATCTGCTGATTCCAATTCATGGCTCATGTTCTAGACTTCTAAAAGTTAAAACGATAATACAGCTTTAATTATTACTTTAATTTCACTATTTTGAGCATATTACCTTGACTGGGTTTCAAATTAAGGCTATTTCAATAGTTGAAACAAGTTTTGTTGAAATTTAAATTTTCAGGTTCACTTAAAATCGAATATAGCTAAATTAAAATCCAGTGAATAATTAGTATGTTTACTTGTTTGTACATGTTTATTGTGTTACCGATAACTTCATATAGTCAAATCAAACAAGGTCTGGACAGTGCCTTGATTTGCAATATGCGCACTGATTAATGAACTAGATGGAAAATAGGAAGAGCAAGAAGAAAAATAAAGACAGGGTGGAAGAATGGGGGAGGGATGATCATGGTAGTAAGTTACTTTTTGGGGGCGGGGCTTTATATTTTTCCAAGATGGGTGTTTACATTGACTGGCGCATGTTTAGTAATGACATTTAAGAAAACGGTATAAAGGCATGATAAATTTTGGCTAGTATGGATTTATTGAAGAAGTATGTTTGTATGTACTTCAGTTTTATGAAATTGCATTATCATGACTATATTCTCTTTAATTTACTGATCAAACCTGCAATATGGTAATTACCGGTACATACATTCTCTTTACTTTTCAGCTAATACTGAGCTGGAGTTGAAGAACACCAAGGAAGAAAAAGAACGAATTACTAAAGAAAAAGATGATAAAATAAGTGAATTACAACTAAAAATAGACAGTATGGAAGTGTCCTACGAGGGTGTACTTCATGTAAGTTTAAACAATTTAGTGCACTTCAAAATAGTGAAACGAGTTGAAGCAGTTTAAACAAGTTGAAACCAGTTAACATAGTCAAAAACCAGTTTAAGCCAGTTAACATAGTCTAAACCAGTTAACAAAGTCAAAACCAGTTGAAACCAGTTAACATAGTCAAAACCCGTTGAAACCAGTTAACATAGTCAAAACCAGTTGAAACCAGTTAACATAGTCAAAACCAGTTGAAAGTGATGATGAAATCATTACAAATTTAGATGAAGAATTAAGGATATGAAACTTTTCTAAATATGCAAGGTGATATGCCACCAGGACAATTGGAATACATATTTCTGCATGACTTCCACAATCAAACTGACCAATAACATTATATAAGTGTCCATGAAAACATTTGATTGTGTAAACAGAAACAAACTATGATATAGAGAGATGCAATTTCATTCATTAAAACAAAATCACACTGTATACACTCCAATAATATGTAGGGAGAATCTTAAATATTTCTTCCAGGTTTACTCACATTTATTTATTTTTAGCAGTGTTTTGTTTCTCACAACTTTTTATGGGCTTCATTGCATGTCACAACATGCAAATGTGCATCTCTTTTGATATCTTTTCATTTATAATGTTGTTACCTGTACTGTTGTCATTCCTCCCATTAGACAACATGAGGAGAATAGCATAAGTTAACCACAATTTATTTATCCAGGACATTAATAATGTTGGATTCATGAAGCCAAATCACTTTCATCCATACATGTAATAGGTTTTAGGACGCATCCATGCACACAAAATAAACACAAGGAATTGAATCATTGATCAGTCAGTAAACAAATTACAGTGAAATATAAAATGTTATACCATGATTTTGGCAGGAGTATTTACAAGAGTTGACTGAAAGAGGTTGAGATACAAGAGCAGTTATCGTATTTATTTATTTCTTTTTTCAGTGCATAAATGAGTTACGTCTGTGGTCAATATTTTTAAAGATCTGGTATACTAATACACTTCTATGGATCGATAAAGTCATTGCTCACAAATTCTAGCTGTTTTGAATAGTTATTAGGGCAATTATTACAAAATATTATCTACGATGATACATGTAATTGTTGGCTTACATTTGCTTCTATTGGAGATGAGCAAATACTGATTATTGTCTGGTTTGTTCTAGGATGCCTTGGATAATATGATGTCAAAGGTAGACGCTGCAAAGGACAGGTGGCATCAACAAGCAACCAAAATACACGACCATAATAAAAAGCTTCTATTAGAGTTTGGTTTGAATCCGCTCGATCTTTAAAAAAATTTACTCTTCATTGCAGGGCAGGGGCATGAGCTGCGTTTTTGACCAATTTTTGTAATCCAGTTAGATCCGAGGAGACCTTTGGGATAGCAATGTAACATGGCATTTAATTATAGTGCACAAATAGCTGAAATGAGTTTTTGAAAAATCAGCTCTGCGTTACTTGTCTAAATGCATTTTACCTTGTGTGTCAGGGATTGCATTAACCCCAAATTCTGTTTCTAGGTGATGTACACCTAGCAAAATAATTATTTGTTCATAGTCCAAAGATTGAAAGGATTATGGTAATTTCTTTCAAACAATTCCAAACTTTGATAATTGTCCCATTTTTATTTATTCGCACTTTCTAATTGTCATGGTACTTACCAGAAACATTAAATATATATATGGATAATTTTACAATATCTAGAAAATAATTTTTGTTTCAAATTATCCCAATCTTGGATGAATTCTCTATTGTATATATGCAAAATTTGCTCACTACACAATTATGTATTCTAGAATATTCCTTCTGTTTTACCTTTTTTTCATATTTGTATCAAATAAAATACTTCCTATAAAAACTGGAGGAATTTCTTTGCTAAATTAGTTGGTCACATGCTATAGTCCTTGGCTAGACTAGCTGGCCATCTGGGGCAGGGACTTGCCTCAATCATCTGCATCATGGTGGAATTCTTCAGCTAAATTAGCTAATAAAATGGTAACTTCTTTGCTTATTTAGCTTGTTGGAAGCTAAACTAGCTGGGCATCATGGGGGAACTCTGGCTAAATAAATTCTTTGAATGAATTAGATAGTCATGTCATGGAAACTCAATCTTTTGCCAAAATAGCTGATCATAGAAACTTCTTGTCTAAATAAGCTAAGCTAGCCAAAGAAGGTGAGGGACTTGTCTAAGTCAGATAGCCAAATGGCATTTCATTTGCAGTCATGTTACATACTCAATTAAAAAAAAAACATACTGAACAGTTTCTATTTTCTCCTTTTAATGCCAACCCATAAACACAGAAAGCGGAAAGTTTTGTACAAATCTTTGTCTTGGATAAAATCTAGAAATGCAACAGTTACAAACTGTCATATACCCCTGATATTTTAAATATGGAAATAATAATGTCCATCTGATTCTATAAGCATCCATGGTAGATTCTATGGACACCATGTATACCAATGCTGTAAGAAAAAGATAAATACAAGTCATTGTCAATGACACGTCCCCGTTCCGTTCATATTTGAGTGACATATACATTCAAAGCAGATCATGACCGAAATCTCAGATCACTTTCAGTGGTCTGATCCGAAATGCACCTGCATATGTACAACACATTGTACTAAATCTGAACAAAATCCATCCATGCATGACTGAGATCCGGTTTCGGAATTGTGAAAATAAGTGATTTTTATGCATTTTCGGCCTTAAAATGGCCGCTCTTCGGCTATCGTTAATCGGATCATGAAAAAAATGCATGTGCATATGTCCCATATAATGTGTGATGCATGAGTGAAGTTTGAACTTAATCAATCCATGCATGTTCGAGATACAGGTGATCACGGACGCACACAGGGCAAACCATAAGTCCCCGTTTTCGGACTACGTCCGAACGGGGACTAATAAAGTACAGTATAACTATATAGTTACATGTAGTAGATTCAAAAGTGTATACAGAAATGTTCCTGGTGTGTTTTTACAAATAAAATGACAGTCTGTCGTGTTGATGGGAAAGTACTGGTAAATGTAGTTACATGTATTTCAGGGCATGAAATTTCTTGGTAGCCTGTTGGGCTAACAGTTTTAAAAGCCGATAGCTCTGTAGCAATACTGGACAGTCTATTTGAGTTTAGTAGGTAAGAGAGTCATGCAAAAAGTGTGAATACAAATAAATTAATGTCATATTTGCTGAATTTGTATGGAACAGTTGCAGCTTTTATAAAAAAAAAAAAAAAAAAAGATTGTCATTATTGTACATTTCTAGTAGTCTTATTGGACTACATTTACAATTTTTTTAAAATAATAGCCCCCATGACAACTCTTCCAAAATTGCAGTGGTTTACAGTATCATGCAATATATAAATAGACTAAATTCAAGTACACACCTAATTTGATTCCTTTACTGATGTCTATATACAACCAACATCTTTCAATTTACTAACTAATTCTTCTGCACTCTCTACTTTAACACCAGCCTCTCTGGTTGGTGGGTCGTCAACTTTCAATACCTCAACATGTGGTGTCATATCAACACCCAAGTCAGCTGGTTTCTTCTTTAACATTGGCTTCTTTTTAGCTTTCTAGTAAAGGAAAATATGACAATTATATTGGAGGTGAAAAATTATACTCACTATTTTACATATAGCACCAAAAATGGAATTTACCATTCTGTAAAAAGCTGCATCTGCAATTGCTCCAATGTTTGAATTTCTCTGTTACAATTGTATGTTGGTTAAACCATGTCACCAACACTGAACACATTCCACTTATTTGCACTAAAGTTTGTGATGGAATCCAGATCAACAATTTTCCCGAAAAAATGTTCTCACTCTAGTCATGCACTTTTTAACAATAGTGATTGGCTAATTACTGTAAAATACTTGGCTTTAGTTGGAATTAATTTTCGCTAAAGACATTTTGGGTGTTTTGTATGGAATTTATTTTTACTAATTTTTGACGAGTTAAATGTAAAATATAACAAAAAAGGTACATGTATATTTGCTGGATTTTATTTTCGTTGAATCATTCTTTCAGCAAAAATTCATTCCAAGCGAAAATAAAGTATTTTACAGTATTACACAAATCAGACATTTTGCAGATATCATTCACAAACTAAACCAGGGTACCGGAGTGACACTTACCATGATGTTTGGTAATGTTGCATATCTTGGTTCATTCAACCTGAGATCAGCTGTGATCACGCATGGCATCTTGACTTTAACAGTCTCAAGCCCACCGTCAACCTCTCTTGTCACTTTGAGATCACCATCTTCAACAACAACCTCCGATGCAAATGTTGCTTGTGGCCAATCTAGATAGGAAGCTAACATCTGACCCGTCTGGTTACAATCATCATCAATTGCCTGCGATTGAAGAAATTTACATCATAATTAATATGATTTGCAACCATTTTGAAGAAGTGGCATGCTAGCATTTGGATTCAGGTGTTGTTGGTATGCTACATACAGCCAAGCACAAAGTATAGAGACTCTAATAGTGGACTACTAAGTTTTGGAAAACTGTAGCCTTGGAACAGGCACAAGAAATAGTACTGTAAAATCTATATTAGAAGCCGCGGTTTCTATTAAAATGGTACAGTGCAACAGAGGGGATGCGGCTTCTATTAGAGCATCTACACATATGAGAAAATGTGATTTTTTTGGTTTTCATTTATTCAAAAAGCATGGGTGCAACTTCTATTAGGGATGCGGCTTCTAATACAGATTTTACGGTGTACGCTAATTTTTAGCCCTGCATGTAGATGTATTGATGTATCAGTATGTGGGTCATTGCGTTTGGAGTTTAACTCTTCGTTGGATTTGAACTTGGAAGTTTTGGGTCACAAACCTGACGTACGGTAACAATTGTTATCATATTTTCTCTATTAGTAGTGCATACACTTGCATAAAAAATTAAAATTTTTCTAATCGAGTGTACACATTCAATAACTATTCTTCATTTCATGAGTATCTACATTGTATATGAGTCAAGAAATATTATAACAAATCAAAATAACCTGCATTTTAACAAACACATATCATTTCTAAAAATGCATTTCATCCTCGTCTAGTGTGATAATGGAATGATCCCTACTGTGTGTGTGTCAATGGAATGGGGTCATCAAGTCTAGATTGGACAAAAATCAAAAATGTTTTGCAAAGTTGCAAGCCATCTTGCTAACTGACTGTCGGAATATTTCCCAGAACTGCTGTAACATACTAGCCTAGACTGGTGGAAGTACCTCAATTACTGGTAAACAAGGTTACCACAAAGTATACCAGTCACTGCAGCCTCTTTATTTCATGCTGTGGCTTACCTCACCCAGGCTAACATGAACCACTTTTAATTATTTAAACCCCTAACCTATACCTGTATCAATTACAAATCAATAACAACCAGTATTCTAAAGGGTGTTCTCAAGTTTTCAAGGTATTTTATGTATCCCCAAGACACCCCAATCCAATGTAGAATATTTTAAAATATTTTGTAGATTCCAAGCGTACAATTTCAGAGCATATACAATGTAGTACTTTTAAAATTTATTGAATTTATTTTATAAGTAGAAACAAAGTCAAATACGGTAGTACAACAAATTCACTAAGCTTTAATACACAACAAAAATATTACTGTAGAATACATTATTTTCGCTTGGAATTAATTTTCGCTATTTTCGCTGAAGAAATGATTCAGTGAAAATAAAATCCAGCAAATATACCTTTTTTCCTATATTTTACATTAAACTCGTTAAAAATCAGTGAAATTAAATTCCATACAATACACCTAAAATGCCTTTTCAGCAAAAATTAATTCCAGCAAAAATAAAGTATTTCACAGTATTCAAAAACATAAACTTTTCCTTGTTTATATGATAAAAAATTAAGTTGGCCACCCCACCCCAAAACAACCTTACAAGATTATTGACAGATTATTTTGAAACTTCAAAGTTGTGCAATGACAGCAGGAATCACACTTACTTGCTTTCCAACAATAAACAAGTTGGCGTCTTCATCCTTTGCTAATTTTGCTAACATTTTTGACACCTGTAAAGGGCCAATTCCTTCGTATTCTTTCTCGGCTATTTCTACATGAATTGCACGATCTGCACCCATGGCTAATGCTGTACGTAATGTTTCCTGTGAATTGAAACAGAGCACACAAGTTGTATAAGGTGCACCTATGGCTAATGTTGTACAACATGCTTCCTGTGCGCATTACTACATGTTGAAAAAGCGACAGTTTTAGCGAATGATAAAATGATGTAATAGCGAAATGTTAATTTAGCGAATCTCTCTTGTCATTGTTGATTTCCTGTTTTCACAATACTTGTCTGTTGCATGCCAAAACAAATGCGCAGTTATCACCTCCATAAAAACAAAGAAAAACTGTCAAGTGTAATTTTGAATTTATAATGAAGTCATTAGCGACATCTTGAATTAGCGAATCAGTTCTCTTGCTAAATTTGCTAAAAAAGACATGCTTGCGAAAAAGACATGTTTTAAAGTAGTACTTGTGTGCACATTTGAATCAGGTGATATATTAATATTATTAGTGAGGAAACAAAATGACCACCAGTCAGCCATTTTTGTTTAGAATTATGAAAAAAAAAAAATTTTAAGAGTAAATTTGTTAACAGATTATTTGAAAGGGGGAATAAAGTATTGGATATGAGCTGTAAATACATACATGGATTTTAGCAGATTTCTATAAAGTGGTAGCAATGTAAACCTTTGTATGTGAGGCTTCCAAAAACACACAATATTAGAAGACTAAGTTGCTTTAGTAGCTTGCATCATAGTACTGTCGTGTTTCAGTAACAAAATTGTACATAATTGTACACAATACACTAGCCAATTAAACTTGAAAATGGGTAAAAGTGAACTACCGGTAATCAACATATGGTGTTTGTCACACTTTTGGTATTTAATTTATATTCGTGATTGGGTGCACGTAACGTAGTGATACATTATACGTGATTGGACAATGCAAACCAGATGGCGTGTTGCCACTAGTGCATTGATAGTTGGAACCACCTGGGGTTATGAAATTAATTAACGTATTTAAACTTCACACATGCGTGTGGTCGGGCAGTTTTGCCAGAGGTTGTTGGAGAGTACATGCTTGCTGTACGATCGTTGTCGTCAGTTTAGGTCGGCCATGGTAATGTTCACTGAGTCAAGTTACAGGTGAAACTCTGGTTTAAAGTCATTGGCAAGTAAGTGGCCTGTAATTTAAATGGAACCGAATTGAATTGAACTGAACTGAACTGAACGAGTTACCCGATTTGTTGAATGAAGCCTTGGCCTCGTGTCAACAGTCGCAACAGTGGTTGGCGAGACAGAACCTTGCCTATTTTTGTACGTAATATTATACGCCCCGAATACGCTTATTATCATAAGGAGTAAATTACTTTGCTATTGTCATGCGTTTATTTGCTCTTAGACAACTGTGTGGTGTGGGGCACGCTTTGGAAACGTGGTACCGTGGTGTCAACAAAGACTACTGGGACACCGGGTAGAAGCTGACGGGGACATTGTGTTACTAGTCTGGTCTGCGTCCTACTGAACTACTACGTAACTGGTGGTGTAACGGGAGCACACTCGTAATGGATTGAGAAGTCTAGGTTCGAATCCTAGCAAAGCTGACGTGGAAGAAGTCACAAAGGAACCGGTATACACACCGCAACGCCGTCGCTCTATTAATTGTTGTGTAGGACAATTTACTTGTTATATTGTGAGCTTATTGAAACCAGTACTTGTCATTTGTTTGTATGCTAGTGATATTGTTAATTTAATGTAATCTTGGTTTGTTGAGTTGCGTCGACCACTCGTTATATAGTATAGAATCGTTTAATTTATCCCTGTTTTAATAAGGGGTACCCTGGTTAGGACATTGAATGTGTCACGTCCTGAATTGTATTTATTTAACGCGTTTGTAATAGTGTCATGTGTAGTAAAATAGTATTGTGAATATTCAAATACGATAGTTTCATTGCATTTAATTGTATGCCAGTGCACGATTATGGATGGAGTAGCAGGACGAAGGTATTTCTGACCGAGCTTGGTGACAGTGTTCCTGTAACAATCCACAGCCCATATCACATGACTTTTTTTGACCAATCACAGAACTGTACAACAGTGTCATTTTATGCAGTAGTCATAGACTTCTATATTGCAGTTACACCATGTCTGGGAACATCAAAGAAACTGAAGTTTTTATTTAAAGAATGACGACCGTCACAATGCATCATGGGTCCAATACAACAGCATTTAAAATACATTGAATAAACACCGAGAAATAATTGTAAACTTATAGTAGCTGCTGAATTACTATGTCAAATCAAGAAAAACAGACACTCATGTACGGCAGCTAATAGCGGGGATGCCTGGTGGCTGGGAGGAAGAAATGCTGTGGCGTGAAGCTAGGCGATTAGATGCCGTACACAAGTGTCAGTTCAAGACATGCAGTACATGTTTACCTTGATTTAACATAGTATTTACCATGCCATTTGATTGGTGTTATTTACATGTAAAATACATTACTTGTTTGCTAGAAATTTGAAGACATGTTGCAAGATGATGATAGACTTATAATGTTATGTAATAAACTTTGACCCCATACCTGACATTTTGCTGGACCACAACTCACAGCAACAATTTCTTTGGCTATTTTCTTTTCTTTTAACCTGACTGCTTCTTCTATGGCTATTTCATCAAATGGGTTCATGCTGTGTTTCACGCCATCGGTGACAACACCCAATTTATCTGGACGAACACGTACCTGAATATAAAAAAGAAATGATTATAATTCATTTGATATAAACATTGAGAATTTCATCAACCAGTTAGTGTATGTAGTAGCAAGAAATTAAGTCGGTCCAACCACAACTATTGAAGTATACTAGGAGCTCGGGAGCACACCGAATGAATAAACACAGTTTGCATTTGGATGTACAGCTGTTACCCTGAAGAAGACGATCCTAGCATCGTCGAAAAGTTGGTTTTTATTTCTTCTATTCAAGATGTTTAAGAACTGGTTGAGCAACCTTTTGTATTTTAAAATTACAGTTAGTGTAGCCAGAGATGTTTGTAATTTTGTACTGTAGTTTAGGAAGGTTATCTGGTTAAATAAGCAATTTCCCCAAATAACTCTGGACTACTTTTTGACAATTATCTCTGTACAGCTGTACAAATATATTAGGTGTAAGAAATAGACAAATTGACAGAATAAAAATAATGATACAAGTTGTTTCAGTAACTTGTTCTACTTGACTACACAAGGAGTCTTGTTCTAACTTGTTCTACACAAGTGTTTTTTAATTAAAATTTGTAATTTGGAAAGTACCATCAACATATTTCACATTAACTCAAAACCAATTTTCTTCCATATAACTACTTAAAAAGTTGAATTAATAGCATAAAAACAAAACTTCCAAACTATAAAATAGTTAATTAATTTTATGATGCTGAACTACATTGTGTATGCTCTATTAAATGTGCATCTCAATAAGAAATGCACATTTCAATTTTCAATTAGTGTTTTGTACACTGAATCATTAAAATTATATTTAGTTTGACCATGGACAGATGCAAGTGCATCATTAACATGAGATCATAGCAATTTCGGTTTTGGTATTGATTCAACTTTCTGAGTTGGGAAGTTTGGAAAATTAATTTACATACATTGATCCATGATGCGCTAAGTCATAAAAAGCCTAACATTTTTGATTTCTGGAAATCCATAAACCCTACAACTGCCTAGGTTTGGTAGCCTGTTTATCTTATTAGCCATGCAAATATATACAAACATCACATACTATGGACCACCAAGAGAATGGAAATACTCTCTGTTGATAGGTCAGTGTGAATGTTAAATATTGAACCTTCTCAATTGTTTAATCTCTAAATTTCAGACAAAATGGCGATGTTAATTGATCTTTATTGATTAGTGATAGTTTTGATGGTGCGATAAAAGAAAATATTATGTTTTCATAAGTTTACTTTAGATATCATTTGGCATTGCACATGTTTGTTTTACACAAGTCTATGGGAGAAACCATAGCTCTTCTGTGTCAATAAAATTCTAGTATCTAAAAACAACAACTTTAAGCAAAAGTACAAAGATGAAAGACCAACACAAGAAGACCCATGGACCCACAGCTACAGGTACTGAATTATTTCAAACTCAAAAATGACTTCATAACACTACAACTTATTAACTGTTATTTGCGGCCAAAAAAACCCACCATGGTAATATTGATATAATCACTACGGTACCGTATTTGTCCGATACCCTGAGCGATGTTTTAATTTTTGGGAGATGAACTCATCATTTTCACAGTGATTATAACAGCTTATTATCAAACACTAGTCATGATTTCACTTTGTATTCTTGAACAGGCGTGACTACAAAATATGTAAATTGACTTCAACTGGACGGGGCCTGAATGGACTGAAATGTTCCAAAAATCTAAATCAGAATACTTACAGAACATTTCTGAAACTTTGATCTGCACTAGATATTATCTGTGATTCATAGGTAAAACATATTTCGTAACCAAAAGATCGCCCACATGCTGTAACATAGCCCATGAGCGAGGTTTTTGATGGGCGGTGTAACAAATAAATACAGTGACAGGACATATGATTTCACCTTAACAGCCACATATATATACTAAAATATGTAAATGAAAACAATGTGTGGGAGAACCAACATCTGCATAATGCTGCCTCTATAACAAAAAAGGTTATGGACAATCTCCGAAAAATATTCAAAATTAACAGTCAAGAAAAAATGCAGGATGACAACAAAGGAAAAAAGCAAAAAAACAAATTGCGTACATACAGAATGTTAAAAAATGACTGCTCATATGAGAAGTATCTTTCAGTAATAAAAGACTCTAAACATAGATCAGCACTAACAAAACTAAGAATTAGTGCTCATGTTCTACAAATAGAAATGGGTCGCTACAATAAAATAGATGCATGCAAAAGGAAATGCCCTGTGTGTGACCTAGACGAAATTGAAGATGAAAAACATTTTCTGCTTAACTGAAAATTACATTGTATATGAAAATGAAAGAAACCAACTAAACACTAAGTCAAAAATGTCACTCCCAAACACGACAGATGAAGAAAAAATGATAGCTATGATGAACAATGAAAATAAAACAATTATAAAACTAGCTAAATACATATACGAATGTTTCAAAATTAGAGAAAATAACATGAAAGAGCCTTCATTCTCATCCAAATAAACAACATTATTAATATCAAGGCATATCTGCAAGGTTTTTTTTTTATATTTTTTCTGTTATCATCATTTTTATGATATTTTATCTTATTTTCCTTCTTGTTTTTTTTTCATCCACACTTTATTGTAATTTAACTCAAGATCCTATAAAGGATACGATATCAATAAAGTTTATTATTATAATTATTATTATTATTATTATTATTATTATTATTATTATATATATATATATATATATATACATACACAAGTCAAGCCGCTGTGTTAATTAGAAACACAAATTATAAATAACTTAAATTATTAAAAAAAAATTGTAGACACAAAAAGTAGAACTATAAATATGATATCAGTTTAGAAGCTGTGGCCTTTCCCGTCAATCAAGATTGTGTCACCAGTGCCAGGAGGCCGGTGCCAATGTCAATCAAAACGAATTTGTTTTGAGGTCAACGATGTCGTGCCTGTTGCACCTTTTCAACAAATCTCATCAAAATAGTTAATAACACAGCAACACTAAGATGAATAAAACGTTTAATATTTCCTTAAAACAGAAAACATAATAACTCACCGGCAAGTGTTTATAACCTGTAACACCAACTCGTTCGTGCCAACAAATCGTGTACTGCCTAATCCTCGCACGAGCAATTACAACGAGAATATGGACTACTATATTCGTCCGCCAGACGTAAGATTTCGGCAGCATAAAATATATAATAAGCTACCATTTTATAGTGAGATTGATTATCTATGTGACAAGAAATACTGACCTTAACCGCATAATCTATGACACGCTTGCATCCGACGAGAACTCTAAGCGACGCCATTTTACAGAGAGGTTGAAGAGTTCAATGGCGAAATCTCGTTAAGTGCGAGAGTTCCGCGGTAGTTGAATGTACGCCTGTTGTGAAACGGAAATTATCATTTTTAGAGTATTACGTATGGTAGTAACAACAACAATAATAATCATTTATTATGAATTAATTATTATGAAGTCATAAATCGCATGACCGTGTTTATTGGTCTATTACGTAAAATCATGAAGCTATTGCATGGCACCATGAAATAGCATTATTTTTGTTACAGTGACGTATTTTGAGAAACTTGTCCTAGTATTTTTTTAAAAATCGTAATTTTTAGAACAATTCCATGAAGCACAATGATATAATACATGTACTATCAAAATGGCCACTATACACTAAATTACAACCATCATTTTCTCGAACATTAAGCTGGTGACCCCAACTTTTTTTAAGTCAATATATGCCTGGAAGTACAAATTATTGGGAAATGAATAAATTCATGGAGGATTTACATCCATGAGTAGGCTTCTACCTTGAAGGGCGGCAGTCGTCGTGCCGCGTCCTGTTCGATATGGGACTCATAGCGACGTATACAACACATGTAAAATACATTGTTTGTTTACGTGAAATGCGAACACGCGCTGCGCGACGACCACGGCCCTTTAAACCACAGTCCCTCGTGGAGGGACTGTGTTTAAACATAGAATCGTCTTATCTAAGTGGAGATATTCATTACATACATTGCATATTTAAGGTAGCGAGACTATTATTTGTGTTGAAAATTACGATTTTCACATTTATTTATTAATTGATGAAATGCACTAAAAACTTTCATGTGATAAAGTCAACATAACATAGAATGTCATGTAAGTTGGTTAAAATGTAGATTTTCTGAAGGGAAGCAAGGCAGCCTCAGTAGTGTTTTCCAAAATCAACAACACAGGTTTAATCTGTGTGCCTATAAGTTTCAAAAATAAACTCAAGACAAAGCAATGTTAGGATGTGTTATCAGTAGCTATCTGACACACAATGAGTGTTTCCAAATATTTGAGTGGTTTGTCTCCGCCCCTGTTTGTTTCACAGATTAGTCATTTGCATATGAATGTTTCAGACACAGGGTCACACAGCCACTGAAAAAAAATCATTGATTTTGGTGTTTTCATATGCCGAATTTATCCAATTATAGCTATCCCATTCCTTTATTTTTTTGGTTTCAAATAGCCTTACACATTTGGATGTCCCTACACACGTTAAAGCAGACCTTGATGGGAAAACAAATTGATTGTGCCGATAAACAAGCTTGAAAATCTTTGCTGTTACTTCATGGACGTTTTCTAGGAGTTTATGTTTTTCAAAATACAAGGTCTTTAACAAAAAATAACCTATACTTATTGTCGTCGGATTAACACCAAATTTTCACAGCTTTGAGGTGACAGTGAGAGGAACTTGAATGTGTCCAGACAAACTATTTCATCGATTATTTACCAACGAGTTGTGGTTTGAGTTGGGGGCAATGCGACTAAAACAGTAATTGAAATTCAGCACGCTGTTTTTTAAAACGCGTTGCTTGCATAAAACTGACCAGACACATTCAATTTACCAGACTATTGAACAACTAGAAAAAGTGAAAAAAATACTTCTTATCGCCAGCATAAATGCGTAATTATTTTTTTTACAGAAAAAGTAATTTTTCACCTTTGATTAAGTAACGGGTCATAGAATGCAGATACGGGCATGGCAAACACACTTTTGAAAAGCTTGAAGTCTGGCGATTCTAAAAATATATACTTTCCTGGGTCTATTTGTAGTCATTTGGTCACAATTAGAAGATGAAAAAAAGTATGCAAATAATAGTCCCGCTACCTTAAGTGGATTAATAATACACATGAGCAGCATGTAGGACACTGAAAGAAAATATATAGATGACGAATTTCATTTAATTTGGGTATGTGTATGTCGTAAATATAAACTAGTATGCGAGCTTTATATACCAAGGTATTATTTCACATATTTGTTTGAGAAGTGTTAAAATCTCTTTTTAAGCCCACTTTACGCATTTCATTTTTGGGGTGAAATGGCCTGTAATGAATGAATAAAAATTTGTAACAGTATAAACCAACGGTCTTGGAAAGCACGCCACCAACGGCAGTAATCACCGCAAAGCAGTGAACGAAATGGAGCCGTTTCCCCGGAACTGTCTGCGGTGGAGTTGAGGTCGCCACAATATACGTGAGATAAAATATCAGCGTGATTTATGAGTCAAGTCACGTGATATGCTGCCTGTTAAATATTTTTAGCTCGATTTCCGAAACAGATCGACTGCCCGAAGGCATTTCTGAGTCATGGCTTTTGAAAACCGGGGTAGACGAAATGGCTTGGCTTACTACTTGAACAGCGTCACTCATGACCATGCTAAAGTGTCTCGTGCTGAAATGGATCGGAATAAAACGTTGGTAGATGACGTTGTCGGTAAAGTTATTGACCATATGCTGAATGACATCACGTTTAAGGCTAGCTACGTTCGTAACATTGGTGTTGGCAGCTCGCATGAAAACCTCAAAGTTCGTGAGGCGGATGAGTTTGATTACAACATTTGCCTTAAAATAACCAAGAATATGGAGTGTCTGGTAAGTTGAGATTAAAATGCATAAATGATGTAATTTAATATAATGTGGCAATGTTATGTCACTTTAAGAAATGACCATTTATTATTCCAAAGGGGGGGGGGAATTCTCGGTGCTTTTTCAAAAAAATCAATGGACCCCCCTTTATTCATTTTGTAAAAGAGGGTGCCCCCCATTAGAAAAAATGAAAAATTTGTAATATTTGTAATATATACAATATATATAATATTTTGAAATTTGTAATATTTGTAATATTTGTAATATTTGTAATATTTGTAATATTGACATATATAATATTTTGAAATTTATATTAACAGTTGTACTCACTTGCCTGAAGAAAGTCTATGTTATAAATTAGAACCGTTTTTTCACTGAACAAGGTTATGCAGTCAAGGCCAACAAATCTATCTTCATGTATTTTATTGATCTTTTGCTACATGGCCCCCATCTTTTTTTCAGGGTGAGCCATTTTAATAAATTTTTTGTGTAATCTGACTGATTTGACAATACTGGACTAAGTGTTGGTTATTAGTTGATAATTGGTGTAAATTAAACAATATAGTTAACAAAACTGAAAATTCTTTGTGTTGCTCTAAAATGAATTATAATTTGCGATGAGTTGCATGTTTCCATGAGCCTGCTTGTCATCCAGACCTGGTTACTACAGTCTGTTGTAACATAGCACTGTCATCACTGTCACTATTTTCATCTTCTTCACTGCTGCTGCTGCCTATTTCCAGGTCCACAATGTCATCATCCCCAGAGTCATCAGATTCAACTAGTTCATAAAGAGTGGAGCTTGTTCTTTTCTTAATGGTGCTTATAAGTGTGCGGTAATTTTGTCTTTTTTCTGCTTATCTGTATGTGCTTTTCTAAGGACATCACTAGTAATTGCTTTATTTATCTAGCTCGGCAACTGTTTTTTTTTAAAGACCCATTCAAAACTAAGCATATCCAGTCATATGTCACTGTACTTTGCTTTTTTCAATTTTTTGTTTCATTCTGTCATGTTCTCTTATAGATTTACTGTGCTTCAGATTGGTTAAATGCTGCAAATAAGCTGTTACATCTTTTTCATCAACTGCATAATTCAACGAGAATTCTCTGTTGGCATCACTATTTCCAAGTGACAGTTTATTGTTTTTGAATTGCTTTGTAACGTTGGCTGCCAATCATCTGGTTGTCTATCAACATTGGGTGTATCATGTACGTTTAAGTAATGCAATGGTCTATTAGTGTCCGGTACTGGTTGTGGTATTCTCTCTATTTGAGGTCCAATAAATGAGTGTTTTTTGCAGAAGTTACAGAGATTTCCCTTTTCTTTTCAGCCTTGTTTAATGTATTCCATGTATAAATGCTGACCCCCCTTCAGTTTTGCCTGATCCCCACTCTGGAATAATAAATGGTCATTCCCTTAGGTCATGTGTTTGTCCTAGCCATTATGTCACTTTAGGTCATGTGTTTGTTCTAGCCATTATGTCACTTAGGTCATGTGATTGTCCAGCCATTATGTCACTTAGGTCATGTGATTGTCCAGCCATTATGTCACTTTAGGTCATGTGATTGTCCAGTCGTTATGTCACTTAGGTCATGTGATTTTCCAGCCGTTATGTCACTTAGGTCATGTGATTGTCCTAGCCATTATGTCACTTTAGGTCATGTGATTGTCCAGCCATTATGTCACTTAGGTCATGTGATTGTCCAACCGTTATGTCACTTTAGGTCATGTGATTGTCCAGCCGTTATGTCACTTTAGGTCATGTGATTGTCCAGCCATTATGTCACTTTAGGTCATGTGATTGTCCAGTCGTTATGTCACTTAGGTCATGTGATTGTCCTAGCCATTATGTCACTTTAGGTCATGTGATTGTCCAGCCATTATGTCACTTAGGTCATGTGATTGTCCAGCCGTTCTGTCACTTTAGGTCATGTGATTGTCCAGCTGTTATGTCACTTTAAGTCATGTGATTGTCCAGCCATTATGTCACTTTAGGTCATGTGATTGTCCAGTCGTTATGTCACTTAGGTCATGTGATTGTCCAGCCGTTATGTCACTTAGGTCATGTGATTGTCCAGCCATTATGTCACTTAGGTCATGTGATTGTCCTAGCCATTATGTCACTTTAGGTCATGTGTTTGTCCTAGCCATTATGTCACTTTAGGTCATGTGTTTGTTCTAGCCATTATGTCACTTAGGTCATGTGATTGTCCTAGCCATTATGTCACTTTAGGTCATGTGATTGTCCAGCCATTATGTCACTTAGGTCATGTGATTGTCCAGCCGTTATGTCACTTTAGGTCATGTGATTGTCCAGCCGTTATGTCACTTTAGGTCATGTGATTGTCCAGCCATTATGTCACTTTAGTTCATGTGATTGTCCAGTCGTTATGTCACTTTAGGTCATGTAATTGTCCAGTCGTTATGTCACTTAGGTCATGTGATTGTCCTAGCCATTATGTCACTTTAGGTCATGTGATTGTCCAGCCATTATGTCACTTAGGTCATGTGATTGTCCAGCCGTTATGTCACTTTAGGTCATGTGATTGTCCAGCTGTTATGTCACTTTAGGTCATGTGATTGTCCAGCCGTTATGTCACTTTAGGTCATGTGATTGTCCAGTCGTTATGTCACTTAGGTCATGTGATTGTCCAGTCGTTATGTCACTTAGGTCATGTGATTGTCCAGCCATTATGTCACTTAGGTCATGTGATTGTCCTAGCCATTATGTCACTTTAGGTCATGTGATTGTCCAGCCATTATGTCACTTAGGTCATGTGATTGTCCAGCCGTTATGTCACTTTAGGTCATGTGATTGTCCAGCCGTTATGTCACTTTAGGTCATGTGATTGTCCAGCTGTTATGTCACTTTAGGTCATGTGATTTCCAGCCGTTATGTCACTTTAGGTCATGTGATTGTCCAGTCGTTATGTCACTTAGGTCATGTGATTGTCCAGCCGTTATGTCACTTTAGGTCATGTGATTGTTCAGCCGTTATGTCACTTTAGGTCATGTGATTGTCCAGCTGTTATGTCACTTTAGGTCATGTGATTGTCCAGCTGTTATGTCACTTCAGGTCATGTGATTGTCCAGCTGTTATGTCACTTTAGGTCATGTGATTTCCAGCCGTTATGTCACTTTAGGTCATGTGATTGTCCAGTCGTTATGTCACTTAGGTCATGTGATTGTCCAGCTGTTATGTCACTTTAGGTCATGTGATTGTTCAGCCGTTGTGTCACTTTAGGTCATGTGATTGTCCAGCCGTTATGTCACTTTAGGTCATGTGATTGTCCAGCCGTTGTGTCACTTTAGGTCATGTGATTGTCCAGTCGTTATGTCACTTAGGTCATGTGATTGTCCAGCAGTTATGTCACTTTAGGTCATGTGATTGTCCAGCCATTATGTCACTTTAGTTCATGTGATTGTCCAGTCGTTATGTCACTTAGGTCATGTGATTGTCCAGTCGTTATGTCACTTAGGTCATGTGATTGTCCTAGCCATTATGTCACTTTAGGTCATGTGATTGTTAAGCCATTATGTCACTTAGGTCATGTGATTGTCCAACCGTTATGTCACTTTAGGTCATGTGATTGTCCAGCTGTTATGTCACTTTAGGTCATGTGATTGTCCAGCCGTTATGTCACTTTAGGTCATGTGATTGTCCAGTCGTTATGTCACTTAGGTCATGTGATTGTCCAGCCGTTATGTCACTTTAGGTCATGTGATTGTCCAGCCGTTGTGTCACTTTAGGTCATGTGATTGTCCAGTCGTTATGTCACTTAGGTCATGTGATTGTCCAGCCGTTATGTCACTTTAGGTCATGTGATTGTCCAGCTGTTATGTCACATTAGGTCATGTGATTTCCAGTCGTTATGTCACTTTAGGTCATGTGATTGTCCAGTCGTTATGTCACTTAGGTCATGTGATTGTACAGCCGTTATGTCACTTTAGGTCATGTGATTGTTCAGCCGTTATGTCACTTTAGGTCATGTGATTGTCCAGCCGTTATGTCACTTAGGTCATGTGATTGTCCTAGCCATTATGTCACTTTAGGTCATGTGATTGTCCAGCCATTATGTCACTTAGGTCATGTGATTGTCCAGCCGTTATGGCACTTTAGGTCATGTGATTGTCCAGCCGTTATGTCACTTTAGGTCATGTGATTGTCCAGCTGTTATGTCACTTTAGGTCATGTGATTTCCAGCCGTTATGTCACTTTAGGTCATGTGATTGTCCAGTCGTTATGTCACTTAGGTCATGTGATTGTCAAGCCGTTATGTCACTTTAGGTCATGTGATTGTTCAGCCGTTATGTCACTTTAGGTCATGTGATTGTCCTGCCGTTATGTCACTTTAGGTCATGTGATTGTCCAGTCGTTGTGTCACTTTAGGTCATGTGATTGTCCAGTCGTTATGTCACTTAGGTCATGTGATTGTCCAGCCGTTATGTCACTTAGGTCATGTGATTGTCCAGCCGTTATGTCACTTTAGGTCATGTGATTGTTCAGCCGTTATGTCACTTTAGGTCATGTGATTGTCCAGCCGTTATGTCACTTTTGGTCATGTGATTGTCCAGCCGTTGTGTCACTTTAGGTCATGTGATTGTCCAGTCATTATGTCACTTAGGTCATGTGATTGTCCAGCCGTTATGTCACTTAGGTCATGTGATTGTCCAGCCATTATGTCACTTAGGTCATGTGATTGTCCTAGCCATTATGTCACTTTAGGTCATGTGTTTGTCCTAGCCATTATGTCACTTTAGGTCATGTGTTTGTTCTAGCCATTATGTCACTTAGGTCATGTGATTGTCCTAGCCATTATGTCACGTTTGGTCATGTGATTGTCCAGCCATTATGTCACTTAGGTCATGTGATTGTCCAGCCATTATGTCACTTTAGGTCATGTGATTGTCCAGTCGTTATGTCACTTAGGTCATGTGATTGTCCAGCCGTTATGTCACTTAGGTCATGTGATTGTCCTAGCCATTATGTCACTTTAGGTCATGTGATTGTCCAGCCATTATGTCACTTAGGTCATGTGATTGTCCAGCCGTTATGTCACTTTAGGTCATGTGATTGTCCAGCCGTTATGTCACTTTAGGTCATGTGATTGTCCAGCCATTATGTCACTTTAGTTCATGTGATTGTCCAGTCGTTATGTCACTTTAGGTCATGTAATTGTCCAGTCGTTATGTCACTTAGGTCATGTGATTGTCCTAGCCATTATGTCACTTTAGGTCATGTGATTGTCCAGCCATTATGTCACTTAGGTCATGTGATTGTCCAGCCGTTATGTCACTTTAGGTCATGTGATTGTCCAGCTGTTATGTCACTTTAGGTCATGTGATTGTCCAGCCGTTATGTCACTTTAGGTCATGTGATTGTCCAGTCGTTATGTCACTTAGGTCATGTGATTGTCCAGTCGTTATGTCACTTAGGTCATGTGATTGTCCAGCCATTATGTCACTTAGGTCATGTGATTGTCCTAGCCATTATGTCACTTTAGGTCATGTGATTGTCCAGCCATTATGTCACTTAGGTCATGTGATTGTCCAGCCGTTATGTCACTTTAGGTCATGTGATTGTCCAGCCGTTATGTCACTTTAGGTCATGTGATTGTCCAGCTGTTATGTCACTTTAGGTCATGTGATTTCCAGCCGTTATGTCACTTTAGGTCATGTGATTGTCCAGTCGTTATGTCACTTAGGTCATGTGATTGTCCAGCCGTTATGTCTCTTTAGGTCATGTGATTGTTCAGCCGTTATGTCACTTTAGGTCATGTGATTGTCCAGCCGTTATGTCACTTTAGGTCATGTGATTGTCCAGCTGTTATGTCACTTTAGGTCATGTGATTGTCCAGCTGTTATGTCACTTTATGTCATGTGATTTCCAGCCGTTATGTCACTTTAGGTCATGTGATTGTCCAGTCGTTATGTCACTTAGGTCATGTGATTGTCCAGCTGTTATGTCACTTTAGGTCATGTGATTGTTCAGCCGTTGTGTCACTTTAGGTCATGTGATTGTCCAGCCGTTATGTCACTTTAGGTCATGTGATTGTCCAGCCGTTGTGTCACTTTAGGTCATGTGATTGTCCAGTCGTTATGTCACTTAGGTCATGTGATTGTCCAGCAGTTATGTCACTTTAGGTCATGTGATTGTCCAGCCATTATGTCACTTTAGTTCATGTGATTGTCCAGTCGTTATGTCACTTAGGTCATGTGATTGTCCAGTCATTATGTCACTTAGGTCATGTGATTGTCCTAGCCATTATGTCACTTTAGGTCATGTGATTGTTAAGCCATTATGTCACTTAGGTCATGTGATTGTCCAACCGTTATGTCACTTTAGGTCATGTGATTGTCCAGCTGTTATGTCACTTTAGGTCATGTGATTGTCCAGCCGTTATGTCACTTTAGGTCATGTGATTGTCCAGTCGTTATGTCACTTAGGTCATGTGATTGTCCAGCCGTTATGTCACTTTAGGTCATGTGATTGTCCAGCCGTTGTGTCACTTTAGGTCATGTGATTGTCCAGTCGTTATGTCACTTAGGTCATGTGATTGTCCAGCCGTTATGTCACTTTAGGTCATGTGATTGTCCAGCTGTTATGTCACTTTAGGTCATGTGATTTCCAGTCGTTATGTCACTTTAGGTCATGTGATTGTCCAGTCGTTATGTCACTTAGGTCATGTGATTGTCCAGCCGTTATGTCACTTTAGGTCATGTGATTGTTCAGCCGTTATGTCACTTTAGGTCATGTGATTGTCCAGCCGTTATGTCACTTAGGTCATGTGATTGTCCTAGCCATTATGTCACTTTAGGTCATGTGATTGTCCAGCCATTATGTCACTTAGGTCATGTGATTGTCCAGCCGTTATGTCACTTTAGGTCATGTGATTGTCCAGCCGTTATGTCACTTTAGGTCATGTGATTGTCCAGCTGTTATGTCACTTTAGGTCATGTGATTGTCCAGTCGTTGTGTCACTTTAGGTCATGTGATTGTCCAGTCGTTATGTCACTTAGGTCATGTGATTGTCAAGCCGTTATGTCACTTAGGTCATGTGATTGTCCAGCCGTTATGTCACTTTAGGTCATGTGATTGTTCAGCCGTTATGTCACTTTAGATCATGTGATTGTCCAGCCGTTATGTCACTTTTGGTCATGTGATTGTCCAGCCGTTGTGTCACTTTAGGTCATGTGATTGTCCAGTCATTATGTCACTTAGGTCATGTGATTGTCCAGCCATTATGTCACTTAGGTCATGTGATTGTCCAGCCGTTATGTCACTTTAGGTCATGTGATTGTCCAGCCGTTATGTCACTTTAGGTCATGTGATTGTCCAGTCGTTGTGTCACTTTAGGTCATGTGATTGTCCAGTCGTTATGTCACTTAGGTCATGTGATTGTCCAGCCGTTATGTCACTTAGGTCATGTGATTGTCCAGCCGTTATGTCACTTTAGGTCATGTGATTGTCCAGCCGTTATGTCACTTTAGGTCATGTGATTGTCCAGCCATTGTGTCACTTTAGGTCATGTGTTTGTCCAGCCGTTGTGTCACTTTAGGTCATGTGATTGTCCAGCCATTGTGTCACTTTAGGTCATGTGTTTGTCCAGCCATTATGTCACTTTAGGTCATGTGATTGTCCAGCCGTTATGTCACTTTAGGTCATGTGTTTGTCCAGCCGTTGTGTCACTTTAGGTCATGTGATTGTCCAGTCATTATGTCACTTAGGTCATGTGATTGTCCAGCCATTATGTCACTTAGGTCATGTGATTGTCCAGCCGTTATGTCACTTTAGGTCATGTGATTGTCCAGCCGTTATGTCACTTTAGGTCATGTGATTGTCCAGTCGTTGTGTCACTTTAGGTCATGTGATTGTCCAGTCGTTATGTCACTTAGGTCATGTGATTGTCCAGCCGTTATGTCACTTAGGTCATGTGATTGTCCAGCCGTTATGTCACTTTAGGTCATGTGATTGTCCAGCCGTTATGTCACTTTAGGTCATGTGATTGTCCAGCCATTGTGTCACTTTAGGTCATGTGTTTGTCCAGCCGTTGTGTCACTTTAGGTCATGTGATTGTCCAGCCATTGTGTCACTTTAGGTCATGTGTTTGTCCAGCCATTATGTCACTTTAGGTCATGTGATTGTCCAGCCGTTATGTCACTTTAGGTCATGTGTTTGTCCAGCCGTTGTGTCACTTTAGGTCATGTGATTGTCCAGCCATTGTGTCACTTTAGGTCATGTGATTGTCCAGCCGTTATGTCACTTTAGGTCATGTGTTTGTCCAGCCGTTGTGTCACTTTAGGTCATGTGTTTGTCCAGCCGTTGTGTCACTTTAGGTCATGTGATTGTCCAGCCGTTATGTCACTTTAGGTCATGTGATTGTTCAGCCATTATGTCACTTTAGGTCATGTGATTGTCCAGCCGTTGTGTCACTTTAGGTCATGTGATTGTCCAGCCATTGTGTCACTTTAGGTCATGTGATTGTCCAGCCGTTGTGTCACTTTAGGTCATGTGATTGTCCAGTCGTTATGTCACTTTAGGTCATGTGTTTGTCCAGCCGTTGTGTCACTTTAGGTCATGTGATTGTCCAGTCATTATGTCACTTAGGTCATGTGATTGTCCAGCCATTATGTCACTTAGGTCATGTGATTGTCCAGCCGTTATGTCACTTTAGGTCATGTGATTGTCCAGCCGTTATGTCACTTTAGGTCATGTGATTGTCCAGTCGTTGTGTCACTTTAGGTCATGTGATTGTCCAGTCGTTATGTCACTTAGGTCATGTGATTGTCCAGCCGTTATGTCACTTAGGTCATGTGATTGTCCAGCCGTTATGTCACTTTAGGTCATGTGATTGTCCAGCCGTTATGTCACTTTAGGTCATGTGATTGTCCAGCCATTGTGTCACTTTAGGTCATGTGTTTGTCCAGCCGTTGTGTCACTTTAGGTCATGTGATTGTCCCAGCCGTTGTGTCACTTTAGGTCATGTGATTGTCCAGTCATTATGTCACTTAGGTCATGTGATTGTCCAGCCATTATGTCACTTAGGTCATGTGATTGTCCAGCCGTTATGTCACTTTAGGTCATGTGATTGTCCAGCCGTTATGTCACTTTAGGTCATGTGATTGTCCAGTCGTTGTGTCACTTTAGGTCATGTGATTGTCCAGCCGTTATGTCACTTTAGGTCATGTGATTGTCCAGCCATTGTGTCACTTTAGGTCATGTGTTTGTCCAGCCGTTGTGTCACTTTAGGTCATGTGATTGTCCCAGCCGTTATGTCACTTTAGGTCATGTGATTGTCCAGCCGTTATGTCACTTTAGGTCATGTGATTGTCCAGCTGTTATGTCACTTTAGGTCATGTGATTGTCCCAGCCGTTATGTCACTTTAGGTCATGTGATTGTCCAGCTGTTATGTCACTTTAGGTCATGTGATTGTCCCAGCCGTTGTGTCACTTTAGGTCATGTGATTGTCCCAGCCGTTATGTCACTTTAGGTCATGTGATTGTCCCAGCCGTTATGTCACTTTAGGTCATGTGATTGTCCAGCTGTTATGTCACTTTAGGTCATGTGTTTGTCCAGCCGTTGTGTCACTTTAGGTCATGTGATTGTCCAGCCATTGTGTCACTTTAGGTCATGTGATTGTCCAGCCGTTATGTCACTTTAGGTCATGTGATTGTCCAGCTGTTATGTCACTTTAGGTCATGTGATTGTCCCAGCCGTTATGTCACTTTAGGTCATGTGATTGTCCCAGCCGTTATGTCACTTTAGGTCATGTGATTGTCCAGCTGTTATGTCACTTTAGGTCATGTGATTGTCCCAGCCGTTATGTCACTTTAGGTCATGTGATTGTTCAGCCGTTATGTCACTTTAGGTCATGTGATTGTCCAGCTGTTATGTCACTTTAGGTCATGTGATTGTCCAGCTGTTATGTCACTTTAGGTCATGTGATTGTCCAGCTGTTATGTCACTTTAGGTCATGTGATTGTCCAGCTGTTATGTCACTTTAGGTCATGTGATTGTCCCAGCCGTTATGTCACTTTAGGTCATGTGATTGTCCCAGCCGTTATGTCACTTTAGGTCATGTGATTGTCCAGCTGTTATGTCACTTTAGGTCATGTGATTGTCCCAGCCGTTATGTCACTTTAGGTCATGTGATTGTTCAGCCGTTATGTCACTTTAGGTCATGTGATTGTCCAGCTGTTATGTCACTTTAGGTCATGTGATTGTCCAGCTGTTATGTCACTTTAGGTCATGTGATTGTCCAGCTGTTATGTCACTTTAGGTCATGTGATTGTCCAGCTGTTATGTCACTTTAGGTCATGTGATTGTCCAGCTGTTATGTCACTTTAGGTCATGTGATTGTCCCAGCCGTTATGTCACTTTAGGTCATGTGATTGTCCAGCTGTTATGTCACTTTAGGTCATGTGATTGTCCAGCTGTTATGTCACTTTAGGTCATGTGATTGTCCAGCTGTTATGTCACTTTAGGTCATGTGATTGTCCAGCTGTTATGTCACTTTAGGTCATGTGATTGTCCAGCTGTTATGTCACTTTAGGTCATGTGATTGTCCAGCCGTTATGTCACTTTAGGTCATGTGATTGTCCAGCTGTTATGTCACTTTAGGTCATGTGATTGTCCAGCTGTTATGTCACTTTAGGTCATGTGATTGTCCCAGCCGTTATGTCACTTTAGGTCATGTGATTGTCCAGCTGTTATGTCACTTTAGGTCATGTGATTGTCCAGCTGTTATGTCACTTTAGGTCATGTGATTGTCCCAGCTGTTATGTCACTTTAGGTCATGTGATTGTCCAGCTGTTATGTCACTTTAGGTCATGTGATTGTCCCAGCTGTTATGTCACTTTAGGTCATGTGATTGTCCAGCTGTTATGTCACTTTAGGTCATGTGATTGTCCCAGCTGTTATGTCACTTTAGGTCATGTGATTGTCCAGCTGTTATGTCACTTTAGGTCATGTGATTGTCCAGCCGTTATGTCACTTAGGTCATGTGATTGTCCAGCCGTTATGTCACTTAGGTCATGTGATTGTCCCAGCTGTTATGTCACTTTAGGTCATGTGATTGTCCAGCTGTTATGTCACTTTAGGTCATGTGATTGTCCAGCCGTTATGTCACTTAGGTCATGTGATTGTCCAGCCGTTATGTCACTTTAGGTCATGTGATTGTCCAGCCGTTATGTCACTTTAGGTCATGTGATTGTCCAGCTGTTATGTCACTTTAGGTCATGTGATTGTCCAGCCGTTATGTCACTTAGGTCATGTGATTGTCCCAGCCGTTATGTCACTTAGGTCATGTGATTGTCCAGCTGTTATGTCACTTTAGGTCATGTGATTGTCCCAGCTGTTATGTCACTTAGGTCATGTGATTGTCCCAGCCGTTATGTCACTTAGGTCATGTGATTGTCCCAGCCGTTATGTCACTTAGGTCATGTGATTGTCCAGCTGTTATGTCACTTTAGGTCATGTGATTGTCCCAGCTGTTATGTCACTTTAGGTCATGTGATTGTCCAGCCGTTATGTCACTTAGGTCATGTGATTGTCCCAGCCGTTATGTCACTTAGGTCATGTGATTGTCCAGCTGTTATGTCACTTTAGGTCATGTGATTGTCCAGCCGTTATGTCACTTTAGGTCATGTGATTGTCCCAGCTGTTATGTCACTTTAGGTCATGTGATTGTCCAGCTGTTATGTCACTTTAGGTCATGTGATTGTCCCAGCTGTTATGTCACTTTAGGTCATGTGATTGTCCAGCTGTTATGTCACTTTAGGTCATGTGATTGTCCAGCCGTTATGTCACTTAGGTCATGTGATTGTCCAGCCGTTATGTCACTTAGGTCATGTGATTGTCCCAGCTGTTATGTCACTTTAGGTCATGTGATTGTCCAGCTGTTATGTCACTTTAGGTCATGTGATTGTCCAGCCGTTATGTCACTTAGGTCATGTGATTGTCCAGCCGTTATGTCACTTTAGGTCATGTGATTGTCCAGCCGTTATGTCACTTTAGGTCATGTGATTGTCCAGCTGTTATGTCACTTTAGGTCATGTGATTGTCCAGCCGTTATGTCACTTAGGTCATGTGATTGTCCCAGCCGTTATGTCACTTAGGTCATGTGATTGTCCAGCTGTTATGTCACTTTAGGTCATGTGATTGTCCCAGCTGTTATGTCACTTAGGTCATGTGATTGTCCCAGCCGTTATGTCACTTAGGTCATGTGATTGTCCCAGCCGTTATGTCACTTAGGTCATGTGATTGTCCAGCTGTTATGTCACTTTAGGTCATGTGATTGTCCCAGCCGTTATGTCACTTAGGTCATGTGATTGTCCAGCCGTTATGTCACTTAGGTCATGTGATTGTCCCAGCCGTTATGTCACTTAGGTCATGTGATTGTCCAGCTGTTATGTCACTTTAGGTCATGTGATTGTCCCAGCTGTTATGTCACTTAGGTCATGTGATTGTCCCAGCCGTTATGTCACTTAGGTCATGTGATTGTCCCAGCCGTTATGTCACTTTAGGTCATGTGATTGTCCAGCTGTTATGTCACTTTAGGTCATGTGATTGTCCAGCTGTTATGTCACTTTAGGTCATGTGATTGTCCCAGCCGTTATGTCACTTTAGGTCATGTGATTGTCCAGCTGTTATGTCACTTTAGGTCATGTGATTGTCCAGCTGTTATGTCACTTTAGGTCATGTGATTGTCCAGCCGTTATGTCACTTTAGGTCATGTGATTGTCCAGCCGTTATGTCACTTTAGGTCATGTGATTGTCCAGCCGTTATGTCACTTTAGGTCATGTGATTGTCCAGCCGTTATGTCACTTTAGGTCATGTGATTGTCCAGCCATTATGTCACTTTAGGTCATGTGATTGTCCAGTCGTTATGTCACTTAGGTCATGTGATTGTCCAGCCGTTATGTCACTTTAGGTCATGTGATTGTCCCAGCCATTATGTCACTTTAGGTCATGTGATTGTCCCAGCCATTATGTCACTTTAGGTCATGTGATTGTCCCAGCCATTATGTCACTTTAGGTCATGTGATTGTCCCAGCCATTATGTCACTTTAGGTCATGTGATTGTCCCAGCCATTATGTCACTTTAGGTCATGTGATTGTCCCAGCCATTATGTCACTTTAGGTCATGTGATTGTCCCAGCCATTATGTCACTTTAGGTCATGTGATTGTCCCAGCCATTATGTCACTTTAGGTCATGTGATTGTCCCAGCCATTATGTCACTTTAGGTCATGTGATTGTCCCAGCCATTATGTCACTTTAGGTCATGTGATTGTCCCAGCCATTATGTCACTTTAGGTCATGTGATTGTCCCAGCCATTATGTCACTTTAGGTCATGTGATTGTCCCAGCCATTATGTCACTTTAGGTCATGTGATTGTCCCAGCCGTGTATTATTTCAGTAAATCAGCTCTTGGTCTTTTGTAGGTTAGTACCAACTACGAGTACAATATTGTTTGTTCATATAGAAACACCCAGTTTTGGAATTCCATATGCAAAATATCAACACCCACATTTTTACTCTATATTAATATTAGTACACCAAAGTCAACTACTAGTAAGGCAATTTCTGTCTAGATGCATGCACTGAAAGCATCATACTGTCGATGACACACAGACACATTCACTCTTGGTTTCTGTCTAGATGCATGCACTGAAAGCATCATACTGTCGATGACACACAGACACATTCACTCTAGGTTTCTGTCTAGATGCATGCACTGAAAGCATCATACTGTCGATGACACACAGACACATTCACTCTTGGTTTCTGTCTAGATGCATGCACTGAAAGCATCATACTGTCGATGACACACAGACACATTCACTCTAGGTTTCTGTCTAGATGCATGCACTGAAAGCATCATACTGTCGATGACACACAGACACATTCACTCTTGGTTTCTGTCTAGATGCATGCACTGAAAGCATCATACTGTCGATGACACACAGACACATTCACTCTTGGTTTCTGTCTAGATGCATGCACTGAAAGCATCATACTGTCGATGACACACAGACACATTCACTCTTGGTTTCTGTCCGGATGCATGCACTGAAAGCATCATACTGTCGATGACACACAGACACATTCACTCTTGGTTTCTGTCCGGATGCATGCACTGAAAGCATCATACTGTCGATGACACACAGACACAGTCACTCTTGGTTTCTGTCCAGATGCATGCACTGAAAGCATCATACTGTCAATGACACACAGACACATTCACTCTTGGACAAATTTAATTGTCAAACACTTCATAGTTGATGGTGGAACCGCGATATTGTGTATGCTTAATTTAAAACTAGCAATACAATTTTGTTATGATGTTCATGACGTTTAATAAATTAGTTTGGTACGATCTGAAAGCCACTAACTGGTTTGAAAAAATATATGGAAAGTGTTCCTTTTGTACCACCACCCCTAACACTACATTAACCCTACCCCTACCTTCCAGCACTCCCCAATTTAGTTGTATATCTTTAGGAGCATATACAATTGAATTTGGGAGTGTTGGAGGGTAAGGGTATGATTAGAGTTAGGGTTGCGAGTACAAAAGAAAGTCTTTACCCCAAAATACCAAATGTTATGCTTGGGTATGGCACTTCATAGTCAGGAACACACTGGTTTGGCATGGTAGCTATATGGTAGACACATAAATAGTTACAGCATTGGAGCATACTAAAGTAGCCAATTTCCAGTATACAGAGAATTTCATGCATAGAAAATTTCATGCACTTTCAGATCAGGCTTTAATGAGTATATGGCATAAATGAATCCCAAACTTTGTAAAATGTACACAATTCTCGAATCATCACTCCAAGTAAAAATCCATTTAATCAAGGTCTTTCATAGTCATTGATCATTCAAAGGATGCAATGCAAAGCATCTTTCCATTGTCTGTATATTAATTGTCGTGTACACATTTTTAGAAATTTTGGCATTTAGTTCATTGCCCTTTAAATACTATTGTCTCTGTTGTCATGTACTAGTGTTATGTTATGACAGGCAATTCTCTTATTGCCGGTATGGTGTGCTATTGTCGTGTTATGGTGTGCTATTGTCGTGTTATGGTATGCTATTATCATTTCATGGTGTGTTTATGCAATGTTATATTGTTCTGAGTGTTCTGTCTTGTTTTATTTATATGATGTTGTTATTTTAGAGTGTTGTCATAATGTGATTGGTTGTTATAATGTGATTGGTTGTTATAATGTGATTGGTTGTTAGTCCCCGTTCGGATGCAGTCCGAAAACGGGTACTTATGTTTTGCCCTGTGTGCGTCTGTCCGTCCGTCCGTGCGTCCGTGATCACCTGTATCTCGAACATGCATGGACCGATTAAGTTCAAACTTCACTCATACATCACACATTATATGGGACATATGCACATGCATTTTTTTCATGATCCGATTAACGATAGCCGAATAGCGGCCATTTTAAGGCCGAAAATGCATCAAAATCGCACATTTTCACCATTCCGGACCCGGATCTCAGTTATGCATGGACGGATTTCATTCAAATTTGGTACATACATTAAACATAATAGGACCTTGATGCACGTCATTTTTTTTTTCGGATCAAGTTCGAAATAGCCGACTGGCGGCCATTTTGTTTTAAAGAATTCAGTTCTGGATCCGTATCCGAGACATGTCTGGATTGATCAAGTTCAAACTTCACACACACAAGGTACATCATGTCACAAATATGTATGTGCATTTGTTTCATGATCTCATTAACGATAGCCAAATGGGGGCCGCTTTAAGGCCGAAAATGCATTGAAATCGCACATTTTCACAATTCCGGACCCGTATCTCAGTTATGCATGGATGGATTTTGTTCAAATTTGGTACATACATTAAACATAATAGGACCTTGATGCACGTCTTTTTTTTTTTCGGATCAAGTTCGAAATGGCCGACTGGCGGCCATTTTGTTAAAGAATTCAGTTCTGGATCCGTATCCAAGACATGTCTGGATTGATCAAGTTCAAACTTCACACACACATGGTACATCATGTCACAAATAGATATGTGCATTTGTTTCATGATCTGCTTAACAATAGCGGAATGATGACCATTTTAAGGTTGAAAATGCATCAAAATCACGTATTTTCACAATTCCAGAACCGGATCTCAGTCATGCATGGATGGATTTTGTTCAGATTTAGCACAATGTGTTGTACATATGCAGGTGCATTTCGGTCATGATCTGCTTTGAATGTATATGTCACTCAAATATGAACGGAACGGGGGACGTGTCATTGACAATGACTTGATATAATGTGATTGGTTGATATAATGTGATTGGTTGTTATAATGTGATTGGTTGTTATAATGTGATTGGTTGTTATAATGTGATTGGTTGTTATAATGTGATTGGTTGTTATAATGTGATTGGTTGTTATAATGTGATTGGTTGTTATAATGTGATTGGTTGTTATAATGTGATTGGTTGTCATAATGTGATTGGTTGCTTTAATGTGATTGGTTGTTATAATGTGATTGGTTGTTATAATGTGATTGGTTGTTGTAATGTGATTGGTTGATATAATGTGATTGGTTGTTATAATGTGATTGGTTGATATAATGTGATTGGTTGTTATAATGTGATTGGTTGTTATAATGTGATTGGTTGTTAGTCCCCGTTCGGACGCAGTCCGAAAACGGGGACTTATGTTTTGCCCTGTGTGCGTCCGTCCGTCCGTCCGTGCGTCCGTGATCACCTGTATCTCGAACATGCATGAACCGATTAAGTTCAAACTTCACTCATACATCACACATTATATGGGACATATGCACATGCATTTTTTTCATGATCCGATTAACGATAGCCGAATAGCGGCCATTTTAAGGCCGAAAATGCATCAAAATCGCACATTTTCACCATTCCGGACCCGGATCTCAGTTATGCATGGACTGATTTTGTTCAAATTTGGTACATACATTAAACATAATAGGACCTTGATGCACGTCATTTTTTTTTTTGGATCGGGTTCGAAATGGCCGACTGGCAGCCATTTTGTTTTAAAGAATTCAGTTCTGGATCCGTATCTGAGACATGCTTGGATTGATCGAGTTCAAACTTCACACACACAAGGTACATCATGTCACAAATATGTATGTGCATTTGTTTCATGATCTCATTAACGATAGCCAAATGGTGGCCGCTTTAAGGCCGAAAATGCATTGAAATCGCACATTTTCACCATTCCGGACCCGGATCTCAGTTATGCATGGACGGATTTCATTCAAATTTGGTACATACATTAAACATAATAGGACCTTGATGCACGTCATTTTTTTTTTCGGATCAAGTTCGAAATAGCCGACTGGCGGCCATTTTGTTTTAAAGAATTCAGTTCTGGATCCGTATCCGAGACATGTCTGGTTTGATCAAGTTCAAACTTCACACACACAAGGTACATCATGTCACAAATATGTATGTGCATTTGTTTCATGATCTCATTAACGATAGCCAAATGGGGGCCGCTTTAAGGCCGAAAATGCATTGAAATCGCACATTTTCACAATTCCGGACCCGTATTTCAGTTATGCATGGATGGATTTTGTTCAAATTTGGTACATACATTAAACATAATAGGACATTGATGCACTTCCTTTTTTTTTTAGAATCAAGTTCGAAATGGCCGACTGGCGGCCATTTTGTTAAAGAATTCAGTTTTGGATCCGTATCCAAGACATGTCTGGATTGATCAAGTTCAAACTTCACACACACATGGTACATCATGTCACAAATAGATATGTGCATTTGTTTCATGATCTGCTTAACAATAGCGGAATGATGGCCATTTTAAGGTCGAAAATGCATCAAAATCACGTATTTTCACAATTCCAGAACCGGATCTCAGTCATGCATGGATGGATTTTGTTCAGATTTAGCACAATGTGTTGTACATATGCAGGTGCATTTCGGTCATGATCTGCTTTGAATGTATATGTCACTCAAATATGAACGGAACAGGGACGTGTCATTGACAATGACTTGATATAATGTGATTGGTTGATATAATGTGATTGGTTGTTATAATGTGATTGGTTGATATAATGTGATTGATTGTTATAATGTGATTGGTTGATATAATGTGATTGGTTGTTATAATGTGATTGGTTGTTATAATGTGATTGGTTGTTATAATGTGATTGGTTGTTATAATGTGATTGGTTGTTATAATGTGATTGGTTGTTATAATGTGATTGGTTGATATAATGTGATTGGTTGTTATAATGTGATTGGTTGTTATAATGTGATTGGTTGTTATAATGTGATTGGTTGTTATAATGTGATTGGTTGATATAATGTGATTGGTTGTTATAATGTGATTGGTTGTTATAATGTGATTGGTTGATATAATGTGATTGGTTGTTATAATGTGATTGGTTGTTATAATGTGATTGGTTGTTATAATGTGATTGGTTGATATAATGTGATTGGTTGTTATAATGTGATTGGTTGATATTATGTGATTGGTTGTTATAATGTGATTGGTTGTTAGTCCCCGTTCGGACGCAGTCCGAAAACGGGGACTTATGTTTTGCCCTGTGTGCGTCCGTCCGTCCGTCCGTGCGTCCGTGATCACCTGTATCTCGAACATGCATGGACCGATTAAGTTCAAACTTCACTCATACATCACACATTATATGGGACATATGCACATGCATTTTTTTCATGATCCGATTAACGATAGCCGAATAGCGGCCATTTTAAGGCCGAAAATGCATCAAAATCGCACATTTTCACCATTCCGGACCCGGATCTCAGTTATGCATGGACGGATTTTGTTCAAATTTGGTACATACATTAAACATAATAGGACCTTGATGCACGTCATTTTTTTTTTTGGATCGGGTTCGAAATGGCCGACTGGCAGCCATTTTGTTTTAAAGAATTCAGTTCTGGATCCGTATCTGAGACATGCTTGGATTGATCGAGTTCAAACTTCACACACACAAGGTACATCATGTCACAAATATGTATGTGCATTTGTTTCATGATCTCATTAACGATAGCCAAATGGTGGCCGCTTTAAGGCCGAAAATGCATTGAAATCGCACATTTTCACCATTCCGGACCCGGATCTCAGTTATGCATGGACGGATTTCATTCAAATTTGGTACATACATTAAACATAATAGGACCTTGATGCACGTCATTTTTTTTTTCGGATCAAGTTCGAAATAGCCGACTGGCGGCCATTTTGTTTTAAAGAATTCAGTTCTGGATCCGTATCCGAGACATGTCTGGTTTGATCAAGTTCAAACTTCACACACACAAGGTACATCATGTCACAAATATGTATGTGCATTTGTTTCATGATCTCATTAACGATAGCCAAATGGGGGCCGCTTTAAGGCCGAAAATGCATTGAAATCGCACATTTTCACAATTCCGGACCCGTATTTCAGTTATGCATGGATGGATTTTGTTCAAATTTGGTACATACATTAAACATAATAGGACATTGATGCACGTCTTTTTTTTTTTCGGATCAAGTTCGAAATGGCCGACTGGCGGCCATTTTGTTAAAGAATTCAGTTCTGGATCCGTATCCAAGACATGTCTGGATTGATCAAGTTCAAACTTCACACACACATGGTACATCATGTCACAAATAGATATGTGCATTTGTTTCATGATCTGCTTAACAATAGCGGAATGATGGCCATTTTAAGGTCGAAAATGCATCAAAATCACGTATTTTCACAATTCAAGAACCGGATCTCAGTCATGCATGGATGGATTTTGTTCAGATTTAGCACAATGTGTTGTACATATGCAGGTGCATTTCGGTCATGATCTGCTTTGAATGTATATGTCACTCAAATATGAACGGAACAGGGACGTGTCATTGACAATGACTTGATATAATGTGATTGGTTGATATAATGTGATTGGTTGTTATAATGTGATTGGTTGTTATAATGTGATTGGTTGTTATAATGTGATTGGTTGTTATAATGTGATTGGTTGTTATAATGTGATTGGTTGTTATAATGTGATTGGTTGTTATAATGTGATTGGTTGTTATAATGTGATTGGTTGTTATAATGTGATTGGTTGTTATAATGTGATTGGTTGTTATAATGTGATTGGTTGTTATAATGTGATTGGTTGATATAATGTGATTGGTTGATATAATGTGATTGGTTGTTATAATGTGATTGGTTGTTATAATGTGATTGGTTGTTATAATGTGATTGGTTGATATAATGTGATTGGTTGTCATAATGTGATTGGTTGTCATAATGTGATTGGTTGTTATAATGTGATTGGTTGATATAATGTGATTGGTTGTTATAATGTGATTGGTTGTTATAATGTGATTGGTTGATATAATGTGATTGGTTGTTATAATGTGATTGGTTGATATAATGTGATTGGTTGTTATAATGTGATTGGTTGTTATAATGTGATTGGTTGTTATAATGTGATTGGTTGTTATAATGTGATTGGTTGTTATAATGTGATTGGTTGTTATAATGTGATTGGTTGATATAATGTGATTGGTTGTTATAATGTGATTGGTTGTTATAATGTGATTGGTTGTTATAATGTGATTGGTTGTTATAATGTGATTGGTTGATATAATGTGATTGGTTGTTATAATGTGATTGGTTGTTATAATGTGATTGGTTGATATAATGTGATTGGTTGTTATAATGTGATTGGTTGTTATAATGTGATTGGTTGTTATAATGTGATTGGTTGATATAATGTGATTGGTTGTTATAATGTGATTGGTTGATATTATGTGATTGGTTGTTATAATGTGATTGGTTGTTATAATGTGATTGGTTGTTATAATGTGATTGGTTGTTATAATGTGATTGGTTGTTATAATGTGATTGGTTGATATAATGTGATTGGTTGTTATAATGTGATTGGTTGTTATAATGTGATTGGTTGTTATAATGTGATTGGTTGATATAATGTGATTGGTTGTTATAATGTGATTGGTTGATATTATGTGATTGGTTGTTATAATGTGATTGGTTGTTATAATGTGATTGGTTGTTATAATGTGATTGGTTGTTATAATGTGATTGGTTGTTATAATGTGATTGGTTGTTATAATGTGATTGGTTGTTATAATGTGATTGGTTGTTATAATGTGATTGGTTGATATAATGTGATTGGTTGTTATAATGTGATTGGTTGTTATAATGTGATTGGTTGATATAATGTGATTGGTTGTTATAATGTGATTGGTTGATATAATGTGATTGGTTGTTATAATGTGATTGGTTGTTATAATGTGATTGGTTGATATAATGTGATTGGTTGTTATAATGTGATTGGTTGTTATAATGTGATTGGTTGATATAATGTGATTGGTTGTTATAATGTGATTGGTTGTTATAATGTGATTGGTTGTTATAATGTGATTGGTTGATATAATGTGATTGGTTGTTATAATGTGATTGGTTGTTATAATGTGATTGGTTGATATAATGTGATTGGTTGTTATAATGTGATTGGTTGTTATAATGTGATTGGTTGTTATAATGTGATTGGTTGATATAATGTGATTGGTTGTTATAATGTGATTGGTTGTTATAATGTGATTGGTTGTTATAATGTGATTGGTTGTTATAATGTGATTGGTTGTTATAATGTGATTGGTTGTCATAAGGTGATTGGTTGCTTTAATGTGATTGGTTGTTATAATGTGATTGGTTGTTATAATGTGATTGGTTGTTATAATGTGATTGGTTGTTGTAATGTGATTGGTTGATATAATGTGATTGGTTGTTATAATGTGATTGGTTGATATAATGTGATTGGTTGTTATAATGTGATTGGTTGTTATAATGTGATTGGTTGTTAGTCCCCGTTCGGACGCAGTCCGAAAACGGGGACTTATGTTTTGCCCTGTGTGCGTCCGTCCGTGCGTCCGTGATCACCTGTATCTCGAACATGCATGGACCGATTAAGTTCAAACTTCACTCATACATCACACATTATATGGGACATATGCACATGCATTTTTTTCATGATCCGATTAACGATAGCCGAATAGCAGCCATTTTAAGGCCGAAAATGCATCAAAATCGCACATTTTCACCATTCCGGACCCGGATCTCAGTTATGCATGGACTGATTTTGTTCAAATTTGGTACATACATTAAACATAATAGGACCTTGATGCACGTCATTTTTTTTTTGGATCGGGTTCGAAATGGCCGACTGGCAGCCATTTTGTTTTAAAGAATTCAGTTCTGGATCCGTATCTGAGACATGCTTGGATTGATCGAGTTCAAACTTCACACACACAAGGTACATCATGTCACAAATATGTATGTGCATTTGTTTCATGATCTCATTAACGATAGCCAAATGGTGGCCGCTTTAAGGCCGAAAATGCATTGAAATCGCACATTTTCACCATTCCGGACCCGGATCTCAGTTATGCATGGACGGATTTCATTCAAATTTGGTACATACATTAAACATAATAGGACCTTGATGCACGTCATTTTTTTTTTCGGATCAAGTTCGAAATAGCCGACTGGCGGCCATTTTGTTTTAAAGAATTCAGTTCTGGATCCGTATCCGAGACATGTCTGGTTTGATCAAGTTCAAACTTCACACACACAAGGTACATCATGTCACAAATATGTATGTGCATTTGTTTCATGATCTCATTAACGATAGCCAAATGGGGGCCGCTTTAAGGCCGAAAATGCATTGAAATCGCACATTTTCACAATTCCGGACCCATATTTCAGTTATGCATGGATGGATTTTGTTCAAATTTGGTACATACATTAAACATAATAGGACCTTGATGCACGTCTTTTTTTTTTTCGGATCAAGTTCGAAATGGCCGACTGGCGGCCATTTTGTTAAAGAATTCAGTTCTGGATCCGTATCCAAGACATGTCTGGATTGATCAAGTTCAAACTTCACACACACATGGTACATCATGTCACAAATAGATATGCGCATTTGTTTCATGATCTGCTTAACAATAGCGGAATGATGGCCATTTTAAGGTCGAAAATGCATCAAAATCACGTATTTTCACAATTCCAGAACCGGATCTCAGTCATGCATGGATGGATTTTGTTCAGATTTAGCACAATGTGTTGTACATATGCAGGTGCATTTCGGTCATGATCTGCTTTGAATGTATATGTCACTCAAATATGAACGGAACAGGGACGTGTCATTGACAATGACTTGATATAATGTGATTGGTTGATATAATGTGATTGGTTGTTATAATGTGATTGGTTGTTATAATGTGATTGGTTGTTATAATGTGATTGGTTGTTATAATGTGATTGGTTGTTATAATGTGATTGGTTGTTATAATGTGATTGGTTGTTATAATGTGATTGGTTGTTATAATGTGATTGGTTGTTATAATGTGATTGGTTGATATAATGTGATTGGTTGATATAATGTGATTGGTTGTTATAATGTGATTGGTTGTTATAATGTGATTGGTTGTTATAATGTGATTGGTTGATATAATGTGATTGGTTGTCATAATGTGATTGGTTGTCATAATGTGATTGGTTGTTATAATGTGATTGGTTGATATAATGTGATTGGTTGTTATAATGTGATTGGTTGTTATAATGTGATTGGTTGTTATAATGTGATTGGTTGATATAATGTGATTGGTTGTTATAATGTGATTGGTTGATATAATGTGATTGGTTGTTATAATGTGATTGGTTGTTATAATGTGATTGGTTGTTATAATGTGATTGGTTGTTATAATGTGATTGGTTGTTATAATGTGATTGGTTGTTATAATGTGATTGGTTGATATAATGTGATTGGTTGTTATAATGTGATTGGTTGTTATAATGTGATTGGTTGTTATAATGTGATTGGTTGTTATAATGTGATTGGTTGTTATAATGTGATTGGTTGTTATAATGTGATTGGTTGTTATAATGTGATTGGTTGTTATAATGTGATTGGTTGTTATAATGTGATTGGTTGATATAATGTGATTGGTTGATATTATGTGATTGGTTGTTATAATGTGATTGGTTGTTATAATGTGATTGGTTGTTATAATGTGATTGGTTGTTATAATGTGATTGGTTGTTATAATGTGATTGGTTGATATAATGTGATTGGTTGTTATAATGTGATTGGTTGTTATAATGTGATTGGTTTATATAATGTGATTGGTTGTTATAATGTGATTGGTTGTTATAATGTGATTGGTTGATATAATGTGATTGGTTGTCATAATGTGATTGGTTGTTATAATGTGATTGGTTGTTATAATGTGATTGGTTGTTATAATGTGATTGGTTGTTATAATGTGATTGGTTGTTATAATGTGATTGGTTGATATAATGTGATTGGTTGTTATAATGTGAGTGGTTGTTATAATGTGATTGGTTGTTATAATGTGATTGGTTGATATAATGTGATTAGTTGTTATAATGTGATTGGTTGTTATAATGTGATTGGTTGTTATAATGTGATTGGTTGTTATAATGTGATTGGTTGATATAATGTGATTGGTTGTTATAATGTGATTGGTTGTTATAATGTGATTGGTTGTTATAATGTGATTGGTTGATATAATGTGATTGGTTGATATAATGTGATTGGTTGTTATAATGTGATTGGTTGATATAATGTGATTGGTTGTTATAATGTGATTGGTTGTTATAATGTGATTGGTTGTTATAATGTGATTGGTTGTTATAATGTGATTGGTTGTTATAATGTGATTGGTTGTTATAATGTGATTGGTTGATATAATGTGATTGGTTGTTATAATGTGATTGGTTGTTATAATGTGATTGGTTGTTATAATGTGATTGGTTGATATAATGTGATTGGTTGTTATAATGTGATTGGTTGTTATAATGTGATTGGTTGATATAATGTGATTGGTTGTTATAATGTGATTGGTTGTTATAATGTGATTGGTTGTTATAATGTGATTGGTTGATATAATGTGATTGGTTGTTATAATGTGATTAGTTGATATAATGTGATTGGTTGTTATAATGTGATTGGTTGTTATAATGTGATTGGTTGTTATAGTGTGATTGGTTGTTATAGTGTGATTGGTTGTTATAATGTGATTGGTTGTTATAATGTGATTGGTTGTTATTATGTGATTTGTTGTTATAATGTGATTGGTTGTTATAGTGTGATTGGTTGTTATAATGTGATTGGTTGTTATAATGTGATTGATTGTTATAATGTGATTGGTTGATATAATGTGATTGGTTGTTATAATGTGATTGGTTGTTATAATGTGATTGGTTGTTATAATGTGATTGGTTGTTATAATGTGATTGGTTGTTATAATGTGATTGGTTGTTATAATGTGATTGGTTGATATAATGTGATTGGTTGTTATAATGTGATTAGTTGATATAATGTGATTGGTTGTTATAATGTGATTGGTTGTTATAATGTGATTGGTTGTTATAATGTGATTGGTTGATATAATGTGATTGGTTGTTATAATGTGATTGGTTGTTATAATGTGATTGGTTGTTATAATGTGATTGGTTGATATAATGTGATTAGTTGTTATAATGTGATTGGTTGTTATAATGTGATTGGTTGTTATAATGTGATTGGTTGTTATAATGTGATTGGTTGTTATAATGTGATTGGTTGTTATAATGTGATTGGTTGATATAATGTGATTGGTTGTTATAATGTGGTTGGTTGTTATAATGTGATTGGTTGTTATTATGTGATTGGTTGTTATAATGTGATTGGTTGTTATAATGTGATTGGTTGATATAATGTGATTGGTTGTTATAATGTGATTGGTTATTATAATGTGATTGGTTGTTATAATGTGATTGGTTGTTATAATGTGATTGGTTGTTATAATGTGATTGGTTGTTATAATGTGATTGGTTGTTATAATGTGATTGGTTGATATAATGTGATTGGTTGATATAATGTGATTGGTTGATATAATGTGATTGGTTGTTATAATGTGATTGGTTGTTATAATGTGATTGGTTGATATAATGTGATTGGTTGATATAATGTGATTGGTTGTCATAATGTGATTGGTTGTTATAATGTGATTGGTTGTTATAATGTGATTGGTTGTTATAATGTGATTGGTTGTTATAATGTGATTGGTTGTTATAATGTGATTGGTTGATATAATGTGATTGGTTGTTATAATGTGAGTGGTTGTTATAATGTGATTGGTTGTTATAATGTGATTGGTTGATATACATGTAATGTGATTAGTTGTTATAATGTGATTGGTTGTTATAATGTGATTGGTTGTTATAATGTGATTGATTGATATAATGTGATTGGTTGTTATAATGTGATTGGTTGTTATAATGTGATTGGTTGTTATAATGTGATTGGTTGTTATAATGTGATTGGTTGTTATAATATAATGTGATTGGTTGTTATAATGTGATTGGTTGTTATAATGTGATTGATAATCAGGCTGTACTGTAAAGCAATAGACCATTTTCCGTACACTGCGAGAATCATCCGTTATGCGTGAAATCGAACGTAAAAACAGGACAAACAAAGGTCATAGCGTCGTAGTCGCGTCAAACATCGCGTGGGTTTCGACAAACGCAAAAGTATTTCGGGGACATTTCCATGCTTAATAATGTGCTGTCCACATTTGATGATAGGCAATTTCGATTAAGTAAGGGTATTCGGAAGCAATATTCCTCTGTCGAAGATCGGCCGGCCAATGTAAGCTACGAAATAAAGAAATTCTAGTTCAAAATCAAATCGTTCGATTTTTGCGGCAGACGTTCGACGCGCGTCTTTCATGCATCTCGCGAGATCTCGCAATTGTACGGAAAATCATCAATTTATTTTCACTTGGTATTTATTTTTGCTTAAAGGATGAATCAGAGAAAATAAAATAATTTGTTTCCCCTATATTTTACATTCAACTAATGCTGAACATAAAAAACAACCAAAATGTTTTTTCAGCAAAAATTTATTCCAGCTAAAACAAATAACTAAACTAGTGTGACATTTTTTTTTCTCATTTTCATGCAGATACATGGCCCAGGTCAATTTGACCCCCCAGGCTACGCCATGTTTGAAGTTGTTTCGTCAGCTTCTGCTGCTCCTCATAAATGGCAGTCGTTCATGGATGATGAAAATTATCTAATACCCTCTAAGCTTTTTGATTGGTTCTATGGCCTGGTAGCGAGAGCATTAAAATCACTTAATTTGAGAGAGGTTACTCTTCAAAGAGCTGGGCCGTCTGCAAACCTCATAATAAACAAACCTGGAGTACGAGAAATGTCAGTGGACCTCGCTCCTACTATACAGATGCTTGGCGTACCTCCTGGGATACATTTTCCCGATTCATGGCCTGACAGAGAAAAGATGAAGAGTATACCAGGTGTTATGAGGTCTAACAGTTTGTGGCAGCTTTGTACAAAGGAGCACATGGGTGCTGTCTTCAGTGGAAATCGGCGTTGGTGGCGTATTTCTACTTCTCCCCTTGAGAAGTATGTCCTGGATACCATTGACCGAGATGGCGGAGGAGATAGTTCTGGAGGAGGATGTCGAAAACAAATCTTGCGTTTACTAAAGTTATTACGGGAAGTTGAGGGTTCTAATTGGTTAGGAATTAAGTCATACCACCTTAAGCACCTAGTGATGTCAGAGTCTTGTCGCCATGTTGACTGGTCTGTTGGAAAGATTGATGTTTGTTTCGTTGGATGTCTTCGCACTTTAGAGAATTCTTTGCAGGAACAAAACCTCCGAAATGTGTTCTTTCCCAAAATGAATATGTTCTCTGAGCTCTCTGTTACCAACAATTTAGCTTTTCGTGTAAAAAGAATTGCTAAGAATATTGAAAGAGATCCGAATGAAGCTAAGAAGTATTTTGAAAATTGAAAATAAAATCCAAATTTTGCACCTATGAATCGCTCGTGAGTCGCATATGCTTGCCTTAAAAAATCTGGAAAAAATTACTTTTACATGTTATGTATATATCAAGTATCTTCCAGGCAATTTCTTTTTCATCCATGTAGATAAATTATAACATAAATATTTAGCTTTGCTGTGGACTTCGTCCGATTGCTTTGATATTATACATCTAGGTGCTTTAGGTGGACCTCTTATAGATGTGTTCATTTCGTGATGATATATGCAATTCTCTGAGTTTGATAAATATTGTTGTAATTTTTTGGTATAAAGTGATATTTTCGACTTTGTCTTGAAAACTGCAAGTCTGATTGCTTTGAAAATGAAAATGTGGACCGATCTCAGATTTGTTAGCTCCGCTGTCGACGAAGGAGCTTATAGTATTACTGATTGTCCGTCGTCGTCGTCATCGTCAACTTTACATTTTCGACTTCTTCTTAAAAACCACAAACTGTATAGCTGTGAAACTTTCTAGGAAGGTACCTTGGGTGGTTTTCTCTCAGATTTGTTCATTTCGTGTGGATATGTTCAATTGTCTTATTTATAGCGAATATTTTTGTCATTTTTGGTCAAAAATGCTATTTTCGACTTCTTCTTGAAAACCGCTAGCCCAAATGCTTTGATACTTGGTATGTAGGTACCTTGAGTGGACCTCTCTCAGATTTGTTCATTTCGTGATGATATCTTCATTTTTCTAATTTTGATGAATATTTTTGTCATTTTTGGTAAAAAATTATATTTTCGACTTCTTCTTGAAAAGTGCTCGTCCAATTTCTTTGATATTGTATATGTAGGTACATCAGGTGGACCTCTGTCAGATTTGTTGATTTTGTGACAATATCTTCAATTCTCTAATTTTGATGAATATTTTTGGTCAAAAACATTATTTTCAACTTCTTCTTGAAAACTGCTAATCCGATTGCTTTGTAACTTTATTTGTAGGTACCTTGGGTGAATCTCTGTCAGATTTGGTAATTTCATGACGATATCTTCAAATCTCTAATTTTAGTGAATATTTGTGTCATTTTTCGTAAAAATGTTATTTTCAACTTCTTGTTTGAAACCTCTAACCTGATTGCTTTGTAAATTTATTTGTAGGTACATGTACCTTGGGTGGATCTCAGTCAGATTTGTTAATTTCATGACGACATCTTCAATTCTCTATTTTTAGCAAATATTTTCATCATTTTTCATCAAAAAAACATATTTTTGACTTGTCCTTCAAAACCAGTAGTCCAAATTCTTTGATACTTGTACACATGCAGCTTGGGTAGACCTCTATTAGATTTGTCCATTTCGTAAAGATATCTTCAATTCTCTACTTTTAGTGAAATATTCTCTGCAACAAAATCAAGAAAGTTGGTGTCTTGCGATATTAAAGCAGTTAGCATTAAGTTTAAATTGCTTCTTAGTCATTGCTTCAATTTCAGAGCATGCATCACAAACAGTGGAGCTATATCAGCCGACAGGCTGCTAGTTCATTTTGTAATGGTATCTTCAATTCTCTCATTGAAACATTCATTGCTAACAGCGGAGCTATCTCAGTCAAAAGGATGCTTGTTGTAAATTATCATCATAACCTGAATTTTCAAAAATGAATTGGATGGAGGTATATACATAGCAACTTTGAAATGATGTAGACATATCTACATATACATATATTCTGCTTTTACATGCACGCTGTCATTTCCCATGTCAATTTTGATTGACACATATTTGTCTGTTAATGTATTTTTTTGTATTTATCAGATTTATCAGATAAAGTTATACAAGTTTGATACGCATGTATGGTGATATGCAGTGGATGGTCCAATGTCACATGTGCATTGAATGGTAGCATTGAATACAGTAGATGTTGGGTCATGTTCAATTGCATGAGTAAGATTATTGCTGCATTCAAAAAACCTTAACCCACATAATACATGCTTGGTCAATAAGGACTCTAGCCTAAGTTCTTTCACAGACTTGCGTATAACATTATACCAGTTTCTGGTCAGCTTAAGTGGGCAAAACGTTTTTTCTCTCTTACTTTGCCACTACATGCATCAGTGCATGTGATTACCTCACAATTCATACTTTCAAATTTGGATCGTCATCACATTTACCAGTTGTACACCCGAATCTTTCAAATTAAATAGATATTATACTGTTATCTAAAATTTAGAAATTTGCATGAACTGGAATGTTTTAACAATTTTGTAAAAGACTTTAAATTGTGATTATAAAAATGACAATTGATTAAACACTTCTAAATTATTTGTAACTGTAAATCAAAAATCATTTTATGTGTGAGACAAGAGTTCATGATAATTATTGCATATACAAATAAATAACTATGACTTTTAATAATTTATTATTGCTTGGGTAAAAAAAAAATGTTTTGCTTCTTGTCCTAGAGAAAAATTTGGTGCACCATACTCAATACTGCAAAAAAAATGCACAGGGTGATTCACGTGATGAGAAGCAAACACATTTTTTTTTTGTCTTTCATGTGTACAGCTTATCTGACTGTTGTGTATTTGAGACAGTTATTAGTATTGCTTTCAACCCAAAATTGCTTTAGAATTAAAAATGTTTTTTCTTCAAAAGTATGTATTAACTTTCCCTAAGATTAATATTATTACTGTATTGTGATTATCATATTTGCTTTATTAGAAACACATATCCAATGCAAGAAACATGAGAACCAAAAGTTGCATTTTTAAGTTTGAAACTATTGAAATGTAGTCTGACCATAGATGTATCACTGTCCTTTATGGTAACGATTGTGCTACTGAGAACTAACCAGATAAGAGTGAAAATACAATATTATATGAAGTATTTCATGGCAGGAATGCATGAATTTTTTAATAAATATTGAACTTTCAATGATTTCATTGACTTTGACCGTTGACTATCCATTTTAGCTTTTGAATTTGATTGTATAATTAAATTACTTTTTCTAACGTTTTTGAACAACACTCATAAAAACATAAAGAATTGATTCTCAGAATTTTGAAAAATCCAGTTATGATATACTCACATTTCTTACATATTCAATTTTGTGAATTTGTGATGAAAATAGGGAACTGGCGGTGTAAGGGTTAAAACCTACCATAGTGTAAGTATTGGATAACAATTCCAACAGTTTGTCATGCATGTATGATGCTAATGTAGATATCAAGATAAAAAGAAGATAGATGTGTTGTGTTGATATAAAGTTTTGGATTTATAAAATTAATAATCTGTTCATTGAATTGATGTTTTCTAGGAGTATGTACTATGTCTACATTTTGAAATTAGATGTAGGAATAATAGTTTGATGGAATGAAATAAAATAAAGTTAAAATGGAATTCTCTATAGTGTGTTAATGACATGTTGTTTTGACCTTTTCACCACTAGACATTCTTGCCCAAACTTTTCTGCAATTTCTTCTTATATTCTAATATTTCTGGAAATGAACCCTAATTTTGGAGCCAACAGACAACATTTCAGTCAATTTTCTGTTTTTACTCAAAAAATTTGGCTATTTTTTGTCCCAATCTTCTGAAGGAAAGTGCAGACTATAAACAGGACTATAATTTGTGAATTTGTTATAAAAAAAGGAACTGGTGGTGAAAAGGTTAACATCAAGATTAAATTACAGATATGGTTTTCATAGTACTACCATAGTAAATAAATATTTACATATCATTTGCATTCAAATCAAAGTGATGAGAATATCCTTTCTTGGTGTTGCCATATTCGTGAAGTGCGTCTGTACAACTGGCATCACATAAAGCTGTACAATTGGTGTAATTGGAAAAATGAAGAAAATCTATACTAAGAAAATACTAAGACGAGTTACTATTTGCACATATACACCAATGACCAGATTAAAAGATGGTGGTCACTGCGATTCGTCGTGTTCGGTATGTGTCTTGTGACATTACATTATTTACTTGCACACCATTCAAATATACGCTGCATGACGACAACATTGACATTTAAACATGGTGAAATAAAACGTGATAACGATTTGCTACTTCATCCAGGTCTTAATAATTTATATTACCAAAAATATATTATTTTTATTCTACAAGCAAATAGTAAGTTATTGTACTAATCAATCTAATTCATCTTGAGTTGTTAATTGAGATGTTTCTTACTGCAACTCGTGTTTAACAATTTAATTAGAATTACATGACATCGTTGTAGATACTGAAAACCTTGTATTTGCAATTATCATTTTTATTCTACTGTGAGATGAGACGTGCAGTGACACCGCCCTCTAGCGGTTTATATGACAGTACCCGTAATCCTACGAGTTTAATGACGATATTTTTCTATCGAATTCAAACACAGGATTTAAAAAAAAAAGAATCAATGTATAAAATTTGAGACGTGGATGCTACAAATACATACCAATAATTTAATAAGGGATTTATATGTTATGGGTTACGCTCTAAATTTATTCACCCATGCTTTATTCAGATTAGTGGTAAATTTTAACTTTGCAGACAAAACAACTACCCCCAGTAGTTATGAATTATAACGTGCAATACATAACTTCGACAAGGGTGCATTGGAACTATTCAAAGATATTTTTACATATATTCAAAGATATTTTTTACAAATATTCAAAGTACTATTACAAATATTCAAAGTACTATTACAAATATTCAAAGTACTTTCTCACCAAATCAGATGTAAGGATTGGGAGCCTCTCATTTAAAAGTTGTCAAAACAGTATGATGAAAATCAGGAATAAATATAGCTACTTGATATGTAAGGTAGTGTGTCCAAAATGACGAAGGTTAAGGTTCATGTTGCTATGGGGACAAGCCTATAATAACACTGATGTATATTCAAATTTTGAGCCTGGGTGAAAAAATTATTCTGAGCAGGTTGCCATACTAGGATGTTGCCATGGGTGAAAAATGTCAATCTTGTCAATCTTATGCAAATTGCAGCTTTCTGTGTTACGCACATTGGTTATTAGGGGAACGTCTACAAGAAAGTAATGCACGAAAGTACATGCTCAATTAGGCCTCAGAAAATATAAGGCTTTAGACTTGTTATTAGGTGTTTGGGCCGGTATTACCTAATTGCGTACAAATTAAATGAAACTGTGAAATTAAGAATTAGTGAATTAATTTATTCTTGATGTTAACCTATTCACAGTCAAACAAATTGTTTACATATGATTATGACAAAATATATGTTGATATTGAGATTGAAGGGAGAAAACCAATTGATATTAAGCACTCATTTTATACACAGACTATATATTCACTTTTATCCTGATATAAAGTTCAATATTAATAATAAGTGTTTAACATATTCACAGTTTCCTTCATTATATTCTTGAACAAGAGGTACATTACATCATTTTTTTTGGGATATACCTAGTGATATCATTGTATGGTTTCATTGTTTTGTCATTCAGTTTGAACATAAAATAGTATGATTTGCTTGGATAAAGAGCATTTTTATAGGATCATACATTTGCACAAAAAGCGTAACAAAGGGATGGATCTAAACATGCATTCGTCTCCTCATCATCATTACCCAAATTACATAAAATACACTTTGTATATCTATTACATATATTTATACACTATCGAATCAGAATTTTGAATCGTTCAAAATTCAATCTGATTAAAATAAGATCCTGGTTGGCTTTCATGAACAAAACCATTCTTGCAGCAAAATAATTGTAACGTTAACAAATAATTAAAATAAATAATAATTATAGTAAATAATTAAAATAAATAATAATTATAGTAATTATATAAAAAAAAAATTAAGCCAACCAGGATCTTATTTTAATCAGATTGCTCAAAATTAAGATGAAAAACAAAGTGAGTACTTCATGGCACATTTTCGGTCAATTAATTTAGTGCAAGTCTTTTTATACTAAACTATACATTTTTATAATGTGATATAATCTGACTTTAAAATGTTCCAATACTTTCACAAACATAGCAATGGTTTTGTACAAATACAATTTCTCTGGCACCTATTTTATTTGTGTTTTCTCATTTTCACGTAGATTAATGGCCCAGGTCAAGATGCTCCCCCAAGGTTATGCCATGCTGAAAATTGTTTACAAGGATACCTCAGATTTAAAGCGGGAGGGTCGTCGCCTGCGCACGCGCGGGAATTGGGTCTCAAGCGACGATAACAAGCTAAAACCGCAAAGGCTCATGGGTAGACGCTTGTTTGTAAACAATGACATGCTATGGCCATCTGACGCATGCGCAGGTGACGACTCCCCGCTTTAAGTTCTATCCTTTTCCCTAAATGGCAGTCGTTCATGGATCACCTGGTGTCATCAAAGCCGTGACAAAGATTGGTTCTGCGGCCTGGTAGCCGCAGCGTTAGCATCACCTGTGATTACTTTTCGCAATTGTGTGAATGGTGTCACTCTCCGAAGAGCAGGGCCGTCTACGAACCTTATAATAAACAAACATGGAGAACAACCGATTTCAGTGGATCTCGTTCCTGCTATACAGATGCTTGGCGTACCTCCTGGGATACATTTTCCCGATTCATGGCCTGACTGAGAAAAGATGAAGAGTATACCAGGGGTTATGAGGTCTAACAGTTTGTGGCAGCTTTGTACAAAGGAGTACCTGGTGCTGTCTCGGGTGGAAACCGGCGTTGGTGGTGTATTTCTACCTCTCTTGAGAAATATGTTCTTGACACAATCGACCAATATGCCGGAGGTGGTTACTAAAGTTATTACGTGAAACGTGAAAGGTTCTAATTGGTTGGGAATCAAGTCATACCACCTTAAGCACCTAGTGATGTCAGAGTCTTGTCGCCATGTTGACTGGTCTGTTGGAAAGATTGATGTTCGTTTCTTTGCACGCTTTCGAATGTCTTCGCACGCTAGAAAATTCTTTGCGAGAATCTCGCGTGAAAAGAATAACCAATCAAATTGAAAGAGATCCGAATGAAACTAAGAAGTATTTCGAGCCACCTTCCGAGTCTAGAAATCATTTTACCTCACAAAGCAAACTACAAGAACTCACTGAACAACCAAACCCTGAAGCAAATGATTGTTGTTTGTCTTAGACCTCGGACTTGATCAAATACGGGTTGTAATAATTGCAGAATGTAAAAATATTACCGGTAATCACATAATTAAAGTACCCATAGTTGAATATACTGAATAATATTTAACATGAATAAGTTTTATATTAACATTCACAAACCTCAAATAATTGTTAAATGACGGTAGAAAATCACTTTGACAGGAGAGTATGTTCTGTTTAAAATTGTTCATAATGGTCAGTTGAAGGGGAAAGTTAAAGCACAAAAAGTGTTGTCAATACTTGACTCAGATGTGTATGAGCAATAAAACTGAACATAGTTTAATACATAATATTAATAGAACAGATTCTAAGCTCAGAACTTACAGCCTCCTTAAAAATGATATCAGTACGTCACCCTATCTGCATTTATTACATAACAGAGAAGACATCAAAGTAATGTCACACTTGAGATCAAGCTGCCATAAACTTCAAATTGAAGTTGGCAGACATAAAAGGCCAAAAATACCAGCAGAAGAAAGAATCTGTAAAAAATGCACTTCATCAGAAATTGAAGATGAAATACATTTTGTAACAGGGTGTGATTTTTATAATACTGAAAGAGAAATACTTTATACAGAATTCACAAATGTACTCCCGACTTTTCAATCAGAAAACAATATCAACGAATTCAAAACTATTATTAATACAAAAGAACGTAAATTAATCAAGCATGTGACTAAATACTTAAAACTTTGTTTCAAGAAACATGACACATAGACATGTGTATGTTACCACAATATCTCAGGCTAATTTGCCATTTTAAACTGCATTTATCTTAATTTTCTTTAACTTTTATTAGTCCCCGTTCGGACGCAGTCCGAAAACGGGGACTTATGTTTTGCCCTGTGTGCGTCCGTCCGTGCGTCGGTGATCACCTGTATCTCGAACATGCATGGACCGATTAAGTTCAAACTTCACTCATACATCACACATTATATGGGACATATGCACATGCATTTTTTTCATGATCCGATTAACGATAGCCGAATAGCGGCCATTTTAAGGCCGAAAATGCATCAAAATCGCACATTTTCACCATTCCGAACCCGGATCTCAGTTATGCATGGACGGATTTTGTTCAAATTTGGTACATACATTAAACATAATAGGACCTTGATGCACGTCATTTTTTTTTCGGATCAAGTTCGAAATAGCCGACTGGCGGCCATTTTGTTTTAAAGAATTCAGTTCTGGATCCGTATCCGAGACATGTCTGGATTGATCAAGTTCAAACTTCACACACACAAGGTACATCATGTCACAAATATGTATGTGCATTTGTTTCATGATCTCATTAACGATAGCCAAATGGGGGCCGCTTTAAGGCCGAAAATGCATTGAAATCGCACATTTTCACCATTCCGGACCCGTATCTCAGTTATGCATGGATGGATTTTGTTCAAATTTGGTACATACATTAAACATAATAGGACCTTGATGCACGTCTTTTTTTTCGGATCAAGTTCGAAATGGCCGACTGGCGGCCATTTTGTTAAAGAATTCAGTTCTGGATCCGTATCCAAGACATGTCTGGATTGATCAAGTTCAAACTTCACACACACATGGTACATCATGTCACAAATAGATATATGCATTTGTTTCATGATCTGCTTAACAATAGCGGAATGATGGCCATTTTAAGGTCGAAAATGCATCAAAATCATGTATTTTCACAATTCCAGAACCGGATCTCAGTCATGCATGGATGGATTTTGTTCAGATTTAGCACAATGTGTTGTACATATGCAGGTGCATTTCGGTCATGATCTGCTTTGAATGTATATGTCACTCAAATATGAACGGAACGGGGACGTGTCATTGACAATGACTTGTTTTTGTTACTGTTTTTAAAATTTATAACATAACAGCCTAAAATGATTTGTTAACTTTCATTATGGTGTAATAAATGAAATTATTATTATTATTATTAATATAGAGGGTGGGATACTTCTTATATCAATTAAGGATATGTTGAATCAATTTGAAGACTGATTGGTGTAAAACCCAAATCTGGATATGGTTAGCTAATCACTATACCGGTATTATATGAAAAATTAAAATTTACACACTCACTGATTTTTTGAGCAATCAGAAAGAGGGTGATTTTCTAGAAAAATATGAATGAATTCCTAAAATAAACACAATAATAAACAATGATGTTTTCTCCACCGTCGATGACAATTACGGTGTTTGGAATTTTAAAGTTCAGTTTAATTTTTAGACAAAGAGACACAGTGGATTATATAGTCAGATCATTATTTGTAGTTGATTAGTTATTAACATCCGATTGATAATTAGTATTTTAAGAATATTAAGAATCTCCAAATATGCCGTAGTGGTGTCTTCATTTTATGTCTGACATGACAGGATACTGCGTTGTGTGTCGTAATGGCTGAGGTGTTCATCACATGAAATGGGAATAATGTGCGACTTCTTGATCACATTAAAGAGGGTTGAATAGTATAAAAAACAAACAGGTAAGGGATATGTATCCAGGCCTTTGTATATTTAATTACGTGGTATGCTAGTAGATTTAAAAAACAAATGGAAATGCTTAAAATTGCCAAATTATTATGTAAATTGAGTAATTAATATGCACAGATTGCAACAAGAAACTAATCAGGTTTGCACATTATCCAAGACATCTATGTTTCAAGTGTCATTGAAATCTGTTGAATAGTACATTAAAAAAATGGAAATGCTTAAAATTGCCCAATTAATGTGTAAATTGAGTAATTAATATGCACAGATTGCAACAAGAAACTAAGCAGGTCTGCACATTATCCAAGACATTTATGTACCAAGTGTCATTGAAATCTTTTGAATAGTACATGAAAAAACAAATGGAAATGCTTAAAATTTCCAAATTGATATGTAAATTGAGTAATTAATATGCACAGATTGCAACAAGAAACTAATCAAGTCTGCTCATCAAGACATCTATGTATCAAGTTTCATTGAAATCGGATAATTGGTTTTTGAAATATCAGTGGAGCAGATGCACACAGATACTTGTATTGCTATATTTTCCGAGGGCTCCAGTGGATTATATTTTAATACAGTTTCAATAGTTTTTAGTTGCGTTATGTTTGGATGAAAATGCTACTCCTATATAGGGTTGGGATTAAAATTTGAGTTTAATTAAACTCAACTATAAAATTGTAATTCTATATCGGATTTATTTGAATAGAAATGCAAAAACTAGAAATAACATCATACATCCTCTGACTTAAAATAGAAATGTTTGCAAGCCTAGGGTTAGTAAAGGAGGTAGGTATAGTACACTTATATTAAATTTAAAAAAAACAGCCGCCATATTGAAATATGCAATTTAGAATTTTATATCTGATCAAGCGGCTTGAGACTAATATTCATTTTACAGTCTATTATTGCGAGCAAAGATCATTTATGATATTTTTGTGTGGAAATCTGGTATTTTGGCGGTCATTTTGTTTTTGCTGATTATCACAATTTGCCCCATTGACGCTGCAGTTCGGCGTCTTCTACACCGATCTGACGCATATCGCGCTAGGTGTGCCGGGAATTTGTTCGAAGTCAATTGTCGATTGCCACGTATTTTACGGATATATTAAATCGTTTCAGAGACCTGTTTACTAAATAATGATAAATGAAACTTAGAAAGCTTGTAAGAACAAAGTTCTAGAGTTCTACGCGTGATTTTATTGCGCTCATGGACGTTCTATTTTCGAACTAGTTGAAACCGGAAATAACGCAACTACTTTCGAACTTCAAACACAAATTTGATTATCGTTATTATGTGTTAGTTTCTGTTGTTTCAAAGATTGAATTATGTATGACAATAATATTTACAATATAATATAATATAAACAATATTTCACTAAAATATGTGATTCAAAGGCAACCCAAATTGTAAAAAGCAATATCAAGTTCCGCGTATAAACACTGTTGTAAAGAGGCGGCGGAGCGGAATTTTAGCCAAAATCGGCTAGTAAGGCGTCATATGACACAGGTTTGTGCATCCTGCGTAACAAGGGTCACGCGCCATCCATATACGTCCATTATCCATTCAATAATAAATTAATAATACCACACATTTGCATCAATCAATGTGCCTTTACTTTATAATCAGATTAGCATTAACTTATGAACATGTTAGTATTCCAATTAATACAACAATTTCTTCTATACAGAAAATATATAAACAAGTGCATGTACACATGTCAATTTAAAGATGTTTTCTCAACATGAAAGAGATCTGTATATCCATGGCCCCTGGTAACCCTTATTAGTCCCCAAATATCCAAAAAATTATTTATAATCCCAAGGTTGCAAGTTGTAATTTTTTTTTGAATAGTATTTTTATCATAATGATGGTAATTAATAAAGGTTGGAATCCTATATGAAAATTTTCATTGTGTTGTGATTTGTTTTTTACTTATACTAATATAATACACTGTTTGAGGCCACTTAAAGCTTATTCGTTGTAAAGTGCTCCAAATATTTACAACTTTATTACTGAAAAAGTAAAATTTCAGACATCCTCTAGTTATAGATGTTTTACCATGAATGCTTACTGACTGGACATGCATTAGTATTATAAAGCTACACAGGTGACTTTGTACAGTAACCATATCTCTAAAAAAACAATTTAGCACCCTAGCTTTAAATTTCATTATCATGCAGAGAAAGAAATAATTTGTATATAAGTGACATTGCAAGTATTACCAACCTATGGTTTGAAAAAAAATGGTAAAACGCGAGATATTGATCGTTATGAATATTGTACTTGTATCAGAATCACTATCACTTGAGAGTCCAGTTTTCAATCTTGACACGAGTAATGCCACTCTAGTTAGTTGGTCATATTTGTTGAATTTCTGAAATGGCGATAAATTAATTCCTTTCAATCCATTACATGATTGTCCAAGGGTTTTCATAAATATCCTTAACTTTTGTAGTACTTGTGTACCGCGAAGTAAAACTTCTTCCCGAACTACATACGTGTGTCTACTGGATTTACAGTGGGTGAAGAGTGCTTCATTAAAATTGACACAGAACGACATACTGCATCTGCTGACCCTGTTTCACGACCTATGGCTTGTGTAACTTTATTTGGGCCTAGCCGGTGGATTAACGTCTTGATATTACACACTCCATACTTCTGTCTCAAATCATGTAAAAATACGAACAACAAAGAAATTTAGTGTTTGACAATGCAACAAAAATAATTATTAATTAAATTAAAAGTTTCACGGTTTTTCTGAAAACCAACAAATTATCCGCAATCATGAGTTCAGATATAACATTTCCTAATATTGCTCCACCGATTGCATAACAAAATACTATTAAAAACAAAATAAGGAAATCTTATCTAAATACGATTCTAAGCTGGTCGTTATATTATCAGCTTCGGCTTTACGGCTTCCGAGCTTGATATAAAATGATAATCCAGCAGTCGAAAAACTAAAACAGTGAATGACGATCGTGCCTCCGCTTGTTTGCATTTCTGTGTTTATGTAAATGTAGTTCAGGGTTCAGTGCGCGGAGGAAGATGCGCAGTGACTGTGCGCACAAGTTGTGGTTACAGAGGTCCGTGGGGCCGATGGTAGAGAACGAGGTTTGTGCTGGGCTTCCGGTGACGACACAACGAATTTGCCCACGAGGCTGATGATTATTCAAAGTAACGTGATCGACGTTTACGATGTCGGCGGTTGGTCTAATAGCTGTGAGTTTTAACATTGTTTTTTCGTATATAATCACATAAAGATCTTACCGAAATATTAATAATTATAACTAATTAATAAAGGTGAAATGTGATGTGAAAAGTGAAGGTCTAATAATCGCCATTTCGTTGAAATCGGCCACGGTCACGGAAAGAATCATTAGCATCACTATTGTGGGAAATAATACATAAAACTAACAGTGATAGGTCGTCATTTCGCCCAGGGACACCGATAAGTTGTACCGTAATCCCAGAGGCTCGCTTAACAATTAATACTGGATTTCAATAAATGACACTCTCTGAACACCTTGTCCATCTGCTTCATTTGCAAGTGATTGTAGGGCCCATGCCACTAATTATAACTCCATGGACTACTTTGTTAGCATTTCGGTGAATTTCTCCAAAGAAAAAAATGCAAGAAACTATACAATATTCAAAATACAATTTCTCATGAAAACCATACGCAAATTGAACTGAAACCTGCCCTTTTCACCGTCCATCGACGAATAAAAATGCAGGAGCAATTACAAAAATAGAAACATGAAACGCGCGATTCTAACACACAATTCGGCAATTGCGCTCTAAAGAAAACAAATATCATTTTTTTTTTTTTGCGCATCTGACCATCAATAGGTTAACATCGTGCTGACAGTGCTCCGGGAAAATCGTGTTCATACACTAAAGAGTGCACTTATTGCAATGCAACATGAATATGATCCATCCACTACGTGGACACCTGTCATGGATTTCAGTTACCGACTGGTATGTTCTTTGTTTGTTGTGTCAACCATGATGGTATTGGGTTTTGCACTTACGGGCAAGCAAACGTTGAACTATATGAATCTAACAGTGTATGCCCCGTTTATTAGAAGTCGATTACAAACTTTTGAAGTTATGGAAAATTATCGGGTAATACGTTACACCGCCATTTGTACAATGGATACGAGGGCTTGGCAGTTTGAATCACAGGTTGGTTGTTACGAAATGTTTTCCATTCAACCCCTTTGGACATCTAAACTAATTATACTATGTGGTGATGTTGAATCAAACCCCGGGCCCGGTAATGAAAGCAGAAGGAAAAATAAACCACCCAGTCTCGAGGATTGGGCGAGTGCCGACGTTCGGGAATTACGTAACCGTACAGTTTCGCTAGATGATGTGCAAGTTGAAACAGAAAACACTGGGTTAACAGAGTACACGATGCAAGATATAATGAAAGAGCTTGGAAACCTCAAGGTTTCTATTTCCAACGATATAAGGAAACTTTCTGACAATTTTAATGATAGAATGGATAAAGTGGAAGGAGACATCAATTATATAAAATCAGAATTACAACATGAACGCAAACAATTGGAAACAATGCAAGCTGAGAATGAAATGTTACGTAACCGAGTATACAGATCTGAATCAAAGCTGGCATATTTGGAATCACAATCAATGCGTAATAATATTATTTTCATGGCATAGACGAAGCTGAAACAGGCAGGGAATCATAGGAAGAATCTGAAGAAAAAGTGAAAGCGTTATTGAAAGCTGAACTCTATATAGATAATGTAGAAATAGAGCGTGCCCATCGCTTGAACACCCGCTCCAAACCTCGACCAATTGTTGTGCAATGTAGAGGTTACAAACAAAAAGGTCAGATTATTTCTACTGCTGTAAGAAACTGGAAGGATAAGGATTCACGTTACCGGATTACTAACCAATTTCCTGACCGCGTTCGATATGTTAGGAATAAAGTGTTTAGATTTATGAGTAAAGCTAGAAATGAAAATAAACGTTGTACAATGTCATATGATAAATTGATTATTGAAGGCAAGACATACATATATGACTATGAAAACGATGATATTAAATACAAGCAGACGGCCGGCGATAGGCAGTTGGTCGAGGCCCTAAACACGGTAAGACTAGATTTGTGAACCATGAAATAAGTAACAATGTAGCCTACAATAAGAGCAATGTTTTAAGACTATTCTTCTTAAATGTGAGGGGTCTTAAAAGTAAACGAGTATCTAATGAATTTAAAGGTCTAATTTCGAAATATGACATAATTGGTCTTCTGGAAACTTGGGCTGAAACTGAACAATTATCTGATATCTCTGGTTATGTAAGTTTTAATAAACCGAGGAAGAAATTGCATAAACATGGAAGGAACTCTGGCGGGGTAGCTGTGGATGTCAATAATTCCATAGTAAATGGTGTGACTCTGTTAAAGTGTGAATTACAGGACATAATTATACTATATTTACAAAATAATTTTTTTAACTTTAATTCTTCAAGAGATGTTATTTATTTTTGTGCTTACATCCCACCTGAATATTCCACAACATATGACATGTTACATGATGAAAACAGTATTAATCTTTTAGAAGAGTGTATGGCAAATATTCTAAACAATTATTCCAATGTAGATATTGTGTTAACTGGGGATCTAAATTTAAGAACTGCCAAACTAAATGATTTTATTATAGATGACAATTTCACTTATTTACCAGTGGGTATATACTCCAGTGATAATTTTATATGTTCACGCGAGTCAAAAGATACAGTAGTAAATAATTACGGAAGATCCCTGATTTCACTATGTAAAACCTTTGATATACACATTGCGAATGGCCGTAAAGAATCAGACGCCAAAGTGGAATTTACTTGCTTTGCTAATAATGGCAGTAGCCTTGTTGATTGTATGATTTTTTCATCGGCTATGTTTAGTTCGGTTTCGCACTTTTCAGTTCTTTTAAGTGATTACTCTGACCATTTACCTATTGTTGCATGGGTGGATCTAAAGCACGGATTGCCCTATTGCATTAGACCGACTAATTTAGGAGTAAAACTGCATGGAATTACTATTAAGTTTAAGTGGAAACAGGAACTTGGGACTACATTTAAAGACAGAGTTTCAGACTCAGATAGATGGCGTTCGGTGAGGGATGCACTAGATAGAGGCGATATTGATAATACTATTGAATGCATTGGCAATATTTTAATATATGCCGGTTCTGATATGAAAGTGCAATTTAAGCCTCGTATTGTCAAAAATATTGATGCGCCATGGTTTGACGATGAATGTAAGGAATTAAAATCGATCAAATACAACAAACTACGTAAATTTCGTGATTCCAATAGCCAGTTAGTTTTTGATGAGTATAACAAATGCAAACGTGATTTCAGGTGAATGTGTAAATTAAAGAAAAATCAGTATCAAGATCATTTAGTGGACGGGAAAGACAATAAAACCCTATGGGACAATATCAGATCATTACGGGGGAAAGGAGAGAAAGATGATATCTCGGCAGATGAGTGGGTTAATTACTATTGTAATTTATTTCAGTCTAATATATCAGAAGCAGTGACCACAGGGCATAATCTGGATGATGACTTAATAGACTCCTCCCTAAACATGCCCATTACTGAAGCGGAAATCCGAGCTGCCATTCAAAAACTAAAAAGCCAAAAAGCACCGGGGATGGATGGGATACCTATATAGTGAATTTCTTAAAGCAACAGAAAATATTTTGATGCCATATCTTGTTGAGCTTTTTAACTTGATTTTTGATTCTGGAAAATTCCCGACCGTTTGGTCAACTGGGGTTATCGTACCTATACACAAAAGTGGAGACACCCGCAATGTGAATAATTATCGAGGTATCACATTATTGGATAACTTTAGTAAAGTGATCACTATTGTAATGAATGAACGACTTGTATATTGGACGGAAGTGGGTAATAAATTGTCGGAATGTCAAGCTGGGTTCAGGAAAGGATTTTCCACCATGAATGTTTTCTCGCTGTACGCGATCATTCAACAATATTTGGGGAAAAAAGGTGGCAGATTTTATTGTGTTTTTGTGGACTTCGCAAAAGCGTTTGACACCGTCAACCGCCCCTTGTTGTTTGTGTCGTTGCTAGAAAATGGTATACGAGGTAAAATGCTTACAATAATTAAGAGTATATACGCAGATGTTAAAGCATGTGTTAGAGTGGGAATATATGACAGTTGTTCAGTAGGGGTCAGGCAAGGCTGTGTATTAAGCCCCTTTCTTTTTGATATGTTTATGAATGAATTGCAAGTAATGCTTGAAAACGCTGATTACATGAGTATTCAAATTACACAGGAATTGAAAGACCTGTTTATTCTGCTTTATGCAGATACTATTGTTTTCTTTGCTGATACTGTAATAGGTCTACAGAGACTGCTAAACGTCCTCAGTCTATTTAATGAAAAATGGGAAATGAAGGTTAATCTATCAAAAACCAAAATCATTGTCTTCAGAAATGGGGGTATTGTTAAGAAAACTGAGAAATGGTCATATAATGGCCTAAACTTAGAAGTGGTCTCTTATTATAAGTATTTAGGTATCGTTTTCTCCAGTAGGAATGTTTGGCACAAAGCTACAGAAACATTATCAGACCAAGCTAGTAAAGCTCTTCATAGTGTTAACAGATATATGAAAACATTTGGGGAATTGCCATATAATTTATATTTTAAAATTTTTGATCTCAATATATATCCAATTCTGACTCATGGATCTGAAGTTTGGGGTTTTAAAAAGTATGAATGTATTGAGCGGGTCTATTATAAATACTGTAAAAGATTTCTGGGAGTTAAAGGGGATACCCCAAAATTTAGCTGTATTCGGTGGACTAGAACGTTACCCAGTTTTTACTACTACATATATTAAATGTATCAAATGGTGGTTAAAATTATTATGTATATAAGAAAATAAGATTGATAAGCAATCGTATCTTCTTTAGTACGGGAAGACGAACGTAGTAAAATTAACTGGGTAATGCATATTCGAGATATTTTGAATAGATATGGATTTGGGATAGTGTGGATCAATCAAGGGGTGGGAAATGAAATTGCATTCCTCGCAAATTTTGCACATAGAATTAGGGACATGTGGTAACAGGAATGGTGGGAAGAATGCTAAACTATGAGCCGCCTAAATTTGTTCTGCCAGGTAAAACGACACTATACTGTAGAAAAATATATTATCAGTGTAAGTGTGAACAAACATAGGAAATCCTTATCAAGGTTTCGTTGCTTGAGTCACCAAATAGCAATAGAATCTGGCCGTATGCATAATATAGATCGTTCTGAAATGAAATGAAATGTGTATTATGCAATAGCGGAATAATTGAAAACGAATTACATCTAATTTTCGAATGTCCCATATACCAAGCCTATAGAGACGAGCTATTACCACGTTGGTCATTACATGACCAGGGACACCACACTTTCATAAAATTAATAACAAGTGAGGTACCCATTACACTTTGTAATTTGTCAAAATTCCTATATCAAGCTTTTAAGTTAAGGTCAGAGGCACTAAAATTAACCTCTTGATGGGCAGTATTTTATATTACAGTTAATTTATGTATTTATGTATTATTATTGTTTTCAAGAAATGTAAACTTGAGATTGTGATGGGCCGTGACCTAGTATGGCAATAAAAGTTTATTATTAAATATCAAATTTGGTATGCATAATACCAAACAGTACTTCAAATACAATGTTGTGTTTGTGTTAAGGTCATCTTCAGCTCGCTAATGAGAAAATTCTGCATGCCATTCAGCGATTTGATGAAACTTTTGACCATGATATCTATAGAACAGCGTAACTATTGGATATATTATAGGACTTGTATTACAGTGAACGACAAAAAACATTTCGACGCCGGGTTTCTGCCGTTCCCTGTACTTCCTAATGTATCTCTCGACGACAATAGAGCTTTCAGTTTAAACTGTATTTTTCAGTTACAGCGCCCTCTCGGATTAACGTGCGTAACCAATTCGTAGAAATGGTGACGCCCAGTTACAGTAGAAGGTCACTGAACATTTTATAATTTTCAGCCCTTTAGACCGATTCCACTGTAATTTACACCATGGCGTCATGTTCTGAGTTTTCACTGGAGGCGAAAACGACTGGGCTATGTTATCAGTTGAACCGAAAATTTCAAGACGACGCCAAGGTGTCACGTGATGAAATGGAACGGAACAAGAAGACAGTCTGTGATATTGTCGATAAAGTTATCGAACATATGCAGAAAGACGCCACGTTTCAGGCAAGCTACGTTCGCAACATTGGTGTTGGCAGCTCGCATGAAAAGCTCAAAGTCCGCGAGGCCGACGAGTTCGATTACAACATATGCCTTAAAATACCGGATGGATGGAAAGGACAGGTAAGGTACAAATACGGCCCTAATCGCCACCGGGCACTATGTAGAAATTACCTATTGAAAGCGTGCCATCATGAAATAGGTATAAATAAGCTGTATGGGGCACCTTTTTTGAATAATAATAATATTCAATATGGGTAGGATAGAATAGGATGTTTGATTTGGCACGTACACAATACAGAGCTAGTGTAAAGTCCAAAATAACACAAATAAAATACGCTAAAACATTTCTAAAACATGAAAAACATTTTTTTCTAAGACTGCTACAAATAAAGAGATCAGAACTTGAAAAAAAACAAAACAAAAATATCCCGGGGGTCTGACTTGTGGAAATACCTGGAACCCATGTCTATGAAAGGGGTTTTCAAAATGATCGTAAACACGTTTTAAAAGGTCAAAATTTCTTACCCATTTCACTGTTGGAAAGCTAAAAGATCACGCACCTTGAACTCGCGCCTGATCTCGCGATATTTGAGCTTTCTAACCCTTCAGTGTAAGCACGAGTTGGTCATATGCCGTGATCGCCCGTGATCGAAAGTCGTTAACCAGGGGGGCCGGACGTTTTCCTAGTTTTTGCGATCATTGAATTCCTTAAAGCAATAAAAAAACGATAATCTCATTTAAAAAATAACCACCCTTATTACGTTGGCAGTACCGGAAAAAAACACCCTTTTTGTCTATTTTGACTGAAATGGTGACCCTAAACGCGCAACGCGCGTTAACGTGTTTTTCATTAAAAAAAACACCCTTTCAACGCGTTTTCTTTCACTGACATGCGTACCAGATCATTCTTTATGTCGGACCCCGGGGAAAAATATCATCTCTAGCTAGAGTAGGTTAGAGGCATAAACATAGATTGCCTGATTCCCTAATTTTGTCATGGTTACATCTGAAAAGGTAATGTTTTTCATCACCAACTTCATTAAAGTTACACAGATGACAGAATCTGTCTTCTCTTTTAATGCCTCTATGTCGACCTTTTTCGACTGGTAGCTGATTGGCTGAAATCGTGAATTTGGTTAGAGCATTTCTAAATTTCCTGTTCTTGATGTTTTCTAAATATTGTTCAAATTTAATACAAGATTTATAAGTGCAAAGTTTTTTTATTATCTGTTTTGGTGATTTCCTTCTTCCATTTACTAAGGTAAATGTTTACATTTTTGCTTTGAACATCTCACCAAAGTCTTTCTGATTTAGGTCATCAAGTGTAAACTGTGTAACTTGTAATATTTGTTTGACATAGATGTACCATGAATCACAACTACTAAACTTGCTAAAGTTAAAAGTGGCTTCTAAATTAGAATTGTTTGTTTTCTTACAATGCAATCTTTGAAAATAACTCATAACTGTACTACAGACATTGATAATAATTGGATATATTATTTTTTATATTTTTCCCGGCGAGGGTGTATGAGGAACCTTGAGTCATGTGAATGGCATGTATACTTGTCGGTTTGGAAAAAGGCCATGATGTAATCAGCATACTTTTTTATTAATTAATCAATCAATCAATTAACTCATTTACTCATTTATTTAGTTAGTTATTTACTTATTTGTTTATTCAGATAGAGGGTCCAAGTTCACTTGGTCCTCAAGGCTACGCAATGTATAAACTGGATGTGGGTTTTTCATCTTCTACTTCCCTCGTTCACCGTAAATGGCAGTCGTTTATGGACCACAGTCATTACCTTCTACCTTTTAAGCTATATGATTGGTTCTATGGTCTGGTGGCAAAGGCATTAGCATCTAGTGAACTGAAGTACTGTGATGAAATGCAAGGTGTCACTCTCCGAAGAGCTGAACCGTCAGCGAACCTCATAATAAACAAACCTGGTCGGCAAGAAATGTCAGTGGATCTAGCCCCAACACTACAAATGGTTGGCAATCCACCAGGCTTTAGGTTTCCTGATACTTGGCCTAACAAAGAAATGACAGAGAAAATAGAAGACGTAATGCGATGTAACAGTCTGTGGCAAATTTGTACAAAAGAGTACACGGGTGCGGTCCTGGCTGGAAACGAACGTTGGTGGCGTATTTCTACCTCACCTCTTGAGAAGTATGTCCTCAATACAATTGACCGATACAATGGAGTTGATAGCAGAGGAGGGAGTCGAAAAACAGTCCTGCGATTATTAAAGTTACTACGAGAGATGGACGGTTCTAATTGGTTAGCAATTAAATCATATCACCTTAAACACTTAGTGATGTTAGAGTCTTGTCGCTATAATGACTGGCCAGTTGAGAAGATTGATGTTCGTTTCATTGGATGTCTTAGAGCGTTAGAAAATTCTTTGCGGAAACGCAACCTCCAGAATGTGTTTTTTCCTGAAATGAATTTATTCCATGATCTCAAATTTGATGCGGCCAATAATTTAGCTTATCGCGTGAAAAAAATTGCTGACAAAATTGAAAAAGATCCCGAACTTATCAATAAATATCTTACTTGTAGCGTTGCTGCTGAAAACTTGGAGAGCCAACTGACTGCACTGAAAGTTCAAGAGTCAAGTTGTAACATATTATAGTTTCTGTAGACATTTGATTGCATGAATATACAATAGTTACGAGTAGTTCTGAGTTCTTGTTAGTTGTGTGACTTTATAATTGTAGTTTCTGATTGAATTCGTGGCCAACCAAATATTTGGTGTCCTTTTCTCTTCAGAATTTTCCCAATTATGTCGAAGGCAACAAAAATAAATAAATAATAATAATTATAGTTTATTATGCAACTGTAATCTGCTGTGGATACGGCAAGGTAAAAATAGTGTAAAATAAATTAAAAGTTCTAATAACTATAACTACCGGGGGATAAATCAAAAAGTATTAAAAAATACAGTAAATAAATCAAAGTAAAGGCTCTCCCTACCCAGGGGTATACACAGGCCGTGCTTTGTATATGGTATTTTTTAGATATAGTGAAAAAGCAATGTTATTTTTCTTAATTTTTAAGAACATTACGTCTTTGTTCTCTTCACTGCAGTTAATTTTGCAGTTTTTCAATAAGATTTTTCTTTCATTTTCAAAATATGAGCAGCTCAAAATAAAATGTTTTTTCATCTTCAATATCTCCTTGATCAAAATCTCCAAACCATGCAGCTGGGTGGTGACTAGTGAACAGATCACCAAGTGTTCTGCCATTGACAATAATCATATTTTTACTAATTAATACACAGTTTTATTAACTGTTTACCAAATTAATTTAATACTAAGATAAAAAAACAAGTCATTCATTTCTGAACCTTCGATCAGTGCACAAATGACTTTCCACCAAATAACACAACAGTATATATACTTACAGGAAGTGTGATATGTTCTTGGATATGTAACTGGGAAAAAAAACACATATTACCAAAATATCTATGTGGTAATTTTTTCATTAAGGTAGCAGGATAGTTTTTTTGCATGAAAAATGTAAACACCTATAATCGGAATAAATTTTACAAGAAACCATACAATCTATATATGTTTGGAAAGCTTTTGACTTGTATTTTCCTATTATTAATATTTTGTGAACATTGTATTTGTTTTAGCGTCACGTGATTCCGAAAATCAGCGGGGCTGATAATTCATCTAACGTGAATAAAATTTTAATTGTCATCTCCACAGTCATTCATGCGATCAAAAACTATACACTCTTTTGAAGCAAAGGTCATGAAGTTTAAATCCGTATTTCTATTTTTGACTCCCATGTGCGAAGCACAAAATGGGAGTCTTTGCAGTTAGTGTGTGCGTGTGCGTGTGCGCGTGCGCGTGCGTGCGTGCGTGCGTGCGTGCGTGCGCGTGCGCGTGCGCGTGCGCGTGTGCGTGCGCGCCTTGCACTCGGGCTCCACATTGTTTGCTGTTTAAAACAAAGTGTAAACGTAGAAGTAGAGCCAGTAGACCAGACACACACAAACAAAGTGGAGCCCCAAATTGGTGGCTCCACAATGTTGCATAATTTATATTACTATTTAATCGAATTTAAGTCAGGTTTGCGAAGCTTAGGTTTAGTATCGGGGTAAGGTATGGTTCACGTTATATTAACATTAATTAATATTAATATAACGTGAACCATACCTTCCCCGATACTAAACCTAAGCTTCGCAAACATTTCTATGTTCAGTCACGGGATATTCAACTCTAGTTTAATTAAAGTGCAATTCTCCATTGTATTGCATTGTAATTGAGTTTAATTAAACTCCAATTAAAACGCAACCCTATATAGGAACGCGTTTTAATCGAGTTCATATCGCAACTATATTAAAAGTTAATTCAACTATATTAAAAGTTAATTCAATGGTGGCTCCACAATTCATGGGACATGTGTATGGTGGCTCCACAATTCATGGGACACCTGTATGTGTGTGTGTGTGTGTGTGTGTGTGTGTGTGTATGTGTGTATGTGTGTCCGACTTTTCCACTGCTATCTCAAGAACCATACATCGGTTTTTGATGAAACTTGGTGCATAGATGCTCTGGGCCAATGCGCAGATTTGATTAGGTTTTGGTAAAAATCCATGCTCGTTAATTACCTAATTTGCATGATAATTAGCTAATTTTTAGCTGTTCTATGACTGTTCCATTGATATCTAAAGAACCACTCATTGGATTTTGATGAAACTTGGTACATAGATGCTCTGAACTAATGCTAGGTTTTGATTAGGTTTTGGTTAAAATCCATGCTCGTTAATTACCTAATTTGCATGATAATTAGCTAATTTTTAGCTGTTCTATGACTGTTCCACTGATATCTAAAGAACCACTCATTGGATTTTGATGAAACTTGGTACATAGATGCTCTGAACATGTGCGCAGATTTGATTAGTTTTTGGTAAAAATCCGTGCATATTAATTACCTAATTTGCATGATAATTAGCTATTTTTTAGTGGTTCCATGACTGTTCCACTGATATCTAAACAACCACTCATTGGATTTTGATGAAACTTGGTACATAGATTTTCTGAACTAATGCTAGGTTTTGATTAGTTTTTGGTAATAATCCGTGGATACTAATTACCTAATTTGCATAATGATTAGTCAATTTTCGGTTTTTCCACTGATATCTCAAGTACTAATCATCACATTTCAATGAAACTTGGTACATAGATGTCATATGACACTGCACAGACCTGATAGTTTTTATGGTAATATCAGTACATGTAATTACCTAATTTGCATAATTAATTAATTTTCAGCTTTTGATATAAGTAGTGAGCATTACATTTCAATGAAACTTGGTACTTACATACTCAAGGACTATGCAGAGATTGATTGTTTCGGATAAATATTTGTGCATATTAATCACCTAATTTGCATAATTAGTTAATTGTCAGCTTTTCCACGGGTGTCTCAAGTACTAATCATTGCATTTCAATGAAACTTGGTACATAGATCCTTTAGGACTATGCAGAGACCTGATTAGTTTCAGGGTAAATAATTGTGCATATTAATTACCTAATTTGCATAATTAATTTTCAGCTTTTCTACTGATATCTAAAGTACTAATCATCACATTTCAATGAATCTAAATTATGCAGAGACCCAATTAGTTTTTGGTAAATATTTGTGCATATTAATCACCTAATTTGCATAATTAACCAATTTCCAACTTTCACACTGATATCTCAGGTACTATGGTAATCATCACATATCAATGAATGTTTATACATGGATGCTGTAGGACAATAGACAGACCTGGATAATTGTGGGTTAAAATCTGTACATATTAATTACCCAATTTTCATAATTAACCAATTTTAAGCTTTCACACTGATATCTAAAGTACTAATTTCCATTTTAATGAAACTTAGTACAAAGATGCTCTAGGACAATGTACAAACCTAATTAGTTTGAGGTAAAACTCTGTTCATATTATTTCCCCAATTAGCATAATAATTCATAATTTTTTGGTTCTAATCACATTTCAATTAAACTTGGTACATAGAGTTTTTGTTACATTGCGCAGACCTCATTAGTTTTACAATCAAATCTGTTCATGTTAATTTTCTGATTTGCATAATTAGTTTTCAGCTAAGTAATTTCAAATTATATTTAATGTGTCTCCAATACTCTCAGCACATGGGAGTTCTTTCTAAGCTTTCTTTGATTTGTATTAAGTTTCTTTTTTCTTTCCGAAAATCACAAATTTCAAGCACGTCTTTTGGTGTTAAAGTTAGAGTGTACCGGTGGTTTGCGCGAGGTTTGTGAAAAAACGCAATAGAATTTTGCAAATATGTAAATACGGATATGAAGCCAACATATCCAAGAGTAAGAAAAGCTAAACGGCGACATCGTAGCGCTATTCACTGAAACGCCATTTAAAATTAGGTCAACGGTAATTGCCAAAAACCGAACACCGAGAAATCGGCACTTTTATGATTTCCAACTTCAATCAACGTTAACTTCCGTTTTAGCAGCAAAATTTATATGGGCTAATTGTAAATGAAATGCTTTGAAAGTTGTTTTCGAGAAAAATCATGAACCGACATTTATATCTGTGAAAAACTTTGTTTTTTGGCCGTTTTCTTTCACGCTATGGAGTTTTGTGACGGTCTGTGCTGTTTATAATTGTTGTACCTGTTTACTGTGAATATAAATGACAAAGACATGACAACTATGGTCAAAATATGATGTATTTCAATGATTTTGCATCCAATGAATACAATATTTGCTTTATGTCTATTGAAGATGTATTTCTAATATCGTAAATATAGTATTCCTTATTTGTACTTCATGCTTGCAATACCTTCAGCACACGGGAGTTTTTTAAGCTTTCGTTGATATATTTTGCTAATTTCTCTTCTATGAACACTATAATGCGAATGTTTTTAAATCTATAATGTATGTGAACATACTGTAAAACATGTCTTTTTAGCAAATTTAGCGAGAGAACTGATTCGCTAATTCAAGATGTCGCTAATGACTATTATAAATTCAAAATGGCCAAGGCTTAGGGATTTGTATACAGTAATTCGGAACGTAAAAATCTGGGGCACTTCCTAATTACACTTGACAGTTTTTTGGTTTTTATGGAGGTGATAACTGCGCATTTGTTTTGACACGCGACAAGTATTACGTCATTTTACCACAATTTGCTAAAATTGCATGTCGCTTTTGCAACAGAACAGAACAGTTTTGGTTGTTTCTTAGATTATTTTGGGGGGTTGTGTGTAGCACGGAGCTCCATGTGTGTAGCTTGCTGACCTGGCAGTGAATGACTTGTTTGTTTGTTTGTTCATGCTGAACAATGCACGGGCGCTTGCAACAGGATTTATGGTTAAGGGAGATAGGCTTGTGTAGGGTTATATACTAGTATATCTTTATTTCTATACTAGTATATAACCCTAAACAAGCCTATCTCCCTTAACCATAAATCCTGTTGCAAGCGCCCGTGGAACAATGCCTTTAATTTTAATTTTCATTCACATTGTTTATGCAACAAGACTCAGTTTATCCATAGAAGGTACTAACAGTACCTTCCATGGTTTATCGATGTTCATATCGGTGATTAAATTAATCATAAGCTTATAAATCAATCCAATTTCTTATAACAAATAATATTTACCTTGTACTTCCTTGTTGCGTACCTGTATGAACATGTTATATAAACAAGTTTTAGTTGTGAATAAATCAGTGTTCTAATAATGCCTCATGTCGTCTAAATATTTATCACTTTTTCTAATATACGATTTAAAGCGGGGGAGTCATCACCTGCGCATGCGTCAGATGGCCATAGCGTGTCATTGTTTACGGAAAAGCGTCTACCCATGAGCCTTTGCGCTTTTAGCGTGTGTTATCGTCGCTTGGGACTCGATTCCCGCGTGTGCGCAGGTGACGACCCTCTCGTTTTAACTATACAAGATGCACATTGATATTTGGGTAGTTTTTAAACTGCCTGACTGAAAGCATATTCACATATTGGCAATATTCATGTTTCATCCTATATTATCCTTTAGCTAACCTGTGAATGTACAATTAAAGCGGTGGAGTCGACACCTGCGCATGCATCAGATGGCCATAGCGTGTCATTGTTTACAAACAAGCGTCTACCCATGAGCCTTTGCATTTTTAGCATGTGTTATCATCGCTCGGGACTCAATTCCCGTGCGTCCGCAGGTGACGACCCTCCCGCTTTAATATCATAGAGCCCTTGGAATCTGTGACTAATCACGGCTATCATATATGAATCGAGAATAATTCAGTACGCATATTACTTACACCCTTCCCCTGTGAATGTTCATAAACACCACATATCTCTTTTCGCAGTCGAATAATGCAGTTAAAATGTTTTTAGTTGTTGCATGGACGTGTTTAGTCTGTCGATTTAAGGCGTGACAAATAGAGTCCACGAAATGTCACTTACTATGTGACACCCTTGACATCCTAAAGCGTTCTAATGTTCAATAATTACGTATGACACGTAGTAATATATGTTCACTTGTTGTTATCGTCAGAAATGTCAGCATGTTCGGACATGTCCTGACGATGTCCCGGGATGGTTTCTGGATTATATACCATGTCATATCAACCATTTCTTTGCGTTGCTTGATAATGTTTAACCTATTTTAGTTAGATAGGGAGTAGTAAACCATGCTAGAAATGTACACAGACTCAAAGGGGCAAATGATGTGATATATATATTAATTAATATTAATAATTTTGACAATCAATATGATTATTAACCCACAGGTTTGTAATTTAAGCGGGACATCATGCTAAGCTTCGTTTTGTTCTATATCAACGTTAAAACATGGAGGTAAACATGGTTAAACATGTATTTGAATATTAACACTACGATAAAGACGAGAAATTCTTTCGTTTTTATGCAGAAAAATACAGAATTTTTACAAGTATATTTATTAGTTATTGTCCATACATGGGTTGTTGAACACACTACATAATTTCAGTGATATAGATAATATAGCAAATTATCGTTTCTCTGTAATATTCTTGTATAATCAGTAATTATGAAAATCATTTGTGGGTGCATAGAAAATATATTTCGTTATGAATTATTCTGAATATAAATTTCTGGATTATCTGGTCAAAATAAGTGTTTTCAGGTTTTTTCCCAAAAAACGAAAGAATATCACAATGTCAAAAATAGAACGTCTTTATCATAGCGTTAATATAGTGACATATATGCAGCTATTACACTCATGTAAATACCACAGAAATGTTAGGATGGGAACCATGGGGTTATATTATACTACCCATTCATCTTTAATCTAAGCATACCTTCCATGATCTAAGGTATAATTATGTCAATTTTATGAAATTGTATCAAAGAAAGCTTAGAATAACTTTTTTAAGGTGAATGTTCCGGCAAAGCGCTCCACTATCACCTTGTGTTGTGGAGGGATGAATATCCGAACGGGACAACACCGTGCAGGCGGACGATGAACTCCCGTGTGCTGAGGGTGTTGGCGAAATGAAGTACAAATAAGAAATACTGTATTTATTTGATAGAAGCAACATAAGGCAGAAAAATGTATTCATTGCACGCAAAATCATTGAAATATGTCTAAATTTTGACCGTAAAATGGCCTTGGTAAATTATCATTACGACATTTACTAATATAAATGCAAACACTGATTAGGTAGTTGTAAGTGGCTTTGGTACAACAATTATAAATATTATGAAATATTATTACTATGAAACCATGACCGTTTATGATGAACTGATATTTCTGTATATTTCCGATATTTTATATCATGTCACTATCTGCATTAGCCCTTAATATATTACAGATATGCGTGATATTGGGGTCACATATATTGTGATCTGATACATTAGTCATATCATCTGTCCGATGTCTTCATTATACGCTCGTTGAATGTCGATCTGCAGCAGTACTCACGTTACGTTAGTTATACATATTAATCAGGTCACATGACCATATATAGCAAATTAGATCTAAAGTTGCATGGATTTCAACCCAAAACGAATCAGGTCTGCACATTATCCAAGACATCTATGTATCAAGTTTCATTGAAATCTGTTGAATAGTACATGAAAAAACAAATGGGAATGCTTAAAATTGCCAAAATTAATATGTCAATTGAGTAATTAATATGCACAGATTGCAACAAGAAACTAATCAGGTCTGCTTCTTATCCAAGACATCTATGTATCAAGTGTAATAATTTTTTTTCGTATATAACCTGTGATGTGTTGACGCAGGAACACACAACACATCAAAGAAACCAGAGAGCTTTCAAAGTTAACTTCTTGTTTATTCCGCCATTTTCAATTACACCACCCACACTACTTTTACATATCAATACACTCGAGTGATCAGGTGACATATAACACCATTACAAAAGTATGTATTCTGGCGCAATCGATAAAATAGTCCCCAAAACGTCACAAACCACATAAAGATCTTACCGAAATATTAATAATTATAACTAATTAATAAAAGGTTAATGTCCGTGAAATGTGATGTGAAAAGTGAAGGTCTAATAGTCGCCATTTCGTTGAAATCGGCCACGATCACGGAAAGGATAATTAGCATCATTCACTATTGTGGGAAATAATACATAAAACTAACAGTGATAGGCCGTCATTTCGCCCAGGGACACCGATAAGTTGTACCGTAATCCCTGAGGCTGGACTTCAGTAAATGACACTCTCTGAAGACCTTGTCCGTCTGCTTCATTTGCAGGTAATTGTAGGGCCCATGCCACTAATTATAACTCTTTTTTTTCTTTCTTTTTTTTTTGTATTTAAAAAAAAAAAACGAATCCAACGGGTCTTTGAGGCTTACTTTCAATTGATCGCAGCGAAGCGGCTACTCTGCTAAGTACGACACCCCGATCCACACCCAAGTCGTCTGCAAGTGATTCGGCGCCCCTTTCACGGAGGGGATGATCACCGCCGCGAGGCCGGGAGAAACGCTCTACTGCTCCAGGCCAAGTAAGTTTCGGCGGAAGGCGGCTCGGCTCGGTCGGTGCGTGCTTGGAAACACGCATCTATCGGGAGCCTCCCTCGATAGCGGCGCCGTGGAGTCATGGCGCACCGGGCGGGATTCCGAATTAGAGGCGTTCAGTCGTAAGCCCTCGGAGGGTAGCCTCGCACTATCGGCCTATCGGCCTATCGCGTAAACCAAGTGACCGAATCTGCGGTTCTTCTCGTACTGAGCAGAATTACCGTAGCGACGACCTAACCTCATCAGTAGGGTAAAACTAACCTGTCTCACGACTAATTATAACTCTATGGACTACTATGTTAGCATTTCGGTGAATTTCTCCAAAGAAAAAAATGCAAGAAACAATACAATATTCAAAATACAATTTCTCATGAAAACCATACGCAAATTGAACTGAAACCTGCCATTTTAACCGTCCATTGACGAATAAAAATGCAGGAGCATTTACAAAAATAGAAACATGAAACACGCGATTCTAACACACAATTCGGCAATTGCACCTCGCCACTTTAAGCAGACGCGCTCCCCGTTACCACAGTCACTCTATCTGATATCCTGATAGAAGGACTGTGCCGTTACTCACTGCCCCAGAAATCACAGCTAAGTTATTGGTTAAAGCTGTTCAAATTTCTGCTTTGTGTGCGTAGTTAATACCGACAACATCTTAGGATATTTGACGACTCTAAAGAAAACAAATATCAAATTTGGTAATGCATAATACCAAACAGTACTTCAAATACAATTTTGTGTTTGTGTTAAGGTCATCTTCAGCTCGCCGATTAGAAAATTCCGCATGCCATTCAGCGATTTGATGAAACCTTTGACCATGATATTTATAGAACAACGTAACTATTGGATATATTATAGGACTTGTATTACAGTGAACGACAAAAAACATTTCGACGCCGGGTTTCTGCCGTTCCCTGTACTTCCGAATGTATCTCTCGACGACAATACAGCTTTCAGTTTAAATTGTATTTTTCAGTTACAGCGCCCTCTCGGATTAACGCCCAGTTACAGTGGAAATTCACTGAACATTCATTTTCAGCCCTTTAGACCGATTCCACTGTAATTTAAGCCATGGCGTCATATTCTGAGTTTTTACCGGAGGCGAGAACGTCTGGGCTGAGTTATAAGTTGAACCGAATAACACAAGACCACGTCAAGGTGTCATGTGATGAAATGGAAAGGAACAAGAAGACAGTCTGTCATATTGTCGATAAAGTTATCGAACATATGCAGAAAGACGCCACGTTTCAGTTCAGCTTCGATCGTAAGCTTGGTGTTGGCAGCTCGCATGAAAACCTCAAAGTCCGCGAGGCAGACGAGTTCGATTACAACATATGCCTTAAAATACCGGATGGATGGAGGGGACAGGTAAGGTATATATATGACTCTCACCTGTGACGTATGGCTACCTTCCGGGGGTAGATTACGATCACGTATGGGAGATGTGACCAAACGACCGCCTCGTATTTTTTTTAGATTCTCAACGAAATCCCAGTTTGTTTTACAAAATGTGTATGTATACTTTTCGTATTTGTGTATGTCCATTTTCGAGTGTGTATGCTTCAAGATGGCTGACGCCACTGGTATGTATATACGTGTCAGTTTGGAATGAAACAGCCAATCAACAAGCACAGTGCACAACGACGTCATTTGAAAACGTTGTAATGTTGTTCAATTGACCAATAGACCTATATTTTCAATTTGAATTGTGAAACTTTTATTTATTTATTTATTTATTTATTTATTTATTTATTTATTTATTTATTTATTTATTTATTTATTTATTTATTTATTTATTTATTTATTTATTCAGATAGAGGGTCCAGGTCGAAGTGGTCCTCAAGGATACGCCAAGTATAAACTTGTTGGTGTTTCATCTTCTACTTCCCTCGTTCACCGTAAATGGCAGTCGTTTATGGACCACAGTCATTACCTTCTACCTTTTAAGCTATATGATTGGTTCTATGGTCTGGTGGCAAAGGCATTAGCATCTGAATTAAGGCACTGCCCTGAAATACAAGGTGTCACTCTACGAAAAATTGGACCATCGGCGAACCTTATCATCATAAACAAACCTGGTCGACGTGAAATGTCAGTGGATCTCGCCCCTACACTACAGATGACTGGCATGCCACCAGGCTTTAGGTTTCCCGATACTTGGCCTGACAGAGATATGATGAGACAAATACACGACGTTATGCGGCAGAGCGGTATGTGGCAGATCAGTACAAAGCAGTACACGGGTGCGTCCTCGGGTGGAAACGGCCTTTGGTGGCGTATATCAACCTCCCCTGTTGAAAAGTATGTCCTTAGTTCGATTGACAAATACAGTGGAGGTGACAGCAGAGGGGGGTGTCGCAAACAAGTTTTGCGATTATTAAAGTTACTCCGAGAAGTCGAAGGTTCTAACTGGTTAGCAATTAAATCATATCACCTAAAACATCTGATGATGTCAGAGTCTTGTCGGCATGGTGATTGGTCAGCTGGAAAGGTCGATGTACGTTTCATTGGATGTCTTCGCGCGTTACAGAAATGTTTGCGGGAACGGAAGCTCCAGAATGTGTTCTTTCCCAAAATGAACATGTTCGCTGATCTTTCTGCTTTTACAGCCAATGATTTAGCTGGTCGTGTGAAAAGAATTGCTGATACAATTGAAAGAGATTCCGAAAAAATCGTGGAATATTTGCCCTTGACGTAACTGCTGGAATCTTAGAGATCCAACTGGCTGCCTTGAAAGTATCAGAGTAAAGTTGCTGCTTACATAGACTCTCGTCAAATGAGTTAATAGACATTTGATTGCACAAATTTACAGTAGTAATGAGTAGTTCAAATCGAATCAAAATAATATATATTGTTTTGGCTTCGGGTAAATTTTCTTTTTTCACTTTCCTTTCAAGTTTACTACTCTTTTTATCATTTTGTTTTATTGTGAGCATATATATATGTTATATATCTGAGTAACTCTCATTCAAACTACTAGCAAAATAAATAATAAAATATATAAAAATAATTAATTAAATACATATTAAAAATAAATAAAGTCCAAAGTCACTAGATCTTACTTTAATCACATGGCAGCAGGGGTGGTATCTACGTTTTAGGTAGGCGTGTTTTGATTTTTATACATCAATCTTTGCAAACCTATTGTTAGTTTTGCTAACCATATATGTAAAATGACGAAATCTGGTTTTTTTCACAATTACGTTGAAATCGTGTGGATGTTAAGCATATATAAATTCAACCATAGTCCCTTAATCCTCGGTCTGGAAACGCTGTCAACCAGCTGCATTTATAGTGGGACAACTCTCGTAATGGCAATCCGCGAAGCACAGTGACTTTGTGGGTGATACGGTCACAGTGGTTTGGTCGAAATGTTAATGTTTTTTTTACGAATGCAACCTATTTTACAAAGACGTTTCGATTATTTCACATGTTGATATTACATATAGTTACTGTGCGTGATGTTTCTCCCTGACGTTCATGTCGCCGACATATGAACTTACCCAATGTTTCCGTCCTAGTTATTCTTTGTGAAACTTTTAAAACAACGGCACATTTTACATTTTGGAAAATTTACAGTGTATTAAAAATTGGTGGGTAGTAGAATATATCGTTTTTTAAGATACTAGTAGTTGGTTTCAAAAATCAAAATCATAAAAATCATAAAATCAAAATAACCATGTCTTAAAGATGGATGTATTGTAGGCAGAATGATTTTGTCTTGCATATTGTTTATTAGAGAGATTTTTCCAATATTTATGTTTATATTGATATTATACTTCAAGGAATAAAGTTGATTGTGCTAACAAAGAAGATCTTTTGCTTTTCATTTTGTAAGTTGTCCATCACAGCCTCCGCAACGACCGCATAAGTGTAGAGAAAGTTATTGCCCAAATTACGATTGAATGGCGTAACTAGGTCATACTATATTTGTTTTGTTGCTAGAACAACCCATTGGTAAGGTAGTTTAATTGAATGTATTTTAATAGATTACTAAATCGATAAAATCCCCAAATAACTTTTGCATTGCATGGTTTTTAATTTGGCTGACACAAACGCATGCGCACTGATAATAAAATCTGTACGTTACAGTTGATTCACCATCATTCTACGGGCATTGGTACAATATACTACATTTCGTTTCCAGACCAGGGACTCATAGAGACTGCGGTTCAACTCATGTGTGTTGATATTTGATAGGAGCATCAGTTCATTTTTTTTCTGGTATCAAAGTTCATGAAATGAGAATTAAGAGGCACTGCGATAGGCTTCTGAAGGTATACCAACGACGCCTACTTATTATGTACTTCGTCATATTTTACTAAGGATGATGACGTCATTCTGTTTATGACACGTCATTTCAGGTTATATTGGCGTATGGTGGAACGGTCATGCGTAGCAGGAAATAGTGACGTTTATTGTTTACTTGTGTCTGTCACGCCATGTTACTGGTTAATTTGTGACACAAAATACACGTGAGAAATATGGACATTTGATTTGTTCTCATTGTTAGAGCAAAGTCAAACGGAAAGAAAACACTCGTTTTATAATGTTTTATAAATTTCAAACCTGCAAATACTCATGGGTAATGGGCGTTGCCAAATGTAGCTTATATAAACATCTTCTGATTTTTGTACAAAAATATTCATTTATCATCTATATGTTTTTCTTTTCTTTAGCATTAGTTTGGGATATTATTTGTATTAACATAATGTATGTCACACAATCAGGAATGTCATGATAGAATGTAATAGAATAGAATAGAATAGAACATTATATTCAAGGTAGTTCGCTACCATTAAAAAATACTCAGAAATCCTAGAAAAGCAGCAAGAGGTGTTAGGTTAATACTGTAATTCAAAATTACGAAATAAAAATATATTGTCACCTTGGCGCCGAACTAGGTTTTTCGCAAAACGACCCCGAAAATTGATCCAAAAATTTTTAAATAATAATCGAAGAAAAAGAATCGATAATTTTAATGCCACCTTTAGATAAGATTGTTGTTTTCATATTTTAATCCACTAACAGTATGTAATATTTTGTTCTTGTAATTTATTCTTATAACTTAATCACCGGTAGTTTGTTTAAAGTGAAAAGTAATAATAAACCAAATAACAAATAAAATAAAATAATAATCATTAAGGTGAGAGGAGACAGACAAATGTGCAATGTTAATTTTGCTGTCTCACGACATAAAACGACCCGTCCGGGCGACCCGTCCCTTGATATACACACAGCGTCACGCGTTTCTAGAAATGGTGACGTCAGTTACACGTCAGACGCGCTCCCCGTTACGCCACGTCGCAGTTAATTCGTGTCTTCACTATTATAATAAATCCCGTCATGCAATATTATTTCTGCCTCGGGGCGTAGCTAACATAGCAGCATAGGATAATCGATATTCGACGGCTGTACACGAAACATATTACAAAGCCGTAATGCATAATACCACTCTTACTATGCTTCAAATCAAATTTTGCATTTTGGTCATCTTCAGCTCGTCCATTATAAAATTTCGCATGCCATTCAGTGATTCGAGTTGAAACTCACTCACTAACAAACTACGGCGATATTCGGGTATTCGGAAACTTCTGACCCGGATATCTTGCAAACAAGGTATCTGTTGAATTTATTACATGACACATAGAGATTGTTGTTGTTAGATACATAGCTCTTCCCAGATAACCCTGCCCATCCCGTATTAGCAAACTGTGTCACCTGTTCGCGGAAATGCTGATGTTTAGTTACGCTGACGTGTCACGTGATCTTACATGATATAAGTCTCAGTTCTTCAGACTGATTGCACCGAAATTATACCATGGCGTCATATGCGGCAGAAACGACTGAGTTGTGTTATAAGTTGAACCGAATAACACAAGACCACGTCAAGGTGTCATGTGATGAAATGGAAAGGAACAAGAAGACAGTCTGTGACATTGTCGATAAAGTTATCGATCATATGCAGAAAGACGTCACGTTTCATGCAAGCTTCGATCGTAAGCTTGGTGTTGGCAGCTCGCATGAAAACCTCAAAGTCCGCGAGGCCGACGAGTTCGATTACAACATATGCCTTAAAATACCGGATGGATGGAAAGGACAGGTAAGATATATATACGACTCTCATCTGTGACGTATGGCTACCTTCCAGGGTAGATTACGATGTCGTATGGGAGATGTGACCAAACGACCACCTCTACATTTTTTTAGATTTTCAACGAAATCTGTTTTTGCGTTATTGTCGATTTCGTTATTTTACAAAATGTGAATGTATACTTTGTCCATTTTCGAGTGTGTGTAAACGTGTCAGTTTGGAATGACAGTTGAATCGAAACTTTATTTATTTATTTATTTATTTATTTATTTATTTATTTATTTATTTATTTATTTATTTATTTATTTATTTATTTATTTATTTATTTATTTATTTATTTATTTATTTATTTATTTATTTATTTATTTATTTATTTATTTATTTATTTATTTATTTATTTATTTATTTATTTATTTATTTATTTATTTATTTATTTATTTATTTATTTATTTATTTATTTATTTATTTATTTATTTATTTATTTATTTATTTATTTATTTATTTATGTATTCAGATAGAGGGTACAGGTCTAGGAGGTCCTCAAGGATACGCCAAGTATAGACTTGTTGGTGTTTTATCGTCCACTTCTTTTAGTTCCGTTCATAGTAAATGGCAGTGCTTTATGGATGGTAATCATTACCTTCTACCTTCCAAGCTATATGATTGGTTCTATGGTCTGGTGGCGAAGGCATTGGCATCCGAATTAAGTCACTGCCGTGAAATGCAAGGTGTCACTCTACGAAAAATTGGACCATCGGCGAACCTTATCATAAACAAACCTGGTCGACGAGAAATGTCAGTGGATCTCGCCCCTACACTACAGATGACTGGCATGCCACCAGGCTTTAGGTTTCCCGATACTTGGCCTGATAGAGATATAATGAGAAGAATAAACGACGTTATGCGGCAGAGCGGTATGTGGCAGATCAGTACAAAGCAGTACACAGGTGCGGCCTCGGGTGGATACGGCCTTTGGTGGCGTATATCAACCTCCCCTGTTGAAAAGTATGTCCTCAGTTCGATTGACAAATACAGTGGAGGTAACAGCAGAGGGGGATGTCGCAAACAAGTCCTGCGATTATTAAAGTTACTCCGAGAAGTCGAAGGTTCTAACTGGTTAGCAATTAAATCATATCACCTAAAACATCTGATGATGTCAGAGTCTTGTCACATTGGTGATTGGTCAGCTGAAAAGGTCGATGTACTTTTCATTGAATGTCTTCGCGCGTTACAGAAATGTTTGCGGGAACGGAAGCTCCAGAATGTGTTCTTTCCCAAAATGAACATGTTCGCTGATCTTTCTGCTTCTACAGCCAATGATTTAGCTGGTCGTGTGAAAAGAATTGCTGATACAATTGAAAGAGATTCCGAAAAAATCATGGAATATTTGCCCTTAACGAAACTGCTGAAAGCTTAGAGATCCAACTGGATGCCCTGAAAGAATCAGAGGGCAGTAAAGTTGCTGCTTCCATAGACTCTCGTCAAATGAGTTAATAGGCATATGATTGCACAAATTGACAGTAGTTACGAGCAGTTCCAATCTAATCAAAATAAAATCTATTGTGTTGGCTTCGGGAAAATTCATTAATCTTTTTTCACTTTCCTTTTGCTACTGTTTTTATCATTTTGTTTTATTGTAAGCATATATATATGTTATATATCTGAGTAACTCTCGTTCAAACAACTAGCAAATAAATAATTGAATATATAAAAATAATTAATTAAATATATATTAAAAAATAAATAAAGCCCAAAGTCACTAGATCTTACTTTAATCACATGGCAGCAAGGGTGGTATCTACGTTTTAGGTCGGCGTGTTTTGATTTTTATACATCAATCCTTGCAAACCTATTGATAGTTTTGCTAACCATATATGTAAAATGACAAAATCTGGTTTTTTTCACAATTACGTTGAAATCGTGTGGATGTTAAGTAAATATAAATTCAACCATAGTCCCTCAATCACCGGTCTGGAAACGCTGTCAACCAGCTGCATTTATAGTGGGACAACTCTCGTACTGGCAATCCGCGGAGCACGGTGACTTTGTTGGTGATACGATCACAGTGGTTCGGTCGAAATTTTAATGTTTTTTTGCAAGAATGAAACCTATTTTACAAAGAAGTTTCGATTATTTCACATGTTGATATTACATATAGTTATTGTGCGTGATGTTTCTCCCTGACGTTCATGTCGCCGACATATGAACTTACCCAATGTTCCTGTCCTAGTTATTATTTGTGAAACTATTAACAACGGCAAATTTATCATTTTTGGAAAATTCAGAGTGTATTAAAATTGGTGGGTAGTAGAATATATAATTTTTAAGATACTAGTAGTTGGTTTCAAAAATCAAAATCATAAAAATCATAAAATCAAAATAACAATGTCATAAAGATGGATGAATTGTAGGCAGAATGATTTTCAGTTTGTCTTGTATATTGTTTTTTAGAGATTTTCCCAACATTTATGTTTATATTGATATTATACTAAGGAATAAAGTTGATTGTGCTAACAAAGAAGATCTTTTGCTTTTCATTTTGTAAGTTGTCCATCACAGCTTCCACAACGACCGCATAAGTGTAGAGGAAGTTATTGCCCAAATTACGATTGAAGGGCGTAACTAGGTCATACAATATTTATTTTGTGGATAGAACAACCCATTGGTAAGGTAGTTTAATTGAATATATTTTAATAGATAACTAAATCGATAAAAAACCCAAATAACTTTTGCATTGTATGGTTTTTAATTTGGCTGACACAAACGCATGCGCACTGATAATAAAATCTGTACGTTACAGTTGATTCACCATCATTCTACGGGCATTAGTACAATAGATTACATTTCGTTTCCAGACCAGGGACTCATAGAGACTGCGGTTCAACTCATGTGTGTTGATATTTGATAGGAGCGTTAGTCCAGTTTTTTCTAGTATCAAAGTTCATGAAATGAGATTTAGGGGACTCTGGTGACAAACCTCTGGAGGTATACCAACTATAAATTGAACTATCCCTACTTAAGGTATAAGCCTACTCATGATTTAAAAAAAAAAAAAAAACAGAATTTATTCATTTTGCAATAAATTGTACTCCAAGGCAATATAAGGATATTGACCTAAAAACGTTGCGGGTCACCAGCCTTTTTTTCGAGAAATTGATGGTTGTATTTTAGTGGAAAGTCGCTATTTTGACACTATTATAACACTTTTACTACAGATTCCTATGACATTATGCAATATCTCAAAATCTAGCCTGGTGACATAGGCTGAAAAAATCTTATATTGTTAATTATGGAGTACTTTTTATTGTTCTGAATTATTTAAAAAATCTGGGTTTTAAAAAGTGTCAAAAAGTGCAATTTTTCTTTAACATTGTGTTCTATTGAATTGTTCTAAATATAGCAATTTTTAAGAAATATTAGGACACGTTTCTCAAAAAGCATAACCTGTAACACACAAAATAATGCTATTTCATTGTACCATGAGACATTAGCTTCATGATTGTACATAATAAACTAATGAACATTGCCATGCGATTTATGACCAATTTTGTCAAAAATTATGACTATGCTTCTACCTTAAGTATTTCATCATATTTTCCTTAAAATGATGACGTCATTCTGTTTATGACACGTGATTTCTGGTTATATTGGCGTATGGTGTAATGGTCATGCGTAGCAGGAAATAGTGACGTTTATTGTTTACTTGTGTCTGTCACGCCATATTTCTGGTTAATTTGTGACACAATATACACGTTAGAAACAGGGACATGTGATTTGTTGTCATTGTTAAAACAAAGTCAAACTCTGTTTTATAATAAAACCTGCAAAGGCTCATGGGTAATGGGCGTTGCCAACTGTATTCTACAGCTGATAAATTAAAGAAACACTAAAGAAACATACCCACTGGCAGAAATCCAGCAAGACGGATTATTTAAAAGCTGGCAATTCTAAATTATTTCGATGTCTTTGTTTTGTTAAATTAACATATTCGGTCATCATAATGACGAATTTTCCCATTTTCACTATCGAAATAAATGAGCGCCCCCACCGGTCGGTAATTGCAGTCCCTTCAATCCTGTATTCTACTGTAAAACAATAATGGTATAATGTCGCAACTCTACACGAGTGGCTATGTTAAATAATATCATATGGACCATTAAAAAGTGTTTGCAATATTTCAAAATTAAATTTGTCGCTGAATAGTTTAACAAAATGTATTATAAAATTTGAACAAACATGTCTCTGATACATCTGATCCGTGGAAAAAAAACAACAACCATTAAATAATGACACATGTCTGTGAGGGCAATATCACGGTTGTCCGCCCAAGGGAATATAATATTGAAGGCGAGGGCATCATCAATATTATGATGGTCATGACGAACAGTCCGACAAACAACCAATCGTGATATTGCCCAAATGGCGATTTTTTTTATTTATGATGTTATCACATCGAACAGACATCCACCATGAACCTCTCACACCCACTATCCCACGAAATAACACTTATATTTTAAGTATGCAATATTTTAGATCACAAGTGGCATATTACTCCGTATTATAGAATTAGAAAATTAGAATTAGAAAATAGACACTGTAATAAATGTAACACTAAAGCATTAGGAGATGAAAAACATTTCCTGCTATTTTGTACTGGCTATATAGAACAAAGAAAAAAACTGTTTGATGAGTGTGCAATAAATATTTACACAATGGATGTGAATTCCATATTTAAAAAGATTATGGAGAATAATATAGCTTTAGCAAAATACTTAAAGAGCACAATTTTTTAAACCACAGAAAGTAATTAATTTTTTTTTTTTATCTCTTATGTATTGTATGTTTTTTATTTCTTTGTATTTATGTTCCTTACCATACAAAAACCCTCTGAAGGTTTTTAGTAGTGTAATAAAGTTATTCATATTATACCTCATGACTATGCCAGCCAAACGGATTCGCGCATTACAGGTAGACATGCTTGTATGTCTACCTCCATTCAGGAATCTTCCTCTCGAATTTACCCGATTTACGCGAATAACTTGCCATGAAAACACGACAAGCGGCATTAATCATGAAATAACTAGTTTGCCATGTTTTTTTCACTTTTTGACTATTTGTGGCTGCAAAATTAAGTCTAAAGACTTAATGAACTTAAATTATAAACAGAAATAGTCTTGGCGTAGGTGACTTGAAACGTTGGTTCATTTGATTTTTCACTGCGCTGTCATGAGTCGAAGTTTATAAGTGAGACATCATTTAGAGTACGAGAATGTTTTTCACCGATAGAGAACGGTATAAGGGGACAAATGACGTTTAAATCTATATACATTTGACATTGAGATGTTTTCCTCAATACATCACCATGCAAGTGTAATATATCGTAGTTATTTAGTCAACATGTATAGCGGGAAATCCAGATTATTGATCACTTCTGTAGAATAAATTTAAAGGAAAAATTATTTTTAGTAGAAAAAAATACATCAGATTAAATCATCGGATACTTGATTTTTGTACTTGTTAAGGAATGATGAAACACCATTAATTATTATAAAACTTTTTATGATTACAGCAAAGTTGTTGCCCCAAAATCCACCAACATTCCGTGATATAACAAAGTCACATAAAGTGTTGGGTTATTTAATTCAGCTGTCGTACATTGACTTGGTAACATTATAGAAATTATCATTAATACCCATGTTTTGCATTTTTAGGAACAAATGATAACAAATCAAAGATAAGCGCGAACTACAATGTTAGCAATGAGTTATGTTCCCAGCCGCATTATTTATATAACAAACTGACAGCGGACTAACGATAGCTTATATCTCTGGCTTATTGTTTACAAAAAAGTTATTTATAAAAGTTATTTATATATTTATATATATATATATATATATATATATATATATATATATATATATATATATATATATATATATATATATATATATATATATATATATATATATATATATATATATATATATATATATATATATATATATATATTAAATACAACATGGTTGGTGGTAAGTAAAGTTTCTAAACAAATCACCAATTATTTTACAGTTTATTATTAAATTATTACTGAGTCGGACACATAAATCAGCTGTATATATGTCACCCGAATATACATATGTATGTTTATTATTAGGCTGGTCAACTGAGTTAGATTTAAGCATCTTTTTATAATTGAACGTATAAATGATTTAAATGTGGTTTATTTTAATTTTTGAAATTTTTGTGTCGATTTTTACTCCTGTGTGTGTGTCGCACTGTCGGGATTTTTATCATTTGGGTTTGAGACTTGGATAACATCATCTAATCACAAGAAAACGCGGCGTTCTTGACATTTAGCGAAATAATCTCCAACTCGAGTTGTCCTCGCTTGCTTCTCTGGCGTTTTGTTCCTGATATTTATTGAATGTGGTTCTAAGCGCTGAATATTTGTGAGAAATATTCACATAATCTTGAGGTTACGTCATTCTAACAATTTACGATTTTCATTCGGAGTATTCGTGTATTTTTCAACAGAGCCAAGCTGACGTATTTATTGTTAGTCATTAACATGCGCGCACTTAATTTTACACATTACGCTCGAATTCGTGATTTAATTACATATTATAGTAAATAAAAATGTACGGCTAAACTTGGATACAGTGAGAGCTATCGGAACTTACGTGTGGTGATCCCAAAGACAGCGACTGAGTGACAACGTTGTCTTTTTTTTTAGAATTCGAATATCACTCCATATATGGTTCAGCTTCATATAATTTACCGTTTCCTTGAATCAATACCAGGAAAACTATTGGTGTTCCTATAACACTGTTTCCAATCACACACGATACATGTTTCCATGCCAACAGTGGTAAATATAATTTCTTATTCTCTGACGATTTTTTTTATTTAGCTTTATTCTTCATAAAGTCAACCATTTCAATGGAGTTGCATGGCTTGGAGTCATAGGCAAACTTCCCATCACATCTTTCTGTTCGACCTTTCAACCGTGATTCAATAAAGGTTTACAGCGATTCTCTTGGTATTTATGAAGATAACGTAACACGAGATTATTAGAGCGGTGAGTCAGCGTACAGACGTCGCATTTACCTTTCCGTTTATACGGTGTCGATTTCTAGCTTTATTTTTTATGTCAGAGCTACTATGGGGATATGATATGGTTGGTTGTATGTATGTAAACATGTCAACAACACGTGATTTCGACTATGAATAATCTAACACGGAACTAATGGTGTTAAATTCCCCGGACACGAATGTTTACACTGTCACGAATGTATCAGCAAGGACGTCCCCATCTCTCAATTATATTAGTTTATTACCCGGGACAATTTAAGGAATTGTTGTAAACTGAATTTTAGTAAAAAGAAAATCTTTGAATTTATCGATCCAAAATACACCATTGAAAATTTCCGCGATCCGAACATGTGACTTATGACGTCACAGGATATCAGCTCGTGTAAACCTTTGCTTCCCGACGTATCGATTCCCACTTGATTGTATTATGTTCTACAGCTATCCTGAACAATCCATTCTAATACATATGGAAATACCATCACAAATTGTTAGATATACCAAATTGTATTTTTATGAAAATCATGCAATATACCTAAAACGTATAATTTATAATTGTCAGCACAATGCAATGGTACGAAAGGAACGCAGTGTGTAGGGAACTTTGATTGACTTGGCAGATAACTATTACACATTGACTGTAGATATATCGAGTTCAACACATCAAGTGATCACAACTAAACAACTTTGTTGCTAGTCTGCAGGAGACCAAAGTCCCCATTATCATGCTCCCTTACTCCAACTCCGGTTACAATTACTTACACCTCTGTTAAAGTGGAAAGTCGTCAGATGGACATAGCATATGTCATTGTTTACAAACTGTTGTACTTAAAATTGGACTTAATTTAATGTATGTTCATCAACCATATGTTTTATGCTGACGACCTTATTTTGGTTTCTCCTTATATTAAGGGTTGAATTTTCTTGAAAAGAAGTGTGAGAAATATGCCAATGAATTTGATATTTTATTTAATTTTAAGAAATCTGTCTGTATGTATAATTTACCATCCCAGTGTGGCATTAAACGAGTTCCCAATGTTTATCTTAATGGCAAGCCACTACAATTTGTTAGTCAGTATTGTTATTTAGGATATCATTTTACTTAGGACAAAAAAGACAGTATTTGTATGAGAAAACAAATACGTGGATTGTTTGCTCGAGCCATTTTTTAACTACGTAAATTTAGCAAATGTTCTCTTCCTGTTAAGTGTACGCTATTTCGTAGTTATTGTTCAAATTTGTATTGTAGTTACCTGTGGTCGGATTTTACTGTGGCAGATTTTAATCGTATTCGTGTTGCGTATAACAACGCTCTTAGAATTATATGTAATGTTTCACGTTCTTTTAATAGTAGTATAACAGAGACTTTCGCCAGACTACATGTTGATGATTTTCAGGTTAAACTTATAAAAATGTGCTACAGTTTTTCGCAACGTATTTTGTCGAGTAAAAACTCTGTTTTAATCAATTTATTATTTAGTGATATATTTTTTTAAATCACGTATATGGCAAATGTGGTGTGGTCGATTTTATTTAATGTATACTGTGTAATTTATTAATATTTATATAATTTATTAATATTCTTTTTCTTAAAAAAAAAAACTTTGTATATGGGCTTGTCCTGAAATAAAAGATAATAATAATAATAATAACAAACAGGCGTCTACCCATGAGCCTTTGCGTTTTAGCGTGTTTTGTTATCGTCGCAGGTGAGGACTTCTCGCTTTAGATCGTCGCCATAGAAATCTTTGAGGGTCGGCAAGGGGTATTTTCGTAAGCTGTAATCAATTGTTTTTATTTTCGTAATAATGTAATTTAAATAAAAAAAACACGTAAATTCGTAGACATGGGCAAGTTATAAAATGTAATCAGCTATTTTATTCGTTCGTAATTTGTACAAAGATCTTTTTTGGGGGTAGGCGTACATAAATCATTTCCCACATTAAATGCCGTAATTCGAGCGCAATTTCAAATTTTTATTTTTAAACACAAATTATCAAGTATATTATAAAACTGTAAAATGTAATTAGGATGTAATGTACATGTAATTGCTTTATTTGTAAAGTGTAAACACCTAAGTTTTTCACTGTAAATGGAACTTTCCATTTTATTTCCTGTAAAAACGTAAACTGCATTTTTTATTTTCTGTAACGTGTAGCAGCTATTCCCCTTGCCCCTTCATCTTTAGCAGTTCATATCAGGTCAAGGAAATATAACTAACATAGATAATGATGACACATCGGCAAATGATGTTATCGCACCTATCTTATTGGTCAATTGTAGTATTCACCAGATGGCGTGATGTGTATATAATTTTGTGAAATCCTAATGTTCTCAGTCTTGGTTATAACATCCACGATGTCAACTGCAGCACAGTTTATTTGATATGTCATTTATGAATATGAAAATTCGAAGTTGACAATAGGTAAACAAATCATCCCTCTTGGAGGCACCGGTAGAGGGCGCACTTGCAATAATCTCGGGCCAAGCAATGCTGTCATGCTATGCAATGATTACGAGAGCACTGCCCGAACCAGTGCATGTAAAAGATGATACACAGACACCGTATAAAATAAAACGCTCGCGCGCACACTTCAAGTTAGTTTTTTGTTCCTTTCAAATGACGGTTATTTTGCACCATTGGGCCCAGGGGTCCGACTTAAAGAATGATCTGGTACGCATTAAAATGGTGTTGTTTTTTTTTAAAGAAAAGCACGTTAACGCGCATTACGCGTTTAGGGTTACCATTTCAGTCAAAATAGACAAAAAAGGGGGTCTTTTCCGGTACTGTCAACGTGATAAGGGTAGTTATTTTTAAAATGAGATTATCGTTTTTTTTTTATTGCTTTAAGGAATTCAATGATCGCAAAAACGAGGAAAGCGTCCGGTCCCTGGTTAACGGCTTTCGATCACTGGCTATCACGGCATATGACCAACCCGTGCTTACACTGAAGGGTTAGAAAGCTCAAATATCGCGCGATCAGGCGCGAGTTCAAGGTGATTTCTAACAGTGAAAGGGGTACGAAATTTTGATCTTTTAAAACGTGTTTAGGGTCATTTTGAAAACCCCTTCCACAGACATGGGTTCCAGGTATTTCCACAAGTCGGACACCCGGGCTATTGGGGCACTCCCTAGAAACGTTGTATTGTGCGCGTGATTGCTCGTAACCTGCTGTCAAAGGTCACTTCCGCGTTTACTATTTCCTTCTGAAAGTCCACTGTCTGTTCGTGTTCTGTCATTCCGGTTGCGTAATCTTCATAAGTTAAATTAAAGGAAATGTTTCACAATTTGAAATATTATATTATAAGGTATATGCATTTACTAAGGATTGTCGTTTGCTGAGTTTCAAAATTACAAAAGTATATAAAATCACATACATACATTCAACTTTCGTGTTGTTTTCGGGGGCGAACATCCGGGCATTTTCACCGCCTGACAACCATTACGGTGAAAACAAAGGCCGAAAACTTTCTTAAAAAACGGTACTTTGGGATGGTTGTTGAGACTCCCCTGAACAGTGTAACATGATCACCCCTGCATGTCAAACATATATAAATGTGGTTGTCCAGTATTACTTCAAAGTTGATTTTGGGCTGTTTTCTCGAATTTAGCTATTTTCACCGGCGTTCGACTGGTACTACACAGTACAGTGGTGCGCGTCTTAGCAACGTGGAACGTTTTGTGACGTAGCTCCGCCCCCAAGGATACTAAATAGTTCACACGGGGCAACAAAGTAACAAGCCGCTCATTTTAGTCAATAAAATGTTGCATTCGACGTGTGGTAATAGGTAATGTGTATTAGTTATTTTACTTTAAATTCACAAATCTGAATGTTCAATTTCAAATTACAGAGTTATGGCAAAAATGTACGTTTTTTAAACACTCAGTTCTGAACCATAACACAATTATGTAGTGCCAACCCCATTAGGTCAAATGTAAAAATGAGTGTGTATATTCAAACAGCGCCTAGACAAGTAGAAATGTCTGTTTTGTTCCAAGGCAATTCACTTTCCAGTTATATACTAGGTGTAATCATAAATCTAATTACGAACAGTTCGATACTCGGTACTAATCATTATGCACAAAACATATTTCACTATGATATTCGAATATCATCGAAGTCCCTGTCGGTTATGTTCAAGTCGTACGGTTACTTTAGTCAGTTTAATAAAACGTTTTACGTCCTCACTCAAAAATAATGTTCGGTTAATTTGAAAAAAATATGCATGATTTGCGTCATCGTCCGATTGCACGGTTTTTTATCCGTTCATCTCTTTCTCTCTCAACTTTATTTTGGAGGCAGTGAACTTGAGCATTATATCCTGAAAAATCAATTTCAAGATGGGGTTGCTTTTATATAGTCCTTTCAAAGTGTTCAAGGCATTAAATACAGTTACTGACTAACTTTATAAACTGACTAGAAGCGGGGAATTGAATCTGATCAAGCCAAAAATTGGATAGAAATATTCACAAGAAAATAAGATAAACGGGGGATATTAGGATATCCCTTTGAGTGAGATTAGTTTTTTCCCCGACTATATATAGGTAAACGGAGCATTGTTTCTTCCCAGTTTGAGCTATCGCGTGCACAAATTAGTTAACGATAACATTGTTCATATTCTAGTTTCTACAGAAGTCGGACATCCTTAATAGCTCGGTTGACACATACATTTTTTCCACTTTTTGTAGTAAATTTCCAGGTTGAGCAACAGTAGAAAAAATTAACGTCCGTGGTGATGTGATTGACCTCAAAATTGCAGGTACTGCTGCGTCAAGCGAAAAGCCCCATGGGAAGGAAATATACGCCGTGACACGTGACGTATGACGCACTCAGTATTACTTGTGAATTAATAAACGCATCTTATGTCCCTTTAAAGCCGCAAAGTATGATGGGATAATAATTACGTCGACTCTCAAAGTAAATTCCATCACGGTTAATTAATAGGTACAGTAGTGTCAGACAGTATTTTATTTTAATGACACAAACAAGATACTATTGACCTCGGCTGCGCCTCGGTCTCAAGGTCATTTCGCTGACCATTCTCGAACCAACAACATTTGGTATTCACTGCCACGTGACCGCATTCTGTATAATCAGTGTTATGGTCTTCGGGTATAATAATCAAATAATAAATAAGAACAAATGTTGAAATGAACAAAATAATCCATTCCCCCATGATGCAGTGCGTCGAAGTCCACATCAAAAACCTGATAAATCCCAGATGTGCGAATTATAAGGGTGCCCGCCAGTACCTTCAAAAATCTGTTAATTTCCGGACAGATCAGGAATATAAAAAATAGATCCCCTCCATCATACCTATATAGTCATTCTGCACGCGCTTTTTTGTAGTTCCGTGTTTGTTTGTTTGTTTGCTTGTTTGTATTGTGGTTTATTTTTAAACCGGAAAATATTTGTGTAGTCACGCTTGTGTGTGTGTATATATATTTATTAATAAGCCGGAACATATCTATGTAGCTATTCGCTGTACAAAATAGTCGTAACTTGGAAAGCAACTCAGAACGCGTCCAAGTTTTACGATGATACATCCTCCCTCACCAAAAAACCCCAAACAAAAAACAGTGATCTACGCATGCTCAGATTTAAGTGCTGTACCACTCTGTGCTACGGATTACAGTGACGCTGACCTCAGTGACCTCTATGCACGATTTAAGATTTAGGGGATCCCCCTTTCTTATCGCTGTCATTCCCGATTGGCCACCACGTCACATGAGCCATGCTTACTTTTATTATGTAAATTAGGTCAGGCTACGTCATATGAGGGCAGCGACGGTTTATAAGCTAGCCCCCCCGTTGAATTGTTGGACATTCAAACTTTGGAAGTACGCCAATCAACGGGCTCTTATATCGATTCTCAGAACTGGATATACCAACGTGTAACGCAACATGGTTTTATCCGACATGATTCAAACAAGAAGCCCAACACAGGCTGAGATGCCAATCGACTTATCCTCCATACGACGGGACTCTGGTCATCTCCGGGTGCCGACTCATTCACCAGTATTTGTCAGTGGTTGCATGTGTCCTAGCTGCCCACTACCGCCATCGTATGGACAGAGCATACAAGAAAAACAAACAGTGTATCGGCATATGTCACCCCCTATCACAGCACGCACTAGACCAATAACTGTTATCCAAAACACCGTGCCTTTAACCTCGACGGCAGCGTCAAGAACTCATTTACAGACTCGCGTTGTCCCGTCACATCACCCCAGAATACTTACGGACAGTCGGTTTGAGACAGCAGCAGAGGAGATCACAAAAAGAAAACGAGACTGTTGTCTGGCGAATGAATACTGCGAGTGCCGAGGCATAGAGCCGAAGAAATCGAGGTTATTTCCACTGAATTATATTCCGCAACAAAGTAAGTTTTAGGGGAAAAAATATATAATTTATTTTCTTCCAAAAAGCAACTACATCACTATTTTACAAGAAATGTCTGTCTGTGCGATTTTTCATTGACATTCCATTTTTTATCGAGTGAATTATCGAAAGTGACTCCTCAGGATTCGAAGTTATTTATCACCGCAAAGTTATTTCTCAAAGTTATTTATCAACGCAATTGGAAGATCCCATATTTTCAAAAAAAAAATACCAACCACAACATCATATTTTTCGAAAGACAAAGTCAAGTTCGATCAACTTTTACAAAATGACTGCACAACTTGTTTACATACTTTTTCCCCCCAAAAGTGTCACCATTATGAAAATACGCCCACTTATGGGTCAAACAGTAAAGATAGTACGACATGCTTCAAAACGACGATGTACTTCGCACTAGCTAATTTTAAAATTAACGTGATTTTCACGGGGCTCTTGGAAATGCCACCCAGGGACACAAACGTGAGTTTTTGTTACTCTGCCACACGTGCATGTTTGCCGGGGCTTTCCTGGCGGTGTTATATCAGACACGACACGTTCTCGTAGTAGGAGGGGGGAACTCCCGGCTTTATTTGAGGCAGTTACCAGTGACAAAACTACATTCATTTGACGTGGCAAATTCAGTTGTTGTCATGTAATGACATTTCTATTTCTCATTTTCAAGTGGGTAAATACCTAGCTTTGTTCTGTTCGTGTCTTTAAAATCGCGTTTTATTTATCAAAAACATGTCGCCAATTGCAACCAATCGTAATCGTACAGTAAAGGGGCGAATTTACTGGCTCTCGCTGTACAGCTATCGCCGCAACACAAAGTGTTATGGCCGACACAAACTACCGGGCGCGTACCTACGGTAATTACAGACAACACGGTTATATCTCAGACTACTATGGAATAGTAGTCTGAGGTTATATTGAATTCCCAGTGGGAAGGATATAGTTTATATATACATTTTCCCGCAATTTGGTATATTTTGGGGTTCGTTCTTGGTATTGAATGTGAGTGTAGTAAGTTGCTAGGTGTATGACGAAAGTTTAACATGTGTTTTTGGAAATTACAATTTGCACAATTGTCTATTACCCACGAGTTTGTACCACGACCGTCGTAGGCTGACAGAATTTCACAATTGAGTCGAGGCATACTAGTATATATAAGGCAGAATTTGATTTGTGACAAAAATTGTCAGTACACAAGCTGCTCTCTGATTGGTCAGACTGTTAGGTATTAGGGTTGGTTAGCCAACCAGGCATAATGTTCTTATAACTACACATTGTCTCAAATTCCCCCACGTGGCCATGATTTAAATTACATGTGGCATTTGGAATAACCCCCAAAAATGGTATTTCCGGTCACGGTGTATATAGTAGATGTATCTGTGCTAAAAAAATTAACAAGGCTCAGAAAACAATTTGACCTACAATTTGAATCGTTTCATATTCTTTTTAGTTTAATAAATACAAACTTCGAAAGTGAAAATTGCGTTCAGGGGGTTAAAAGGTTAACCGAAAGCCGTGCCAAGTACGACCACCATGGTTGACCCAGAACTATGGAATTACAATTGTTTTTCCGGTGTAGGATATTACCAATGACATAACAGATATTTCAGTTTTGGGCGTTACTCGGTGCCAAAACATGGATCCGTTCATGAAGTATTTAACTGGAACAAGTCTTCTTGGCATGTTACTGGTATGCTAAATGTCATTATGAAAGTTAGTCTTAACACAAACTGTTCCTTCGGATGATTGCGTTTGTAGGTCATTAGTGTAACCTATTTTCCCTCGAAAATATAGACCAAAGCATTGTGGGTTCAAGTTATTGGTACAATTTTCATGAGATGGCTTCATTGTTTTCTTAGTATTGTTTCTTGGTTGTTTTTGGCAAGACGGTGTTGTCACCGTAGCCATAACAAACGCTGCTAATGTGAGTCACGAGGAGAGTGACTTGGAAAATTTGTCATACCCGCACGTGATGGCGTAAAGTTTCCGTGCAATGATTAGATTACATCAAACTGGAATCGTCAAGTTTCAACAAGAAATGATTCAATATAGAGCCCACGCGTTGGTGTGATGTAACACGGCTGCTAAAATGATTGTACCTCTGGTCTGTCACCGCGCAATGATTTATGGGCGTTGCTTTTCACGTTTCACATGGTCCGCAGCTCTGGGTCGTAAAACAATATTTCCTTATACGCCTATTCTCCGGGTGAGCATCCGGGTATTTTCACCGCCTGGCAACCATCACTGTGATAACAAAGGCTCACAGAAAACTGTATATTTTTTGAGATACGTCTGAACAGTGTAATCGCCTGATTTGTTAATCGTTGAGATCGTAAGCAAATAATTATAATTTAAGTAGCAACTTATTCCTGTACCGCCCGGGGGAATTCCATTATTAATAATAATAATATTGTATTGCATATTTAGACATAACATTTATATCAATGTAACAAACAAACAAACAAACAGTCAGAAGTCTGACACTCTCTACTAATAGATAAAAAAACATGTTTTATAAATATTCTCCAATCTGTCTAACCATGTCGCCATTAGTTGTACTCATTAGAAAAATAAGTTTCAGCTTTTTTTGTCCACTGCAAAGCTGTATAAAACGTATTTGTACCGCATATTTGAATTGTTTTTTTCTTCATCGGACATCTTTTAAAGCGCGGTGGTCGTCGCGCAGCGCGTGTTCGAATTTCATGTAAATAAACAATGTATTTTACACGCGTTGTATACGTCGCTATGTGTCTCATATCGAACAACACGCGGCAAGACGACTGCCGCCCTTTAAGTTTACATTATTAAAATGTATTGATTGTGATGATTTTCTTCACATCACGTGGTACTTGGGAGCAGGTGTCAGACAGCAGCTGTTCGGGAAGCTACGGGGAAAGAATATGACCAAGATTGTAATACAAACACAATTAAAGTTTGACCTCATTACTTGACATGACTTGGGGTAAACTTGTCGTATGCGTATATACATATACATATTAGACGAAGCTATTCGTTTTCTAAAATATTAAACTATAACAGCGCATAGGCGCTTTATTAGCTTAATAGTACGTACCAGTAACTTATTGGCGTAGAACTTGACATATATATATATACATATTTAGACGAGGGAGTCTGATAACTTTGTTATGATAATACATCGCATTGTACACAATTCGAACCATTCGTTCTCTGAAATAATGAATTAAGACAGTGCGCTTGCGTTTTAGATTAATAGTATGTACCAGTAATTTAAAGCACATACATTTTAACTGAGGGTCGTCACAAAATAGTGATTTAACGGGTATTTTTGTTAACTCACGTGTATGTGGATCGTTCTGGGCATGAATCGTGTTTTGACAGTTATTTTGACAGGATGTTTATACTATGCATGTGCACCTAGATACATGGCAATGGGAAGGAAATTTCGGTCAACTAACTACTCATTTACCTTCTGTTATCATAGATATATGACTTGTATTATTATGTATCACCATACAGTTACAAATTTAATACTATACCGTGTTTAATGTTGACTCAGTGTTATATGGAATACAAAATATGGAGCTCGAGTATCTTTCATCATGTGAGTGTCTGGGTCAATTTTAACAAAACAACAAAACAAAAGTCAGAGTTAACAACAAATAAATAAATGACCAATGAAAAATTGGCCATTTGAGAAAAAAATAACAAATAAATGATAGAAAAATTCATACAAATGTGCAAAATGTTGCATCAAAATTTTGGCGAAAAAATTAAAAGACCAGTCAGAAATCAGTAAGAGTACTACTGGCTAGGTCCTTAATGGTGGTAAAATATGGTGTCATAAACAACAATTTGAATTGTGTCTCAGATTTTTGTTTTTAAGGGGCGTGTGTTCCATTGACAAGATCAGAGGGACACATTAATGGTTTCACGACAATCACGATTCAGTCACGATTTTATTCATTCTGAATATCTTGAGGTCAGTGTAGGAGAACGAAATGCTAAATCAACCTACCGCAAACTCAATTTCAATAAGTATTTCCTTATTTGTGTAGGCATTCACGTACGATTGAATAATGTACACTATGTCGGTCTCAGCTCAATGAATTGCTTTTTTTATCCACATTTCCTTATAACAACAAAAGCACAAGTTAGGGAGATTGTTAGACCTAACCATGGAGTCACCTGCACAGGCGCAGGAATTGAGTTCTAAAGGACGATAATAATGCACGCTAAAAACGCAAAGGCTCATTTGTAAACAACAACGCGCTATGGCCTTCTACCGCGTGCGCAGGGGACGACATCCCCGCATGCGCAGGTGACGACTTCCCCGCGTGCGCAGGTGACGACATCCCCGCGTGCGCAGGTTACGTCATCCCCGCGTGCGCAGGTGACGACTTCCCCGCTTTTAAAAGTTCAGTTCAGTGTAAAAGTAGTAGCGATAGAGCACGAGTTCAAACGAAGGATCAAACGTAAACACGAATGTACATGAATTCGGTGAAAACGCAATGACATAATGCAGTTGATTTAAGATGCCATCTTTCGGCTATGAGACGCATTGTTTAACGGTGTATATGGCGTAATTACAACGCATTAATGGAACGTATTCGAATTTAGAAAAGTGCTCTTTTTAAGGAAAACCCACTCAATCCGGGAATTGCATCAAGTGCGCAGGGGGTAATTTGAATTACAAAACTTCACTTCCGTTCACTTTATAAACTAATGCGTATCTCTCTCCGTTTCATTAATTCCTAAAAACGACAACTGATGCAGATTGTGAGGAGACTATAGTATGTCAAAACAAAAATGGCCGGTGGTCAAATGATTGGAATAATCACGGGGTTTTGTCACGGTTGTTCTTATTTGATCAGTTGATTCCTGCCCAAACCCGAACCACGTCTTGTACTAGTAGAAGGTTTTCATCAGGCAAGAACAAATCCAAGCAGACTGCCAGGAGCTTGTATGAGGTGGATCCTATATGATCATAGTTGAAAGTTCAACGAGATTACCTGATAAGACCGTATGCTCGTAAATAAGATAAAGTTAAGAGATTTCCTGAAACATTTGCTCCATTTCTACGAAATACCCTCATGAACATTTAATATAGTTCAAGTGAGCCTGAGTTTCTTTCGATATGCTTATATCATCGGCTATCTTCATCGCAACTCGTTTTATTCTATTTTATGTAATCTGGTGTCAAAAAACAAGATTCTTATTGGATTCACATTTTTGTGCTAATAATAATGCAAACTCACTGGTTGGTGGTGTATTTATCTCAAATGCAGATGTCAATTTTTCGACATGGAATCGAGAGCGAACAATGTTGTAAATGTTGTCAGATTCAAGGTCTTACGGCATGCACTAAAAACTGTAGATATTTAATATTACAGTCACTGTCGAATCATGCGCTACGTATTTCTGACTCATTAAATGGTAGATCAAAACACTCGAGCCACTACTTAGTTATTGAATTCTAAAACAATTTCCCACTTGGGAAACCATCGTTGTGAAACCACATCTTCTTTCACGCTATTGAACACCATACGGTGTGCAGCTAAAACAAACATTCTGTAAACAACGAGGCGGTTTTCTTGTTACAAAGTTGTAAAATACACTTTTTTAATGAAGGATTTATAAACAATTAGAGTAAAAGTTCTACTGACTATTGAGTTATGTAGTTAGAGTGATTGAACTCAAGGTTTAACAATGGGGAACCAAACGATCTTGTGTGACCTACATGACAAAGATTAACGACAATTTAACCATCAGAATTAGAGTAAGTTGATCAATCCCTGAACCAATCACCGTCCCTCTTCTGAACTGATGTACCGCCCTCCTCTACTAACGAGGTTTATGATTGGAACAACGAATACGTGACAGTGCATGCATGCCAATACTGACATATATTTCTCTGAAACCAACACACTTTGGATATCCAATTTAACTTGCAGTTATTATAATTATTGTTACTAATTTAAATCATCGAACTATTACTCTGAATTTACTAGGCATATAAACAGTTTTATCCACGGAAAACCCTTGCGTGAATCAAAAGGGAAAGCGCCCACCTCTGGAACAAGAGTTTTAGTAAGGCCATTACCCGACTTCGCGCACTGTTTTGGAATGGGTTCAAGTTATTTTTCAAAAGCCATATAAAATTCATGTTTTATATGAAAACCGTCCAATTTCAAGTGAAATTCCGTGTACTACCACGTTTACCACTTTTTATTTTAAGATAACTTATAGTATGACACAATAACAAACAATCATCTAAACATTCTCAGCTGCCCGTATTGCATATTTCATGAACGTGCTTATTGTTGATTATCGGTGTACGCATTATTCTGTTTTCAAAATCTTAAAGCGAGAGGGTCGTCATCTGCGCACGCACAGAAATTGAGTCCCAAGCTATGATAACAACACACGCAAAGGCTCATGGGTAGACGCTTGTTTGTAAGCTGTGACACGCTCTGGCCAGCTGACGCATGCGTAGGTGACGACTCCCCCGCTTTAAGATATAACAGAACACTCAGCTAAACTCACGCAACGAATATACAAATTGGAAACTGCCGATTAATTGAATTGAAAACAAAAATGAATGCGTAACAAACTTCCGTCACCCTCTAACTGAGAGATTCTGTATTTTAATTATTTTTAAACCCTATTGTTATTGTAGTGGTTATTTTACCAGAATTGTTGTGTTTGCTGGATTAACATCTTTTTCAGAATTTCCGCAAGGTGCTGTCAGATATTCGCAAACAGGTTAAGGATTTTTTTTCCCACGAATCATTCCAGCATGGGCGTGTTTTTGTTGTTGTTTTTTGTCATCGTCGTTCGTACGTGTCACCAACTGTTTTACCGACGGAGATAACTGTGACGATTTTATTCACAATTAGTACTCGGATGACGACCTTACATATAGACTTACATCTGAAGTATATTTTTCCCACGATATAAATCCAATACGACTGACCTTATAATCTACAGTAGTTTTGCCCTGATATAATTCAGTAGTCGTTTTGATTAAATTCGAATAAACACTGCATTCAAATTATGTTACTACATCTAGAACAAAACATTTTCAAAATGTTATTTGAAACGACTATTGAGAATAATTCGTTCGCACAGAATACAGGCGATGCAGTACCACTGATGTATATACTTAGGTTTTGTGAATTGTTAAAGCGGGGGAGTCGTCACGTGGGCCTGACCTATGGCACACGATACGCCGAAAATGTGCCAACTAGATACGGTGTCAACGAACGCTGCCGCGCAACACTTTAATTGGCACGCTGACTGAAATGGGGACTGCCCCGGGAAAGCCCCTTTTGCTAAATCGTGGATAAACATTGTTACAGCACTTGAAGCAAGTGACGCATGCGCAGTTTGAAATTCAAAATTAGGGGAATTCCCTAATTCGTGGGCTGGTATGTTAATAGTAATACTTGGCCACATAAACAGGATGTGTTCTATTTATTTAAAGAATTCACTACTTCATGTATACAATGAAAGATGTTATCCGGTGCTGTAACTTCCACATCGAAACGGATCGTCTCCATCGCAGAGTAAGTCTGCATATTAAAATGGAGAGCTTGATATCAGTCTTCGGTTGATAAATAACCGGAATAAATATTAACAGATTTGTTAACATCCTTGTCGCGGGCTTTGAATTCAACAATTGAACTGATGAGCGTGTGGGAATGATACCTCAGCTGTCATATAAAACGCCCCCGGAGAGCCACAGAGAAAGCTATAACACCGTGACACACAAATATCCATGACGTTTCTGCACGACATTCCTGCGCATGCTCAGTTTTAAGGGATGACACAAAAGTGAAAGTACACTAATATTAATAATAAATAATAAGATACAGTTTTCAAAACTGCATCTATAGCATCTATATCATTACTCTCCCAATCCATTAAAACAAAGTAAACAAGACCAACTAACATTTATTAGAATATGCAGCGTTATTTGAGTGGAAAGGTTACGTTAAATCATTTGGGGATTTCCCAGTGACATCAGCTTCTAAATACCGACAGCACAGCGAATATTATTTCCTTTCTGAGTGCACATGGATTACACGGTATTACTTGATGGTTGTGTCCCCTTGTAGTTAGACAACGCTGTAATGACTATGATGGAGATGAACGTCGAAGTGAAAGCCGAACGAAGGCAGCAGCACGCCAAAGGTTTATATTTACAAAACGCATCGCCATTCATGTTCCGTGTTTATTCAAAGACTATTCTCTATAGTCTTTGGTTTATTCTAGTATCTTTATTCAAAATGTCGTCAATTCTCAACTGATCATTACTTTTCAATTTCTGACAGATTTTTATGGAAACACAGCCGTGACACCGTCCGCGGTGGTATCGACAGGGACTGATCCACGATCAAGCTTACTGATAGCCGCCGACTGTCACCTGGCTACACTACAAGACGAAGACGGAGACACGTAAGTTTGTAATATTTTTGTCTAAAGCTCGGTTAGAATGAATGATAACTGTCACGGTCTTCAAGGGAAATATTCAAGCTAATAGGGATATGGATAGTTCACATTTAATCGTAGTCCATACCAGTATTCGGTCAATCATCTTAGTAGAATAGGTACTTTCCCCGGAAGAGGTCATCAGGGTCTCTTGTTGACTGCGGTAAATCAATCCGCGTTAACAATCACAACGTGTTGAGACCCATATCTAAAACCGGGTGCCTGGTGACGAATTGTGACATCATCGATAAAAAAGGGACAGCCCCTAAAATGTCCCCTGCATCGTCCACTATCAATGTGTTTATTTACTAGACCGTATCAATCTGTTTTGATTACTACCGAATCCCTATCCGATTTCCGCGTATTTACCGTTCGCCTGTTCATGGGCCAGAGGGTTCAGGTTCACGGCGATACGAGCGGTGTTTTGACGATGACCATTAATTGTTCTCGTATTCACCCGTTTTAAGCCAGCTATAACCACAGACAATTAACAATAGACAAACATATATTTTACTAGAGCGGGTTTAATTTTAACGTAACGACTCAAAGGAGTACCTGGAAATAGTTACAAGTAGTCATAAACAGCTCCCCATGTGGCATATATTTGATTTTGGTCTCAAGTGTCACGGCGTACCAAGCCATTCGCAAAGGACGCCGGGAACCAGCGAAATATTTGATAGTGAAACTAAACTACAAGTAGTGTTCTCGGTGAAAGGAAGTCCTTGACTATCAAAATTATTAATGTGAATGTTTAAAGCATGATTGTTTTAATTATCAATTATTTGAGCGTGATTGACCAATCAGAGAAATGATTTGTCTGCATCTTACTAGTGCGTAAATGATTTAACCAGGCATGTTGCACGATTAGTATATTTTGGGGTGGAAAGAGACAAATTTAGGACTGTACATTGTTGAATTTAATGATTTAAACATGATCAAAAATACTCACAGTTATGAGTGCACATTAAATTGAAAGGTTGTGATTTTGGGATCAATAGAAAATTACGAACTATTTTTAATGGCAAGAAACAAAATATTTTCGTTTTAATCATATTATAATGTCAGTGTATTGCCATATAGTTATAAGTGAATGAAAACAAAATTATTTCCTCTTTTTTTGATTGGTCATTTTACAAGGACATCGCGATCAGCCTCATACTTGTCAGGTATAGCGCCATCAGCGGTAGACCCCAACCCACCGATGAGGGCGTTTTTACCTTGCCCGTACCATCAAAGATGGAAGGGAAAGGTATATTAAGGGAAAGATTTTGTCCGGCGTTGTCGTCGTCGTCGTCGTCGTCGTCGTTAATAATTGTTATTGTGTGAATGATAACTTTACTAATTCTATTCCAAACTTCATCAAACTTGGTCACCTTGTTCATCAGTATAAAGTCTTCCCTGAGTTTGAACAACAGATGTCCTGTATGAAAATATCATGCACAAATTGAGAAAAACTGATAAAATATTTCGACTGTTTCTACTTGACTGATCACTGGTGATACACATCAAAGGTCACTGATCTCAGTGGAAATATGCATTGTTGTATGTGTTCAATGAAGCAAATGATTTATCTTGTAATAATATCCTTGGTAATGTATCTCAGAATCCCTTACTGGGTTTCAAAACCAACTCATGGAGAGATTGCACAGTCTGATACACATTTGCAAACCTACCAATAAATCTTTACAGAAAACAAGATGTCAGAAAATCAATATAAGCACTGCTATGAACTGGGTGCCAAACTTTGATCAAGATCTGAAGCTAATAGAAAATATGTTTAGTTCAAAGTTATCAAATCAAAAACAATACATAAAAAATACATAAAAAGCAAAACATTTCATCCACATTTTAAAAAGAAAATTGTTCTAAAATATATGTATTCTGTATTTTACAAACAGTTCATTCGACAAATGAAAACTCACAGGAATATGTTTCAGCTATTAGAACAGAATGTTTTTATAATACTAGTTTAAAAACTCACTTCAAACAAAGATTGCAGTGTTTGAAGATGTAGGTTCTCAGGAGGCAACATTACTGTTGACTTCTCCCTCCACTGGACACCAACTAACTATTTAAAGCAGAGCTTGCAACATGATAGCTATTCATAAAGGGTGTTTTTTTTTTTTTTACTTTTCATATAATACAGTAGTCACACAATGAGGCAGTTCATATTTGTCTCAGTGAATCATTAATTTTTGACAGACACCTGTACAAAATACTTGGACAAAAGCCAGCTAAGATTTTCTGTTATCTTGCATGTTTTATGAATCTATTCACGTCTAAATGCAGCACTTTTTTTTTGCAATGAGGCATTTGTTTTTATACTAAAATATCTGAATTACTTTGAATAAAGCTGGAAATTATGTCCTTTAAAATAATTAAACAAATAAGGCACCAATGTTTTTGTAAGATATTTACATCTTTAAAGGACATTCGGTAGACTGATTCCCCACTGTTAGTTCAACCTCAAAACTTTTTTGTATTCAAAATTAATTATGACAATGTATATTTATATTGAAACAAACTATGTTAAAGGGAATTATATTATACAACAAAGGGCAAGGTCACCAGAGTTCAACTATGTTCTTAGATTATGGAACCGCCGTGTGAATTTAATCGAAAGTTTCTGTCAGAATTGTGGACGTCACAGATACTAATTTGTAATATTTTTTTTGCAGGCCTCTACATATAGCAGTAGTACAGTCAAATTTACAACTTGTAGAAAAACTTATATATCTGATAACATTGTCAGGAAAGAGTGTGGATATTTTCAATAATCTTAGACAGGTAAGAACAATATTTATGTTAATTTTGACAAAAGTTGTTGAGTTTGGTAGTTAAAATTAAAAAAAACATATTATCACCATTCCAGCTTATCCATGAATTATAGTAATTATTATAGTAATTATCATTAAATTTTAGAAATATAAATTCTATTTCATATGAAGTTTGGCAATTTGATTCCAATAATGTTGGTAAGTTTATTTGAATAAATGTTCAAATAGACAGTTACTCAATCTGATTAAAATAAGATCCTGGTTTGGGCTTTTTTTTTCTTTTTTTTTGTTAATATAATATCATTTATATTTTTTTCATATATTTTATTATTTCTTTTTAAATTTATCGCGATTACCAAAACTTAAAAAAAAATACCAGCAAATAAATTGAAAACAAAATATATATATATGAAAATATTTATTAACAAAAAAAAGCAAAAAAAAAAAAGCCCAAACAAGGATCTTATTTTAATCAGATTGACAGTTACTGTGACTCACTACTATGAGTTTATTAATGTTATTTTACACAGGTAAGAAAATAGTTGGGCCAATCTTTTATTACTGTAAAGGGGGTAATTATTCACTGGGTTTTAATTTAGCTTATTTCGCTGACTGGAAAATACGCTAAATTAAAACCCAGTGAATATGTAAAATTTAGCATAGAACACATTATCTAAATGATAAAACCGTGAATTTAAAACCCACTGAATATGCCTGAAATGGTAAATCAGTGAAATTTAAACCCAGTGAAAATTAGTCATTTTACAGTAACTTATTGTGCCAATGTACAGCGCCCTCTATTGGCATAGTGAGTAAGCCTGCAAAATGTTAGCGCCCTCAACAATTTTAGGTAAAAAAATCACCTAAATGCCCTATTTTTTAAAACAATTTAACAAGAAACTTTTTTTATTTGCAAGCCTAATCTAAGACATTTGTACTGGATAACCATATCACGTAACAGTGTATATGATTGGTTTATTTCAGACACCATTGCACTTAGCAGTTATAACCAACCAATGGCAGATGACAAGACTTCTGATATTAGGAGGAGCTGATGGAAATCTCACAGACAGAAATGGACAGACTGCCGTACATCTATCATGTCAAAGATCAAATATGGAATGCCTTCATTCAATTCTCACCTGTTCAACCCACGTTATAGAATTAGATTCCAAAAATTATGAAGGTATGTTTTCAAATTATTTACTATAATTTTTATAATATACTCAAAATACACCTGATATTAAAGTTATTAGTTATGAGTTAAAGTTATTAGTGAAAAAACAATTCTTAATAGAGCAATCCATGTAAAGCAATTTAAGGGATCAACCATTAGAAACCCTGGGGGTGGCTGGAAGAGTATGACAACTTAAATTTTTGTTTTTGTATTGTTTTATGTGTACATTTTTTCTCTGCAATACTTTGCATGCATGATTTTAGAAAATCTTCCAGCCACCCCCTGATTTAAAATGATCAATCCCTAACTAAGTGTTTCAATTTCTATAAATCTGATACACAATGTATATGTACATTGATTGCAGGATATGCAGCGCTTCATTTAGCCGTACAATCCGGCAATCAAGACATGATAACGTTTCTATTGAGTAAAGGTGCTGCAATAGAGTGTCAAGTAAGTAACATTTGTATTCAAAATCTAACCTTTCATGATGTAAAAATGGTCGTCTTAAAAACTTCAAAATCGTCTTGATTTATAGTCATCTATCAACAAGGATTCATGATGATTTTGAAAGATTTAACTACATTCTCAATTACAAACAACTACGCAACCAGCACGTTTAAGTAACTGTGACACAAACAGCGAATGAACAACATTGTTTTCAAAATTTTGACATCAGCCACTAGAGGGCGCAACTCATAGGAATATACCTGTATACTGTAAAGGGGGTAATTATTCACTGGGTTTTAATATAGCTTATTTCGCTGACTGGAAAATGCGCTAAATTAAAACCCAGTGAATATGTAAAATTTAGCATAGAACACATTATCTAAATGACGAAACCGTGAATTTAAAACCCACTGAATATGCCTAAAATGGTAAATCAGTGAAATTTAAACCCAGTGAAAATTAATCATTTTACAGTATTCACAATCATCATATCAAAGTTTGTGCATACTAAATTTGTATAGCCAATGTCTGCTCATTTTGAAGGACGATGGTTGTCAAACTACACATATTTCATATGGGTCCCATACTACGCATAGCAGCAATGCATGTCAGTCAAATGCGTTTATTTACCGAAAATTTGTCTTTCAATTAAATTTTATTTGATTTGAGCTGCCAACACTTCCAATTCTTATAACAAATGCAAGTTCATATTTGAATATTATGCTTCATAGTGGCTATACATAAATTTGGGATGAATTCATCAGTGTAGATTCCTATCGTTATCAACATAACCAAATACATGTAATAAATGGTACGATTAAATTTTGTTCTCACCCAGGACGGTAAAAGTGGGCGAACACCTCTTTTTCACGCAGTGGAAAATAGCCAAGAACACATAATAGAATTGTTGTTGAAACATAATGGTGATGTGAATGCACAGTCGTACTCTGGTAATACACCACTTCATGTGGCTAGTGGGCGTGGTCTTCTTTCTATTGTAAGGCTACTACTTCGCAATGGAGCTGATATGAGCATGAGAAACTATCACTGTGACACCGCCGCCAATGTTGCCAAGGATACTAGTGTAAGTATTACAGATAATTATTGTAGTACTGTAAATGCATTAATTATTCGCTGGATTTTAATTTTGCTATTTTCTTTGATATGTACAATTTGTTAAATTAAATCCACATGAACATGTGACAGAACAACAGAACAATTGTTTTCCTGCCAAGTTTGTGAACTTAAAACACAGTAAAGTTGCTCAAAACATCAAAATAGTGAAATTAAATGACAGCGAAAATATTCATATTTTTTCATAATTCTATAGAGAATTGAAATTAATTGTATGATATTATTTTTCAACCAAAATAAAAAAATATTTGGGTATGAAATATGGAAAATATGAACAAAGTAGTTTTTACTGAGCCTATAGTGGTAGCATACAGCAAATAAAATAAAGAAATTATAGTACATTGTAATAACTGTATTGAACTTTTACCTCTTTGACTTAGAAAACACAATAAAGGAGTGAACAAATACAAAAATTTAAAAAAATTCATGCATATTAATCATCTGATTTGCATAATAGAAAGTTGCAAGATATATAAAATCATGCAAAAAGAATTCAGTGGAGCCTGTTTTATTTTATCTTAATTTTAATTTATTTTTTTCCTTTTCTGAATTTCAGGTTTCCAAAATGATGCATCAGATATGCAATCCAATTTCAACAGTTACGGAAAAAAACACAATTCCTAATCCATATGCATCTAGGACAGTTATACAGAAAGCTGAAGCAAACATTACAGCTGTTAAACAGAACAGAAAAAAAAATTGTGCTGCAAGAGAAAAAGATGGACTACGAGTTAAAAAATCAAAGCTATCACTTACTAAAGAAGAAATCTCTTCATAAGGGCCACAAATTTCTGTAATTGAAATAGTGCATGAACAGCGCCATCTGGTTTAAATACTGCCCTCTAGTTTTCACTGCTTTTTGTGATGTGATGAACATTCCGCCAGCGTAAAGTGACAGAGACTCGTGTGATGAACATTCCGTCAGCATAAAGTGACAGAGACTCGTGTGATGAACATTCCGTCAGCATAAAGTGACAGAGACTCGTGTGATGAACATTCCGCCAGCGTAAAGTGACAGCTGTGCATTATATGACATATTAAAAACAGAAAATATGACTGTTGTGAAATATGGTCATAAATGATAATGTTTATTACTTTATTATGTATGATTATTGAGCTATAGTTTCCATGGTAATGTGAAACAGTTGACTGATGTGTATCACAAAATAGTATTTTAAGAAAATTTGACAAATAGAATAGGATTTTTATTACTATTCAAAACCCAGAATTTTGAAATAATTCAAAATAACAAAAAGTATCCAAATGGAGACTTTTAGTTTACTTTTTGTTGACCAGTCTATAATTTAAGATCAAATTGTTATTGTTATTAAGCATCCTTTTTTGGGAATGCCCGGTGGCTGAGGGGAAGACGTGTAGTGACGTGAAGCTAGGCGATCAGGTGCCGTACGCGAGCGGCAGGCGTCACGCAGGCAGTACGTGTTTACTATAATTTGACATAGTATTCACCTTGCCGTTTATTCAATGTCATTTCTATAATTTGAGATATCGTGTATCCTACAAAGGAGGCAAAGCAAAGGTATGACTGCCATTTACTTAAATCCCAAACTTTTTTATATTAGATTACAATTTATTACAGAATGATTAAATAATATCAGAGGTACATTACTTGGGGTTTGCAACTCACATAGTACTGTATGGTGACATCATGTCAAGATCCCATTCAAGTCTCTTCTCGTAGATAGCGAGACTGAGGCTACGACCTTCTGACATGACACATATCAATGTTCAAGGTTTGTAATGAAAAAAAAAAACTTTTCTTGTAACTATCATAGTGAAAAATGTAATACATCGAAAATGTACAGAAAATATAGTTCTCGTAATCCGTCATATCATGAGTAGCTATTTTGTTCCACCCGGACATCCCAGTATCCTAGTTACCTCGGGCATGCGCATTCGCATTTTTTCTGAGTTGGAACGCTTATGCGAGAGCGAGATTGTGACGGGATCTTGGTATCATGTCACCGTAGTTACAAACCCCAAGTAATGTACCTCTGATAATATGTATTGTTATTTACAAGTTAAGGCTTTTACATTTAATATTTTGATTGCCATCATTCTTTTTGCCAAAATATTGGTGCAACATTTCATCTGTTTTTATGTATTATGTATTTATGTAATTTTGGACAAAATGAACATAAATATATAATACATAATTCTTGATCAAAATTGTGCAGAAAATAAGAAAACAACTATGTTGATTAAAAATTTTTGAATAGTGGCGCTCAAAGGGTTAATTGTTGGCTGTTGTCATGGCTACATGTACTGACATTGTAGTATGAGGTGCATGGTCAGTGACAACTGCCATCCTTTTGATTTATGGGAGCTTTATGTCAGTTCTCTATTATTATGCAAAGATTATTTCCTATTTAATATTTTTTATAAACATTACAAAAAAACACTCATCAGATAAAGATAGCAAACAGTAACCATGCCAACAATGCATAATATTACCTTTGTGTTAGTTACCGGTAGTCTAATTTATGTCACAATATGACACCAAGTTAACTGCGCAAACGTAAGTTACAAATATGGAAACATTAATATTTAGTATTTCTCTTGAATGATGTGAATTTCACAGATTCTCATTTACTACAAAGCTTGTATCAAGTTGTATTCATCTTTGATGAGTGATGACATTAGGTTATTGGCATCAGCTGTCGGCCATCTTGTATTGCTTGTAAGAATTTTAACATATTTTCAATCTGAATTAAAGAAATGTACACAGTCATCATAATGTGGGGATTGTTTTGACAATATAACATTCAAATATTTTTATATAGTTTACTGGATCTAAATTTAATTTATTTTATGTGTTAATCAGTATTTCACAGACAAGTTTAAGAATAATTCAAAAAGAAAAATTCACATTTTTTCACAATTAAATTACAGAATACACAAGAAATTTTTTTTTTCTTTGATGACTTGAGAAAATTTACACTATGTTCAAATTACAATGTGAGAATCATTTAAAAAATAAATATTATTCTTGAATTGCAGTAGCAAAGTTTGTTTGATGTCTTTTTTTTAAATGTTTTTCAAATATTCAAATATTTTTACCACCAGTTTTTTAGCCCCACCATCGACTTTGTCAGGCAAAGCTATCATATGTGTGATTGTCCATCATTGTCCGTTGTGTGTCGTCTGTTGTCCGTGTCAACTTTTTACTTTTTCGACCTTTTTTTGAAAACTACAAGCCTGTATGTATGCTTTGATACCTAGTGTATATGTACCTCAGGTAGACCTCACTTAGATTTGTTCATTTCATGATGATATCTTTAATTGGTGAATATTTTTGTCATTTTTGGTAAAAACTGATATTTTCGACTTCTTGTTGAAAAGCGCGAGGCCAATCGCTTTGATATTATAGTATACATATAGGCACCTCATGTAGACTTCTCAGATTTGTTCATTTTGTAATGATATATTCAATTCACTAATTTTGATGAATATTTTTGTCAGTTTTGGTAAAAAGTGATATTTTTGACTTCTTGTTGAAAAGCAAAAGTCAGATTGCTTTGATATTATATATAGGCACCTCAAGTGGACCTCATTTCGTGATATCTTCAATTCTCTAATTGAAATGTGCATTGCTAAAACAGCGGGGCTATCTCAGCCAATGGCTGCTTGTCTTATTTTCTTCAATATTTCTGAATATGGTAGTCAATCCACTATTTTGAACTCAACATGGAAAATGAAATAAAGTTCATCAATGCGAGACTGAGATCCAGTTCCAGAAAAGTGAAAATGTGTGATTTTGATCTATTTGGGGATTAAAAATGGCTGCCATTCGGTCATCTTGAATCAGATCATGGAACAATTGAATGTGCACAAGTCTGATATAATGACATGTACACCCAACAAAAATAAAAAAATGAGACCACCAGACATTTGAGTTTATAATTTTTCTTTATTATCAGAATTAATTAAAAGTAAATTTTGGGAAATTTTACAGAAATTTGTAAATAAAAAGAAATATGAAAATCATACTTGAAACAAAAATGTATTACTTAAGTTTTGCTGCATCCTGACTTTTAAACCCATTATAAACCCAGTACAGGAACAAACTGTCATAAAGTTGTAATTTTTGCATGAAATATAAATTAATCATGTTGATAATGTGAGAAAAGTAACATGACTTAAAAAAATCTAATCAAATCAAAGCTACTAAAAACAACCTGCAGTTTGTTTCAAGCCACCCCATTGGTCAATTTAAACCATTTGTGGAGCAGCCATCATGTAGACTTATGAGATACGCTTTCTTCAACAATAGATTCAAATTCAATAATATGAAATGCAATTGAAAAAAATTTGGAAATATGATAAATAATATTGCACTTTAGTGAATTGGAAATCTAGCGTCAAAAATCCACATCTCTTCTATGTCAAACTTTCCCCATTCATAATTTACTTAAGTTAGTAAAAATAATACTGAAAAAAACAGAAAATGTGAGACAAATTTAGAGGAAAATTTGACATGAGAAGAGTATAGAAGCTGATCAAAATGACAATATTAAATCACTTCATTGTTGCGGTTTACACAGAGTAATAAAATAATACTTATAATTACAGCCAAACCATAGAAAGCTTACTTATATTGTGAAATAGATACATGTATAGATACTCTAAGCGTGATTATTCATTGGTTTTTGGTTTTTAATTTCACTATTTTTGCTGACAAGTAAATTCTGATATATTAAATCACTGCTAGTTTGTGAATTTAAAAACCAGTGAAATTGCTATAAGCATTAAAATAGCGAAATTAAACGCCAGTGAAAATGAATTGTTTACAGTATTTCACAGAAAATACCATATCAGAGTATCTGAACAAAAAATGCATTTGTATAATGAATTATATCATTTATAATACTCATGCATTGCGAATACAGTAAATACGGTATTTGGTTCAAATGAAGAAAATACCATATCAGAGTATCTGAACAAAAAATGCATTTGTATAATGAATTATATCATTTATAATACTCATGCATTGCGAATACAGTAAATACGGTATTTGGTTCAAATGAAGAAAATACCATATCAGAGTATCTGAACAAAAAATGCATTTGTATAATGAATTATATCATTTATAATACTCATGCATTGCGAATACAGTAAATACGGTATTTGGTTCAAATGAAGAAAATACCATATCAGAGTATCTGAACAAAAAATGCATTTGTATAATGAATTATATCATTTATAATACTCATGCATTGCGAATACAGTAAATACGGTATTTGGTTCAAATGAAGAAAATACCATATCAGAGTATCTGAACAAAAAATGCATTTGTATAATGAATTATATCATTTATAATACTCATGCATTGCGAATACAGTAAATACGGTATTTGGTTCAAATGAAGAAAATACCATATCAGAGTATCTGAACAAAAAATGCATTTGTATAATGAATTATATCATTTATAATACTCATGCATTGCGAATACAGTAAATACGGTATTTGGTTCAAATGAAGAAAATACCATATCAGAGTATCTGAACAAAAAATGCATTTGTATAATGAATTATATCATTTATAATACTCATGCATTGCGAATACAGTAAATACGGTATTTGGTTCAAATGAAGAAAATACCATATCAGAGTATCTGAACAAAAAATGCATTTGTATAATGAATTATATCATTTATAATACTCATGCATTGCGAATACAGTAAATACGGTATTTGGTTCAAATGAAGAAAATACCATATCAGAGTATCTGAACAAAAATGCATTTGTATAATGAATTATATCATTTATAATACTCATGCATTGCGAATACAGTAAATACGGTATTTGGTTCAAATGAAGAAAATACCATATCAGAGTATCTGAACAAAAAATGCATTTGTATAATGAATTATATCATTTATAATACTCATGCATTGCGAATACAGTAAATACGGTATTTGGTTCAAATGAAGAAAATACCATATCAGAGTATCTGAACAAAAAATGTATTTGTATAATGAATTATATCATTTATAATACTCATGCATTGCGAATACAGTAAATACGGTATTTGGTTCAAATGAAGAAAATACCATATCAGAGTATCTGAACAAAAAATGCATTTGTATAATGAATTATATCATTTATAATACTCATGCATTGCGAATACAGTAAATACGGTATTTGGTTCAAATGAAGAAAATACCATATCAGAGTATCTGAACAAAAAATGCATTTGTATAATGAATTATATCATTTATAATACTCATGCATTGCGAATACAGTAAATACGGTATTTGGTTCAAATGAAGAAAATACCATATCAGAGTATCTGAACAAAAAATGCATTTGTATAATGAATTATATCATTTATAATACTCATGCATTGCGAATACAGTAAATACGGTATTTGGTTCAAATGAAGAAAATACCATATCAGAGTATCTGAACAAAAAATGCATTTGTATAATGAATTATATCATTTATAATACTCATGCATAGCGAATACAGTAAATACGGTATTTGGTTCAAATGAAGAAAATACCATATCAGAGTATCTGAACAAAAAATGCATTTGTATAATGAATTATATCATTTATAATACTCATGCATTGCGAATACAGTAAATACGGTATTTGGTTCAAATGAAGAAAATACCATATCAGAGTATCTGAACAAAAAATGCATTTGTATAATGAATTATATCATTTATAATACTCATGCATTGCGAATACAGTAAATACGGTATTTGGTTCAAATGAAGAAAATACCATATCAGAGTATCTGAACAAAAAATGCATTTGTATAATGAATTATATCATTTATAATACTCATGCATAGCGAATACAGTAAATACGGTATTTGGTTCAAATGAAGAAAATACCATATCAGAGTATCTGAACAAAAAATGCATTTGTATAATGAATTATATCATTTATAATACTCATGCATTGCGAATACAGTAAATACGGTATTTGGTTCAAATGAAGAAAACACAGTGAGTAGAAAGTATTTACGGTAAGCTGTGAAATTATTGCAAATATTATTATTATTCATATGTCCTGTGACTGTGCATCATTTTACATAGCTTCTCTGTATCCCAGTTAAGTCAACTGCATTTCAAAGTTAATGTGTACACAACGCTAACTCACATGAAAACTCATATATGCATTACAATGAGCAATAGACCACATGACCAATGTATCACATGACCTATGTATCACATGACCTATATATCACATGACCTATACATTACATGATCAATAGATAACATAATCAGCAGATGCCGTGACCAACAAGACTACGTGACCACCATACAAACAATAACACATATTTAATATTTTAACAACTTAAAGGTAATGACCTATTTGTATTTTTTTGATAGTTATAATATTGTTTCATTTACTACCGTAAATAAGTAATTTGAACACAGTATTAACAGTTTAAGCGCCAAATTACTTTCCTGCTCAAATTTGTTCATATTTTCTGTGATTTTCACTGAATTCAATCTTAATTTTAGACTAAACAGACAAAATGTGTCATTGCTTCTAGTTTTTGATCAAAAAGTTGAAATTTTCATCAACATTTTCTGTGGAATTAAAGAGCAGACTACAAATTAAATATTTTGGGGATGATACCTAAAGTTGACTTTTGCACTCAGGTCAAATGAGCCAAAAAGTGCTGAAAATCCAGTCACACACGCCCAGTAATATTAACATTTTGAGTGTATTAGTAAATTTTAAACTTCTTTTTTAAGTACAACAAGCAGCCTGTCGGCTGAGATAGCTCCGCTGTTAGCAATGCACATGGCAATTAAAGAACAGAAGATATCATTAGAAAATGAACAAATCTGAGAGAGGTCCACATGTAGTACCTATATGTATAATATATCAAAGCAATTGGATTTGCGGTTTTCAACAAGAAGTCGAAAATATCACTTTTTACCAAAAATTACAAAAATATTCATCAAAATTAGAGAATTAAAGATATCATTATGAAATGAACAAATCTGAGAGAGGTCCACATGTAGTACCTATATATGTAATATCAAAGCAATTGGACTTGCGGTTTTCAACAAGAAGTCGAAAATATCACTTTTTACCAAAAATTACAAAAATATTCACCGAAATTAGAGAATTAAAGATATCATTACAAAATGAACAAATCTGAGAGAGGTCCACATGTAGTACCTATATATGTAATATCAAAGCAATTGGACTTGCGGTTTTCAACAAGAAGTCGAAAATATCACTTTTTACCAAAAATTACAAAAATATTCACCAAAATTAGAGAATTAAAGATATCATTACAAAATGAACAAATCTGAGAGAGGTCCACATGTAGTACCTATATATGTAATATCAAAGCAATTGGACTTGCGGTTTTCAACAAGAAGTCGAAAATATCACTTTTTACCAAAAATTACAAAAATATTCACCAAAATTAGAGAATTAAAGATATCATTACAAAATGAACAAATCTGAGAGAGGTCTACCCAAGGTACATATACACCAAGTATCAAAGCATTCAGGCTTGTAGTTTTCAAGAAGAAGTCGAAAAAGTAAAACATTGACACGGACGACGACGACCGACGACGGACAATCACTCATATGATAAGCTCCGCTCGACAAAGTCGACAGCGGAGCTAAAAATGAGATGTACTGTAATATTACATAATCGTGTAGTTTTAAATAAAGCAAATTTTACTCATTAGGAAGACCAAAACTGAGTAAATAATTAATGTTTGTACAGCAGTCACAAACATAATTAGTAAAGAATTCAGGAAACACAACTTTTGTCAATAAAATCTGAATGTTGTAACAATTCTATTAAAGATCAGACTTGAGTGAAGTGATTGTGCAGACATACACTAACTAGCCATTTCAGCATTTGAATTTCTTAAATTCAGCTTTGTGACTGAATATATGCAAGGGTCGATTAAGTTTTAACATTGGGTACCATAACTGAAATGTTTGTAAGAAATATTTCCAGTTTTTGGTACACTCTGGCAAAATTCTTAATTTTTTTTTTACTTTTTGACGAATCTGTCTACAGCACAGGCGTAAGTAGGCATATGCCTGTTTCCGTCCCAGAAATAACAACTGATCTATGTGATAATGGTATATTCTGAATTGGTAAGCTCACCCCCCCCCCCCCCCCAAATGCTAAAATGGATGTTGTCATCTCCTGTAACTGAACTGTGAACTCTTTGTTCTTGTGAAAGAAGCTACCAAGCTGAAGTAATAGTTTTAGAACCAGTAGGTCATGTGGTCTATCATGTGACTAGCTTACATTGTGTACACACACTTTAGCCTCACCCTCCTCCTCCACGACGTGCTCGCCGAAAAGAAGCTCCTCCACCTGCTCCCATCAAAGGATTGTAATCTGAAATAATATTGAATGTATATCTGATTAAAATCGCACCATCAAGACTATATCCACACAGTACAATACTATTTATCATACTCAAATATTTTTCTTTGTTCAGCTGAAGGGAATACGAGTGAAGTAAGTGTTGTATCATTACAAATAAAATATTTTCACATTGTTGATTTCTTTAAAATTGTTTTCTTAGTGGCATGCATCATCACATCAACACACAACAAGTTCTTAGAAATTGGAAGTGATGATTCAGTACAGGTATTATTAATTAATATACATTTATTTCCTGCTTGTAGTACCGTAAAATCTGTATTATAAACCGCATCCCTTATAGAAGCCGCACCCATTCTTTTTGAATAATTTAGACCCAAAAATTCATCATTTCTCATATGTATAGATGCTCTAATAGAAGCCACATCCCCTCTGTTGCATTGTACCATTTTAATAGAAGCCGCGACTTTTAATACAGATTTTACAGTAATAATTTAATGAGTGATTGAAACACTAAATTGGCAACAAAACAAGTTTAGCACTGCATTCAATGAAAAGATTATATTTTTGTAGCACTCAATGTAAACCAAGAGAAGTGTTCAAAGTGACCTCAACAACCTTGAACACATTGGTGATATAGTTTATCCCATACATGTGTTGGTTGGTCATTAAGGTGTGCTAATAGGGATGTTTACAAAATCCTTACCATTCTGTCTGAGTTTTGGTTTTGGTGCCTTGTTTTCTTTTTTACCAGATGTGCTCGGTGATGGTTCTTCCTGTGAAGTAAAATTACAAAATGATGTATTAGACAATAAGTCAGAAGTACATATACAAGTTTCTCTATATAGGGGTCAGTGACAGTGTATTCCTCCAAAATCGTGCGTTAAAATGAATCCCTCATACCAAGAGAGATCTTCAAAAACACAAATTAAGATTCTTAATAACATTATTTACATTAAATAACATTATTTGTATAGAATGTGTTACATGGAATCTATATCACTGGATATTTCACATTGCAATTTAGCGTATAATAAAGCAATGTGCTATATATGTCTTGAATTACTGGTTAACAGATGGACAAAACATAGTATTTTTTTTATACATTACTAACCTGTGGTCTGTATTTAGATCTGTATCCCTTTCCTTGTTGGTGCCTGTCCCAATCTTCTATTCTTTCTTGTCTCTTTTGTTCCTCTTTCTAGAAAACAACACATGTTACCAATCAGTACTCACATTATACGGTTGTTGTTAGCAAATGGACTTTTTTCTTTGTTTTTCATCTAAAACATGATACGTGAAGGTGGATTTCAAATATGTCAGCTATTAAACCCCAGTGTGAAGATTTATTGACAAGTACCAATGACTTGTGGATCTGCGTAACTGTTGATTAGAAACTACATACACTGGCAGTTTTTCTGAAAATGTTAAATCTAAAAAGCAGGGGTTTTGTTAAGAGCCGGCCACCGGACTGCTATTAGCCCAAATTGGCCATCTACTATCTGCCCTCTCAACCGCCTATACCGGTCTCGCTGCACTGCTTCGCACTGTTGGGAACCTTTTTATTTTATTTTTTGGCCTGTTGTTACAGGATGATGGCCTGCTATTGTGAAACCCCTGAATAAGACTGACAAATCTAGATTTTGTGTTTACCTACACATTATTAACATTTAACAGCTAGACTGATGAGTACCTGCATGTAGCTAATGTACATACATATATAACTATGAAATTTAAAATACATAGTTACATGTATATCCATTAAATGCAATTTTAAGGTTTGTAATACATGCATATGGCAGACATTGCATATATATTCATATCGGTAATTTACATAATAGATTCTGATGCAGCTTGATTATCTTTGTGGCTTATTTGTAGCAATATGGCTAATTTACATATCAGTTTGTCACTCATGTACCATCCTATAATAATGGTATTTTGGTAATCTAATGTGCTAATCTGTCATACACAAGCACCTGTGGATCTTAATCAAAGTTTCCCCCAAGTCACATTTGTTGGTTAATGAATCTGGCCAGCGGATTTTTGTCTTCCCATTGAGTCTGCGGCACACTCATCCAAGGTAGGGGTTGACACTTTTTGGTGCTGAACCCAAGGTAGGATTTGAACTCAGGTCTATCAATCATGAGCCTGATGCAACAACCACTATGCTACCAATGACTGACTGAACTGGCAAATGTCACACAATTCTACTGTGAAATACTTCATCATTTTTATACTTCTTAGATTTTTGTTAAATTTTCTAATATTATTACAAATTCATTGTTTTACTTGTATTTGTTTGTAAACTATCACAACATTGAAATTTTCAGCTATTAGATTTACATTATGAACATTTTGTCAAATTACAGATTAGCTAAATTAGCTAAAAAAGCATGCTAGCTGAATCTTTTATAGTATTTCATTACAACATAGTTACAATTTGTTGACGTATTTATAGCCAATGAGGGTTGAGTACAGGAATTTTAAATATCTTTTTGTGAATTCCAGTGAGGTTACATATTAAGCCCTTCTCTGTATAGCACCCTTTTGTTGTTTCTGTTGAATTTAATATAGGTGTTTTAAGTCTGAATACAACCTGCTTAAAATATATGATGCATGTTCATAGTCATTTACCCCCAATCATTGAATCATGTACAAACTGACCATTCTCTTTCTACAAACTTTTTGTTCACTATACAACACCCAGATGTTACACAGGAGATAATAGAACAAATTCAGCATACTGATTAAAAATATTACAAAACAACGCAGATCAAATAATGACCAGTGATTATTTACTTTTTTTCTCTCTTCTTCAGCTATTTTAGCTTTTTCATCATGCTCCTCTTGCATTCGCATTCTTGCCCTCATCATGGCTTCCTGTCTTGATTCGATTGTTGATGCATCTGTGAAAAATAAATATGAGTAAATTTTATAATTTAGTTTCATGATCTCACAGCATTCGCACATGTCATCTAACCTCTCTCATGTCATGCCAGGGCAACTTACACTTACCACGGGTGAGCTGTACACACAGAACAGGACAACTTACACTTACCATGGGTTAGCTGTGCACACAGACTAGGACAACTTACACTTACCATGGGTCAGCTGTGCACACAGACCAGGACAACTGACACTTACCATGGGCCAGTTGTGCACACAGACCAGGGCAATTGACATTTACCATGGGTCAGTTCTGCAAAGAGACAAAGACAACTGACACTTACCATACCGTGTATAATATGAGTTTTCTTCTCTTTTCTTTTGAAATTTGTGTATCTTTGGTTGGAGTTTTTGTTTCAGGAAGAAAAAGGCTACTATTGCGAAAATAATGTACCATCCATACTGACCAAGGAATACTGTAACTGTAAAGAAAAAAAAAGACGTCCTGCCAAATTAGCATAAATTAACACATTATTTGTGAGCACAGTTTCCTTGTGTGTTGACACTCATGGACAGTCATGTGATGAGAGGGTTATCACCTGATATCCCTCATTCATAGAGCTGGTAATTATTTCCATTTTGTGACATTGAAAGTCGCTGTCATTTATTTATGTGTTTGGAAAGTGTTGTAAATGTAAGCATGGTAAAAATCATTGAAATCAAATAGTAACTAATTTTTAGCGGTACAGTATGATACCAGTACCATTAGTTATCATTGGTTAACATTGCTAATTATGGACAGCACTAACATAACCACTTTATATGAGCTGCTGACTATCTCTTTACTAACTGACCTCTGTAGCATTCCTACTTTGTGAGATCTATGGAAAACCTCACCAACTCATGTAAGCATCATATCAACAAAATCCTGAAAATCAAATTTAGAAACTCTCTTGAAAGCAAGTCCCCGAGTGTTGAATGAATGAATGAAAAAAAAATGTCCTCGAGTCATCACAACAATGAAAAATGTGTTTGCATTTTTACCAAATCATTTGTCACGGTGATCACAATACATTTTGTAAACAGCGGGAGGTGTTATACGTGTAATACAAAGTGGAAATACAACTCCAATTAATACCTATAGTAAATACTGAATAATCTAATTGAAAACCATATTTACAACTAGTAGCAGATGTGGTTGTGACTGAACGGTTAAACTGAAAGTAAGAACTTTATAACCCCATACAGTAGATCATAGAGTAGACAGTCCACAATGATTGCGTTTAGAACATACTGACGAGCCTTACCGTCATTTAAACCACCTTTCACTAAGTCTGGGGTTTCATTTTCAGGTGGCTGCAATGGAACATCCTCCTCGGGCATACCATCGGCAACCCTGTCCATTGTTGTTGGCAACTACCGTTCAACAAGTCACTAAATCAGCTGGTCACTAAAAATGACCAAGCACTTCCTTGTTATGGCCGCTGTTGCTGTTAGACTTGTATTCGTATTCAGATTCGCTTTAGAATTCGGATTCGCTCTTGAATGAGTAAATAACGTATCATTTCCCAATAGGAGTGAACAACAATAATCAAATTACGATGCATCAAGTCGATTTGGTTGTTAACAGATAATGGATAAAACTATAAGACTATATATTTAAAGTTAAAGCAATACGAATCTAAATATTTACAACTGAATACGAATTCGAATCCGATGCTTTGTTTATGCTGACGTGGGGTTAAATCTCACGATACTTGTGATTCTCACGAGACTTGTCCAATGGACTACAGGTTCACTCTTCGATCAAATGAACGGAAACAACACATATGGATGGAAAACATCGGACTTTGGAGATCAAACTGACCTATCCTCCGCTAATACTGGAACTCTAATAAACATTCGTTATTGTTTTCCTTCCTATATTACAATAGTTTCATTTGGACACATTCCTTCTATGACCGGTCTCGAAACGCCAACGCTCTTGGAGGGGGTCACATAGAGTTGAAATTACTCGAGAGAAGTTATTCAAAACAAACAAATATATCTTTTTTTTACAGTTGGATATAATAAAAGTCCCCGAATGTTCAAGTTCTACTTCCGGTTAATGGCGCGAACTTATAGTTGATGTAGTTTATTTCCCCCGACTATAATATCTTTGATTATTTCCCCCATCATGGCTAACCTCGCTCCTGTGACACAAACGCAATAGACTTGGAAGGGAATATAACAGGATGGGAAAATTATAAAATTGATGGGGTATTGATTGAAAAAAAAAAGATATTTATCACTTATTATTGCTTTGAAAATCAGTAAATGCTATTCAGCATTGACCAATACAGTAGTGGAAAGTGGTGGAAAGCCAACTATTGTAGATAGGTATTTTTTTCCAGGTGGAATTATTTTTAAAATTTAATTTTCTCGATGCTTTATGGGAAATCAATAAGGATTTGGGAAAAAATACACCAGAAGAAATCCGAAACTTTCTCACCCGCCTGTGGAAATTCAGAAACGAGAAACTGAATGATTTACATGTATGAATGTTTTTTATAGTTTGTTTTTTTCTTTTTCTTGATGTTGTTGATTTGATGTGCTTCAAATGCTAATAAAATATCATTATGTGTTATTTTTTCACATCGTGAATGATGATTACTAACAAAATAATATTTCGCTAGTTACAGAGTTCAGATGTGTAATCAAATATTAAAATATTTTGAAGATGCTGTGATGAATTTTTATAGCTTGTTTATCATGGTTTCCTCTGCATGTTTCGGCGTTTCGCTAACGAAAATAGTACTACTAACAGTAGCGAAACAGACCAACATACAGAGGAAGCTGTGAAACGGACTCGCGCTTTACTGTCGACTCGAGAATTATCTTTGATAACAAAAGAAAAAAAACAGCAACAATTACCAGGAATTGACACAACTCTCGACGCCGACATAAAAAATAAACTGTGCATACAGTGATATTAAACCAGGCTGTAAGGCGACGTTCTATCCCCACCATAAATGTCGTATTTTCGGATCAACAGGGAAATTTTCAAGATGTATAGCCACTCCATTCTACAAAGGTATTCCAAAAGTATACATGCATATTGTTTTTGTAGTTGAATGTTGAAAACACTACTTTGGAAACCAATCTGCATATGATAATTAGCTAATTCGCACATTAATTAACCTCTTTTATATTTTGTTAATAACCCAGCAATAGTTAATTGAGATGAATTTTGTTCTGAAAACAATTTTCATTGTAATTAGTTAATTTGCCTGATTGTTATTTGAATAAATGAATATCTGACACCAGTTTGTGCTGTTAATTAATTTTCACATTTTTCATTCTGTATCATGATACTTGTTTGCTCAACTAGCTTCCGTGTGTGCGAAGCGCACAATGGAGGTGATGATTTTGGTGTGTCCTTGTTATCAAATTAAAATGTAGGTACCTTGAGATAATAAGAGGCTGATTTGTTCGAGTTACAGATATCGAGTTACGAACATCAAGTTACGAAAACATCGAGTTACAAAAAAGACCACACCCACTTTTGTGAAACCATGCCCAAATTGTAACCCGATGTTCAATTAACCAAATTAGAGTTACGGGCAACATATATTTTTTGTTTTGCTTAACTTTCAAAGTTTGTAACTCGAACTGTAATTAACAGTTATTTAAACACAGAGTTAGTAACTCGAAATTTAGTTACTCGAAACATTTAACCGAAGTTCGAGTTATGGACACATTCAGTAAACTCGAATTTTAACAGTTAACATAAATTCGACGTAGATTGTAGTTATTGTTCAAACATCCTGATACATTTTTGACCACGCAATAAGCTTGCTTGTTTCAACTTTTAGGCTTATCGTACTGTACATCTTCACAACTTTTTGTCGACGTCTTGCAAGAAACCACCACAGACCGCATAGAGGCCAGAGTCGTGGCACTTCCTCATCGGCGTCGTTCCATATTTCCACCATTTCCAGCCCCCTCTCTATTGTCATATAGCGATTCATTGTAAATTTAACAACCCACGACTGTCGTCCGAGTCACTGGTTCAACGTGTGAAATCAGGCAAACATGTTCTCAAATCTCTACATTAATCAATTTTGGTGCGTTTTGTTGCAATAATAACATTGTTTAGACATTACAAACGCGCACAACGACTAAGCCCAAAAATTAAAACAAGCAAGCTTTTTGCGTGGTCAAAGATGGAAGACAGTATGTGAATGTTTGAACAATAACTACAATCTACGTAAACAACTTTCAATTCTATGTTGTTGGTAACTCGAACTTTAAATGTTAATTAAATTTCGAGTTACTAAAGGTACTTATCGTGAGAGTGCAGTTTACCCTGGTTGAGTGGCTAAAGGCACTGTTTACCTTTCTGAGTGTGCAAAGGCGCTGTTCTGGATTCGGATCTAAAGCTCAGGTTGACGTTCAAGACTGCAATTACATATCTCGTCTGGTCTGTACTTTCTTTAAATAAACCTATTACTATCTTTGCATGCATTGTAAATTCTTTATTTTACAATTAACATCTATAGAGGATGCATCATGTACAATTTCGTCACACTTAGTAATTCTAAGTAAGCTTTTCTCCTGTTCACACAGCTACTTACTGTGCTACCATGTCGTCACAGAAGACGCTGAGCAGATGACAAGTCAATGAATAACAAGGATGAAAAGACAAGTTTTCCAAATAGAGCTGATATAATTGGAATTTCTTTGACTATAGTTGAATATTTATTGTTGTAATTGTGTATTTGCCATACATACCACAGTGTTTTTAGTAGACTGTTGTGGTGTATGCAAGTACACGCTACTGATACACTGTGTACAATTTTACTTGAAGCTGTTATACATGAATGTAGCAGTATATCATTACTGTTTGATATTGTGTCATTAAGAGCACACTGCATTTTTTTAGTACCATTAAAGCTACATCATGTCTTGTTACACTGCTGTTAGTGTTAGAATTGTACTCGAGTGTAGATTCGTGTAGTTTATTAGTGCTAATTGTGTACAGTTAGTTCACGATTTCATTTTGCTGTATATCCTACTGTCATGTCTGATACCAAGATCAGTGCAGAATGCCAGTTATCTGTATCATCTCAACCGAGACAGCCCTAAAAGGAAGTCAAAACCAAAGCCATTTATACAGTGTGTGGCGGGAGATTGTCCAGAAGGTGTTCCAAAGCTGGAAGGTACAGATGGAGAATGTGTACTTAACACTGGTTCCCAGTAATGGATCAGTTTTGTTAGGAACTACCTTGTTAAAATGAGAGATATTAAATGTTGCTCCATTTATTAAGTTGACTGGGTCCCAGGGAATTATCATACATTTAATAATTTGGGTATTTTAGATGTGCGTGACCCAAACCAATACTCCTGTTGAGTCAAGAAAGAAAAGGGTATTAGAGATATTAGAAATGAATTACAAACTGGGCTTAGTGTGAATGAAATTAACAATTTCTCTATAAATGAAGGTTACAGGCCACTGTTTGTGAATAATGAAGAAGTTCAGTGGAGAACACACCTGTATTAATTCCTGCTCGGTCTACACGTGTTATTGGCGGATTTCTCAAGCCTGCCCCTGTTGAAAAGGCATACAATGTATTGTTGGAGAGAAACAAAGTTCATGTTGTGGAGCTGCAGAGTGAAGAGACAATTGGTGCAACATATGTGGCTGTGACTGACATTTGTAGGGTATCTATACAAATTACTTTACTAGATTTCTTTCTGTAAATGTGCTTATGTCCCGAGAATTGATATTGGTGATGTTAGCCCAGAAGGATAAGTTAAATGTGCTGATTGATAAATATCAAAAAAACATTTAGTAAGAATGAGGATGTATTGGGTTGGTATCCCTGATTGCTTAAAGCCATTGAACATACTTGCTATGCACAACACTGTACTCTAACACAGGTCTAGTCGTGTTTAGAGCGTTCTTATGCTCACAGATGTGTTCACTAAATTCACTCAAGCAATACCAACCAAAAATCAAAAAACTAGCTTGTGTCTCAGTTTGTACAATTTGGAATACCTTTAAAGAATTTATAGAGATCAAGGTCGTCATTTTAAAACTTATTTTGATTATTCAAGAACTTTTTAACATCTATGGCATCACAACAATCTATGTGATTGCTTCAATTTACTCTCCATGCCCAATTGTGCACGCTCCCTCTGAAGAAGTCAAAACGTATTAAGCACTTTCTTAAAGTCAGTGTATGCTTACAATTGTACTTCACACTCATTTAATTGCTATTATCCACATTGTTGTTTTAACATTGATGTGTGTACGAATGATTGCAATGCTCAGTAGATGGATGGATAGCCAATTATCACGAAGATTATAAGATGGCCTTGCGGGAAAACTAAGAGACAGGATTAATCATAGGTTTGACAAAACAAATTTGATGCTGTGTGTTCTAGGACAATAGGGTTATACTGGCGGGCTACTGAGAAAGACTGTACATTGAGAAGAGCTGCTAGATTCCAGAAGTCCTTTTAAAGACACAGAAGTTAGCAGAGCCACAGAAGATGAAGTCTGGTGAAGTACAGTGGTTCTGAAGATGGAGATGTGACTTTTGTGTTGTGTTTTGTTTACAGCTGGACAACATTCCAACTCGCATAATCATTGTTGGCAAATATGGTTCAAAGCCATGCTAATTTGGCGAAGTCCGATATGCTATATGATGGTGCTGGGATAAACTACGATTAACTTTCACACTAATGTAACACAAATGTATTTTGTATTGGGTTATTTGCTATTTGTACTGTGTATTTTCTTGCCAACCGGTAATTTCAAAACTGAAACGATCAGTGCATCTTGATGAAATTATTGTTTTTTGCCAGTTACTTTGTATACATTTACAAAGTTTACTAAAATAGGTAGAAACTTTGTACACGCCTTCTGTTTGTTTACAAATATTTAATAAAAATTTATAACATTCTATGTATACTAATTTGCTAATTTGTATAATAATTTGCATACACGCTGTTTGTGTAGATAAATTTGCATTCTAATTGCATGTAAATGTTATCAGCTTTTTTTAGTATCTTACTTACCATTCATAATATCAATAAACATCACTGAACCAGAAATATCTTCTTATATATATGAATATATATATTTGGCCATCTTGAATTGAATTGTAACATGTTCATGTGTAATATTTGAACATGATTGGTCAAGACATGTCAAAGATATGACCCTGGTATTCATTATAACAAAGTTATAAATATTTCAATACCATTGAAGAAATACAATGTTTATGTCTCTTTTCATTGAACCAACCATTTAATCACCAATAGTTCAGACATTGTTGGTACTATCCCCCATTCTTAACTATATATCTCAACAACATTGAATCTTGGTTAAAGCTGCAATAATTAAGATGTAAGATCTGGTCTATAAAAATGTTTACTAAATTAAATGTATGGCCATAAGATAAGGTCAAATGACACATCGTGGTATTATGAAAAAGCTAGGCAAGGTAAGTTTATCAATTGCCAAATGCTAAAAACTGGGGAGGCTGTGAGTAATTCCTCAATGAATGGGGGCAGGACACAGTCAATTTTACCCAAGTGAGGGAATGGTAAATGCCAGAGTGACCGAAGCTGCCTATGAATAATATTTTTTTGCAACTCCACACAAATGAATAAGCTGCATGCCTGTGCTATTTTTGGATTCTTTAACTATTACCAGTAAAAAAAGTTGATCAGGCATGGTTCAAAACCTACAACTCCTAATAGACCATTTTCCGTACACTGCGAGAATCACGCGTTATGCGTGAAATCGAACGTAAAAACAGGACAAACAAAGGTCATAGCGTCGTAGTCGCGTCAAACATCGCGTGGGATTCGACAAACGCAAAAGTATTACGGGGACATTTCCATGCTTAATAATGTGCTGTCCACATTTGATGATAGGCAATTTCGATTAAGTAAGGGTATTCGGAAGCAATATTCCTATGTCGAAGATCGGCCGGTCAATGTAAGCTACGAAATAAAGAAATTCTAGTTCAAAATCAAATCGTTCGATTTTTGCGGCAGACGTTCGACGCGCGTCTTTCATGCATCTCGCGAGATCTCGCAATTGTTCGGAAAATCACCTATTTAGTGTGACACATATTCATTCACGTTATGCACTTCATTCAGTCCTGAATTACACCTCAATGCATAGCTTGACTGTTCAAAGTCCATATAAATATTAGGATATACATGCACATTGATGCCAAATGGTGGTTTTTTTAGTGAATACATGGAAACACATTACTGTGTAATGAATGCTGTTTCAGATTCAAATATCTGCCATGTTCAAACTGTATTTCAGTGCATGTCAAAATGTTCAAGACACATCTCTGACCAAACATGGCATGAATTAGTTTTGCAGGTTGAAGGAGTACAACCTTCTGTGGCACCATCAAATTAATCTGAAAAGGATCAAAGCAGTTGAAAGCAAATAGTTTCTCAATTTATTTCAGGATGAAGTTGTGTAAGTGTTGCATAAAAAACAGTAAAGCTACGTGTGTGATAAACTATACTGTATTTGCTTCTATACCAGTCAAAGTGCTGGCATTTATCTAAATGACACTTTCAATTATTTAGTACACAGTAAATGTAATGCGCTTCTAATGCATTAAATATGATATAAAGTGTCATAAAAGAAAATCTACAATGACTCAAATGTAAATTCGTTTTTGTTTCCTGTCAACAAGTTTAAGTATTTAAAAGAAATATTTACCAGAAAACAAAGTTACCTAATAGAAGTTAATACTTTGAAAAGTTTGTAATTTTGTTCACTTGCATCTAAAAGTCATGTTAAAAAGCTTGGTCATACATGTTGTGAAGGTCTGATCTGAGTCTGAAAAAAAATATAGCAAATATTGTCATATTTTTATTATTATGGGTTCATGCCATTAGGATACTGAACATAAAAATAATCAAAATAAGCATTTGTATACACAGATTTCTATGATGAGATTATAACATGCTCAGTATGGCTTTCTAAACAATTGATGACTGTGATATATATATATATATATATACATACTTTAGAATATCCAATATGACCTTTGACACTTATTTGTCAAATCAAGAGAGATCTCGTAGGCGCTGGAAATGATCTATTTCCGTCATTAGGATGTCTGAACTATATAGAATAAAGAATCTTGCCGTCCATATATACACTCCTTGATATCTTGGAAGAAAAAACAATATGAAATATATTCAATAACACACAATTGTATTATTACAGTTTGTCTGCACCACAGGACAAATTTCAAAATTGGAAACTATTAATTTGGGTTCTGTCTTTCCATGCAGAGTCATTTCTCAAACATAAAATATAGCTGACTGGCTTTTGGTAAATTCTGATATTCAATCACTTAAGTACATGTATAATGCTTTGTGATGTAATCCATGAACAATTTCACATGGCCTAGTTCAGATAGTAAATGTTCAGAACAATTCGCTAACACACTCAAATGAATGGCATTGCTAAGCATAGTACATAATGTGATGTTATTATCAGGACACCACAAAATATATGTTTGCCATCTTGAAAATACCATGTAATTGTTTCATATTTGGAATTGGCATTTACTTGTGCAATACCACAAAAATATGGCATAGTGTAACTTATTGGAATACGGAGGTAATTCTGTTAGTTGTGAATGTGTTTGAATCAGACAAGTAAGCACTGTATTTTCTCTTTTGAAAGCCATATAAACAAAAAATTGCATTGGATGTATACTAAATCATTAAAACATTACTTTTTTTGGCCATTGAAAAATCTCCATAGTTTATGTATTCACATGCGGTACAAGTAGAGTCACTATGGTAACGGACAGTGGCTTCAAATAATTTTAACATTCTATATTCAGACAAATTTTCTTAGGATTAGCAACATATCACTGCAATAAAATTAATCACTTTATTTTCACGGCATTTGTAAAGACATAATTTTGTATGACATGGTCGTTGAAGCTCAGGTTTCACTATTTTCTTTCGCGAAATTTACATAGTTTACAGTACATTACTAATACATAAAATAAATAACGAAAATATCCAATTTGAAGGGCAGTGAATAATTAACACATTGTAATCCTTTGTAAAGTTCGAAAGTCCGAAAAAAAAATATGCATTAAAATAACATAGTGTGATTTTTGCACAGGGTATTTGAAATACCCTACTCACCCGAAAGTGTCTACCTTATTTATTAGCCCATTGAATAATTTCCTCAATTTTTTCTCTAGTACAGACATCCTGCAAGACAATAAATATTATGGATCAGTACAGTTAGAATTACATTTTTGTATTATGGACATGTTACATGTAACGACTGATCACATTTTAAACATTACACAACCAAATCAAGATTGCCAATTGGTAGCCATTTTCAAAAATATATGAAAATAACAAGAAACAGTTTTGTATCAAACTTCTTACTAATGATATGGTGGGATTGTGAATCTATCAATTTCTGCCGCAGCCTTGTTAAATGACAATAATTTTTTAACTCCAACAATGTGAATGAAAATGTATTTCAACAAATTGTCTGTAATGTACTCTCAGCACCAGAAAACAAATAGAGATCAAAAAATTGTAAGATAAGCTTTACTGTTAACTTACTATTTTCTTTGATTGTTTCTTAAGATTCAGTTTTACAAGTTTCAACAACGCCATACAAGATGCTTTCCTTGCAACCAGAAATGGAAGAAACGTCTTTAAACATAACCTGTAAGAAAAGATTGTGATCAGATCCTAAAACGATCACCCTATAGTAGGCATTATTGTTCAACATATTTGAAGAAGCAAGATGGACAACTGTTTTTTGTTGTTGAATGAGTGAGAAAAGAAGTGATCAGGTTTTCAATAAAACCATCACACTGTGGCAGGCATTAATGCTTAACATATTTAAAGAAGCAAGTTGTTTTTAAATACGTTAAGACTTGCTATTTCAACATTGAATCTCAACATACTATGATTTATTGAAAAATAAACATAACTGAAAATGAAGCAATATTCATATTAATTACTATAATAATGAAAATCATCTCATTCATTCATTGTACCATGTTCAGTAGCATACGATTCCCATCAAGGATTAATAAGAATATGTGAGTGTTGTTATATGCAATGAATATCTTACAAGATTTGTGACCTGAACACAAAATTGCCAGAGAAACTACATTACTAGAAATACTAATTTAAGCAGAGTCTTTGAAAGAATTGGTTAGAATTCTTACATATTCGTCTGCTACGTTTTGTGGTATTAATAAATGCGTTTTTGAATATGATGATAATCTCCCACAATACTATTTACCCAATCAAACTTTTCCACACATTCATTGTGTTCTGTGATGTCATTGGTTAGAAATTTTGACAAGTATGCAAAATATGATCTTCACCTCATATGACCATACATAGATATTTAAGTAGCATAATCCTACTAAAGTGTGTATTTAGTAATCTGTGTGTATTTAGTAATGTGTGTATTTCGTAATATTTCTTTACACAAAATTCAAATACATATGTGTGAAAACTCCATGTGGCACTTTAATATACAAAATAATATTAAAACGACTGCAAATTACGGTAATCAATATATGCACATCAGGTTTTCCTGTAAGAAAATATGATAACACAAAGATTTGCTATTGCACAACTAGTTGTGCTAATTCACTGGTACATCAAGCATTGATATAGTGATCTCCAAAAACATACTATAGTTATAAAATTGTATCTTGGTAAAATAAAATAAGGGAATTATAATTAAACATTTAATTACAGTCACATGTAATTTTTTTTTATTGAAGCAGTCGAGAAGATGACTCAACATGATTTTGTGGATTTCATTGATTCAGGATTCCTACAAAATCAGTCCTGTTAGAGGGCACTCTGGTTCCCATAATTTCAATTGGTTAAACTCACCAAAGGTTTGTTGTTCTTGTGATAGTACAAATAGTACAATACTTGTTTGAGTGTTTAACAAGTAGAAGTAGAACATCTGTAATCAGAAAAAGACTGCAGTTTAACATTTCTGAATAGTATTCTATGATCTATTTCAAAGGTGCTGAGTTTCCTCTACATATGTCTATTGTAAGTAATTCATCCATGTCTATTAATTGCGATGAAGAATGGGTCTCATTATTAGTAATACAATAATAATTTTAACATATTTTTTTCACCAAAAATTCACAGAAGAGAATGTGAAATGTTTTACATATTCCGTATGTATGTTCTTTTGCACTTTCTTTGTAAATTTTGAACATAACTTCACATTTATTATACATGTCGGTTCTGTTCAAAATGATCAAAAAAATGTGAATGGTAGTAACTTCAAACTCGGGGTGCAGATATAAACTGGAATGGCCACATAGGAGGTGCAGATATAAACCAAATTAAGAAATGGCCAAAGATCAGAGTAGGAGTGATTATATAAACTAGAATAGCCAAATATACTGTTACAGTAACGGATCAATCCTTGAATGGCCAAAAACATGTGTCAATGCAAGGCTGAAGATATAAACTGGAATGGTTAAATATCCACTTATAAAAGTAGGGGTGATTATATAAACTGGAATATCCAAGTAGGGGTGAATATATAATCTGGAATATCTAAGTAGGGGTGATTATATAAACTGGAATATCTAAGTAGGGGTGATTATATAAACTGGAATAGCTAAGTAGGGGTGATTATATAAACTGGAATATCTAAGTAGGGGTGATTATATAAACTGGAATATCTAAGTAGGGGTGATTATATAAACTGGAATATCTAAGTAGGGGTGATTATATAAACTGGAATGTCTAAGTAGGGATGATTATATAAACTGGAATATCTAAGTAGGGGTGATTATATAAACTGGAATAGCTAAGTAGGGGTGATTATATAAACTGGAATAGCTAAGTAGGGGTGATTATATAAACTGGAATATCTAAGTAGGAGTGATTATATAAATTGGAATATCTAAGTAGGGGTGATTATATAAACTGGAATAGCTAAGTAGGGGTGATTATATAATCTGGAATATCTAAGTAGGGGTGATTATATAAACTGGAATATCTAAGTAGGGGTGATTATATAAACTGGAATATCTAAGTAGGGGTGATTATATAAACTGGAATGTTTAAGTAGGGATGATTATATAAACTGGAATATCTAAGTAGGGGTGATTATATAAACTGGAATAGCTAAGTAGGGGTGATTATATAAACTGGAATATCTAAGTAGGGGTGATTATATAAACTGGAATATCTAAGTAGGGGTGATTATATAAACTGGAATATCTAAGTAGGGGTGATTATATAAACTGGAATGTCTAAGTAGGGATGATTATATAAACTGGAATATCTAAGTAGGGGTGATTATATAAACTGGAATAGCTAAGTAGGGGTGATTATATAAACTGGAATAGCTAAGTAGGGGTGATTATATAAACTGGAATATCTAAGTAGGAGTGATTATATAAATTGGAATATCTAAGTAGGGGTGATTATATAAACTGGAATAGCTAAGTAGGGGTGATTATATAATCTGGAATATCTAAGTAGGGGTGATTATATAAACTGGAATATCTAAGTAGGGGTGATTATATAAACTGGAATATCTAAGTAGGGGTGATTATATAAATTGGAATATCTAAGTAAGGGTGATTATATAAACTGGAATAGCTAAGTAGGGGTGATTATATAAACTGGAATATCTAAGTAGGGGTGATTATATAAACTGGAATATCTAAGTAGGGGTGATTATATAAATTGGAATATCTAAGTAGTGGTGATTATATAAATTGGAATATCTAAGTAGGGGTGAATATATAATCTGGAATATCTAAGTAAGGGTAATTATATAATCTGGATTATCTAGGTAGGGGTGATTATATAAACTGGAATAGCTAAGTAGGGGTGAATATATAATCTGGAATATCTAAGTAGGGGTGATTATATAAACTAGAATATCTAAGTAGGCGTGATTATAAAAACTGGAATATCTAAGTAGGGGTGATTATATAAACTGGAATATCTAAGTAGGGGTGATTATATAAATTGGAATATCTAAGTAGGGGTAATTATATAATCTGGATTATCTAGGTAGGGGTGATTATATAAACTGGAATAGCTAAGTAGGGGTGAATATATAATCTGGAATATCTAAGTAGGGGTGATTATATAAACTGGAATAGCTAAGTAGGGGTGATTATATAAACTGGAATATCTAAGTAGGGGTGATTATATAAACTGGAATATCTAAGTAGGGGTGATTATATAAACTGGAATGTCTAAGTAGGGATGATTATATCAACTGGAATATCTAAGTAGGGGTGATTATATAAACTGGAATAGCTAAGTAGGGGTGATTATATAAACTGGAATATCTAAGTATGGGTGATTATATAAACTGGAATATCTAAGTAGGGGTGATTATATAAACTGGAATATCTAAGTAGGGGTGATTATATAAACTGGAATGTCTAAGTAGGGATGATTATATAAACTGGAATATCTAAGTAGGGGTGATTATATAAATTGGAATAGCTAAGTAGGGGTGATTATATAAACTGGAATAGCTAAGTAGGGGTGATTATATAAACTGGAATATCTAAGTAGGGATTATTATATAAACTGGAATATCTAAGTAGGGGTGATTATATAAACTGGAATAGCTAAGTAGGGGTGATTATATAAACTGGAATAGCTAAGTAGGGGTGATTATATAATCTGGAATATCTAAGTAGGGGTGATTATATAAACTGGAATATCTAAGTAGGGGTGATTATATAAACTGGAATATCTAAGTAGGGGTGATTATATAAACTGGAATAGCTAAGTAGGGGTGATTATATAATCTGGAATATCTAAGTAGGGGTGATTATATAAACTGGAATATCTAAGTAGGGGTGATTATATAAACTGGAATATCTAAGTAGGGGTGATTATATAAATTGGAATATCTAAGTAGGGGTGATTATATAAACTGGAATAGCTAAGTAGGGGTGATTATATAAAGTGGAATATCTAAGTAGGGGTGATTATATAAACTGGAATATCTAAGTAGGGGTGATTATATAAATTGGAATATCTAAGTAGTGGTGATTATATAAACTGGAATATCTAAGTAGGGGTGATTATATAAACTGGAATATCTAAGTAGGGGTGATTATATAAATTGGAATATCTAAGTAGTAGTGATTATATAAACTGGAATATCTAAGTAGGGGTGATTATATAAATTGGAATATCTAAGTAGGGGTGAATATATAATCTGGAATATCTAAGTAGGGGTGATTATATAAACTGGAATATCTAAGTAGGGGTGAATATATAATCTGGAATATCTAAGTAGTGGTGATTATATAAACTGGAATATCTAAGTAGGGGTGATTATAAAAACTGGAATATCTAAGTAGGGGTGATTATATAAACTGGAATATCTAAGTAGGGGTGATTATATAAATTGGAATATCTAAGTAGGGGTAATTATATAATCTGGATTATCTAGGTAGGGGTGATTATATAAACTGGAATAGCTAAGTAGGGGTGAATATATAATCTGGAATATCTAAGTAGGGGTGATTATATAAACTAGAATATCTAAGTAGGGGTGATTATATAAATTGGAATATCTAAGTAGGGGTGAATATATAATCTGGAATATCTAAGTAGGGGTGATTATATAAACTGGAATATCTAAGTAGGGGTGAATATATAATCTGGAATATCTAAGTAGGGGTGATTATATAAACTGGAATATCTAAGTAGGGGTGATTATATAAACTGGAATAGCTAAGTAGGGGTGATTATATAATCTGGAATATCTAAGTAGGGGTGATTATATAAACTGGAATATCTAAGTAGGGGTGATTATATAAACTGGAATATCTAAGTAGGGGTGATTATATAAACTGGAATAGCTAAGTAGGGGTGATTATATAAACTGGAATATCTAAGTAGGGGTGATTATATAAACTGGAATATCTACATATAAGTAGGGGTGATTATATAAACTGGAATGGGCCAATCACTACTTACTCATAAAAAAACTAGGATTGTCTTCTATTCTGTTTTTCGCTGCCAGCCGCTCACACATGCAGAAAAATCGACAAGCAGCAAAATGCCACATCCTACATAAATTGGTAAGGAGTGTAGAGAAACTATTCACCTACAATAATAGAAATATAAAAAATTGGGTTTAAGACAATACCATATGGGGCTTGAGTTGAATTATTTGTATTTCTGTGATTGAATACATGCACACAAATCTTGTTTACAATACGTGTTTTAATTAAAGTACCAATCGAATCATGACCCACTCATATTTGAATTCATGTCGACATGTATTACTGGAACATTAATTTTTTAAATTAATGAATTTGATGAGTCAGTGATAATCACAAAATTTTGTAAAAGTAAAAATTTCCCTTGGGTTAAAAGACACAGACTTTCAGTGTCTTCACCAAAATACCACAACATCCTTTAAAAGGTTTACAGTATGTTTGTCATAATCCTGTTTTTATAATCCACAGCCTGTAAGTTATGATTAGTTGAACTGGTGAACATAACACTAAGCATACTCATGCCCTCATGGGGAAATATTAGTTTCACTTGTTCAAACAAAAAATTTATACTGCAAAAAACAAAAACAATGTAAAACAGAAACACAATTGTGTACCCTGGTCCTAAATCAACTGAAACCTGTGTTAAGATTTTATTGCAACCAGTATCTTTTTATTAAAAACTATAACTACTGATGGTGGCATGAAGCAGCAACCTATTTTATTTAGTAACTACATATGTACTGGCAAAGTTGAATTAACATTAATAAATAAATAAATTATCAGCTTTGACCTTTACAGTGATTACCTGTCCATCCATGAAAATTGGGTGACATTTCAGACTGACTGTTCTGAAAAGTAAAATAAAAAATGATTTTTAATATTTAATTCCAGTGATACTTTAATTGGGGAACATCCTGCCATACAGTGCCTGTTGATTGGTGGACATTCTGCACAAATGGTGCCAGGTAATTGGCGGACGTCCTGCCCAAATGGTGCCATTTGATTGGTGGACGTCCTGCCCAAATGGTGCCAGTTGAATGGTGAACATCCTGTCCAAATGGTGCCATTTGATTGGTGGACGTCCTGCCCAAATGGTGCCAGTTGAATGGTGGACATCCTGCCTAAATATAGTCAGTTGAATGGTGGACATCCTGTCCAAATAATGGCAGTTGATTGGTGGATATTCCGCCCAATTGTTGGCAGTTGATTGGTGGACATTCTGCCCAAATGGTGGCAGTTGATTGACGGATATTCTGTCTAAATGTTGGCAGTTGTTTGGTGGACATTCTACCCAAATGGTACCAGTTGATTGGTGGACATCCTGCCCAAATGGTGGCAGTTGATTTTTGGATATTCTGCCCAAATGGTGCCAGTTGATTGGTGGACATCCTCTGCCCAAATGGTGCCAGTTGATTGGTTGATCGGTCGACATCCTTCTATATAATGCCAGTTGATTGGTAGACTAAGAATGCAATACTTACTGTTTCATTTTGTTAATAAGTGATTTACCAGGCTGCTTGGTTAGATCCATTGTAAATGTATCAGCCATATCTATAAAGAAAAGTCATCATCAAAAATTTACTTTACTTGCTCTATTTGTAGTATATACGCTTGCATAAATGTGAGTCTGTGGTAAAAAAAGTCTGTTGTAGTTGGAAAACGTCTATACATACAACTGTGGTAGTTGGAAAATGCCTATACAGCAAAGTAGTTAAGAAATGCCTATACATTTGCTGTAGTTGGGGAATGACTACACAACCACGATAGTTGGGAAATGACTGTACAATTGTAGTAGTTGGTAAACAATTATACATAAAACTGTGGTAGTTGTGCTTGTGTTTGAATGTGATGACCTGAAGAATGTTAATTGTTTGTGGTGTATATACACATTACAAGGGACAATTTTAATGATTGCCGATATTTTTTTAGAATGAATGCATATACAGCCTTTTACTGAATCAGAATGATATAATAATCTTATTTTTTTGTGTGCTTGACGTTTAATAATGACATGTATTGTACAAGACGCTGTTCAAAGTAGTGAGAAAGAGATATGGACTTAAAAGCATTTAGCCAAATCACTACTAGATCGAAAAACAAGTTTTCTTACCAATACCTCTGTATACTTCATAGTCAACATTTACTTCTAGTGTTTTTGTATTGATGAGCAACCCGCACCATGGAAACACAGCTGTCAACAAAATCAGATGGAATTAAATTTCCAATCAGACAGTGATAGTATTATACATGTATAGGCCTTTAATATTCATGACCTCTAAAAGTAACATATCCTTGGTACTTTCTGAGGTATCATTGCCCTGTAAGAGTAATACTTTTGAATATTGGTTGTAATTTGGACAAAAAATAATCAAGAAATTTCAACTGACCATGCATAGACTAGTACCACAGAAGTACCAAAATGTGTGGCATTTATTTATCATGAACACAAATGTTCAAACAGTGCAAACCATTTTTTTTCATTTCAGGCTGTTAATTCTCATTAAAATATTACTTCAAGCAGAACATAGATGTATAATAACCAGGTTATTGATGAATATGTTACACTCTTCACTACAGGTACACGCAGATGGTTTTGAGTACAAGTGTATAATAGTTGGGTTTATTCAATGAGGTACATAGAGATCACACAGTGGAGTATGAGAGAGCTGCTATAACAGATGTTGATCCCTTGCTGGTCTGTCTAGGGTGTGTCTGACTTAACTGCCTCCTATCTACTAATTACCTCCACATCCTGTTTAGATAATACTCTTAATTCCATACATGGTAATGACCCTGAAACTTGAACATGTGCTCCTGTTTACATAAAGTACTAGTGTGCATATGTCTTTTAGCCTTGAACGTCTTGTTTCACTAGTACATGGAATAATAGTTGTACATGTATTATCTAATTGCTATCTAACTATAAATACTGATATATAATAATAGTTACAGTGCACTAGTGGCTACCTTACTAAATAATTAATAAATAAATAACAATGACTGCCTATATAACACAAAACTACAATATAATGTTAACTTGATAGTCAACCTAATTCTACCAGGGCTCCACAAATACAGTAAAGTACAAGGTTGTATTGTACTTTTGGAGATCAAACCCTCCATTTCCCTGTTGCGAATTTCTGTACTTTGCCCAGGTATTCACATTCTCAAATTATTTTCATTATCCATCTTTCACCTCAACAGTTGATGATGTACATATTGGTTTGGGATTTGAAACTCACATATTTGCAAATTCAACAGAACCACAATTACCTTCACTAGGCAGACTTGTAGCTGTATACGTGTCTCCTACTTCAAAATTTGTGACAGTCTTCTGTGAGTTAATCTTGCAACCATATCGAGGAATACCTGCAATAAATACAAATGACAAGCCATCAGTGGAGCCAGAAACACAGTAAAGTACAAGACAAACATTGGTACAGCATATGCACTACCACATTCATCTATATCTAAGTTTTCAGAAGATATACAGGTTGTTATTGTAAAATGCTTAATAACTTTCAAAGAATGTCTGAATCACAGATTAGTGTTTAACTCATTTTTCCCCTGTTGCTACCTTGACAAAAGTCTGAAAAATAAATTCCATTTCTCTTATGCTGACTGCATTTCACGATAAAGTGCATTCACACTTAGCAAATAGTGAAAAATCACTCTCAGAATAAGCTAAAAACTTAAATTATATTCATATGATGCAGTGTTACATAAAAATATATTAAAAGTATATATGTCTGTATATATCAACTCATTTCACTTTGAGAATACTTGTTCCTAAGACATACAATGCAACTGCTCTTTAAGGACAAACAAAGTCCCTCCCCATTAAACTCAGTAAGCATATATAATTATATGTCTTACTTAATTTAGGAGGAGTTTTGGAGCTTATTGTACAGCTACTTTATCATCACCTTTCTACAATCTCAATAATTGATAGTATATATTGGTGAGGAAATGGTAGCATATGATTTGCAAAGTAGAAAGGCAACTTTAAAGGTTCTACAATACACTTCATGTCAATGCTACCAAATATGATTGCATAACACTACAGAGGGTATAAATATTAGCTAGATTTTTTTTGCTGAATTAAAACCCAGTGAAAACACAAATTTGTTTACCTGCTGACATAATTTTCAGAAACTGTTGTGCTTTCTCGAGAGATGGAGTCACCAAAAGGAAGTCATCCACCATGCGTACCAGAATCTGAAAACAAAAATACGTTATTTACGAAATGAGCCAATATTTAAGCCTTCCAGTCATTTTTAGTATCAATTTATCGCACATCAAAACCTCCACCAGAATGATATAAAATCAAATGGTTGAAAACTATTCAAACTTGATGATATATTATATGTATTTCTCATATTGGGTCTTGCAGAATTACAGATGGAATCTGAAAGCATGAATGTCACTCACAACCAATATGTAAGCCCAATGTAACTACCGATAACCATTACATAACTTTACTGTACCTAAACATTACCCAACCCTATTGAGCTTAAACATTACCCAACCCTATTGTACCTAAAAATTACCCAACCCTATTGTACCTAACATTACCCATTCCTATTGAGCCTAAACATTCCCTAACCCTATTGTACCTAAACATTCCCTAACCCTATTGTACCTAAACATTACCCAACCCTATTGTATCTAAACATTACCCAACCCTATTGTACCTAAACATTACCCAACCCTATTGTACCTAAACATTACCCAACCCTATTGTACCTAAACATTACCCAACCCTATTGTACCTAAACATTACCCAATCCTATTGTACCTAAACAGTACGTAATCCCCATCTAACCAACCATGTAATGAAAGCTTGGTGTAACCCCGCTTAATTTTGTAGTTAATTGTGACTTGTCAATAATTTTATAAACAAATCTGTGAGCATCAACACTGTATTTAAAAGGAACTAAACTCGAAATACTTTTAGCGAATACATCATGGGTCATTAACATACAACTTTGGACACACCTCCACACCAAACACGGTATATGCAGGCCAGTAATATGAATTACCAGAAATACTTACACCATCTTTGTCCAATCCATGCAGGTACTCCTTTTCCATCTGTCCATAGTATATATTACACAGCATATTAGACAGAGTACTTCCCTGGAAAACACCTGTATCCTGCTTATAGTAGGATTTATTAATCTGAAATAAACAAAACTGTCATTAACGTCATCATCAGGAGAAAACTTTCTGAATATTCCATGAAAATCCTCTTTGAGCGCATGATTTGTTGCCACCAACATTTTTCAGAGTCTGTAATTTTATTTTGCATATTTAATTTTCTTTCATTTTTGGACACTTATGAAGAAAATTATGTGCATTTTATTATTCTAATTGTTTAACACGTTATGAAACAAAGGATGAATGTTTTTACAATTTCAAAAAGAAAAAAAAGATGATCAGTATTTAAAAAAAAAATAATTCTCTACTTTGATATTTTGAGTACAGCATCACCAGTGTATGCAGGTGTACTTCAATAGATAATTTGAATGTGGGGCAAAATGATATTATATTATTAATGACATATCTATTTTATTTCTGTTGAGTGCTTTGAATAAACAATTTATTAAATAATAGGTGAGGGACTCACATTAACAATATGATAAATTACACACCTGTGATCACCTTAACAATGTTGTCTGATATATGACAGGATAAATTACACACCTGTGATCACCTTAACAACACCTTGAGTGACTCTCCTTAATGTTGTCTGATATATGAAAGGATAAATTACACACCTGTGATCACCTTAACAACACCTTGAGTGACTCTCCTTAATGTTGTCTGATATATGAAAGGATAAATTACACACCTGTGATCACCTTAACAACACCTTGAGTGACTCTCCTTAACAATGTTGTCTGATATATGAAAGGATAAATTACACACCTGTGATCACCTTAACAACACCTTGAGTGACTCTCCTTAACAATGTTGTCTGATATATGACAGGATAAATTACACACATGTGATCACCTTAACAACACCTTGAGTGACTCTCCTTAACAATGTTGTCTGATATATGAAAGGATAAATTACACACCTGTGATCACCTTAACAACACCTTGAGTGACTCTTCTTAATGTTGTCTGATATATGAAAGGATAAATTACACACCTTTGATCACCTTAACAACACCTTGAGTGACTCTCCTTAATGTTGTCTGATATATGAAAGGATAAATTACACACCTGTGATTACCTTAACAACACCTTGAGTGACTCTCCTTAACAATGTAGTCTGATATATGAAAGGATAAATTACACACCTGTGATCACCTTAACAACACCTTGAGTGACTCTCCTTAACAATGTTGTCTGATATATGAAAGGATAAATTACACACCTGTGATCACCTTAACAACACCTTGAGTGACTCTCCTTAATGTTGTCTGATATATGATAGGATAAATTACACACCTGTGATCACCTTAACAACACCTTGAGTGACTCTCCTTAATGTTGTCTGATATATGACAGGATAAATTACACACCTGTGATCACCTTAACAACACCTTGAGTGACTCTCCTTAACAATGTTGTCTGATATATGAAAGGATAAATTACACACCTGTGATCACCTTAACAACACCTTGAGTGACTCTCCTTAATGTTGTCTGATATATGGAAGGATAAATTACACACCTGTGATCACCTTAACAACACCTTGAGTGACTCTCCTTAATGTTGTCTGATATATGAAAGGATAAATTACACACCTGTGATCACCTTAACAACACCTTGAGTGACTCTCCTTAACAATGTAGTCTGATATATGAAAGGATAAATGACACACCTGTGATCACCTTAACAACACCTTGAGTGACTCTCCTTAACAATGTTGTCTGATATATGAAAGGATAGATTACACACCTGTGATCACCTTAACAACACCTTGAGTGACTCTCCTTAACAATGTTGTCTGATATATGAAAGGATAAATTACACACCTATGATCACCTTAACAACACCTTGAGTGACTCTCCTTAATGTCTGATATATGGAAGGATAAATTACACACCTGTGATCACCTTAACAACACCTTGAGTGACTCTCCTTAATGTTGTCTGATATATGGAAGGATAAATTATACACCTGTGATCACCTTAACAACACCTTGAGTGACTCACCTTAACAATGTTGTCTGATATATGACAGGATAAATTACACACCTGTGATCACCTAGACAACACCTTGAGTGACTCACCTTAACAATATGATAAATTACACACCTGTGATCACCATAGCAACACCTTGAGTGACTCGCTTAATGTTGTCTGATATATGACAGGATAAATTACACACCTGTGATCACCTTAACAACACCTTGAGTGACTCACCTTAACAATGTTGTCTGATATATGACAGGATAAATTACACACCTGTGATCACCTAGACAACACCTTGAGTGACTCACCTTAACAATATGATAAATTACACACCTGTGATCACCATAGCAACACCTTGAGTGACTCGCTTAATGTTGTCTGATATATGAAAGGACAAATTACACACCTGCGATCACCTTAACAACACTTATGATCACCATGACAACACCTGTGATCACCTAGACAACACCTTGAGTGACTCACCTTAACAATGTTGTCTGATATATGACAGGATAAGTTCTGCAGTAACTGTTTGGCTCCATCAATTTCATAACTACTCTAAATATGAAGTGAAAGAACATATTAAATAAAAAATAAGGTTTAACAACATTGGAAAAATCATGTAACACACCATACCTCTAGTAGAGAGGGCTTCTGTGGCATCAAAATGAAATATATGGATTAAGAGAATGTTAAGTTGAGTAGTCGTCATCTAAAATACAGCAACCTCTCTCTTAAAAACATAATCTGCATTGCTTAACAACTACAGATCAAGTTGACAGTATGTGGTGGGGAATGGAGTTTTACATCGAATATTTCACCAAAGTTGACAGTGATGGTCAAGGGACCAAAGTTGACAGTGGCGATGGAGGGGCCAAAGCTGGAAGTGGCGGTGGAGGGGCCAAAGCTGACAATGGCGGTGGAGGGGCCAAAGCTGGAAGTGGCAGTGGAGGGGCCAAAGCTGACAGTGGCGGTGGAGGGGCCAAAGCTGACAGGGCCGGTGGAGGGGCCAAAGTTGACAGTGATGGTCAAGGGACCAAAGTTGACAGTGGCGATGGAGGGGCCAAAGCTGACAGTGGCAGTGGAGGGGCCAAAGCTGACAGTGGTGGTGGAGGGGCCAAAGCTGACAGTGGCGGTGGAGGGGCCAAAGCTGACAGTGGCAGTGGAGGGGCCAAAGCTGGAAGTGGCAGTGGAGGGGCCAAAGCTGACAGTGGCGGTGGAGGGGTCAAAGCTGACAGGGCCGGTGGAGAGGCCAAAGTTGACAGTGATGGTCAAGGGACCAAAGTTGACAGTGGCGATGGAGGGGCCAAAGCTGACAGTGGCAGTGGAGGGGCCAAAGCTAACAGTGGCGGTGGAGGGGCCAAAGCTGACAGTGGCGGTGAAGGGGCCAAAGCTGACAGTGATGGTCAAGGGACCAAAGTTGACAGTGGCGATGGAGGGGCCAAAGCTGACAGTGGCAGTGGAGGGGTCAAAGCTAACAGTGGCGGTGGAGGGGCCAAAGCTGACAGTGGCGGTGGAGGGGCCAAAGCTGACAGTGGCGGTGGAGGGGTCAAAGCTGACAGTGGCGGTGGAGGGGCCAAAGCTGACAGGGCCGGTGGAGGGGCCAAAGTTGACAGTGATGGTCAAGGGACCAAAGTTGACAGTGGCGATGGAGGGGCCAAAGCTGACAGTGGCAGTGGAGGGGCCAAAGCTGACAGTGGCGGTGGAGGGGCCAAAGCTGACAGTGGCGGTGGAGGGGCCAAAGCTGACAGTGGCAGTGGAGGGGCCAAAGCTGGAAGTGGCAGTGGAGGGGCCAAAGCTGACAGTGGCGGTGGAGGGGTCAAAGCTGACAGGGCCGGTGGAGGGGCCAAAGTTGACAGTGATGGTCAAGGGACCAAAGTTGACAGTGGCGATGGAGGGGCCAAAGCTGACAGTGGCAGTGGAGGGGCCAAAGCTAACAGTGGCGGTGGAGGGGCCAAAGCTGACAGTGGCGGTGAAGGGGCCAAAGCTGACAGTGATGGTCAAGGGACCAAAGTTGACAGTGGCGATGGAGGGGCCAAAGCTGACAGTGGCAGTGGAGGGGCCAAAGCTAACAGTGGCGGTGGAGGGGCCAAAGCTGACAGTGGCGGTGGAGGGGCCAAAGCTGACAGTGGCGGTGGAGGGGCCAAAGCTGGAAGTGGCAGTGGAGGGGCCAAAGCTGACAGTGGCGGTGGAGGGGCCAAAGCTGACAGGGCCAGTGGAGGGGCCAAAGTTGACAGTGATGGTCAAGGGACCAAAGTTGACAGTGGCGATGGAGGGGCCAAAGCTGAAAGTGGCAGTGGAGGGGCCAAAGCTAACAGTGGCGGTGGAGGGGCCAAAGCTGACAGTGGCGGTGGAGGGGCCAAAGCTGACAGTGGCGGTGGAGGGGCCAAAGCTGGAAGTGGCAGTGGAGGGGCCAAAGCTGACAGTGGCGGTGGAGGGGCCAAAGCTGACAGGGCCGGTGGAGGGGCCAAAGTTGACAGTGATGGTCAAGGGACCAAAGTTGACAGTGGCGATGGAGGGGCCAAAGCTGACAGTGGCAGTGGAGGGGCCAAAGCTGACAGTGGTGGTGGAGGGCCAAAGCTGACAGTAGCGGTGGAGGGGACAAAGCTGACAGGGCCGGTGGAGGGGCCAAAGCTGACAGTGGCGGTGGAGGGGCCAAAGCTGACAGTGGCGGTGGAGGGGCCAAAGCTGGAAGTGGCAGTGGAGGGGCCAAAGCTGACAGTGGCGATAAAGGAGCCACAGCTGACAGTGGCGGTGGAGGGGCCAAAGCTGACAGTGGCAGTGGAGGGGCCAAAGCTGACAGTGGCGGTGGAGGGGCCAAAGCTGACAGTGGCGGTGGAGGGGTCAAAGCTGACAGTGGCGGCCGGTGGAGGGGCCAAAGCTGACAGTGGCGATAAAAGGGCCAAAGCTGACAGTGGTGGTCGGTGGAGGGGCCAAAGCTGACAGAGGCGGTGGAGGGGCCAAAGCTGACAGTGGCGGTGGAGGGGCCAAAGCTGACAGTGGCAGTGGAGGGGCCAAAGCTGACAGTGGCGGCCGGTGGAGGGGCCAAAGCTGACAGTGGCGATAAAGGGGCCAAAGCTGACAGTGGTGGCCGGTGGAGGGGCCAAAGCTGACAGTGGCAGTGGAGGGGGCCAAAGCTGACAGTGGCAATAAAGGGGCCAAAGCTGACAGGGCCGGTGGAGGGGCCAAAGCTGACAGTGGCGGTGGAGGGTCAAAGTTGAAAGTGGCGGTAAGTGGGTCAAAGTTAACAATAAAGTGATCATGGTTGATGATAATTGAGTGGATGGGTCAAAGATTGAGTTTGAAAATGAGGTAAAAGCTTTGATGTCTCATCAAACAGACTTTCCAAACTTACAACTTCTATGATAATCTTGTTACTTAAAGCTGTACTGGGTTCCATGTCTTGAATGAACTTAACCATGTCAGGTTGATGATCACTTGTTGATGTGACATTCCATTTATGGTTCTTAAACAGTCTGCCTTGATTTGTACCACAGATCACATAGTGACGCATTATGAATGTTTTGTCTTTCTGTACAAATGTATGAACAAATAAGTATTATTTTCAGTTAATGTTAAATAGGTCAGCAAGGATTTGATAGGCTGATAGTGCAGTAACATATTTACTGATTGGCTTGGTAGTATTAAAGTTGAGTAGCCAATCAGGAGCAAGCTTTTAATTAGCTGTAATCTATCCATACACACAAATAAGACACTCCCCAATTGGTTAGATGGATATAATTGTTCATATTGAAAATCTGTGTGATACCAAGATCTGTTCATAACGATGATTTACATTGAACTCTCTGCCTCAATTAATATGTTGGGTCACTGTTACCCTCTAACAGTGACCCAACATATTAATTGAGACATTGCTTTAAACATTGAACCTTGGGTTGAGATTAGCCCCCTAACCTTAGCTAAATAGGTGACATTGGGGTAATCTATCATGGGGTAAAATTAGCTATGGGTTGAACACTGGATCTTGCTACATGTGTGAACACAGTAATACCACACACTCACTGAGTTAAGAGGATTTGTTTGTAGAGTCTTTTTAATTGTAGATATGCTCGTCTTAGGAATGATAACCTTCAGTTCTCTCAAAACGAAAAAAATATTGAAAGGTCAGGGCAGGATATCTACTTTTGATATATCATATTTTAAAACAAAAACATTATTTTTGATAATTCACAGATTTGAAAAATTACATGGGAATGCAATTTTAAGATTGGGATAGTCAATCAGGTACAATTATCTAACTCAATGGTTAGTATTAACACAGTCCCTCAACACCGGGACTGTGGTATTAATAAGGATAATAAACTTGTTGATATTGTTTTCAGACTGGAAAGTGGAGATTTCCTTGGTAAATTCAGTGTACATAATATCCTTTTCATCAGTGTAATAGCTACAGTCTGTAATAAAATGAACTTCGTCTTCAATACTATATGTATGTTTCATTAGAATTACAGTAATATGTCTGTGTTACATACATACCTCCTGGTTTAATATATCCACCAAGATGCACATCAACCGATACTGTATCATTGTATCATAACATTTCTCAATATCCAACTTTACAAAATAAAGTTCGCTACAAAAAAGACATCAGTGATATTGAATGAAAATTTGTGTCAAAAATATTTAATAGATTCTACATATTAACAACACCTGATCCACTTTTATATAATCATGATCATTTCAGATACTGAGATAACACATATTATATACACTTGACCAATCTTATATATGCAGATCTAACCATTTACATCTGAACAATTTTATAAAACCCCAATTTCACATCTGATCCACTCTTGTATACACCAGACCTCATTTAAATATACCTACAAGACACCTTCAATACTCCAATTCTCTTATATTCTACACACACAAAATTATTTCATACTGTATTTATAGATTAAACCAATAATCTATACCTGTAGTTTTTCTGTCTTGCGTTATTGACAAACTTTTTCCAAATGTCATAAACATCATGCATTCCAAATACAGCAGACCCAACGAGTTCGGGAGATTTTTTCTGAAAAGAAAAAATTTAATCTACTACTGTGCTAGCTATTACTACTATTGTGAGACGAGAGCATACAAGTGTCTTTTTTTGCACTTTGTTGAAAATTGGAGAGAATACAAACACTGTATTTGATCTATTTGAAGCACATCTTTAATGGAACATATATAAACTAAAAATACCCTTTTTTGTATAGTGAAAAATAATACTTATTTAACACCTCTGTGATTTACATATAGCACATATGAAGCGGTGACAAATCTTACCGTAACATATTTTAACGTCTCTAATGCAGCCTTCAAGTTGAAGTTTTTTGTTTTCACCTGAAAAATCAAATAAACATATTGTAATGATTTGTTGGCTGATCAATAAATTCTTTCTACATACCGTACTTGACCGGCTTAGCGTCCATGCTCGGCTAAGCGTCCACCCCCCCCTTTCGAGGCATTCAAATTTTCGGGTTCATGTTCAGCTAAGCGCCCATCTCCTTCAAAATGCCCCTAATTTAATTGTTTCAAACCACAAATAGAAATTGTATCAAGGTGTAATCCTCTCTATTTTGAAAAACATTTTCGGCAAGGGATGGCATAATTGTAACTTACCTTACACCTTATTTGTTAATAGAATTTTAGCGAAATCTAACTGGTTTCAAAATGGCGGATTGATATACACAACATATTTGATCTCAGTAAAAATGTTTGATTTGCAGCTTACTTGTGGGATTACAGACTTAGTGATTATCGGTCGTACACTTGATTTCTTTGGCAAAAATCTCAAGTTGTAGAAACCAAATTTTAAACTTTTTTCTTCACCAATATCATTTGGCAACTTTCGTAAAACTCCTCTCTCTACATAATCTGAAACAAAGCAAGCAAAGCAGTGTCTGATTGGCTAGACTGTTAGGTGAAAGGCTTGGTAACCAATCAGAGGCAATTTTAAAGTAACTTAAAATATGACTCTAAACAAGACATTGTCTGGTTGGCCATACTTATTACAATAACAGGTCATTATTAACAACACAGTTACTGTTGAAATTGTATTATGTATTTGATTTGAGAGCTCAAAGAATAGAGGAATAATGTTAAGAAAATTTGGCATGTAAATGAGACCAAATTGACAATTGAAAAATACTACAAAATGGTTGCCAGTTTGTTACTAAATTTCATTGAAACCCAAGGCAATTTTGTAATTTATAAGTTTTTCCTCACCTTTCATTCCCAAACGTTTCAAATCTTTCCACACCATTTTTCGATAAAAGAAGACATGATTTCTGTACACACTGGATTCTGTGATGTAAAACATTGACTGTAAATAGGAAGAACAGAATCAGATCACTACTTGAGAATGGAGGTCCACTAAAAGTGTCTACATATAAAATATCAAAGCAATTGGAATAACCATTTTTTTTAAAAATAGTGGAAATATCACTTTTTACAAATGACAAAATGCCAAAAATATTCATCAAAATGAAGAAATCATCTCAAATAAACAAAACTGAGAGAGGGTTACCTGAGGTACCTTCATTTCAAATATCAAAGCAATCAGACTTTGTAAGGTAATGTAGAGAATATCTCTTTTTAGCAAAAATAACAAAAATATACATCAAAATAAGAAATTTGAAATAAAAAAATATGGAGTTGATGATGACTGACAATCAGCATCATGATGCAGTTTTAATTTAGATTTAGATTAAAGATTATTCAATCCCACAAGATATACCGTATTATTAACATGTGCTTTTAAATACATACACTAAAGATTTATTGGAATCCACAAAATATACTTTGAAACAGAAAATATTTACCTCATTCCACCATAGGTGGCGCACATAACTGGTATGCAAAATTGAAAAAAAAAAAATGAAAAACAATTTTTTTAGCCTTAAGTTGGGATACATACTTTAAGAATGACCATTATTACATGAGTGAGTAACCACGTGAGCAGCTTCTGTACTATAAATTCTCTTTCCAATGACTCTTGTGGACTGACATGACTACTAGATGTCTTGCACCAATCAATATCAGATATTCGGATCTTGTACATCAGTTGCTTAGAACTGAATTTCTCATATCGCCCAAGATTGAGGAAATTCCTAACATCTATTATTTTATACATTAAGAAAATTGAAAATTGTTAATTTTGCAACAATAATCTCAGACTTACAGACGCAAGGTTACAAAACAAAGAATGTACACTACTATTGTGACAATTGACAAAAAACACAGGCTATACTTTTTTTACAATTATTAACAAGCACTGACGATATCTGTGTTCAGTACAAACAAATGTACATGTATATGTCTACCAAAAGGGCTCCATGCATCATCCGTGCAAAATAACACACACAGGCAGAGTAACTGCAATGATTCTTATAAGGTGGTCAAAAATATGCAAAATGTAGCACCAACACTTAAGGCAAAGTAAAATAATGACATTCAAAACTCAAAGATATGCTTGTGAATAATTTATACAAAAGGATACTCCTCAGGAATGCTTCCCTGTTGTGATTAGAGCCCCATAACTTCCTGGGAATAAGTTTGTAGACAACCGCTCTAATATAACAATATACATCATGTGATCTAGTGTATTTAGATAAAAGAATTCTGCATCGGATCTCTCTGTTCTGTGATTCTGTCAAGACAAAAATAAGTAAGGATTTATTTGAATGATTTATGTTTGTTTCTGCTTGGTGTTTCAAAATATTGGCTTCAGTGAAAAAAACAACAAAGTTCAATTCAAAATGAACTCTGAGATGTATAAGAAAGTTCTTTTCTGTAGAGTTTAGTTAAACAAAAAACGACTCTTTAATTTTATGCTTCACAACTACATCTGTAATATACATTTTAGCTACACAACATTTATGCTGACTTTTTTCATGTAAGTATGAAAAGAGCAGTAAATATACTATCATATCTCAATTGAACTGAATTTCAGTGAGATCCAGAATTGCAGAAATGCTTGATTTGATTAATTTTCGCACAAAAATGGCCACCATTCAGCCATCATTTATTAGATTGTGGAAGTGCATATGTAATGTATTTCATAATGTACGTGAGGTTCTAAGTTCTAATATTTGGACTTCCTCAAAATGGGGACTAAAATTACTTTTGTGATACCAAATGAGAAAAAACATATTTGTATAAAATAAATACCGGCAATATTTTAATAATTCACAATTTAGCAATTTTGTGATTTTGGTTATACACACATGCTTCATTTGGAGATGCACTTCTAATATAGCAAATGCAATGGTGAACAAGACATGTATTTATCAAACTACCCTCGATAATGCCAGCGATGACTTCAGTTTTATGGACTCTTTTAGCGAAAATGAAATTACAGATGTATCAGACAACGAGGATATCACAGCAGCTCTGCAGGTTTTTGTGGACAGCACAGATCCAGATCAGGACTTTGACAATGATTTTTAATTAACTAATCCAGTAATGAAATTTATCAGTGTGTTCTGAACATTTGTCATTAATTTCATTAGATTTTCACATTCTATCACATTGGTATTTATTTTCTGTGATTCGTCTGAATGAATTCTTGATTTTTTGACTATGTAAATGTCTTATTATGCAGACAGGAAAGAAATAGTGATTCCTAAGTTGTTATTCAATTAATAATGAATGAAATGCAGACTCTATCCCACCCCAAGCTATAATACTAGTACTGTTAATTTTTATGCCATAAATGTAACAAAGTTAATAGGCACTTGTTTTACATTTACTAATCGAGTTGACCTGCTTTTCTTTATATCCACGTAATTTCGTGATGGGTGTCCCACCGTCGCCATATTTTTTTTTTTTTTTTTTATTTGGTTATTTTTCCAGACAAGATGGGGTTGGTAATATCTGCCAAAAGATCGCCTGGGTGATCTTGAGGTCCACACATTTCTAAAAAAAAATCAAATCCTCCATGAGATCGCCCAGGGTGGGGTAATCAGCTGAATCCAGTATCAAGCAAATTGCTTGAAAGTGAACTTTGGTAGATCATTAGCTGTCTGTGTGCTGTTTGCATATGCAAAGCAATGCAGCCGCCTTAGCACTATCTGAATATGCATAGCCAGCTACCTAGGTACTATGTGCATATGCATAGCACAAACATCCCCATGCATGTTAATTTGTTATCAGAAAGTACATTTTAGTTCAGTACTACATGATATAAAATTTACAAAAAATACAAATTAGGTCTATATTCATAATAATTACAATTCAATAAAAACATTCTTACTTTTTGACTTTGAGGCAGGACAGTATCGGTTCAACAAGATATGATAATTACAATGTCTGTGAAAACAACATGTTAAATTTTAGTTAGATCAACATTTCAAATTGAATGAATACTTTCGGTTTATTAATTTTGTTTATTTTATTATATTACAAATTATTATTTTAAGTTTATTGGTGATTATTGGTGATTAGTGATTAGTAGTGCTTAGATGGTTTTATTGTATATTTAACAGCATTGATTTGTTATAACACAGTCACTATGTGGAATACATTTGATTGTCGATGACTTTACATAATAATCTTTATTGCATCCTTAGATATACAATCTTCTTATTAGTCTACAGCAATAAGGTAATAAAAGAAAGTTGAGTTAGTTAATAATAAGATAAAAGTAATACCGGTAGTTAATGAAAGTACCGATAGTAATGATTTTATAAGGAATTTTTATTTCTGATTTCAAAAGATCTGTAAATATACTTTCCTACTTGTATTTAAGCGAGAGGGCCATCATCTGCGCATGCACGGGAATCGACTCCCAAGCGCCGATAACAACACACGCTAAAAAAGCAAAGGTTCATGGGTAGACGCTTGTTTATAAACAATGACACGCTATGGCCATCTGACGCATGCGCAGGTGACGACTCCCCCGCTTTAATAACATTTTGGTTATTATGATATGATATACTATACAGTGCAATGACATATGGTCAATACAGTGTGATGACTTGTGACACCGTTTTACAACCTCCTACTTTTGTCACCTTTCACAGAATGGTGATACTTAATTCTGTTAAAAAAAGGATTTAAATCTACATTCATAAATAATATCGAATTCTGTCATAGCAAGATACATACCGATGTTTTTGTAGAAGTCTAATCATCAATTTTTTCAACTCTAAAAATCTTGGATGCATTCTTTGTACCTGGAATGTTTCAATTATTTACAGATTTATATGCAATTATTAGTGATTAGTTTAAAACTGAATAAAATAACAAATTTGTGCACAAAATTATAGTAGCAACAGGGGTGTTAAAAATTGCTCTATGATATTCAGAAATTCAAATACCCAAATACCAAGAACAGCATGAGAAACACGGCAAAACAAGACAGCATATGTCAATGTTAAGAAAAGAAAATGTAATTGCTGTTTTATTAGAAAGTTATGTTTTTTCATATTTTCTGACTGGTTTGTTACATGTATGTGTTGGAATAAGTTGGGTCAAGCTAACCTCAGCTGATTACGTCAAAATAACACTGAAGGAGACAATGACATTTATTTTGTCCTGTCATATAACTAATACTTGACAAATGCAAAAGAGTTGTGAGCAAACTAAACAAAATATCAGGATGAAGTTACCAGTAGTTGGCCAATTGTGAATATGTAGGTGTAACTATTGAACAATATTCAGTAAGACAACAGTCGTTGGTGGGAATGAAAATTGTTTCATTTTGTAGATTCAGTCGGTACTATACTCAGTTGTATAATTTCGTTTTTATTTGTTCAAATTTATAACAACATCACAGGGATTGCGTTAACCCCATATTTTGCTTCCCTGACTCCAATTATTGAAGAGGGAGCCAGTTTTTCAGGCATGCTGGGGTCCAGTCTCTAATAAAGTTGTCCAGGGTCAAATTTCAAGAAGTGAGACTCGTCTTGCTGACCAACTAGCGCAAACCCTGACATCATGAGTTTCTATTCATATAACAGTTATTTAAAACTAACAAATTATGAATTCATCATTATTAAATAGTTATTTTTGTATAATTCTCACCTTTTTGTTCTTTGTCTTTTTGTACAACTTCTCTTTGGTATATATTGAGGACAATAGATTTAAAGCACCACTTATAGATGCATTATATTCACTTAATTTAACTAAAAACAAAAAAAAATCCAAAAGTATTCTATTTGACGAGCATTCAAAAATAAATCAATGAAATAAATTAAATTTCAATTTTCTGCTGTGCTTGGAAAGACAAGCAAAATGAGAACTGAATGCATAAACATGAGGAACCCAGATGTTATGAAGCTAACACAGATGTGTTGTGACCAACCCAGATACCCTTGGTCCAAGATACCATGTTCCTCATAAAGTCCTGTGAATTAATATTAATTATAAATAAATTACTTACATGACTTTGGAAGTTTTTCTTTTGTTGTTTTAGCATAAAACATACTCATTTTGTCTATATTGCTGAAATTTAAATAATAGAACTAATATTACTCTGGGTAGACATCTCTGAATACTCCTACTCAGTCAGTCAGCTAACTGCCTCACTCATTTACAATATAACCAGTCACTTAGCTGAATGGTTTAGTATGTGTGTTTTCAAAACACAGACAGTGCAGCATCCCTGGGTTTAACCATGGAGGTAAAAAGAGAAGGAGTCACAGCCAAAATAATCCTCCTGAACTTTTGTTTTAACCAAGTTTAATCCTATAATTTATCGTCCTTTCACCTCAGGATCGTCGCCGACGCGTCATTTCTCTCAAGTGTTGCTGCGTACAGTACGCACTCCAAAGTCTTGTTTTACAGTGTCGCAGTAAAAGCCAAAGGACATAAAGCATGCGCAGATCTTTTATACGTAGAGGAATGGTGTTTGTGAGAACGGGAAAGTTAGGATTTTGAAAATCCCAGAATTTCATGTTAAGTTTATGTAATTTTTCGTTTTTCAGCACATTTTTCGTTGTATTTTTGAATCGGTAATATTGTAATGTTTCGAAACCTTGCTAGTACTGTTTTTTAGTCCAAAATAAAAATCGTTTAATGTTCCTTGCAATGATGCATGACATGGACCGCACCGCGTTGTACCAGAGACTGAATTTTGAGGTTCGAAATGACACTTTTTGAAGTTTATATCCCGTGTATGTCATACTTCCTATGGCAGTGCGTCAATTTTCTTTATACACCATGTACAAGAAAATCGCTGCATTTTTTTGTTTTTGTGCAATCATTTCGTTCACAGCATATGCAAAAAATTCTTCGTCTGTAATATGCTCTTCGATTTCGTTTACGTCTTCTGAATTTAAGGATATAGCAGTTTCAGCATCGTAGTCAAACTCGTGCGCGTTATCGATCGTCGCCATATTTGTTTATATGAATTTGACTAGAATTGTCACGAAAATCGCCGAGTGCTGCCGAAGGCGTCCGTAGTATGCTAATATGTGGTAATCCTCAATGCGCTAAGAGGAAACTGTTCTCCTTGATCCGTTCGGCAAATAAACTCCCTGATCTATGTACAAACAGCGGCAACCATCCTGGTACCTCTGATCTAAGCTTGGCTGTGACTCCTTCTCTTTTTACCTCCATGGTTTAACCTTTTCACCTCCAGTTCTTTTCATCAAAATTCACAAAATAGTCCTGTTTATAGTCTGCACTTTCTTTTTTGAGTAAAAACTAAAAATTTATTCAAATTTAATCGTTGGTTTCCAGAAATATAAGGAAAAATTGCAGACAAATTTGGGCAAGTACATTGTAAGTTCTGTGGTGAAAGGATTAACTTCAGAAGATTTGATAAGCATATTCACTAGGATTTTAAGTTCCTAGTGAAACAATACATGCTATTGTTTACATTGCATACTAAGTTTCTTTATTAACAAACCTTTACCTATTTTAGATTTGTTCATGAACCTCTACTATTCTAGTGTGAGAAAAGCCACGCACATTCACAAGACATAACATAAACTCACCTCTCAGAAGAAACACTGCTTTTCAATTTATGAATATCAGCACCTGCCATGAAAAACAGACATATGAATCTGATGATTTTAGAGACTGACATCATTTTATGCATTTGCATATTAATATTGATGCGTTGTATGTAATATATCAAGAGGTCCAGGGTTCAGTTACGTGTCTACTATTTAGAAATGCACATCAAGTGATTCTCCAGTGTGCTATTTTTGTTCCTGGATTTGATGACCGTGTGCCCTCTAACATGACTGCTTTTATGGGAATCTTAAGTCATAATCAAATTTTGCAAATCGAGTTGTCATCTTAGTGACTGCTGGAGAGTGAGGTATTTAAGATAAAAATAAATACTGTATGTGGATGTAGGGAGCTTCTGAAGTCAAGAAAAAAACTAATGTGGAAAACAACTTCCTTAAAATTTGTTTTTACTATTATTTTTTTTAGAAAATTACAATTTCTTATAACTAATTTACTAATTTTTTTAGGATCAATATATCAATGTATGGTTTTTTGTTGTGTCTTCCCAGTGACAAGCACAAAGTTTTTTTTTAACGCGAGTTTTGATCTGGACATGATGTGTACTAAATACTGACTTTATCTTCTTTAACAATTCGTCTATGTTTCAAATCCTTCCAGAAACTACCTAGTAAAACCTTGATATCACTTTTATTTTTATAGTCAAAACCATATTCCATAAAAGCGTAGCATGACAACCACTGCCTTTAATTTTTTGCTGAGCACCATTATGTACATGTGTGTTGGACTGACGATAAAAAGACAATATATTTACCTGAAATCTGAATAAATGAATTACCAACTGTTGACGTAAACATACTTGGGTATTTTAATAGATGAGTGATGACATCATCCCCAACTCTGAAAAAATACAATTGTAATGTGGTCCTTGTGACATTACAGCAAAGTTTACAAATTCACTGAGGTGATAGACATTTTTCATAGTGTAACTATACTCACCTTACACCCAATCAATAGAAAGATATCAGTTGAAACTTTTGGGTATTTCTCAGTCCAATTAAGAACTGTACTTTAATTTTGCCGAATACTGGTTTTCAGCTCAACAGAATAAGTTCTGAAGTTTTCATAGACTGAATTAAACTGTCGATCTGATATAATATTAATCTGTTATTATTAATAAATATTGTGTATAAATGTAATATGTGTGAATAAATTGCGAACGCCAGGAAAGGAAGTATGGAGTGCCATCAAGTCAAAGGTCATAAACAGCCATACCGTTCTAATAGTGTTTCCCATACATCAGTCTTCATATTGGTAGCTGAGTTCTTTTTGCACTGAAACTAAAAAGAAATCAGAAAATAAAGATTATTTTAAATACTGTAATTGCAATAAATTTCATTATTTCGGCATTTGGAGAATACAATTGGAAAAATGGTGTCAGCAAACAATGTTTAAATAAGACGAATTCATATTTTATTTCATTTTTATTTTATTCATATTCATATTTTTATTTAGCATTTATGAGATATACTGATCAAATTCGGACACATTGTACTCATCATAAAATATTTAAATTTTTTCACTGCAATAGATCAATTTTTTGATGTTTGAATTCTGCATTGGTAGTGTGCTAAGCACAACTAACCTAGTAAGTACGTAATGTTTGACTAATCTTAGTTAAAATTGCTTCACATAGAATATAGATTTATAATATAATCTCTATTTGATTCAGTGATTTGATGACATGGTAAGAATGATGAAAAACTCAACCAAAGCTAGTATCTGCTAAGGTGATGTTTGGGTTTTGGCAAAGCAGATATCTTGAGAATACCATACCTTTTATCTTTATAACAAACACATAAAACTCAACACAATGGCTTCAAACTAAATTTTGCTGATAATAAAACTTAAAAACATCATCTATTTTAAATATGATCTAAAATACAAGCATGAATAAAGGCACTAAATCTGGAGGAACATACATATATGTGGCACAAAAAAACACCTTCACAAATACACACAGTTTAGTTCTGTGGCTGCTACACTAGTAAATGCAGGCCAGTATCAGTTCTGTATTCAGGAAATAGGGATTGACTTTATCATTGGAAAGGAAAAAAACTTACTGGATCTAATCTTGAAATGATATCTTTTAAATAAGAAAACTGTTCAAAAGTAAACTCTCCTTTGTAGTTTTCATTCCAACCAACAATTGTTGACTGCAGAAAATATTTGTATCTGAAAAATTGAAGAAAAGGACAATTTTATTTTATTTTATCTTATGAGAGACATCACTGTTACAATATGCCCATGGTGCATTGTGGTGATCCCATGGTGCATTGTGGTGATCCCATGGTGCATTGTGGTGATCCCATGATGCATTGTGGTGATCCCATGGTGCATTGTGGTGATCCCATGATGCATTGTGGTGATCCCATGGTGCATTGTGGTGATCCCATGGTGCATTGTGGTGATCCCATGGTGCATTGTGGTGATCCCATGGTGCATTGTGGTGATCCCATGGTGCATTGTGGTAATCCCATGATGCATTGTGGTGATCCCATGGTGCATTGTGGTGATCCCATGATGCATTGTGGTGATCCCATGGTGCATTGTGGTGATCCCATGGTGCATTGTGGTGATCCCATGGTGCATTATGGTGATCCCATGGTGCATTGTGGTGATCCCATGGTGCATGGTTTTACTCCTATGGTACAATATGGTACTTCCAAGGTGCATTGTGGTACATGGTTAGGTGCATTTTATGTAACCGAGTTAGTCATTCTTTGTATGCAAATTCTTTAGTGCAAATTTCAACATTTGCATTTTGGTGCATAGATAATGTTCAATGATAATGATGTCATCATTCTTTGTGTTATAGTACAAGTGATGTAATTCTTCGTGTTTCAATGCAAATAATATTAGAATTTTATCCAATAGTGCAATTGATGTCATCAATCCTTTTGTTTCAATGCAAATAATGTCACCATTCTGTGTTTTAAACTAATTTCATATTTTTGTTAAAGTGCAAGTGAAGTCTTTTTGCATGTTGCATTGTAAATGATATTCATTATGTTTCTACGCAAATGATGTCATAATTTGTTGTGTTTCTGTGCAAACAACGTCATAATTTTTTGTGTTTCTGTGAAAATGATGTCATCATTTCTTGTGTTTCAGTTCAAATGATGTCATCACTATCTATTTATCTAATAATAGTAAGGATGACATTTGGTAAAGTCTTTGAAAGCCAGTTTCACAAGGAAATCAGTTTATTGCTACTAAAATTCACAATTTTCTGACTCACAGAAATTTATCTCACAACATTAAGAAGATTTATTATCGATTAATACCCACAATGAATACTACCTACTCTGCATTATCAGACTCCTGAACCAATGGCTGTAACAGTTTATTATCTTTGTCTAATAATAAAATGTAATCTTTTAATGTAGCAGTCTTCTTGTACAAACATTTTAAAGTTTGCATTTTGACTGTTATCTGCAAAAAAAAGAAATCCATTTCAGACTTGTAAATGTTCAGCTATAGGGTAGAAAAAATAGCAGTCACAAAAACAAGTTCCGGCATAGAAAAGATTTCAAAATGGCTTGAAATATCACAATATCAGTGGCATGTTTAGAAATTAAGTAATATATATTCTATGAATAAATTGCCAGGTTGATCAATTTATCTTTCAAAATCAAATTTATTGTAAGAAGCCATTCTATGCAACACTTAATATTAAAAGAAATATTCATTAATTTTTTACTAATAATTAAATGACAGTTGAACACAACCAGCTAATCATTGAGTGTATGGTTCACATCATCTGATTAAAATAAGATCCTAGTTTGGGCTTTTTTTTCTTTTTTGTTGTCATTCCTATTTTTTTCATATATTTTATTCTTTTATTTTTCAATTTATTTGCTGGTATTTTTTTAAGTGTGTGGGCTTTCATGATTACCAAAACTTTAAAAAATACCAGCAAATAAATAAAAAAAATATATATATGAAAACATATATTAACACAAAAAAAACAAAAAAAAAGCCCAAACTAGGTTCTTACATGTATTTTAATCAGATTTGGTTCACATTTACGTCACAGAGGAATATTTTTCTGTGTGAGCTGAGCTAGTCGAAATTATCAACTAAAGCCAGGTCAGACATCAACATGTACTGGAGGTGGGGTGCCAATGTAATTCCATTGGCCAATAGAAACCTCTCATTTAGAATTGAAATTTATAAATATGTTTGTACTAGAAATGATAACAGGTGTATACTAGCAAACTTTTCAAAAGAAGAAGGTGATATTTAAAAAAATATATTAACAACCATGTGTTCAGCAATCCAAATTATTTACTATATAAGCAAACTTATTTGCATACTATATTTCATTTTGTTTTGTTTCTCGTATACTGTAGAATACTTTATTTTCGCTGAAAAGGCTTTTTGGACGTTTTGTATGGAATTTATTTTCACTGATTTGTTATGAGTTTAATGTGAAATACAGGAAAAAAAATATATTCGCTGGATTTTATTTTCACAGAATCATCCCCATAAGCGAAAATAAATTCAAAGCGAAAATAAAGTATTCTACAGTATATTTAGCAGGGTTTTCTAGAAAAAATGAACAAGAGGAAGCACACACAGGCGATCGACCTGGAAACGCCATATCGGAAGGTTTCTGTGCCGTTTTAATGGTGTATCTATGGTCATTAAAATAATTTTTGAGTACTGTAGAATACTTTATTTTCGATTGGAATTTATTTTCGCTATTTTCACTGAAGGATTATTCCGTGAAAATAAAATCCAGCGAATATACTTTTTTTCATATTTTTCACATTAAACTCATCAAAAAACAGTGAAAATAAATTCCATATAAAATGCTCAAAATGCCTTTTCAGCGAAAATTAATTCCAGCGAAAATAAAGTATTCCACAGTAATTTTAGTGTATTTGGGGTCCAGACACATTGTCACCTGATGTTGCTAGGAAATTTTCATGAAGAAAAATATTGTACGGCAGCACGGAAGTGCGCAGCTCAAGAAATATTTTTATGACTTGAAAGTTCAATTGGCAATTTGGTAAGAGGGTTCATTATGAGTCACCGGGGCAGGACTCCAGAAGACGTACCTACACTTTATGCAATTTTTTTTAATTATGCTAATTTATTCATGACGTAGCAGTTTCTGTGCTCATGAATATTCATTAATTTGTGGGTCAATACATTTTAAAAGGGGCGATATATTATTTTTGGGGGAAGAGTTAGAAAGGGGGATCAGTAATCATTAGGGGGTCAATACAAAAGAAGGGACCCATTTGGAGAGCAGTCATGCTCCTCGTGTCTGTTGTTGCACGTGACCTACAGCTGTCAACTGTGTTCGTTCTTCGTCGACTTCGACTGGCTTCCATGGTAGGTAGTATTCTTGTGTTCTGTTTTTCTGACTTCAGTTTTTGAATCCGCTGTTTATGTTTTAACGTTTTTCATGTCTTTGTAGGAGTGTCCAATCCGTGATTCGAACTTGCGATCTTTGAGTTCCCAGCGCACTGTCTTGTCCACTGTACCACGAGTGTCTTCACACAAGAGATAGGATTTAAGTCCTATTCATAGGAGCACTGTCTTCACTAGCATTCAAAAATCTAACTAAACATACTGGATTCGAACCAGCGATCGCTCACATTGCTGACATAGTACAAATCAACTGAGCTATGTGGGTAGTCATGCAAATTGAATAAGTTGTTGTCATATTTAGCTTTATTGCCAAATAAAATTGGTTTGCGAGAAAAAGATGGGCAGGCAAGGGAATTGAACCCAGCTACTCCTGATCACTATGTAGAGAACTGACCCACAAGACCACGATGGATTGACTGGTTGTGTTTGCATTTGATAAGAGTATATAGTGTGTATATATATAGAAATACAACATATTTCTATTATTGAGTTACAATTGTCCAAAAAATTGGCAATTTTGTGTTTTTACTTGTGTAAACTATATACATGGCATAACCCGTTAGTGTACATTTTGCCAATTGGGTGTTTGCCATTTGCGTTGCCCATACCTGACCCGACCCTAACCCTAATGCCAAGACACGTTCCTGTTAATAATTCCGTTGCCCATACCTGACCCGACCCTAAACCTAATGCCAAGACACGTTCCTGTTTATATTTGCTCAATAATGATATTCTGTTGTGCACTGTCTGCGGGTAAGTTGCATTGATGTCAACTGATTAAACAAGTCGCGTTTAAGTAATTTCCACTATTATCAAGTGGTTAAATTGTGTCAATAAATGTGTGGACAAATATTTGAGATTAATTTTGATGTAGACAGCTCGTTTAATTATTTTACACCATTACAAGTTGTTAAATTGAGAGAATAAGTGTGCGGACAAATATTTAATACTTATTTTGGTGTAGACAGCTCTCGTTTAATTGTTTTACACCATTACAAGTTGTTAAATTGAGAGAATAAGTGTGCGGACAAATATTTAATACTTATTTTGGTGTAGACAGCTCTTGTTTGATTAATTCCCACAATTACAAGTTGTTAAATTGAGAGAATAAATGTGCGGACAACTATTTTAGACTTATTTTGGTGTAGACAGCTCTCGTTTAATTATTTTACACCATTACAAGTTGTTAAATTGAGAGAATAAGTGTGCGGACAAATATTTTAGACTTATTTTGGTGTAGACAGCTCTCGTTTGATTAATTCCCACAATTACAAGTTGTTAAATTGAGAGAATGAATGTGCGGACAAATATTTAATACTTATTTTGGTGTAGACAGCTCTCGTGTAATTATTTTACACCATTACAAGTTGTTAAATTGAGAGAATAAATGTGCGGACAAATATTTTAGACTTATTTTGGTGTAGAAAAGTCGCATTTAATTTACTTCCACAAATTACAAATTGTTAAATTGAGAGAATAAATGTGTGGACAAACATTTGAGACTTATTTTGGTGTAGACAACTCTCATTTAATAATTTTACACCATTACAAGTTGTTAAATTGAGAGAATAAATGTAGGGACAAGCATTTGAAACTTATTTTGGTGTAGACAACTCTCATTTGATTAATTCCAACATTTAAAAGTTCTTAAATTGACAGAATGAATGTATGGACAAATATTGACCATTATATTTGTGAGTAAATACCTGTTGTTTAATTAATTTCCACCTCTACAAGGTTGTTAAATTGAGAGAATAAATGTGTGGATAAATATTTGATACTTTTTTTTTTTTTTTTTTTACATTGCACAGATTTTAATTAATCGTATATTGAAGTGTGATTAATAAATACAATGCACAGATTTTAATTAATATTTGATACTTATTTAAGTGTAAGAACTCGTGTTTGACCAACTAACACCATTGCAAGTTGTTAAAATAATGAAATAAATATACTGGTATCATTGAATATTTGATTTAATTGTGAAACTTTCTAACAAAATGTTAACTGCTGACTTCGAACCCTCAATCAACAATTCCGCAGACACAGTATAAATTCCACAACACCACAGAAGATATTCGTCTGTTGCCTGAATTGTTTTCGTAATATAGGGAACGCCATCGACACTTTAACAAAACTTACCTTGACTTGGGTCTTGTTTATCTCTTGTGACTGGAAACAAATTGCTTGTTGAACAAATTGCTCGTCGTCCAGTTTAAGACGTAAGTTATTTTATTATTTATTCATTCAGTTTTGTATGGTGGAGTTTTGTGAGGTTTATTATTTTTTCGCGACGTTCTTTGCTTACTTGTTTACGGTTTGAGAGATTTCAGTTTATTTGATTTACGTTTTTACGGTAGCTCTGAGCGGGACTCGAACCCACTGTCTTTTCAAGCTAATTTTGTTTTATTTTGAGGGCACGCTTGTGTACCACGCCACGACGTTGGTCGTTAAGTGGTGTTCATTTTTCTAACTACTCCAGTGTTCCGATGAGTTGAACGGAAAAGCCAAAACGATTGCTCGTTCCTGATTGCTTCGGTTCTGGTGAGTGTGTATCTCGTGTGATTCGAACCCATGTCGTTTGTATTGAGCGTTTTTTTATTTCCCATGTTGGCTACACCGTAACATGCAACCACTTCGCCGTTTTATTGTGATTTTGAGAGTGTTTAATGATGTCTTCCTCGCCCGTCACGCCATGATCCAGTTTCAACCACACGGCCATTTTGCAACAAGTGCGTGACCCTCGGTGTCACCCGACTGACTATATGATCGTTCTGTTCAACTGTTAAGCTAGGATTTATTACCGTTATTATCATTATATTGTCACATGATTTGTTTTACCTTATGTGTAATGTCTTAAGTATCTTTATTGTAATTTGTATATACCAATTCGTATATATCGAGGAAACAACCCCGATTGAAGGTCATGTATTTTGTGACGTCACCAATTCGTGTGTAGGTACGGCTTCTAGATCCGTGCCGTCACCGGAAGTACATTATTGTTTCACTCAGGGGTTGATCATTAGAAAGCCTGGAATTGGGGAAACAAGAAATAATTAATTTGCAAGTACCCCCCCCCCATGATTTTATAATTTGGTCAACCCTTAATTTGATGAGCAATCAAAGTTTCGAAAATCTAATTGGCTCATCAAATTTTAATCACCGTTTACCAACCACGGCACATTTGACGATGATATCGGTCAATGAAATACTCTACATTTTTATGCGTATTTTAAAAACTTGAATTTGCCGCGTCGCCATTTTGATTACGAATACGATGACGATTTTTGGTTATCAGCCGAATTATAGATGAGTACGAAGATGTGAGTTATTTTGCACTGATATACAAGTAAACACACGTTTCTCACTGACCTGATATGTAGAAACAACAGCTGCAGTTCACAGTTCACTTTCATCCGTTGTTTACACCAAGATCATCGCGACACCAATGCAAATATCAGTTCATTTGAATGGCATTTCCAGGCGACGACACAAGAGGGCGCAATGATATAGCGAAAGGTCAACCGGGCGTCGACACCATGGATATTATGGGGTACGTCATTATTTATTTGTGGGGTACGTCATTGCCCCCCCCCCCCCGTTGGGGGGGGGGGTGATACGTAACTGGGCAGGGAGGTGGGGGGAGGTCCCCCCGAGTGCTCAAAAGTGTGACCATTTATTTTTTTACCTGGATAGTAGCAAACTCTATATGCATATTTATACCAAAGTACTATTTCTGTCATCACTGTTTATTCCAAATAAAACAGGTACCGTATTTGTTCTATTAGATAAAAGCACATGTAAGCCGACAGTTGCATTGTATATTGATTTATCAAAATTCAATATCCGTATATTGCCTTCAATACAATCCTAGGTATTTTCATTCATTCGTTTCAGTATTTTGACCATAGAAACACCTCTGTCACTTACATAAGAGCATATTATTAACACAATGTTCAGGTTATTTCGGTTGTTAAATGTAAAAGAACAGTTCGCTTTTTCTTTGATCTCCTTAGAGGTCCGCTATCAGAAACTGGGGGTTGAACAAGTATACCAAATCGGAAAAATATTACCTACTGTAAAGGGTTAATTATTCACTAGGTTTTAATTTTGCTTATTTCGCTGACTGGAAAATGCGCTAAATTAAAACCCAGTGAATATGTAAAATTTAGCATAGAACACATTATCTAAATGATAAAACCGTGAATTTAAAAACCACTGAATATGCCTGAAATGATAAATCAGCGAAATTAAAACCCATTTGAAATCACTAGTACGAGTTTTGCTCTTTGCACCACTTGCATTACATTACAGCTCCCTGGAGTGCCCAAGTGTCAAAATCGCAATCTTTGTTTATAGGAGACCCATATCTCGCGCATGCAAGGCGCGACGACTACTGCTCTTTAATGACTGACATAAGTACTTGCCCTCAACGCCTGGCAGCGTATATTCCTCTGTTTTGTCCATTCAAAGACACAGCCATTGTGCTATGAATTTCCTTGGTTTAAAGAGCGGTATAGGATTGAATACATTTGGTATAGGATTTGACACATTTGGTATAGGATTGAATACATTTGGTATAGGATTGGACACACTTGGTATAGGATTGGACACATTTGGTTTAGGATTGGACACATTTGGTATAGGATTGGACACATTTGGTATAGGATTGAATGCATTTGGTATATGATTGGACACATTTGGTATAGGATTGGACACATTTGGTGTAGGATTGGACACATTTGGTATAGGATTGGACACATTTGGTATAGGATTGGACACATTTGGTATAGGATTAGACACATTTGGTATAGGATTGGACACACTTGGTATAGGATTGGACACATTTGCTATATGATTGGACACATTTGGTATAGGATTGAACACATTTGGTAGAGGATTGGACACATTTGGTATAGGATTGGACACATTTGGTAGAGGATTGGACACATTTGGTATAGGATTGGACACATTTGGTATAGGATTAGACACATTTGGTATAGGATTGGACACACTTGGTATAGGATTGGACACATTTGCTATATGATTGGACACATTTGGTATAGGATTGAACACATTTGGTAGAGGATTGGACACATTTGGTATAGGATTGGACACATTTGGTAGAGGATTGGACACATTTGGTATAGGATTGGACACATTTGGTATAGGATTAGACACATTTGGTATAGGATTAGACACATTTGGTATAGGATTGGACACACTTGGTATAGGATTGGACACATTTGCTATATGATTTGACACATTTGGTAGAGGATTGGACACATTTGGTATAGGATTGGACACATTTGGTATAGGATTAGACACATTTGGTATAGGATTAGACACATTTGGTATAGGATTGGACACACTTGGTATAGGATTGGACACATTTGCTATATGATTGGACACATTTGGTATAGGATTGAACACATTTGGTAGAGGATTGGACACATTTGGTATAGGATTGGACACATTTGGTAGAGGATTGGACACATTTGGTATAGGATTGGACACATTTGCTATAGTATTGATTACATTTGGTATAGGATTGGACACATTTGGTATAGGATTGGACACATTTGGTAGAGGATTGGACACATTTGGTATAGGATTGGACACATTTGCTATAGTATTGATTACATTTGGTATAGGATTGGACACATTTGGTATAGGATTGGACACATTTGGTATAGGATTGGACACATTTGGTATAGGATTGGACACATTTGGTAGAGGATTGGACACATTTGGTAGAGGATTTAACACATTTGGTATAGGATTTGACACATTTGGTATAGCATTGGACTTATTTGGTATAGGATTTTACACATTTGCCCAAGAGGAGATAGTAAGAATATAATAGAGATGTCAGCTATATGAATGAACAGTTATGATTGAACGAGATTGACCGGTTCGTATAGCATGATAGTGTTCATCTCAAAAACTATTTGGTTAAGTATTGGACACGTTTGGTATAGGATTGGACACATTTGCTATAGGATTGGACACATTTGGTATATGATTAGATACATCTGGTATAGGATTGGCCGAATTTGCTATATGATTGGACACATTTGGTATGGGATTGGACACATTTAGTATAGGATTGGACACATTTAGTATAGGATTGGACACATTTAGTATAGGATTGGACACATTTTGTGTAAAATTGGACACATTTGGTATAGAATTGGGCACATTCGGTTTTGAATTGGACACATTTGGTTTGGAATTGGACACATTTGGTTTGGAATTGGACAAATTTGGTTTAGTATTGAACGCATTGGACACACATTTGGTATAGGATTGGACACATTTGGTATAGAATTGAACACATTTGGTATGGAATTGGACACATTTGGTATGGGATTGGACACATTTGGTATACGATTGGACACATTTGGTTTAGGATTGGACACATTTGGTATAGGATTGGACACATTTGGTTTAGGATTGGACACATTTGGTTTAGGATTGGATACATATGGTATGGAATTGGACACATTTGATATAGAATTGGACATATTTGGTATGGAATTGGACACATTTGGTATGGAATTGGACACATTTGGTATGGGATTGGACACATTTGGTATAGGATTGGACACATTTGGTTTAGGATTGGATACATATGGTATAGGAATGGATACATTCAGCGTATATTCCTTTGTTTTGTCCATTCAAAGATACAGCCATTGTGCTATGAATTTCCTTGGTTTAAAGAGCGGTATAGAATTGAATACATTTGGTATAGGATTGGACACATTTGGTATAGGATTGGACACATTTGGTATGGGATTGGACACATTTGGAATAGGATTAGACACATTTGGTACAGGATTGGCCGAATCTGGTATGAGATTGTACACATTTGGCCAAGAGGAGATGTCAGCTATATGAATGAGCGACATTGATCGGTTTCTGGAGCATGATAGTGTTCGTTTCACAGACGTACTGCTTTGCTCCAATGTAGTTTTTCTATGCATGTATCAATCTTCAAAACAAATCATTTGTTAAGAAAATATAATGCAAAAAACCATTATGAACCTAATATACAAAATATACCACCTCATGGATGCTTTTACTCTTTTTCTCTATTTTACTGTTCAAAATGTATGACGTCATGAAAAGAAGATCAACTTTGGAAAACTGTGGACAACTACGTTATAAAGCAAAGTTTTGTCCAATGAACAATAATTGTTGAGTTCTTGGCCTGGAAAAAAAGTGTCGGATCTAATTGAATAATTTAAAATGACAAACTTAACGCTTCATATTACACTCCAGTGTAATGTATATACATGAAAATGAGACACAGAACAAGAAAGAGTTCTACCCAAGCTCAAATATGAAAACAGTATTAAATAAGATGTAAAAATTGTTGAGTTCTTGGCCTGGAAAAAAGTGTCGGATCTAATTGAATAATTTAAAATGACAAACTTAACACGTCATATTGCACCCCAGTGTAATGTCTATAAATGAAAATAAGACACAGAACGAAAAAGAGTTCTACCCAAGCTCAAATATGAAAACCGTATAAAATAAGATGTACAAAACCCAATCTTCTCCAACTCAACATTACTTATGTTAACTTCAGAAGCCTAAGCTCATTAAGCTAAACCCGGATATATGAAACGATACAGATTGGAATTCATTTCAAGAAAACTTAACCACTAAGTTAAAACCATTTGATGGAACAATCTGATGGAATGTAGACATTTTGGTTGATCAGTATTGTTGAAACATGTTGCAATAGTAAACACATCAACGAGCATCTAAACCCTGGTTTGACAAGCAATCTGTCTATGTATATCTCTAAACTTATCAGCTGAGTCGGCCATTTTTTTTAACTAACTTGGGTGACCTTTCAACGCGTTATCGAAAGTACTCATCAACTGATCTCTCATCACTAAGTCCTTAGCTCCATCCAAACTCCTATCAACTCCAGACAGCTCTACCCATCGGTCAAAATAACTGCTTAATCTACCTTCAAATTGCGAAATGCTCTCTCCATCTTCTGTCCTACTAGTTCGAAATCTCTTTCTATAACCTTCTTCATTCATATCATAGCGCTCCAACAAAGCTGCCTTTACAACATTGTAATCTATGGACTCTGCCACAGACAATGCTGAAAACACATACCAAGCTTTGCCTGTCAATAATGCACTAAGATTCATAACCCAACTATCACCCGGCCATTTCTGAAATGCAGCAAATCGCCCAAACCCCAAAATAAATGCATCAATCTCGTCCCTAGTCTCATTGATCAATGGTAATTTTGAACCCTTAGCACTAACAATGACAGGCGGAAGACTTAAAAGTTGCATACGGATTTGTTGACCATCCAGCGTTATTATATTCTGTGTAATCTATAAATAGTGTCTGTTTTGCGATCGTGATCGAAGCACAAACATTACTGTCTTTTTAACATCTTTGTGTTTTAATAACATAATATAATCATGGGAAGGAGTTCTAAAAAATGAAGAAACCTGGCGGCCGAAAAATGTCGGAAGCCGTTAAAGAAATCTAAATGAAAGTGACCTGGGCTAATATTGTAGTCAGTCTGCAGAGTGGTTTGAAGACGAGCCTATCGACAGTTACAACAAAAGTTCTACGCACAAAAGTGTCGTGAGTTATTGTCACGGTTACACAGACAGTTCAGACGACAGCAACGACAACAATGAGATGGAAATCCTGGATACAGACGCTGGTTCATGGTAGAATAACAGTCTGTAAATGAAATTGGCAGTGATAGTGCATAAATCCACTATAAGTGCATTTTCCGGGGTCGGAAAAGAGGCATTTCTTTCAAAGTAAACCGTAAGTTGTTGACCGCAGCTCGTGGCATTGGAAAGGGTCGTCACGCAAATTTAGTAGTTACATGAAATCACCGCCTTCTCTATCTAGAACCACTCTGCAACACAATCCTACCTGTGGTTCTCTGTGAGCATTGCCAAAACTACTAATTGATTATAATGAATCCGATAACGCTACATAGGCAGACAGTAGTGCAAACATATCTGTACTTGTTGGCATATATATCCCGTGAGTAAATATATGCTGTCATGGTGGCCCGCCCTGTGTTTAGAGAACCGATCGCACTGTTGACGCTGTTCAACATAACAAAAGGGCTTGAATAAATGAAAATGCGCGCTACGCCATTTTGTTCAAGTTAGCACCCACTTCCGACGAACTTTTTAGAAACAACCATTCATTTTTTTACGATATAGCAGTCCTCGCAGATCTGATACTTGTATCTTTATAAAGTATGATCAGAATAGTAGAATTAGCTGTTTATAAGTAGCCAAATTCAAAGAAACATTTTATTGAGTTTGTACGGAAACAAATTTTTGACTATCATAACTATTGAAGATGTCATCTTTCAACACTTTTCTTTAAACATATATGATCGTATTATGCTATAACTGCATGCTTAGTAACTGGTGAGGAAAGTCCTAATTTCAATTAAACTATAACTTGTGTTTCCTCTTTCGCTACCTTAAGTTCATTAACAATATTCATACTGAAAGTTTTAATTCGAGTTCCAGTAGTATTAAATAAAGCGATTTAATGTCTGCCTAGCAGTACAACACTGTTCTCTAGGCCTTAAGTAGTTACGAAACAGTCAATTCAGATAGAGCCACTCAGACTGTGGTCTTGCTAACAGCTGTCTCACGTAGGCAACTCAGTAGATCGTAAACATCCTTATGTAATTCACATGGACGCCTGGTAGATTTTAATTGCCCTTCCACAATTGTAAACGCCTTTTGTTATGTAAATCACATGCACACCTGGTAGATTTACACAATTGTAAACATCATTTGTTATGTAAATCACACGCACACCTGGTAGTCTTGTCTTTCCAGAGTTGTAAACAAGTATGAGCATCGCACTTGTGTTAAATCTGCATATTTAGATAAGGGATCTGTGAAACAATCATTTAATGTACCTGCAATCAACCATGAGTTTATAAGTACAGTAGGTCAACTTTTATACTGTATAGAGATGTGAATCTATAAAATAACTTTGTCCATGTAATACCTATAATTATATGTAACCAAGATATGCAGGAGATGCAAGCAATAGAGATAGCCAAAGAGTCCATTAATATAAATAGTTGGCAGGATCTTAGCTTCAATTACCAAGGAGACAATTTGCCCCCTTTTATAACCACAATGTATTTTATACACGTTGTTGTCATCTTTATGACACATATTAAGCATGAGGTCACATGACGACCACCATCTTTCAATTCTTTATGAACACCAATCTTCATAACAAAAGAAGATTCACAATTCTTTTAACAGGCATCATCAGTACTTCTCCAGTACTCTATGTGTCCATCTATATTGTAATCTATCCGGTCTTAATTATACTTGTTTTGAGATTCATTTGTGGCTTTAGTGTTCTTATTGAGTATCCTAATTAACTTATTGGTGTGCAAACTTAGTTTGTATTTCTAAGCTATTTTGGGATGTCCAAAGTATGGAAAATGTGACATTTTACTGGGATAAACACGTTTTCACCGATTAAATATATTGCCTCCTCATCACCAAGCATAATGTAGAAAACAACTGTTCAATTATTTTATGCATTTAATTCATTGACGGTTCATATAATATGTGGAGCTGACAAATTGAGCTGACCACGTTTTTAGACAGTGTGTGGGACAAGGTTTTCAAGTCTGGCCGTTCTTTTGAAAATGACTCAATGGCCAATACGCTGAAAATATTTATGAGTGTAAAACCATGTGTAAAAAAATTTCTCTATCCTTCGACCTTCAAACCACACAAGAACCGATGATTAAAACCCAATTACAAACTTACATTAATAATTGAATGCCCTTTGTGATTATATAACGGCTTAATTCTCGTGTTCTTAAGCGTTACATCAAGTACCCGGGATCGGGGTGTTCTTAAACTTTTCAGCCAAGTAAAGACACACACAGATGGAATACGTGTCAACCTCTAGCCCCACAGCCTCGTGGAGATAATGATAACAGGTTATGAGCGAGCATTGAGTGATATCACCCAGCCCTTCACTGGAAACCAGCTATCAACTCGTATCAGTGACCGGTATCTAGACACATGGAAATATAATCATGATAGTTATATGGCTGATTATACCTGAACATTCCAACTTTTGCGAGTTTAGCTGTGTTTGTTTTCACAGTTTATTGGACCGTAACCATGTTATTCATCCCCAGTTAAATATTTTCAAAACTTCTATATTATTCAATAATTTTCAAAACCGTTAAACATCCCATTGGCCTATTTTCTTGCATGCAGAACATTTGTTTATTTCAAAATGTTAGTTCATTATAATAATACATTTATTTAACATGCATTTACTTCCGAGTGTCATTGAGTGGTTATAAGGGTCATGTATGAATGAAGTGAAGACTGGCTACTTAGGTTCATGTCCTCAATATCCTTTGATATCCAAATTAGATTTCTGCAACTCGGCGCCCCCGTGAGCAAACTCTTCAATACCGCCACCAGTTTATTCGGCTTATATATTTCACATGAACAACCACAATGCAACTGATATACGTTAATATCAGTTTTCGGAACTTATTCATTATTCAAGGGAATTCCCCGTTTTTTTCCCCACAGACCTATTTATATACAGGCACATTGTTAGCATGGAATGTATTTTCAATGGTTGAACTTTGACCTCCATTCATGACAAGTGTTTTCATCTGCTGATGTTAAGGAGAGTTTTAGATATCAGAGTTGTTTTCTCAGAGGCAGCAGCACGGCATTTTGCAAGGGAAGGCGGGATCTGCTAAATTCTGAAATATAGACTCTCTGAAACGCTATTTCCTGCCTTTTGATAAGGACATTTTGCTGACATACAAGGGTTCTAGTCCCCCCCCCCTGTGTCACTGTTTCTACAACTCGCAGTCTAAAAATCTAAAATCGGTGTGTCTTATGTTTAAACTAATTCTTAATGCTTATTTGTTTGACTTACGTAACATCTGACAACTTATTTTAATTATCATGGCCATTTCATATTACAAACTACACCAAGGAATTCATTTGCTGTTTATGTTTGACTTGGGATCACAGGTGATAACATATGCATTGCAGATATGTATATAAAGCAAATGATATTTCTGTATTATCCTAACATAGTTAACACTGTACATGTAGGAAATAAAACCATAATTATTTTTAGAAGCCATAATTCTCTTTAATTCACCATGGATTCTAATAATTCTGTAGTCAACGTACATGTTCATGTGCAGTTAGCAGCAGATTTGTGCTGCTAAATACCACAGCATGTTATTAATTTGCGCTCTAGATTGTCCTGTAATAAAGATCAACAAAAGAAAATAACATCAGCCATCTATACTGAGTGCGAATAACTGTTGTTCTGCTCACCAACATCTTCAATCTCCCCCACATGCTTACTGTAAGATTCTACTTGTGTATTACTAAATACAACTGTATAGCATTAATTATTACATTTTGCATTGCATTGACTCTCACGTGTTCTAGTCAGAAGGAAGTGAATACATTTTACAAATATTGTCTTCTACTATTTAGCTATTCAAGGTGATAAATAACTCCACCATGCATATTTGGGTTTTAAATATAGCATTTCAATTTGAACATATTCTAGATAATAGTTGAGCAATTCATAGTTTCCTTAATGTATACTGTGACCTTAATGCAGTTATGTATATGTAGTCATTTTAGATTAATTTGTGAAAGAAATATATTATTTCAAATTAGTGGATATCAGCACAAACGCTCACTCTATTAAACAACTTTATTTGCATAAAATAACTTTCATGTAACCTAACTAGCTAGCAACCTAAAACATGTAGCAACAACAGTTGACATCTTTAAAACAAACGGGTACCCGACTTGTATAGTTCCCATTTATAAATAGTCCCTGAAGTACGCTTTGAAGAATACTTGACACCTATGATACGCTTTTTTACCACCCACCTTTACATCATACCCTAATATTTTGTTTTGTACATGTAGTAAAACATCATTGTTATGAATTATTTCAAAAGTAAAACATTTTGTAAAAGTCGACTACTTGATGTCAAAACCAATAATTGTGTATCATTTTTGAAACAGAATTACAACTAAGCATTCCATACACTATGAAATTTAAACAGAGGAATTTTACACAATAAGTAAAGTTCCAACGATTATAAAACATATTTTGTATAATATATATTAGCAATCTGCATTTCAAAATTTCATTCACAAAGTCTTGCTTTTTCTTTCAAATACAAGCATGCCAACCCTTAAACCAAAAAATAACATTTTTAACTGGTTATAGTATAAAAACATGGTAAATGAAATAGACAGTCGTTGGCAACGGCCACAAACTAATTGAACATCTTCATTTTGGAGATGCCTGATAGCCAAAACGAAGATGCGCCATTTCAAGTCAAGTAATTTCGGAGTTTCGGTAGTTTTCATCGAATTATGGTTATTTTTGGACCACAATCAAATGTTTTTATATGGGAAAACAAATACACAAGATTGTCTAATTTACATATTTCACTAATTTTCTAAAAAAACAGATTGGCAGTAAAATCAAAAAAGTTCAAATACTATTAATTAATAATAAAGCGATTAATTGTACGCTTGAAACTCGCGACTACCATTCTAAGCGGCAAAATACAGATTCATATAGCCCTGCAACTATTTTTAAAGTTTTACGACCTTACAAGTAGTGCCTCATTTTCACTGTTTTTCATTTTGTAATGACAATAACAAATAAAAACTACAAATCAAAAGACATAGCATTACAAGTAGAATTACAATATTCAGAACAAAACCTAAAGGTTTGTGGGTGACATGTACCTTGTGAATACGCATTGAGAAAACTAGCTAAAACATTTTATTTCAAATTTTATGTAACTCAGCCAAAAATCTATATTTTTAAGCAAATCAGTTTTATGAATTTGTTTCACACATCCAATCTAAAAAACTATTCCCATTAAAGTAAATTGATCTACTTTATTGAGACAATTGGCTTAACGTATACTTTTTTTTTCTTGTCATTCTGTCGGTACAATGCTGGCCACAAGTATGCTTTTATAACATGGTTATGTTGTGGTGGATGACTCCCAGAAGGGAGTTGATGGTTAGTCTTCTCAAAATGTTTCTCTAGATCACTTGAGTCATCAATATCAAACTTAGGAGTTTGAACTACCATTTTCCAACATAGCTCAGCGCAGCTTTCAGTGTAGATATCCATTTCATTGCTTTTTATGCGAGGTTTGTTATGTTGATTGGCAATATATCTTTTAATTTCTTCATTGGAACTCTGGAAAATTCAAACAATGCATACAATATCATTCAGACCAAATGTATAAATGACAGTTCTGTGAAGCTTAGTCAACTACTAGAAAAGAAAGGAAGACAGGCAGGTGTGGGGAAAAAAAGTTTATACTACCTCAACTATTTTTTGCAAACTGGTGGTATGTGCAGTTCTTTTGAGATATGATATCATCCCCTCATATGCAGGCATCGCTTCATTTGACACGATGTACTTCTGTAATATGTGAATATAGAATATGTGATGAAAAAGTGAGTGAATGTAAAATATTGGAGACTGCAGGCGACAGTAAGCTTCTAATTTGTCGAGCTATGGAATTTGTAAATGAGAGGTACTCACACTGGGCCACAATTTTCTCTACTTAGGGGAAGCGAAATGTGGGTACCTCATTATAATTCGTTGTTGATCATATAATCAGAGCATGTGTTTGTAGTCGCAAAGACCCCAACCCGAGGATTTCTGACAGGGTGTCTCCCACAATCTTTGTTAATGTACGTACATTTATTTGTACCTCATATTATACAGTCAAACCGCGATTATCCGAACACCGATTATCCGAATTACGGATTATCCGAACATGTTTCCAAAGTCCCATATGAAATTTATTTACGGAACTGGACTGCATTTTTATCTCCATTGTTTGTTAACAAAAGAGTTGAAGAATGGGGTTCTTGTCACCTTTGTTGTCACGGACTTGCTAAGTTACGTCTTTTGCTTACCATGATGAAAGTGGTGTTACCGACACACGCTTGATCATCGCGTATTTAGCACGTCCGTACGGATTGAAAGAGGAAAAGCTTTCAGATTGAAGTTCACCACTTTTAGCCTCATCCAATTGACATAATAATGGTTCAGCATTCTGTTTAAAATGTTCCATATCTCTTGATCAAACTTTACCCCACTTCCACTTTCATTAGCTTTTCTGCACTTGTTGTTCAACGAGATCTTTGTGTTTAGATAGGCCCTCCAGAAGTTAAATGACTCCAAAATAAGCCGAGATACTTGACAAATCTGATTGTCCATGTACACTAAAAGCTCATACTGAATCGACGAATTTGACTATTTTGAAATAATGCAATATACAGTTGCTGCTTGACGTCAATATACATCAATCTCAAAGTTGGGTTAAGACCCGGACAAAGAACGAAATCATGATGAAGCTATATTTTCTTTAAGGTACTGCCCAAAGAAGGTGGTTGTCAATAACATAATTATTACTTAAATCCCAAACATGAATATTTTTGAATAAATGATCATGTTTGTTTACAATTGCGCCACCCTCATGAACATGTTGAGACGAACAGACTATGGTAATTGATTTGAAGCCAAAGGAACATCAGAAGCTGTATTTGATACAGTTCTAATCCAAATGATGTCTTAGAGCGAAGACTGGCTTTGATCAGTTTAACGATCATTCCTCTTGGGTGGTTGAGATAGGGATTTGACGATTTTTTTCTCGGATTTCATCAGAATCAGCCGATATTTTGGATAATTTGGCAGGAAAATCAGTTGGGGAGATAGTAAAATAGTTACCTACACTTGACAAAAATGAAAAAAGAAAGATGAGAGTGATTACATTTACTTTCACAAGCATGACACGGATTGTGGCATCAACTTGTAGACGTCTGTGATTTGACATACGTTTTAACATTTGTTTCTTAGCTTTAGAATATTTGGGATAGAAGCAATAACAAAGGCAACGACCACCCTAGAAGAAATAACAGTTCCAGAAAAAATCAGGAAATCCATTACACTGTTAGTAAAACAAACCAGAGGTAGTGTAGAGATAAATACAAATATTGTACAAATGTGGCAGATTCCTGGTTGATTCTCAGTCTGATATCCTTCTGGGATGGGCAAAAGAGTGACTAAAGGATCAAACTGGAGGTGCCCACAAGTCACTTCCTGTCGCCCCAACACAGCCTACACATGACCGCAAATACCTTAATAAACCCACCATATTCAAATATAATACAAGGTGGTAGTATAAAACACATGTATGTGAACAAACATACTATAATTACTATGAATATAACTACAAAACATACTTGATCGGGTGAGTCTTTACACTCTTGTTTACGGGGACACTCTTTCACCCTTTTCGCTTTAACATCCTTTGACAGGCTGGTGCCTACTTTTACAGGCATGTGGAGCAAGCTTTTCACTTGACCATCAAATGTGTCAAATGAATCAGATGCTTGCTTATATACAATCTGTTGATGTAAAAATGAAACTATCATTTGAATCTACAAGGCTGAATACATTTAAATGTGAATTGATAGTGTATGCGAATAGCTTATATGTTAATTTGTTTTTCCTCATAAGTGAGTGTCAGGAGTGTAAATACTCGGTGACTGAAAAAATACATTTAGCATAGGCATTCTTCCTGTTTTGAATTAAAAGGAGTTGCTATTGCGAGGTAGGCATTAAACCCATTCCATTTTATGTGATTGCGAGTGGCTGTGGCCCAAGTTCTTTAGCCCAGAAAGTGAGTTCCCTGACTCAAGTATGATGCATTTGAACATTTAAAACGTGTGGTTTTAGCGGGCTTTAAATAGCTGAGTACATGGTTCACTGTAAGCCGAGAAACATTAGACTCATTACTGTGGAAAACAAAATGTGTACCAGGTTCGACAAAATATTACTGCAATAATCTGAACAATTATGTCAATACAGATGGTGAAAACAACAATGATATTTCAATGATAGTTAGACTAACTAACTATAATTCAAAACACTGTATACTGTAAATGGTCCCGTGATAACAGAACTAAAAAGGTCAAGGCATAACAATGAGTAATAATTACAGCGAATAGCTTTATAGAAAGGTTGTGTCATAGGTTATCAAATATGGTACTGTAAAATACTTTATTTTAGCGGAATTAATTAAGACTTGTTGAGTGTTTTGTGTGGAATTTATTTTCACTGATTGTTGACGAGTTGAATGTAAAATATAGAAAAAAGGTATATTCGCTGAATTTATTTTAACTGAATCATTTCTTCAGCGAAAATAGCGAAAACCTAGTTGCAAGCGAAAATAAAGTATTTTACAGTGATACTGTCATATTAACACTACAAGGTGATGTGGACAAAAACATTAAATAATACGAATAATAAATATTAATTAATGAAAGAACGTACACGCATATTTTCCAACAGACTTAGGGTGTAAAGTTATCTAAAACCTATCGTCCACAGTAAAGATAGCATTTCACTATACATTCTAATTGTGAATGTTATGAAACTTGTTGTTTCAGTCTGGGAGCATATTCATATACTTTACGCAAGGTGGACGACATATACAGACTTCTTGTCTAATGCTAATAATAGTTTAGCAAACTAGGAACCTATCAGTATCTAGCTTGCATTGAACTATTTAAATGTTGATGCAAATTAAGTTAATTTTGTGAAATACTACTGTATTATTGTTTTTACATACTTATAATGTTGAGCATCACATCCCTCGGTGATTCACTAGTATGATGAAATTGACAGAAATCAACTTTAAAATCAAATCAAAATTAACAAAAAACAAAAAAAAAAACTTTTAACAACACGTTTCCATTCCCACGCTCTATTTGTTGTGGAAGTTAAAACCTGAGTAATAAAAGGAACAGCCTACTCAGATAATAGATAAATTCCACTCGTAAGATTAGAAAAAGTATTAGACAAGTTAATTGGGGAATCACAAACCGCATTTATTAAAAATAGATCAATTGGGGAATGTGTTCGTGTAATTGAGGGTGTGATGAACTACACGAAAGATAATAACGACACTGGCATACTTCTTGCTGTCGATTTTCAAAAGGCCTTTGACAGCCTAGAGTGGAATTATATGTTCCAATGTCTAGAAATATTTAATTTTGGTCCTTCCATCCTACGTTGGGTGCAATGCTTTTATACTGACCCGGTGAGCTGTGTAATGAACAGGGGTGAATCAACTGGATTTTTCGGCCTTTCTAAGGGGGTTAGACAAGAAGACCCCCTATCCCCAATACTGTTTATTTTGTCTCTGGAGCTTTTGTTACTTAATCAGAAACTCAGTGACGGGATTAAAGGGATATCTATTGGTGGACAACAAATTAAAAGCTCAGCCTATGCCGACGATCTTACCTGCTTTGTCGCAGATGTAAAATCGAGCGAAAATCTTCTCTCTCTTTTTAACAAATTTGCACTGGTTTCAGGGTTAAAGGTCAATTATGACAAAACTGAAGCAATTTGGTTGGGCAGATGGCGCTTCCGTCAAGACAGACCGTTCGGGGTGAAATGGCCTATGTCTCCTATCAAAATTGTGGGTGTCTTCTTTTCCTATGATGCTAGAGCAGCATATGAAATGAACATAAATATACCAATAAAGTGCTTAAATAGTGTGTTGCAATGCTGGTCTAGACGTAGTTTGACAATTATTGGCAAAATTCAGATTATTAAAACTTTTGTTATTCCAAAATTACTATTTATTTTCAACCATACTCCAATTCTACAACGGGATATTAAACTCATAAATACTAAAATATCTATATTCATATGGCAAGGACACGATAGAGTAGCACGCAGCACACTGATAGGAGACATAGGCCACGGAGGTTTGGGTATGATTGATATACATGCAATGCAAAAAGCCATTAATGTTGGGTGGGTAAAACGATACCTATCTCCTAAATTTCACCCTTGGAAATTATTTTTTACCAATTACCTGGAATATGTGGGAGGAGATTTCATTTTTAAATGTAATTTTTCTGTTGACTTACTCAATGTTAAACTCCCATTATTCTATTACACTTTACTAAAACAGTGGAGTGAAGTTGGGCCTAATAAAAACATCTCGCATGAATATGAAATCATATGGAATAACAAAAATATCCTCATTCAAAATAAAAGTATCTTTTACAGAGCGTTTTTTAATGCAGGAATAATTTATATTGCAGATATATTTGACACAAATGGTAAAATTAAAAATTGGGCTAATTTCCAGGCACTAGGGCTCAATTATGTTCAGCTACTTCAGTGGTATGGCATTATCTCTGCACTGCCATTAGACTGGAGGAATAGTCGTGCAATTTGTGTACGTCCAGAGCCTCCTATTAGTCTAGTCACCGGTGAACAAATAATTATACTTGAAAATACCACCCAAAAGCAATTACGTAAGCTGTTCACCTCCCATGTTTTTACAACACCCAAAAGTCAACTCTTTCTTAATACTTTGTGTAATCTGGATAACAAGGATTGGGAATTTCATTATTCCATGCCTTTTTTGGTAACTCTATGCAGCAAACTACGTGAGTTTCAGTGTAAATTAAACCACAATATCCTGTACACAAATGTTATTCCATATGAATTCACCATTAGTATCGTCAGATTTATGCTCATTTTGTCATGGTACCACCGAGAACCTAGTGCATCTTTTTGTTGAATGCGAGTCTATTAAAGTCCTCTGGACATCAATTTTTAATCTATGGGGAACAAAACTAGGATGCCCAAGAACATTGTCAGCAAAACAGATTATATTAGGAGACAAGGACTTCTCCCCTCTACTAAACCATATAATTATAATTGTTAAAAGAAATATCTATACGTGTAAATTAAAAAAGGAACTACCATGCCTTAATCTCATAAAATCTGACATACGTTACACGCAGAAGATAGAGTTAGAAATTTCAAATAGAAGAAATACAATGTCCATTTTCCTGGACAAGTGGGGAGACTTCAATTGTTAATGGGTATTCAGTGTCTATTTTGTATGGGTTATACTAGCTGTGACATTTGTTGTATGTTGACATTGTGCTGTAAAGAATTTCTATTGTATGGAATAAAAGATAGTTAAACCAAAAAAAAAAAAAAAAAAATCCACTCGTAATCTACCTTGTCTATAAAACCGCCAATTGTGAGTTCTGTTCATTAAACTGATGTTGATGCCAATTAAGTTAATTTTCTGAAATACTACTGTATTATTGTTTTTACATATTCAGAGAATTTAACGGCTCATCCAGTGGGCATGCAAACTTTTTGCACTGCATTGCACTGTTTTGTATTAATTTATGCAAACCCTTTAACTACCAATTAATACGCCATTCAATGTGCATTTCTGCCAAAGCACATGCGGACATTTGGGGGTCCAGGACTTGATTCATACATTTTATTGACTGTTTGCTAGATATATATCTTGTATAGTACTATTTAAGAACTATAAGGAGTCGTTATTTATCATAGTTTGTCACCAAATATGTAACTTCCAGTAAATGAACATTCCATATAATTTAATATGAGATAAAACAATCAGTCCCGTTTCTAAAATTATTGTAATCTATTTCTAAAAAGGTTTTTATATACTCAAGGGTTTAGCAGGAACATATGGAGTAACTTTAAAGCTATGCAAATATATTTAAATTACCTCGAATAATTATGACACATTATTTGCCATGATATTACGTCTATGTGAATTAATATAAACATCTATACAGCCTATCCTTTGCACCAATCTATTGAAGAACTATATATGGGTGCATACATGGACTAAGTGTATGACAATTAAATGGGTGATATACAGTTTATAAGTTGGGTACCACAACCAATGGTGATTCACTGGTATGAAGAAATTGACAGAAAGCAGCTTGCATAGAGCAAAACCTTCTACTACTTTTACTACTGATAAAATTGATACTGTAAATGTTGAGTGTCCCAAACGTGGTACCTATACTACTGACACGGTATTTTATACATCAATATCAATGCTTTGCTGACCACTATCACGGTCACTGGTAGTCCCTCACATTTCCTGATTCAGTACTTTATCCATGGTGGTTTGTTATGTTACCACCTCCCAAGTCACGTGCCTAGCAGCTATTAATTTACATTGTTACCACGGCAAAAAACGTCAATTCATCTCAATTGCAGGAATAAGAGTCAAGACATGGACACTACTGATCCACTGGGGATTGTTAGACACTGTACGCAATCCTGGCTAAACATTGAGTTGGATTTATGCCGTTTAACTAACTGCTTACATGTTTGTGATAACATTTGGTCTCGGGCATGCACTGTGCAATCGATATAATCCGTTCTCCCTTCCGTGTTTGAGTTTGTCACCGAGCAGCAAGTACGCAACGTGGGGTGGCAGACATATTTACATGCTAACACCTTGATCTCATGACACGTGCTATTTACCTTTAATAAGGAACCCTTTAACAACACGTTTTCATTTCCAAGTTCAATTTGTTGGGGAAGTTAAAACATGAATACTAAAAGAAACAGCCTACTCAGATGATAGATAAATGTCACGTGTAATCTACCTCGTCTATAAAACTACCAATTATGGGTCATATCCAGGAGTTTTAAGAAATTAACATTTCATATATACCTTAAATATATCACAGGCAATTTTATATTTGTTTTCATCACTTAAGTCTTCGGTTTCGATAGCCTCCACAAAACGTATTCTTCTGCCATCTGTGAATAGTGTGTAGTGTTCAACAACTTTACTTGGTCTGTTCGGGTGGCTAATATCCTCTACTTCTGTTTGATCTGACTGGGTTTTGGATTCTGCTTCACTGGTTAATCTATACAGAATTGTAAAACTCATTATCAAATGTGTTTGTAAACTTGATATAGATTCTGCCAACACTTACTGGCTATTTTATAACAGAAACTTACCGTTCCTTATACAACAGTAGACGTTTATTTTTATCTTCAACTGATCTTCTCAGCTCAACTATTCGGGTGATCGTATTATCAATAGTTTGATTCATATCGCTCAGTAACTGACGTGTCTGTGCATCTGAGTTTTTGTCTTGTGTAGGATTGTTGAAGCTAAACACACATGACACAGATAGACATTTAGTTTTTTTTTAAATACATGCAACAAAGTGTAATTTCTTCCCAGATTTGTCCTTCATGTTTTATTGAAACACATTTTCGATATTTATTAATGTAATGGTATTCAATTTACGTACATTTTGGATCAGTTAAATATTTGATTTATTTAATATTATTATACATCTGTCATGTAACCCCATAAGTTACAACGTGCCGTAATGTTGCGGTATTTTACGGGGTGTTTTCACAAAGACGTTCGCTAAAAAAGTTCTAAACGTTTTGGATTTCAACATTCCCATGATGTATTCTTGGGAGGAAAAGACAGAACGAACACGGTGGCATGGACCGTCGACCGTTCGTCGATACTCCCGTCTTCGTGCATACTTTGCAGTATCCTCGTAATAACCTCATAATATAAATAATATAAGTATTTATATTTTATCGCTCATAAAATGACGTCACAGATCAAGTTAAAAACACACAAGACTAAGTAAAAAACAACCAACCTTGGTACATGTCGTCTGAACTTGTCGTCTCTCATTTTAATCCTGTTTTCAAACTGAGAAACAAGAACTTCGATATTTGCCTTTAGATTAGTTAACTGAGTTACTTCTGAATTTGCATCTTTGTCATAACGTATCTCCTCATTAACATGAGCACCTAGGTAATTATAAAGTAATAATATATATTTTGAATAATATTATCATAGACCAATTATAACCAACACAGCAATTATAGTAGATGTTTTAATTATATATGTTTGGTCTGCTTGAAAGAAGTTCAATGTAATGCGGCCAAAACCTGAAAAATCACAAAGAACGGGATCTGATATATGTCTGTGATCCATGGAAAGAAAAAAAATTACTGGAAAATCTGAACGCATAGCTGCACTCTGAAGTTGCAACTAAATCTCATATGCAAATCGCATTGTTAGACCCGAATAGAAATATGAACCAGGAGACAGATGAAAAGACCATGATAAAAACAAGGGCAATTGTACCCTCCTCATCACTGCTGCTTTGACTGTATGACAGCAGAATTACATGACCACCAAGGATGTCTATCCAATACCAATATACCAATATCTGAACACAGATTTCATTTTCTGACCATTACATTAGAACTGGAGACATAAAGCCAACGTATTGCTGAATATTTTGATTCAACAGATGGAGTGGTTGATGATAGGGCAGCAGTACAATTCTCTATGGTGTGCTTAGAACATATGATATTGTTTGTCTGTATAAAATATAGAGACTGAACATTTGTAACATGCATGTTTTAAACCAAATCATATCAATGAGGACAGAGTAAAGAGATTATTGTTGTGCATATCAATTAATAGATATCCATACTGGTCAGATGTTGCATGTGAACAATCCTTGGTACTTTTGTATGTACCAGTTCCACCTGTCAGTATGTGATTATAAAATCGGCCGTTTTTCAATGTTACCAGTTTTTAGAAATGACTTGTAAATGCATTAATAACTGCTTTTTATAGGAATTAATGAACTATACTCTTACGCAAGTTCATATTACAGCAATAAAGACAACCCAGAGTACAAGTGAAAGTGTTTATTAGTAATGCCATTACATATCAACAAAACCAGCAGGTTATTGAGATTCATAAAACATGGCTGAAATGAACGGCTTGTGCAGACAAGAACTGCTTATCAAATAAATGTAATCAAAATGAACAATACTTTCACTGACTAATTATGAACACTAAAACTATCAAAGTTATTTAGGCCAGATGGTATCATCAAGTCAACATTACTTTCATTGATCATGCACACTGGTGCCATCAAGTTCATATTACTTTCACTGATTGGTTAAATACGATTCATATAACACTGATGATGTGCATCAGTAACCCACTATGACTGATGTCAATGCCAAGTTTGAATGAAATCGGTGAAGGCATGTCCAAGAAACGGTTGATGGCATTTTTGAATTGTGTGGTTTTATTCGTTTTTGACGAGAATGGCTGCTAGTCAGCTAAATTTTGATGAAAACAAAAAATATCTGAACAACATTTAACCCAATATATCTGGCTTCTGTACAAAATTTAACCTAAATCTGTACAATCAGCTCTGTAAAATGAACAGAAAAACAAAGCGACCACCAGTCCGTTATTTTGAATCGAATCACGAAAAAAAAATATCCACAATATAGGCCCAGTATTATACAGTAAACTTTTGCACATGCATCAGCAACAGTGGTCAGTGATCCCTGACACGCATAAGCCCGCGGTTTGTGAGTAATTTTAGTTCAAAAAGTTTTCAAAACACTAACCTTTTTCATCACGTCGTTGGCTCATGGTGACACTAAAAATGAGTAAAATGAATTAGCAATGTTGTATTTAACAAATTGAGCTGTTGAGAGTAGTGAATGCATAAGGATTGTGAATGCCATCTAGGATAACTGCTAAGATATTATCGACAAGATGTATATAGTAAAGACATCATTCTTTTGTCTCAACATAAACGTAACTTCACAAGATTCATTTGCACGAAACGCAGCCGCTGTAAATACATACAGGCATGATAGAAAATAATACATGCATGGATTTTTAAGTGCATTACAGAAAACACTGATACAATACTAGCTCTATAATACGTTGTATGATGTGCTGTATGTGGTATTTTGCGCCTTTGCATCACACAACTGTACATTTGATCACGTGATTACCATATACTAGTATAATATTTTGAGAACAATTGAAAATAGACAAATGTACAAAAAGATATAGCCAACATATTAGATAACCATATAAGATATAGAAACGTCATTAATAGAGCAATGGACACAATTAACCAATGATATATTTAAATTCACCATATCGGTTAACGTATCAGATGAACTTCTTACTTCTTTAGGATCGAAGTATGTGAACCTCGGAGCAGCATTTTACAGAAATACACTGATTTAGACAGTTTAGCGGCAATATATCAGGCGTGTATAGCCTAACTTAATTTGACTGGAAATGAGTCGTCTTACTACTAAAAACGTCCAGCCATAATAAACAAAGGCGCCGCCTCCAGGTTTGTGATGGCGATGTGTATGTTGCAGGGTTGAATTCGAAAAACTGGACGCAATGATATTGACGTCGGATATCATCAGAAAACGCGGGATTTGTGCAGTTTTGAATAAAACCAAGTTAGAGATTATGAACAATGGTTATAAACGTAACACCCGATCCCCTTTAATATTTTTGTTTCGCATTTTAAGGTAAGAAATCAGAATTTGAAACCGACAAGGTGTCGATTTATGTTTCATATTAAACTTGTTTATTTATATACGTATAGCGGAAGATTTTTTTTTTTTAAATTAGTATTTAATTTATTTTCAGGCTCAAGTGACTGTGTATCAAACCCACCGGTCCTGCACGGCAACCGTTGTCACGATGCATCTCAATTTAGCATCTAAAGCCAAAAATTAGGGACGATATGTATAAATACTTGTACATTAATAGTCTGGTCTATGCAGTCAGCAATAATGAAATTGCAAAAATGGCATTCGCAAAATGATGACCTCGGATGTAGCTATGTCTAGGGTCATGGATATGATTTATAGTCTTTGCCCATTAATGTAATGTTATAGTGTATATGAAGTATGTGATCATGATTAATCTTCAAGATCATTTGTGACCACGCCATTGATTATTCGGCATAGGCTACCACAAGAATTGGCATGGCTGACATGTACCCATTCGAATTTTTAATGGCCATTGTTTGGCCGACTACAATTGTTGTGTTATTGAGGCGGATTTTTGTCACATGCAAGAAACAGCAAGAGCTGCAATGTGTACATCAAAAATGCTCTTATCATGCTTGTGATGTTGCTATTGTGGGTAAATGGCCACAGCAGGAATGTACATAACTGTCATTTATTAGGCAGACACTGATAGGGGCCAATTCCTTGTGCTGATGTCTACATACACATGTACATCAGTAAAAGTTTTGCTGTCATCAGCTGCCATTCTTGAAATGGTGCCACCGATGAACAGTTCTTGTCACTCACCTCAACCTGAAACAATGACATGTGTTGCCATTTGTTTCTAAGGCCAAATTTTATTTTTATGGAAATGAGTTAGCTTTTTCTAAAATGTACAAAGGTATCATCAAGTCAAATACAATTGTTTAAAATGAACATGTTGCCCAATATGTTTTACCCTAATACTGGAAACACTGAATTTGTTTTCATTGCCTCATAATGGTTTGAGATCTTTTTAACATGGTCCTCATAAATAATAAGAGATGAACTGGTATTCTGAATAACAGGTCCATGTATTTATATTCTATGTTTCTGGTTTGATCTTGACTCATTGACAGCCCTGTCATTGGTGATACCAGGATTTTACTCCTTATAGCATGTGTGTTGGCTGTCTTATGAAAACCAACAATGCTGTCTTTTCACATGGTTCACTCAATTCACTCCGGTCATATGTAAGATGGCATATTGCCATTGCCATGCGATGAATTCATGATGGGATTTTTATCATTCATACAAGGCAGTGATATTTCTATGAAGTACAATTACATTTCTTATAAACTCTTTGCACCTACTTTATTTCCTATTCATTCTAAATAGACATTTGTATGAACATACAATGACCTAAAAGTAAGAGTGTATATTTGTAGGACACCATGTAACTTTGACTGTTATGGGTCTGTCAGTTAACTACTGGTTTCGTACAGTTTATTGTTGCTGCATATGTTACTGCACACATATATAGTGAAACAACAAGATATAGTATTTCAGCAATATGACTACTACCAAATTAATTGTCGGTGGTGATACCTATCATTTGGGTCTCCCGTCAACGCTTATGCGCTTTTACAGCATGAGTCGTTTCATGCGAATCATACCAGAACATACCAGAGAACAAATATAATCATTCTTTCTGATCAAGTACTTTAACCTCCCTCTCTTGATTCAAATGACATAACCAAAAGACTTAAGACATCACCTACTTCCTATAACACACAACACCATATTCACATAATTGTTCATACATGTATACATTGCCACAGCAAAATTAATTCCATAAATTTACCAATGGCTCCAGCAAATCATCTGCCCATATTAACTTTAGCCTCTTTTGTAAGCCATCTAATACTATTGTTTTGTGTTTCAATTACATAACGTTAGTCACAAAATGTCAGCTTCTATTATTTGAATACTCTGGAAAACACAATCCCATTACCAACGTCACGTTTATATTGCGCTGGTCCAGCTAACTCTGGATTGTCACAGTCGTATTATTGTCATCCATGCAATATACCAAATTACCGTCAGCGTTACTACAACAATTAACGAGGCCACGAAATACCATTTGGGTCGATTTTAAATGTCAAAAAGTTGTGAATGCCGACTTAGCCATTCGTTGGCAACTATTCTGTGTTCGGATTTTGGCATTCATGACAGTGGCCGCAACACGATACCGAGAAAACGCAAATAGCGACCTCTGTCGAATGCGTACACCGTCACAAGGCCATATCTACTTTTCTACAGTAAATGGCAATTTACGAAATTTTACATAATTCGATACCATTGAGTCTAGATGGCATGCGGCGGAATGAGTTTCAGTTGTAGGAAACAGGTAGATTGCCATTACATCTATTAAATCAGTCATAATATAAATACGTTGTGATCGGCATTCACTTGTTGTAGCTTGAAAGATTTTTGATCACCACGTTTTCAATACAAGTTCCACCTTCTCTGAGAATATTTAAGAATGTGCTCAAAACATACCTACGTTATAACTGCTCGTCTGTGTTCTTCAGAAAAGCCTGTATAAGTCATAAACTAAACTGAAAAGTCTAACTTAAATGAAGGACAATGTGAGAACAGTTTGTTTTGTTGCCTTAAAAGGTAAGGAATGTTACAACACCTTGCTGATACTATTGCCATAAAAGGTAAGGCATGCCGATCGAGCTATCGACACAGGTGCCTATCATTGTATGCGAATGAGTAGTTTATTCATTGCCCAACATGCAGCTCTACGAGTAACAACTCATGAATCGAGGTTCTAACTTGCGAGTATCGTACCACATGCAGTTCGCGATCACGTTACTTGAGGTAAAATTAATTCTAGAAAATGTTCTTCAAAATCTTGCTGATATCTTGATGAAAAGAACATATTAAATTGTGTTACATTTAACAGTTTAACGGCGATATTGTATTAGGACCTAATCACTGATATTTATGTTTTAGAATAACTAATATGGCTGATATGAACGATTATCTCGCCGTCGTAGCTATTGACTTCGGTACTACGTACAGTGGATTTGCGTATGCATTCAACCACCAGAAGTACAGAGCAGGTCAACAAGGTATTCATATGAATAGCACCTGGGGAAACTGTCGAGGTGTTAGTACATTACAGACTCCTACATGCATCCTGTTAAATCCTGACAAATCCTTCCATTCGTTCGGCTACAGAGCTCAAGCAAAGTACATTGAATTGGAAGAAGAACAGGACAGACAGTATTATTATTTTGACAGGTTTAAAATGAAGCTGCATCAGTGCGAGGTAAGGTAAGATTTTCTTTTCATTTTTCTAATATGTAATTTGGTGTATGCGTGGAAAGCATTGAATTAATTTTTTGTCGAATGGCAATGAAAAAGTCGTGACTCAAACATGGTGTTTGTTTATAATTTTGTTCATTTACTTTTCATTAAATAGGAGATAGATAGCAGAACAGAAATCACAGCAAGCAATGGCAAAAAAGTAAATGCATTGGAAGTGTTTGCCCATGCTATTCGGTATCTATCCGAGGAAGCAACAAAACTTATATCTTCCCGATCAGGAAAATCATTTACTAAAAAAGATATGTTGTGGGTTATAACAGTTCCAGCGATATGGAATCATGTGTCAAAGCAGTTTATGAGAGAGGCCAGTTACGAGGTTAGTGTTCTGTTGTTTCGCTTTGTTACTTTCTGCAGAGTCACATTATGTTTTGTTTGTGTGGGGTCATCTATAGCACCATAATGGTTTATCCTGCTGCCAAAAGTGGGTCACGTATTTTTCTCTCTTCTTGCAAGCTCAAAGCTTTTTTTTACATTACGGCTTCGATCAAAATGTCATTACAATGACGTGCGGAATTGCTGAAAACAAGTACTTTAACCTAAAATATCGAAACTCGTTCAAGTAATCACCGTTATCACCGGTATGGCATCTTTATCATATATAAAAGTATTTCAACACGAAAAGATGAAATTCATGCGTGAACTAAATTATGTGTATGTACTTTAATGAGAAATTATTGGATTTGTAATTTTTTTATTTTATTTTCCCAATGTGATTCACGACTCAAATGTGCCCGCCCTCGTCTTATGAATCATAAAATAAAACAAGCAGCCTCTCGGTTGAGATAGCTCCGCTGTTAGCAATGCACATTTCAATTCAATAATTGAAGATTAAAGAGGTCCACCTGTAGTATCTATATGTATAATATCAAAGCAATCTGACTTGCGGTTTGCAACTAAAAGTCGAAACTATCACTTTTTACCAAACACGACAAAAATATTCAATAAAATTAGAGATAAGTTTTGCCGAGCTAAACAATAATGATATGCAAATATTTCTCCATCAGGCGGGTATCATATCAAAAAACAATCCATGCCAACTGGTAATCGCTCTAGAACCAGAAGCTGCGTCACTTGATTGCCGGGAACGGAATATGGCTGAATTTGTTGATAAATCTGATGATAATGGAAAGTGTGGAGATGTAGTTTCAAAGCCCGGAACAAGTTACATGGTTGTTGACAATGGCGGTAAGATTTTATCAAACTCACTCTTGACATAATAATGCCCCGTGATAATGATGACCCCTCTCATTCAGCTCTGAACTGGCAACAAAATTGATATTACCCTCACAAACATGTGTTATTATTTAAATTCATGTTTATACTTTTTATGATACCACAGTAGTTTACACTTTGTATGACACCATAGTAGTTTACACTTTGTATGACACCATAGTAGTTTACACTTTGTATGACACCATAGTAGTTTACACTTTGTATGACACCATAGTAGTTTACACTTTGTATGACACCATAGTAGTTTACACTTTTTATGACACCACAGTAGTTTACACTTTTTATGGCACCACAGTAGTTTACACTTGTTATGTCACCATAGTAGTTTTCACTTTTTATGACACCATAGTAGTTTACACTTTTTATGACACCATAGTAGTTTACACTTTTTATGACACCATAGTAGTTTACACTTTTTATGACACCATAGTAGTTTACACTTTTTATGACACCACAGTAGTTTACACTTTATGACACCATAGTAGTTTACACTTTTTATGACACCATAGTAGTTTACACTTTTTATGACACCACAGTAGTTTACACTTTTTATGACACCACAGTAGTTTACACTTTATGACACCATAGTAGTTTACACTTTATGACACCATAGTAGTTTACACTTTATGACACCATAGTAGTTTACACTTTTTATGACACCATAGTAGTTTACACTTTTTATGACACCATAGTAGTTTACACTTTTTATGACACCATAGTAGTTTACACTTTTTATGACACCATAGTAGTTTACACTTTATGACACCATAGTAGTTTACACTTTATGACACCATAGTAGTTTACACTTTTTATGACACCATAGTAGTTTACACTTTTTATGACACCATAGTAGTTTACACTTTTTATGACACCATAGTAGTTAACACATTTTATGACACCATAGTAGTTTACACATTTTATGACACCATAGTAGTTTACACTTTTTATGACACCATAGTAGTTTACACTTTTTATGACACCATAGTAGTTTACACTTTTTATGACACCATAGTAGTTTACACTTTTTATGACACCATAGTAGTTTACACTTTTTATGACACCATAGTAGTTTACACTTTTTATGACACCATAGTAGTTTACACTTTTTATGACACCACAGTAGTTTACACTTTTTATGACACCACAGTAGTTTACACTTTTTATGACACCATAGTAGTTTACACTTTTTATGACACCATAGTAGTTTACACTTTTTATGACACCATAGTAGTTTACACTTTTTATGACACCATAGTAGTTTACACTTTTTATGACACCATAGTAGTTTACACTTTTTATGACACCATAGTAGTTTACACTTTTTATGACACCACAGTAGTTTACACTTTTTATGACACCATAGTAGTTTACACTTTTTATGACACCATAGTAGTTTACACTTTTTATGACACCATAGTAGTTTACACTTTTTATGACACCATAGTAGTTTACACTTTTTATGACACCATAGTAGTTTACACTTTTTATGACACCATAGTAGTTTACACTTTTTATGACACCATAGTAGTTTACAATTTTTATGACACCACAGTAGTTTACACTTTTTATGACACCACAGTAGTTTACACTTTATATGACACCACAGTAGTTTACACTTTTTATGACACCACAGTAGTTTACACTTTTTATGACACCACAGTAGTTTACACTTTTTATGACACCATAGTAGTTTACACTTTTTATGACACCATAGTAGTTTACACTTGTTATGACCCCATAGTAGTTTACACTTGTTATGTCACCATAGTAGTTTACACTTTTTATGACATCATAGTAGTTTACACTTTTTATGACACCACAGTAGTTTACACTTTTTATGACACCACAGTAGTTTATACTTTTTATGACACCATAGTAGTTTACACTTTTTATGACACCATAGTAGTTTACACTTTTTATGACACCATAGTAGTTTACACTTTTTATGACACCACAGTAGTTTACACTTTTTATGACACCATAGTAGTTTACACTTGTTATGACCCCATAGTAGTTTACACTTGTTATGTCACCATAGTAGTTTACACTTTTTATGACATCATAGTAGTTTACACTTTTTATGACACCACAGTAGTTTACACTTTTTATGACACCACAGTAGTTTATACTTTTTATGACACCATATTAGTTTACACTTTTAATGACACCATAGTAGTTTACACCTTTTATGACACCATAGTAGTTTTCACTTTTTATGACACCATAGTAGTTTACACTTTTTATGACACCACAGTAGTTTACACTTTTTATGACACCATAGTAGTTTACACTTGTTATGACCCCATAGTAGTTTACACTTGTTATGTCACCATAGTAGTTTACACTTTTTATGACATCATAGTAGTTTACACTTTTTATGACACCACAGTAGTTTACACTTTTTATGACACCACAGTAGTTTATACTTTTTATGACACCATATTAGTTTACACTTTTAATGACACCATAGTAGTTTACACTTTTAATGACACCATAGTAGTTTACACTTTGTATGACACCACAGTAGTTTACACTTTTTATGAAACCACAGTAGTTTACACTTTTTATGACACCACAGTAGTTTACACTTTTTATGACATCATAGTAGTTTACACTTTTTATGACACCACAGTAGTTTACACTTTTTATGACACCACAGTAGTTTATACTTTTTATGACACCATAGTAGTTTACACTTTTAATGACACCATAGTAGTTTACACTTTTAATGACACCATAGTAGTTTACACTTTGTATGACACCACAGTAGTTTACACTTTTTATGAAACCACAGTAGTTTACACTTTTTATGACACCATAGTAGTTTACACTTTTTATGACACCACAGTAGTTTACACTTTTTATGACACCATAGTAGTTTACACTTTTTATGACACCATAGTAGTTTATACTTTTTATGACACCATAGTAGTTTATACTTTTTATGACACCATAGTAGTTTATACTTTTTATGACACCACAGTAGTTTACACTTTTTATGACACCATAGTAGTTTACACTTGTTATGACACCATAGTAGTTTACACTTTGTATGACACCATAGTAGTTTACACTTTTTATGACACCACAGTAGTTTACACTTTTTATGACACCACAGTAGTTTACACTTTTTATGACACCACAGTAGTTTACACTTTTTATGACACCACAGTAGTTTACACTTTTTATGACACCATAGTAGTTTACACTTTTTATGACACCACAGTAGTTTACACTTTTTATGACACCACAGTAGTTTACACTTTTTATGACACCATAGTAGTTTACACTTTTTATGACACCACAGTAGTTTACACTTTTTATGACACCATAGTAGTTTACACTTTTTATGACACCACAGTAGTTTACACTTTTTATGACACCACAGTAGTTTACACTTTATGACACCATAGTAGTTTACACTTTATGACACCATAGTAGTTTACACTTTATGACACCATAGTAGTTTACACTTTTTATGACACCATAGTAGTTTACACTTTATATGACACCATAGTAGTTTACAATTTTTATGACACCACAGTAGTTTACACTTTTTATGACACCATAGTAGTTTACACTTTTTATGACACCATAGTAGTTTACACTTTTTATGACACCATAGTAGTTTACACTTTTTACGACACCACAGTAGTTTACACTTTTTATGACACCATAGTAGTTTACACTTTTTATGACACCATAGTAGTTTACACTTTTTATGACACCATAGTAGTTTATACTTTTTATGACACCATAGTAGTTTACACTTTTTACGACACCACAGTAGTTTACACTTTTTATGACACCATAGTAGTTTACACTTTTTATGACACCATAGTAGTTTACACTTTTTATGACACCATAGTAGTTTACACTTTTTATGACACCATAGTAGTTTACACTTTTTATGACACCATAGTAGTTTACACTTTTTACGACACCACAGTAGTTTACACTTTTTATGACACCATAGTAGTTTACACTTTTTATGACACCACAGTAGTTTACACTTTTTATGACACCATAGTAGTTTACACTTTTTACGACACCACAGTAGTTTACACTTTTTATGACACCATAGTAGTTTACACTTTTTATGACACCATAGTAGTTTACACTTTTTATGACACCATAGTAGTTTATACTTTTTATGACACCATAGTAGTTTACACTTTTTACGACACCATAGTAGTTTACACTTTGTATGACACCATAGTAGTTTACACTTTTTATGACACCATAGTAGTTTACACTTTTTATGACACCACAGTAGTTTACACTTTTTATGACACCACAGTAGTTTACACTTTTTACGACACCATAGTAGTTTACACTTTTTATGACACCATAGTAGTTTACACTTTTTATGACACCACAGTAGTTTACACTTTGTATGACACCATAGTAGTTTACACTTTTTATGACACCATAGTAGTTTACACTTTTTATGACACCACAGTAGTTTACACTTTGTATGACACCATAGTAGTTTACACTTTTTATGACACCACAGTAGTTTACACTTTTTATGACACCACAGTAGTTTACACTTGTTATGTCACCATAGTAGTTTACACTTTTTATGACACCATAGTAGTTTACACTTTATGACACCATAGTAGTTTACACTTATGACACCATAGTAGTTTACACTTTTTATGACACCATAGTAGTTTACACTTTTTATGACACCATAGTAGTTTACACTTTATATGACACCATAGTAGTTTACAATTTTTATGACACCACAGTAGTTTACACTTTTTATGACACCATAGTAGTTTACACTTTTTATGACACCATAGTAGTTTACACTTTTTATGACACCATAGTAGTTTACACTTTTTACGACACCACAGTAGTTTACACTTTTTATGACACCATAGTAGTTTACACTTTTTATGACACCATAGTAGTTTACACTTTTTATGACACCATAGTAGTTTATACTTTTTATGACACCATAGTAGTTTACACTTTTTACGACACCACAGTAGTTTACACTTTTTATGACACCATAGTAGTTTACACTTTTTATGACACCATAGTAGTTTACACTTTTTATGACACCATAGTAGTTTACACTTTTTATGACACCATAGTAGTTTACACTTTTTATGACACCATAGTAGTTTACACTTTTTACGACACCACAGTAGTTTACACTTTTTATGACACCATAGTAGTTTACACTTTTTATGACACCACAGTAGTTTACACTTTTTATGACACCATAGTAGTTTACACTTTTTACGACACCACAGTAGTTTACACTTTTTATGACACCATAGTAGTTTACACTTTTTATGACACCATAGTAGTTTATACTTTTTATGACACCATAGTAGTTTACACTTTTTACGACACCATAGTAGTTTACACTTTGTATGACACCATAGTAGTTTACACTTTTTATGACACCATAGTAGTTTACACTTTTTATGACACCACAGTAGTTTACACTTTTTATGACACCACAGTAGTTTACACTTTTTACGACACCATAGTAGTTTACACTTTTTATGACACCATAGTAGTTTACACTTTTTATGACACCACAGTAGTTTACACTTTTTATGACACCATAGTAGTTTACACTTTTTATGACACCATAGTAGTTTATACTTTTTATGACACCATAGTAGTTTACACTTTTTACGACACCACAGTAGTTTACACTTTTTATGACACCATAGTAGTTTACACTTTTTATGACACCATAGTAGTTTACACTTTTTATGACACCATAGTAGTTTACACTTTTTATGACACCATAGTAGTTTACACTTTTTATGACACCATAGTAGTTTACACTTTTTACGACACCACAGTAGTTTACACTTTTTATGACACCATAGTAGTTTACACTTTTTATGACACCACAGTAGTTTACACTTTTTATGACACCATAGTAGTTTACACTTTTTACGACACCACAGTAGTTTACACTTTTTATGACACCATAGTAGTTTACACTTTTTATGACACCATAGTAGTTTATACTTTTTATGACACCATAGTAGTTTACACTTTTTACGACACCATAGTAGTTTACACTTTGTATGACACCATAGTAGTTTACACTTTTTATGACACCATAGTAGTTTACACTTTTTATGACACCACAGTAGTTTACACTTTTTATGACACCACAGTAGTTTACACTTTTTACGACACCATAGTAGTTTACACTTTTTATGACACCATAGTAGTTTACACTTTTTATGACACCACAGTAGTTTACACTTTGTATGACACCATAGTAGTTTACACTTTTTATGACACCATAGTAGTTTACACTTTTTATGACACCACAGTAGTTTACACTTTGTATGACACCATAGTAGTTTACACTTTTTATGACACCACAGTAGTTTACACTTTTTATGACACCACAGTAGTTTACACTTGTTATGTCACCATAGTAGTTTACACTTTTTATGACACCATAGTAGTTTACACTTTATGACACCATAGTAGTTTACACTTATGACACCATAGTAGTTTACACTTTTTATGACACCATAGTAGTTTACACTTTTTATGACACCATAGTAGTTTACACTTTTTATGACACCATAGTAGTTTACACTTTTTATGACATCATAGTAGTTTACACTTTTTATGACACCACAGTAGTTTACACTTTTTATGACACCACAGTAGTTTACACTTTTTATGACACCACAGTAGTTTACACTTTATGACACCATAGTAGTTTACACTTTATGACACCACAGTAGTTTACACTTTTTATGACACCATAGTAGTTTACACTTTTTATGACACCATAGTAGTTTACACTTTATGACACCATAGTAGTTTACACTTTTTATGACACCATAGTAGTTTACACTTTTTATGACACCACAGTAGTTTACACTTTTTATGACACCACAGTAGTTTACACTTTGTATGACACCATAGTAGTTTACACTTTTTATGACACCATAGTAGTTTACACTTTTTATGACACCATAGTAGTTTACACTTTTTATGACACCATAGTAGTTTACACTTTTTATGACACCATAGTAGTTTACACTTTTTATGACACCATAGTAGTTTACACTTTTTATGACACCATAGTAGTTTACACTTTTTATGACACCATAGTAGTTTACACTTTATGACACCATAGTAGTTTACACTTTTTATGACACCATAGTAGTTTACACTTTGTATGACACCATAGTAGTTTACACTTTGTATGACACCATAGTAGTTTACACTTTGTATGACACCATAGTAGTTTACACTTTGTATGACACCATAGTAGTTTACACTTTGTATGACACCATAGTAGTTTACACTTTTTATGACACCATAGTAGTTTACACTTTTTATGACACCATAGTAGTTTACACTTTTTATGACACCATAGTAGTTTACACTTTTTATGACACCATAGTAGTTTACACTTTTTATGACACCATAGTAGTTTACACTTTTTATGACACCATAGTAGTTTACACTTTTTATGACACCACAGTAGTTTACACTTTATGACACCATAGTAGTTTACACTTTTTATGACACCACAGTAGTTTACACTTTTTATGACACCATAGTAGTTTACACTTTTTATGACACCATAGTAGTTTACACTTGTTATGACACCATAGTAGTTTACACTTTTTATGACACCATAGTAGTTTACACTTTGTATGACATCATAGTAGTTTACACTTTTTATGACACCATAGTAGTTTATACTTTTTATGACACCATAGTAGTTTACACTTTGTATGACATCATAGTAGTTTACACTTTTTACGACACCATAGTAGTTTACACTTTTTATGACACCACAGTAGTTTACACTTTTTATGACACCATAGTAGTTTACACTTTTTATGACACCACAGTAGTTTACACTTTATGACACCATAGTAGTTTACACTTTTTATGACACCACAGTAGTTTACACTTTTTATGACACCATAGTAGTTTACACTTTTTATGACACCACAGTAGTTTACACTTTTTATGACACCATAGTAGTTTACACTTTTTATGACACCATAGTAGTTTACACTTTTTATGACACCACAGTAGTTTACACTTTTTATGACACCATAGTAGTTTACACTTTTTATGACACCATAGTAGTTTACACTTGTTATGACACCATAGTAGTTTACACTTTTTATGACACCATAGTAGTTTACACTTTTTATGACACCATAGTAGTTTACACTTGTTATGACACCATAGTAGTTTACACTTTTTATGACACCATAGTAGTTTACACTTTGTATGACACCATAGTAGTTTACACTTTTTATGACACCATAGTAGTTTACACTTTGTATGACACCATAGTAGTTTACACTTTGTATGACACCATAGTAGTTTACACTTTGTATGACACCATAGTAGTTTACACTTTGTATGACACCATAGTAGTTTACACTTTTTATGACACCATAGTAGTTTACACTTTGTATGACACCATAGTAGTTTACACTTTTTATGACACCATAGTAGTTTACACTTTTTATGACACCATAGTAGTTTACACTTTTTATGACACCATAGTAGTTTACACTTTTTATGACACCATAGTAGTTTACACTTTTTATGACACCATAGTAGTTTACACTTTTTATGACACCATAGTAGTTTACACTTTTTATGACACCACAGTAGTTTACACTTTATGACACCATAGTAGTTTACACTTTTTATGACACCATAGTAGTTTACACTTTTTATGACACCACAGTAGTTTACACTTTTTATGACACCATAGTAGTTTACACTTTTTATGACACCATAGTAGTTTACACTTGTTATGACACCATAGTAGTTTACACTTTTTATGACACCATAGTAGTTTACACTTTTTATGACACCATAGTAGTTTACACTTGTTATGACACCATAGTAGTTTACACTTTTTATGACACCATAGTAGTTTACACTTTTTATGACACCATAGTAGTTTACACTTTTTATGACACCATAGTAGTTTACACTTGTTATGACACCATAGTAGTTTACACTTTTTATGACACCATAGTAGTTTACACTTTTTATGACACCATAGTAGTTTACACTTTGAGCCACTATAGTTGTTTCTGTTTTTCACACCACTATAGTGTATTCCGTACTTGTTTTTTACAGGAGGTACAGTAGATATAACAACACATAGGATAAACAAAGCTGGCTCTATAGACGAGATTCACAGACCCATGGGTGGAGCTTGGGGAGGAACGTTGGTTGAAAACGAATTTGAAGACTTACTTTGCCAGATTTTTGGTTCTACTGTTATCAAACAATTTAAGTCCAACTCGCCTGCTGAGTGGATTGAGATTATGAGCGACTTTGAGATTAAAAAACGTTCACCTGATTTTGTGTCTGGCGATGAAATGACGAGAATTCGACTTCCATATAGTTTTCCAACCGATGATAAATATGTAGGAAGAAATCCTACCAAGAATAACATCATGATTTCGAAGGGGTGCCTCTGTCTTGGGCCTGATATTATGAAATCCTTGTTCTTCCCTCCTTTGAAAAAAATTAATGATTATTTGAATAGATTATTGAAAGAGCGATCCTTACAAGACGTCAAAAGCATATTTCTTGTAGGCGGTTTCTCGGAGAATGCTTTATTACAAAACCAAATCAAACGAAATTTCGGCTCCCGTTACCGTATTTTGACGCCAATAGATGCAGGTTTAAGTGTTATGAAAGGGGCAGTATTATTTGGCCTCAACCGAGATTCTATAAAAACACGGATCAGTCCTTATACTTATGGTAGTGATTTGAGTCCAATATTTAACCCAAAGAAACATGAAGAGAAATACAAGTTCACACTATGCGGCGTGGAAAGAATAAACGTATTTAATACGTTAGTGACCATAAATGAAAACGTTAAAATAGGGGAGGTAAGAACATTTATCGCATATCCTACACATGATGATCAGACATCCGTTCATTTCGGATTTTATACAACAACACAAAAACAAGTAAAATATGTGGATGAACCCCATGTAAAAAAAGTCGGTTGTGTCACCCTACCAATTCCAGATATAACAAAGGGAAGGAATAGAAAACTTGAATTGAAAGTTGAATTTGGTAGAACTGAAATTAAAGCAACAACTCGTGATGTTAAAAGTGGTAATGTCAGGACCATTTATTTAGATTTCATGAACGATTGATGTTTTTATAAAACGACTATTATGTTGACCAGCTTGAACATATACATATGCTTAACACCAAGATTCGCCTACTTGTGTGAATCGGTGGGAGCAACGTAAGAAGATCGTAGTAGTACAATGTGACCAGTCTACAACAAAACCTGCAGAATAAAGCGTTTTCATTTGATCATGGGTGCTTTTTGTATGAAAAGCAACAACTCCGAACATTTGGCGTGCAATATAAATCATCGCAATACCGTCTTCCCCAAACCAACAGCAATATTTTGTGCACATATAAGTTCAACCTGAAGTACATATTGCCTTAAACGCAATAAACATGGTGCAGACCTCAACTCTATAAACATCACACTACTTAATTATAGCAAAGATTGAACGGACCTATTGTGTTAAGCTTCTTATTATGTAGAAAAATTAGTTTTGTGACCAAATTCATTTAAGATTCAGACCTTTAAATGTATACGTTGATCCACACTTATTCACAATATATAAGCAGCATGTATTTAATCAAGGCAATCGTGTTCAATATTAGTGTTGTATATTTTGGCAAACCCGTTTATGACGGGATATTATATAATGACATTATATTGGTTTTAAAATGTTTTTCCTTTTATACAATCAATTCAGTTGGGCATCGAATGATCAACTTCACATAAATACTAAAAACAGTCGAACAATTTTCCTTTGAAAATCGATCTGTCGATAATGACAGCATATGGTGAATATCTGGCCGAGTTAATTTGTATCGGAAATACGTCTCGTGATGTTAGCTCCGTTTGTTTGTGCTGCATTGGGTTGGCTTGCTGACAGCTCTCTGGTCGTTATGCATTTTCTAACAATGGGATGTGGATTTCAAAACACCAGCTTTCGTCGAAATAACACTGATTAAAAATCCACGGAGATAAGTTCCTAAAGCTTTCACAGACAGTATTTGAAATACGACTTGTCTGTGAATTGTTTCACATTTGTGTAAAACCATTTGTTTACTAATTGGGAATGTCATTCGATGTCATACTAGATTGATTTTAACCACCAAATATTATTTATAAACATAATATTAACTCAAAACTCGTATACTTTAACTTTATGTAGAATGCAGCGCAATAGTGCAATAATCAATTTATGTGTAGGATACACATGTGGCATTTCCTGTAACAATGAAAAAGAAAATAAATACTCGGTTCTGAGAAAATCCATGTATGAAATAGAGTAAAACAGCATGTCTATTTTAGCACATTTTACAATTATTTCAATGTATCCACATTTTGATCGATGACATCTGGTGAAAACAATATATATATTGTCTAACATTACTTTTAATGGGATTTTATTAACCCAATGTGTTTTTATTTTTTTTCTATGAAATCTATCTATTTTCTATGTTATCAAAATAGCTATTATGCCTGTGTTCAGACCTACTATGATAATAGTACATAATTTGTATCCATGGTTACCCTATAACTGACGCAAGTATTTTTGGGAACAAGGCAGTGAGTCGATAACCCTTGGAATTAATTTTAATTGTTTCCATGCAAAATGAATTGATTTCATCAATCCATTACAAACAACTCAGCAGTTCAGTATTGATATATAAACGTTTTGTATTATTTAGATATGCTTAACTTGTACATTTCAGTTCAATACAGGCGTTGACATTCTCTACAGGTCCTGAGACAAGAATGATATGACCCGTCCCATCTTGTGAATCATTTACAGTCCAAGTCCTAATTAGTAGACGCCATTCTAAAGGACAAAACGTCTGTCTCATCAAGTACAGATTTTTGTCAAGGTTTCAATGGTCCAGTCAGATGTAGATGTAACTGCTCCATCTGATGGTAGATATACTCAGTTGCTTTCACTCCTTAGTGATATCTTTGCCGATGTCAGCAGGTTGGTTCTGTGATTTGATAACGGAAGTGAATATCCGCAATGCAGATTGGGGAATGGTCCTGTTCCTCATATCTCAGAACATGTAGAGAATGTGAACACCTCTATTGAAACTGAAAAGTCACACGTCATCATTTCCTAACATAGTGCTAACATTTAGTGCTTGGATTGTATAAATAGAAGCGTATTTTTTTATATACTTTTACTAGTTTGCCCCAATAAAAATACTTTCATGATTTATTTCTATGTGTCTAAAGAATCGGTCACTGATACGACTTGTTGACTGTTTTAGTTTACATTCCCATAACTTATCACTATTTAGGCTCATGTAGATCTTAGACGGAACTTGAGTCAGCGAATGGAACTAATTGCGATATAAACGTCGCCAATCTGACTACTAAATCTGACAGTTTAGTATGTGTAGACTTTTAATATAGCGAGTAATTAATCAATAGATATGACGTGTTAATTACTTCGTGTGATTGGCTATATGTGAATTGAATGTATGGAGGCTACGCCTTAAGCTCTTAAACTCCTCTGTAATTGGCTAAGAGTTAGAGAAGTGAATAAAGAGGTCTGTCGTGGGTGCTGAAAGACGAGGCGAGCCAACCTTGGGAGACAGTTCCCACCAGGCGGAGATGAGAAGTGACACGATTCCATTCTCTGTGCGTTTTGTTCAGTGAAAAGGTGGCGAATTCCCCAAACCCTGGTACCTCGCAATTGGTTTAATAATACGATAATTAAGCCTTGATAATACACTGAGGGTTTAGCTGGCACAACCGAAAAAATAATTCGATAGCTATATTGATGATCATCAGTAGAGATATATACAAGAAATACTGAATACTAGTCACCTAGAATGACATGCGAAATCTTACCAGCTAGTCACCTAGGATGACACTTGTGGAATTTATCAGTAGAGATATTTATATTTCAAGGGATTCACATATTTTGCATATTCTCCACCCTGTACTATTTCTAGCTTATGACTAGAGCACCTGATACAAGCAAGAGCCCGTTTTAATTTATCAATTCCTAAACAATACAAATATACTTCTGGATGAAATGAAGTTTTGATATTTCGATATGTCTGCAGCTTTTCTTTTGAGACAACACCCCCACCACTCTTGCTTAAATATATCAGACGCTCTGGTCATAAATAGGTGTAAAAATGCATCAAAGTCTCCTGGTCCCTGCCATAGCCATACCTCCCCGAACCCATGCACAGATAATAGATATTTAATTATTTACCGGTCACTGGTAGTATAGTGGTTGTCGCATCAGACTCATGATCGGTAGACCCAAGTTCAAATCCTACCTTAGGCTGAACATCAAAAGGGTCAACCCCTACCCTGGATGAGTATGCCATGGACTCAAGGGGATGGCCAATTCCCCTGGTCAACATTTATTCACTAACGAATGCGACTTTGGGGGGACCTAGATTAAGGTCAGGATAGCCCATTAAAATTGCCATATGACAGAGAGATGACCACACATCCCTGTCATGTAGTCCCAAACGTGAATATGACTTCTGTGGCAGCACTAGCACTTGCACTTACAAAAACATTTTTTTTAAATAGATATTTAGCCCTGTAGCTTAAAACCGGCCAAACCATACTATCAAATAATTCAAATCTGTCTTGGTATTAATCTTGGTAGGGCAAGCTCCCAGTTTTTCTTATCATGGTGTACGTGACCTTTCGCGCTTGTTGTTTAAGCGTTGTTACTGCTTTGACCCAAGTGTTTCTACTTGAAATAAGTAAAATCGAATATTTATAGTACCCAACAGCATTCACAGGATTGTCATTTACAAACCTTTTTTCACTCCCTTTTAAGTATCCTCACGTCTAAAAACTATAATTTGTGTTTTAGTCATATTTACTGCCATTTACCAAGTTAAACGAAGAGTCTAATATTGCGAAAAGTCTCTGCAGCCCAATAGGGGAGTCACTAAATATCGCAACATCACCAGCATATATAAGTGAAAATAAATTAATCAACTCATTTAATTTTCCAGCATGCTATTTAGGTCATTTACAAACAAAATGGGGCTAAGCACACACTCTTGTCTTACGCCCCCATTACATGGGAAATAATTTGTAATACCATAATGGTACTTCATACATGATTTGACTTCTTTATACATATATTTTACAAATATTCAACATTTTCCCACCAACGCCCTCAATGCAAAATATATACATAAGTATATTGTTATTAACTGAATCAAACGATTTGCTGAAGTCAACAAACACACAGTAGAATCGTCTTTTTGATTTACTTCAATATTTCTATACCATAACGTGAAGAGTGAAAATATTGTCAACGGTACAATAACCCTTTCTAAAACCTGCTTGGAACTTTGTGACATACCCAATAGAGTCTGCCCATTATACCAGCCCTTTATTCAAAATGTACGTAAAAATTTACTTAGGGAGTTTAGTAACGTGATTCCTCTGTGTGTTCGACAAAGTATTTAAGCTTTAAGCTCATTCGTCTATGTTTTTATACTTTTTAATCTTTTCTTTAAATGGTAACGGTTCAAGTATTATCAATAAAAATATATCTGTCGGCCTTCTCATTGAATTAGGAGGTGGCGAGACAATGAGTAATGGTAATTCAGAGAGCAGTCCCATGACCACATAAGAGACGAGTGACGTAATTTTTTTTGTAGAATGCAATATTCTAATTTTCTCTTTGTTACGTGGTCTGACACAATAGTGTTTCTGGAATGGCAGTAATACAGTATATATATATAATATAATGTGGTGTTGCACACTTGTAACTGTCAGTTTGGTATACACAGACTCACTTCAGACGTTGACATGCTACGTATACACATTCCTTGTGTGGTATAATGTACTGTGCTGAAGGTCAAAGCAACAACAAGAAAACAGTCTTGTCAGGAAAAATGAATTCATCATAACATCCAAAATATCTAACTACGAACATTCTACAAGTTATCTACAAGTTATGTATCCATTGTAGCATTGAATGGGTACAAGTATTCTAATTGACTTTAATGAAGAACATTGTGTAAACAAAATAGAAGCCATTACTCTCTGCCAAAGACGGAAAGAACTAAACCTACACCTACTTCAGAGTTGATATGTTCTAATAATAGTGGTAGCTGTGCGGAAGAACAAAGGGAACTACTATATCAATTTGACATGAATGAGAAAAACGATGTATTTGTCAAGTTTAACAAACACTTGAATCAAATAATGTGCTGAAAGAAATATGGATAGAATGCTTGAAGTTAGCGTACCCGGAAAACATTCATATGAATATAAAAACAAGAAAAATCAACACGGTAGGACAGTTACAATAAAAGTATACCAAATGGACCAAATATTGCACAGGAAAACATGAAATCGCCTGCAACGACAGTATCACAGTAGCACAAGAATAAACAAAATCAAGTATGGAGAAACAACAAGGTTCATTCAGCAAACTACAGCATGACAGTAAATTCATACACCAACAGCTACAAACAAGAGGAGATAGAACTCCTATAACAAGAAAACCGGAAATACTTCAGAAAATAACAGAGGAACAACCAGTTATAGTATATGACTTCCAATCTTCAAATCCTCATAAAAATGGGATTAATGACAAAAATGAATTCATTACTATATGTTGATGATTTGGTGCAATTGACAAAATCAGCTAACGGGTTACAAAATACATTAAATACTGCCAAAAATGGAAATTCAAAGTGAACCTGACCAAACCTAAAGTCATTATATTTAGAAGAAGAACACTACAAAATAATGACAATTTCTATTACCAAAAAGACAAACTTTGTTGTGTAAACTCATACAACTATCTTGGGATAATCTTTCAATCAAATCGAAATTCACTGAGGCTAGAGATAACTTGGTAGATAAAACTATCAAAGCAACGTATGTGCTAAAAAGGTCATTGACAAACATGTATTCATCTTTTTAACACATGTATTAACCCAAAACAGTTCTTCCGCCGATTTCTCGCAACCAACAACGTGATTTTTTATTTGGGATTTCGAGAAACATAACATGAATCGTTACGGCATTCATAAAACAACACCTCGCCATGTTTCAACTTTTAAGTAGTCAGTTAACAAGGTCTTTCATAGTAGCATTTCTATGGGATTGACGTACTAGCATGAATGGGTTCAATTATCAGTGTTCACTGATGACGTCATTTGACTGGCCCTCTAGAGGCGAAATGACGCCAGGAAAAGCGGAAGTTTGTCGTCTGTCTCACAGCCCGTTTTATACCCCGATATTTAGGGCATTTCGCAGCACATATAAGTTATTTTTATCGACAGAATTCATTCATAGATCTCAAATTTCATGTACAGAGTGTCAAAAGTCACACCTCTGCTCCCCTTTAATAAATGAGCATTCTTTTCATTTGTAATACTGACTTTGTCGCTTTTACTATTATTACTATATTCGTTTTATATACATATTGCTATTAACCGAGGTGAAATTGCTATAAAATGTTATTTCCAAGGAGGCAATAAAGATATTATTATTATTATTATTATTATTATTATAAAACGAGAACAGTAAAATTAACAATCTGTGTAAAATACAGTAAGCTCCATGATTTTCAAATATGCCTGTATACTTTTTTTCTATTATTTAATTTATTCAATGATGAGGTGTTTGGACGTATATTTGTTTCTTGTTGTTGTAAATGTGTATACCATGTGTTTCACATCTCAAAACTAATTTGACTTTATAACGTTTTTAGTAATCTATATTTGTTACTTCTCCTTCAAAATCATAATTCAGATTCAAATTGGGTGAACATTTCAGATTTGTTTATTTTATCGACAATTTCTCAATTATTTTTGTTTGGTGAATATTTCTGTCATTTTGGAGGTCAAAATTGTTATTGTTGAAATTTTACCGTAAATGTTCGGAATCGGCATACTTGAATCACCACATCTCCTCACTGATGACGTTTCGCCATCTTACATGACCCTTTTTTACAACCATTTGACAAAAACTAGGTTAGTCAAATGACCTTTCCCCTCTCTCAGGAGCTTTTTTTTACAATAAGTTGACGAAAACGAGGCTTTGAACTGGAAATGAGGCTCAACCCTCCTGTATAACATGCATTTTCGAAATAAACACCCCAAAATAAACCAAAAAAGGTCAATCTGTTAATTTCCCTGCTGGATGACACCTTTCCCTTGTCCACCGGGCTGTTCATCGATTTATAATAATACAACTATTAACATGTGTGCAATGATAATACCTGGCCCTATTATGATCTGTGTGACCTTTGGCTTGTTAATTTACAACTAAACATTTTGACTGGCAATTTAGAGTTTGAATAGAAAAAGGAGCGGTTAATAGAAGCATAAATATTAGAATTCTATCATCTTTGCGAAGCAAACTACAGTGACGCCAGAAATTTATAATTGTGTTTTCATGATTTTCTTATGGTGGTTTACGATTTCGTGAATTTACGGCATTCAAAAACGAGATAAGCTGTGTGGAAAGTTGAATGATTAGTAATTTTGTAACCGTGGAACTACTGACGATAGAAGACCTTATCGTAAATACTGTGTACTATTGATGATATATAGATTATATTATGTGACACTCGGAAGAGTGCCATGTTGTTTGATTTTATATTATTGGTTTTTACATTGCAAAATCGACCAATTCAAATCATTTCGCCAAATGTAATGTCGGCACAGAACTTATATATTCACATACTTCAGTTTTATGCGGTTACAATTTAGTAAAGTCGTTTGACAGCAATTCTATTATCAATTTTGCGATAAATAGTTGTATTCGTACAACGTAATACTAGTAAACAACACAAGAAACTAGTGTATTTAGTTCATCAAAAATTTAATTAAAGTTTTGAATTTTTTTTTTACTACTATATATTCAACTATTTATACACATCGCGTCGCAAAAACACATATTACGTGCTACAGCTACGTTATCTATGTCAATAAAGAGTATATGGATCGGTCTTACCAGGTATCCCCCCTCTCATTTTCGCAATCAAATACCTCGACGTATATCTGTGCAATCTGATAGTTCACAAGACAGGCGCAAGGTGATTTAAATATATATGTTTTCACCATAGTAGCTGATTAGTTCGCCACCCACAGATCTATAATGGTTCAAGCATGGTACATTTTGGTGATGACTTTGAGATTTATCTTATTAACTCACAATCAACTAAATCCAACTATATCCTCATTGGCGATTTCAATATTGATTATACATATGAAAAAAATTTATTAACACCCCTACCCGTACCGCTTTTTCTCCTTCAACTCCAATTGATCATGTATATTCAAATGTCTTTGATTATTTTGTCCATTTTAGGAGTATATATGCAGATATTACAGATCATCTTCTAATCTTTGCCTTCATTGAAAAAGGTGATAAAATTTTTCACAGAAATAAAGAACACTACATACGCGACTTTTCTAGGTATTATATTAATGATTTCCACCATCAACTCAACAACACAAATTGGGCGAATGTTTATAACACGGTTGATGTAGATACAGCTTATGATAATTTCATTGAAGTTTTTAACAAAGTTTGTGATAAAGTTGCCCCTTTAATGAAACGGCAACTCAAATCAACGAAACCAAAAAAAAACGTGGTTAAATAGAGAAATTATGAAGTCAATCAATCATAAGCATAAACTAAATTATAAATTAGTGAAATGTAATTATGATTCAACGCGTCTATAACAGCTACAAAAATATTTTAACTTCTCTTGCATTTCTCTAAGCAAATCAATGCCAACAAAAAACAATTCTAATAAACTAGATAATTAATGAAGTAACTAGAAGGGTTGCTGCTAGTAGTGGTAAATTGTCCAAACATCTTGAAACTGATAATCCTAACAATCTATCTGAATATCTGCATGATCCCCCCAAAATTAACTGATTATCTTAACAAGTTCTTCGCCAACAGTGGAGAAAAACTTGCTAAGAAAATCACAGCTATTTAACTTCTAGTTAATATTATATAATGTTTTCTTCTCGTAGTAACATAATATTATACGTAAACTGAATTACAATTATTAGATCCTCACAAATCATGATTACATTTCGCCCCATTTGTTAAAAGATGCTACCCAGTTTATAAAGAAACCCCTATGACATCTTACATTTACAACTGGAGTCTTTTCCAACCAATTAAAAATAGCCAATATTACCCCCATATTCAAAAAAAGGTTCTCCTTATTTACCCGGAAATTACAGGTCAATTTCGGTATTGCCCATATTAAGTAAAATTATTGAAAAAGCTGTTAATAATCAATAACTTTCATTTCTCAAAAAAATATAACATTCTCGATTCAATTTCATTTCTCTTCCTAGGAAATTAACTAGCTTGGGACAATTATTATTGACTACCAGGGAACTATACTTTGGAATAAGTTACTGTCACATTTAAAAATAATCGCAATCGTGTCTGTTTCAAAAAAAATATTTAATAACTGTGAACACATGATTTTGATGATTAGCTCTTATTTTTCTTTTGTTTCATTTCATTTATTTATTTACTTTTTTATTTATTTATTTATTTATTTATTTATTTATTTATTTATTTATTTATTTATTTATTATTATTATTGTACATCTGTCACCGTAACGCTGTAAGTTACAGCGTGCCGTAATTTTGCGATATTTTACGAGGTATTTTCATCCTACCATATTAGGAAATGCGAATTCCAAATATGGAATGATTACACGCGTAAGCGTCCTCTAATAATAAAAACAAACATGGCTGCCACTAGAGTTTGACCGGATTCAACACAAAAAAGTTCGCTGATTCTGTTCTAGCCATTTTGAATTTCAGCATTCCCATGGTGTATCCTTGGAAGTAAAAGATGTATAATAATATGATTATTACGAGGATACTTCAAAGTATGCACTGCGCGTCGGTCGATACTCCAGCTGTACTGTCTTGGTGTATACTTTGAGGTAGCCCTGCGTACATGGCTGTGTAGGGGTGAAATTTACATTGGGCTTCTTACGCCACCCCAACACAGCCATGTGAACGGTCACTATGATTTTCTAAAACCCCCACATCCCCAGCGGACGTGGCATGGAAAATTACATTTTTTTCAGAAACTTAACCATCCTCCATCAGTAAATGGCACCGATCGTTTCAATAACATTTAATGAACACTCGGTTTGTACCTTACGCATGTCTTGACAATTATAAAGTGGAAAAATTCACGTTTTGTCGTCAAACTCGCATTTGTCAACAAACTGTGGCAGCCATCTTGAATCACGCGTGACTTAATTGATTAACGGTGATCACGCGATACAACTTTTTCTTGACGTCACAGCCGCGAAAAAGAAATCTGCGTGTACTTTCATCGAATCCCGTTCAACGAACACTATAAAGAAACATTAATACAACTGTTCAATAAATATTTCATGAATTTATTATTCATTTATTGTGTATTTGTTTTGAAAATTAACATAAATAAATGATGTATTATAACTAAAATTTAATTTATTTTTATTTATTTTTAATTTTAAAAACCCATCATGCTGAGCAGTCTCCACCCATCTTTGATCACAGATGTTGTGTTGAGCTGTATATATTTGAGACACATCTGTAGCAGCTATAACCTCCATCATTAAGATTTAGTATACTTTTTCTGCCAAGCATGATGGATAACAACATAATATATTACTTTTTAAAATTAAAGTATTTTTTCTTGAAAATAACTGAAAATTTAAACATTTTAGTCAAAAACCACAACAATTATTTGTAAAAAAAGTTTTATATTGATTCTCCTCGTAGAAAACACGTTTTCGTCATTCAGCTCTGACGTCATAGTAAAAAGTTTTATCACGTGGTCAATCTCGCGTGACCAAAATGGCGTCTCTGTTTATATACTTAAATACCGTGTATACGCATTTTGGGCAATAAATAGTCTGTTTTAACATCCAAAACTCCCCTACACTACATCAATTCAACAACCGAGTGTTCATTACAGTATGTTAAGGTGATCGACGCTGCTTTTGGTGCAAAGAGGTACGAATTCGTCCCGAAATGAGACATTTTGTATGACATGTGTAGTGTTTTTGAAAATGCCTATGGTCGTTCACAGGGCTGTGTATTGGGGCGCAGATAAGGTCCCGATGAATCGGAGCGCCTCCACATTCACAGACCTGTACACAGAGCTAACTTTGAGGTATCTTCGTAGTAACCTCATATTATTATTATTTTCATAATTTACTTGTATTTATTTACTTTAGCTCTTTATTTATTGATTTCCCTGTAATATTTAAAATCTATGGCGATTAAAAATATAAATATATAATATATATTATAATCATTCACGTGGTAACAGAGCATGTATCTGCAGCACTCTGCGGTCGTTGTATAGAGTCAATCCAAAAAGTCAACATTGATATGTTGCTGACAAAGTCAAATACAACATTTAAATGACAAAAAATAATTTGACATATTGCCGATAATATTGTCCATGGAGCAATAATGAACGTGTTTTCAGTACAATACCCACCTACTACCTACATCATACTAGACTAACCTTTACCTGACTCAAGAAGATATTATTCCCCAGCCATGTATTTGTTAGAGAGTTACGCACATTTCCTTTTCAAAATGCAGCAATATAATTCCATTTTATAATGTCAGAATGAAATATTCCAAATAGGTAGAATCTTGTGTAGTAATCCGACACGGGGATCTATATACATGCCCAGTTGACCTACATAATGCACCAAGAGCAGCATGGCTGCAGATTCAACGTTAATTAGTGATGTATTATCAATATGCATATGACAGAACCATTATGCTGCATGGGGGTGTTAGACTAAAAAACGTGCGTTCGAGAAAATGGAGCCCAAGAAAAAACATATTGTTTTTACCAACTGTCTGTACTGACATGAATGTAGTGTTAATCATTTAGTCACGTCCAATAAACTGTTCACACTGACCACCCAGTTAGTTAAAAATCCCATTTCAGAACTCTAACATCATGGCTGTATTTTCAGTATTTCCATTTAGAGAATCACTCCAATTAATTGGTAAAATATATCACACTGAGAGAAGCATCATGGCAAACATAGTGCGCATATGACAAATTGCGAATTCATGAACTGAAATTATTTAGAATTATTTTATTTTGCCTGTTTAAAATTGATCTCCTTCCATGATCGAACATAGTTCATTTGAATAATAATGAAGATTAATAATAAATATATCAATGTTACTATAATTGTTGTTATAATAAGTTCCGATATTATGGTAGACAAGCGGCCATGTATAATACAGAACTCTAAATCGGCCAGACGTTGTGTTATGATGGAAAAACGGTCATTTCCAGCGTTCACCTAGCGTCATTGTTCCATTCCAGTGATGTCAAGTCTTCTTTCGCTGCTTAATAAATTGATTTTAATCATCGATTATGTTGATTCGTGTGTAATCAGATTGAATCGGGTCATTCAAAATCTAGCACATGAGAACTAGACACATGGCATGGGAAATTATTATTCATTTAATTTTTTTGCTTTTTGCAAAAAGTTAAACCTATGTTGGCCATCTCCTGCCTGGCATGGTGAGTATGTCACCATTTGTCGGGACCAGTATGCTGTGTCTATTAGACGCCAACAAACACTAATACATGACTACATTTCACGTTGGCCGAAGATAGATATTTGTTATTTAATTTTAATCGAAAATATATGCGATTGCTATGTAAACAACATTTATTTGAGTTATTGTATGAGTTTTACTTTGGGTGTGATAAGTATAGACATTGTTACATTTAAATATGGAATAGGTAGCGCAACTAACTCTTGTAAAATAATTGTGCCACGTATGATAAATTAAGAAGGTATCTTGTTGAGACATGTTGTTATTGTCAGAAAACGCTTTTCCGACACTGTTATATGCCAAAGTAAATGACCTCACACATCATTATTCATGCATTAATTTTATGTTTTTATGCTCCATCGTTTCATTAACGAGTATGCCATTGTATTTTGTCGATGAGGAAGTGCATAACTCTGTATCCGTTAACAACCTTCTACAAACAACACTTAAAACATGGCGTGATCTGGTATATATGTACTGGTGAACTCAAATGACTTACTTTGCTGTTGTGCAGTTATTAAAACGTCATTCGAAAAGATAGTAGTAAAAATAAAAAATAAATGTCTTTATAAATTACTATTTTGAATCAATGATTCAACGTTAATTAGTGATGTATTATCAAGATGGCATATGACAGAATCTATGCTGAATGGAGGTGATAAGACTAAGGCATTTTAGAAAAGTGGTAGATCATTTATGGCGGGAATTTTATTGAATGTATCTTAAACGCCGTCCGTGTAACACAAGATATTTTCACGTAAATAAGAGTAGTTCATTTGGCTAATATTGAAATAAGACACCGCAAAATATGGATTTATGAAAGAGGAGGCCGGCTTGTTTTGAATAATTTGTTATTAGTCGGTTTTATGCTTTCCCCATAACTTTTATCAATATTCATCTCCGTTTGCATTATTTTGTCTGGTGTACATACAACATGTTATACAGATGGTCAGTGATTCCGATCTGTGGTTTAGTTGAAGTTAGCATATCGTGGATAATCATGTAATTGGTTTCCCGGTGTGTATTTTAACCGTAGTTTTCTTCTTTCGCTGCTTAATAAATTGATTCGTGTGTAATCAGATTGAATCGGGTCATTCAAAATCTAGCAAACAAGAAATAGACACATGGCTTGGGAGATTATTATTCATTTAATTTTTTGGCAAGAAGTTAAACCTATGTTGGCCATCTCCTGCCTGGCACGGTGAGTATGTCAGCATTTGTCGGGACCAGTATGCTGTGTCTATTAGACGCCAACAAACACTAATAAAATCGATAATAACTCAGGATGACTACATTTCACGAAGGACAAAGATAGATATTTTTTATTTCATTTTAATCGAAAATATATGCGATTTCAATGAAAACAACAGTTATTTGAGTTTTTGTATGATTTTTCTCTAAGTTTTACTTTGGGTGTGATAAGTATAAACATTGTGACAATTACGGGTTCTGACATTTGAACATATTGATTCATGCATTATCTGAATCCTTAAATAAGGAATCTCTGTACTAATACAGGGGAAATTACCTTGAATGATTTGCTGACCGTAAGTCGTCGTTAAATATGGAATAGCAACTAACTGTTGTTTTTCTACTTGGTATAATAATGGTGCCACGTATCATAAATTAAGCAGGTAATCGATTAGCAAGTCTTGTTGAGACATGTTGTTATTGTCAGAAAACGCTTTTCCGACACTGATATATGGCAAAGTAAATGACCTCACACATTATTATTCATGAATTATTTTTATGTTTTTATGCTCTATCGTTTCATTAACGAGTATGCCATTGTATTTTGTCGACGAGGAAGTACATAACTCTGTATCCGTTAACAATCTTCTACAAACAACACTTAAAACATGGCGTGATCTGGTATATATGTACTGGTGAACTCAAATGACTTTGCTGGTGTGCAGTTATTAAAACGTCATTTGAAAAGAGAGTAGTAAAAATTAAAAGTGTCTTTGTATAGTACTATTTTGAATCATTGATTCAACATTGATTAGTGATGTATTATCAAGATTGCATATGACAGAATTCATGCTGAATGGAGGTGATAAGAATATGATAGATAAATGAATAAACAAAGTAAGTCGAGAGTCAATACAAGCTAGTTTCAACTGATGACAAGATATTAGAACACATCTTAAAATTTGAATTAGTAATGCCTACAACGAGCAATGCGGTAATGTTCTTGCGCGTAAAGGCATATGTGAAGAAGTCGTTTCTTTCCAATATAATATTACATTTCTTCCTTTTGGCGGAAACTATGGAAAAAATGCGCGTGCGGTCGTAAAGGCGAAATCTTTCCTTATGTACATTTGCGAAACGGTGATGGCGCTGTTCAATATTACTTACGCTGCTAATTCGTATATCACGGTTTTCTCGTTGAAAAGTTGAAAAAAAAAAACATTTCAGAACTGTAACATCATGGTCGTATTTTCAGTATTTCCAAGATATGTTTGCGTAAATGACAGTAGTTCACTGTATTTGGCTAATATTGAAGATTAATAATAATTGTTCGTGGACCCTTATTTTGATTGGAAATTTGTGGTTTGTTTCCAGAATTAATTTCAGTGTGAAATTACTCTCATTGGGATGTATTGAATGTTAGTGTAGAGTACAGTGTGAATAAATTACATAAATATCCCTTAAAATTAAATTTTTAAAAATTACTACTCGTATTTTTCTCTGATCGTTGTTTCTATTTAAATAGCATTTCCAAGCATCGACACAAGGGCGCAATGACGCAGTAACTTCAGGGACTTGAATAACAGGGATCCCAGGAACAATAATCAACTGTAGGCCGTTCATATGAGTGGGGGGCGGGGTAAATAGAATTATTTCTTACACTAGGTACCAGCCGATACCCCCCCCCCCCACCATCACCACCATCACCACCACCACCACCTGGTATCCCTGTCATTGACAGAGGATGGAGCCCAGACGGTTGAGTAACATCATAGACACTCCGACTAAAATTGTCAAATGCAACTTGAATTGTTTTAGTTCATACAAATATGAATAATAATTGTGTGTTTATGTCGACTCTGTGAGGAGGAGGGTGGTTATTTTTTAAATATTAAGAAAAAAACAGGTCGCCACTGATGCCATCTGAAGAAAAAAATACAGGTATGTTAATGTCAAATAGAGTGTGTTATTTGAAACGAATGGTGTAGAGATATCCTTATCTTCATGAAATGTTGCCCAGGTTCAGAGTTATTTAATAAAGTACAATTTTTTTTCAGAATGTATCATAGAGAAGTTGTCACTCCAATCTCTATTTTTTTCTGGCACATCACAAGGTCGCAACAGCGCCACCAGTGTCAGTTTTTGAGAAAATGTTGAACTGTGATAAAACACACATCGTACTCTTGAGAAGAAAAAAAACGCAAAAACACGGAAATGTCCAGTTAAGTTGTTCATTGGAAAAGCAGAAAATGCCAAGAGAAAAAAATACAATTTTCTATGAATATATTGTAAGCAATATTTTGAAGATAGGGGCAATATTGAGATTTCATTGAGAAGGAGGGCATTGTAAAACTTGAGGTTGAATTATTTAGATTTTTTACGGCACTCGTTTTGAGTGTCCATTTTGCCCATTTGGTTATACGATCGTGCAGTGTATATTTAAAATAGAAATCCTACACAAATTTTAGGTCAGAAGGAAAAAAATCACTGAAATATTTCAATGCCAGAGGAACACTTTCCATGAGAAAAAAAAAACACGTGGGGCGTGTGGCAGACCTCACCTGAAATGTGGAGTGTGGGCAAAAATAATCTGACAACTCTAAATGGGAGATAAAAAATATTTAGCCAGGGTCAGATTATGAACAGTAAATTGGTCAAGACAATAAAATAAATCACTTGTTGGTTGCTTTCCTTCATTATTGAATAGTTTTACTAATAATTCTAGAAATGTTGCAAAATCTACATCAGAAGTATTGAAAAGACTACCAACACAGGATGATAACATAAATAACATTTGGTGAAGTAAATGATGTAAAAGAAGAAAGTTTAAAGTAGCCAATTATAGTGCTTGATGTGGTGTGCTTGGGAAATACATTGTTTATTGCATACATCATGCCAATAACGCCTAGGTACGCTGTTAGTAATATCTCTTACAAATAGTCCTCAGTATATGTGAATTGCATTTTAGGCAATAAGGAAAGCTGCGTGATTTTCTCTAGTGGACGAGGTAGCACACATCCCACTTGATGCGTAGGCAGGTGTGAACCGATAACACATCACATGCTTTCTGGCCTTTCATGACTAGTGAATGTGTTCACCATTATCTTTTTATTCAATATATTGGTCAAGGTTCATACATGTATATTTAAATATTATCCAATCAAGTCAGGCCTTTTGAGTCACGTGACAGACAGAATTGAATCACATGACCTTGAACAAGAGACAAACAGAAATACTCAGAATGAAAGTGTATATGCTATGTAATGTATCCTTCATCTTCTCAATAAAGTTCTACAACAACAACCTTTCTACCTTAAGTCTTGATTCTCATCTTCTAACGCTGGTATTACACGGGATTAGACATATTACGAAACGACCCCAAAACGAGCCAAACGACCCAAAAACTAACTAAACGACCCCAAAACAAACAAAACGACCCAAAAACTAACGAAACGACCCCAAAACGACCCAAACGACCAAAAAATGAGCCAAAACGATCACAACAAATCGTCAAACAAAGACTGTCCAATTACCACGGTATTAATGCGACAGCCATTTTAAGGAGCACGTCAACCGATGAGGGCGCTGTTATCATCTGGATTGCCGCTGTCCCGAAACCAAACACAAATATTACATTAAAATCTGAATAAACAATAGCCAATAATAAACATATACGTAATTGATGAACAATAATAGTAAATAATGATAAATAAGAAAATAAATATATGTTTACTAGAAATAAATATTATTATAAAAAAAACAAAATAATTTATAAATAATAAATAAATAACAACAACAAACATACAATGTTTGACAACTAAATTGCTAGTCACTAAATTTATTCATTTGGTGGTTTATTATTAAGATACAACAAATTGTTGGTCTTAATTTGAATAAGGTATTTTTACTGATTTACATGTTAAACAAATCATCTGCCCACGTCAACCTCCTGATAAGTGCGTGTAATATGAATTTCGCATCATGCCCACTTTGAAACCAAGAACCTGTCTCATGATTTTCATTTTATGTACTGATTCGGATGAAATTTTGTGCCGACAGCATGGGATAAATGCAAGTTCTGATAATATTGTTGTGCCATTCAATCATACTAATTGTCTAATTTGCATAATAATTTACCATTTTCCCCGTCGGCGAAAATAATTTTATATTTTGAGAGCCACTTATTTGATTTGAACTTATACACTTATACAGACATTTGAGAAAAATATCAGTGATTGTCTTCTGGCGTGCATAAATTATGCATACAACAATGTCCCTCTCTCTTTCCGCAACACAAAGACAAGCTATGATTACATTATTGCCAACGCCCGAAAAAGACCCACTTCATATACATAACTGGAGACCAATCTCACTACTAAATACAGATTATAAGCTTGCAAGCCGCTGTATAGCAGCAAGACTAAAGAAAGTATTACCTATTATTATCCATGAAGATCAGTCCGCCTTTATAAAAGGCAGACTTATTACAGATAATATTCGTCTAATTTGTGACATTATTGAATGGTGCGAAGAAACTGGTAACCAAGGTGCACTATTATTCCTAGACTATATTAAAGCATTCGATTCAATAGAATGGTCATTTATGTATAAAACCTTAGACGCATTTAATTTTGGGCCTTCATTAATAAAATGGGTACAAACATTCTTTACAAACATTCAAAGCTGCGTTTTGAACAAAGGTGCCAGTACTGGGTGGTTTGAGGTACACTGAGGGGTCAGACAAGGATGTCCTTTGTCCACTGCTCTATTTGTAGTTTCGATAGAACTACTTTTAATTCATATTAGAAATAATGAACGTATTATGGGTATTACATTACCCTCTGGATACTAGCGAAAAATATCTGCTTATGCAGACGATACGACATTCATACTTAAAGACAGCTCATCCATTCAGATTTCCCTAAACATCTTATCTGATTTTAGTAATCAGTCCGGTTTGACTTTAAATTTAGAGAAGACAGAACTAATTCTAGTAGGCGATCAAACCTAGGTGCAATGCTAGTAATATCTCATTACCTATTCAGATTTATGCAAACATCACACACTATGGGATGTCATAGACATCTATGTGACATTCCACTCACTATATGCCTAGGTGCAATGCTAATAATATCTCATTACCCATTCAGATTTATGCAAACATCACACACTATGGGATGTCATAGACATCTATGTGACATTCCACTCACTATATGCCTAGGTACTATGCTAGTAATATCTCATTACCCATTCAGATTTATGCAAACATCACACACTATGGGATGTCATAGACATCTATGTGACATTCCATTTACTATATGCCTAGGTACTATGCTAGTAATATCTCATTACCCATTCAGATTTATGCAAACATCACACACTATGGGATGTCATAGACATCTATGTGACATTCTACTCACTATATGCCTAGGTGCAATGCTAGTAATATCTCATTACATATTCAGATTTATGCAAACATCACACACTATGGGATGTCATAGACATCTATGTGACATTCCACTCACTATATGCCTAGGTACTATGCTAGTAATATCTCATTACTTATTCAGATTAATGCAAACATCACACACTATGGGATGTCATAGACATCTATGTGACATTCCACTCACTATATGCCTAGGTACTATGCTAGTAATATCTCATTACCTATTCAGATTTATGCAAACATCACACACTATGGAATGTCAGACATCTATGTGACATTCCACTCACTATATGCCTAGGTACTATGCTAGTAATATCTCATTACCTATTCAGATTCATGCAAACATCACACACTATGGAATGTCATAGACATCTATGTGACATTCCACTCACTATATGCCTAGGTACAATGCTAGTAATATCTCATTACTTATTCAGATTTATGCAAACATCACACACTATGGAATGTCATAGACATCTATGTGACATTCCACTCACTATATGCCTAGGTACTATGCTAGTAATATCTCATTACCCATTCAGATTTATGCAAACATCACACACTATGGGGTGTCATAGACATCTATGTGACATTCCACTCACTATATGCCTAGGTACAATGCTAGTAATATCTCATTACCTATTCAGATTTATGCAAACATCACACACTATGGAATGTCAGACATCTATGTGACATTCCACTCACTATATGCCTAGGTACTATGCCAGTAATATCTCATTACCTATTCAGATTCATGCAAACATCACACACTATGGGATGTCATAGACATCTATGTGACATTCCACTCACTGCAAAAAAAAGTATAAAATGATACCAATGTATGACATTCTCAAATTTTGAATGAACACTGAATAAGAACATAACAAACTAAGAACACACACAAATCAATTTAAATTACATTTTATTGCCTTCAACAAGAACAACAAAACAATTTCTATCTTTCAAATACACACTTTTGTTTTACACTATACACAAAGCGATATAAGGTTCTCTGAGTTTAACACAGTAAAAGAATTAAAATCTTTTATAAAGATTATAGAGTTTATTATAACTGTCCTGACAAAAAAAGGGTGATAAATATTTCAACTATTTTCACAAAATAACAATAGTAAGCAGGTCAGAAAATTGGGCCATAGGCTCTAAAATATTGTTTGTTGCAAACAACTGATAGAGGGCGCCAGTCACCATGCAGCATATTATTGTTCATATAAGAAAAATATCAAACACAAGAGCCAATATTGTGCGTACATGGTATGCGACAACCGACAATTTTTATTTTTATTTAAGACTTCGTTAATTCAATGATGAGACAGAATTTGCTGGAATGATATATTAATATCCGAGCAATTAATTTATACATGTATCACGGGATCACAAAATACTGGATTTGACTTTTCATTTTCATTTATAGCAAATGTGCTCCATAACTTTGAAATGATATGGTGATGGGTGATTATGGACATAAATATTTGAAAAAAAACAAAAATCTCAAATGAATTGAAATCAAATAATCTATTTTAGTACTCTTCTTGTGAGTGGACTGAGGACTCACAAACTATGGTTTGACTGAATTTAACTTTCCCCTCCAATGACAATTGCATAAATAAAGATCCTGATATTGTCATTCTCCTGCGGTAACTGATATAATAAAGGTGACTGTCATGTAAATCTGAACATCCTTCTTGTCATTGTAGCGCCAATTCCGAACGATATCAACATGGGTTAAAACAGCTAAAGTGTAACAAAATGGCTCAAAAGAGGGGCAGCTACAACTATGTAGCAAAATTACAAATACATTAACCTTTCTGTGATGAAAACAGAATACACAACAATTTTGCAATTTCCTAAAAATAAAACATTCATCATAAAAATATTTCTCAATTTCTAATAGATAAAGATTTAAAAAAAAATTAAAATACATGAAATATTATTTGACAAAATATATATATAGATATATAATGCATTGTATGTAGCACCTGCCAGGGTCACAGAAGCATAGGAGATATCCCACAATGCACTGCAATTATTCATATTTAACTTATGAAGACATTTCTGGAATTAATAGCAATGCATCATGGGAAACCAATACAAGTCAACTAAAACCATCGCAATGCAGATACATTTCAAAAATAATTTTATAATAATAAAAAATATTATTATATCAATTCATTACTATTGTGGTATAGCACAAATTGAACAGTGTAATATTAGGAGGGAGTTCGGATCAGACACAAACAAAAATACACAGTGATTATGCGATAAATCATTAATATATTTAAATAAAGATTAACCTTTTCATCACCAGTTCTCTCTTTTCATCATAAATTCACAAAATACTGTAAAATCTGTATTAGAAACCGCAGCTTCTACTAAATTGGTACTATGCAACAGAGGGGGTGCGGCTTCTATTAGAGCATCTACACATAAGAGAAATGATGAATTTTTGGTTCTCATTTATTCAAAAAGAATGGCTGCGACTTCTATTAGGGATGTGGCTTCTAATACAGATTTTACGGTAGTATCGTTTATAGTCTACACTTTCCTTCAGAAGTTTGGAACAAAAATAGCTAATTTTTGAAGTAAAAATTGAGAATTGACTCAAATTCTGTCTGTTGGCTACAAAAATTTCAAGAAATATTGAAGAATACTGTAGAATACTTTATTTTCGCTTGGAATTTATTTTCGCCATTTTCGCTAGAAGGGATGATTCCATGAAAATAAAATCCAGCAAATATACTTTTTTTCCTATATTTCACATTAAACTCATCAAAGATCAGTGAAAATAAATTCCATACAAAACAGCCAAAAAAGCCTTTTCAGCGAAAATTAATTCCAGCGAAAATAAAGTATTCCACAGTATAAGCAATGGATGCTAAAAAATTTGGGCAAGAAAGTCTGGTGGTAAAAAGGTTAAAACACACATTTACCAACAACTGCTTTGGACTACGCCTATTTGACCCGAATTAAATTGCTACAAGAATGTAGAAGTGATGTAATTGGACTTTTATATAAATCTAATTTGGTGACAGTAAATAAGAGAACCACTTAGCTTCATTCAAATACATTGTCTATTTATACTAAAATTCAAATTATTAAAAAAAAAAAAACTATGGTACAACACTTATAAAATACGACATTAAAGATTTTGTTTTGTATATCACTTCCATGAATAAAGATTACTAATAAAATTTGTTTTCAATTGAAATCGTAAATTGGCTTGACAAATAGCCAAGAAAATGATTTGCCATAAATCACATGCAAATAAGAATTCATAGGAAAAGTGTATCTTCACTCAAAATCACTTCAGAAAAAATAAATTCCAAGTAAGAATAAAGACTTCTACATTATAGATTAAAATAAGACCCAGAAAAAAAGAAAGAAAACAGTTTTTGGTTGACTAGTTTCACAGAATTGATTTTTTATTTTAAAATGGTGCTTAGATTTTTAATGAAAAATTTTTCTTTCATTTTTTTTCTTCAAAAATTCTGTCAAAAAAGCACATAAAAAATGATGCATCCGGTAACTAAAAACATTTTTTCTGGGCTAATTTATTAATAAGACTTGTGCAAATGTCATACAATTCTGGAGATCCATGGCTTTCCAAATTCTAGTAGAACAAGGCACTTAACCCTTAATTGCACATCAAAAATTATGTCTAATTTAATTATTCATAGATTGCAAAAAAAACAAAAACAATTTAGATCAAATTATACTAAAAAAAGGATAAATTGTACGCCATAGAATTAGCAGTATACAGTAAATAATGGAGTGACCTTATAGGCCATGGAATATGAATAAGTTACAATCAATATGCATGTACCGGGTAATCTGAATAGAAATTTACTTGCATATTAAACATTGTACCTAATGCAATATAGATAAAAATAAAGATTGTTTTAATTTCATTACCAAGCAACACATGCAGATATTTAGGATATTCCACCCTAAAATCATTAGGCTAAAAAAAAAAGATTTATTCTGGTCGTGTCTGGAGATGTTCAGCAAAACATGCCTTGGTGCTTTTTTGACAAGAACTGCCAAACAGTTGTGAGCAGCTCCCTTTTGAATGATGACCCAAATAAATTTTTGCCTTATTGCATCAAAATGAATAAAACATTTTAAAATAGTAGAGGAGTATATAGTCACACAGAATGAGAATTTAAATTTGAGAACTGTACAATATAAAGTACTTCGACATATAATCGACAAATAATTGACAACAAATAATTATACAAATTTAATACATATGCAAGAATAAAACGGATGGCAGCAGAAAATTCACATAAATATTATGATCTTCAAAAACCTACAACTTTGGCAGTTCATAATTTTTTTTATATATTATTTCATTTTCCAAAATTCTGGAAGTTTTACAGCAAAATAATCTATCTGATATATGAATAAGTCTCACTTTCATAAATCTATGCAAATGAGTACATCACATGACCATCTTTGTCCAATCAGACAATAGAGATTCATGGATGAGTGAATAGGAAGGGAAACAATTATTTATGAATGAAATAGTGTCATATTGCATCTGATTACTAATGAACTGTTTAATTTTTGTGACAAATATGTTTGCAATTTTGTGCTTCATTAAAAAAGGCCAGGAGAGAAAACAGTAACATTTCATGTCTGGAAGTAGATAATCTGCACAAAAATATTTTTTTTTTTTTTATAAAAATTATCGTTCATTCCAAAACAGAATATTTTCTACAGGTAATCATAATTGTAAAATTGAGAACATAACCAAACAAATAAGGACATTAGCATTACTTTATCATCCTAGCACACAGGATTTTATAATTTAAATAAAACTATTTTAATGGCATTTTTTTTAATTTTAATTAGACACCAGTAAGATAATGTGACTAACCTCAAAAGATTAGAAAAGGGTAATGTTTTACACTATCCAGCGAGAAAATTTATGGAAAATTGTAGCAGGAAAGAAAGAAATGTCAAAATTTACAGGACTTGGTCTGGTGACTGAGTCAGGTGGCATAGTCAGGTGGCATGGTCAGGTGACTGGGTCAGGTGACTGGTGAGATATTTCATTTATTTACAGCAAATACAAGATATTCACAAGGTTTAGTTGTGGACTTGCAATAGTATGGGTAGTATAGAAAGTGTACAAGCAAACTAGATAGGGTTCATGGCTTTAAAAAACTAATCACACATGTTTTAATGGGTATTTATCTCAAATAAATTACCTGTACAAAATTGGAGGCATCAGCTTATTGGTTTGGAAGCACACTGCTCTAGATTGGGTTATGAAGTGTACTTTCTATACATATAAATAAACAATATATTGGAATAATAGATTGATCTACTCTTTTTAAAATCGTGTCTTAATTTGACTTTTTGGTGGGTCTTTTTTTTTCACTAGAAAAATGAAAGTAAGAAATCTTTGAACACCATAATTTGTTTGCCAACAGTTTTCACGTTTTTAAATATAATTTTGTGAACCCAATAGACAAAATTGTCTATTAACTATATGTCTTTTTCATTATTTTTGATTGAAATAAAGAAAATATTATGCAGGTTGTGACAACAATTTATTTTGGAGTTCAAAAGTTCGAAAAAAATTGAAGTGACACTGCAAAGTTGTGGGAATTCTTTCCCTAAATCTGCAGTAGACATTCAAAAATAATGCGGATATTTAGTTGTAGACATTTCCAACCATACCCCCAAGTCTGACTGAAATGACCAATATTGCTCCCTTTAGGACAGAAGTGTTCACTCTTGTCTAGTCTTCCTAGTTTCCTCACCAAACACAGATTTATTTTGCTTGGAATCCTCTTCAGAGTAAAACTTGGTAACAATCAAAATTAAAAATTAAAAAAACTTGATCCACTATGTTCTGTGTATCCTACCAAAAGTAAAACAAGAATTAAGAATTTAAAAGGCAAGTACGTACAGGTATGATTCGACTTTTATCAACAGGTGATTGAAAAGGAACTTGTATTTAGTTCATAACACTATTTTAGTCTGGTTCAAGATGTTTAATTTATAATTTACTTTATAAACCTAACAGTTCCTGCATGTTATGTAGATTTTATTGTACGAGTTCCCTGCTCAGACTATTGACATCCCAGAATGCCAAGCTTCTTGTTATGACTAATGAATTAACTTTTACAGGGATCAGTTTGATCAAAATAATGGAGGATCATGAATAATTGATTCTATTATACACAAATACTTGAGAACCCAACAACAACTGACACAAAAACTAATAATGTATTTAATACAAACCTTTCTCCTGACAAATCTATTATTAGTACTGTATTAAAATAACCTTTTTTGAACATCATAATTTTTCCAACCAAATTTTTGGTACAACACTGAATATTTTTATGAATTTTATTGTAATTAATTTTTAATTTTGAACATTATTTCTGATCAGGTCTTGATAAAACATGGAAAAAATGAGGTTTATTCTGTGAAGAACTACTTTAAAGTTAACAAAAGATTAGATCTCCTTTACCTTTCACTTAAGTTTTTTGTTGACTGTTTTGTCGTAAACTTTGTGTTTGTTTACAGATATCACCAGTACTATTACGTCTTTTGTGTGATCCAGTCGGGCCAGGGTCCGTGGTGGACGGAGTGGTTATCGTCACTTTAGAAAAACCTACAAAAACACAGTTTGAATACATGGAAGGGAGATACCATTATACATAGAGGGGTGTGTAGACTAAGTTCAGCAGAGGGATAGCATTATATGTGTGTGGGCTTAAGTTGCCCAACAGTTTACCAGCTAACAAAACATTGCTGATTGTATAATTTTATGAACTGCCACTAGAGGGCGCAAGTCACCTACCATCGGAAGATGTGGTCCTGACTATATGCGTTATGGACCGCTTCCTGGCTTTCCGTTTCTGACTTCCTGTTAACTGTGGCATCATTCTCTCTCGGTCACCGCTATCACCGTCATCATTAGCAAAGTGGTGTAAATCTAGTCAGGCATTAAACAAAGAAGATATTACCAAAGTTAGGGGCTCTTGATTATTAAATCTGACACAAAAGTAACGTGAGTCAATCATAACTGATGCATAAATGCAGGCACCACTGCAAATTATTAATTTGGAACCAGTCAGATGTCATTTTTATTTCCATAATATTTATGATGGAAGAATACATCATGTACCGTAGTTGTCCGAGTATAAACCCCTGCTCGAGTATAACCCCCCCCCCCCCCCAATTTACAGCATTTTACAACAAGTCATTAATCCAATTATAAACCCCACCTCCGGTCTGGCAAAATTATTTGGTATGTGAATAACGGTAGTTCTCTTTCTGAAGGATGTGGTCGCCATGAAAAAGGACGTTTCGATTTGCATTTGCACAGTATGCGCAAATGTTAATGTACTTTGAAATGCGTTTCATGTAGTGCCGGATTCTGACTAAATTCGCCCTGGGCCCTTGAATGGCAGTTTAGGGCGATTTTTCGGCAGTTTTTAAAGTTGTTTTTTAAATATTTTGGCGTCATTTTCTGGTCATTTCAATTTTTCTAGATGCCTAAAGTTTATTTAAATTTTTATTCAAGAGGGTGTTCATTGTGACTAGCATGAATGGGTAAGCTTCGTTTGGACAAAGAGTTGTTATCACTGTAAACAATGTTAAATTATTCTTCTAATGCTCAGTTCATCTTTTGAAAACAACTATTTTTAGATTTGAAAAAAAATCATACCATTTTCCCATCTAATTCCAAGCCAAAAGATCGTACTACAACATTTGCAAATGTTTTTCGCATTGTGTTCAATAACATTGACATATTTAAATGAGCTATGGAAATTTGAACACGTTGGCATCATACAGCATTTTGATTGGTTAATTAGCGATTCGACCTATTACCAGGTCAACTCGAGCAAGATAAAGAACATGGCGCATACCCGACAGCATCAAGCGTTTATATGCGACTGGAATCATTTGCTTACGATGAAACTTAGTTGAATTTTATTTGTATTTTATAACAATTTAACGAATTTATTTTTTTGTACGTTATTATAATCACTACTGAGTAATAATCAACAATTGTAAAACGCAGCATGACCGGATTGCGCAACCGTGATCATTTGCTGCTACGCACTCTAGTATCGAACACACTACGATTTGTTCATGAATAAATTAGCATAAACAAGTCATTGTCAATGACACGTCCCCGTTCCGTTCATATTTGAGTGACATATACATTCAAAGCAGATCATGACCGAAATGCACCTGCATATGTACAACACATTGTGCTAAATCTGAACAAAATCCATCCATGCATGACTGAGATCCGGTTCTGGAATTGTGAAAATATGTGATTTTGATGCATTTTCGGCCATAAAATGGCCATCATTCCGCTATTGTTAAGCAGATCATGAAACAAATGCACATATCTATTTGTGACATGATGTACCATGTGTGTGTGAAGTTTGAACTTGATCAATCCAGACATGTCTTGGATACGGATCCAGAACTGAATTCTTTAACAAAATGGCCGCCAGTCGGCCATTTCGAACTTGATCCGAAAAAAAAAAAGACGTGCATCAAGGTCCTATTATGTTTAATGTATGTACCAAATTTGAACAAAATCCATCCATGCATAACTGAGATACGGGTCCGGAATGGTGAAAATGTGCGATTTCAATGCATTTTCGGCCTTAAAGCGGCCCCCATTTGGCTATCGTTAATGAGATCATGAAACAAATGCACATACATATTTGTGACATGATGTACCTTGTGTGTGTGAAGTTTGAACTTGATCAATCCAGACATGTCTCGGATACGGATCCAGAACTGAATTCTTTAAAACAAAATGGCCGCCAGTCGGCTATTTCGAACTTGATCCGAAAAAAAAAATGACGTGCATCAAGGTCCTATTATGTTTAATGTATGTACCAAATTTGAATGAAATCCGTCCATGCATAACTGAGATCCGGGTCCGGAATGGTGAAAATGTGCGATTTTGATGCATTTTCGGCCTTAAAATGGCCGCTATTCGGCTATCGTTAATGAGATCATGAAACAAATGCACATACATATTTGTGACATGATGTACCTTGTGTGTGTGAAGTTTGAACTCGATCAATCCAAGCATGTCTCAGATACGGATCCAGAACTGAATTCTTTAAAACAAAATGGCCGCCAGTCGGCCATTTCGAACCCGATCCAAAAAAAAAATGACGTGCATCAAGGTCCTATTATGTTTAATGTATGTACCAAATTTGAACAAAATCCGTCCATGCATAACTGAGATCCGGGTCCGGAATGGTGAAAATGTGCGATTTTGATGCATTTTCGGCCTTAAAATGGCCGCTATTCGGCTATCGTTAATGAGATCATGAAACAAATGCACATACATATTTGTGACATGATGTACCTTGTGTGTGTGAAGTTTGAACTTGATCAATCCAGACATGTCTCGGATACGGATCCAGAACTGAATTCTTTAAAACAAAATGGCCACCAGTCGGCTATTTCGAACTTGATCCGAAAAAAAAAATGACGTGCATCAAGGTCCTATTATGTTTAATGTATGTACCAAATTTGAATGAAATCCGTCCATGCATAACTGAGATCCGGGTCCGGAATGGTGAAAATGTGCAATTTCAATGCATTTTCGGCCTTAAAGCGGCCGCCATTTGGCTATCGTTAATGAGATCATGAAACAAATGCACATACATATTTGTGACATGATGTACCTTGTGTGTGTGAAGTTTGAACTCGATCAATCCAAGCATGTCTCAGATACGGATCCAGAACTGAATTCTTTAAAACAAAATGGCCGCCAGTCGGCCATTTCGAACCCGATCCAAAAAAAAAAATGACGTGCATCAAGGTCCTATTATGTTTAATGTATGTACCAAATTTGAACAAAATCCGTCCATGCATAACTGAGATCCGGGTCCGGAATGGTGAAAATGTGCGATTTTGATGCATTTTCGGCCTTAAAATGGCCGCTATTCGGCTATCGTTAATCGGATCATGAAAAAAATGCATGTGCATATGTCCCATATAAGGTGTGATGTATGAGTGAAGTTTGAACTTAATCGGTCCATGCATGTTCGAGATACAGGTGATCACGGACGCACGGACGCACGGACGCACGGACGCACACAGGGCAAAACATAAGTCCCCGTTTTCGGACTGCGTCCGAACGGGGACTAATTATCACTCAGAGAAGTTTTAATCATTTATACATTTATAAGCCCCCCCCCCCCCCACAATTTTTCATCAATTTTTCATTTTCTCAGAGGGGTTTATTCTCAAAAAACTACGGTAATGTTTTTTTTTATTTTATTTTACAAACATTTTGGAATTTCAAAGCTCAGAAAACAAACCTTACATTTACCTGGTTTTAATGACAAATGGATGACATACTGTAATAGTACTAATTATTCACAGAGTTTAAAATTATACTATATTTGCTGGTAAGTGATAAGTGAAAACAATATAATAGAACTCGTTTTACTGGAAAATCAGTGAATCACAAACCCAATGAATACGATAAAATATCAAAATAGTGATAATTTTTAAATTTAATTTCAGTAAAAATTAATACCTCTACAGTATATGAAAAGTCACATAATTGAGTAATACTAAATGGTCTGCTGATGTACATCATGAATGTTTTGGAAATTTAAATACATTTATTGCCACTAGAGGGCGCTGTCACATATAACCTGGTAGACATTGTAATTCCCAAGTCTGCAAGTCGAGCACTGGGTCAGTAACCTCCACATCTAATGTGGTAAAAACAATATATTCTATAAAGCTTTTGGAATAAACAAGGAATATTTGGATGTGTGCCAGATGAGGGATTACAGTACCCGATAACCATAGCAACAGTGACATGAATGTATTAAAAAAAAAAAGCCCAATAGTGTTTTATGTTCTCCAGTTGCTAGGTAACGATGCACATGGTGGTGTTTATTTCATATGCATATTGATATGTTTGTGTGGGGGAGGGGTGTTGAGGCACTACCTGCAACCGTTTGGGAGGAGAGGTAAGGTGCTGCCTGCAATCATGTGTATTTTTCTGCATTTTATTTTTGACAATTGTACTAAAATCATGAGGAGAGAAAATACTGAAGTGAGATTTATCAACTAATTGACATCAGTTTCACATGAAAAATGTATGTAAAGCATTTTATCTCGTCAGAGAGAATATGTATGTTCAATTTGACAACAATCACATACTTTACAGTGCTGGTCATAAATTGCATTATATAAAATCATTGAGCTATAATTTCCATGACAACATAAAATAACATTATATTGTGTGTTACAGTAACATAATTTGAGAAACATGTCATAACATTTTTCAATCAAAGAAAGCTTAGAAAGAACTCCCGTGTGCTGAGAGTATTGGAGACACATTACAAATTAATTCAAAATTACTTGAACTTGAGATATTGATGGAATAGCTGAAAACTAATTATGCAAATGAGGTAACTAATATGAACAGATTTAAGTATAAAACTAATAAGGTCTGCACAATGTACCAAGTTCCATTGAAATGTGATTAGAACCAAAAAATTATTATTATGCTAATTAGAAAATTAATATGAACAGATTTTAACCCAAAATTAATCAGGCTGTCTATTGTCCTAGAGCATTTATGTACCAAGTTTTATTCAAATGTGATGATCAATACTTGAGATATCAGTATTAATTATGTTAATTAGGTGATTAAGAAGCATAAATATTTACCAAAAACTAATATGGTGTATAGTCCTAGGTTCATTGAAATGTGATGGGTACTCTTTAAAAGTTTCATTAAAATCCAATGAGTGGTTTTTTAGACATCAGTGCAACAGCCATAGAACAGCAAAAAAATAACTAATTATGCAAATTCGGTAATTAATATGCACAATTATTTATCCCAAAATTAAACAAATCTCTGCATAGTCTTAGAAGATCTATGTCGCAAGTCTCATTGAAATGTGATGATTAGTACTTGAGATATCAGGTGAAAAGCTGAAAATTAAGGTGATTAATATGCACAAATATTTACCCAAAAACTAATTAGGTCTCTGCACAGTCCTCAAGTAACTATGTACCAAGTTTCATTGAAACGTGATCATTACTACTCGAAATATCAAAAGCTGAAAATTATGCAAATTAGGTAATTAATATGTACTGATATTACCCTAAAAACTATCAGGTCTGTGCAGTGTCATATGACATCTATGTACCAAGTTTTATTGAAATGTTATGATTAGTACTTGAGATATCAGTGGAAAAGCCGAAAATTTATTAATCATTATGCAAATTAGGTAATTAATATTCATAGATTTTTACCCAAAACAAATCAAAACTGCGCACTAGTTCAGAGCATCCATGTGCCAAGTTTCATCAAAATCCAATGAGTGGTTCTTCAAATATCAGTGGAACAGTCATGGAACAGCTTAAAATCAGTTAATTATCATGAAAATTAGGTAATTAATATTCATAGATTTTTACCCAAAACTAATCAAATCTGAGCACTAGTTCAGAGCATCCATGTGCCAAGTTTCATCAAAATCCAATGAGTGGTTCTTCAAATATCAGTGGAACAGTCATGGAACCACTAAAAATTAGCTAATTATCATGCAAATTAGGTAATTAACGAGCATGGATTTTTACCAAAACCTAAACAAATCTGCGCATTGGCCCAGAGCATCTATGCACCAAGTTTCATCAAAAACCGATGTATGGTTCTTGAGATAGCAGTGGAACAGTCGGACACACACATACACAAACACACACACACAGACACACTAACTGCAAAGACTCCCATTTTGTGCTTCGCACATGGGAGTCAAAAAAAGTATGATATAAACAAGACCCAAGTAACGTCATTGTTGTCATGGTGACAATATCTTGTACACTTGTTACACACTCAGGTGTAACAAAGGATAGTTGAAAGTCAACTATGAGAACCAGTTTCAAGCTTGATTTTAAAATATTAAACAATGCCTGATATAGGCAAAACACAGATAACGACGTTGTTGTCATGGTGACAATAGCTTGTACACTTGTTACACACTCAGGTGTAACATAGAATAGTTGAAACCTAACTATGAGAACCAGTTTCAAGTTTGATTTTAAAATATTAAACAATGCCTGATATAGGCAAAACACAGATAACGACGTTGTTGCCATGGTGAACAAGGTTTGTACACTTGTTACACACCCAGGTGTAACGTAGAATAGTTGAAACCCAACTATGAGAACCAGTTTCAAGTTTGATTTTAAAATATTAAAAGATGCGTGATATAGACACAGCCCAGATACCGATGTTGTTGCCATGGTGAACATGGTTTGTACACTTGTTACACACCCAGGTGTAACATAGAATAGTTGAAACCCAACTATGAGAACCAGTTTCAAGTTTGATTTTAAAATATTAAACGATGCGTGATATAGACACAGCCCAGATAACAACGTTGTTGGCATGGTGACAATAACTTGTACACTCGTTACACACTCAGGTGTAACATAGAATAGTTGAAACCCAACTATGAGAACCAGTTTCAAGTTTGATTTTAAAATATTAAATGATGCGTGATATAGACACAGCCCAGATAACGACATTGTTGCCATGGTGACAATAGCTTGTACACTTGTTACACATTCAGGTCTAACATAGAATAGTTGAAACCCAACTATGAGAACCAGTTTCAAGTTTGATTTTAAAATAGTAAAAGATGCGTGATATAGACACAGCCCAGATAACGACGTTGTTGCCATGGTGACAATAGCTTGTACACTTGATACACACTCAGGTGTAACATGGAATGGTTGAAAGTCAGCTGTGAAACCAAAAACTATGTATATAGTATTGAGCAATGAGTAATGAGTACAAACATTGTTGCTACGGTGATAGTTGACACACCAGTTACAAACTTTGATGTACCACAAAAGGGTTGAATATCAACTACGGAATTAATTTCCAGGCATGGTTTTACACTATTAAACCATGAACAGAGTAGACAATACCCAAAGAGCTCGGACGTTGTTGCTATGGTGAACATAGCTGGCAAAATTGTCATACACATAACGGAGGATAGTTGAATATCGACTGCAAGAGCAATCTGCATGTTTGATTTTATAATATCAACGACTGAGCAGTATAGATAATACCCAAGAAGCATTGTTGCCATAGTGAACATACCTGAAAGACTAGTAGCAGAGCAGAGTTTCATTTCAACTGTGAAAACACTCCCAAAATAGATTTGATGAATGTGACAAATAAGGATATTAAATAGCACAATGTATGCAAGAAGACAGATGTTAAAAACTGACCAGTAATGACTATGAAGAACATAGATCCAGTTATTGGAATAATAAATAATATAATAAAACTAAGACTCACATATGGATGAATATGAGAACAACAAATAGACCATTGATACGTCACAAGTGGAGAGTCCATTATTGTAGTTGTCATGATACAATATACTGTTTATTTCTTTTTGACCTTCTACTACAGGTAGTAGAAATACCACGCTTTTTATCGAGGATTTCAATGCTCCGTATGTTTTCAACTGGTGTTCTTGTGATCCCAATATTTTTAGCGATTCTGCAGGATAGTCGTTGGATGCGGACCTTTTCCTTGGAAGGCAGGTCATTTTTTTTTGCGGAAATCAGTTAGCGATCTTATTAGTAAGCGGAGGTCAGGACAAAACTGGCTTGCTTGTTCCATAAGATGTTTTGAGTTGTAGGACTCGTCTAGAAATTTCTGCAAAGAGTCATGTAGAAGTAGAGAAATTTCTACATCAGCTGCACTCTCCTCCTGGAGAAATTGGGACACATCTGACACGTCAGAAGCGACAGACTCCACATCGTCCATGTCATGAAAGGGAAAGGATGATGAGGTCTGCTTCCTGTCAAAGACATCAATGGGCGTTGCAGTGACAGCAGCGTAAGAGAGAGGAAAAGCGGAGAGGGTTTGTACCTCCGTCGCAACAGTGGTAGTTGTTGAGCCGTTTGGTTCAGATTCAGTTGAGCGAGTGGTTGTGTCAATAGGTGATTTTCCGTACAATTGCGAGATGCATAAAAGACGCGCGTCGAACGTCTGCCGCAAAAATCGAACGATTTGATTTTGAACTAGAATTTCTTTATTTCGTAGCTTACATTGACCGGCCGATCTTCGACAGAGGAATATTGCTTCCAAATACCCTTACTTAATCGAATTTGCCTATCATCAAATGTGGACAGCACATTATTAAGCATGGAAATGTCCCCGAAATACTTTTGCGTTTGTCAAATCCCACGCGATGTTTGACGTGACTACGACGCTATGACCTTTGTTTGTCCTGTTTTTACGTTTGATTTCACGCATAACGCGTGATTCTCGCAGTGAACGGAAAATGGTCTATTGTTTCAGTGGAATGCGGGTCTGTTTGAATGAGTGACGGTGTGGGTGTATTGTCATTGACACACTCATTTTGATAGGCATCATTTGCATTAGAAAGACTGAAGGCGTGGCAGATTGTTTGTTTTGAGCTGGTTCAGATGACGTTGTGTCGATCGCTTCGTTCATATTTGTTTCTTTACTTATATTAACGTTTTGTATGGTATCGATTGTGCTGTTTTCACTATCTGTAACTTTATCGGTTTGCATATCATTTGGGGGAGTGTTATCGTTATGGTTTGGGTTTTGATTTGCGTTTTTGTTATCGTTTTGAATATCAGTTTGTGGGTTTGTATTGCTAGTGACTGCGGGTGTAGGTACAGGTGTTATAATCTGACTACAGTTACGTTGAGTGTGTCCTTTTTTGTGACATTTATAACAGATAATTTCGTCCGTTGACAAATAAATGCGATAAGTACGCTCCTCAAAAACGACATTAAGTACACCTTTTAGTTTATCCTGATCGCACAGCATGTATACTTGTCTGCGAAAACTTTTAGCGTGTCTCAAATTGGGACTTTTGCAGCCTCGTGGAATTGTATTTATTTTGCTGACTACTTTACCATACCGTAAAAGTTGTTCTTTTAGTAGGTAGTCGGGTATAAACAGGGGTACACCAGATAGCACGACTTTCGTTGCGGGTTTTACGAGTGATTGTACAGTAATAAATGTGTGCTCAATTCCACACCCAGATGCACACACAGATTCGGCAGATTCAAGTGAATTAAAGAAAACAATTACGCTGCCATTAGCACGAGAAGCTGCAACAATTTTTTCCGGACCACAAAGCTGTGAGAAAGCCTCAACATATTTTTCAATTTTACCGCCATCCAGTGACATGCATTTGACTCCATGCTTTCCTGTCAGCCCAGCAAAGGGGTTGACACGTGTACTCGTCGTGGAGGCGGCCATCTTGGCAGGCCTCTTGACGAGTAACACAAACAGAAAAAACTAAAACAACTGAGAACAAGGCAGATTTTTGCCAAAACAACCAAGAAATGCACCAACCAAAACGGGAAAGTATTTACAAAACTGGTGGAATGAAATAAAGTGTAATAACTGACCTATAAAAGGATTACCAGGAGAGCGATGTACCAGCGTGTATATGCTCATTTACATACATACATACAGACAGGGTAACTGCAAAGAATCCCTTTTGTGCTTCACACACGAGAGTCAAAAATCATTATTTTCAGAACAAATTCACAATGCTAAAAAAAAAGCATTTTTTGACACTTTTCAAAAACCAGATTTTTGAATGTCAGGAAAAATAATTTTTTCAACCCATGTCACCAGCTAGCCTACAATGTGAGACATGGCATCGTATCTGGCACATAGACCTATGGTAAAAGTGTTACAAAATTGCCAAAATGGCAACTATCCACTAAAATACAACCATCCTTTTTTTGAAAATTAGCAACTTTTTTCAAGTCAATATACTTATATCACCCTGGAGTACAATTTATTGCGAAATAAATGAATTCTGGGTATTTTCATTTATGAGTAGGCTTCTACTTTAACAGGCAAAAGGGGGAAAAAAGGAAGGAAAGGCACTATACAGCCCAATTATTGAGTGACCTTTACTCTCGCTAATTATGTTGATATTTCAAAGACAGTAAACTTTAAAAATTATGAATTGTTACCTGCAACAAAAATTCAAATCATAATTATGCGACAGTATGTCTTTACTCACCTTTATCAAATACGATGTCATCTGAATTTCCTTTTCTGACAAACACTGCATTTTTATACATATTGGTGCATTTTTTCCTGGTCTGTGATTTACTCTTTGGTTTGAATTGATCTAGTGTAAATTGTGGAAGACTATCTAACTTGGCTTTGAAATCAAAGTCTGCATAGTCTCTGAAATAAATCAATAAATCAATACATATTGATCTAGTATGAATTGTACCAATGCTTTTCATGAATATTCAAATCATAGTTTCCAAATACAGGCATTCACTCATGAATATTCAAATCATAGTAACCAAATACAGGCATTTACTCATGAATATTCAAATCATAGTTTCCAAATACAACATTTACTCATGAATATTCAAATCATAGTTTCCAAATATAGGTGTTTACTAATGATTATCATTTGTGAAATATGCAATCCTTCCCACTGTGAAATCAGATAAAATTATAAAATTAAAAACTTGGCTTTGAAATCAAAGTCTGCATAGTCTCTGAAATAAATCAATACATATTGATCTAGTGTGCATTGTACCAGTGCTTTTCCCAAATATTCAAATCATAGTTTCCAAATACAGGCATTTACTCATGAATATTCAAATCACAGTATCCAAATACAGGCATTTACTCATGAATATTCAAATCATAGTTTCCAAATATAGGTGTTTATTATATTATTCCAACATCTCTAATGATAAAATCAACTTACAATACATCTAAACTCCTCCTTTCTCCTTGACTCCTGCCTTCTCTACTTCCTCCGACACAACTCTCACTCACTCTCCGTCTCCTAGCAGCAGCTGCCCGCCTCCTCTTAGCGGCTTTGCTTTCCAAATCAACAGTCGGGTCATCTTCGTCACTGTAACTTGTGAAGTCCGCCTTCCATGGCCGTTTACAGTTAAACGGTCTCTCCGGCCGCTGTAAATCATGTAACATTCCGCCTGACACAAATTGTTTATATCGTTGTCCTTTGCATGATCGGCTTGATTTTCGACAGCGGTTTCCTGATTTTGAATCCTCAGGCTCGCTTTCATCAAGTTCATGTTCTGGTTCACTTTCAGCTTTTCCAGTTTTCAAGGCAATATCCACTGATTCCTCATTTGCACTTTCAGAGTCATCCATCTTGTTTTCTTCTTGTTTGGTTGTCTTCTTTTTTTTCATTTTTTCCTCGGGTCGGTTCTTTTTCCGTTTCTTTGGTTTTTCAGTTGATTTTTCCTCAGATTCCGAAGATGGTTTTAAATGTTTGTTCTTCTTTCGCTTTTTTTCTGTGTCTTTATTTTGTTTACCATCATCGCTATGCTTTTTAGATTTCTTTTTCTTCTTTCGTTCAGTCCTTGTTTCAGAGTTAATCTTACTCTCATTGGCCGATTCAGTAGGGCTAACAGTGCCCGCTTTCTTGTTACTGGATGCTGAGTTCTGATTGACTGTTTGTTCTCCTGCCTTATTGGTCGTGCCATCCTTAGGTTCTTGCTTGTAAGAAGCCTGCTCTGAACACATCTGTAAAACAAGTCAAAGAAAGCTTAGAACTATGTTCTGTGTGCTGAGAAAACTGGAGTCACAAAGTACAAATAAGGAATACTGTATTTACTTATATTAGAAGAATATTTCCAATGCACATAGGACAAAAAAGTGTTTCTTGCATGCATAATCACCATAGACTTTGACGTTTACATTTGAGCAGATGTGAATCTAAGTAAGCAAAAATGGCATTCAGAAATATAACTGCAAGAAGCAATCAAGGCGGTTCCAGGTGACTATAGTATAGCAATTAAAAGTATTCACTGAAATCATGACTTGATATATTCTGTCCGACAACAATTATAGTACTAGTTGTATGTCCCTATCTGCAACAGTACTTATGATATTACAGTTATGCATATTAATGAGGTTACATATATGTTCATAACACATATGTTACTGTAAAAGGGTTTATTATTCACTTGGTTTTAATTTTGCTTATTTTGCTGACTGGAAAATGCGCTAAATTAAAACCCAGTGAATATGTAAAATTTAGCGTAGAACACGTTACCTAAATGATAAAACTGTGAATTTAAAACACAACGAATATGCCTGAAATGCTAAATCAGTGAAATTTAAACCCAGTGAAAATGAGTCATTGAGTAGCTCTGTCAAATGCCTCCATTATAGCACTAGTTTCATGTCTTTATCTGCAACAGTGCTTGAGATATTACACTTGCACATATTAATTAAGTCACATGAACTCATTTATACATCTATAAAATTGATTTATGCTGATTAGGTAATTAGTAAGCACTAAATTTAAACCTAAACTAAACACAATATGGCTTATCCTAGAGCATTTATGTACCAAGTTGCATTGAGTTCTGATAAATGGTACTTGAGAAACATTGGCCAATTATATGCAAATTAGGTCATTAATATGCACACAATCCAACTGAAAACTATGCATTATCTCAAAGCATTTATGTACCAAGTTTCATTAAAATCTGATGAATGGTACTTGAATGAAACAAGTAAAAATGATTAAAGGGTGGTGGTTGTTACGTTGCGCATGTGTGACATTTGTGTTGATAAACATTGATTTCCCCCACAATCCAATGCTCTCTTTTAATGGAACTCACAAGTATAAGTTTTGACCTGAGCACGAAATGTACTAATTACCGCCGATGACTCCTTCAATACCTTCCAATCACTTAAAAAATACCTAATTAAAGCTTGGTAACGTCTGCCCAACAGTCAAAGTCGCCATCTTTGTTCATATGTGACCCATATATCTCACGCATGTGTGGCGTGATGACTACCACCTTTTAAAATTGGCCAATTAATATGCAAATTAGGTCATTAATATGCACATAATTCAACTGAAAACTAATCAGGTCAATGAATTATTCCAGAACATCTATGTACCAAGTTTCATTGAAATCTGATAATCAGTTCCCGAGATATCAGTGGAACAGACACACACAGACTGACATACCTACAGACGCACTAACCCCAAAGACTCCCATTTTGCGCTTCTCACAATTACACATCAATTTATAGATATTGTCCTGATAGTTTAAGAAATTGATCCCGCCAAGTAGATTTCAGAAGTTCTAGTTAGTCAGCCTAGTCTCCATAGAAACTGGATATTTTTGCAATAACTTATTAAGTAATGTAAATTTGAGCTGCATATATTGAATCAAATTTATAATTTCATACCCTTGATTTAAATCGAGGTTACAAACCTTCCATGGTAGCAACAATTTATGGCGCATGTAGTCAAGAATATTTGATTGAAGTTAGTATCATGTGACCCAAATCCTTTGTGTGCTGAAGTCAACTTTGGGCACTATCTACAGAATAGGCCGATTTATAATCTTCTTATTTCCACATGAAATGTTGCTAAAATTTCAAATGTTTTGATCAATAACTCATTTTGACTGTTTTGTCTAAAATTAAGATTGAATTTAGTGAAACTTACAGAAAATGTGAACAAATTCACCCAAAATTAAGCAGGGACAAAATTTTGCACTCAAATGGTTAATGTGATCATGTGAAGAAACTTGTACATGTATGTTTAAAAAAGTTACATACATGAATATCTCTTCATCTACCTTTGTTAAAATTTTAATCTTATATTGACACCAATTGTCATTATATATAATACATCTACCACATAGAGTTTAGAAAATAGCATTCCGTATGTATATACACACTCAATCAAACATTAAAAATGAGTTATATTTACTGTAAAATACTTTATTTTTACTTGGAATTAATTTTCGCTGAAGGAATAATTCAGTGAAAATAATATCCAGTGAATATACCTTCTTTCCTATATTTTACATTTTTTACATCAAAAATCAGTGAAAATAAATTTGATACAAAACACCCAAGAAGTCTAATTCCAGTTAAAATAAAGTATTTTACAGTATGTCATGTATAAACAGCGCTTTCAATGTGGTATTCTCGTGATTATTTCAGATGTTTTTTTTCTTTTTTTGTATGATGTCACTGTTCTGTTTTGACAAGCAAGCCCTTACCTGTGCAAACTCAAACAATGTACTCTGGTTACCACGGTAACTACTACTTGTATTATTATTTTCGTTTTTTGCACTGATCTCCGATTTCTTGGACTCTGGAGAACTGTTATTAGATGTGTTTTGTGATGACGGTGAAAGTGCTTGTTCTCCAGCCATCAGGAGTAGATTCAACCCACCCATGTCGGCAGGATCTAAAAACAGAAATCATTTAATTATTACACAACTTAAAATACATGTCTGTACTACTGTAAAAGCATTGTCGTGACATGTCCAGGTAATAGATCAGTGTTTGTGTTCATGTTTTTGGAAAAACAAAACGATTTTCCTTGCACATATAATGGGTTAATACCCGGTAATCAAACAGAGTCGGCAATTGATTAATGTCAGTAATCGAACAGTGTGAGTAATCAAACCATGTGATAAAATCAATTGATATGTAATCAAACTGAGTGAGTAATCAAATCGAGTGATTAATCAAACCGAGTAATTAACCAAGCTGAGTGAGTAATCAAACCGTGTGGGTAATCAACTGATATGTAATCAAACTGAGTAATCAAACCAAGTGAGTAATCAAACCATGTGAGTAATAAGGGAAGAGTAGGAAATCAAACTCGCGGTTTACCGCGGTCATTACCGCGGTGGTGGTGGGTGCTCGCCGGTCGACGGCATTTTATGCAAATTTATGTATAGATTCCATGACCCCGGTTTACCGCGGTCGTGTGCGGTAGGCTCGCATGGCAATTTACACCCTATTGTTAAGACTATGAACGGACACGATAGACTGGGAAACTAAAGGTTACTTGCCGCCAAGTTCAAATAATAAAATCGAGTGGTACCAGAAGATTGGAAAAATCGTCTATATTAGTTCGCAGAAGAACACTATTTTATTTTCACGAGTCTTGGTATAACATCGCAAAGCAACCCAGAATAATGTTGACCCCACATAATGTAAAATATTATCACATTATTTTGAATTTACATCATGTATAGTCTCAGGATTTATTTTAAAAGATTAATGTTTCGCGTATACCAATATAATCGGGCGAAGTATAAATTCCGAGTGTAAAACACTCGATGAGAGGCCGCAGTTTACGTTACCTCGAGACCATGCACTAAGTAGGAAAAGCAAGCCGAAGTCGAAGAGGGAGTGTCACACACTTGGTGCTACAATATATACTACAATAACTGGGTGATCAGCGAAAAAAATAGCGCACTTCTTGGCGAAACTGACTAATCTAATAAACCTTGGCCCAAGTTTAACCCCAAGTCACGCGCTGAACAAGTGGGTTGTTACCTTGGTGACCATTCGCGCTCCGCGTGTTGATCTTTTTATTATTTATTTATTTTTTATTTATTTATTAACACACAACATCCCCCGGAGGGGATGAAAAGGGTTACAAATCAGATATTAGTAAAAGCAAAATAACCACATAAAAAGTAATTATACACATTATACATTATGTGTAATTATACACATCCCATTACGCAAATTTTTACTGGCTCTGCGTTGCCTACGTAAAAATTGTTACCGTTCTGGTTGTGAATATTTCACCATTGCCGACTTGATAATGCGTTGCCTTTGCAATAATTACGCAAACTTATTTTTTATACCCCTGTCGACCCCTCGAGTCAGGCTGCTATCACCTTTTCTATTTCAGTAATTGACGGTCTGTAGGTGTTAAGTTGTCACCTCCAACTGATTGAGCGGGCAATTAAATACGCGATAATACCAGACTTAGTTTGTCTACTTTAAAACTGACGGCAAAACACAATACAATCGTCCGGAGCCATCGAACTACGCAACTTAGTCGAAACCGCGACTTACTGCCTCAGAGACGGGGCCACTGAATAACTGTTGTTGATAATGATATTGTAAACAAACACGCACACACAAAACATTAAAGCCAGAAAAGTCAAGTCAAGAAACAACATTTCAAATAATAATTATGGTTTGACATCTATATCATTTTGAAATAAACTAAATTTCATGTAAATAAAATCCATGCGTTACAATTTACTGTAATTTCAAACTCGGGGCAGCGTACTTTGAACGCTGAGTATTCGATCGCTTACATTTCCAGTGAAAAAACAAACAAAACAACGTCAGGTGCTTTTGAACTACGTGCGGTTGGCACAGTAACGGGCAATGACCTCAGCGGTTCACACGCAATGAAATTCTAATCAAGCCAGCTAGCGTTATCGTACGATATCATAAACTCAATAATTATTCATTCAAAATGCCTTTCACAATCACGAGTACCATGGAACACGAACATGTAACAGAAAAATAACGTCTTTTGTTTAAAAAATACATGCGCAAGGCAAGATTTGTGAAACGAAACAGAAAATAAATAATCGTGTCAGTGCAATGCAGACAGCCTGATCTGTTTTGATTAGTTCGCCCGTTTCTCGTTTGCTGGCCATTTTTTCTGGAGTGTGACACAAATGGTGAACATGATACTGCCAAATCAATCAAGAACCAGGATACGGCTTGGATACGTTGAAACTTTGTAAGTCGTCCTCTTTTCAATTGTAAACTTTATTCCAGTGTTACGCTAAATACATGTACATGTACTAAATACTAAACAAGCACACATATCGTATTCATTTACAGCATTGGATTTTAAAACAATGACTCGTGGAATCACAAAGAAACTGTTAAGTACGTATTTCACACATTACCGAGGACCGCGGTAGAGACCGGTACAGCGGAAGAGACCCCTAATTATAAGCAGTCCGCGGCTCTCCCCGGCATTCTGCGGTACACCGCGGTAATGACCGCGGTGCACCGTCCGTTTGATTTCCTACTCTTCCCTAAACCAAGTGAGTACTACAGTCCAGTTTATGAAGCTGGCTTAAAGCTACCTTAGTTAGCTTTCAAAACAACCATACTGTACATGTAAATTTTACTAAATAATCTGTCTCAATAATGAATCAAATGACAGTTAATCAAAATCTAACAGCACTGGTTCGTCACACCAAGGTAATAGATCAGTAACATTCATATATTTGGAAAAACAAAACAATTTTCCTTGCACAGATTTATAATGGGTTAGTACCCAGTAATCAAACAGTATCAGCAATTGATTAATTCCAGTAATCGAACAGTGTGAGTAATCAAACCGAGTAATCAAATTGATTAAGTAATCAAATCGAGTGAGTAATCAAACCAAGTGAGTAAACAAACTGAGTCAGTAATCGAACTGTGTGAGTAATCAAACAAAGTGAGTAATCAAACCAAGTGAGTAATCAAATCGAGTAATCAAACCAAGTCAGTAATCAAACTGTGTGAGTGATACAGGGTAACCAAACTATAAATTCAAATCACAAAGTCATTGTATCTATAAAAATAAGTTTGGGTAACCCGACCATTTATTTCTTTGATTATCTATTTGACAGAATCATTTACTCAGTTCACCTTGGTCCACACATACAAAGATAGATTTAATTATTCAAATTTTGCTACCTTTTACAAAACAAATCCACATAATTGTTTCCATGGTTTCCTTAAAACATGTATTCAAGACCTGTTAAGCCTGTTGTAAATTATTTCCATTTAGACCAACAAATTCATGAAAATGTGCAAAATGAACTACTAAATTTTGTTGACATTAAAATATTTGCCTAACATTATTAAGCTGTCTTTAACCTTTTCACCACCAGTTCCCTATTTCCATCACAAATTCACAAAATAGTTCTGTTTATAGTCTGCACTCTCCTTCTGAAGATTAAAAGAAAAATAGTCAAATTCTTTGACTAAAAACTGAAAATTGACTTAAATTTTGTCTGTTGGTTTCAAAATTAGACTTCTTCTCCAGAAATATGGAAGAATATTAGAAAAAAATGCAGAAAAATTGGGATAAGAATGTCTGGTGGTAAAAAGGTTAATAATATCCAATCCCCAAACAGGTTGATATCGAAAACAGTCAAAACCTCTAGATTCAATCAAAGCCAGTCTTGCATAGAAATTAACATGACCCAAAGTGCATGTTATATTAATACGTATTTGTCAAAATGAAATCTATATTTATATCAAGCTGCGTAATCTAGTGTATGAATACAGTGACATTTAACAAAAGCACTCATTCAAATGTCACATGACTCGTGTTTATACTCTGTATTCCAGACACACATTCAATTCATCTCATATTCAGTAAATCGGTTTTAATTTCACAAATTGAAAGTCAGTGAATATGAGTAAATTTTGTACCAGTGACAATTTCTCCAGGATTTCAGTGACTTTAGCGAAATGTCATCTTCACTGATGCAATAAAATGAGCAAAGTGTGAAATTTTCCAGCAGGGAAAATTGATGTTTACAGTTTACATACAATATTACAAAGTACTGTAATGACAAGTATTACAAGGCTGCTTTAAAAATAAACACATCTTGAGAAAAAATATTATACTTCCCTTAGTATTAGAAGTAGAGACAATAAAAGTGACTGACACTAATAAATTACTGTAATTCCCCCTATGAGATGCAAATTTGAAATAGACAAAGCATGTGCACAAAGCACAAACAGTGCGACAATTTAATATATAGACTGAGCTCACTATCAAAATGATTGGATCACAATTACTGGTACACACTGTCATACTATGACATCATTTGTTTACATTTTGCCAACCAGCATGCAAATGTCGGATAACACTGATCAGTACTAACTCAATATGCTTTGACAAAGTAGCACATAAGTTGTTTTATTATTATTAATTGGTCTATTAAATATACAGTCTCTCAGCTGAGATAGCTCTGCTGTTAGTAATGCACATTTCAAGAACCGAAGATATCATTAGAAAATGAACAAATCTAAGAGAGGTTTACCTGAGGTACTTATATGTACATGCATAGTATCAAAGCAATCTGACTTGCGTTTTTCAACGAGAAGTCAAAAATATCACTTTTTACCAAAAATGTCCAAAATATTCATCACAACAAGTCATTGTCAATGACACATCCCCGTTCCATTCATATTTGAGTGACATATACATTCAAAGCAGATGATGACCGAAATCTCAGACCACTTTCAGTGGTCTGATCCGAAATGCACCTGCATATGTACAACACATTGTACTAAATCTGAACAAAATCCATCCATGCATGACTGAGATCCGGTTCTGGAATTGTGAAAATACGTGATTTTGATGCATTTTCGACCTTAAAATGGCCATTATTCAGCTATTGTTAAGCGGATCATGAAACAAATGCACATATCTATTTGTGACATGATGTACCATGTGTGTGTGAAGTTTGAACTGAATTCTTTAAAACAAAATGGCCGCCAGTCGGCCATTTCGAACTAGATCCGAAAAAAAATGACATGCATCAAGGTCCTATTATGTTTAATGTATGTACCAAATTTGAACAAAATCCGTCCATGCATAACTGAGATCCAGGTCCGGAATGGTGAAAATGTGCGATTTCAATGCATTTTCAGCCTTAAAGCGGCCGCCAGTTGGCTATCGTTAATGAGATCATGAAACAAATGCACATACATATTTGTGACATGATGTACCTTGTGTGTGTGAAGTTTGAACTCGATCAATCCAGGCATGTCTCAGATACGGATCAAGAACTGAATTCTTTAAAACAAAATGGCCGCCAGTCGGCCATTTCGAACTTGATCCGAAAAAAAAATGACGTGCATCAAGGTCCTATTATGTTTAATGTATGTACCTAATTTGAACAAAATCCGTCCATGCATAACTGAGATCCGGGTCCGGAATGGCGAAAATGTGCGATTTCAATGCATTTTCGGCCTTAAAGCGGCCGCCATTTGGCTATCGTTAATGAGATCATGAAACAAATGCACATACATATTTGTGACATGATGTACCTTGTGTGTGTGAAGTTTGAACTCGATCAATCCAGGCATGTCTCAGATACAGATCCAGAACTGAATTCTTTAAAACAAAATGGCCGCCAGTCAGCCATTTCAAACCCGATCCCCCCAAAAAAATGACGTGCATCAAGGTCCTATTATGTTTAATGTATGTACCAAATTTAAACAAAATTTGAAGCATTTTCGGCCTTAAAATTGCCGCTATTCGGCTATTGTTAATCGAATCATGAAAAAAATGCATGTGCATATGTCCCATATAATGTGTGATGTATGAGTGAAGTTTGAACTTAATCGGTCCATGCATGTTCAAGATACAGGTGATCACGGATGCACGGACGCACAGAGGGCAAAACATAAGTCCCCGTTTTCGGTCTGCGTCCGAACGGGGACTAATTAGAGAATTGAAGATATCATCATGAAATGAACAAACCTGTGATAGGGGTACCTATAGTACCTATATGTATAATATGAAAGCAATCAAACTTGCGGTTTTACCAAAAGTGCCAAAAATATTCACCAAAATTAGAGAATTAAATTGTATCAAATCCAAGGCTTGTAATTTTCAAGAAAAAGTTGATGCAGATGATGGACAATCACTCATATGATAAGCTTTTTTTGACAAAGTTGACTGCGGAGCTAAAAACTAATGCTTCAAAACTATTTTCAGGGGCTGCGGGTGGTAAAACAAAGAACTATGGCAGTGTCCGACCAGTGTGGTGGTAAAACAAGGTACTGTGACAGTGTCAGACTGGTGTGGTGGTAAAACAAAGCACTGTGACAGTGTCACACCAGTGTGGTGGTAAAACAAAGCACTGTGGCAATGTCACACCAGTGTGGTGGTAAAACAAAGCACTGTGGCAGTGTCACACCAGTGCGGTGGTAAAACAAAGCACTGTGGCAGTGTCACACCAGTGTGGTGGTAAAACAAAGCACTGTGGCAATGTCACACCAGTGTGGTGGTAAAACAAAGCACTGTGGCAATGTCACACCAGTGTGGTGGTAAAACAAAGCACTGTGGCAATGTCACACCAGTGTGGTGGTAAAACAAAGCACTATGGCAGTGTCACACCAGTGTTGAGGTAAAACAAAGCACTGTGGCAGTGTCACACCAGTGTTGAGGTAAAACAAAGCACTGTGGCAGTGTCACACCAGTGTTGAGATAAAACAAAGCACTGTGGCAATGTCACACCAGTGTGGTGGTAAAACAAAGCACTGTGGCAGTGTCACACCAGTGTGGTGATAAAACAAAGCACTGTGGCAGTGTCACACCAGTGTTGAGGTAAAACAAACCACTGTGGCAATGTCACACCAGTGTGGTGGTAAAACAAAGCACTATGGCAATGTCACACCAGTGTGTTGGTCAAACAAAGCACTGTGGCAGTGTCACACCAGTGTGGTGGTAAAACAAAGCACTGTGGCAGTGTCACACCAGTGTGGTGGTAAAACAAAGCACTGTGGCAGTGTCACACCAGTGTGGAGATAAAACAAAGAACTATGGCAGTGTCACACCAGTGTGGTGGTAAAACAAGGTACTGTGACAGTGTCAGACTGGTGTGGTGGTAAAACAAAGCACTGTGACAGTGTCACACCAGTGTGGTGGTAAAACAAAGCACTGTGGCACTGTCACACAAGTGTGGTGATAAAACAAAGCACTGTGACAGTGTCACACCAGTGTGGTGGTAAAACAAAGCACTGTGGCAGTGTCACACAAGTGTGGTGATAAAACAAAGCACTGTGACAGTGTCACCCCAGTGTGGTGGTAAAACAAAGCACTGTGGCAGTGTCACACAAGTGTGGTGATAAAACAAAGAACTATGGCAGTGTCACACCAGTGTGGTGGTAAAACAAGGTACTGTGACAGTGTCAGACTGGTGTGGTGGTAAAACAAAGCACTGTGACAGTGTCACACCAGTGTGGTGGTAAAACAAAGCACTGTGGCAGTGTCACACAAGTGTGGTGATAAAACAAAGAACTGTGGCAGTGTCCGACCAGTGTGGTGTTAAAACAAGGTACTGTGACAGTGTCAGACTGGTGTGGTGGTAAAACAAAGCACTGTGGCAGTGTCACACCAGTGTGGTGTTAAAACAAAGCACTGTGACAGTGTTACACCAGTGTGGTGGTAAAACAAAGCACTGTGACAGTGTTACACCAGTGTGGTGGTAAAACAAAGCACTGTGGCAGTGTTACACCAGTGTGGTGGTAAAACAACGCACTGTGGCAGTGTCACACCAGTGTGGTGGTAAAACAAAGCACTGTGGCAGTGTCACACCAGTGTGGTGGTAAAACAAAGCACTGTGGCAGTGTCACACCAGTGTGGTGGTAAAACAAAGCACTGTGACAGTGTCAGACCAGTGTGGTGGTAAAACAAAGCACTGTGACAGTGTCACACCAGTGTGGTGATAAAACAAAGCACTGTGACAGTGTTTGACCAGTGTGGTGGTAAAACAAAGCACTGTGGCAATGTCACACCAGTGTGGTGGTAAAACGAAGCACTGTGGCAATGTCACACCAGTGTTGAGGTAAAACAAAGCACTGTGGCAGTGTCACACCAGTGTGGTGGTAAAACAAAGCACTGTGGCAGTGTTACACCAGTGTGGTGGTAAAACAAAGCACTGTGGCAGTGTCACACCAGTGTGGTGGTAAAACAAAGCACTGTGGCAGTGTCACACCAGTGTGGTGGTAAAACAAAGCACTGTGACAGTGTCAGACCAGTGTGGTGGTAAAACAAAGCACTGTGACAGTGTCACACCAGTGTGGTGATAAAACAAAGCACTGTGACAGTGTTTGACCAGTGTGGTGGTAAAACAAAGCACTGTGGCAATGTCACACCAGTGTGGTGGTAAAACAAAGCACTGTGGCAATGTCACACCAGTGTTGAGGTAAAACAAAGCACTGTGGCAGTGTCACACCAGTGTGGTGGTAAAACAAAGCACTGTGACAGTGTCAGACCAGTGTGGTGGTAAAACAAAGCACTGTGACAGTGTCACACCAGTGTGGTGATAAAACAAAGCACTGTGACAGTGTTTGACCAGTGTGGTGGTAAAACAAAGCACTGTGGCAATGTCACACCAGTATTGAGATAAAACAAAGCACTGTGGCAATGTCACACCAGTGTGGTGGTAAAACAAAGCACTGTGGCAGTGTCACACCAGTGTTGAGGTAAAACAAAGCACTGCGGCAATGTCACACCAGTGTGGTGGTAAAACAAAGCACTATGGCAGTGTCACACCAGTGTTGAGGTAAAACAAAGCACTGTGGCAGTGTCACACCAGTGTGGTGGTAAAACAAAGCACTATGGCAGTGTCACACCAGTGTGGTGGTAAAACAAAGCACTGTGGCAGTGTCACACCAGTGTGGTGGCAAAACAAAGCACTGTGGCAGTGTCACACCAGTGTTGAGATAAAACAAAGCACTGTGGCAGTGTCACACCAGTGTTGAGATAAAACAAAGCACTGTGGCAATGTCACACCAGTGTGGTGGTAAAACAAAGCACTGTGGCAGTGTCACACCAGTGTTGAGGTAAAACAAAGCACTGTGGCAATGTCACACCAGTGTGGTGGTAAAACAAAGCACTGTGGCAATGTCACACCAGTGCTGAGGTAAAACAAAGCACTGTGGCAGTGTCACACCAGTGTTGAGGTAAAACAAAGCACTATGGCAGTGTCACGCCAGTGTGTTGGTCAAACAAAGCACTGTGGCAGTGTCACACCAGTGTGGTGGTAAAACAAAGAACTATGGCAGTGTCACACCAGTGTGGTGGTAAAACAAGGTACTGTGACAGTGTCAGACTGGTGTGGTGGTAAAACAAAGCACTGTGACAGTGTCACACCAGTGTGGTGGTAAAACAAAGCACTGTGGCACTGCCACACAAGTGTGGTGATAAAACAAAGCACTGTGACAGTGTCACACCAGTGTGGTGGTAAAACAAAGCACTGTGGCAGTGTCACACAAGTGTGGTGATAAAACAAAGCACTGTGACAGTGCCACCCCAGTGTGGTGGTAAAACAAAGCACTGTGGCAGTGTCACACAAGTGTGGTGATAAAACAAAGAACTATGGCAGTGTCACACCAGTGTGGTGGTAAAACAAGGTACTGTGACAGTGTCAGACTGGTGTGGTGGTAAAACAAAGCACTGTGACAGTGTCACACCAGTGTGGTGGTAAAACAAAGCACTGTGGCAGTGTCACACAAGTGTGGTGATAAAACAAAGAACTGTGGCAGTGTCCGACCAGTGTGGTGGTAAAACAAAGAACTATGGCAGTGTCCGACCAGTGTGGTGGTAAAACAAAGCACTGTGGCAATGTCACACCAGTGCTGAGGTAAAACAAAGCACTGTGGCAGTGTCACACCAGTGTTGAGGTAAAACAAAGCACTATGGCAGTGTCACGCCAGTGTGTTGGTCAAACAAAGCACTGTGGCAGTGTCACACCAGTGTGGTGGTAAAACAAAGAACTATGGCAGTGTCACACCAGTGTGGTGGTAAAACAAGGTACTGTGACAGTGTCAGACTGGTGTGGTGGTAAAACAAAGCACTGTGACAGTGTCACACCAGTGTGGTGGTAAAACAAAGCACTGTGGCACTGCCACACAAGTGTGGTGATAAAACAAAGCACTGTGACAGTGTCACACCAGTGTGGTGGTAAAACAAAGCACTGTGGCAGTGTCACACAAGTGTGGTGATAAAACAAAGCACTGTGACAGTGCCACCCCAGTGTGGTGGTAAAACAAAGCACTGTGGCAGTGTCACACAAGTGTGGTGATAAAACAAAGAACTATGGCAGTGTCACACCAGTGTGGTGGTAAAACAAGGTACTGTGACAGTGTCAGACTGGTGTGGTGGTAAAACAAAGCACTGTGACAGTGTCACACCAGTGTGGTGGTAAAACAAAGCACTGTGGCAGTGTCACACAAGTGTGGTGATAAAACAAAGAACTGTGGCAGTGTCCGACCAGTGTGGTGGTAAAACAAAGAACTATGGCAGTGTCCGACCAGTGTGGTGTTAAAACAAGGTACTGTGACAGTGTCAGACTGGTGTGGTGGTAAAACAAAGCACTGTGGCAGTGTCACACCAGTGTGGTGTTAAAACAAAGCACTGTGGCAGTGTCACACCAGTGTGGTGGTAAAACAAAGCACTGTCGCACTGTCACACAAGTGTGGTGATAAAACAAAGCACTGTGACAGTGTCACACCAGTGTGGTGGTAAAACAAAGCACTGTGGCAGTGTCACACAAGTGTGGTGATAAAACAAAGCACTGTGACAGTGTCACCCCAGTGTGGTGGTAAAACAAAGCACTGTGGCAGTGTCACACAAGTGGGGTGATAAAACAAAGAACTATGGCAGTGTCACACCAGTGTGGTGGTAAAACAAGGTACTGTGACAGTGTCAGACTGGTGTGGTGGTAAAACAAAGCACTGTGACAGTGTCACACCAGTGTGGTGGTAAAACAAAGCACTGTGGCAGTGTCACACAAGTGTGGTGATAAAACAAAGAACTGTGGCAGTGTCCGACCAGTGTGGTGTTAAAACAAGGTACTGTGACAGTGTCAGACTGGTGTGGTGGTAAAACAAAGCACTGTGGCAGTGTCACACCAGTGTGGTGTTAAAACAAAGCACTGTGACAGTGTTACACCAGTGTGGTGGTAAAACAAAGCACTGTGGCACTGTCACACAAGTGTGGTGGTAAAACAAAGCACTGTGACAGTGTCACGCCAGTGTGTTGGTCAAACAAAGCACTGTGGCAGTGTCACACCAGTGTGGTGGTAAAACAAAGAACTATGGCAGTGTCACACCAGTGTGGTGGTAAAACAAGGTACTGTGACAGTGTCAGACTGGTGTGGTGGTAAAACAAAGCACTGTGACAGTGTCACACCAGTGTGGTGGTAAAACAAAGCACTGTGGCACTGCCACACAAGTGTGGTGATAAAACAAAGCACTGTGACAGTGTCACACCAGTGTGGTGGTAAAACAAAGCACTGTGGCAGTGTCACACAAGTGTGGTGATAAAACAAAGCACTGTGACAGTGCCACCCCAGTGTGGTGGTAAAACAAAGCACTGTGGCAGTGTCACACAAGTGTGGTGATAAAACAAAGAACTATGGCAGTGTCACACCAGTGTGGTGGTAAAACAAGGTACTGTGACAGTGTCAGACTGGTGTGGTGGTAAAACAAAGCACTGTGACAGTGTCACACCAGTGTGGTGGTAAAACAAAGCACTGTGGCAGTGTCACACAAGTGTGGTGATAAAACAAAGAACTGTGGCAGTGTCCGACCAGTGTGGTGGTAAAACAAAGAACTATGGCAGTGTCCGACCAGTGTGGTGGTAAAACAAAGCACTGTGGCAATGTCACACCAGTGCTGAGGTAAAACAAAGCACTGTGGCAGTGTCACACCAGTGTTGAGGTAAAACAAAGCACTATGGCAGTGTCACGCCAGTGTGTTGGTCAAACAAAGCACTGTGGCAGTGTCACACCAGTGTGGTGGTAAAACAAAGAACTATGGCAGTGTCACACCAGTGTGGTGGTAAAACAAGGTACTGTGACAGTGTCAGACTGGTGTGGTGGTAAAACAAAGCACTGTGACAGTGTCACACCAGTGTGGTGGTAAAACAAAGCACTGTGGCACTGCCACACAAGTGTGGTGATAAAACAAAGCACTGTGACAGTGTCACACCAGTGTGGTGGTAAAACAAAGCACTGTGGCAGTGTCACACAAGTGTGGTGATAAAACAAAGCACTGTGACAGTGCCACCCCAGTGTGGTGGTAAAACAAAGCACTGTGGCAGTGTCACACAAGTGTGGTGATAAAACAAAGAACTATGGCAGTGTCACACCAGTGTGGTGGTAAAACAAGGTACTGTGACAGTGTCAGACTGGTGTGGTGGTAAAACAAAGCACTGTGACAGTGTCACACCAGTGTGGTGGTAAAACAAAGCACTGTGGCAGTGTCACACAAGTGTGGTGATAAAACAAAGAACTGTGGCAGTGTCCGACCAGTGTGGTGGTAAAACAAAGAACTATGGCAGTGTCCGACCAGTGTGGTGTTAAAACAAGGTACTGTGACAGTGTCAGACTGGTGTGGTGGTAAAACAAAGCACTGTGGCAGTGTCACACCAGTGTGGTGTTAAAACAAAGCACTGTGGCAGTGTCACACCAGTGTGGTGGTAAAACAAAGCACTGTGGCACTGTCACACAAGTGTGGTGATAAAACAAAGCACTGTGACAGTGTCACACCAGTGTGGTGGTAAAACAAAGCACTGTGGCAGTGTCACACAAGTGTGGTGATAAAACAAAGCACTGTGACAGTGTCACCCCAGTGTGGTGGTAAAACAAAGCACTGTGGCAGTGTCACACAAGTGGGGTGATAAAACAAAGAACTATGGCAGTGTCACACCAGTGTGGTGGTAAAACAAGGTACTGTGACAGTGTCAGACTGGTGTGGTGGTAAAACAAAGCACTGTGACAGTGTCACACCAGTGTGGTGGTAAAACAAAGCACTGTGGCAGTGTCACACAAGTGTGGCGATAAAACAAAGAACTGTGGCAGTGTCCGACCAGTGTGGTGTTAAAACAAGGTACTGTGACAGTGTCAGACTGGTGTGGTGGTAAAACAAAGCACTGTGGCAGTGTCACACCAGTGTGGTGTTAAAACAAAGCACTGTGACAGTGTTACACCAGTGTGGTGGTAAAACAAAGCACTGTGGCACTGTCACACAAGTGTGGTGATAAAACAAAGCACTGTGACAGTGTCACACCAGTGTGGTGTTAAAACAAAGCACTGTGACAGTGTTACACCAGTGTGGTGGTAAAACAAAGCACTGTGACAGTGTTACACCAGTGTGGTGGTAAAACAAAGCACTGTGGCAGTGTTACACCAGTGTGGTGGTAAAACAAAGCACTGTGGCAGTGTCACACCAGTGTGGTGGTAAAACAAAGCACTGTGGCAGTGTCACACCAGTGTGGTGGTAAAACAAAGCACTGTGGCAGTGTCACACAAGTGTGGTGATAAAACAAAGCACTGTGACAGTGTCACACCAGTGTGGTGGTAAAACAAAGCACTGTGGCAGTGTCACACCAGTGTGGTGGTAAAACAAAGAACTGTGGCAGTGTCCGACCAGTGTGGTGGTAAAACAAAGAACTATGGCAGTGTCCGACCAGTGTGGTGTTAAAACAAGGTACTGTGACAGTGTCAGACTGGTGTGGTGGTAAAACAAAGCACTGTGGCAGTGTCACACCAGTGTGGTGTTAAAACAAAGCACTGTGGCAGTGTCACACCAGTGTGGTGGTAAAACAAAGCACTGTGGCACTGTCACACAAGTGTGGTGATAAAACAAAGCACTGTGACAGTGTCACACCAGTGTGGTGTTAAAACAAAGCACTGTGACAGTGTTACACCAGTGTGGTGGTAAAACAAAGCACTGTGACAGTGTTACACCAGTGTGGTGGTAAAACAAAGCACTGTGGCAGTGTTACACCAGTGTGGTGGTAAAACAAAGCACTGTGGCAGTGTCAACCAGTGTGGTGGTAAAACAAAGCACTGTGGCAGTGTCACACCAGTGTGGTGGTAAAACAAAGCACTGTGGCAGTGTCACACCAGTGTGGTGGTAAAACAAAGCACTGTGACAGTGTCAGACCAGTGTGGTGGTAAAACAAAGCACTGTGACAGTGTCACACCAGTGTGGTGATAAAACAAAGCACTGTGACAGTGTTTGACCAGTGTGGTGGTAAAACAAAGCACTGTGGCAGTGTCACACCAGTGTGGTGGTAAAACAAAGCACTGTGGCAATGTCACACCAGTGTTGAGGTAAAACAAAGCACTGTGGCAGTGTCACACCAGTGTGGTGGTAAAACAAAGCACTGTGGCAGTGTCACACCAGTGTGGTGGTAAAACAAAGCACTGTGACAGTGTCAGACCAGTGTGGCGGTAAAACAAAGCACTGTGACAGTGTCACACCAGTGTGGTGATAAAACAAAGCACTGTGACAGTGTTTGACCAGTGTGGTGGTAAAACAAAGCACTGTGGCAATGTCACACCAGTGTTGAGATAAAACAAAGCACTGTGGCAATGTCACACCAGTGTGGTGGTAAAACAAAGCACTGTGGCAGTGTCACACCAGTGTTGAGGTAAAACAAAGCACTGCGGCAATGTCACACCAGTGTTGAGGTAAAACAAAGCACTGTGGCAGTGTCACACCAGTGTTGAGGTAAAACAAAGCACTGTGGCAATGTCACACCAGTGTGGTGGTAAAACAAAGCACTGTGGCAATGTCACACCACTGCTGAGGTAAAACAAAGCACTGTGGCAGTGTCACACCAGTGTTGAGGTAAAATAAAGCACTATGGCAGTGTCACGCCAGTGTGTTGGTCAAACAAAGCACTGTGGCAGTGTCACACCAGTGTGGTGGTAAAACAAAGCACTGTGGCAATGTCACACCAGTGTTGAGGTAAAACAAAGCACTGTGGCAGTGTCACACCAGTGTGGTGGTAAAACAAAGCACTGTGGCAGTGTTACACCAGTGTGGTGGTAAAACAAGGTACTGTGACAGTGTCAGACTGGTGTGGTGGTAAAACAAAGCACTGTGGCAGTGTCACACCAGTGTGGTGTTAAAACAAAGCACTGTGGCAGTGTCACACCAGTGTGGTGGTAAAACAAAGCACTGTGGCACTGTCACACAAGTGTGGTGATAAAACAAAGCACTGTGACAGTGTCACACCAGTGTGGTGGTAAAACAAAGCACTGTGGCAGTGTCACACAAGTGTGGTGATAAAACAAAGCACTGTGACAGTGTCACCCCAGTGTGGTGGTAAAACAAAGCACTGTGGCAGTGTCACCCCAGTGTGGTGGTAAAACAAAGCACTGTGGCAGTGTCACACAAGTGTGGTGATAAAACAAAGAACTATGGCAGTGTCACACCAGTGTGGTGGTAAAACAAGGTACTGTGACAGTGTCAGACTGGTGTGGTGGTAAAACAAAGCACTGTGGCAGTGTCACACCAGTGTGGTGTTAAAACAAAGCACTGTGACAGTGTTACACCAGTGTGGTGGTAAAACAAAGCACTGTGACAGTGTTACACCAGTGTGGTGGTAAAACAAAGCACTGTGGCAGTGTTATACCAGTGTGGTGGTAAAACAAAGCACTGTGGCAGTGTCACACCAGTGTGGTGGTAAAACAAAGCACTGTGGCAGTGTCACACCAGTGTGGTGGTAAAACAAAGCACTGTGGCAGTGTCACACCAGTGTGGTGGTAAAACAAAGCACTGTGACAGTGTCAGACCAGTGTGGTGGTAAAACAAAGCACTGTGACAGTGTCACACCAGTGTGGTGATAAAACAAAGCACTGTGACAGTGTTTGACCAGTGTGGTGGTAAAACAAAGCACTGTGGCAATGTCACACCAGTGTGGTGGTAAAACAAAGCACTGTGGCAATGTCACACCAGTGTTGAGGTAAAACAAAGCACTGTGGCAGTGTCACACCAGTGTGGTGGTAAAACAAAGCACTGTGGCAGTGTCACACCAGTGTGGTGGTAAAACAAAGCACTGTGACAGTGTCAGACCAGTGTGGTGGTAAAACAAAGCACTGTGACAGTGTCACACCAGTGTGGTGATAAAACAAAGCACTGTGACAGTGTTTGACCAGTGTGGTGGTAAAACAAAGCACTGTGGCAATGTCACACCAGTGTTGAGATAAAACAAAGCACTGTGGCAATGTCACACCAGTGTGGTGGTAAAACAAAGCACTGTGGCAGTGTCACACCAGTGTTGAGGTAAAACAAAGCACTGCGGCAATGTCACACCAGTGTTGAGGTAAAACAAAGCACTGTGGCAGTGTCACACCAGTGTTGAGATAAAACAAAGCACTGTGGCAATGTCACACCAGTGTGGTGGTAAAACAAAGCACTGTGGCAGTGTCACACCAGTGTTGAGGTAAAACAAAGCACTGTGGCAATGTCACACCAGTGTGGTGGTAAAACAAAGCACTGTGGCAATGTCACACCAGTGCTGAGGTAAAACAAAGCACTGTGGCAGTGTCACACCAGTGTTGAGGTAAAACAAAGCACTATGGCAGTGTCACGCCAGTGTGTTGGTCAAACAAAGCACTGTGGCAGTGTCACACCAGTGTGGTGGTAAAACAAAGCACTGTGGCAGTGTCACACCAGTGTGGTGGTAAAACAAAGCACTGTGGCAGTGTCACACAAGTGTGGTGATAAAACAAAGCACTGTGACAGTGTCACCCCAGTGTGGTGGTAAAACAAAGCACTGTGGCAGTGGCACACAAGTGTGGTGGTAAAACAAAGCACTGTGGCAGTGTCACACAAGTGTGGTGATAAAACAAAGAACTGTGGCAGTGTCCGACCAGTGTGGTGTTAAAACAAGGTACTGTGACAGTGTCAGACTGGTGTGGTGGTAAAACAAAGCACTGTGGCAGTGTCACACCAGTGTGGTGTTAAAACAAAGCACTGTGACAGTGTTACACCAGTGTGGTGGTAAAACAAAGCACTGTGGCACTGTCACACAAGTGTGGTGGTAAAACAAAGCACTGTGACAGTGTCACGCCAGTGTGTTGGTCAAACAAAGCACTGTGGCAGTGTCACACCAGTGTGGTGGTAAAACAAAGAACTATGGCAGTGTCACACCAGTGTGGTGGTAAAACAAGGTACTGTGACAGTGTCAGACTGGTGTGGTGGTAAAACAAAGCACTGTGACAGTGTCACACCAGTGTGGTGGTAAAACAAAGCACTGTGGCACTGCCACACAAGTGTGGTGATAAAACAAAGCACTGTGACAGTGTCACACCAGTGTGGTGGTAAAACAAAGCACTGTGGCAGTGTCACACAAGTGTGGTGATAAAACAAAGCACTGTGACAGTGCCACCCCAGTGTGGTGGTAAAACAAAGCACTGTGGCAGTGTCACACAAGTGTGGTGATAAAACAAAGAACTATGGCAGTGTCACACCAGTGTGGTGGTAAAACAAGGTACTGTGACAGTGTCAGACTGGTGTGGTGGTAAAACAAAGCACTGTGACAGTGTCACACCAGTGTGGTGGTAAAACAAAGCACTGTGGCAGTGTCACACAAGTGTGGTGATAAAACAAAGAACTGTGGCAGTGTCCGACCAGTGTGGTGGTAAAACAAAGAACTATGGCAGTGTCCGACCAGTGTGGTGGTAAAACAAAGCACTGTGGCAATGTCACACCAGTGCTGAGGTAAAACAAAGCACTGTGGCAGTGTCACACCAGTGTTGAGGTAAAACAAAGCACTATGGCAGTGTCACGCCAGTGTGTTGGTCAAACAAAGCACTGTGGCAGTGTCACACCAGTGTGGTGGTAAAACAAAGAACTATGGCAGTGTCACACCAGTGTGGTGGTAAAACAAGGTACTGTGACAGTGTCAGACTGGTGTGGTGGTAAAACAAAGCACTGTGACAGTGTCACACCAGTGTGGTGGTAAAACAAAGCACTGTGGCACTGCCACACAAGTGTGGTGATAAAACAAAGCACTGTGACAGTGTCACACCAGTGTGGTGGTAAAACAAAGCACTGTGGCAGTGTCACACAAGTGTGGTGATAAAACAAAGCACTGTGACAGTGCCACCCCAGTGTGGTGGTAAAACAAAGCACTGTGGCAGTGTCACACAAGTGTGGTGATAAAACAAAGAACTATGGCAGTGTCACACCAGTGTGGTGGTAAAACAAGGTACTGTGACAGTGTCAGACTGGTGTGGTGGTAAAACAAAGCACTGTGACAGTGTCACACCAGTGTGGTGGTAAAACAAAGCACTGTGGCAGTGTCACACAAGTGTGGTGATAAAACAAAGAACTGTGGCAGTGTCCGACCAGTGTGGTGGTAAAACAAAGAACTATGGCAGTGTCCGACCAGTGTGGTGTTAAAACAAGGTACTGTGACAGTGTCAGACTGGTGTGGTGGTAAAACAAAGCACTGTGGCAGTGTCACACCAGTGTGGTGTTAAAACAAAGCACTGTGGCAGTGTCACACCAGTGTGGTGGTAAAACAAAGCACTGTGGCACTGTCACACAAGTGTGGTGATAAAACAAAGCACTGTGACAGTGTCACACCAGTGTGGTGGTAAAACAAAGCACTGTGGCAGTGTCACACAAGTGTGGTGATAAAACAAAGCACTGTGACAGTGTCACCCCAGTGTGGTGGTAAAACAAAGCACTGTGGCAGTGTCACACAAGTGGGGTGATAAAACAAAGAACTATGGCAGTGTCACACCAGTGTGGTGGTAAAACAAGGTACTGTGACAGTGTCAGACTGGTGTGGTGGTAAAACAAAGCACTGTGACAGTGTCACACCAGTGTGGTGGTAAAACAAAGCACTGTGGCAGTGTCACACAAGTGTGGCGATAAAACAAAGAACTGTGGCAGTGTCCGACCAGTGTGGTGTTAAAACAAGGTACTGTGACAGTGTCAGACTGGTGTGGTGGTAAAACAAAGCACTGTGGCAGTGTCACACCAGTGTGGTGTTAAAACAAAGCACTGTGACAGTGTTACACCAGTGTGGTGGTAAAACAAAGCACTGTGGCACTGTCACACAAGTGTGGTGATAAAACAAAGCACTGTGACAGTGTCACACCAGTGTGGTGTTAAAACAAAGCACTGTGACAGTGTTACACCAGTGTGGTGGTAAAACAAAGCACTGTGACAGTGTTACACCAGTGTGGTGGTAAAACAAAGCACTGTGGCAGTGTTACACCAGTGTGGTGGTAAAACAAAGCACTGTGGCAGTGTCACACCAGTGTGGTGGTAAAACAAAGCACTGTGGCAGTGTCACACCAGTGTGGTGGTAAAACAAAGCACTGTGGCAGTGTCACACAAGTGTGGTGATAAAACAAAGCACTGTGACAGTGTCACACCAGTGTGGTGGTAAAACAAAGCACTGTGGCAGTGTCACACCAGTGTGGTGGTAAAACAAAGAACTGTGGCAGTGTCCGACCAGTGTGGTGGTAAAACAAAGAACTATGGCAGTGTCCGACCAGTGTGGTGTTAAAACAAGGTACTGTGACAGTGTCAGACTGGTGTGGTGGTAAAACAAAGCACTGTGGCAGTGTCACACCAGTGTGGTGTTAAAACAAAGCACTGTGGCAGTGTCACACCAGTGTGGTGGTAAAACAAAGCACTGTGGCACTGTCACACAAGTGTGGTGATAAAACAAAGCACTGTGACAGTGTCACACCAGTGTGGTGTTAAAACAAAGCACTGTGACAGTGTTACACCAGTGTGGTGGTAAAACAAAGCACTGTGACAGTGTTACACCAGTGTGGTGGTAAAACAAAGCACTGTGGCAGTGTTACACCAGTGTGGTGGTAAAACAAAGCACTGTGGCAGTGTCAACCAGTGTGGTGGTAAAACAAAGCACTGTGGCAGTGTCACACCAGTGTGGTGGTAAAACAAAGCACTGTGGCAGTGTCACACCAGTGTGGTGGTAAAACAAAGCACTGTGACAGTGTCAGACCAGTGTGGTGGTAAAACAAAGCACTGTGACAGTGTCACACCAGTGTGGTGATAAAACAAAGCACTGTGACAGTGTTTGACCAGTGTGGTGGTAAAACAAAGCACTGTGGCAGTGTCACACCAGTGTGGTGGTAAAACAAAGCACTGTGGCAATGTCACACCAGTGTTGAGGTAAAACAAAGCACTGTGGCAGTGTCACACCAGTGTGGTGGTAAAACAAAGCACTGTGGCAGTGTCACACCAGTGTGGTGGTAAAACAAAGCACTGTGACAGTGTCAGACCAGTGTGGCGGTAAAACAAAGCACTGTGACAGTGTCACACCAGTGTGGTGATAAAACAAAGCACTGTGACAGTGTTTGACCAGTGTGGTGGTAAAACAAAGCACTGTGGCAATGTCACACCAGTGTTGAGATAAAACAAAGCACTGTGGCAATGTCACACCAGTGTGGTGGTAAAACAAAGCACTGTGGCAGTGTCACACCAGTGTTGAGGTAAAACAAAGCACTGCGGCAATGTCACACCAGTGTTGAGGTAAAACAAAGCACTGTGGCAGTGTCACACCAGTGTTGAGGTAAAACAAAGCACTGTGGCAATGTCACACCAGTGTGGTGGTAAAACAAAGCACTGTGGCAATGTCACACCACTGCTGAGGTAAAACAAAGCACTGTGGCAGTGTCACACCAGTGTTGAGGTAAAATAAAGCACTATGGCAGTGTCACGCCAGTGTGTTGGTCAAACAAAGCACTGTGGCAGTGTCACACCAGTGTGGTGGTAAAACAAAGCACTGTGGCAATGTCACACCAGTGTTGAGGTAAAACAAAGCACTGTGGCAGTGTCACACCAGTGTGGTGGTAAAACAAAGCACTGTGGCAGTGTTACACCAGTGTGGTGGTAAAACAAGGTACTGTGACAGTGTCAGACTGGTGTGGTGGTAAAACAAAGCACTGTGGCAGTGTCACACCAGTGTGGTGTTAAAACAAAGCACTGTGGCAGTGTCACACCAGTGTGGTGGTAAAACAAAGCACTGTGGCACTGTCACACAAGTGTGGTGATAAAACAAAGCACTGTGACAGTGTCACACCAGTGTGGTGGTAAAACAAAGCACTGTGGCAGTGTCACACAAGTGTGGTGATAAAACAAAGCACTGTGACAGTGTCACCCCAGTGTGGTGGTAAAACAAAGCACTGTGGCAGTGTCACACAAGTGTGGTGATAAAACAAAGAACTATGGCAGTGTCACACCAGTGTGGTGGTAAAACAAGGTACTGTGACAGTGTCAGACTGGTGTGGTGGTAAAACAAAGCACTGTGGCAGTGTCACACCAGTGTGGTGTTAAAACAAAGCACTGTGACAGTGTTACACCAGTGTGGTGGTAAAACAAAGCACTGTGACAGTGTTACACCAGTGTGGTGGTAAAACAAAGCACTGTGGCAGTGTTATACCAGTGTGGTGGTAAAACAAAGCACTGTGGCAGTGTCACACCAGTGTGGTGGTAAAACAAAGCACTGTGGCAGTGTCACACCAGTGTGGTGGTAAAACAAAGCACTGTGGCAGTGTCACACCAGTGTGGTGGTAAAACAAAGCACTGTGACAGTGTCAGACCAGTGTGGTGGTAAAACAAAGCACTGTGACAGTGTCACACCAGTGTGGTGATAAAACAAAGCACTGTGACAGTGTTTGACCAGTGTGGTGGTAAAACAAAGCACTGTGGCAATGTCACACCAGTGTGGTGGTAAAACAAAGCACTGTGGCAATGTCACACCAGTGTTGAGGTAAAACAAAGCACTGTGGCAGTGTCACACCAGTGTGGTGGTAAAACAAAGCACTGTGGCAGTGTCACACCAGTGTGGTGGTAAAACAAAGCACTGTGACAGTGTCAGACCAGTGTGGTGGTAAAACAAAGCACTGTGACAGTGTCACACCAGTGTGGTGATAAAACAAAGCACTGTGACAGTGTTTGACCAGTGTGGTGGTAAAACAAAGCACTGTGGCAATGTCACACCAGTGTTGAGATAAAACAAAGCACTGTGGCAATGTCACACCAGTGTGGTGGTAAAACAAAGCACTGTGGCAGTGTCACACCAGTGTTGAGGTAAAACAAAGCACTGCGGCAATGTCACACCAGTGTTGAGGTAAAACAAAGCACTGTGGCAGTGTCACACCAGTGTTGAGATAAAACAAAGCACTGTGGCAATGTCACACCAGTGTGGTGGTAAAACAAAGCACTGTGGCAGTGTCACACCAGTGTTGAGGTAAAACAAAGCACTGTGGCAATGTCACACCAGTGTGGTGGTAAAACAAAGCACTGTGGCAATGTCACACCAGTGCTGAGGTAAAACAAAGCACTGTGGCAGTGTCACACCAGTGTTGAGGTAAAACAAAGCACTATGGCAGTGTCACGCCAGTGTGTTGGTCAAACAAAGCACTGTGGCAGTGTCACACCAGTGTGGTGGTAAAACAAAGCACTGTGGCAGTGTCACACCAGTGTGGTGGTAAAACAAAGCACTGTGGCAGTGTCACACAAGTGTGGTGATAAAACAAAGCACTGTGACAGTGTCACCCCAGTGTGGTGGTAAAACAAAGCACTGTGGCAGTGGCACACAAGTGTGGTGGTAAAACAAAGCACTGTGGCAGTGTCACACAAGTGTGGTGATAAAACAAAGAACTGTGGCAGTGTCCGACCAGTGTGGTGTTAAAACAAGGTACTGTGACAGTGTCAGACTGGTGTGGTGGTAAAACAAAGCACTGTGGCAGTGTCACACCAGTGTGGTGTTAAAACAAAGCACTGTGACAGTGTTACACCAGTGTGGTGGTAAAACAAAGCACTGTGACAGTGTTACACCAGTGTGGTGGTAAAACAAAGCACTGTGGCAGTGTTACACCAGTGTGGTGGTAAAACAAAGCACTGTGGCAGTGTCACACCAGTGTGGTGGTAAAACAAAGCACTGTGGCAGTGTCACACCAGTGTGGTGGTAAAACAAAGCACTGTGGCAGTGTCACACCAGTGTGGTGGTAAAACAAAGCACTGTGACAGTGTCAGACCAGTGTGGTGGTAAAACAAAGCACTGTGACAGTGTCACACCAGTGTGGTGATAAAACAAAGCACTGCGACAGTGTTTGACCAGTGTGGTGGTAAAACAAAGCACTGTGGCAATGTCACACCAGTGTGGTGGTAAAACAAAGCACTGTGGCAATGTCACACCAGTGTGGTGGTAAAACAAAGCACTGTGGCTGTGTCACACCAGTGTTGAGGTAAAACAAAGCACTGTGGCACTGTCACACAAGTGTGGTGATAAAACAAAGCACTGTGACAGTGTCACACCAGTGTGGTGGTAAAACAAAGCACTGTGGCAGTGTCACACAAGTGTGGTGATAAAACAAAGCACTGTGACAGTGTCACCCCAGTGTGGTGGTAAAACAAAGCACTGTGGCAGTGTCACACAAGTGGGGTGATAAAACAAAGAACTATGGCAGTGTCACACCAGTGTGGTGGTAAAACAAGGTACTGTGACAGTGTCAGACTGGTGTGGTGGTAAAACAAAGCACTGTGACAGTGTCACACCAGTGTGGTGGTAAAACAAAGCACTGTGGCAGTGTCACACAAGTGTGGCGATAAAACAAAGAACTGTGGCAGTGTCCGACCAGTGTGGTGTTAAAACAAGGTACTGTGACAGTGTCAGACTGGTGTGGTGGTAAAACAAAGCACTGTGGCAGTGTCACACCAGTGTGGTGTTAAAACAAAGCACTGTGACAGTGTTACACCAGTGTGGTGGTAAAACAAAGCACTGTGGCACTGTCACACAAGTGTGGTGATAAAACAAAGCACTGTGACAGTGTCACACCAGTGTGGTGTTAAAACAAAGCACTGTGACAGTGTTACACCAGTGTGGTGGTAAAACAAAGCACTGTGACAGTGTTACACCAGTGTGGTGGTAAAACAAAGCACTGTGGCAGTGTTACACCAGTGTGGTGGTAAAACAAAGCACTGTGGCAGTGTCACACCAGTGTGGTGGTAAAACAAAGCACTGTGGCAGTGTCACACCAGTGTGGTGGTAAAACAAAGCACTGTGGCAGTGTCACACAAGTGTGGTGATAAAACAAAGCACTGTGACAGTGTCACACCAGTGTGGTGGTAAAACAAAGCACTGTGGCAGTGTCACACCAGTGTGGTGGTAAAACAAAGAACTGTGGCAGTGTCCGACCAGTGTGGTGGTAAAACAAAGAACTATGGCAGTGTCCGACCAGTGTGGTGTTAAAACAAGGTACTGTGACAGTGTCAGACTGGTGTGGTGGTAAAACAAAGCACTGTGGCAGTGTCACACCAGTGTGGTGTTAAAACAAAGCACTGTGGCAGTGTCACACCAGTGTGGTGGTAAAACAAAGCACTGTGGCACTGTCACACAAGTGTGGTGATAAAACAAAGCACTGTGACAGTGTCACACCAGTGTGGTGTTAAAACAAAGCACTGTGACAGTGTTACACCAGTGTGGTGGTAAAACAAAGCACTGTGACAGTGTTACACCAGTGTGGTGGTAAAACAAAGCACTGTGGCAGTGTTACACCAGTGTGGTGGTAAAACAAAGCACTGTGGCAGTGTCAACCAGTGTGGTGGTAAAACAAAGCACTGTGGCAGTGTCACACCAGTGTGGTGGTAAAACAAAGCACTGTGGCAGTGTCACACCAGTGTGGTGGTAAAACAAAGCACTGTGACAGTGTCAGACCAGTGTGGTGGTAAAACAAAGCACTGTGACAGTGTCACACCAGTGTGGTGATAAAACAAAGCACTGTGACAGTGTTTGACCAGTGTGGTGGTAAAACAAAGCACTGTGGCAGTGTCACACCAGTGTGGTGGTAAAACAAAGCACTGTGGCAATGTCACACCAGTGTTGAGGTAAAACAAAGCACTGTGGCAGTGTCACACCAGTGTGGTGGTAAAACAAAGCACTGTGGCAGTGTCACACCAGTGTGGTGGTAAAACAAAGCACTGTGACAGTGTCAGACCAGTGTGGCGGTAAAACAAAGCACTGTGACAGTGTCACACCAGTGTGGTGATAAAACAAAGCACTGTGACAGTGTTTGACCAGTGTGGTGGTAAAACAAAGCACTGTGGCAATGTCACACCAGTGTTGAGATAAAACAAAGCACTGTGGCAATGTCACACCAGTGTGGTGGTAAAACAAAGCACTGTGGCAGTGTCACACCAGTGTTGAGGTAAAACAAAGCACTGCGGCAATGTCACACCAGTGTTGAGGTAAAACAAAGCACTGTGGCAGTGTCACACCAGTGTTGAGGTAAAACAAAGCACTGTGGCAATGTCACACCAGTGTGGTGGTAAAACAAAGCACTGTGGCAATGTCACACCACTGCTGAGGTAAAACAAAGCACTGTGGCAGTGTCACACCAGTGTTGAGGTAAAATAAAGCACTATGGCAGTGTCACGCCAGTGTGTTGGTCAAACAAAGCACTGTGGCAGTGTCACACCAGTGTGGTGGTAAAACAAAGCACTGTGGCAATGTCACACCAGTGTTGAGGTAAAACAAAGCACTGTGGCAGTGTCACACCAGTGTGGTGGTAAAACAAAGCACTGTGGCAGTGTTACACCAGTGTGGTGGTAAAACAAGGTACTGTGACAGTGTCAGACTGGTGTGGTGGTAAAACAAAGCACTGTGGCAGTGTCACACCAGTGTGGTGTTAAAACAAAGCACTGTGGCAGTGTCACACCAGTGTGGTGGTAAAACAAAGCACTGTGGCACTGTCACACAAGTGTGGTGATAAAACAAAGCACTGTGACAGTGTCACACCAGTGTGGTGGTAAAACAAAGCACTGTGGCAGTGTCACACAAGTGTGGTGATAAAACAAAGCACTGTGACAGTGTCACCCCAGTGTGGTGGTAAAACAAAGCACTGTGGCAGTGTCACACAAGTGTGGTGATAAAACAAAGAACTATGGCAGTGTCACACCAGTGTGGTGGTAAAACAAGGTACTGTGACAGTGTCAGACTGGTGTGGTGGTAAAACAAAGCACTGTGGCAGTGTCACACCAGTGTGGTGTTAAAACAAAGCACTGTGACAGTGTTACACCAGTGTGGTGGTAAAACAAAGCACTGTGACAGTGTTACACCAGTGTGGTGGTAAAACAAAGCACTGTGGCAGTGTTATACCAGTGTGGTGGTAAAACAAAGCACTGTGGCAGTGTCACACCAGTGTGGTGGTAAAACAAAGCACTGTGGCAGTGTCACACCAGTGTGGTGGTAAAACAAAGCACTGTGGCAGTGTCACACCAGTGTGGTGGTAAAACAAAGCACTGTGACAGTGTCAGACCAGTGTGGTGGTAAAACAAAGCACTGTGACAGTGTCACACCAGTGTGGTGATAAAACAAAGCACTGTGACAGTGTTTGACCAGTGTGGTGGTAAAACAAAGCACTGTGGCAATGTCACACCAGTGTGGTGGTAAAACAAAGCACTGTGGCAATGTCACACCAGTGTTGAGGTAAAACAAAGCACTGTGGCAGTGTCACACCAGTGTGGTGGTAAAACAAAGCACTGTGGCAGTGTCACACCAGTGTGGTGGTAAAACAAAGCACTGTGACAGTGTCAGACCAGTGTGGTGGTAAAACAAAGCACTGTGACAGTGTCACACCAGTGTGGTGATAAAACAAAGCACTGTGACAGTGTTTGACCAGTGTGGTGGTAAAACAAAGCACTGTGGCAATGTCACACCAGTGTTGAGATAAAACAAAGCACTGTGGCAATGTCACACCAGTGTGGTGGTAAAACAAAGCACTGTGGCAGTGTCACACCAGTGTTGAGGTAAAACAAAGCACTGCGGCAATGTCACACCAGTGTTGAGGTAAAACAAAGCACTGTGGCAGTGTCACACCAGTGTTGAGATAAAACAAAGCACTGTGGCAATGTCACACCAGTGTGGTGGTAAAACAAAGCACTGTGGCAGTGTCACACCAGTGTTGAGGTAAAACAAAGCACTGTGGCAATGTCACACCAGTGTGGTGGTAAAACAAAGCACTGTGGCAATGTCACACCAGTGCTGAGGTAAAACAAAGCACTGTGGCAGTGTCACACCAGTGTTGAGGTAAAACAAAGCACTATGGCAGTGTCACGCCAGTGTGTTGGTCAAACAAAGCACTGTGGCAGTGTCACACCAGTGTGGTGGTAAAACAAAGCACTGTGGCAGTGTCACACCAGTGTGGTGGTAAAACAAAGCACTGTGGCAGTGTCACACAAGTGTGGTGATAAAACAAAGCACTGTGACAGTGTCACCCCAGTGTGGTGGTAAAACAAAGCACTGTGGCAGTGGCACACAAGTGTGGTGGTAAAACAAAGCACTGTGGCAGTGTCACACAAGTGTGGTGATAAAACAAAGAACTGTGGCAGTGTCCGACCAGTGTGGTGTTAAAACAAGGTACTGTGACAGTGTCAGACTGGTGTGGTGGTAAAACAAAGCACTGTGGCAGTGTCACACCAGTGTGGTGTTAAAACAAAGCACTGTGACAGTGTTACACCAGTGTGGTGGTAAAACAAAGCACTGTGACAGTGTTACACCAGTGTGGTGGTAAAACAAAGCACTGTGGCAGTGTTACACCAGTGTGGTGGTAAAACAAAGCACTGTGGCAGTGTCACACCAGTGTGGTGGTAAAACAAAGCACTGTGGCAGTGTCACACCAGTGTGGTGGTAAAACAAAGCACTGTGGCAGTGTCACACCAGTGTGGTGGTAAAACAAAGCACTGTGACAGTGTCAGACCAGTGTGGTGGTAAAACAAAGCACTGTGACAGTGTCACACCAGTGTGGTGATAAAACAAAGCACTGCGACAGTGTTTGACCAGTGTGGTGGTAAAACAAAGCACTGTGGCAATGTCACACCAGTGTGGTGGTAAAACAAAGCACTGTGGCAATGTCACACCAGTGTGGTGGTAAAACAAAGCACTGTGGCTGTGTCACACCAGTGTTGAGGTAAAACAAAGCACTGCGGCAATGTCACACCAGTGTTGAGGTAAAACAAAGCACTGTGGCAGTGTCACACCAGTGTTGAGATAAAACAAAGCACTGTGGCAATGTCACACCAGTGTGGTGGTAAAACAAAGCACTGTGGCAGTGTCACACCAGTGTTGAGGTAAAACAAAGCACTGTGGCAATGTCACACCAGTGTGGTGGTAAAACAAAGCACTGTGGCAATGTCACACCAGTGCTGAGGTAAAACAAAGCACTGTGGCAGTGTCACACCAGTGTTGAGGTAAAACAAAGCACTATGGCAGTGTCACACCAGTGTTGAGGTAAAACAAAGCACTGTGGCAGTGTCACACCAGTGTGGTGGTAAAACAAAGCACTGTGGCAGTGTCACACCAGTGTGGTGGTAAAACAAAGCACTGTGACAGTGTCAGACCAGTGTGGTGGTAAAACAAAGCACTGTGACAGTGTCACACCAGTGTGGTGATAAAACAAAGCACTGTGACAGTGTTTGACCAGTGTGGTGGTAAAACAAAGCACTGTGGCAATGTCACACCAGTGTGGTGGTAAAACAAAGCACTGTGGCAATGTCACACCAGTGTTGAGGTAAAACAAAGCACTGTGGCAGTGTCACACCAGTGTGGTGGTAAAACAAAGCACTGTGGCAGTGTCACACCAGTGTGGTGGTAAAACAAAGCACTGTGACAGTGTCAGACCAGTGTGGTGGTAAAACAAAGCACTGTGACAGTGTCACACCAGTGTGGTGATAAAACAAAGCACTGTGACAGTGTTTGACCAGTGTGGTGGTAAAACAAAGCACTGTGGCAATGTCACACCAGTGCTGAGATAAAACAAAGCACTGTGGCAATGTCACACCAGTGTGGTGGTAAAACAAAGCACTGTGGCAGTGTCACACCAGTGTTGAGGTAAAACAAAGCACTGCGGCAATGTCACACCAGTGTTGAGGTAAAACAAAGCACTGTGGCAGTGTCACACCAGTGTTGAGATAAAACAAAGCACTGTGGCAATGTCACACCAGTGTGGTGGTAAAACAAAGCACTGTGGCAGTGTCACACCAGTGTTGAGGTAAAACAAAGCACTGTGGCAATGTCACACCAGTGTGGTGGTAAAACAAAGCACTGTGGCAATGTCACACCAGTGCTGAGGTAAAACAAAGCACTGTGGCAGTGTCACACCAGTGTTGAGGTAAAACAAAGCACTATGGCAGTGTCACGCCAGTGTGTTGGTCAAACAAAGCACTGTGGCAGTGTCACACCAGTGTGGTGGTAAAACAAAGCACTGTGGCAATGTCACACCAGTGTTGAGGTAAAACAAAGCACTGTGGCAGTGTCACACCAGTGTGGTGGTAAAACAAAGCACTGTGGCAGTGTTACACCAGTGTGGTGGTAAAACAAGGTACTGTGACAGTGTCACACCAGTGTGGTGGTAAAACAAAGCACTGTGGCACTGTCACACAAGTGTGGTGATAAAACAAAGCACTGTGACAGTGTCACACCAGTGTGGTGGTAAAACAAAGCACTGTGGCAGTGTCACACAAGTGTGGTGATAAAACAAAGCACTGTGACAGTGTCACCCCAGTGTGGTGGTAAAACAAAGCACTGTGGCAGTGTCACACAAGTGTGGTGATAAAACAAAGAACTATGGCAGTGTCACACCAGTGTGGTGGTAAAACAAGGTACTGTGACAGTGTCAGACTGGTGTGGTGGTAAAACAAAGCACTGTGACAGTGTCACACCAGTGTGGTGGTAAAACAAAGCACTGTGGCAGTGTCACACAAGTGTGGTGATAAAACAAAGAACTGTGGCAATGTCCGACCAGTGTGGTGTTAAAACAAGGTACTGTGACAGTGTCAGACTGGTGTGGTGGTAAAACAAACCACTGTGGCAGTGTCACACCAGTGTGGTGGTAAAACAAAGCACTGTGACAGTGTTACACCAGTGTGGTGGTAAAACAAAGCACTGTGGCAGTGTTACACCAGTGTGGTGGTAAAACAACGCACTGTGGCAGTGTCACACCAGTGTGGTGGTAAAACAAAGCACTGTGGCAGTGTCACACCAGTGTGGTGGTAAAACAAAGCACTGTGACAGTGTCACACCAGTGTGGTGGTAAAACAAAGCACTGTGGCACTGTCACACAAGTGTGGTGATAAAACAAAGCACTGTGACAGTGTCACACCAGTGTGGTGGTAAAACAAAGCACTGTGGCAGTGTCACACAAGTGTGGTGATAAAACAAAGCACTGTGACAGTGCCACCCCAGTGTGGTGGTAAAACAAAGCACTGTGGCAGTGTCACACAAGTGTGGTGATAAAACAAAGAACTATGGCAGTGTCACACCAGTGTGGTGGTAAAACAAGGTACTGTGACAGTGTCAGACTGGTGTGGTGGTAAAACAAAGCACTGTGACAGTGTCACACCAGTGTGGTGGTAAAACAAAGCACTGTGGCAGTGTCACACAAGTGTGGTGATAAAACAAAGAACTGTGGCAGTGTCCGACCAGTGTGGTGGTAAAACAAAGAACTATGGCAGTGTCCGACCAGTGTGGTGTTAAAACAAGGTACTGTGACAGTGTCAGACTGGTGTGGTGGTAAAACAAAGCACTGTGGCAGTGTCACACCAGTGTGGTGTTAAAACAAAGCACTGTGGCAGTGTCACACCAGTGTGGTGGTAAAACAAAGCACTGTGGCACTGTAACACAAGTGTGGTGATAAAACAAAGCACTGTGACAGTGTCACACCAGTGTGGTGGTAAAACAAAGCACTGTGGCAGTGTCACACAAGTGTGGTGATAAAACAAAGCACTGTGACAGTGTCACCCCAGTGTGGTGGTAAAACAAAGCACTGTGGCAGTGTCACACAAGTGTGGTGATAAAACAAAGAACTATGGCAGTGTCACACCAGTGTGGTGGTAAAACAAGGTACTGTGACAGTGTCAGACTGGTGTGGTGGTAAAACAAAGCACTGTGACAGTGTCACACCAGTGTGGTGGTAAAACAAAGCACTGTGGCAGTGTCACACAAGTGTGGTGATAAAACAAAGAACTGTGGCAGTGTCCGACCAGTGTGGTGTTAAAACAAGGTACTGTGACAGTGTCAGACTGGTGTGGTGGTAAAACAAAGCACTGTGGCAGTGTCACACCAGTGTGGTGTTAAAACAAAGCACTGTGACAGTGTTACACCAGTGTGGTGGTAAAACAAAGCACTGTGACAGTGTTACACCAGTGTGGTGGTAAAACAAAGCACTGTGGCAGTGTTACACCAGTGTGGTGGTAAAACAAAGCACTGTGGCAGTGTCACACCAGTGTGGTGGTAAAACAAAGCACTGTGGCAGTGTCACACCAGTGTGGTGGTAAAACAAAGCACTGTGGCAGTGTCACATCAGTGTGGTGGTAAAACAAAGCACTGTGACAGTGTCAGACCAGTGTGGTGGTAAAACAAAGCACTGTGACAGTGTCACACCAGTGTGGTGATAAAACAAAGCACTGTGACAGTGTTTGACCAGTGTGGTGGTAAAACAAAGCACTGTGGCAATGTCACACCAGTGTGGTGGTAAAACAAAGCACTGTGGCAATGTCACACCAGTGTTGAGGTAAAACAAAGCACTGTGGCAGTGTCACACCAGTGTGGTGGTAAAACAAAGCACTGTGGCAGTGTCACACCAGTGTGGTGGTAAAACAAAGCACTGTGACAGTGTCAGACCAGTGTGGTGGTAAAACAAAGCACTGTGACAGTGTCACACCAGTGTGGTGATAAAACAAAGCACTGTGACAGTGTTTGACCAGTGTGGTGGTAAAACAAAGCACTGTGGCAATGTCACACCAGTGTGGTGGTAAAACAAAGCACTGTGGCAGTGTCACACCAGTGTGGTGGTAAAACAAAGCACTGTGACAGTGTCAGACCAGTGTGGTGGTAAAACAAAGCACTGTGACAGTGTCACACCAGTGTGGTGATAAAACAAAGCACTGTGACAGTGTTTGACCAGTGTGGTGGTAAAACAAAGCACTGTGGCAATGTCACACCAGTGTGGTGGTAAAACAAAGCACTGTGACAGTGTCAGACCAGTGTGGTGGTAAAACAAAGCACTGTGACAGTGTCACACCAGTGTGGTGATAAAACAAAGCACTGTGACAGTGTTTGACCAGTGTGGTGGTAAAACAAAGCACTGTGGCAATGTCACACCAGTGTTGAGATAAAACAAAGCACTGTGGCAATGTCACACCAGTGTGGTGGTAAAACAAAGCACTGTGGCAGTGTCACACCAGTGTTGAGGTAAAACAAAGCACTGCGGCAATGTCACACCAGTGTTGAGGTAAAACAAAGCACTGTGGCAGTGTCACACCAGTGTGGTGGTAAAACAAAGCACTGTGACAGTGTCACACCAGTGTGGTGATAAAACAAAGCACTGTGACAGTGTTTGACCAGTGTGGTGGTAAAACAAAGCACTGTGGCAATGTCACACCAGTGTTGAGATAAAACAAAGCACTGTGGCAATGTCACACCAGTGTGGTGGTAAAACAAAGCACTGTGGCAGTGTCACACCAGTGTTGAGGTAAAACAAAGCACTGCGGCAATGTCACACCAGTGTTGAGGTAAAACAAAGCACTGTGGCAGTGTCACACCAGTGTTGAGATAAAACAAAGCACTGTGGCAATGTCACACCAGTGTGGTGTTAAAACAGAGCACTGTGGCAGTGTCACACCAGTGTTGAGGTAAAACAAAGCACTGTGGCAATGTCACACCAGTGTGATGGTAAAACAAAGCACTGTGGCAATGTCACACCAGTGCTGAGGTAAAACAAAGCACTGTGGCAGTGTCACACCAGTGTTGAGGTAAAACAAAGCACTATGGCAGTGTCACGCCAGTGTGTTGGTCAAACAAAGCACTGTGGCAGTGTCACACCAGTGTGGTGGTAAAACAAAGCACTGTGGCAGTGTCACACCAGTGTGGTGGTAAAACAAAGCACTGTGGCAGTGTCACACAAGTGTGCTGATAAAACAAAGCACTGTGACAGTGTCACCCCAGTGTGGTGGTAAAACAAAGCACTGTGGCAGTGTCACACAAGTGTGGTGATAAAACAAAAAACTATGGCAGTGTCACACCAGTGTGGTGGTAAAACAAGGTACTGTGACAGTGTCACACCAGTGTGGTGGTAAAACAAAGCACTGTGGCACTGTCACACAAGTGTGGTGATAAAACAAAGCACTGTGACAGTGTCACACCAGTGTGGTGGTAAAACAAAGCACTGTGGCAGTGTCACACAAGTGTGGTGATAAAACAAAGCACTGTGACAGTGTCACCCCAGTGTGGTGGTAAAACAAAGCACTGTGGCAGTGTCACACAAGTGTGGTGATAAAACAAAGAACTATGGCAGTGTCACACCAGTGTGGTGGTAAAACAAGGTACTGTGACAGTGTCAGACTGGTGTGGTGGTAAAACAAAGCACTGTGACAGTGTCACACCAGTGTGGTGGTAAAACAAAGCACTGTGGCAGTGTCACACAAGTGTGGTGATAAAACAAAGAACTGTGGCAATGTCCGACCAGTGTGGTGTTAAAACAAGGTACTGTGACAGTGTCAGACTGGTGTGGTGGTAAAACAAACCACTGTGGCAGTGTCACACCAGTGTGGTGGTAAAACAAAGCACTGTGACAGTGTTACACCAGTGTGGTGGTAAAACAAAGCACTGTGGCAGTGTTACACCAGTGTGGTGGTAAAACAACGCACTGTGGCAGTGTCACACCAGTGTGGTGGTAAAACAAAGCACTGTGGCAGTGTCACACCAGTGTGGTGGTAAAACAAAGCACTGTGACAGTGTCACACCAGTGTGGTGGTAAAACAAAGCACTGTGGCACTGTCACACAAGTGTGGTGATAAAACAAAGCACTGTGACAGTGTCACACCAGTGTGGTGGTAAAACAAAGCACTGTGGCAGTGTCACACAAGTGTGGTGATAAAACAAAGCACTGTGACAGTGCCACCCCAGTGTGGTGGTAAAACAAAGCACTGTGGCAGTGTCACACAAGTGTGGTGATAAAACAAAGAACTATGGCAGTGTCACACCAGTGTGGTGGTAAAACAAGGTACTGTGACAGTGTCAGACTGGTGTGGTGGTAAAACAAAGCACTGTGACAGTGTCACACCAGTGTGGTGGTAAAACAAAGCACTGTGGCAGTGTCACACAAGTGTGGTGATAAAACAAAGAACTGTGGCAGTGTCCGACCAGTGTGGTGGTAAAACAAAGAACTATGGCAGTGTCCGACCAGTGTGGTGTTAAAACAAGGTACTGTGACAGTGTCAGACTGGTGTGGTGGTAAAACAAAGCACTGTGGCAGTGTCACACCAGTGTGGTGTTAAAACAAAGCACTGTGGCAGTGTCACACCAGTGTGGTGGTAAAACAAAGCACTGTGGCACTGTAACACAAGTGTGGTGATAAAACAAAGCACTGTGACAGTGTCACACCAGTGTGGTGGTAAAACAAAGCACTGTGGCAGTGTCACACAAGTGTGGTGATAAAACAAAGCACTGTGACAGTGTCACCCCAGTGTGGTGGTAAAACAAAGCACTGTGGCAGTGTCACACAAGTGTGGTGATAAAACAAAGAACTATGGCAGTGTCACACCAGTGTGGTGGTAAAACAAGGTACTGTGACAGTGTCAGACTGGTGTGGTGGTAAAACAAAGCACTGTGACAGTGTCACACCAGTGTGGTGGTAAAACAAAGCACTGTGGCAGTGTCACACAAGTGTGGTGATAAAACAAAGAACTGTGGCAGTGTCCGACCAGTGTGGTGTTAAAACAAGGTACTGTGACAGTGTCAGACTGGTGTGGTGGTAAAACAAAGCACTGTGGCAGTGTCACACCAGTGTGGTGTTAAAACAAAGCACTGTGACAGTGTTACACCAGTGTGGTGGTAAAACAAAGCACTGTGACAGTGTTACACCAGTGTGGTGGTAAAACAAAGCACTGTGGCAGTGTTACACCAGTGTGGTGGTAAAACAAAGCACTGTGGCAGTGTCACACCAGTGTGGTGGTAAAACAAAGCACTGTGGCAGTGTCACACCAGTGTGGTGGTAAAACAAAGCACTGTGGCAGTGTCACATCAGTGTGGTGGTAAAACAAAGCACTGTGACAGTGTCAGACCAGTGTGGTGGTAAAACAAAGCACTGTGACAGTGTCACACCAGTGTGGTGATAAAACAAAGCACTGTGACAGTGTTTGACCAGTGTGGTGGTAAAACAAAGCACTGTGGCAATGTCACACCAGTGTGGTGGTAAAACAAAGCACTGTGGCAATGTCACACCAGTGTTGAGGTAAAACAAAGCACTGTGGCAGTGTCACACCAGTGTGGTGGTAAAACAAAGCACTGTGGCAGTGTCACACCAGTGTGGTGGTAAAACAAAGCACTGTGACAGTGTCAGACCAGTGTGGTGGTAAAACAAAGCACTGTGACAGTGTCACACCAGTGTGGTGATAAAACAAAGCACTGTGACAGTGTTTGACCAGTGTGGTGGTAAAACAAAGCACTGTGGCAATGTCACACCAGTGTGGTGGTAAAACAAAGCACTGTGGCAGTGTCACACCAGTGTGGTGGTAAAACAAAGCACTGTGACAGTGTCAGACCAGTGTGGTGGTAAAACAAAGCACTGTGACAGTGTCACACCAGTGTGGTGATAAAACAAAGCACTGTGACAGTGTTTGACCAGTGTGGTGGTAAAACAAAGCACTGTGGCAATGTCACACCAGTGTGGTGGTAAAACAAAGCACTGTGACAGTGTCAGACCAGTGTGGTGGTAAAACAAAGCACTGTGACAGTGTCACACCAGTGTGGTGATAAAACAAAGCACTGTGACAGTGTTTGACCAGTGTGGTGGTAAAACATAGCACTGTGGCAATGTCACACCAGTGTTGAGATAAAACAAAGCACTGTGGCAATGTCACACCAGTGTGGTGGTAAAACAAAGCACTGTGGCAGTGTCACACCAGTGTTGAGGTAAAACAAAGCACTGCGGCAATGTCACACCAGTGTTGAGGTAAAACAAAGCACTGTGGCAGTGTCACACCAGTGTGGTGGTAAAACAAAGCACTGTGACAGTGTCACACCAGTGTGGTGATAAAACAAAGCACTGTGACAGTGTTTGACCAGTGTGGTGGTAAAACAAAGCACTGTGGCAATGTCACACCAGTGTTGAGATAAAACAAAGCACTGTGGCAATGTCACACCAGTGTGGTGGTAAAACAAAGCACTGTGGCAGTGTCACACCAGTGTTGAGGTAAAACAAAGCACTGCGGCAATGTCACACCAGTGTGGTGGTAAAACAAAGCACTGTGGCAGTGTCACACCAGTGTGGTGGTAAAACAAAGCACTGTGACAGTGTCCGACCAGTGTGGTGGTAAAACAAAGCACTGTGACAGTGTCACACCAGTGTGGTGATAAAACAAAGCACTGTGACAGTGTTTGACCAGTGTGGTGGTAAAACAAAGCACTGTGGCAATGTCACACCAGTGTGGTGGTAAAACAAAGCACTGTGACAGTGTCAGACCAGTGTGGTGGTAAAACAAAGCACTGTGACAGTGTCACACCAGTGTGGTGATAAAACAAAGCACTGTGACAGTGTTTGACCAGTGTGGTGGTAAAACAAAGCACTGTGGCAATGTCACACCAGTGTTGAGATAAAACAAAGCACTGTGGCAATGTCACACCAGTGTGGTGGTAAAACAAAGCACTGTGGCAGTGTCACACCAGTGTTGAGGTAAAACAAAGCACTGCGGCAATGTCACACCAGTGTTGAGGTAAAACAAAGCACTGTGGCAGTGTCACACCAGTGTGGTGGTAAAACAAAGCACTGTGACAGTGTCACACCAGTGTGGTGATAAAACAAAGCACTGTGACAGTGTTTGACCAGTGTGGTGGTAAAACAAAGCACTGTGGCAATGTCACACCAGTGTTGAGATAAAACAAAGCACTGTGGCAATGTCACACCAGTGTGGTGGTAAAACAAAGCACTGTGGCAGTGTCACACCAGTGTTGAGGTAAAACAAAGCACTGCGGCAATGTCACACCAGTGTTGAGGTAAAACAAAGCACTGTGGCAGTGTCACACCAGTGTTGAGATAAAACAAAGCACTGTGGCAATGTCACACCAGTGTGGTGTTAAAACAGAGCACTGTGGCAGTGTCACACCAGTGTTGAGGTAAAACAAAGCACTGTGGCAATGTCACACCAGTGTGATGGTAAAACAAAGCACTGTGGCAATGTCACACCAGTGCTGAGGTAAAACAAAGCACTGTGGCAGTGTCACACCAGTGTTGAGGTAAAACAAAGCACTATGGCAGTGTCACGCCAGTGTGTTGGTCAAACAAAGCACTGTGGCAGTGTCACACCAGTGTGGTGGTAAAACAAAGCACTGTGGCAGTGTCACACCAGTGTGGTGGTAAAACAAAGCACTGTGGCAGTGTCACACAAGTGTGCTGATAAAACAAAGCACTGTGACAGTGTCACCCCAGTGTGGTGGTAAAACAAAGCACTGTGGCAGTGTCACACAAGTGTGGTGATAAAACAAAAAACTATGGCAGTGTCACACCAGTGTGGTGGTAAAACAAGGTACTGTGACAGTGTCAGACTGGTGTGGTGGTAAAACAAAGCACTGTGACAGTGTCACACCAGTGTGGTGGTAAAACAAAGCACTGTGACAGTGTCACACCAGTGTGGTGATAAAACAAAGCACTGTGACAGTGTTTGACCAGTGTGGTGGTAAAACAAAGCACTGTGGCAATGTCACACCAGTGTGGTGGTAAAACAAAGCACTGTGACAGTGTCAGACCAGTGTGGTGGTAAAACAAAGCACTGTGACAGTGTCACACCAGTGTGGTGATAAAACAAAGCACTGTGACAGTGTTTGACCAGTGTGGTGGTAAAACAAAGCACTGTGGCAATGTCACACCAGTGTTGAGATAAAACAAAGCACTGTGGCAATGTCACACCAGTGTGGTGGTAAAACAAAGCACTGTGGCAGTGTCACACCAGTGTTGAGGTAAAACAAAGCACTGCGGCAATGTCACACCAGTGTTGAGGTAAAACAAAGCACTGTGGCAGTGTCACACCAGTGTGGTGGTAAAACAAAGCACTGTGACAGTGTCACACCAGTGTGGTGATAAAACAAAGCACTGTGACAGTGTTTGACCAGTGTGGTGGTAAAACAAAGCACTGTGGCAATGTCACACCAGTGTTGAGATAAAACAAAGCACTGTGGCAATGTCACACCAGTGTGGTGGTAAAACAAAGCACTGTGGCAGTGTCACACCAGTGTTGAGGTAAAACAAAGCACTGCGGCAATGTCACACCAGTGTGGTGGTAAAACAAAGCACTGTGGCAGTGTCACACCAGTGTGGTGGTAAAACAAAGCACTGTGACAGTGTCAGACCAGTGTGGTGGTAAAACAAAGCACTGTGACAGTGTCACACCAGTGTGGTGATAAAACAAAGCACTGTGACAGTGTTTGACCAGTGTGGTGGTAAAACAAAGCACTGTGGCAATGTCACACCAGTGTGGTGGTAAAACAAAGCACTGTGACAGTGTCAGACCAGTGTGGTGGTAAAACAAAGCACTGTGACAGTGTCACACCAGTGTGGTGATAAAACAAAGCACTGTGACAGTGTTTGACCAGTGTGGTGGTAAAACAAAGCACTGTGGCAATGTCACACCAGTGTTGAGATAAAACAAAGCACTGTGGCAATGTCACACCAGTGTGGTGGTAAAACAAAGCACTGTGGCAGTGTCACACCAGTGTTGAGGTAAAACAAAGCACTGCGGCAATGTCACACCAGTGTTGAGGTAAAACAAAGCACTGTGGCAGTGTCACACCAGTGTGGTGGTAAAACAAAGCACTGTGACAGTGTCACACCAGTGTGGTGATAAAACAAAGCACTGTGACAGTGTTTGACCAGTGTGGTGGTAAAACAAAGCACTGTGGCAATGTCACACCAGTGTTGAGATAAAACAAAGCACTGTGGCAATGTCACACCAGTGTGGTGGTAAAACAAAGCACTGTGGCAGTGTCACACCAGTGTTGAGGTAAAACAAAGCACTGCGGCAATGTCACACCAGTGTTGAGGTAAAACAAAGCACTGTGGCAGTGTCACACCAGTGTTGAGATAAAACAAAGCACTGTGGCAATGTCACACCAGTGTGGTGTTAAAACAGAGCACTGTGGCAGTGTCACACCAGTGTTGAGGTAAAACAAAGCACTGTGGCAATGTCACACCAGTGTGATGGTAAAACAAAGCACTGTGGCAATGTCACACCAGTGCTGAGGTAAAACAAAGCACTGTGGCAGTGTCACACCAGTGTTGAGGTAAAACAAAGCACTATGGCAATGTCACACCAGTGTGGTGGTAAAACAAAGCACTGTGGCAGTGTCACACAAGTGTGCTGATAAAACAAAGCACTGTGACAGTGTCACCCCAGTGTGGTGGTAAAACAAAGCACTGTGGCAGTGTCACACAAGTGTGGTGATAAAACAAAAAACTATGGCAGTGTCACACCAGTGTGGTGGTAAAACAAGGTACTGTGACAGTGTCAGACTGGTGTGGTGGTAAAACAAAGCACTGTGACAGTGTCACACCAGTGTGGTGGTAAAACAAAGCACTGTGGCAGTGTCACACAAGTGTGGTGATAAAACAAAGAACTGTGGCAGTGTCCGACCAGTGTGGTGTTAAAGCAAGGTACTGTGACAGTGTCAGACTGGTGTGGTGGTAAAACAAAGCACTGTGGCAGTGTCACACCAGTGTGGTGTTAAAACAAAGCACTGTGACAGTGTTACACCAGTGTGGTGGTAAAACAAAGCACTGTGACAGTGTTACACCAGTGTGGTGGTAAAACAAAGCACTGTGGCAGTGTTACACCAGTGTGGTGGTAAAACAAAGCACTGTGGCAGTGTCACACCAGTGTGGTGGTAAAACAAAGCACTGTGGCAGTGTCACACCAGTGTGGTGGTAAAACAAAGCACTGTGGCAATGTCACACCAGTGTTGAGGTAAAACAAAGCACTGTGGCAGTGTCACACCAGTGTTGAGATAAAACAAAGCACTGTGGCAATGTCACACCAGTGTGGTGGTAAAACAAAGCACTGTGGCAGTGTCACACCAGTGTTGAGGTAAAACAAAGCACTGTGGCAATGTCACACCAGTGTGGTGGTAAAACAAAGCACTGTGGCAATGTCACACCAGTGCTGAGGTAAAACAAAGCACTGTGGCAGTGTCACACCAGTGTTGAGGTAAAACAAAGCACTATGGCAGTGTCACGCCAGTGTGTTGGTCAAACAAAGCACTGTGGCAGTGTCACACCAGTGTGGTGGTAAAACAAAGCACTGTGGCAGTGTCACACCAGTGTGGTGGTAAAACAAAGCACTGTGGCAGTGTCACACAAGTGTGGTGATAAAACAAAGCACTGTGACAGTGTCACCCCAGTGTGGTGGTAAAACAAAGAACTGTGGCAGTGTTCGACCAGTGTGGTGTTAAAACAAGGTACTGTGACAGTGTCAGACTGGTGTGGTGGTAAAACAAAGCACTGTGGCAGTGTCACACCAGTGTGGTGTTAAAACAAAGCACTGTGACAGTGTTACACCAGTGTGGTGGTAAAACAAAGCACTGTGACAGTGTTACACCAGTGTGGTGGTAAAACAAAGCACTGTGGCAGTGTTACACCAGTGTGGTGGTAAAACAAAGCACTGTGGCAGTGTCACACCAGTGTGGTGGTAAAACAAAGCACTGTGGCAGTGTCACACCAGTGTGGTGGTAAAACAAAGCACTGTGGCAGTGTCACACCAGTGTGGTGGTAAAACAAAGCACTGTGACAGTGTCAGACCAGTGTGGTGGTAAAACAAAGCACTGTGACAGTGTCACACCAGTGTGGTGATAAAACAAAGCACTGCGACAGTGTTTGACCAGTGTGGTGGTAAAACAAAGCACTGTGGCAATGTCACACCAGTGTGGTGGTAAAACAAAGCACTGTGGCAATGTCACACCAGTGTGGTGGTAAAACAAAGCACTGTGGCAATGTCACACCAGTGTGCATGGTGGTAAAACAAAGCACTGTGGCAGTGTCACACCAGTGTGGTGATAAAACAAAGCACTGTGGCAGTGTCACACCAGTGTGGTGGTAAAACAAAGCACTGTGACAGTGTCACACCAGTGTGGTGGTAAAACAAAGCACTGTGGCAATGTCACACCAGTGTGGTGATAAAACAAAGCACTGTGGCAGTGTCACACCAGTGTGGTGGTAAAACAAAGCACTGTGGCAGTGTTAGGTACACTAGAATTTGCTATATATGCATATTAGACTCAGTTACAGTTTCCTACCGATGCGCTACTGTGACTCACCCTCAGGTGCCAGAAGGGTGTCTAGCGAGCCACTTGTATAGAGCATGGAAGGTACTAACGGAAGGAGCCACGACGCCTCTCACGTGGCCACTTAAGCTTCTTAACAGGCATATTTTCTTTTGTTTCAACCCAAGTTAATATTGATGAGGACATTGTCTAGCTCATCTTTGATGTCCATGATAGTTTGCAATTGTTTACACAAGTAACGAGTTAGCGGAATATGATACAACCCCGCCGATTTTTAAATGTGATCATAAAATATATGCGCATTATGAAACTACGGTCATCACACATGCGCACTCGGTTTGTTTAGGTGTGAAGGGTCAAAATACGTATTTCACAACTGGAAATTCAACATAAGAACGTTTGACTTCACAGATTTCACATGTTTTAGTTATTAGCAACTGCAACAAGAACAAGATTTCGAGTGGCTACTAAAAAAAATATTATCACAGAGAAAGTGTCTAGGCATGCCCTTCTTTTGATAATATCTTTTCTGGTGGTGTTCGCCAATGCCCGGTGGTCGAAAATTTCAATAGTTTCGGGCGTCAAACCCACAGAATGACAATAGTTCCATTGAATAATGCAATCGTTATTGTCACAGGCAATCGTTGATTAAGTCTGATACAAAAAGATTCACGATAGTTCATCAGTTCTTCTTCAATCAATGTTATATTTGACAATTTTTCATTAAAGTTCACAAAAATTTCAGGAAACAACAGCATTCAAAATAGAACATGTACATGCGAGGTTCGGCTATCGCTTCCAAACATGCTCCGAATATTACTGAATGCTCGAGACTAGCGTAACCCATTGTTGAAGGTGTTAAGAGCTAACGAGGACCATGCAATCACGGGGCTAAAACGTTGTGGCTCCTTCCGTTAGTACCTTCCATGTATAGAGAGACTTGGGGAAAATTGGTCATAGTGCTATGTTTGTCTAACATTCCAAAGTGTGAAAAAACATGTTATAAAAAATAACACATATATGTTACTGGAATGAGACAACGAGTCTCCGGTGGGTTTACTCTGCACTGCATAGATGTTTAATGCATGACAAGTGGACACACAAATTTACAACTACTATTAATATTTACTGAAGAAAGGACGAAACCTCCATGCACTAAGTTGAAACAGTTGAAAGATGTAACAAAATCATGAAATATAGTCTTTGATCACAAATAATCTATGTTTAAAAGTCATAATTAATCAAATGTATATAGTTGTACATGTACGATTTACAGGTGTTTGAACTGAGTCAGGTGTTAGATGGAGCCAGTTGAGTGTCGCGCAGTGACTTGATGAAATGAAAGAAACTTATGGTGATGATGCCCCATCATATGACCTTGTAAAACGTTGGCATCGTGAATTCAAACATGGCCGGAAGTCTGTGGAAACAGCTCCCAGACCTGGTAGTCCCTCTTCTGTCATTGATGAGGCATCTGTCCGTCAAGTTGAGGCAGTCATTATGGAAGATCGACGCATTACTGTTAGCCAAATAGCCCAAGAGGTCAAGATTAGTACAGGGTCTGTGGAAACTATTATTCATGACTATTTGCATATGCATAAAGTGTCTGCCAGATGAATTCCCAGGTTGCTCACACCTTTCCAGAAGCAAGAAAGCGTGAAAGTGTTTGAGGATGAATTTGGAGATGTGCCAAGAAGATGAGTCAAAGTTTGTCAAAAGACTGATTACACAGGATGAAACTTGGGTTCATCACTATGATTCAGAGACCAAAGCCCAGTCAATGCAGTGGAAGCACTTGGACTCACCACCTCCAAAGAAGACAAGGGTGCATCCCTCCGCTGGCAAGGTCATGCTCACAGTCTTCTGGGACCAGGACGGAGTAGTGATGACAGATTTCCTGGCAAAGGGTACCACAATTACAGGAGCCTATTACGCTTCACCTTTGATGAAATTAAGAGAAGCTATCAAAATCAAGAGGCGGGGCAAGATCAGCGAAGTTATCCTGCAGGACAACGCTCCGGGCCACAACTCGCATGTCGCCAGATCAGAAGCACAGGCGTGTGGCTATAAAATCCTCCCCATCCCCCTTACTCTCCTGACCTTGCACCCTCTGACTTTCATCTCTTCCCAGCCATGAAGTTGTTTTTTAAAGGAAAGCATTTGCCAGATGATGCAGCTCTGAAGTTACGACGTGGTTGGAGGACCAGCCTGGAGTGTTCTACAAAAACGGTGTCCAGAGCTGCATCAAACGATGGGAGAAATGCATAACTCTAAGTGGTTCCTGTGTAGAGAAAGACTAATAACTGTGCCAAGTTTCATTAATCTCCTGCTATGGGAAATGGGTCAGGGGCATTACTTATTGTACGCCCCTCATCTATGGTGATTAAATCCAAACAAAACGCTTTGTGTCTTATGAGTTGCCTGGCTCGGATGATTCACACATCTTTTCTTCTGATATCTATGTGAGCAGTTATATTGAATGTTACCCTGGCAAACACTCCACAGAAAAAAAGTACTATTCTTTTTTACCAAGTGGCCTCAACCACTGATGATTATATTCATAATGCATTGCAATCAAGAAATGAAAATGCCACCTGATATGTAACCTGCTTTATCCCATATTACCAACTCTTTTTTGTTTATATTGGTACTTATCACAAGTAACTTTTATTGCTAATAACTGATAGAAACTTTGTATGTATAAGGAAGCAATAAAGTTAGTATTATTGTGACAAAAACGTTTCGGACGTAAGGATTTTTTGGACCCTAAGATAATACTAAGATTGACAAATCAATACAAGATACAAGATGTATTTGCCGAAATGAACATGAGAGAGCACTGAAAAGGGTAACTGGGCTAATATAATTCAGAAAAAATAAAAAGTTTTTGATTACAATTTACACACATACCTGCCAATTTACCGGGCGTGATAGAAGCGTCTTTACAACCCTTATCATCGATGGTTGAGTCTGCCTGCATTTTTCGTGTCGTGACCGTTGGACTTGATGGAGTATTGATTTGGGTTTTACTCGTACCACACCATTTATAATCGGGATACGCTTTCAAAAACGCCGCTTTACACTACAATAAAAAAAAAAAAAATGTATAATTATGATTAATTAGACTGCATTTTAGCTGAGAGAAACAGGATTTAGTACTTTCTGTAGTTATATAATAGCATTTAATCGTAAGATTTAGTAGTCAAAGAGATAATTTTTCTACCAAATGATTCTACCAAATTTACGTACAAATATTCCCTTGGAATATTGAACAAAAATTGAACAATTGAATGAACACCAAATAAACAGATTTGCTACAGTCACTGGCACGGCTTAGTGGAAAATTTGGAAGTCAGAGCGACTCCTAAAGACTAAGCATTTAGAAGTAGCCAGTCTAACAAGAAGCCCAGGCAGTATTTAAAATCAAAGAAACCTTAGAAAGAATATTTTCTGAGCGTATTGGAGACATATATTAAAAATTAATTCAAAATTTAAGATTAGCCTTTCACACAAGAAGCTTGGCAACTAATATTTGTCCTCTATTTTAGATGCAAAGGTGAAAACAATATTCTAATACAAATAGAAAATGAATTTGTTTGTATATCTGTGGTTTGTAGTCCCTTTTATTCCAGAGCACAAGTTCTAGTGAAATCAGATTTTTTGAGATATGTTAAATTGGCCAATAGTAATTAGATAGTCAATATGAATGCTTTTCATTATACATGTTATATGATGATTAATTCTTAAAAAAAATCAGTGAAAAACATAAAATTAATTATTATTATTAATTATTATACAGATATATATACTACAGTGTATAAACCAAAAACTAACAAGCCATGCATGGCACAGTCCCTGTTAGTTATCAAATTTAAGATATATAGTTTTGTTTATAGTAATATAGCTGGAATATAACCATGTCAGGAATATGATTATTGTTTAACATTAAAATGATTGACATTTTTATCTGATCGTCAAACTCGTACATGTCCACAATGAGAAAATCAGCCATTTTGAATACATGTATTTATCTATAACATTATCACGATGTATAATGAATATATAAAATTTGAACATAATCAGCCAAAGGAAGTTAGTCAGAGATATGGTACTAGAACCACTTTTATTAAAACAAAATGGCTGCCAGTCGGCCATTTTGAATCTCATCTGAAAAACAAAATGATGTGCATCAAGGTCCTATAATGTCCAATGTATATACAAGGTTTGAACAAAATCCATCTGTAAACAGCCAAGAATTGCTTAATTTTGATGATTTTTAGGTACAAAAATGGCTGCCATTCGGCCATCTTGAATCAGATCATGAAACAAATTGGTGTGCTTATTTAATATCATGTATGATGTATGTGTGAAGTTTGATTGTGATTGGTCCAGGCATTTCTAAGATACAGGTCCAGACTCACGGAAGCACGAAGGTCAAAATATAATTAGGTCTTCACGTTAAAGTATTTATGTATAAAAATTCTTTGAAATAAGATGATAAGTACTTGAAATACTGATGGGAAAACTGATAACTGATTATCATGCAAATCAGGTAATTAATTAATATTTGCAAAATTTAACATAAAACAAATAGCATCAGAACAATGAGGCAGGTCTATCCATGTACCATTGAAATGTAATTAGAACTTTAGATATCAATGAAAAAGCCCCAAAAAGAATTATTAAATTAGGTAATTAATATGCAAGGATTTTTACCCAAAACTAAACAGGTCTTCGCATTGTCCCAGAGAAACTATGTTCAGACATAGGAACAGACATACGTACGTGTACGTACATAGAGACAGACAGGGTAACCACAAAGACTCCCATTGTGTGCTTTGCACAGAGGAGCCAATGACACTATCATCAAATCTGCACAATGTGCTTCGGGAATGCTTACACAATGATTGCTGCAGAAAGCCTGTTGCAGATTCACAGGAAATCTATACAAGCAGCCTGTCGGCTGAGATAGCTCCGCTGTTAGCAATGCACATTGCAATTAAAGAACAGAAGATATCATTAGAAAATGAACAATATGTATAGTATCAAAGCAACAGGACTTACTTTTTTCAACAAAAATTCAAAAATATCACTTTTCACCAAAAATAATCATCAAAATTAGATAATTGAAGATATCACCACGCAGTTAAAAAAATTTGAAAGAGGTCCACATGTAGTACCTATATATGTAATATCAAAGCATTTGCACTTGCGGTTTTTAACAAGAAGTCGAAAATATCACTTTTTACCAAAAATGACAAAAATATTCACCAAAATTAGAGAATTGAAGATATCATTACAAAATGAACAAATCTGAGAGAGGTCCACATGTAGTACCTATATATGTAATATCAAAGCAATTGGACTTGCGGTTTTTAACAAGAAGTCGAAAATATCACTTTTTACCAAAAATGGCAAAAATATTCACCAAAATTAGAGAATTGAAGATATCATCATGAAATGAACAAATCTGAGAGAGGTCTACCCAAGGTACATATACACCAAGTATCAAAGCATTCAGGCTTGTAGTTTTCAAGAAGTCGAAAAAGTAAAACATTAACACGGACGATGACGACTGACGACGACGGACAATCACTCATATGATAAGCTCCGCTCGACAAAGTCAACAGAGTTAACTTCTTGAGTGTCAGATATTTTCACATTTTGTAAAATTTTCACTAAAGCAGCCGACTTTGAAGGAGAAGTTGCAGACTGGCAAACACAGTGTAGCATTGATGAATATCTCAACTTTGATAAATGTATATCGCACGACGCATGGGGATGTGCTAGACATGTTGACGAGATTACTATCCATGATCTTAAAACTCTAGCGGAAAACAAAATCGTTGAAAAAAAAGCAGTCAACACTTGACAATTTTGAGATCGTAATTTGATTCATTCACTAGATAGCAAAATTAGCTCATGTGAAATTACATTGTGATGTCATTCAAAATGAATGCCTTCAGATACAATACGCAACGCTTACCTTGTCTGTTCAAACAGTGATCTTAATCAGTAACTTTTTTTAAACAAGAGAACAGAGGCGCAGCGCCCTCATGCCATGGCCATGCGCCCCCTTACCATGGGAAGCAAATCCTCTAGCAACCATAAAATTCTGATTGACCAGGGATCACATGTGACCATAGTCTTCAACTGTCTTCAACTGCCCCAAGAAGGCCATAGAACGCTCCATTTTAACTTAGAATTATCAAAAACGCCCTGGTAGGGAGAACCCTATCTCCCCCACTTGGTGGCGCCGCTGAATAGCAGTGCTCCTTCTTGCAGTTTTTTTCTAGAAAAACCCCTGTTAATGTTTATTAATTTCATGTACATCCCATAATATTCATAAATGTAAATATAATCACTGGAGGCAAACTTCGCTGTTGTTTACCCATACAGCACATGTAATTGTTGTTTCAATCAAAGTCACACCCACCCTCAGTAAACTAACTCCCTCTGAAAACCGACCATAGATCCCTGTCATGGTCAATTGTGACAGGTTTTATTGCGTTCGATTTTATTTGAGATGGGCTTTTGATACAGTATTTGTCGCGAACATCAATATTGTGATTAATTTCAGAGTTATTATTATTATATTCAATGTTACGGTGATACTGCCGATATCCAAGTGAAATGCAGAAATTATGTTAATTAGGATCAATCTACGTCTGCACATGGTCGGTATTGACCAATCAGTGTTTGTTTAACTTCTGCTCGCGTGCAGTTCAATTTCTGTTTTTACCGCGTTCCTGTTCCAGTCGAACATTTTCTTACCACTGTATTTTACTGGAGTCGTTTTGGAATAAATGGTTGTGATTGTATAATTATCAGAAAACATAACCAAGTCTGTATTTCTGTGACGCTACTCACAGTATTCAAAATAAAAATATCCGGAGTATTGAATTTGCACAGTATTTAGCAGTGCACATAAACCAATAATTGAATTATGTACTGTATGCTAAATCTTTGAAATACTTTGACATTAATGTTTTATTTACATAAGTGCATGTGGTTTTAATAAAGCAAATACAGTATTGTAGAGCATGAAGTACGTGTATATGTTTGTTTCTCTTGGTAAATGTGGATGCCATTCTAAGATATTAGCAGTAAATCTTGGGGGCGTAGCTACGTCACAGAACATTCCATGTTGCAAAGATGTGTACCACTGTACCAGTCTCCTCGACAGAGTTCTATTTCTACGAATATATCTCTGCCACGAGATCTTATGCTTGACGTTCATTAGTCGATGCGTCACAGTAGTACTACTTTCAAAGATGCCCACCAAAACATTGCCATGCAGGTGTTCAATTTTCGAACCTGACGAAAGCGTATATGTTTTTTTGTACATTCTGGCAGTTTTCAAAGTGAAAAGCTAATTTTTTTTACTTTCCAAAGAAATAATTTTCTTTAGTAAATTATAACTTTTTATGAAAAAATCATTATCAGCTATCAATAACATATTTTATAAGTCTTGTGGCGTTCCACCACAAAATGGTGGTGTTTGGTGGCAGATATACTTTCGGTGTTCTGGCTGCAAGGATCTCTGGGAAGGAGAATGGCACTGTACATGTATATATTTGCGCTCTGCACGAGCTTCTGTGGTTGCCAGGCGATGAAAATATAAGAATACAGATACCTACCTGTCTGGCCAGCTCTAGATACTTCTCTTTTTCACCTCCTTCCAAGACAGCCCACATGTCTGCTAACATTTTAGTTGCTGACCGATTGTCTAACCATGGATGACGCTCTTTTACCAAGCTACGATGACGCTTGCAAAATAACAAAAAAGCATTCATCGGTCGTCTGACAGGACGATCGTCATTCAAGTCGTCATCATCATCTTCTTCTAGACTCACGGGCGGTGGAATCTCCTCCTTGATGCTGATTGGCTGGATGATTTCAGTAGCCATTATTTGGCTATAACATTTCATCGATTAGCAACGTCATACATGTAGGTGGACCTGTCGAATAAACAAGTCATAAAAAAAATGTTGTATTATTATTTAAATTTTGGACACCTCAACTAGAGACCCTGGAATGTGTGAAACATTGCATTATAGAATAAGTCATTGTCAATGGTATAGTTCTCGACCAGTTTTTAGTTTTTTATAATTAATGAAAGATATTTAATTAAATGTTTATATAATAGTGCACTACCCACTAAGTAAACATAATTTTCATGAACAAAATCGGTCAAAGTATGTGAGAAATGATAAAACCAATATTGCCACTAGTCGGCCATTCATATCAACTCACAACACAAAACATCATGTGACTTGCTTACTGTATGTTTGAAAGAAATCTGCCAAGACTTGCCTAAGAAGCAGTTGACGATGGGTTCAAATGGGAGGATGGAGGGGGAGTTACAAAAATGCCATCAGCCAAAGTATCAAAAAAATCGAATTGATGTGTTTTATTACGACTTGCCTTTGTACTAACTTTGAACAAAATTGATCTAGTCATGACTAAGAGATGATATCGGATGCAGGGACTCCAAGTCTTTGATGCAGTCCTTATCTGACAGGGACTAAAACGACCAAAAGCAAAGAGATAAACACCACAAAGCACCTAGTATAGAAATGTAATTCATGTCATAATTTCATTGTCTAAAACACAATACACAGAATCACAGACATAATACGACCAAATCTAAACTGCATTATCGCAATTGCTTTCTATGTTAACCCTGGAAGTGTAAAAGTCACATGATTGAAACCAAGGATTTCATTCAAAACCGAATCATATTCTCACCCTCGCTTAGTGAAAATAAAATATGTTTGGGGTTGCAATCACCGTAATTATCACAGCGGTAAGTAGTCTCTCACCTCTTGGTTATTATTGTCGTCCAAGTAATTTTAGTTCCCCGGGCGCCTCCAATAAATAAGCTATATAACCACTGGGCTGCATCAATTATATATCACCCAAAAAATGGAAGATTGTGCGAACATTTGAAATGTTGATCGTGATATTGCATTACTTGCATTACATTGCGTTTTTGTCATGCCATAAATTGCGTTTTTAGAGTCCCTGAAGTTTGTTTCAAAGACTGCAGTCGCTCAGAGATAACCAAAACGTTGAAATGTTCGTGCAATAAATTATGTTTTCGGGGTCCTTCAAACTTGTTTTTGAGCTTTGCCACCTATTTCCCCCTAGAGTGAATCACAGCACTAATATTTGTTCCCCCAGGGTGTGTTACTATCGGTATCGAATTTTCAAACTGTAACTTTACATTTACAAAACATTTATTTATGCTTTCTAAGAAAGTTTCCCAATTTATTGATCAATAATGTTCACGTTGACGTATGTAAAGACACTCTTAAACTTTACAATATTCACTCTCAGACCACTGCTCAGTTACATCACTAATAAAGACTGATGAATTCTGGCCAGGATAGCTGTATTCATTTCTATGCAATTGCGATTCTCAATTTCTATGTGTAAAATCATATCACTGGTGTGGACGACGACAGATTGTTTTGGTTCTGTGGCTCTCTGACGTTTTCTTGGTCGCATTTTGTATATACCAGACACTGATAAGTAAGTAAAAAGTCCAGGGCATAGTCAAAATAATCAGATATTTATGCTGGAGAACACAGTATACAAGGACTGGAAATTAGTAGTACACACAAAGTACACAGTGTAGTCAAATCAGTAAGCCAAAGATACTATGGACCCTATGGTATACATGAAGATGTAAAAAAAAATTAAAAAACCTGCAGCTCCCATGGCAAGTTGACAATCGCTAGTAAAGTAGTATTGCAAAACTGCCAGTTGTCAGTTTTAAATCTCATTTATTAGGATTTCTGCATGAAGTCACATGTTATCGTTATAATGAGGAAAAATAATGATTTCTTTTGACCAGGTTATATAATAAATTCTTTAATTAATATTTCATGGGTATTTTTGTTAATGACATGAAACTCTCAATTCTCAACTCTGATGAAAAATACCAGTTACTGTGACAAAGCTCTCCTCACTGAGAAAGCTAATCACTACGAAAGACACTCACAGCAAAAACCACTTATCGCTAATCTACTAGTTCATTACGTAAAAATTAGTCACATTAATTTTTAAGGATTGGTATTTGTGGTATTTGTGGCTCGAGGTTGTATGGCGAAATGACTGGGAGGGTTAGTTAGTCGTACGACAATGGGCACTAAAAGCTGTATCTAGTCTGTAATAGTTTTAGCATATACTTCATAGGGTTCATTGAAAATAAATGCAACTGTTTTCAGCTACTAGTGTATCATTTATCTCTGTTATTAATTTAATTCTAATATTTATTTAATTGTTCATAATGCAGATTGATATTTCTGTGCCTGACGTCACAACATCAACAAGACATGTGAGCATTCAAACAATTGGTCGTCCTTGCAATTATCACGACCCATGGGTAATAGAAAATAATGTCAATTTTGTCCGAATTAACTATGAATTTAGACAATGAACCAATTCTTGCATTTTAAAAAATAATTATAAAGTTCATGATTAAAACTGAATTAAGCAAAGTTTATAAGCAAAGCATTTGTAGATTCTAAATTTACTTATTGACGTTGAGTATCGGCATTCTATTTTTTTAATTAAGTCTGCTCACCACGCTTATTCATTGGCTGGTTGGATTCAACAGCCATTGAAATTTTAAATTATGATGGTAATGGGTTTGTTGCACTGATAGTAAACATATAAAACATGCAAAAAGTTGCAGTAAAGTTTCAGTGAGAAAAATTTGGCATTTAACGAACAGTGTTTGGTGCAACTACAGGTGTTCATATTTTGTGAAATAAACATACTACACTTGCATATGAATGTGGTTTCTTTCCTAATATTTTGTGAGTCGTTCGGCCCATCTCCATACTAATCTGGTAATGTTGCCTCAATTTTGCTTGTACTGTACGGTCACTGGTTGATGGCAACATTGATCGGTGGATAAATATAGCATGCTACTAATCTGAATATTCTAACGTAACGAACAATGAAATTGACAGTTATACCAAATGCACTATTATCATAGTTGGAACAGAGACGATAGTGTGACTGTCGCTATTTTTCCCACGTTGAAATAAATAACACGGTTTTGAGTAAAATCAAAGCAAGGATTTCAGACTAGAATGAAGTGGGTCGAAGTACCCATGAAATAACAGAAACGTAACCAGGCTAGCAATTATGTAGCTAGATGTAGAATGGGACCCACGCTGCATCATCAAGATTACATCATTATGACACAACTGTACCATCAGAAGGTACTGTATTGTATAACAACAAGAATTACATAGGTTCGTATAAATGCTATAGAATTGCATCCCCTAATCGTGAAAATTTCAAGCAGCAAAAACGATTGACAATATGACAATAAAACTGGATATGTGCAAAAATATAGCTTGTAACAATATCATGTTCAAGTTGGTGTCAGTCAGTGGGTTTCCATTGGCAACAAGCAGTCCAGGGAGCTAGGACATGAAGCAATATTTGAAGCCCAGGCACAAAAATTTTATTCAAAATTGGAGTGTAAATGGCACAGCTAAAATATAATTGGTATCGTCTCACAATAGATTCTGTCTACACACAGACACTGACATGAAAATTATTCATTAACGTTTTGATTCTAATCCAAAAATATTATTGTTCAATTTTATGTCACAGATCGTCGAGTGATCACACAAAGCTGACATGCACCCTGGCAGCCGACATGTATGCAAGGAACAATAATTGAAAAAAATTGGACTGATTAAAAATTAACATTTTGACAATGCATAATTATTTTACCCGGATCAGCAGATGAAAACAAAACAAGGGAAAAAATGACAACCGTTTGATCGACGACCAGCTGATGCAGAGTACTGGACAAGCGTTCGGTCTCAGGGTATATTTTTGATAAAGACGTGACGTTTATGGTTAAAATAGTGTTAATAACGGGGTTCCCATAACAGGTGCCGACTGTTGGACTTCTGTGTGACGATTCGATTGAAAAAAATAAATAACAAACACTGTTCGTGACCCAGGCTGCCCCAGAATGCCCATAGCCAAGGACAGAGGCCACATTTCTTTCCTCCAATTGCTGTGACAACATGGTACGGCGAGTTAACAGTATAGTATGAATCATTTCAAAATTATCACAGTCAACCATCTGGCTTGCTAATGTAGATAATTTCTGTCGCGAAACATAACATAATTTAACGGTGAAGCAGTTTCGTAGCCGGCCATATGTTAAGCATATAAAATTATGCATGCATTGTACCACTGTGTTTGGATAAAAAAAATGACGGATTTGTGTCGTAATTTCGACTCCGAGACACACTGACAGCAACAGAAATAGGCAATCGCGAATGAAACTATCTCTAAAATGTCCAAAATTGATCATTTTTGTGGAAAATACGCGAAATACTTCATCCTGATCGGTTCACATGGAGTGAACTTCCAATCGTAAAATACGACAACATGGATCTGCGGACCAATTTCGTAGGAATTTTCAAACTCGCCAAAGTAGGCAAAACAGAGAGAAAATGTTAAAATTTCCGGCGTGACATCACCAGATAGTCTTAATACTATCCCAATTTGTGCGGATTGCTTATTGTTGAAAGACTTTTCATTAACGATTTTGTTAAAACATGTTGAAAATAGTCAATTTTACCTGATGTCGATTTCAACGTGCCTGCAAACACAGCTAACTCATTAGCTATGCAGTATGTAAATGAGCACCAAGGTACCCTGTTTTTAGAGCCTATCGTACCTCGATATGTCAAGTGAAGAGAGAGAATCTTCTCAAATGAGCCCTAAGTCATCAAAAATATACACCAGGATTCTAAAATATACCAAATGTGTGAAAACTGTACGATTCTACCGACTCCCACTGTCCCCCGCGACACTCTAAACATGGCGGAAGTTTCAAACTTTATAAACGTAAATATTATTTATTTTTCTACCACGCACTAAAAATCTCTCGGTGACAAACTAGCTTGCGGAACACAGATCAGTAAGGGATAGTTAAAGATGTATTACTCATATAAGTGCACATTTTGAAACTGTAATTGACAGTGAAAATTGAAAAAAATGTATGTAGATTAAATATACTATTCCTTATCAGTCAAGCCCTTGGATGGTGTATGGCTGTATACGGTAGAGTGGGATTTTCTGCAGAAATTATATTGAAATCTGCACCACGAAAAACGTTGTATTTGACGTCTGTTCTTTTACAATATACGTGTATTGTGCAATATTTTTTTCTCTATTCTTGACAATTTGTTATTCACCAGCCTATCCTCAACAAATGTTATCCCTTTGGTCCGGCCATGGTGGTAACCCTATGATGCAAGTCGTGTGCACTGCTTCCTGACTGCATGAAAGACAAAAACAAAATTAATCACCTCAAAATGACAAACTGTGCAAACTACAGCATTGGGTTTTATTTTTACTTATTTCTCTGATAGGTGAATTTAAAAGCCAGTGAATATGCAGAGTAATCAATAAAATGGATTGTTTTCTTCACAAACCAGTGAATTTAAAATATTATATCCCTGAAACATCAAATCTGCTAAAATTTAACCCACTGATCAGTTCCACTTCTACAATACTGTGGAATACTTTATTTTCGCAGGAATTAATTTTCCCTGAAAGGTTTTTTTGGCGTTGTGTATGGAATTTAGTTTCACTGATTTTTGATAAGTTTAATGTGAAATATAGGAAAAAAAGTATATTCACTGGATTTTATTTTCACGAAATCATTCCTTCAGCGAAAACAGCGAAAATAAATTCCAAGCAAAGATAAAGTATCTTGTTTTTTTTAATCCTGGGTGCTAAAGTCAACTATCATCATCATTTGAAAAATATACAAATTACATTTTCAAAGATGTTTTTGAAAATTATGATTATGGTTCAAAATGATCAAAACAATTGTAGAAAAAGTACTAAAAAAATAAGAAAAATGGTTCACCAACATTTAACCTGGGAAAAACTAGTCCTTCCATTGTTCACATGAATGCACCATAAAAGTACCACACACAATACTGCAATTCATTTAATTAAGCAGCAGTAAATTGCGATTTATACAATTTTTCATATTTCTGTTATCTTTGATTATAATGTTTCCAGGATTCAATCACATTGGTAAAAAATGTTATGTTCTTCTTCAATAAAATTTTGAGAAAGGCGATTTTACTAAATAAACTCCTTTTTTCACTGATCATGAAATAAAAAAAATGTAAAAATTTAATTTAAAATCTGAAGAGTGTTGAGGTTTGCTTACATGAATGGAAATGGAAGTATTTTAAAATGATTTTTAATGCAGGGCAGGTCTTGATACTTTCTGGCAGAACTGGTGAAAATTGAAGGTTACTAGTACCTGCCCTGGTGTTTGGTACACAAATTTGAGAAATTTCAAACACTGACATAATTTCTGTAGCTGAATCCGAAAAAAGGTTTGTCATATCTATCCAAATATGGTATTGTCATATTTATCAATATAAGGTATTGTCATATTTATCCATATAAGGTATTGTCATATTTATCCAAATAAGGTATTGTCATATTTATCCAAATAAGGTATTGTCATGTCTATCCAAATAAGGTATTGTCATATTTATCCAAATAAGGCATTGTCATGTCTATCCAAATAAGGTATTGTCATATTTATCCAAATAAGGTATTGTCATATTTATCCAAATAAGGTATTGTCATATTTATCCAAATATGGTATTGTCATATTTATTCAAATAAGCTATTGTCATATTTATCCAAATAAGGTATTGTCATATTTATCCAAATAAGGCATTGTCATATTTATCCAAATAAGCTATTGTCATATTTATCCAAATAAGGTATTGTCATATTTATCCAAATAAGGTATTGTCATATTTATCCAAATAAGATATTGTCATGTCTATCCAAATAAGCTATTGTCATATTTATCCAAATAAGGTATTGTTATATTTATCCAAATAAGGTATTGTCATATTTATCCAAATAAGCTATTGTCATATTTATCCAAATAAGCTATTGTCATGTCTATCCAAATAAGGTATTGTCATATTTATCCAAATAAGGTATTGTCATATTTATCCAAATAAGGTATTGTCATATTTATCCAAATAAGCTATTGTCATATTTATCCAAGTAAGGTATTGTCATATTTATCCAAATAAACTATTGTCATATTTATCCAAATAAGCTATTGTCATATTTATCCAAATAAAGTATTGTCATATTTATCCAAATAAGCTATTGTCATATTTATCCAAATAAGCTATTGTCATATTTATCCAAATAAGATATTGTCATATTTATCCAAATAAGCTATTGTTATATTTATCCAAATAAGGCATTGTCATATTTATCCAAATAAGCTATTGTCATATTTATCCAAATAAGGCATTGTCATATTTATCCAAATAAGCTAATGTCATATTTATCCAAATAAGGTATTGTCATATTTATCCAAATAAGGTATTGTTATATTTATCCAAATAAGGCATTGTCATATTTATCCAAATAAGGTATTGTCATATTTATCCAAATAAGGCATTGTCATGTTTATCCAAATCAGCTATTGTCATATTTATCCAAATAAGGTATTGTCATATTTATCCAAATAAGCTATTGTCATATTTATCCAAATAAGATATTGTTATATTTATTCAAATAAGGTATTGTCATATTTATCCAAATAAGCTAATGTCATATTTATCCAAATAAGGTATTGTCATATTTATCCAAATAAGGTATTGTTATATTTATCCAAATAAGGCATTGTCATATTTATCCAAATCAGCTATTGTCATATTTATCCAAATAAGGTATTGTCATATTTATCCAAATAAGCTATTGTCATATTTATCCAAATAAGCTATTGTCATATTTATCCAAATCAGCTATTGTCATATTTATCCAAATAAGGTATTGTCATATTTATCCAAATAAGGTATTGTCATATTTATCCAAATAAGGTATTGTCATATTTATCTAAATAAGGTATTGTCATATTTATCCAAATAAGGTATTGTCATATTTATCCAAATAAGGTATTGTCATATCTTCCTAAATAAAGTATTGTCATATCTATCCAAATAAGCTATTGTCATATTTATCCAAATAAGACATTGTCATATTTATCCAAATCAGCTATTGTCATATTTATCCAAATAAGGTATTGTCATATTTATCCAAATAAGGTATTGTCATATTTATCCAAATAAGGTATTGTCATATTTATCTAAATAAGGTATTGTCATATTTATCTAAATAAGGTATTGTCATATTTATCCAAATAAGCTATTGTCATATTTATCCAAATAAGGTATTGACATATTTATCCAAATAAGGTATTGTCATATCTTCCCAAATAAAGTATTGTCATATTTATCCAAATAAGGTATTGTCAGAATTATCCAAATAAGCTATTGTCATATCTATACAAATAAGCTATTGTCATATTTATCCAAATAAGGCATTGTCATATTTATCCAAATCAGCTATTGTCATATTTATCCAAATAAGGTATTGTCATATTTATCCAAATAAGCTATTGTCATATTTATCCAAATACGCTATTGTCATATTTATCCAAATAAGCTATTGTCATATCTATCCAAATAAGCTATTGTCATATCTATACAAATAAGCTATTGTCATATTTATCCAAATAAGGTATTGTCAGAATTATCCAAATAAGGTATTGTCATATTTATCCAAATAAGCTATTGTCATATTTATCCAAATAAGCTATTGTCATATTTATCCAAATAAGCTATTGTCATATTTATCCAAATAAGCTATTGTCATATTTATCCAAATAAGGTATTGTCAGAATTATCCAAATAAGGTATTGTCATATTTATCCAAATAAGCTATTGTCATATTTATCCAAATAAGGTATTGTCATATTCATCCAAATAAGCTATTGTCATATTTATCCAAATAAGCTATTGTCATATTTATCCAAATAAGGCATTGTCAGAATTATCCAAATAAGGTATTGTCATATTTATCCAAATAAGCTATTGTCATATTTATCCAAATAAGTTATTGTCATATTTATCCAAATAAGCTATTGTCATATTTATCCAAATAAGCTATTGTCATATTTATCCAAATAAGCTATTGTCATATTTATCCAAATAAGCTATTGTCATATTTATCCAAATAAGCTATGGTTATATTTATCCAAATAAGCTATTGTCATATTTATCCAAATAAGCTATTGTCATATTTATCCAAATAAGCTATTGTCATATTTATCCAAATAAGGTATTGTCATATTTATCCAAATAAGCTATTGTCATATTTATCCAAATAAGCTATTGTCATATTTATCCAAATAAGCTATGGTCATATTTATCCAAATAAGGTATTGTCATATTTATCCAAATAAGCTATTGTCATATTTATCCAAATAAGCTATGGTCATATTTATCCAAATATGTTATTGTCATATTTATCCAAATAAGCTATTGTCATATTTATCCAAATAAGCTATTGTCATATTTATCCAAATAAGCTATGGTCATATTTATCCAAATAAGGTATTGTCATATTTATCCAAATAAGGTATTGTCATATTTATCCAAATAAGCTATTGTCATATTTATCCAAATAAGCTATTGTCATATTTATCCAAATAAGCTATTGTCATATTTATCCAAATAAGGTATTGTCATATTTATCCAAATAAGCTATTGTCATATTTATCCAAATAAGCTATGGTCATATTTATCCAAATAAGCTATTGTCATATTTATCCAAATAAGGTATTGTCATATTTATCCAAATAAGGTATTGTCATATTTATCCAAATAAGGCATTGTCATATTTATCCAAATAAGCTATTGTCATATTTATCCAAATAAGGTATTGTCATATTTATCCAAATAAGCTATTGTCATATTTATCCAAATAAGCTATTGTCATATTTATCCAAATAAGGCATTGTCATATCTATCCAAACAAGCTATTGTCATATTTATCCAAATAAGGTATTGTCAGAATTATCCAAATAAGGTATTGTCATATTTATCCAAATAAGCTATTGTCATATTTATCCAAATAAGGTATTGTCATATTTATCCAAATAAGCTATTGTCATATTTATCCAAATAAGGTATTGTCATATTTATCCAAATAAGCTATTGTCATATTTATCCAAATAAGGTATTGTCATATTTATCCAAATAAGCTATTGTCATATTTATCCAAATAAGCTATTGTCATATTTATCCAAATAAGCTATTGTCATATTTATCCAAATAAGCTATTGTCATATTTATCCAAATAAGCTATTGTCATATTTATCCAAATAAGGTATTGTCATATTTATCCAAATAAGCTATTGTCATATTTATCCAAATAAGCTATTGTCATATTTATCCAAATAAGGTATTGTTATATTTATCCAAATAAGGCATTGTCATATTTATCCAAATCAGCTATTGTCATATTTATCCAAATAAGGTATTGTCATATTTATCCAAATAAGCTATTGTCATATTTATCCAAATAAGACATTGTCATATTTATCCAAATCAGCTATTGTCATATTTATCCAAATAAGCTATTGTCATATTTATCCAAATAAGCTATTGTCATATTTATCCAAATAAGGCATTGTCATATTTATCCAAATAAGCTATTGTCATATTTATCCAAATAAGGCATTGTCATATTTATCCAAATAAGGTATTGACATATTTATCCAAATAAGGTATTGTCATATCTTCCCAAATAAAGTATTGTCATATTTATCCAAATAAGGTATTGTCAGAATTATCCAAATAAGCTATTGTCATATCTATACAAATAAGCTATTGTCATATTTATCCAAATAAGGCATTGTCATATTTATCCAAATCAGCTATTGTCATATTTATCCAAATAAGGTATTGTCATATTTATCCAAATAAGCTATTGTCATATTTATCCAAATACGCTATTGTCATATTTATCCAAATAAGCTATTGTCATATCTATCCAAATAAGCTATTGTCATATCTATACAAATAAGCTATTGTCATATTTATCCAAATAAGGTATTGTCAGAATTATCCAAATAAGGTATTGTCATATTTATCCAAATAAGCTATTGTCATATTTATCCAAATAAGCTATTGTCATATTTATCCAAATAAGCTATTGTCATATTTATCCAAATAAGCTATTGTCATATTTATCCAAATAAGGTATTGTCAGAATTATCCAAATAAGGTATTGTCATATTTATCCAAATAAGCTATTGTCATATTTATCCAAATAAGGTATTGTCATATTCATCCAAATAAGCTATTGTCATATTTATCCAAATAAGCTATTGTCATATTTATCCAAATAAGGCATTGTCAGAATTATCCAAATAAGGTATTGTCATATTTATCCAAATAAGCTATTGTCATATTTATCCAAATAAGTTATTGTCATATTTATCCAAATAAGCTATTGTCATATTTATCCAAATAAGCTATTGTCATATTTATCCAAATAAGCTATTGTCATATTTATCCAAATAAGTTATTGTCATATTTATCCAAATAAGCTATTGTCATATTTATCCAAATAAGCTATTGTCATATTTATCCAAATAAGCTATTGTCATATTTATCCAAATAAGCTATTGTCATATTTATCCAAATAAGCTATGGTTATATTTATCCAAATAAGCTATTGTCATATTTATCCAAATAAGCTATTGTCATATTTATCCAAATAAGCTATTGTCATATTTATCCAAATAAGGTATTGTCATATTTATCCAAATAAGCTATTGTCATATTTATCCAAATAAGCTATTGTCATATTTATCCAAATAAGCTATGGTCATATTTATCCAAATAAGGTATTGTCATATTTATCCAAATAAGCTATTGTCATATTTATCCAAATAAGCTATGGTCATATTTATCCAAATATGTTATTGTCATATTTATCCAAATAAGCTATTGTCATATTTATCCAAATAAGGTATTGTCATATTTATCCAAATAAGGTATTGTCATATTTATCCAAATAAGCTATTGTCATATTTATCCAAATAAGGTATTGTCATATTTATCCAAATAAGCTATTGTCATATTTATCCAAATAAGGTATTGTCATATTTATCCAAATAAGCTATTGTCATATTTATCCAAATAAGCTATGGTCATATTTATCCAAATAAGCTATTGTCATATTTATCCAAATAAGCTATTGTCATATTTATCCAAATAAGGTATTGTCATATTTATCCAAATAAGGCATTGTCATATTTATCCAAATAAGCTATTGTCATATTTATCCAAATAAGGTATTGTCATATTTATCCAAATAAGCTATTGTCATATTTATCCAAATAAGCTATTGTCATATTTATCCAAATAAGGCATTGTCATATCTATCCAAACAAGCTATTGTCATATTTATCCAAATAAGGTATTGTCAGAATTATCCAAATAAGGTATTGTCATATTTATCCAAATAAGCTATTGTCATATTTATCCAAATAAGGTATTGTCATATTTATCCAAATAAGCTATTGTCATATTTATCCAAATAAGCTATTGTCATATTTATCCAAATACGCTATTGTCATATTTATCCAAATAAGCTATTGTCATATCTATCCAAATAAGGTATTGTCATATTTATCCAAATAAGCTATTGTCATATTTATCCAAATAAGCTATTGTCATATTTATCCAAATAAGCTATGGTCATATTTATCCAAATAAGGTATTGTCATATTTATCCAAATAAGCTATTGTCATATTTATCCAAATAAGCTATGGTCATATTTATCCAAATATGTTATTGTCATATTTATCCAAATAAGCTATTGTCATATTTATCCAAATAAGCTATTGTCATATTTATCCAAATAAGCTATGGTCATATTTATCCAAATAAGGTATTGTCATATTTATCCAAATAAGGTATTGTCATATTTATCCAAATAAGCTATTGTCATATTTATCCAAATAAGCTATTGTCATATTTATCCAAATAAGCTATTGTCATATTTATCCAAATAAGGTATTGTCATATTTATCCAAATAAGCTATTGTCATATTTATCCAAATAAGCTATGGTCATATTTATCCAAATAAGCTATTGTCATATTTATCCAAATAAGGTATTGTCATATTTATCCAAATAAGGTATTGTCATATTTATCCAAATAAGGCATTGTCATATTTATCCAAATAAGCTATTGTCATATTTATCCAAATAAGGTATTGTCATATTTATCCAAATAAGCTATTGTCATATTTATCCAAATAAGCTATTGTCATATTTATCCAAATAAGGCATTGTCATATCTATCCAAACAAGCTATTGTCATATTTATCCAAATAAGGTATTGTCAGAATTATCCAAATAAGGTATTGTCATATTTATCCAAATAAGCTATTGTCATATTTATCCAAATAAGGTATTGTCATATTTATCCAAATAAGCTATTGTCATATTTATCCAAATAAGGTATTGTCATATTTATCCAAATAAGCTATTGTCATATTTATCCAAATAAGGTATTGTCATATTTATCCAAATAAGCTATTGTCATATTTATCCAAATAAGCTATTGTCATATTTATCCAAATAAGCTATTGTCATATTTATCCAAATAAGCTATTGTCATATTTATCCAAATAAGCTATTGTCATATTTATCCAAATAAGCTATTGTCATATTTATCCAAATAAGGTATTGTCATATTTATCCAAATAAGCTATTGTCATATTTATCCAAATAAGCTATTGTCATATTTATCCAAATAAGGTATTGTTATATTTATCCAAATAAGGCATTGTCATATTTATCCAAATCAGCTATTGTCATATTTATCCAAATAAGGTATTGTCATATTTATCCAAATAAGCTATTGTCATATTTATCCAAATAAGACATTGTCATATTTATCCAAATCAGCTATTGTCATATTTATCCAAATAAGCTATTGTCATATTTATCCAAATAAGCTATTGTCATATTTATCCAAATAAGGCATTGTCATATTTATCCAAATAAGCTATTGTCATATTTATCCAAATAAGGCATTGTCATATTTATCCAAATAAGCTATTGTCATATTTATCCAAATAAGGTATTGTTATATTTATCCAAATAAGCTATTGTCATATTTATCCAAATCAGCTATTGTCATATTTATCCAAATAAGGTATTGTCATATTTATCCAAATAAGCTATTGGCATATTTATCCAAATAAGACATTGTCATATTTATCCAAATCAGCTATTGTCATATTTATCCAAATAAGGCATTGTCATATTTATCCAAATAAGGTATTGTTATATTTATCCAAATAAGGCATTGTCATATTTATCCAAATCAGCTATTGTCATATTTATCCAAATAAGGTATTGTCATATTTATCCAAATAAGCTATTGTCATATTTATCCAAATAAGACATTGTCATATTTATCCAAATCAGCTATTGTCATATTTATCCAAATAAGGTATTGTCATATTTATCCAAATAAGGTATTGTCATATTTATCCAAATAAGCTATTGTCATATTTATCCAAATAAGGCATTGTCATATTTATCCAAATAAGCTATTGTCATATTTATCCAAATAAGGCATTGTCATATTTATCCAAATAAGGTATTGTCATATTTATCCAAATAAGGCATTGTCATATTTATCCAAATAAGCTATTGTCATATTTATTCAAATAAGCTATTGTCATATTTATCCAAATAAGGTATTGTCATATTTATCCAAATAAGCTATTGTCATATTTATCCAAATAAGGCATTGTCATATCTATCCAAATAATGTTCAACACTATAATAATAACTGTACAGTAAAGACAAAAAATAAATACATTACAAAACCAAAAACAAGCAGCCTATCGGCTGAGATAGCTCCGCTGTTAGCAATGCACATTTCAATTAAAGAACTGAAGACATCATTAGAAAATGAACAATATGAATAGTATCAAAGCAATCGGACTTACAGTTTTTAACAAGAAGTCGAAAATCACTTTTTACCAAAAATTACAAAAATATTCACCAAAATAAATTAATTAGAGAATTGAAGATATCATCACAAAACGAACAAATCTGAGAGAGGTCCACATGTAGTACCTATATATGTAATATCAAAGCAATCGGACTTACAGTTTTCAACAAGAAGTCGAAAATATCACTTTTTACCAAAAATGACAAAAATATTCACCAAAATTAGAGAATTAAAGATATCATCACAAAATGAACAAATCTGAGAGAGGTCCACATGTAGTACCTATATATGTAATATCAAAGCAATCGGACTTGCGGTTTTTAACAAGAAGTCAAAAAGATCACTTTTTACCAAAAATGACAAAAATATTCACCAAAATTAGAGAATTGAAGATATCATCACGAAATAAACAAATCTGAGAGAGGTCCACATGTAGTACATATATATGTAATATCAAAGCATTTGCACTTGCGGTTTTTAACAAGAAGTCGAAAATATCAGTTTTTACCAAAAATGACAAAAATATTCACCAAAATTAGAGAATTAAAGATATCATTACAAAATGAACAAATCTGAGAGAGGTCCACATGTAGTACCTATATATGTAATATCAAAGCAATTGCACTTGCGGTTTTTAACAAGAAGTCGAAAATATCAGTTTTTACCAAAAATGACAAAAATATTCACCAAAATTAGAGAATTGAAGATATCATCACGAAATGAACAAATCTGAGAGAGGTCCACATGTAGTACCTATATATGTAATATCAAAGCAATTGCACTTGCGGTTTTTAACAAGAAGTCGAAAATATCAGTTTTTACCAAAAATGACAAAAATATTCACCAAAATTAGAGAATTGAAGATATCATCACGAAATGAACAAATCTGAGAGAGGTCCACATGTAGTACCTATATATGTAGTATCAAAGCAATTGCACTTGCGGTTTTTAACAAGAAGTCGAAAATATCAGTTTTTACCAAAAATGACAAAAATAATCACCAAAATTAAAGAATTAAAGATATCATTACAAAATTAACAAATCTGAGAGAGGTCCACATGTAGTACCTATAGATGTAATATCAAAGCAATTGCACTTGCGGTTTTTAACAAGAAGTCGAAAATATCAGTTTTTACCAAAAATGACAAAAATATTCACCAAAATTAGAGAATTAAAGATATCAACATGAAATGAACAAACCTAAGAGAGGTCTACCCAAGGTACATATACACCAAGTATCAAAGCATTTAGGCATGTAGTTTTCAAGAAGAAGTCGAAAAAGTAAAACATTGACACGGACGACGAACGACGGACGACGACGACGGACAATCACTCATATGACAAAGTCGACAGCGGAGCTAACAAACAATATATTATGTGTTCATATTTTAATAACTTAATCTACATATAGTTATGCCAAGTGATATCAACTTACTACAGTAGACCAAAACAGAAACATGAAAACAGTATTTAGACAGCTACAAGTGTGGGATCTAGGATGTCTTAAGATTATCCTCAATAGGGAGCTGTGAGCTGCCCTAGTTTCATTGTTATTTTCAAGAATATGGCAGCCTTTAGCTGACTATCCAAAACCATGTATCAGAAAGTTGATAACCAATCTAATCTGTCATTATTAATTATTGAAATATCATATTTGCTCTAATAGAAGCCAATCTCCAATTGAATCACACATAAACCAAAAATTATGTTTATTCACTGGATCATGAAAATATGACTTTTTCATATAATTCATTGCTTGCATCAAAATAAAACCATATTCTGAGAATGGGTCTACATTTTTATTGAAATTGTCTGAAAATGGGTATCCTCTTGTAATTTTAAGCTATCACATACTTGCATTGTGGTATCCCATGGTGCAACTCATTGAACAATAGAGGGATTATCTTCCTGGCGTTGAACCATTTTTACCGAAGCTTTAAGCTCCCAAGATGATGTTCATGTAAAACCGTATTTGCTCTATTAGTAGCACATACAGTTGTGTCAATGACTGCTGTATTCGATGTTCAAAATACCAGGCAAGTCAAAAACTAAATGATTCTGCACCTCATTTTTCAAATACATTATTTTCATACTCCTGAATTTTTTAATTTACATTTTCCCCAGTTCCACATTATGTATTCACACAATTTAATGTTTTCTCACCATCCATTGATAGGACACATGGCAAGAAATTTGATGTCAACACCAGTATCATAATAAGACTCCTTCCCTCCCTCTGTAGCAACCAAATTTCCCCAGTTGACAAGAAGATATGTAAAGTCAACAAAGACACACCACATGATAATTAATAATATAATAATCTGTTTATTTTCATAGAATAAACAACAACAATATGAGGTAGAATCTGGTTTTCAAACAAAAAAGTTAAAGTTCACAAGAAATGAAATTGATATCAGAAAGTTCAATAAAATTCAATCACACATAGAGGGCACTAATTTCCTGGCACCTGGCACACAATGACTACAAATAACGTCAAAAAAAAACACAATCTTTTTTTGCAGCCATCATGTTCTACCTCCATTGGGTCAAACTTTCAGATGATAAGTACATAACAAGATCAACTTATAAAAAACGTTTTGTAACGATGCATGTTCCTCTTTCTTTGAAACCAGGAAAAAAAGTGCCCTCAAGTCACAAATCAGTCAGGAATGCAACGAGAGAAAAAAATAAATTGTTTTCATTAAAACCTGAGAAATAAAATAACAGGCAAGAAGTGGCATGCTCAATATTGCCCAGCAAAAAACAAAACAAGTGTTAGAGTGCTATCAGGGGTTTACTTAGAAGGCTGCTACGGGGCTAATTAGCCTTCTACATTCGCTTATGACTCAGTATAGTCATCCACTTAATACTGTGTGTGGAAGAATACGTTATAGCAACCTACATTTTTAATTGAGTCTTTTGATTAAAATTTAAGAAGAAAACCCTGAGGAAAACAAATATGTATTTTGGTCAAATAACTCATAATATTATTAAGTGTGACGTACATGGTATTCACCTGAGACAGACAACTAACAGATTAATTAGTTTTGATATCCCAATAGTGCAAGTTTCTTTGCAACAAACACCTGGTGGTCACTATAACAAAGCTTTGGTTGACAATTTTCGCTAAAGAGACATGTTTTACAGTATGTTTAAAGTGGCGCTCTTTGCCATTTAAATCAAAATAGTAAATTATAAAGACCTGATAAAATGCATAACATTAGAAATGTTAGTATGTCAGTTACATGGTGGATGGAAACTAGCTAGATAAGATAAAATTATGTGCAGTGGTCGTAAAAAAAGAAAAATATATATAAAATCTCAAAAATACAATTTTTAATATTAATATGAACAATACAAAATATTTTTCTTATAAACAGAACAAAACTACATTGAAAAAATAGACAAATGTAAACAAATTGAGATTTAAGTACATGAACATTATTCCATTCTGGAATGAAACATTAATCTAATACATGAATGAGTGTAGATTGGCTGTATAATTGTAATCCACATTAACGGTGAAGAATAAACACAATTGATGTCTCGCAATATAATTCCAGTATACTGACTTATACAGATACTCCTATTACTGTAAAGTCTGTATTAGAAGCTGTGGCTTCTATTAAAATGTTACAATGCAACAGAGGGGATGCAGCTTCCATTAGAGCATCTACACATATGGAAAATTCTGAATGTTTGGTACTCAATTGCTCAAAAAGAATGGGTGCGACTTATATTAGGGATGCGGCTTCTAATACAGATTTTACGATAACTGATAGAAAAAACTTATTTCTAAGGATGCAATAAGGACATTATTATTGTTCTATACGGTTCATTTGACATACTCAATTTTCACAGTTTGATGAGTTCGGATAATGCGCAGGGCCAAATTTTTTTGAAATTAATCACAACATTGCATTTCTAAAGAAATGTCAACTGCTACAAAATTCTGCAATTTCCTCGACCACAACAAAAATTATCTCATGAAATTAAAGCAGAAAACAATATATGTAAATTATGTTAGTTTCCATGACTACCAGTATGTTGCTAGGTAGCACAAGAACCAATAGTCTTGTTCTGCCAGATGCACTACTACGACTACTACAGAACAGTTTCTGCTAGCATGATATTTAAAGGGCGGTGGTCATCGCGCCGTGTCCTGTTTGATATGGGATTCATAGTGATGTAACACATGTAAAATAAATTGTTTGTTTTCAGAAAATCAATACACACGCTACGCGACGACCACCGTTCTTTAACTTATTTAAGGTACAAATTATTTTTGTAGTCTAAACCAACATACAACATGGTAATTTCTTGAGGTACAAATTCAATGAGAATTTAAAAATTATTTTCCCCTAAAAATGCAAGCAGTTGTCATGACAATTCAAATAAAGTTAAACATTGCAAATATAAACATATTGGAAATCGTTGCAGTTAATAGGACTATATACCCATAACAGTTCCAGGATGTGTGACCTTTAGGAGGTCATGCATAATTTTATGCCTTAAATAAAATCCTCCTAACACCACATATCTGTATGTCAAAGAGTACACCACATTTAGCATCTAGGTTAGAATCAACTTGAATTCATATGCCCTAATTGGCAAATTAGACATTATGTTGACACCCAAATAAGGTAATTATAATAGGAACGATGGTGTTACCACTGTACAATCATTTTCTGCATTCTGGACAGCCCCCACCTATTAATTGGAAGATGTCCGTCTAGTAGTTAATGATTTACCATGAATCAAACTGGTGAGGGTTGATATAAACTATCAGCATGTTGCTGATAAAGATGAAGCAAACACTACTATTGCAGTGAAGTTTTGCAGAATAAAACTAAATACTGTAAAATATTTTATTTTCGCTTGGAATTAATTTTCGCTGAAGGAATGATTCAGTGAAAATAAAATCCAGCGAATACATTTTTTTCCCTATATTTTACATTCAATTTGCCAAAAATCATTGAAAATAAATTCCATACAAAACACCCGAAAAGTCTTTTCAGCGAAAATTAATTCCAGCTAAAATAAAGTATTTTACAGTATGGCTGGATTACCAGTACTGAGGAGCTGTAGTGCATATTGGTGGATTTAAATGGAGTTTTGTCAAACAAAGGTTGGTATTTTGTAAACCTTTGTAATTTTATATAGTTACCGTAATGTCATTCACAAGGAAAATAACATTTTGCCAAAGTCACGTAGATTCAGTGTCTTGATAAGGCACCCAGGGAAATTTTTACTGCTACCAAATTGAACCACAACATTCAGGAAAAAATTATTCTATCATGAAATTATAAAGGCAAGTACACAGATATGAAATATCATATGGGGAAATGAATTAGTATTCATTCAAATTTAATTATTTTTTAAATGAAAACCTAGTGAAAAATTCAGCATTAAAGGGTAATACCAATCTGATCCATGTTAAGTACATGTATAACTATTTTTTTATTCCTTATTGCAAAAAAATGAATAATATTATTATATTATACATATGATATTAATAATTTACATTATTATATCTCTTTTTTTGCAATATTTAAAATATTTTTGAATTTCAATGAACCGCTTACCTCTTGATGAATCTGCAAGTGCCAAAGTTGACACTTGCCACCTTTCACAAAGCCAACATAATTTGTTTTTCATATTTTTGCTAAAATTTGGATCAAGAATTGTATGTAGCCATTTTGATCAAACATAGAAATATATAAAAAATAAACAAAACGTTGCATCTAAAATGCTGGCAGGAATTTTTCTGGAGCTCAAAGTGATCAGGGAGGGTCACAAAGCAGCAATTAAAATCAAACCAAGTCAGTTTTCAGAATAAAAACTATCACACTCGTACACTGTAGTAAAATTAATATGCATTATCTTATAAAATAGGTTTAATGAAACCAAACAATCATGTTTACTCAGACTATGCCATCAAACATATATCCCAATTTAACACTAAAGCTACTTATTTATAAGTAAAACAATATTTAAATCAAAATAGTTGAAAAAATATTATATAGTTAATAATGATCGAAAACATGATACCAATCATATTTTGATCAATAAAAAAACATATTTGGTAAAAAGCTGCAATATTATGTCTAACACTGATAAATTGTATCAGTTAGAACAAATCAGATCAAAGTAACAGTACTACTGGTGAACCTAACTCAGTATTTGTATTTTTTGAAAAGTTAGCTATGGGGAATAAACTTGTCCACATGATGTTATTTTATTTATAATAACTGGAGTGAACAAATCAGTTAAAATAGACATGCATGGTCTGCAGAAGCAACTATAAGAATATGTTGCCAGTCAAAAAAGACAAAGTATCTTGTATTTTAATATGCAGCAACACAGTTGTCAATGTGCCATGGTTGTCACCTTTTAATCACCATACATAAAAGTATTACATGTTACGTAACAAGACGAGATGTTCCACAGGTAATATGAATGGGGATGTTTGAAATGAAATAGATGACAGACCTCTATACTACGCTATGTTGAGGTATATTTTTATCTGGTCACTTACATTAATACAATGTTATTGAACCCCTTGTGTAATAATAACACAAAACTGATACTATGTAAGTCATAACAGTTTTGAATTTAAGGCACTTGAAGAGATATTTGTGATGAATGCTAATGTGATTGTCAAAAGCTGTTGTGACGTCTTAATGCATATTACTGCCACCTGACTCTCACAGAATAATGTTATAAAAACCAGAACAATATCTGGTTAGAGCCAGTAAATTATCCTGTTAAAGCAAGTATGTACCAGTACATTAACTGACTACATCCAGTATGTGCAGATACAAGATCTGGTTAGAACCAGTATGTACAAATACAAGATCTGGTTAGAAGCAGTATGTACAAATACAAGATCTGGTTAGAACCAGTATGTACAAATACAAGATCTGGTTAGAACCAGTATGTACCAGTACTAGGTTGTTTGGAAAATGTTAGTCACCTTGCCCTATATATAAACTCCGATATAATAGGAATTTTATATAATATAGTATAATATCAATAATGGTAAAAAGTTTTTTCATGTTGCTGAAAAAATTATATACATAAAGCTTTTTTTTTAAAATATTTGGTCTTGAATGTCATGGTATCAACAACAACAAGTGTACAATAATCACAAACAGGAAGTTAAAATCAGTAAAATATTAAATATTACTGCTGGATGGAAAATATTTAAAAGGATTGCACAAAAGGCACTTTTTGATAAAAATGATAAAATTGTTAATATGACATGTTACTAGGTCCTGGTAAAACAATGCTACCAGACATGTGGTTGTAAGGCATGTATGGATTGGTTGGATATGTTGTTGGAGCGCAAGCTATGTTACCTAAGCTGCCATTAGTTGTTGAGCTCACTGGTTCCACCTCACATGGTGATCTGACAGATGCGACATTTGACCTTTCATATATAAATCTTCCCTGCCAGTGTTTGTAACCTGAATCCTGATTGGGTGAGGCAATGTGAGGCACCATGGAAGATTGTTCCTGATTGGTTGGCTTTGCAGACTCATTTGGCGTTGACCTCATATTCACCCTTGTCAAATTCTTTTCTGCATCAGTGTTATTTACAAAATTATTCCAGTTGACTGGATTGCCGTGGTCTTCGGGTTTTGAAGCAGGATTGTCCTTGGTGACGGCTGTTAGCTGTTCTTTGCATTTGTAGCAGGTCTCGTTGTTAATATTCTCAGCACACAAGTAGGTCTTTTTACATGTCAAACACTTCAGTACTTTGGAACCTACAATAAGAAATGGAGAAACAAGGGTCAAACACATGAACAGTAGCATTTTTACACATTAAGTATGAGGTTGTAAGATCAAGTTATTTGATTATAGCATTCACGTAATACGTATTCAGATACATTGTAGAATACATTTTCACTGGAAGTGTGAATTTACAAAAATTTAATCTAGTGATATCACTATTCCCCCATTGTATATTAGTTATGGTAAATCAGTGAAAATGAATGTTCACTCAAGTTTTCAGCCATGTGAAAATAAAGTAAATGAAAATGAATGTTCACTCAAGTTTTCAGCCATGTGAAAATAAAGTAAATGAAAATGAATGTTCACTCAAGTTTTCAGCCATGTGAAAATAAAGTAAATGAAAATGAATGTTCACTCAAGTTTTCAGCCATGTGAAAATAAAGTAAAATCACACCGTCACAGTTGACAGAGTTTGGAAATAAGAACAATTATTTCTTTAACTCTTAAAATTTTTCATGGTAAATTTTTCGTACATTTTAAGTATTTCTGTGGTAATTAATATAGGACTTGCACCAAATGAACAAAATATCCCATTAGCTACAGTGCTTGTCTTGTGCTGTAAGCATGCACAGTGAACATGCATGTAAGTAAGGGCAGACAAAAAAAGACAAAAAAAAGTCAATGTTAATCAACCCATACTGCCCCCCCCCCCCCCCACCAAGCACCTGCTAGATTGTATTTTGGATCTACCCACTGTTTTTTTTTGTTACTGTTTTCAAGTTTCTCTGTGTAGGAAAGTATATTTAAATTTTTTTTATTTTTGCTTTTGGGCAAAAAAGTTTGCTTGCTGCCTCAAGGATTTCACAAGAAATATCTTCTAAACAGGATTTCTTTTTTTGCTCTATTAGAAATGCACATAAACTCAAAATTGCGTATGCTGGATGATTAAAATATGAATTATTTTGAACATAGAAATATCTGTTATATATGTGTATACCCTACTAATGGAGCAAATATGACAGCTGTCTCCACCTTGCATTATATGCTTGCCTGGTACATGACATGCATATTAGCCACAGAAACCACACTTCAATAATAGAAATATACAACTATAAGCTATGTATCTCTGTATACTGTAAAACATGTCTTTTTCGCGAGCATGTCTTTTTCGCGAATTTAGCGAGAAAACTGATTCGCTATTTCAAGATGTCGCTGATGACTTTATTATCAATTCAAAATGGCCGCTAAACAAAGAAATCAACAATGACAAGAGAGATTCGCTAAATCAACATTTCGCTATTACGTCATTTTACTACAATTCACTAAAATTGCATGCCGCTTTTTTCAACATGTTTTACAGTAATCAAATTACACCTTGATGCGCTAACCTAATGTCAACCAAAATATGACCATGCATAATTACTTGTACACCTTTCAATGCACCCTGAAAATAGAATCCTGCAAGCACCAGAACCTTATTTTCATTAGTGGGGATTGCATGTCTATTTTTTCTTTCCCACAGGAAGCTTGTTTTGTTTCTGTGTGTTTCTTTCTTGGAGCTCATTCGTTTTCATTGTTCAGAGTTCTGGAGGCTACCCTCACCCTCCCAAATATAATGGTTCACTCCAAAAGAGAAACTGCTTTGGCAGAATCCAACTGTAGAATGTACACTCATAATGATCAGCTGTCGACGGCAATGAGACCAAATACTGCAGATTACTTTCACTTAGAATTGATTTAGAATTAATTTTAAAATGAATCAGCCAAGTACACATATACTTAAATGATTTTTCTGTGTCTGAAAAAAGATATTTTATGGATATACAAACATAATAATAGTATGTGTTCCAGAGTAAATTAAATTTTCCTTACCTTCATGTGTTTTCATATGAGCTTTCAAGTTACAGGGCAAGGCAAATCTTTTGCCACAAAGTGTACATTCGTACGGTCGTTCACCTGCAAAAGGAAAGTATTGTTAAAGGCGATAATAATGGAACAGGTTGTTTATTGTTGAATGATATGGCTGTGATTTGTTGAATAATGTATTTGCTGCATTACAAAGCAACTATCCAACAGAATTGCATACACACCAAAAATCTGTATACAAAATCATTAAAATTTGATTTATTTTGATCTTAAAAATGCCTCTGAAATTTAATGAAGTGCATGCGCTATACATGTCCTATACAATATGGACAAATTACATCGTTATTTACATCTAAAACAAGCATGGGGTAAAATGTTTTGCCCTGTATACTATCTATTTAATTTCATGAGACATTATATTTCATGAGTCAGTGATCATTTTTGTAGCAGGACCTAACTTGGCTAGACATGTGCATCATTATTCCATATTTTGAATTTGCATAATTCCTAATATGGTACAATGCAGATACAATGGTTGATATAGTACATCGTAACTTTTGGAAATACACTGATGAATTATATCAAGAATTTATAAGATAAAAGAATGCAGCTTTCATAATCATATATGGTGATATGCAATGAAGATCTTACAAGAAGCGTTTTGTGTTTGAAAGCGATGCCATTTCATGTTTATCATTCAAACCTGGTTCTAACCAATAGTGTGTCACAGAATGCAGTGGGTACTTGGAAATGTTTGATCGTACAAGCAGGAATGTGCGAAATTTATGGTGTTACGGTGACAGATGTATAATAATAAGTTTTAATAACAGAATAACTTACCAGTATGTAGCATCAAATGATTTCTTAGATTTGTTTGTTTACTGAAACCACGGTTACAGAGTCCACATTTAAATGGCCATGATCCGTTATGTACATACATATGGCATTTCAAATCACCAGGTGTTGGGAAGGACTTGGAACACAGCGTACATTTATGTGGCTTTTCCTACGGATAGAAAATAAATAAACTTAACTTTGGTTATCAGAAGAAAGGAACACAAGTGCTTTGATGACATAAATGGGTATAGGGTTTTCAGTATCTATAGTTTTTTCATCTAAGGTTGTACAGTGTTTATTTTTTTCATTTAAAAGACTTGCTAGATGCAATATTATGAAAGATTACACAACCAGACTTGTCTATTTGAATGACATTGCTTATACCATCTACCTTTTTTAAGCTTCACATAAATGTTTTGCTAATAGAATTTTTTCTGCCTCACAGCAGCTCAAACACAAAAAAAAATCTATTTTTTGAGAGTACTGAAAGTGTAAATTTCAGTTCCCAAAATATTCGAAGCTAATTGCTGTAGGGGAGTTAAAACTTGGGTTAGGTTAGTTTATAAAAATGTTCAGAGAACTCATTTTAACACCTCATAGATTGAGAGTGTATTACATAGTATGTTGTTTATTCAGTGTTATTTACTGTAGAAAATGTTGAAATGGCTGCATGCAATTTTAGCGGATTTGATGCTTGGCATGAATTAACAGAATCTTAATTTAGCTAAAGTGTCGACTATCACCCTGTGAGAATATACCTTCTGTTAAATTAGCTACATCTTGAATTAGCAAAATTACAGATTAGCTCAAATAACATGCTAGCTAAAAAGACATGTTTTACAGTACTTTCTTCACTTTATAGTGTTGTGCAGTTCATCATCAAATTTTGCATATATAATGTATACTACATGCATTGTATACATCGCATGGGACTCACATTTAGCATGAGCTTGCATGACAACTGCAGAACTTTAACGATTTAAAATGCACAGAAAAATGAATTTATTCCAGACTCTGCTAGTATGAACAAACATACAGTGGATCATATAAAAATAAGATAAATAAAATAAATATAAAATAAATAACATGGGATTATCTCCTTTGGGAATGAATTGTCTTGTCTTACCTTTTGATGTGTCATTTTATGATAGTAGAGATTGGAACTTGCAGTGAATTTTTTAGAGCATATTTTACACTGGTGTGGTTTCTCACCAGAATGAATCCTTTGGTGTGTATTTAAAGAACTGGACGTACTGAATGCTTTACCACACACATCACAACGATGAGGTCGTTCACCTTTAAAGGAGAAAATCAATTACTAAATTGTATGAGCCATACAAAAATATCTAACTACTAGTCTTGGTGACTGTAGAAATGTCAACATATTCTAAACTGTTATTTTAAATAAATTTAAAACATATAGAGGGCAGTAGTTTCAATTATTATCGATTCATCAAAAGAGTTGAGTATTGAACTCCTACATTCCATCTTTTGACTTTGAGGGCGCTGTTCAGCAACCTGAAAACCATTCGTTTTTCAGTTTTTGCTATGGAACCTAGAGGGCGCTATATCATTAAGTCGGTGTATTGAAACTTGAGTTTGAATATTTACATCTATACAAACAAATGTATACCTAAAAATTAAGAAACTTTGATAAGCTTACCAGTATGTGTTCTCATGTGTCGTTTTAACAATGATGGTCTGTCAAATACTTTATTACAGACTTCACAAGGTAACATAGATCTTTCTTTGTTTCTTCTCAACAAATGACCGCTTCTGTTATTTTTATCTATGATCTAAGTAAAAACGAGAATATAAAATATAATTTTAATATATCCCACTGTCATTGAAATGAATTTGCAATGGTTGATAACAGCTAACATAATGTATAAACATGATCAAATATACAGAATATTTATTTTCAACTACATAGGTTGTCCATGTTTGACTGTAAAATGACTAATTTTTAGCGCATTTTTCAGTCAGCGAAATAAGCAAAATTAAAACCCAGTGAATAATTAACCCCTTTACAGTACTTCATTTGAGAGCTGTTCAATGTTACACAATGTGTATTTTACTAAGTTCAACTGGTATAAGTTTTCGCTAGTTTTACACTGGTTTTGTCTGGCTTACTTACATGTTGTGTGTAGCGTTCCCTGCTATTATGGTACGATGTGTGTTTCCTGTCATCTTCAGGTGGTGGAGTGATCAAATTCAATGCAGTGGGTACATGTAACAGTGGTGGTGGTGAAAACTTCATTGGAGAAGTAGGAACACCATGGCAATAATCTATAATCAATCAATCAATCAATCAATCAATACAATATGAACTAGTTACATTCTTCTTTGCAAACCTGTGAGGTATATTCTCTGATATATAGACCATAAAATGTTCAGATTGTCGATGGGTAAAAAGATATTTACTGCAAATTATGAATTAAGCTCAAGGTATCTTGAATTTAGTTAGATTTGTAAACTGTAAACAACAGTCAGTCACATTTAGGTATGTCTCAGCACAGTCACTCTACTAGGAGTGACTGTGGTATCAAGGATAAGAATCGCCAGTATTCAAAAAATTAATTTTAATATTTCAGTTTTTTTTAGAAATTTTAAGTTTGGGTCTAGTGATGTGAATGTAAATTTAAAATTCATGGAAAATAATTTTTCATTAATTTGAAGAAATCATGATAAAATTTGACAAACCTGGTATAGAATGTGTAAGAGGCATGGGTGGTGATTGTACAGGTGGTGACACAGGACTGGTATCCTTCAATATTGAACTCATACTGTGATCTGTAGTTGAGAAGTACACTAATATCTCCGAGTTAGATGGGATTACTTTGGTTACATTGTATACTGGTTGTCCTGCAAAATAAAACAATCAATTTGTATTAATCTTTGTTGTATATCTTTAGAATAATTAAATGCTCTATTAGTGGTGCTTATAGTTAAAGGGCGACAGTCGTCGTGCCACGTCCTGTTCGATATGGAACTCATAGCGACTTATACAATGCGTGTAAAAGACATTGTTTATTTACATGACACGCGCTTTAAATGACATGTGACTCTGCTAGTTCTACATGCATACAGACATTCCTAGATCAAGTCACAGTCGCACATGCTTTTCATCGATACAAATATCTTAATGTGCAGTGTTGTCACGATGTGAGAATTGAGTCCTATGCGACAATAAGAACACACTAAAATGCAAAAGCTTATGGGTAGACACACTATGGCCGTCTGAACAGGTAATGACTCTCTTGCTTTCATATGACTGAACATATAAATAATATATATTTCAGGCCAGTAAGAATGTTAGTTCAAAAAGGACAACTCACAAAAATACTTTCTGGTTTCTGCCAAAATAATGTAATATTTTTAGCTATAAGATCTAGGTATGAATACCTAAAATATTATCCACAAACCAAAAACCTCTGTAAAAATGAAGTTAAGAGATATTATATTGCTTACCTTTAATTTTCATAGCCACCATGTTGGCATTTTCTATTTTATCCACATTTCTTAAATATCTTATCCAGTTACAGTGTCTTATACTGAATCCATTCAGCCAGGTTACATCTTCATAGCAACCGAATCCATTCCTTACCTGGACAAATACAGAATAAGTGTATGTTAGTAATTTTAAATCGTGGTTAAACCATGGTAACAACTAATATTAGGTTCAGCAGCTGAGAAATTTACTTAGCATCATTACAAGTCATCAACACATGGTATTTTAATCAATGGTGTTGAAATTTAGAACTTGCAGACTGCCCTCTAGAGTTTATAAATTTTGAACATAACTACTAGTATGGGAAAAACTTGTAAAATAAACTGGTAACAAAAAAATGGAAACTAGTATCACTGGTGTTTACTTTCATTTTAAGCTAGTGTATATTTTTAACATTTTAACCTTTTCACCACCAGACTTTCTCGCCCAAATTTTCCTGCACTTTTTTTTTTCATTTATTTTTCAATATTTCTGGATATGAAACCTAATTTTGGAACCAACAAAAACAATTAATTTTCACTCTACAATTTGGCTATTTTTGTCCCAAACTTCTGAAGAATATAGAAGAGTGTAAACAGGACTATTTTGTGATAAAACTTTGCTAGTAATAAATTTTCATGATTTTCGTGAGACAGTGAAGATCAAAGAATCAAAGAATGGTATAAAATTAACAAATCATGAAAAATCTTAGCAACATGAATTAAGCAATTCACTGTGATTGTATTTTATTTTATTCATAGATTCGTTCCCTTACCACATACTAATATTAGTTGCATTATACCAATTTTGTCTTCAAGTGAACCAGAACGAAACGTTGCCCTCAAGAGGCCATCTTGAGAAATTCAACACAAGCACCCAGACGCAATTGAGCAATTTAAAATTTGTTTGTAACAAGTTCTCACTCAGATTACTGAAAACAAGCCAAGTTCAGCAAGGTTTATGAGATAATGACTTTCAGAGTGTGTGTAATTCAATCTGCACCAATATCAGTTAATTTGTGATGTTTATTTTCACCCTGTGTATTGTTACATGTTGGGAGGTTTAAACAAACAAGTCTGTCACTTAACCCTACTGACCTGCAAGCTATGATAGATTGTACAGTGATCATCTTTGGATGAGAGTGCAATGTGCAAGCTTTTCTCACTCACTAGTGCATGTCGTTTCTCATTCCTAGTATCAGACTCAAAACTTACTCTCTTTCTAAAACCAATGAACCTGCTCAGAAAGTTCATAGGTCAAAAGGACAATTAGGGATTTAAATAGCTTGTACAAAAAAAAATCCTGAAAACATTCATCATCTATGTGGCAGTAGCGCATGATTCCATTTTAAAAAAGCAGTTTATTGAAACAATTTTGAATTCTAATTTCGTTTTTAATTTCAACATGCAGAGATTCAGGGTATGGTGATTCAATTTTCTGAGTGTGTATGAACTCATGAATGGTTTATTAGGGTGTTCAGTCAAATGTTTACCTGTATACATTTGATTGGTGATAAAATAGACACAGCATGTGACACAAACTCCCAAATGGTTGGCTGACATCTACAAACTCAGACAGATTCTAATAATTCATCCAATAAAACAAATTCATTTTAATTTTTCTTTTAATAATTGCTATCTGCAAAATAATGGCCTATGTATATATCTTTCTAAGGTCAAAGCTAAGTTCAGACTTTTGACCTATCAAGTTTGATTTTTTTTCGTATTGATTATTTCATGGTATCTCACACTTATAAACACATTTTGGGTTCACTTTCAAGTTCTTATCACTGACTTCAAATTAAACCCAAACTGATAATTAATGTTATTATTTAAAGTAAACACAGTAATGGATAGTTCATTTCCAAATGCAACTTTAATGTAAACATTTTTTTCAAGTTCATCTACCATTGAAGTAGAACTAATTAAACTTCAACAAGATTGAATTCAGGTATCCAAGATTTTTGTTTAAGGAGTTTCTTAGCATGGTTTACCTCTTGTATTATGCAGTAGCTTGAAGTATATGGTTTCTATGAATGTAAACAATATCCAGTACAAACAGCATGGGGGAGGTACAGAATTTTCTTGCCATATATGCTCTATTAGTGGTGCATGTTCTTAAATGATGAATTCGCTCTATTAGAATTGCATACATTTATTGTATGCAAAATTATGTATATGATTTCTATGAATGTAAACAATATCCAGTACAAACAGCATGGGGGAGGTACAGAATTTTCTTGCCATATACTGTAGAATACTTTATTTTCGCTTGGAATTTATTTTCGCTATTTTCGCTGAAAGAATGATTCCGTGAAAATAAAATCCAGCGAATATACTTTTTTTCCTATATTTCACATTAAACTCATCAAAAATCAGTAAAAATAAATTCCATACAAAATGCCCAAAAAGCCTTTTCATGAAAATTAATTCCAGCGAAAATAAAGTATTCCACAGTATGCTCTATTAGTGGTGCATGTTCTTAAATGATGAATTCGCTCTATTAGAATTGCATACATTTATTGTATGCAAAATTATGTTTTATTGTTACCTCTGTCAGGGCTCATTTCTGGAATGCCAGGTGGATTAGTCAGAAATTGTCAACACAAACAGAACTTCAAGTCCTGTATGTCACTTACTAACATACACACTACTAATACAGGATATTGCAAATGGTTGAAAAATATGTATCTGGTATGTGTATTTATTGAATGATTACTGGCTTTGACTCAAAGAGTAAAATAAAGATGTACTGATGGCAAAACAATGACTCATGTAAACTTTCATGATCAACTTCACACAACAAACAAATACATATGAATCATGAAAATCAATAACCAGTGAACACTTGGCTAGTCTGATAGATGACAGTCAGAGTGACAGTATTAGTGACGCTCAGACAGTGTCTGTCATACAATTTGGTCCAGAGCTATGTCCCAAATTCATCAAATCCAGAAAATGTCTAATAAATAACACAGCTTTTAAAACACAGCTGCAAATGCAAACTTTAAAACCATTCTTTTTACATCATGGTTTTTCATTCCTTGATAAATTGACATCAATTCAATACAGCTCTACAACATTTTGAAAGCAAATATTTATTCCAGGTGGCCAATCATTTACATCTAGACATTAGAATGTATAGAAACTCAGTGACATCAAGTTAATTGACTATGAACATGAATTTACCAGTCAGGAAGTACAGGTTCACACTTCTTTACAATTTAAACCAGCAATTAACCTTGACTTTGTGATTAATGGCCATTAAGGCAGGACACTGACTACTTAATTACGTTTTTTTTTTAAATAACTCAACAAGATCTAGATAGAGCCAGCTATATTGGTTTCATCTCACTCTTTCATTAAATTTTGACATTCTGCTTTCTTGACTTTCTTCATTAATAATATCGATGGACACTAACCTAACAATGATGATGTAAACACGTGTTCCCCTCACAGAGGAAATATGGTAACATACAATGTACCATTATTTGCCCTATAGTAGTACTAGCAACATAAAGGACAAATATATGTCTATGGGTCAAAATAAGTTATATTATTATATATCTGTCACGGTAACGCCATAAGTTACAGCTTGTCGTAATTTTGTGGTATTTTCATCCTACCATATGAGGAAATGCGAATTCCACACAAAAAAAGTTCGCTGATTCTGTTCTAAACTTTTTGGATTTCGGCATTCCCATGATGTATCCTTATAAGGAAAAGATTTATATTAATAAGGTTATTACGAGGATACCTCAAAAGTATGCACTCAGACAGTACGGCATTGCATTGACCTCTGCTGTGTGTCGGCCCGCTGTACTGTCTTCATGTATCCTTTGAGGTATCCTTGTAATAACCTTATATTATGATGATCCAGCATTACCTGGATGTATCTGAAACCTTTTGTTTACACTTTCTTTTTTTGATATAGTGATACCACATTTTAAAGAACTCACTGATTAAATTTTCTGCCCACCCCCATTTAGTTCAAAGCCTATGTCCTTATTTATTTTGGTAAGCAAAATTCTGCTGACTTGCAAATTTTTCTCACTAAAATTTTTCTCAACATTTACTGACCCCCTATTTCCCATGCAAGTTGCAACATTGTTGTAGTTGTAAACACTTGATTTATGAATGGGGTGACTATCAACAGCTGACATCCACCCTACTTTGTTGAATATCAAAGTAAACTTAACAAATTCCTTTCAATACTGTCTACTAAATCACTCTGGACAAGTGCAAGTACATCACACTACTGTATCATGAATCAAAGTCAAGTTTAAACTTTGAAATTTACCAAACGCTGTCAAACTACAAAAAGATTCTGTATCTAAAAGAGAAGCTGAAGTAAACAAAGTGTGCTGAAGTTACAAACAGCCATGTTTTATTCATTCATATGAAACAACTTTGAGAAAAATAAATACACATGCTCAAGTTTGATTGGACCAGGTTGACGCCAGGATAACACATTAAATTTGAAATCACTTTATTACTGTTCAAGTACCATCTGAAAGTACTTTACATTCAGACAAAACATAAATACATAATGCCATTTTTTGATTATTGTTATTTAGTATTAGTTATTTAGTTTTTGTTTTATGAAAAGCTTTATAGACTTAATATGTTTACTGTGACAAAATTTACTAATGATGAATTAGAAAAATTAACATCAGCTTTCTTTCTCAATTATGAATTTTCCTAACACTTTAAACAATCAAATTATTCAAATTTTTAATGTAATATTTGTTCTATGGTGTCACATACACATATTCTTATTATGAAAGGAAGTTGATAAATAATCTATGGTTACTTTTCAAGTATGTAATCTTGTATTAGAAGTTCATCTCAAAAGGACGCATACACAAAATAATTGTGTTTTGGGTGATTTTTTTTTTAAGTACCCCAAAGTCATGGTGATCCATTTATACTTACAATAACATGAATGCTTCTAAGCTTGATCAATACAATTTCCTGAAACATGGGAATGTTCAAAATGATGTGCAGAAGTTTTCACATGAGAACTTTTTCTACCACCCATGTATTATCATAGGACAAAGTACGATACCTTTTGTATCTTCACAAATAGATCTATTTGTGAAGATACAAAATTCACCGTACTCCACCTTCTATTATATAGTGTCAGACAAATTGTGTCATTATTTATTAGTCTCAAAAAACCACACAAAAAAAAAAACATTCTAATTGATGGGCCATTTTGCTCAGTAAAGTCCCATAAATTAACTCTAATCTATATACTACAATTAATATTACATTTATCTTAAAAATTTGGCCTATTACCCCAATTTTTGTTTTCACATATGACCTGGCAAAATATCCATGTACCAGTATCTCGAGATTCTTATGAAACTGTATAGAGCATTCTTTATGGAACAAATACATTATGAATTACATATTTAGGAGCTACAAGGATGATGAGTACCATAAAATCTGTATTAGAAGCCGCATCCTAATAGAAATCGCACCCATTTTTTTTTTAACAATTGAAAACTTGAAAATCAACATTTCTTATATTTGTAGATGCTCTAAATAGAAACCGCATCCCCTCTGTTGCATTTTACCATTTTAATAGAAACCGCAGCTTCTAATACAGATTTCACAGTACATATGCCCTAATCAAATAAATGTCAGATTTCTCACAAGAAAATCACTATTTTACTTGTATTGCTTGTACTTTGCCTAGTTGTCACATTCACTTACAATTTACATGTACAATAGAATCTTCAATCCAGCTGAGATGGAATGATAAAGCCTGGGTGGTACACTCAAAGGATATATAATAGGCGGAATTTGATAGGTCGAAAAATACCTGTCAACAAACAAGCTGCTCTCTGATTTGTCTGACTGTTATTTGAATTATTAGAAGTTCTGAATTGTCTCCAACTGTTTTAACACCAGTCAACTTTGGTCAGTATTCCACAATAAAACGTGCAAAAAATTGTTCATGTTTTTTTGTTTGTTTTTTTCAAAACTAGTTGCAAATAGTTCCAAAATTATTGAAAAATACATAAAAATGTTATAAATGCAGGAGAAATAATTATGGCTTTCAAAGAGCCATACCACCCACCTACTGAGCCTATATAAATGATACTGACAGTGGACATTAAGACTGACCATGACAAGACTACTTATACCATTATCTGTTTTGTTTTGAGAGACAGATTACCACATCCTTGTCTTTACCTGCTGTGAAGTGCCTTACTTGGTTTCATTTTAAAGAGCTGTCTCCATCCAGTATTATTTGAAAGAATTCACTTTCACAAATAGAATTATCATAAAAAAAATTACATCTCAAAAATGAGCGGTTCAGTTGTAGGACTACTGTAAAGGGGTTAATTGTTCATTGGGTTTTAATTTCGCTTATTTCGCTGACTGGAAAATACGCTCAATTAAAACCCAGTGAATATGTAAAATTTAGCATAGAACACATTATCTAAATGATAAAACCATGAATTTAAAACCCACTGATTATGCCTGAAATGGTAAATCAGCAAAACTTAAACCCAGTGAAAATTAGTCATTTTACAGTACTTGATGTAATTTATCCCAATTGACCATTCTCAAAGAGCTTATTTTTATTACCGGTAGTTATCAATAGATGTCAGATGAAGACTGGCTGAGCCAAATTCAAATTTATATGCAATGCATTATGGGAGAGAACAACCCACTGTAGGTAATGTAAAACTACTATCATACTGAAAAATATTATTAGGATTGATATCAAAACATTTTTCTATTTGTGTTAGTGTGCAAATTCATGATAAAATAATTTCACTATAGAAACTTGTTTTGAACAACAATTTTCCATGACAATTCGAACTTAAAAAATTAATCAGCGTTTTTTTTTCATTTATTGTATTTTGATGGCATGAAAACATGAAAATGAAAGCATGACGGAAACTTTAGTTTTCAATTTGATTCAAATATCTTCAACATATTTTAGGAGTTGGTCATATTATGTTGTGACCAAGCACTGGTGTTTTACATGGCACATGTACATCATTAGTAATACCAGTAGTGGTTTTAAAATTGTTAATAAATTCTAATTCTCAGACAAACAAAACAGAATTTGACATTCCTCACAAGTTTTGAATATTTTCATGACAAATATCTTTTCAAGAAATAGTATGTAGTAATAGATAGTACAGCATAATACCACAAATATTTTCAAAATGCAACTTTGTGTGGGAGGACAAAGTGATGAAACATGTGTGTTTTCCCAGTAGCTAACCAACCATGTAAAGTACTGATGACAAAATGTCTCAAGCTAAAACATCAGGTGTAGAGTGATGCCTACTATTCCTGTAGATCATTTTGTCAAAATAAGGGACTTATCATTATAAACTCTGGGTTGAACAAATTATCCTTCACTTTCTCCCAGGGTGATGTAGTTGATGTCAGCTTGTCTCTATCACACGTGTGTGTTTTTTTTAAACAAGCAGCTTGTCGGCTGAGATAGCTCCGCTGGTAGCAATGCACATTTCAATTACATACTGTAAAATGACTAATTTTCACTGGGTTTAAATTTCGCTGATTTACAATTTCAGGCATATTCAGTGGGTTTTAATTGTACAGTTTTATCATTTAGATAATGCGTTCTATGCTCAATTTTACATATTCATTAGGTTTTAATTTAGCGCATTTTCAGGTCAGCAAAATAAGCAGAATTAAATCCCAGTGAATAATTAACCCCTTTACAGGTACTGAGGAAATCATTAGAAAATGAACAATCTCTTTACCGGTAGTATCAAAGCAATAAAACAATAAGTCGAAAATATCCCTTTTTACCAAAAATATTCATCAAAATTAGAGAACTGAAGATATCATCATGGAATGAACAAATCTAAGAGAGGTCTACCCAAGGTACATATACACCATGTATCAAAACATTCAGGCTTGTAGTTTTCAAGAAGAAGACGAAAAAGTAAAAAGTTGACACGGACGACAGACAAAGTCGACAGCTGTGGTAAAAAGTTAAAACCTGCACTGATCTATCTACCCATCCCTATTTATTTTAAGTGAAAGAATAATGATTTGCACAGATGCATTGTGGGAAAGAAATGGCAGTAAATAATTAAGTCAATGTTTTCCCAGCTCTAACAAATACTGATGACAAATTGCTCCAAGAGAAGTGCAGAGAGAAATATGGTGAGTAGTAGAGAGGTAGTAAAACAAGCAAGTATATAACATTGGGGGAAGGGAGGGTTCAAAAGAAATGAGTCATGGGTGTCTGTGAAGTTTCCAGTATCTACCCAACCATATACTGACAAACTCTCAAGATTAGGAATGCAATTAATTTCTGAAAAGTCAAATAATAACTGATAGATTCAACACTGAAGACAAACATTCAGATCTGGTATCAAATCACTGTTACTGTGATCACCATCTGGTTCAAGTTACTGATTAAAGTATTAAAAGCTGTGAAACCAGGATATTGTCATTTTTTGATTATTTAGGTAAACCTGTCATTCACATGCTGCACTTGCTATACTTTACAGTATCTCATATTTTAAATCCACTGTGAACTGTTGCGTAACATTGGGAGGTGTTGATGTAAACTGGAAATGCCATCTGCATTTTTTTTAAACATTTCCCTGCAGAACATTGACTATGAACTATTGTAACCAGAAGGGGGTGATATACAATGGAATGACAATCAGTGTTTTCAGATCAATTGTGAAAACTTAAAGAGCAGTGGTTGTCACACATGCTGTGTGACATGGGGCTCATAGCAACATATACACTGTGGTTACAATATACATTGTTTATTTACATGAAATTCGAACATGCTCTGCTCTGCATGATGTCTACTGAAACTGAAACTTAATTACGGAATTTATTTGAACATTGACAAGAAAACCAGTCTTACAATTTTTTTTTTTTTTTTCAACCGCATACACTTGAAATAACTGTTAAGCAGTGCTTGACATAAATGCCAAGTTTAACATAAAAAATGATTGGTGGTGGAATGGACTCAAAGCAAGTTTCAACTGAGATGTATACATCATATATGTATATTCTGAATAGTAAATCATGAAATTTTTTAGAGTGTTGAAATCAAATTTTTCATTGGGTTTCTGAAGAGGCAGAGTCACAGCGGCTTACACAAAATTACTAGCAGCAAAAATTTACGTTTTAACAGGAATATCTGTTAAACAAAAAATGTTGAACCACTTACATTCTGACTTTTGTAATTCCGAAAATACTCTGCCAGAAGTTGTTAAGAGTAAGTGCCAATTGATTTAATAGTATTGCCAGTGAAGGGTTAAGTAGTGTACAGTAGCTTGGTGCAATATTGGTTGAAGTGAAGAGAGTTACATTCCATATGACATTATCTCATAAACAGACTGTATAACAATCATCTTACTGGTTTCTTAGCATGTGTATGCAACTACAAGAGTTTCTGGTCAAATGCTTTTAACATACTCAACAGCTGCACATGAACTTCATGCAGTGTTCCTTCTAAGTTTTGGTAAAATCTAGTGAGGGACATTTCCTTTATTTTTGATTTCAAATACAACTCATTCAAAGTGTTTTATGAGATGAAATCACAACATTTCTCAGCATCAAATTTACTACTGACATTAGGGTATATCTGAATTATTCACATATCAGCTGCACTGTTACAAAATTTGATTTACAAGGATAGATCAGTCCTAATATGGTTCACAAAGGACAGATTAGGACTGACACTAAGGAGGCATATTTTTACTTTTTGGTTGTATTGACGTTTATTTTAACTATTTTGATGTTTTGAGCAATTTCACAAACATGGCAAGGAAACAATGAGTTTTATTGCTATTTCACATAGGTCTAATTTAGCGAATTTTGCTTATATGCGAAAACAGTGAAATTAAAAACCAGTGAAAATTGAATGAGTTCATAGTACATGTATATTGCTTAAAATTCCATGTTTCAGTTAACGTTACAGGTTAAAAACATCATACAGTGTACAGTTCACTCAAGTATTGTAACATTTGAAAGCAGTTGCAATGAGAAAACAGAGCCTACAACCTTTTCTCAGTATCCATCTGTCACTTCAACACAATATGAAATAAAAAAAATCCAATATAAGTTTTCAACTTATGACAGAAGTCAGCAAAGTTTACGACTCGCTAAACCAATTATATCTCAAAGCAAAAATTCAAAGTTTTATTTAATGTTTTTCTTTATTGCAACTAAAACTAATACTATACTAGCTGGACACCTGCTACCAGAAATGACACTGAATTTTACAGCAAATTTTTGAATGAATACACAGAACAGATTCAACCGCAGAACAAAAAGATGTATGGGTTTTATGAGATTGAGGGAATGATATGAGCAAATCGGACAATGGAAGTGAATTCAGAACCAATAGAGAATTCAGTAACTGAGAGTTTTTAAAGTAACAGCCACAAATTTTACGAGTTGGTTCATTAAATTACGCCTTATTTGATGTTCCACTTCATAAATTTAACAAAACTTTAAAAAGTATTTTTTCTTTTCACAAAAAAATCTCATTTTTCATATTTTTTCAAATTAAATTTACAAATACATGACAAACTTAGAAAGCTCTTACAGATTTGGATTAGAAGTTTTGGGGATTGTTATCAATATATTTGACTAAAGCTACAATATATAACATGTGTAACATGACAAAAGTAAGCAGACTTGACAATGGCAGGGGTGGAGTAAAATGGTTGACTGAGAGAACACAATGTGGTATGACAGCTAGGGTTCCGCTTCAGTTGATATAACTACATTTGTTGTTTTTTTATGGCTACAATTTTGATCTTCCCATATATCCCCCCCCCTTTCTCAAAACATATACATTTACCCCCACAGGGTGGGGACAATGCAGTTTATCATAACCTGCATAACGACCACTGGGGAATGAGGTCTGAGCCTATTCTGTGCTTGTTGTGGGATAATATATTACATTTCACTGCCCACTGCCACCTCACCCAGGAAGGTCTGCTGATACGATCAGTAACAGTATTCATCAGTGCCATTTTAGTGGCCCCATGAAGTCCCAGGATTTGGGTTAAAAATTAAATATTTTCCTTCTACAGTACAATTTTGATGGTGCTGAAAGCTTGTAGCCATTGCAATAAAAACAAAACAATAATTTACCATCAACTTTCACAGGTTTGCAGCAGATGGAAGGGATGATTTTAATAGATTATAACAATCAAGGTTTAATAAAACATTATGCCAGTCATTAAAACAAGTTTTATATTAAAATGTATCTTCTATCTGGATTATTAACTTTTATTTCATGAAAACCCCTTATGCGTGAGTGACACGCTTAAACTACAATTCAGGTTAACAAATTATTATAACCTGAACTTATAATAAATGCTTAACTTTGTTAATCATCCAGATTCTGCACAAGCTTAAAAACACACACAAACTCTAAGTGACATTGAGAAGAAACAATTTCACAAACCAATCATATCTGGGGTTTCTAATAATCACTCAAAACTTTTTTAATCATCCAGATTGCGCATAAGCTAAAAAAAAACACAAACTCTACGAGATTGAGAAGAAATAATACCAAAAAGCAATCTAATAATTTCTAATAAATGCTTTACCTTATTAATCAACCAAACCTTGCACAAGTTTAATAAAAACACATACTATAGCTTTTTAGGGAGTTGATCCAAGAGTTTGATGAAGATCAATACTTGTATGCTTAAAACATAATGAATAGAAATAGTACAGCAGTATGGTTTCAACAATTAGACATGATCTACTTTCATAATAAAGTTGATATATTTTGAAAAACTAATAGTAAGATTTTCGTCTGAACCACTGAATAAGTAAACTTGCATATATTATTCAATTCTTCAAAATCATGGGAAGTTATTACAAAAAAAATTACATTTTTTTTTAGTAGTGCACAAGTTTATGTAACTTATGTAAGAGGAGTTTTTCTGGTCAAAATAATTAATATTTCAATGATTCAGTATACAAGAAACTGGATTGTTGGTTTATACAAGCTTCTATTCGAGATGAGCTTTTAATACAGTAGATCAAATACAGTGTTTTATAAATTGCTTGTTATTCTAGAAGCTAACTGGAGTCAGTTTATCAGGGATGACAATATTTAGATAATCACACTGAGGTACAGCAAGCTGTTTTATGCGAACACTGTAGACAGGCAACATCAGTGGGTTTTATGACACTATTACGTAATATAGGAATGTCTGGCTAACATACCAGCCTCTGGAGGGGTGCATCTACCACAGACTAGTCGGCACCGATTCTTTCAGCACATTTATGATTATCTTTTGAACAGATTGATATTTGTTAAATGTTAGAATTTTCAATGAAAATGTATTTCTTATGATTTGTACCAGTTATTCTTTTCACCGATTCCTGATAAAGTTTAGGTTAGTTGTTTTCAGTTTTTGCTTTATCTTTTTGTGCAAAACAAGAGTGAAAACATTCCGTAGTTGCGTACATCACCAGAATGGAAACATTCTGTAGTTGCATACGTCGCCACCACATTCAAAATACTGTAGAATACTTTATTTTTGCTTGGAATTTATTTTCCCTATTTTCGCTGAAAGAATGTTTCCGTGAAAATAAAATCCAGCGAGTATACTTTTTTTCCCTATATTTCACATTGAACTCATCAAAAATCAGTAAAAATAAATTCCATACAAAACGCCCAAAAAGCTTTTTCAGCGAAAATAAATTCTAGCGAAAATAAAGTATTCCACAGTATCTAATTGGCTCTGTTTGTAGCATACTCAGTATGTACACACATGTAAATGGCAGATGTGTCATAATTCTAATGATACAGTTTATTGGCGATGGTGATGTGATAGAGAAAATACAATACTGAGAATTTAATACAGTAAACCATTTTTGTTACTGCACACTTTGTGGTTACACTTGTCCCTTTATTCAAGTTCCTTTGCAACCTTGACTGGAATGCCAAGAGAGCAATACCAAGGTTTATCCACATCTGGTTGTCTCATTACATGCCAAGAAAATTTACAGCCTTAATTAGAAGCCAAGTACACCATAAACAGTACATCAGTCACTGTCAAGACTCACAGGAGTCAGGAGAAAATTTGGAGAATTTTCCTTTCAATTGTATCATTGAGCTAACAGATGAGTGTCAACTGTTTGAACACAAACCGGAATTTCCTGCCTGGTGTAGAATATTACTGGAAACAAATATAATGTGAACATTTTATTAAGGGATAGAACATTTATTTAAGGGGTGAGGAGTTAAATACAAATCAATTGATGGTTATTGGACATCCCTCACTAAATTTTTTTTTTTTTTTCAGTATTCATTTTATTGTCCATGTGACAGTATTATGTAAGCTTTTATTTCAAAGACATTCCAATTAAATACGTGAACAATTTATCCTTAGATAATTATTTTCTCTAAAGAAACGTATTTAGCGTTTGCACCTTTTGGGGGGGGGGGTGTTAAATTTACTGAGACCCAATAAAGTGTGAACATTTTTTTAAGGAATAGAACATTTATTGGGGGGGGGGGGGTATTGGCCAATGTTGTGTAACCAAGCTACAAAATTCTCTATACTAATTTGTCACATAAATACATTAAATTTGTGTGTCTATTACAATCATTTCACTAACTAGCCTTGGATTTTGGAGTTGAGGGGATACACATCTTCAAGGCAAACTTTCACACAATTGACTGATTTTCAAAGGTGCCAAGGCAAACTTGGACATTGGGAAAATTGGCTTTAATGCCTCATGAAGTTCAAGCCATGATTGTATACATAGTTTTTGTCTTCTTTTTCTAGCTACAATGTTTTTGGCTGTGTAGAAATAATAGTTACAAACCATATTCTGCTTTTTTATGATTCTCTTAAAAAAAAAAAAAAAAAAAAAAATCTGTCACACTGAAGCGACACAGTCTTCTCCATGAATGGAAACCCCCCCCCCTCCCCATATCAGTAAGAGAATAACTCTCATATTGTAAATCCGAAAGCAGGAGCGTAGTTTTTTATCATCAAGCATTACATTTTAAACATTGTTTGTACCATAAACCTTTGATCTTATACAAACCATATTTCACAGTAAAACCAAGTAAACTCTTAAACCCTGGACCACACTGGTTGGGTGTCATTAAAACATAAGTGAACTCAGAGCAAAGAATCGAGTTTTGAACTTATCATTTTTTTTTGCAAATTCTATTTTCATTGAAGCACTATTTTAATGTTAAAGGGCGGCAGTCGTTGTGTCGCGACTGTTCGATATGGGACTCATAGCGACGTATACAACGTGTGTAAAATACTTTGTTTATTTACATGAAATTCGAACATGCGCTGCACGACGAATACCAGGCTTTAATTTCAAAATCAAAATATACAAATTGACAACAGTGGCATATCGATTTTGAACATTTTTAACTCACTACCATATTTGCTCGATGTAAATTACAGAGGTGTTTATATGAGCAAAATATAACATAATATTTCAATAATTCAGCATACAACAAATGAGATTTTTGTTTTGTATATGCAAATACAGTATATGTAAGTTCATTGTGGTTAAAAGAAAAACAAGAACAAGAAATTGAAAACTTGTTTTTCCCTATCCAAGAATGTCAACTGGTTTATACTTATCGTGCTCTCAAAGCTCACCTCATGGTGCACTGTACATTCTTGTCTTTGTCAAGTGAGATTGATTTATTTTCTCTGGAAACTACATTTCATGAAATATCTTTTAAATTTATTCAACTTTCCCAAGTGATTGGAATTTCAGCAAACAGATACATAACTCATACAGCGTAAATAAATGCAATATAGTTTATACTAAACACTGCTGTCGTGTGTTCATACTTTCTGTAAATTGTGAATTCATTGAATTCAGTTACAATTTATGATAGTTTGTGAGTTATATTTTGACCATCATTGTGCGGGTCAATCTCCAAAACATACTTAGATTTTGTCAAATATTTAGATTTCTGTAGATCTATCTGAAAACCAAACAGCTTGAATTGAACACTTCTATAAACCGAACACCTTTATCAACCAAACACTTCTATAAACTGAACACTTCTATAAACCAAACAAACATCTTTATAAACCAAACGCTTCTATAAACTGAACACTTCAATAAACCGAACACCTTTATAAAATAAACACTTCTATAAACCGAACACCTTTATAAAATAATTACTTCTATAAACCGAACACCTTTATAAAATAATTACTTCTATAAACCGACCACCTCTACAGGTCTCGTTATAATGTGCAGGAAACACTTGAATGATATGGTGTAACAGAAGATAGCTAGGTGCATTTATGATTTATGAAGGAAAGTCAGTAGTGTGTGACCAAGGAAGTATACACTGGGGGTCAAATGCTATTCAAAGGGCAAGCGTCTTCAAGCACAGGAAATTACTTTTCAAGTTGTTTTAGTTCAGGATATGCTGATTAAATTGCCTGGGACAGCATTCAATAAGAAAAAGACGAGTACACATAATAGGCTCGAAACATCCGCAGCCTCCTCTGTTTAAATTTGATAACAGTTCTTTTATTTTTCCTTCTGTATTTTTTCGTCGTGTACCACATCAGAGGTTCAAATATGAAGACTGTTATATTTCATGGGGGAAAAAAAAAAACTCTTACAGCAGCAGACAGTAACGGTCTATTGTGGTACCATTATTTTTGGAGGGATTTTTTGGTGTAACTTGTAGATTATTTTTGCTATGGAATGTTAATTAACCAAACCTCAACATTAAACCACAGTTGCAGCAACTTTCAACATAATTTTTCTATAACACATAGATGTACTTTTTTAAAAAAAAATCATTTCAAAAGACAACAATCAGTCAATCTCACATCATAGGTCATTGACCTCTTAGAGCATGGCCATGTTTGTCGATATATGTTTTTCGATTGCTTGCTCTGACATCAATTTTGTCACACATTAACACACACATTCACAAAAATATTTTTTTATTAAAATTAATTAACATTAAAGCGACTGCCCACCCACATTAGGAACTAAATTAATTTTTAAGTTGCATGAAATATCCAAAATTATATATCAATTTCTCTATTTTTCTTATTATTAATGTACTTCTAGTGCTACCAAGGAGGTATTTTTTTTTTTGGTCAATTGAATATTAGAATCTGGGCCAAAATGGTATGTTGATGTTTTCCAGTTTTTAAAATGCTATAAAAAAGGTTACATGTGTTGAAAGAAAAAAAACAAATTTAAACCAATAAACAATATATTTGCTCAACTGCTCTATTAAATAAAATACACCCCCACTTCATCTCCAATGAAAGACCACAAAAATGAGAAATACATTTATTGTAAGCCGAATCATTAAAATATGACTTATTTTGAGGTGCGTGTCCATGGTTAAAATAAGTTAGATTTTAATGATCATATTCATAATGAAAACAAATTTTAATTTTTAAGAACTTTTAGATATATCTTCAATAGAGCAGTCATTACAGCAAATATGACATACAAAGTTAGCTGCATGTATCAGCCTGGTGTCACATTGCAACTTGTATATATTTCTGATAATTACATGCCCTCTGATAAAAGAAATACATATGCAGTAGTTTCTCATGCTAAAGTTATTGAACTTTACAATGACCCATGTGGTACTGTCATCAACATCAGCTATATAATAATTCTTAGTAAGTTTATTGATCTGTACTGTGTTTTTTGTTAGGATAAGTCACAGTACAAGTCAGCTACAAACTAAACACTATAAACTTTGGAATGTATCTGTCACCAATCACCATATAAACTATGTACATGAGGAGACATTATCAGGTTTGATACTTTGATGATATTTAAAGTGTTTGTAGAGATGGTGCATTTATTAAAATAGTCCAACTCTCCGTCAACTTAGAGGGGGTGTACCAGCATGCATTCCCACATAAACCTTCTTTACACATACATGTATATCTTACAATGGGATTCAATAATGACATTGTTATGTGTATACACACACACACACACACACAGATAACACCCACCACCAAGCGCCCCCACCCCCCCACTCCCCAAAAAATCTGTCCATACATGGCTTGTCAAATTTTGCAGGAACCCAATTTCTGAAAATACCTGAGACTAAGTGAAATATCTAACTAAAGAAAAGAAACATTAATGGTCATTATTAATCCTGCAACTGGCTACAAGAAATTACTACACAATTTTTAATAAACAAACTGTATGCGAACTTAAAAACTAAAATCTACATGCAGTTCTTCAACTTATTCAGCATACCACACTGGTTAAGAAAACCAAATAGCCCAAGGAAATGCTGAATGAATCAATTGTGAATATATAAAACACAATTCATACTATATCTCAATAATATTTTTATGTTCACTTACGTGGGGTACCAGTATTCCCAAAACTACAATAACGTTATCAGAGACAAGAGAATAGAAAGTAAGAGGGACTTCCGATATGACAACATGACCTGTGCTCCCTTGTTGAACGTTCAATACAACTCCATTATTGTACTCATCGTAAAAACATTTGTTCATTTTATAGTAAGCTTTTGTACATTTTAATAGTCATCAATATCCCTTTCACTTTTTACACTTCGTTATTGTACAATACATCGTAAAAGTCTGTTTTAAAAGCACCATGGGGATGCACACATCAAGCTGTCATTTGATAAAATTTGTACATCTACGTCCAAAAGACTATAATAATAAATTGAATGATGAGTAAGTGTGGTTTAATTTTAAGTTTTCTTATTGACTGAGTTTTACTATCTCTGTGCCATCTTCTAACCTTAATTCTCCATTTTCTGGGACATATGGTCCTCTAAGATCTTCTCCACATTCCCGCCCTCATTCGTTCTTTCAAGCTGCCACAGTCTGTTTGTTTTAATTTTTAGATATTTCTGTGCAGGTGACAGTTTTACTATTTTATTACTATTTTCACTTGCGTTTTTTTATGTTCATATTACAAATGCTGATGGCAACCTTTGCCACAACCATACATACAACTGTGTAACCTCTGTCCTATCATAATAAAGTAATTACGGCAATCTGTAATTATGCACTGTAGAATACTTTATTTTAGCTGGAATTAATTTTCACAGAATTTATCTTTAATGATTTTTGATGAGTTGAATGTAAAATAAAGAAAAAAAGGTATATACGCTGGATTTTATTTTCACTGAATCATTCCTTCAGTGAAAATAGCAAATATTAGTTGCGAGCGAAAATAAAGTATTTTACAGTATTCTATTCAGTGGGAAGTGTTCTGCAAATGATACAAAGTAGGAATGCAACAATAAGTTAATGCAAACATCAAAGCGTTTTAAATCATCTTGTGTTTCAAGTTATTTTGATAGAACAACTATGTAAAATGATAAATCAACATCAGTAGTAATATTTATATGTTGTTGGTGACCTGTGAGAAACATGTTTTATACTCAATATATCACCATGGTAATTTATGAGTTTTATTTAACATACAATTCTACCATACTCTCGCTTAACTGAAACTGCCCTAACATATCCTATCCTATCCTATCAACCATGCCATATTTGTTCTATTCAAAGCGCATTTCTAATTAAACACATATAAATCAAAAATCTCAGGATATTGAATCATTTAAATGTGTACCTCTGTAATGTACATAAGCACATATACTTCTATGAAAGGGGCACTTCCAGTTAAGCCTAATCTCACAACAAATTTACTTTCTGGATTAAAATTACAATGGATAACAAAAGATAGATTAACTTTGTAAATAACATAAACAATAGTGTCCCATGATTTTTTGGTGCAATCCCTGGGATTGGAAGTTTCCTTTTTAAGCAAATACATTAAACTACCGGTGACCCAACTCTGCCAAAACCAACTAACCATACCCTACCTACAGACTCAATCCACCTTCACCTGTTTGTATCCAGTTTTGTCATACTCTATCCTATCAACCATACCCTACTCAACAAATTTAATCCAACTCTACATACTGTAATTCAATCAATTATTCACTGGTTTTTAATTAAGTTATTTCTTCTGATGAGAGAAATTTGCCAAATTAAATCCATATGTAAAATAATTTTTGTACTTTTTGTTTCTCTGTCAAATTTGTGAATTTACCGGGTATAATCAGGTGAAATTGCTCAAAACGTTAAAATAGTCAAATTAAATTCCATTGAAAATAGATGGTTTTACAGTATGCGTGCTACCACTATTTTACAAAGTAAAGCCCTGCCCTGCTCTGCTCTACTTGATTCAACTTGTCTCTGCTCTGCTCTGCTCTGCCCTGCTCTGCCCTGCTCTGCTCTACTTGATTCAACTTGTCTCTGCTCTGCTCTGCTCTGCTCTGCTCTGCTCTGCTCTGCTCTGCTCTGCTCTGCTCTACTTGATTCAACTTGTCTCTGCTCTGCTCTGCTGTGCTGTGCTGTGCTGTGCTCTGCTCTACTTGACTCGACTTATCTCTGCTGTGCTCTCCTCTTCTCTACTTGACTCGACTTATCTCTGCTGTGCTCTACTTGGCTCTACTTGACTCGACTTATCTCTGCTATGCTCTACCCTATCCTATGTATACTGAAAATAATCCTGTTCTGCCCTACACTGCCTTCCTCTGGGTATCCTACCCTATACTACCACATCTTTCCCTACTCACATTTTTGCCACCTCCCCTGACCCTAACACGTACACCAAAACCCCAAACCACCCACTCTACTCATTAACCAATAACTGTTTATCAGCAATATCTTCTTAGAAACAGGTAACAATAGAATTGACTCATCCGCGGCCACATTGTCCACAACACTGTTTATAACAGCAACAACATTTGTTCATCCCTGAAAACAAGCATCTCTCCAAACTAGCCACACCAAGTCAGTTTATCACAGTCTAAACATTATCACAATCACTACTGATTTCCTTTATTTTTATATTACTTCCTATTTCAATCACACCTGCAATAGTAAGAATTAACTTTATAACTCTATCGCTGTCAAAGCCTAACATTGTTAAATGCGTCAATTTCCTTTACGCTATTGTATCAGTTTATGAGGTTAGACTAAGGTAGCGTGAAGCAACACCCTGTAGGTCGGTCTAACCACAAGTTACGATAAACATAAAACATGTTATTACATTTTAGGTGGAAAGTAGAAATAAAATCTCTTTGATGGTGTACCGGCATTGTAGGATTTTTATCATGGATAGCTTTTTTTTTGTAATCACTACAATATCAAGTTTTTGGTACACCATTTAATTCATTAGAAGCACAGAAGTACTTGAAAACTCAAAACTGCATTTAGAATGTTGGATCTTTATATTATGAATTATTTCAATTTTACACATAACCATTTACATAAGTGTATAATAACTAATAAAGAAAATACAGTAGTTTTAATTCACAGCTCACACAATTTTCCTTCAGCATGATTTGGGTAGTTTCAAAAATTGGAACCAAAATTTTAAATCTATGTTTTCTCAAGCTGAATTGGGTTCACCACACGTATCTGAACAGTGATTGAGTGAATCAATATTAGTTCTGTTACAAGATCAAGTAATTCACAGCTCACACAATTTTCCTTCAGCATGATTTGGATAGTTTAAAAATGAAACCAAAATTTGAAATCTATGTTTTCTCAAGCTGAATTGGGTTCACCACACGTATCTGAACAGTGATTGAGTGAATCAATATTAGTTCTGTTACAAGATTAAGTAATTCACAGCTCACACAATTTTCCTTCAGCATGATTTGGGTAGTTTCAAAAATTGGAACCAAAATTCAAAATCTATGTTTACTCAAGCTGAATTGGCTTCACCACACGTATCTGAACAGTGAATCAATATTACCGGTAGTACTGTTACAAGATCAAGTAATTTTTAATAAAATGTTGTTGTTTTTTCTAGAACCAGAAAGGTCTTCAAACCAATTGAATTGATTATTTTATGGTTTTTCTATCCTATCTGAAGTGAAACTATTTCATGGTATAAATGAAAACAATGTTATGTAAGTGGCTTTTTTCTCTTGAATTGTCACATACATGACAACACATCCATTCTTTAGGATGCCATTAATGCAAACAGCAGTCAGGTACACTCCCAAGTACATCACAAATGAAACTTTTATCAACTGGCATTCTTGAGTCTGAGATATCAGGTAGGGAGCGCTTCCTAGGTGATCTCTAACATCAGACAATGGTGTACAGTATCATTACAAGTTTGGCACTGTGACAGCATTGTGACCAGCATTGTGACGCCAAGGTGATGTTGTTAACATTTAACAGTAAGGAACATCACTGTTATGTCACCAACTTGTATACATCATTTAGCTTGGCATGTTTCCCCTGCCCTTGGATCATAATTGGATGGCTGTCAGTAACATTTACAACAACCTCTATTCAATGACATAGGAAGACCCCAAGTTAGTCAAAGTGTGCCGCTATGTTATAGAGGTAAACAGGAGTAACCTGAGGCTATTTGATTTCTATCAACTTGTTGTGGCACCAAACCAATATGTAGCTCCTGGAATGCAAATCCTAACTGCTGGGGTTGTAATAAAATGAATCAATGCCTACCCTGGAAGAGTGTGACATATCAATGAAAAAATGGGGGGGGGGGGGGGCTGAGATTCATGAATAAATTAATAAATTAATACGCCTTTGGGGAAATGTTGATTATATCTTCAGTATAAATTGTATTAGTTCTTATAGTAACACAATTACATAAATTACAGAAGTACTTATATGATCAAAATAAGTCGTATTTTAATAATACAGCATACATCAAATGCAAGTTCAGGTTCATATGTGCTTCTATATATGATTCAATGGGATACGCAATTCAAATAGAGTAAATACAGTACATGTAATCTAAGTAAACAAGAGAATCTTGGGGATAGTCAGGTTTTCAGTTTGAACATGTCAGGCCACATGAACGGACACAAGGTAAAGGCAACAATGGAATTAAGAAAAATGCTAAATTTTGTGGTAATACAAATTTCTCTGGGGTCTGCAAGTTTCACAAAAATGTTGTCTTGGTGAATGCCATAGAATCATTAAATTACTAACATTTCTAGCAGAAGTTTGAAGACAATGAGGACACAATGACAACTGTTTAGTCAACCAGCAAAAATCTATTCCCTAATTACCCAACCGTCTGGTACAAATCAAGACAATAACTAACAAGTCTCACACCATCCCAATTATTCCTCCATTCTTCCATTTATCTTGTTTTGACCTTCACTCATAACTGCAAACAAATTAAAACAATCAACCTCAATTAAAAGGTAACCATAGAAACTGATGGACAAGTGAAAAAATCCAATTTGCTGCATTCCTATATGTGACAAAAGAACTTGTTTTCTAATTTGTTTTATTTTTCATGATTCCTGTAGCTAATTAAAGGGGGGAGGGCTAAAACTCTTGACAATATTAAGACAGAACACTCATCAACTTTAGATTATTATTTTGACAGAAACAACTTTTTTTCACATTAATTGTTTCTTATTTCTACAGAAAACAAACTTTACTGATAACTATTCCAAATATGGTGAGTATATTGCACACACCTATCTGCATACTAGAGTGTTAACTGTTTTTATAACACTTGTTCTCTATCTTTCAGTACTTTATAAGGTCTATGGTAAAACCGCTATTACATATTTCTCTAAGTTGGTTACATAGGAAATAGATACTCTATTTGCGTTATTAGAAGCATCCATAAACCAAAGGTTTTATTTATTGCATCCAGTATGTAGTATACTGGGACAGTGTTCTCACCAGACATGAGACATTTGCCTCGTTTTTATATTTTTGTACTCAGGTTTATTTTTCCTAAAAATGTAAATACAAGTGACAATTTATAAATTAAAAAAAAATCAACAACTGTTTTCATAGAAAAATTCTAAACACTATAAAGGAAACAAAATACATTTTTTTGTCTCATGGATGGGAAGTCTTCTCATACTTTCTAAACTGATGGAACAATTTTGCCTCACACATTTGAAACCTGGTGAAAAAACTGCTGGTCATTGAAATATAATCTATTGTGACCAGAGAAAAAACACCTATGTTGTTTATATAAGTGCATGCACTACTAATAGAGTAAACATAGTACTCTGATTTGCATACAACTTTCAACTTAGTTGGTCAAATTTGATTTAAAATAATCAGTTAATTGGATTTTTTCCAGCCTTATTTTTTTCCCATGTTCTGAAATCTGCTCTTAATAGTACAATAATAATACATCACAGAGATAATACTATGGAAGAACTGAGAATTGGAATTTATGTTCGCTGAAGGTATAAAAAATCCCAAATCCTATCCTACTAATTTATGACAAATTCTGAATTGTGTCCAAATTCAATCCAGTGAAAATAAAGCACAGTATGACAAAACTTTGGTCAAGAATGTGAAACGAGTGACGACATGAATCACAGACACAACAATGACTTGTAGATACGATACTGGCTATTGTCTGTTTTTGTTTTGTTTTTTAAATGACCACAGTGCTAATAATGGTGCATATATGGGAGGATTCAAGCTAATTAACATTGTAATGCATTTCATGTATTGTACTGTACTTTACTAATCACAACATTCTGAGCACACACTGAATGCTTATAACTGTTCATCCCGTAACCTGGGTGCTAGGGTTCCAGACTGCAAGGTGGCCACTGGTGTCTACCTTGTACCATTTGGGTCAGAGCCAATAAATTAATGTAAACTGTTTTTAAGTAACAAGATGTACAATATTCTGTGAGTCAAGGAAAATAATGATTTCTGTTGCATCATACATGTGGATGGAACGCCTGCCATAAAAAATCGAATGACTCCATTTTTAACTTGAGTTCTTACTTTTTTATGGTGCAACGAGGAACTTTCAGATGAGAATATAGATTTGAGATATCCCTACTTCATCAAACAAATATGTATAGCACATTATTTATTAAGCGTCAGAATAACTCAAAATACTTTCACTTTCATCCAACCCCATCCCATGCAATGCTATGACCTTTGTCCTGTTTTTATGTCGCAGTGTCTTGCAGTGAACAGAAAATGATCTGTTGCACTGGTGTTCTTCCAATGGAGATACAAACCCTGTGATTTGGAACAGCTATGCTGCAAATCTTTCCATTAATGTGGTCCAGTTCAATTTCTACAAAACTACAAAACTCAAATGCTGTAGCATTGCAGTACATGTTAACAACTTTAGTTATCATGATCCACACACAATGTTCAATGTTGCTGATATCTTGGTGGAGATTTCGCAATCAATCATTGCAAAACAACCCTGTCAGCAAATAAAATAAGAATGTAGAAAGATGACTCACAGTCAACACAGTAGATTTTATTTCCACTAGGCTTTCTTCATTTACTCCTCCTACATCTCATACTATATTCTGTTTGTATTTTTGTTTATTCACTTATCAATAAATTTATTCTTTCATCTCCCACTTTGTTTTCAGAACACGCCTACTGACTACTACCTATATGTATTAATGCTATCCTGGAAATGGCAGTTTTTTCTTGATCATATTGTTCTCCCTCACCTCTGAAGTTCAAACCCTGCTTTCTGAATGAAAACTAGGTAAATTTAAAGCGGAGGAGTTGTCACCTGAGCATGCTTCAGATGGCCATTCTCACAGACTGACCGGAACAGGAAATCAGTAGAAGACAAAAGATTTTTATCTTTAACATGGGGAAAAGTTGATTAGCTTGGGGGAAAACAAAGGTGTTAATTCAGAAATTTTGTGATTGGTCTTGGCAACGTTTGGGGGGAATCGTGATGTAGCTCTGACTGTGAGAATAGCATGTTATTGTTTACAAACAAGTGTCTACCCAAGTGCCTTTGCATTGTTAGCATGCATTGTTATCGTTGCTTGAGACTCAATTCCCATGCCTACACAGGTGACGGCCCTTCCGCTTTAAACACAACTGCACACTGCATCAAAGCAAAGGTCCTTACTAGATTCAAGTGAAGATACATGCATACATCACCACTCTGGTATCCTTCCACCCCTAACAAAATAATGGTTTCAACTTGAAAAACAGATCATATGCATGTTTGTTTTCATAACAAAGTGGTTTAAGAAGTCAAACCACCTAGAAAAGATTTGGCTGTATTAGTCCTTGCATTACATCTCTTTAAAGTTACCATGTAAGCTGATAAACCAATAAACTTTGTGTTGATTGTGCCATTGGTAGGGTGGCCAGAAATTCCATCATCCCTAATAAATAAACACATGCTGCATCTCAGTCATCAACACATAATCAATTCAACTACTAAATTGTTATTAATTCAGAAATCAAGATTGACAACCATACCTGCTTATCCATGATTGTACCAGAAATTTAAATCTCGAGTATAAGATTAAGTAATCATCACAGCACAAATAAAAATGAAATATTAATTTGACAAGACCATAGGTGAAAATTATGTTTAGCCAAACTGATCATTACGTCTCTTCCTTTTTTTTCCCCATGAATTTTGACTTGACATAAATACTGAAAGAAAAGCATTCAGCAAAATTTATTTTTATAAAATACTATATTTTAGCTGGAATTACTTCATGCTCAAAAAACTTTTTGGATGTTTTGTAAGCAATTTATTTTTACTGATTTTTGACAAGTTGAATGTAAAATATATGGAAAAAAAAAAAAGTATTTTCACTGAATCATCCTGTCAGCGAAAATAAAGTATTTTACAGTAGCCACTTATCAATAAATTTCGTCTTTCATCTCCCAGTTTATTTTTAGGACATGCCTACTGACCACTATGAGTATTGATGCCTAGGCTTCGGTTTCATGAAGACATTTAAAGCAATTAATCACCTTAGTGCCCTTAGAAAAATACAGATTTTTCTGATATTTCTATATGCTAGAATCATTTTGGCAAATTTTTCCATAAATATGGTTCTCTCTCACAGTTTGGAAAGCAGGTAATCTTAAACACAACTGCATCAAAGCCTAGATTGACTTTTTTAGATTGATTTAAAAATAACAAAAGTTCAATTTCAAGTTCTCTTTCAATACAACTGTTTCATTGTATGCCTTTCCTTTGTCTTAAGAATACAGTACCAATAGACTAACTTTTAGCTGTAACTTTCAAATCTCCTAAGACAAAGGGAGTGTAAATCACACTTGAGGTACAATAAGAGGATTAGGCTGAGTATTCACACACAGGTCTCTTACCAATTGCTTCTTTCTATACTATCAAATCAACCAATACATTAGACTCTACACAGAACAAAGAGTATATTCTGTTTATTTATCACACAGATCAACAAGCCAATATGGATATTAGATCACAAAGAAAGTAGCCCCTGGAGAATCCACTCAAAATTAGAAAGCTGATTAGACCTAATCTGTTTAAATAAAATAGGGTTTTGTTTAGGCTCTTGATTTTTACTTTTTCTTTTATTTAACGTGATTTTGTTATCATTCTTTAGATATTTATTAATTTTTTTTAGTTTTTGATTGCTGTGATTGTCTTAATGTGAAATTTTCAGATCTCAATCTTGTTTAGCTTTCACAATAAATGAAAATTCAAATTTGAGTTGATCATAATCTTTGCAACATCATTATTATACTGATACACTTCATTGTATTGATATATAACAAATACGAATCAAACATTTTGTCTGTCTGTGTCACATGACTTTTTCCACAAAATTTAAACTGGATATGCTATACATTTTGTCTTACTTTGTTGTTACTACAGTAATCTGCAAATAAACCAGTTGCTGGGCTTGAACTTCAGGATTGTATGGGCAAAACATATTGAAAATGTCTTTGTCTTGTTGAAACTATGTAATGAAAATTATGGACACCAAAGCAGTCAGGTAGCGCATCTAGGTATCTTTGTGGTCTCTGTGAATTTAGAATTCAGCAGTTGCCATAATACAAGTTTTTGCAAGTGAATTTATTTTATTAACAAATCAAGTTCTTATGGCAATATGCATCATGATCACCATAATCAACTTTTTCACATTTTTTTGGTTTGAAATGACCTTCCTCGACTTTTTTCATTTTACAATTTGTCCCCACTGACTGAAACAGACTTCTAATACAGAATTCAACCACTCAAACAATAATTCTAATAATTCAGCCATGATGGTCCAAACAAGTATCTGATGTGACCAAATAATATCACAAATACCTGAAAACTCACACATACGTAGAATCCTTATGTCATCAGACGACTCTTCTTTTGATTACGTATTATCATCATGAAAACATTACAAGATAGCACTATTAATTCCAGTATCTTGGTTGCTGATTTTTGACAATCATTACAAGTTTACATTAACAACATTAAATGGTACTGTTAATTATTTTTGTTTGCTATTTTTACTGAAAGAATGATTCATCATGAATACCATACTTTACAAAAGTATTAGTATTTCATAGTTTAAAAATTACCAACAATGAACTTCTAGCATAGTAATGAAAAACAGATACAATATTGACGAATCCAAATATTGTTTGATGCTCCATAATATCATAAATTAAAAATGTTGGACACACAATAATATTTGTTAGATGAAAAATCATAAACAGTAAAACACATGCGCAGACATTATGTGCATACCAATACAAACATAGCACATCCTGCGTATGGAGAATGTCATTGTTTCATTGAATGATTTCTCAGACATGTGCAACAAGAACATCGGGGCTAATCTGCACTGGCTCGGAAGGTTGTAAATGATTAACTAGTTTGAATTTGCATAACAATACTGACAATGAACGTGCATTCAACGCCACAAGTTTTTTTGTTTTTTTAGCCAATCAGAATTCATCTTCCGAGCCAGTGCAGATCAGCCGGAACATCGGTTTCAGTTCATGATGAATAAAGATGGAACGATTCATGCACATTCAGCACCGTAACAACAAAACTAAACAATATATGTTCTCGTCCATATTGCATCTTTGACTCCACACTAGATCTCAAATAATCCACACATAATCAGTCACTCAATACAACTGACTCCTGGGAGCATCCATCAATCTCTGACATTTTTAACACAGACCGATGAACGTTTAATGTGTATTAAAACAATGCTAAGCGACCACCATAAATGTCACAGGTTAAGCTTCAGGCCCACTCATTCATCACATACCAGTCTCCTGTTTCTATTGTCTTCTTCTATTGTTTTAAAAATTCTGCATCAACTGCCTCTGGTAAAGTACAGTGAAATGATGGAAGAGTGAGGGTTATGGAGGCCTGTAATTATGCTGTGATTTGTGGTTCACTCACAAGGTTACAGTCATTTTGTTAACTGCTACACCACAATCGCTACCAACGTTCAATTCTAGGTAGTGCTGTGTGTAGAACCATTCTGCAAGATAACTGGTTATATAAACGCATCTCTAATAGGACTGCCTCATTAACAATGCGACTTAATTTGACCAGACACACATCTGTGAAAGTATGTATGCTACTGTTTGAAAAAATACAGTACTATATATACAATACAAGGACTTACTAAGAATGCAATTTTGGTTAGAGCACTTACCTAATCTGAGTTATCAAAATATCAACATATATCATGAGTGACAATTTCCTCCCTAAGTTTGGAACATATCCATTGACTATTACCCAAAACTCTTTGTTGGCTATGATCTTGCTACTGTTTTGTTTTCCAGTGTAATCAAACCACACCAATAATATCCACTATGCAGTGAGAGCTGAGAGTTGTAGCTTTTCAAAAGCCAGCTGATATTGACACACTCGCATAAATTTCATGGAAGTATACAGCTTTTATAAAACAACATCTGAAATACTTGCACATAAATAACAATTTTTAATATGTTTCATGGTGAATGAATTATATTTACTTACACTGCCCAGCTGTTCTGTTTTTATGACAACCGTAGTAGTGCCAGCCACAGAGCAACATACCCCGAAACACAGCACAAAATTATTTCGTCTACAAGTTACAACTGTATCTTGGTTGTCATGACAATGATAGACAAACATGGGGGTGATGTGTATTCTACCTATAATTTATTTGGCAAAGCGCCCACATTCAATATTGTCACTCAATATAAAACTGTTAAATAAAGTTACAGAACAAATCTAAACGTTTCATCAACCATTGTAACGCATGAGCTGCGGTCTTTGTCAAAGAATTACCACAACTAAATCCCTTGCTCCCAACAAGTTATAAAACCCAAAGTCAAAGTTGCCATTAATTTATAGAAAAGAGGTTCCGGTAATATATTCACACCATATAAAACACACTGAAACTTTCAGGTGGTTGGATAGAAGCCTTTCTTAGCAGGCCGCTATCTATTTTACTTACTTTACATCTATGTACTTGTACTATACCGATCCATTGTTGGAAATCACTGCGATTTACGAGTTACAAGGTTGAACTAGCTCCATATCTAATTCTACCAATAAATGGTCCCATGTAAAACACCTTCCAAGGTCTAATCACCCAGTAAACCAGACCAATATATTTTTACACCAACACCAAGTTCAAAAAGATATCTTTATTTCTCTGTTATCTAAGCCATAAACATTTCAACAGTCATGAATTTGTGTGGGCCAACTGTTCCTTTAATAATCTTTTAAATCAATACCTTGAACACAGCTTAGTCAAACAATAATTTTCCTTAACATTTTTTTGGAAATGTTCACATGTGAATAAGTGTGTGTAAAAGGAATTCATAAGATTTATTTTTTGGGGACAAATTATTATTATTGACAGAGTTTCTAGAAACAGATTTTCAAGTGCACATTTGATCAGATCATTATTTTTTGTTTACAGTAGCTAGTTTGTAATCTCATTTACTGCAGGTTATTTGAGTGTTAAACTGCCATAATCTGTTGTTTCCTGTTTTTATAAAGCTATTTTACACTGGCATATGACCCAAACAATGAACACCGTTATCTCCCGTTTTCCTTCAGCCAGAAATGAGAAGTCGCACCTTTTTGACGCTTGAAGGGAAACACATAAAATGTATTTAATTATTTTTCTCCCGACTTTTTTGATGATTCCGATGTTAAGAGTTAATTAGAAAGTTTAAATTCATGATCAAAGATTGAAAAAGACCGACAAGATTATCGGGGTTCCAATCGTAACAACTAAATCGATGATGTCACGATCGTACCCAGTGGCGCTCGAAATGCTAGTAGTAGATGCTGCCAGTATTATTATGACACGCCGACAGCCAGCCAGTAATCACGCAATTCGAAGTAACTCTACGAGCAATTCATGGTGAAAACGAAAATGGGAGTAAGTAAAAACTACGGTTGGCGTACCACATGTGGATATCACTGTTGGCATAACACAGGATCATAAATCAAACAGCAGCCTTCTAATTTCCTGCCTTGCGGGCGATCGAAAAAAAAAATTGTATAACTGTAACAAAAATATTGTGCTACACTGAACAAATCGAGCCTGTAACCACAAAACATAATACAGAAAATCTCCAAACATATTTGTTTTACCTCAACTTCAGTGCACATGGAGCGAAGCGTCGCATACCATGAGCAAGACATGAGAAGAACCGTAAGCAAATAGACTTTTTGTGGGAACAGCCCGGGCTGTCATAAAGTCATTGTCGGGCGGTACTTTGAAAGTAAATTACTGACGTAAAGTTAATTAAATTATTATCAAAGACAAAAGAGCAAAGCAGCCGCCTGGAATAGGACTTACTGAGTATTAGAGGTTATAATACCAAAAGAAATCGAAACCCTTTGATTTATAAAAATAAGTTTACGCTAATCCACGACATGCACATCGCGACGTTACCCAGCAAAAGATGAGAATCACGACTCGCGAATGTTACTCGCCGGAAACAAGGAATATTCTTCTAAAAAAAAAATTATTAAACTTACGTCTAAATTCTCCAGTTTTAAATGACTTCCGAGTCTGATGACAGAAATGGGTCCACATTTTGGGTAAAAACTGGTGCCCGGTAGAAGCGTCACCGCCGAAAATATACTCGGTCGTGACCGAAACATCGATCCATCGTCTGCAGCTTGGTAAGTGTCGTCATCGAACTTCTCGCAGACAGCAAGGCCGTTTGGTAACAGAATACATGTCTCCATCGTTGAATTTATTATTGAAGTTCTCCTGAGTGCCTTAACTGCGATGTAAAACAGAGGATTAGTGATGACTCTCGCTATTACAGGACTCTCGTGTCTCCGTTCCCTTGCTTGTCTTGTGTGTCGTGTGTATGCAAATCAGCTGACTTTGCCGCAAACTTTCGAATCCCGGATTCGTCCACTTGTTTATGGGGGTTCAGCTTGTATTGGATGTGTTGTAATTTTTGTTCTTGGGCGCGCCTTGTGAAAAACGACACACAAGTGGATTATTTTGATTTTAGAGCTCTGTAGGAATAAAAGAGACGAGTGTTTATTTAAAGTCGATAGTAGAACATTGTACACTATCTAGAGATACACTGCGTTGGTATTTGGGAGAAAATGCGTGGACGATGATTGTGACGATGGGGCGGGGCATATAGTGTTTCACGGACTGGTCAGCAGTGCAACGTCCAATTAAAGACGAAACATGGCATTAGCATACTTGTAAAATAATAGCAATTTCTCAAAACCTGTCGTAGATAGTGTTATATTGATATGCGTGACATTCCATGGAAACCAGATTTGTTCAATAGTCCACTCTTTTTCCAAAAAATGCTGAGAAAATTCGAAACCTAATTGCCCCTCATCTCCACTGTTAAGCGTTTATATTCACCTTTCACTTTCTTCAAGTTAGCGCTCATGTACGACTGTCAAAAATGGAATAAAATTTGTAACACACAAATTATTCAAGGTAATTATGTTCTATGAGTGGGTCTAGGTCAGAGCACCGAGTCGGACACAAGGCGACTGTCACAGTGATCTTTCGTGTCATTCGTAACATCTATGCAACATGGTTCAAAATGTCTTCAAAATACCGAACATGAAATCGTAGAATTATCTCACCTGCCGAATTTATGTTATGCGAAAACTATCTGGTGTATATGGTGGGTTTATTATAACGTTCCACTGTGGGTCACTTCAGTTGGTCTACATGCTTCATATACTGCCCCAAATAAATAAATACGCCGCGATGATGTTTTACTGGCCATACGCCTTGGGTCTGATGTACGTGTAGATGAAAATAAATTGGTGTCAGTGGACGGGCATAAGCGAATGTTCGAACCTGATCACTGATATCAATTTCTAATCAGAAAAGACCACTGTTTTTATCAGGTAGCAGTTTATTTCAACCTAAAACTATAACTTTTTGAATAGTTGCTTTAAGTTTATCTTCGTGGCGACTGAGTAATCAGATTGTGAAATATCCGTATTTTGTAAAAGAACAGCACGTAACGTACGGAGACCGAAACGACGGGTATAATATTGGTAGACTGGTCAATATCTGACAGTATAGTGAAAAATGAAGCTAGTTGTCAGGCAAGTGTGACAAAAACTGTGTGCTCACCGTTTGTTTTCCATGTAAGCTGTATGATACACAGTGTGTCACGGTGCCGCGTGATGGTTTTATATTTTGGTGGGACACGGAATCTATTAGGACTGGTCGTTCATAATTGTTTCACAGCTGTGGATTTTGACACCCCGGGTTTACATTGGTGTTTTTTTGTAGTTCAAACATCAGACTAGTAATACAATTATTACTAGTATTACTAGTCTGAGTTTAAACCCACCCCACCCCCACACACCATGCAGAGACGGTGGCACGAAATTTTGCAAGAGGGGCGAGATCTGAAATCTAGACCCTCTGAAACGCTATTTCTTTATTTTGTGGAGCAAATTTTGCTTACACAAAGGTTTTTTTTTCGGGTGGGCGACCGTCCCCTCTGCCTGCCCTACCCTCCCCCGTGCCGCTGCCACTTACATGGGGAGGCCGTTTCACGCACTGAAGTTGCGGGTCTAACGTGAAGTGCTTCGTGGACGCGCAGCCTATACTCACAGACTACATACGCAAGGCAAAATATTAATATTATTCTGTAATATCAACAACTTACTACCGTGTTTCAACTCTGAACTCGGACAACTAGTATAAGAATGTGTGAGCGCTGGAACAGAAAAATGCCGCTTACCGGCACCGATTAGGCTTCAATAATGCGACTAGAGAAGCTACCGTTATCTTGCTAATTTTTGGCTTCAGACCAATATTTTCGTTGACTCGGGTAAATCTCTGCTTAGTGACAAAACGTGCCCATCTTTGGTTTTGTTCTTTGTAAATGTGTGTACAGTCGAAGTAGGTACTCGAGACAACGATTATCTTCAAGGTGAAACCAAAAACAATAGCGGTTGACAAATTAGGACGACAAACAATGAAGTTATTGTTTCGTGTACTAAGTATAGGGTATTACACCAAGAGTGAGTTTGGTGTCATCTGCCACACGGTTTTTTAGTAACCGTGTCTGCCACAACGTGTTTACTGGGTGCTGTCAAATAAATGGTTTCCGTGGTAACTCCTAAACTCTAAATTACACATAAAACAAAACTGGAATAACGAGTCTATGAAAACTTTAAATAAGAATTGTATTATATCCGACTCGACGTTTTTTTTTTCGCCCAACATACACAAATGAAATACTAGTAGTTCGGATTGAGTCGATGCTCTTTCTTTTGTATGCATTTCATGGGCTCAGCAAAACGAAACGCAAATATTTTCAAATTTTTAAATCCACCACACAACACGAATACCTGCGACAGTGGTTTTATACATGTCTCTTATATTTACCATTGAATCTAAGTATTACTGAAACCAATGAATTGTGCTAGTGAGTAACAACACTGCCATGCTGTAACAGTATGGCGGGGGTCTTGCCGATAGTCAGCCTCGAAATAAATTACTCATTTCACGAAAAATATTTCTGAAAAAATCAAAGATATATCAATGACTTTCGAACTTGAATATTATTTTAATTTTAATTAACAATATTGATTCTAGTTGAGTCCAGAAAACGACTTGCACATTATCTGTGAAACAGTTTCTAAATATCGCCGGGCGATTTTTTTCTCGCGATACTCTGTACAGGAAGCAGCGTATGCAATTCGGTTCTTATTAGCGGCGATTGTAACGAACAATCTTGACTGGTTCATGTCTCGGCGTTGAAACATTATAGTTATTTTTCTATCATCACGTATCTGAGTTAACACTTATTATGTTGTCGAAAGCTTCCGGTATTCTGTTTACTCCCATCGGGTTATAATTGGTTTGTTTTCGGAAACATGACGATCGCTTTTCGTGTATTTATTATTTTAGTCTTTATCCACGAGTTTCAAGTTCATCCATCTTCGCCAACCAATGTTCGTTTATTCGTTAATCAGTCACATCACTTCTACCATAGCTTGCAACTTGAAAGCTGTGCGATTCGAGACGATGTGATCGGAGGTGTTGATGGGTGAACTTTGTCACGTCTTGTATTTGTTGTTATGGGCGTGTATAGTATCTGAGTGGGTATTATCGTACACTCATGCTGACATGACGTGACACCTGGTTTGAAACACTGCCCCCCCCCCACCGTGTTGAGTGACGGTGTTTGAAACCGAGAGAGCGTCTTACATGTCAGTGACCGAATTCTGTCAGAAGTGCGCAGGCCATCTTGCGTGGAAGTCAAGTACAGTTTTCTGCAACCCCTTTACATGGCCAGTTGATTTAAGAACAGATTTGTTTGTGTTCTGAGAGTGGAGCGAAAGGGAGGGGGTACTGCTATCTGAAAGCCGTAAATACATGTCTCGCCAGATAACTTTTCGGAGCCGAAAAGCTGAAGGGATTCCCTCCGGTGCCGGTAGGTGATCGAAGCCCAGGTGTTCGACGCACCATGGTTGCTAAAATGTCATACCATACAGCAACATTCTGAGCAAAAACAGTGTTTAAATGAAGCCGGGCCGGTACCGATAACCAACACTGATCAACACATTAAACGGAGGGTAGATAAAATCGATTCCAACTAAGCATGGATACAGTATACAGTTAATACGACGAGGGAGCTCCCTGATACGACACGCTTGCATGCACACAGAGACCGCCATAGTGAGCTGTCAAGTCAACGTCGTGACAAATTGCCCAAAGAAGACGCCGCTACTGCTATATCCCTTACATAAAGTAATTCACAATCCTTGAAGTCTTCTATGTTTTCCCGAGAAAGATAACGAACTTCTTTCGGATAAAAAAAATGAAGCGAACGACGGGTTTGTAGACTTGATTTCCATTCTCTTCCCCAAGAGCGGCTGTTCCTGTTTGATATGCCGCCCTCTACGGTTAGACTGACCGTGGCAATTTTTTGTCAAATCTTAGTCTCATTCTCGCTCAAACTCGTTCATAAAAAGAATTACCATATAAAACAATAGAAATTGCCACTATGAGCCAGCCTACTCAACGTATTTGTTAGTATGCTACGGGACACGCCATGACCACAAGCCGATCGCTGGGAGTCACAGTAGAGCGAGCGCGGCAAAGATACTGGAACAGAGTAAAATGGGGTTGATGCTCTTCGAACATTCGGACGCTAACACACTCAGGTAGCGTTTGTGCGGGGTTTGGTTGACTAAAACATATAGGAATTGTCTATAATACTAGAATAGGGTTGATTTATAAAACAATTCTGCGGAAAAAAAAAAATGGAAAAAAAAATCTAAAAGGAAATTCAGTGGGAAAAACAAACTCGACGCATATTGGTAAATGAAAGTAAGAATAATTTACAATAGAATCATCGTTAACAATTATAAAGCTCATAGTAGTAATTTTACAAACTTGTTCAACTATCTCGCATTCCAGAGTTTCTAAAGGCCAGTTATGATAACCACCCTTGGACGCACACACTGTAAAATTATACACTAACATGGGAGTTTTGGTAGTATACTGAATTAGATTTGTTTCCAAGAAAAACAAACCGAACAAATCACGATTGTTTATCACTTTAATGTCAAGAGTCTCATTTCAGGGCAGTCTTTATATTTCAGGCTTGTTACTTATTTCACCTGCTACACATTACTTCCCAGAATTGACAACTACGTAAATTCATACATTTTATTTTCAATTTAAATTTCCAGAGCCTGAAAATTTTAGAAAAATGCGCTGGACCGGAAATGTGTTGCCCATAATTTTGAATAAGCGCATAGAAACTGTCCTACGTCTCTTTTTTTAGGAATGTGTTTATAAACTTTTACTCTTTTTTTGTCTTTTGCTTTAAGAACTTTTTTATGGTGAAATTTTATCAATTCTAAACTAAGAGAGTTGTAACCAGTGTGTCCGCCAATGGGGTCAAAACGGAATACCCTAATTCATTCGCGTCAGCTTGTTGACTGCTGGAGGGGGGGGGGGGAATCTTCAAGACTGTATTGGTAACTGGAGGCACAAACAAATATACCGTGGTCCCTAGTTTCCTCGTTAGTCTTAGTTCGTTTATGAAATATGAATTTCATTTTAACAAATTACAAATTCAATAACTATAGTAAGTTGTTTTCAAAAACACTATATATTATATTAACATGCAATTTTCTATTGCGACGCGCAAGTGAATAAGCACAACTATAGTGGCACACTGATTATATATATAATTGGATTTTTTATCCGTGTTTATCCGTTTCTCACTTTCGATGTTGCACCTAGAACATATTTGCAATTTATCGTTCTACATGTTTAAGTTTTATTTTTTTTTTTGGTGTGTAATTTCCTGAATTGAGCATATTCTCGAAATAAATAAATAAAAATATTTACTGTATATCTTTCATTTTCATTCATTGCGTTACTGATGCCACGTAGATGCGTGCTTTCTGTGCCCATGTCATGTTATTCACCCTCCCCTGGTTTACTCCTAGTTTTCAAAGTTGGTTGCATCTGTGTTTGTAATCAACGATATTGATGGTTTCTTTCACGCAGTAAAGCCACAGTATCACTCGTTTTACAAATTCATGTCAGACAGACACAAACACGATTCAAAAATTCATTCAGAACATTGAATAGCTAGACGACCATTTTGTCAATCCCTATTTATAATGCCACCAGCAAGTTATTAAATTAACAAACTGCCCATCGTCCGCTCGTACGGCATCTGTTTAACTAAGTTGCAATTCAAGATGCGGTGCCAGCCATGAATTTACATGACACACTTGTTCATGGTCCCGGACTTTCATTTCCACCGTATTCATGTTTACTTTATTGAACCACAGTCCCTCTATCCTGTGATTGAACGTTTCAAAGGGGTTGTCTCGTCGTGATTTCGCCCTCTACAGGTACATGTTAGTTGAAAGATAGATTACAAGCATTGTGTCAACACAAGTGGCGCTATTCAGCACAGGGTGGTTTGCGGCTCTCCGGCGATATTGGAGATCTGCGCGTCAATGGATTCAATGGATTACGAGTACATGTGTAAATAGCGCCCTCAGTAGTCAGTTTTATGAGGGGAAAAAAACAACTTTTATTCTTAGTGTGTACTCCAGTTTGATTTTCCAACTCTGATACCAGCTGTGCGTCCATGGATCTTCTTGTGCAGGTCTTTAGATGGTATTTTAATCATTTCTGATACATTTGTTTTCATTAAACTTGCTATTTTCAGACATCCAAATTTTTATGGACACAGAAGAGCTATTGTTCCTCCCATAGACTTGCATAAAACAAACATTCCATGTAATTTGGCCATTGTGTAGATGCAAGTAATTTCTGCATACAAAAACATTGTGGTCACTAATTTTCTTCATTCTCTCACATATTTAGAAAGATATTTTCCAAAGTAACTTTACCAATGTATGATTTTCAATTGAGTGAATGATGTAGGGGAAATGAGCATCTATGACATACATGTATATTGTCTTAGAATGAACACTGTTGTAGTGAAAGGTCAAGTTCACAAACTAAAATGTTTGAATTGAACAACCATGCCAAGTACATATACACTGTACAGTTCAAGCACACACGCATAATTTAACTTCAAGGCAGCCTAACTTTGCTTTTTCATAATAATTATTTACCTTTATAATATGAGCAACTATTCATAATACTTTGTGGTATTTTGATTCACACCATGTGTAATTGTTTGACAAGTGTTATTTTTATCACGCCAGAACACAACTACATGTACATCCTCAGATATAACATCTTTTTTTTTTTCTCTGCATCATCGTGCCAGTGATGGTTACTTTGTATTATAAACTCAAGAAATCATCGATATTGACAACTTGCAGTATTTTACTTGTTTTTAACAAGCCACAAATAGTAGAGTCGGCAAGATGACGTCTTTGTTTACTTCCCCCCCCCCCCCCCCGAGTGATTCCATTTCTAAATATAGATATTCTAGTTATGTACACATTTCAAATTCCTATCAAATTTAAACATTGAGATTCAAAAAATATACACTACTATTGGATATATTGTGGGTCAATAATTCGGCAAAGCAAATCATTAATTTTTGACAGTAATTTCTATATAAAATATTTTAATACTCTACAATATCGAGTATGTGTCATGAAGTATGTGCTCTCACGGATCTCTGCCACTACCTCACACTTATCTCTTTCTCATTTTTATTTTTCGCAATTTATACAGTTGTACATACGTTAAAAAGGTCATTCACGACTAACTATGGCAATATGTGCTGGAAAAAAAAGCAACATTGCCTCGCACAATTATTTAGAGAGTATGCTCAATTCGGGAAATTATTCACCAAAAAAATAACACTTGCATGTAAAAATAGTAACTGCAAATACTAGTATATATTTGGACATACGTTCTAGGTGCAACATCGAAAGTGAATAAAGGATAAACAAGATCCTATTTCTAATCAGTGCACCAATAGAAAACATATTGGCAGATCCTTCTCCATTTTCACAATATTGTTGTTTTGGCAGCTATCTTCAAACCAGATAAATGTTAAGTTATGCTTGGACTGTGCATGCATGTATGGAGTGACAAATTTATTGTCTTAATTGTAACATCTGGACATCAAATACCTACATTTTTATTTTGAGAATGTACACAGGGTTAAAACACTCCATTATTTAATGATTACTACACAGGAGTACCCTTGTTCTCCGGGGATATAATTTTGGCTTTAGCATCCTTAGTGTCTACTTTAATTTCCTGAGACTCCCTAAGTTCCTCAGATTTTGGTAGAGTGGTAGGATTCTTTATTCTCACATCTTGATCTATTATACCAGTATAGTTGTATTCTATTCCCCAAGGGATTGTTTTTGCTAAATCCAACGCTTCAGTCTTTTTCACCTCTTCTTTAACTCCATCCAGTAATATATTAACCAGCCAGCCTGGATTTTTCTTTTTCGGAGGCTGCATTGGAGGAAATGGATTCCCAACAAACTCTAAGAATACCATGGGTGAGGCTCTTGGATGCAAGTGCATGCCACGCTCTCCCACCTTCCACAGTTTAGTGTAGTTGCCATTGCGGCTTTCGTATCTGGGAACCAAGACTTTGAATAACTTGTGTACCAAGTCATTTTCCTGAAAACAAAACATATTGTAACAGTTAGTAAAACAAGACCCTTATTGATGGATAATGTACAGATATATATATATATATATATATATATATATATATATATATATATATATATACACACACCGTACTTCCCCCGAGTATAAGCCCACCCCTCTGTTTTTGAACATTAAACGAGTTGAGGGCATCCCCGAGTATAGGCCCAGGGTGTTTTTACCGGGCGCCGACGACATTTATTAAAACATGCATGTCAAAAGTGTATTTCATTGCATAAAAATCATGATTGATACGGTAGTTTGGTTCCAGTTTTTAAGAGAAAACTCGCATTAATTACAGTGTGCACGGCGGGTGAACATACGTGATGGTACATAGTTCGCACGTTTTCTATTCTGTTATTTACTCGGGATGAACGCCGATGTTGCAATACTGAAATAATCCATATTTCTTTAGAGTATCAGTTTACCAAACGTGAAACCTGGTCACTGATCATCGTTTTCATTTTCTGAATAATCTTGTCTATTGAGACTATCGTGAATATTTATAGTAACAGGGAAATTTCATCCAACATAATCCTGAAAACAAATTTAGAATGAAGTCAAATGACCTCGAGTGATAACTACAATGGAACGCAATGTGATGAAATGCGCGTTATCTATTTTTATCTATCACAGTATTTTGTGAAAGGTGCAATTAAAGCTTTGGTCCCATGAAGCAGTCTGGACTAATTTGCATAAATATTAAATATTAATGTAACTATTTGTTGTTTAAAAAAAGTAACATGACCAGTATATTAAAAGCTGTTTTGATAAATTCCCACAAGAAACATGCACACGTCATACAAATAGCATTGTGCTTGTGCAGTAGTGCAACAACAAACAATAGTGACTGAAGCAAGAAACCTTTTTTGTGTGTCATTTGATAATTTTTCCATCAACTATGATGGCATGTTATTCATATATTTTTACAAGCTGTGCATGTGTCCTGCTCCTAATCAGTAAAAAAATAAACAGTTTCAGGCATGTAATACCAAATTTTTGTCTCAGTTAACTGCATCATAGTGAATTTTATTTAAAGTTGTTTAGACTGATGTATATATATCTCCTAATTTATTTGTTACTTTTGATAATTTAATTGAATCTTGTCTTGTGCGAATATTTCACAGTGTGGTTTTCCTCCTGTCATCACATTGTAATGTATTTGGAGTTGACATATAAACACCCTACAATACTTTAAAATACTTTATTTTCGCTTGGAATTCATTTTCACTATTTTCGCTGATTGAATGATTAAGTGAAAATAAAATCCAGAGAATATACCTTTTTTCCTATATTTCACATTCCATACAAAACACCCAGCAAAAATTAATTCAGGCTAAAATAAAGTATTTTACAGTACCTGAGACTATTTAGACAATATTGACCAAACAATGGCATACACTCAATGTACAGACAACTTCCTACATTCACAAACTGCCTACCCTTAAAAAATTTATACGAAAAATTACATACCGCCAGCCAGTCATTTGCAATACCCATATGTTTGGGGTCTTTGTATCCTCTTTTGGCAAATTCAATTAGCTGTGAATATAGAAGAAAATAAGTTCACTCAAATTAATTGTTGTTGAAAGGCTTTTGAATTTACCATTTTCACTAATCTCCAAGATAATTGAAAGATCTATAACTGTTTGATTTATTGAAAATTAACACTTTGACTGTGAGTATCCATTTGTTGGTACCGGTATACAGTCGGGTCATTCCAGTTTTTGTCCACACCCTCCCTACGGATGGATATTAAGGTTATGACATCGTATGGATTCAAATCTACCATTCAGGTGTCGGATTTTTGTTAACTAACACACCCCCCTAGAAACTTTACTGATTTGACGTATACGGATGGGTATGTGAAAAAATTAAATATATCAAAAATATGACACCGCTCGGAATTGAACCATCTGTACTTTTTGCAGAAATATGAGCCCTCGGATTTAAACCATCCGTAGAAGGGGGTGGACAAAAACTGGAATGACCCTCCTTCGACATCATTGGTGAAGACTAGCTTGTAACCTCCGTTTCCAACATAATGCGCCAGTGTAGAGTTGACAGGGGTGTTTCTCTAAGGTGGGTGGAATATATAGAATTATGAAAATAAAAAAAAGTAGACAAACTAAATAAATAATCTTACCTTTTCAGCATATTTCTGTGTTTCATGTCCCTTGGCGTACGTTGTCTCTATCCGTTCGTGTCTTACCAAGGCAGTCACCATACCTTGCAGAATTCGCAGCCGAGCCTGCGGATTTCTTGACATATTACGGAACATCTTGCCATGCTTTCGTTGCTTCGGCAGATTAGGAAAGTAACCCTCCTTAGGGCCTTGAACCATGTTGCTTTTCGTTATGAGATCACTGAAGAAGCCAACAACTTTATTTCACACATGTGCAGGGTTAGTTTGTTGGTGCCCCTTTACTCATGACTGGTCAATATTTGCGCCATCTACGGTGACACAGTTTTGAATGTACATCTACATGTATATACATTACAGTATACGAACATAAAAACGTGCCAAGCTTATGGAGCGTTAGTCTCTGGGTGTCGGAGTTAGTCTAAATATTATGTACGAATGTTGTGATAATACAAGTTATATCATGCCTGTTTAGCCGAAACTTGGGATGACATTGAATTTTAATACGAGGCAGTTGCCATCAGGTACCCATTTGGAAAAAAAAGAGACGGGCAAAGGGCAAGACGTACAAATCAAAATGAAAAAAGAAATATAAAGTTCTCATTTATAAGTAGTGGGTGAATGGTGAGACTTGCGAGACAATGGTTTTATAACTTGAATTACCCGGAGAAGTCTACTCATATTCTTTGGAGAAAAAATTGAGTGACATCATTGATTGGCTCGGTAGAACATGAAACTACAATAAGAAAACTGTTCAATATCATGATTCTCTTTTTTTTTTATAAAAGTAAACCGATGTTAACACAAAACGGAATTGTTCGTTTATTTGTATACAAATAGACGACTTTTCAAAAAAAAAATGATGGACTTCTTGCGATGGAATTTGTTGTACATTTGTCTTTCGAGTTGTAGTTAGAGTTGGGAAAGGTATTATGGATTCTGTAAAAAACGTTTCTCTATACACTCTGGCTAACTATGATCGGGTGTCCATGCGTTGATTAGACGCGAGTTATACATAACTTATTTTTCTATCATCATGAATATGATTCAAATCTGTATATGCTCCAATTTTTATTTTATTTTCATATTTTTTTATTGCTTTCAGTTGCCGTTTTTATGTTTTATTTTTTATATATAGTATCTCTATCGCCGTATACAACATGTATAAGTCTAAATTGTATACCTACATCAGTTTAATCAGATTGTTCTATAATATGGTAAAGGTGGTTCTGTGCATGTGGGATTATCAACTCCAGGCAAAGTTCCTAGAGTATCAAACAGTTGCAAGCAATTTAGTAGTAGCGGTAGTCATCGCGCTGTGCTTGTGCCGCAACATTTGTGTTGATAAATGGAAACGAAATAATGAAAATTATAAGTATGAGGCCTGGGCACGAGTTGGATTAAGTACAGCTTCGATTTCTTCCTATCACCTAAAAATACTTACAATTAAAGCTTGGTATTAAGACGCATATATAGTTCACACATGCGTGACGCGACGACCACCGCCCTTTAATAAAACACTCACACAAACTCAGTTTAATGTCAACATATTCATCCCACGTGTACGATAAAATCATGCAATGGGTACTTTTCTTGACTGGGGTGCGTTAATAGTGTTTCCAGTGAGCCAATGGCCAGCTCTAGAGCTTCTCTGGTAGCTGGAAAGCCGTGGTGGTATGCTAGCTGAGTACGGAGGCTACGTAGACCACATTATATACTCTCAAATCACTCGTAACCCGGAGTTTGCTGTGACCTTTGATTTAGCTGTTATGTATAACTATGCGGTCATGTGAGGGCGTTTGGAAATTATAACAGTCGTCGTGCGAGGGCGTTCGCAAATTGTAGAGTCGCCCATGCCATTCACTCTCGTGCTTTGTACGTTCTGGTCTTCCCTATACTCTCTTTTCGTTGAATAAATTCCATCACACTTCATTCATTCAATATTGGCGATGCATCCAGAGATATGGTAGCATTATGGGTGCGCCAGAAATGCGACATCTTTATTTACAGGCGTGGGCAGACAAAATGTTACATTGCCCGTTATACCGGGGTGGACTGTTATACTAGTTGTGATATTCATGTTATCACATGTTCATCATATTATATTGCAGGAAATTCTCCGGAAACCTGTGTCTGAAAGCAATGCAGTACATAGTACAGGGAAGGTGTCGGACTTCACTTTTGTCACATAAAGGCAAAACCAAGTGAAGTTTTAAATATTTGAAGTAATGGCAACCACCCTTAATTTCGATACAAAATCAGTCAAAGATTTACCTCACCCGGTATGCACCGCGGTTATTTGCTCGGCAGATATTTTCGAACCCCATTTTGTGAGCATATACAGCAGTTTTAACAAAAAAGTGGGTCATTTTAAGACGAAAACGGAATTTTTGGGACATTTTTAAGCGCCCAAATCCGATCTCTAGCGATTCAGTTTTTTTTTATTTGAACTGGCTGGTGAACACTGTAACCCCACCAAACAAATAAGGTTCGAACTTCTGCCAGAAAAGAGCGAAATAACTATCCAATTACTAGCACGATGACTTACGAGATATAATTTTGATATAATGCTAGTTCATTTTTAACATTAACCGTCCACAATTTTATAAAATCGTAACCCCGGACTACTAGTATTTTTGGCAATAACTTTCCAACGATTTGCGTGTTAATTCTTTCATTTCTGAAGCATGAGTCATGTACTCGTTTCCATGGAAATTGTATATTTATCATTTTCATGAAAAATATTAACTAAAATAAAATATTAATATCAACTTTCCCACCAAAATAACAATTGATGAACTCAACTCTATCATGTATCCATGATATCGTTTCGTTGTATTCAAGGATACACAATTTATAGTCATAAAACTATCAGAATGTATTAAATACGTAATAATTATATTTGCGTCATCGACATTAATGTACTTCCCACGAGTTTAACCAATTTGTTTATTATTTCCCGAATCGAACGCACAATACTAGTAATTATTAGTGACCAGAAACTATTGCTGAAAACAACAATGTTTACACAATATTTTTTTTCTTTTGTTATATTTTACTTTTCAAACAAACTTGACTGTAAATAACACGTTGGATGGTTACCGCCCCAAGTTTCGCGTAGGAAGCAAGGGAACCAGCGAAGACTAACACGCACATCGCCCTCTATTGACTATTGACTATAGTAATATTACTTCGTTTACCATTGCTCCGAGAGCCGCGTGACGTCACGTTCATCGTTGATTCAGATACGCACACGGTGTGCTAAAATGCGTGAATGATCAGTTGTATAAGTTCCAAAAATAAACAAATTGGACATTTTCACATTGTCAAATTGTTGGCAAATGATAATAATATTTCAACGAATGCTAAAATTACTGTCAAAAATGGCCCATGCTTGGTGCCCATAGTAACCATCCGCGAAGCATCCGCGCGTCTGGCCATAAGACTTTGCGCGATTAATGACGTCACAATATTGCGTTCAGTATCAGAACGCGTATACGGCGTACAATCGTTCACTCTGGTCCGAATCGCTTTTCAGGAAGCATCATCCCAGATCTACTCCGGTATTATACCCAAGTATTCTCCGTTTTTGCTAACTGTAATCTCTGAACATGGGGTGTGGAGCATCCAAGTCATCGCCAGGTATGTCTCTAACAATTATTTTCTTTTCATCTTCGATATTTCTGGAGAATATCTTGGGCGGGCAAACATGTGTGAACTTGGCGGGCTGTTTATTTTAGGGCAATTTTTATACTTTATGAATATTGAGTCTGTTTTCTTTTTTTTTATATGTTGAAATTTTTTTTTTTTTTGCTTTAGCTATGATTTATTCGTACATTGAATGTATGTTTTGTTCACAAAACTAATTTGCTGGCTATAAAAACATTGTTTTGTGAAAGTACGAAATTTGTTGTGTATCTGTTTTCATATTCAGTGTGTATGTTCACACTTTTTCAAAACATCTCCGGTTGTCAGATGGTAGACTTTACTTTGTTTATATTTCACGAGTTCTCATTTAACGAAAAAAATATATATTGTCCCCCATGTTTTTGCGTGAGATTTGAAGACAAAAATAAATTATATGACAAATTATTAAGAAAACAAATTTCTTTTTAGCGGCGATTGTTTCAAAACTTTGAACACACGTTGTTGATTTAAACTAAACGTGTAAAGCATGATTTTTTGTCATTTCGTTTTGGTACATTTTAATTTTGAAAATACATTCACAGAAAAAAAATAAAAATGAAATCTGCTGTCTTTGTTTATGTTCCATGGCAACGATGTCGTTGTCAACATTGTACTGTTTCAACAAACAGTTGCGTGGCAACAGCGGCCATCTTGCTTTACATTGTTTTGATTGTTCACTACGATGTTACGATACAAATATTTTAAAGGTCAATAATAAAACAAAAACTATATTTTCACCAAAAAAAAAAAAAAAAAAAAAAAATTTTCCTTAGTCCCAGCTTTAAACTTCGATTTTTGCTTACCGCTGACTGCCAATATTAAAATGTTGTCCGAACGAAAAAAAAGGCCGCGGCGAAATTAGACTTCCGACTCGCCCATGCTTTAATATTTTGGTTGTTTGAGCTTTATCTAATTATTTTTTTGCTTCATTGTCATACTGAGCTACATGATCAGAAATAAAAGTGTTTTAATATTTTCTTCAGACGTTACTCTGAAGGTGGACGCAAACAAGCGTCTTTCCATTGCTGTGAAAAGACGTCAAAGTTTGGACAAACGTCACCGAGACTCTATCGCACAGGTACTTTATATTTTTTTTTCAAATTAATTGTTTGTGTGATTATCGTTACTCTCCTGCAAAACAAATGAAATGTTATCATTGTATAAATGTACAAATGTTATTATATTATATATTTAATTTTTTATAGTTGTTTAAAACAAATATTACAAATTTGTTTGCAGGGCGATGTGAAAGATGCGTTTGGTGACCCGAATTCTAGTAGTCGTAAGGCTGAACGTTCACATACAGCAAAAGGTAATTAATGCATCTTGTATATTTATGTTTATTATTGTGTTGAAATGTTCATAAATGAAAAAAAAAATGTTCTGATACTTCAACAATTTTAAAAGCTTATGAAAATATATATCATATTTGTGTTGTAGGATAGTAAATATGTATTGTTTATGCTGCTATGTGTGGCGATTATTAAATGTGTTTTGTCTACTTTTTATTAAATTAAAATTGATTGAATTTTTCACACTGATTTGGCTGATGAATGATATTTTATTGAACAAAAATTAAATGTGGCTGTACAGACTACATATAAAAACAAATTATCGCCAATTATTACTTTCTGAATGTTTGCAGAAATCGTTATAATTATAAATTATTTTTTATGTATATTACAGGTAAGTGATTGTGTTTGTTAAATTTTTGTTCTGTTTTTTGCTTGTTTGTTTTCCATAAATAGAATTCATATAAATTAATGTTAATGTAACGTCAACATTTTTCATTTAAACACTTTATCCATGCTACCACTCTCAAAAAGAAACTTCTGCAAAAAAAAAGTTAATGGTAACAAAGAGTTATTTTTTATTTCAACAATATTTAAATATTAATTTTGTTTTATTTGCTGTGTTCTCTGTATTTTTGTGATAAGTTTAAATGTTTAGTTTGTTCATCACCAGTTGATTTGAGTTTTGAATAAGGAATTGTTTTTTGTTTTGTGTTGTACAAATTTTACCTTATTCTTATCTTTTCTTGAGCTTATTTTACTGAGCTGGAAATAATTTTTGCTGATTAAAAAAAAAGTTTGAGTTGACACATGTAAATAAGGTTCTAACCATTAAAAACTTGGTAGCAATAAAAGTGTGAAATTTCAAACAAGTCTGCAGAGAGTAATTACAAAAAATAATAAATCCTAAAAAATTACAGTTTATAAAATGGTCAACTCATATTTTGTCATGAATTCTATAGATCAGGAAAAATTCCAATGGATTTGTTTTTGATAAATTCTCTTTTAATGGAAATGACAAAAGAAATGACAAGCAAAAATAGTATTGAGAGTATTGTCTTTTGTCATGGTTACAATCTAATGTTTTTTTTTTTACATTCACAGATGGAAGAATCTTCCCAATTGCTGTTATGATGGACGAAGCCAAGCTTGAAGATCTTGAAGTAAGTCCTTCAAATAGTACTCATAATGATGTTGGTGTGACTAAGAAGGCGAGTGAGAACACTGTTCCACTTGCTGCTGAGAGTAAGGTCAGCCGTAGTACTGTTGTTAGTGAGAGTCGGTCCCGGCATACTGTAAGAGGTACACCATCAAACCGCTCCAATGTTAACGGTACAGGTGGTTTGAGTTTAGGCAGTAGGTCCTCTGCTCATGATGCAGCCAATAATATTGGTATACCAACTTCCCCACCTATTGGCATCACTGATAAAGGTGATGCTGTGATAGCACGCCGTTTGAGTGGCAACATTCTGATGATGGATGAGAACAGGGTTGCAACCGTGATAAACCCTCATCCTGAGCGGCCTGCGGTTGAGGTGATTCCTCCTCCTCCAACTCGTATTGTCAATAGTAGAACTAGTGTTCGATCAAGGAAAACTGACAGTACCTTGCGAATGGAAAAGATTGAAGAAGCTTGCGCGATAGCTGAGATTCTGTCTTCCAAACCTGCAAGTTTGATGAACTTTGGAGACTCCAAAGTGCCATCAGCAAGGGCAAGTGGTACTTCATCCACTAGCAAGCAGCCAACCCCACCTAATAGCCGAAGTGCATCATCATCTGGTTCTCATACTCAGAAAATCCAGTCTCCAAAGGCTTCTTTGAAGAGACTTCATTCATTGACCATTGATGTTGGTAGTATTAGTCCACCAGGTACTCCAACTGAAATTTCAGGAGTTGTGAGCAGCAGTGAAACCAGTGCTAAGACCAGTCAGGTAGACAACGGTAAAACTAGCCGTCCAGCCAGTGCCAAGGCCAGCCAGGTAGACAATGGTAAAACTAGTCGTCCAGCTAGTGCCAAGGCCAGCCAAGTGGACAATGGTAAAAGTAGCCATCCAGCTAGTGCCAAGACTAGCCAGGTAGACAATGGTACAACTAGCCGTCCAGCTAGTGCCAAGGCCAGCCAAGTGGACAATGGTAAAACTAGCCGTCCAGCTAGTCCTAAGATAAGCCAGGATAGCAAAGTAGAGGTAGCTAGATCAAAAAGCAGCAGAACAGCTAGTGCTAAGTCAAGTAGTAGTAGCAGACGTTGCAGTCCAGCTGTGCTGACTCCATCACAGTCACCTACCTTACTCAGCCCAAGAAAATCTATTCAATCAATTGGCTCATTCAAAAGCTCAGCAGCAGTTCTGCCACCAATCAAACCTAGTCCACCATCAAGCCCAAGACCTTCATCCAGGTCATCGACAAGCCCTAACATGCTCACTCCAAATGCATCTATTCAATTGATTGGCTCACTCAGAGGATCTTCAACAGTTCTGCCATCAATTCAACCAAGTCCGCCATCAAGCCCAAAGAAGTCACAACAGTCAGTTGCAATCCCAAGGGTGATTAGGTCTGCTCGCATAAAATCAGTTATTGATTACTCTGAAAGACCACTCACTCCTCCGGCCAATGACAAACTCATGGCCAAAATTAGTGTGAGTGTCAATCCACACCAACCTATCAAATCACCACTAGCAAGTCCTAGATCTTCTCAGCAAGTGCTTCCATCAATCAGCCCATCAGCATCACGGCCATCAAGCAGGACATCAAGGAAAGGGTCTGATATGTCAATCATCGAATTATGTACGTCTAAGCCAGATGTTGAGGTTCCGACCATTAGTCCAGCACCAAGGAACAGCCCTTTACCACGTATAGCACCAAGCAGCTCATCAAGATCATCTCCTGTTGAACAACCACTGCCATCAACATCCACCACTGTTCAGATTCCATCTGCTGAAGGACTTCTTATGAGCACCAGTAAAAGCTTGGAAGTGGAGGGGATTAAGGCATCAGCAAGCGTAGGAATCACCATTAATCCTTGCAGTCCTGGAACATCTAGTGGGTCAGTTATGAAAGGTAGATACCAATATTTTTATTTGTACCGCATGCAGATTTAATTAATCTGGAAAAACATAATATTTTTATTTTAAAATATTTACAATTGAAAATGTTTAAAAAGTATATTTAACAGTAAAACTACAGTAATGTATTCTTATAGATTTGAAAACAGGAGTGTAACTTTGCTTTCTTCATTTCATTATTTTACTACACCATGTATTGGAATTTTAAAATATTTCATTTGCTGTTTATGATTAACATTTTCATATCTGTACTTGATAAATAATTTTGATTTGTCTTCACAACTATCTGGAAAATAATTTTTATTTCAACTTTAAAGTTTTTATAGCAATACAAATGTAATTATATTTTAAATATCAAGAAATTTTAAGTTTTTCAAATTTGTGAAAATTATGTAGTTCTATGTAGTCTGTACATTTTAGCATTTAGAAATCCAATGTTGATGTTTTTGTTATGAAAATGCAAAACGGGAAATGTCTTCACATTGTACATTTTTTGAATATATCCAATATGGAAAAAGACAAGACACAAAACAAAGTTTCTGCTCAGTTTATTTTTTAAAATCAATGTGTGCACATATTTTTATTTTATTTTGAAATTGTGTTTTTATTTTTATTTTTTTTTAAATTTTCCCTCATTTTTTTCAAGAACTGATGTGTAAGCAATGATGTGAGCTTTTTTCTGGGTTATTTTATAAACATGCACTGACAGAGAAATTATTTTTTGTACAAACTAATTCCTCTTATTCAAATGTCTTTCCAGTAGACCCTAAGATTCTGTCAATCACACACACAATGCTTCAAGCAATCAATATCAAATATTTTTATTGTCTTTTTTCTCTTTAATTAACAGTTATATCTGCACCTGCTTGGGGTGAAGTTGAGGCGGCAGTCAAGACGTCTGCACCTCAGGAAGACTAAGTACCATCTCTCATATGCCGTCGCGACCGAACCTTTAAATTAAAAAAAGGGGGGAGGGGGATTTTAAAATGTTTTATAACATTATGTTTGTGTATTTCTGTTTGTATTGTTTCAATGTTCGGGAAGGGTTGGGTTTTAGTTTGGCATCTTTTTTAAAATTCCTGTTTTGGCTCCAAATTTTCAGCAACCAGTTATTTCGTCTCTAAAATATTAGTCCTCTAAAATATTTGTTTACACATTTTTTTTTTGCATGTCTCTGCTCAAAGTTCTCAGTAGTTTGAACTTTTTTTTTTGCTGCAGTCAGTATTTTTAAAACTGTCATGTATTCTAATTTACAAATTTACAATTTTGGCTCTCAATGTACTTCGCTGTATTTTCCCAATATTTTTACTCAACATCGGCAACCATTAATTAACCATTTCAATTTTATTCTGATTTGCCATCTATGTATATTTGGTTTTATATTCTCAGAGCTATTTTTTTCAAAATGATCGTTATACTGTGAGAATCACGTATTGTTATATTTACCAAATGACTGATTTAATTTTAAATTTTATAAATCACTCTTCCCTATACCTCATAAAACATTTTGGAATTTTCGCCTCAAATCTGTGAAAACTTTGTTTATGAAGATAATTTTAGATTCCACTTAATACCAATAATTTTTATAAATTGTAAATTTGAACTGGTAGTTTCTACATACCGATATAATCGAGTGTTCATAATTTAAAATTTTATCTAAAATTATAAATTGAGTGCTGTAGATCAGCTGCAATTTTGTAGTTTCTTTAATTTTCTGAAAAAAACAACAACTCGACAACTTAGTGTTCATGTATACATAGACTTCCTTGAAATTATTGTTAAATATTTTCGACACTAAATTCATAAAACACTCTTCCCTGTCATTTGCCCAACATTTCTATATATCGTTTCTAATTTGTAAGAACTTTGTTTTACGATAATAATTTTAGATTCCACTTAATACCAATTATTTAATTTTAATAAATTGTAAATTTGAACTGGTAGTTTCTACATACCGATATATTCGAGTGTTCATAATTTAAAATTTTATCTAAAATTATAAATTGAGTGCTGTAGATCAGCTGCAATTTTGTAGTTTCTTTAATTTTCTGAAAAAAACAATAACTCGACAACTTAGTGTTCATGTATAAATAGACTTCCTTGAAATTATTGTTAAATATTTTCGACACTAAATTCATAAAACACTCTTCCCTGTCATTTGCCCAACATTTCTATATATCGTTTCTAATTTGTAAGAACTTTGTTTTACGATGATAATTTTAGATTCCACTTAATACCAATTATTTAATTTTAATAAATTGTAAATTTGAACTGGTAGTTTCTACATACCGATATAATCGAGTGTTCATAATTTAAAATTTTATCTAAAATTATAAATTGAGTGCTGTAGATCAGCTGCAATTTTGTAGTTTCTTTAATTTTCTGAAAAAAACAACAACTCGACAACTTAGTGTTCATGTATACATAGACTTCCTTGAAATTATTGTTAAATATTTTCGACACTAAATTCATAAAACACTCTTCCCTGTCATTTGCCCAACATTTCTATATATCGTTTCTAATTTGTAAGAACTTTGTTTTACGATAATAATTTTAGATTCCACTTAATACCAATTATTTAATTTTAATAAATTGTAAATTTGAACTGGTAGTTTCTACATACCGATATATTCGAGTGTTCATAATTTAAAATTTTATCTAAAATTATAAATTGAGTGCTGTAGATCAGCTGCAATTTTGTAGTTTCTTTAATTTTCTGAAAAAAACAATAACTCGACAACTTAGTGTTCATGTATAAATAGACTTCCTTGAAATTATTGTTAAATATTTTTGACACTAAATTCATAAAACACTCTTCCCTGTCATTTGCCCAACATTTCTATATATCGTTTCTAATTTGTAAGAACTTTGTTTTACGATGATAATTTTAGATTCCACTTAATACCAATTATTTAATTTTAATAAATTGTAAATTTGAACTGGTAGTTTCTACATACCGATATAATCGAGTGTTCATAATTTAAAATTTTATCTAAAATTATAAATTGAGTGCTGTAGATCAGCTGCAATTTTGTAGTTTCTTTAATTTTCTGTAAAAAAACAATAACTCGACAACTTAGTGTTCATGTATACATAGACTTCCTTGAAATTATTGTTAAATATTTTCGACACTAAATTCATAAAACACTCTTCCCTGTCATTTGCCCAACATTTCTATATATCGTTTCTAATTTGTAAGAACTTTGTTTTACGATGATAATTTTAGATTCCACTTAATACCAATTATTTAATTTTAATAAATTGTAAATTTGAACTGGTAGTTTCTACATACCGATATAATCGAGTGTTCATAATTTAAAATTTTATCTAAAATTATAAATTGAGTGCTGTAGATCAGCTGCAATTTTGTAGTTTCTTTAATTTTCTGAAAAAAACAACAACTCGACAACTTAGTGTTCATGTATACATAGACTTCCTTGAAATTATTGTTAAATATTTTCGACACTAAATTCATAAAACACTCTTCCCTGTCATTTGCCCAACATTTCTATATATCGTTTCTAATTTGTAAGAACTTTGTTTTACGATAATAATTTTAGATTCCACTTAATACCAATTATTTAATTTTAATAAATTGTAAATTTGAACTGGTAGTTTCTACATACCGATATAATCGAGTGTTCATAATTTAAAATTTTATCTAAAATTATAAATTGAGTGCTGTAGATCAGCTGCAATTTTGTAGTTTCTTTAATTTTCTGAAAAAAACAATAACTCGACAACTTAGTGTTCATGTATAAATAGACTTCCTTGAAATTATTGTTAAATATTTTCGACACTAAATTCATAAAACACTCTTCCCTGTCATTTGCCCAACATTTCTATATATCATTTCTAATTTGTAAGAACTTTGTTTTATGATGATAATTTTAGATTCCACTTAATACCAATTATTTAATTTTAATAAATTGTAAATTTGAACTGGTAGTTTCTACATACCGATATAATCGAGTGTTCATAATTTAAAATTTTATCTAAAATTATAAATTGAGTGCTGTAGATCAGCTGCAATTTTGTAGTTTCTTTAATTTTCTGTAAAAAAACAATAACTCGACAACTTAGTGTTCATGTATACATAGACTTCCTTGAAATTATTGTTAAATATTTTCGACACTAAATTCATAAAACACTCTTCCCTGTCATTTGCCCAACATTTCTATATATCGTTTCTAATTTGTAAGAACTTTGTTTTACGATGATAATTTTAGATTCCACTTAATACCAATTATTTAATTTTAATAAATTGTAAATTTGAACTGGTAGTTTCTACATACCGATATAATCGAGTGTTCATAATTTAAAATTTTATCTAAAATTATAAATTGAGTGCTGTAGATCAGCTGCAATTTTGTAGTTTCTTTAATTTTCTGAAAAAAACAACAACTTGACAACTTAGTGTTCATGTATAAATAGACTTCCTTGAAATTATTGTTAAATATTTTCGACACTAAATTCATAAAACACTCTTCCCTGTCATTTGCCCAACATTTCTATATATCGTTTCTAATTTGTAAGAACTTTGTTTTACGATGATAATTTTAGATTCCACTTAATACCAATTATTTAATTTTAATAAATTGTAAATTTGAACTGGTAGTTTCTACATACCGATATAATCGAGTGTTCATAATTTAAAATTTTATCTAAAATTATAAATTGAGTGCTGTAGATCAGCTGCAATTTTGTAGTTTCTTTAATTTTCATGAACAAAATTAAATCAGTTTTGCTTGACTTGATGAAATAAGATTATGGGTAAATAATTTTGGTTCTAAATTCATAAAATGCTTTTCTCTATAATTTGTCTGATCAATGGCATGAGAATATAATCCAAACATAGTCCATCATGAAATACGGAAATTCAAGAATAAATTGTGTGATTAGAAAGTTACGAGTAAAATAGATTCTTCTCAACACAAACCTGCAAAGCTATATCAATAATTCCCATATGTTTTGTATAACTAAAGCCAAACAATATCATCAATGCATTTGTTTAATAATTCGCAAAACTAAAAACATCAACAAGTAATAACTCTAGAAACATTAGCAGTAGACTTTTTTTGGATTTTTCAATATGTATCAATACAATATTTGTTGAGGACATTTCGGCTTAAAATTATTTTTTTTTAAATAAGTTACTATTTTGGAAAATTGCAACATTTTTCACGGCTTTTAAGTTGCTTAAATTTATAGTCCCTTTTTAGGTTTATGCCCATTGCTCCCAAAAATGATGTGGCTCTAGAAGTAATCCCATGCTGATAGAAATGGAAGGGTGGGTATATGTATTGTCTGTGTTTGTCTGTAAGCAATGGGGTAAGTTTTGATTCGGATAGGAAATTATTGGGCATAATATCGTCCATAAAATTCTGGTCGCGGCGGCATCAACATCACAACAACATCAAGTGACGAAAATGGAGTTGACTTTATACTTTGAGGGAAAAAGAAGAAGGAAAAAAAAAATCACAAAATCATGACTTAAATCATCTGCTGGACAGAAGAAGTGATTACATCTGAAGAACTATTTATTGAAGATAACAATTATATTATAATCAAAATTTCATATTTATTATATTATATTAATATATTATTATGATTGACAACGATTTTAATCTTGTTACGAGAGATAGAAAAATTTATTGATGATTTGAATATTAAAATCTAATCTCAGTCATAAATTTATTGTAGTTATTCACTGGTATGTTGAGTTTATATAGACCTCTTTCTCTGAAGTGGTGCCTGATCCAGATTCGGGATACATTTTTCGTATTCGAGTAAATGACAGTAGAAGCATTATGTATTCCCAGATAGCATGGTTTATGTTTTTGGTATTTCTGTCTTCTGGTTTCTGTAACTTTTCAAAGACATTTGTTTTGGGATATGCATTTGCCAAAAATTAAATCTAAAAATGTTTCGTGTTTTTTAAAGGAAATTAAAATACTATACATACCGGCACCAACAATTACACTTGGCCAGTTCATGCCTTAAGTGTCATGGTGCACCAAGCCTGATGTCATTCTTTACCTAAAGCGAGGGAACGCATGCGTCTGATGGCCATAGTGTGTGCTCACAAACAAGCGTCTACCCATAAGCATTTGCATATTTAGCATGTGTTGTAATCGACGCTTTGGACTCAATTACCACACATGCTCGGGTGATGACCTCTCCAGTTTCTTTAACCACAGAGTGGTCATTGCAGTGGTCAAAGTTAAAATTACTTTCACTAATAATTAAGTGAATTCTGTGAACATAAATCCACACAAAAGGTCAAATTAAAAATACAATTTTGTTTATTGGAAACGTGAATTCGATCAAAAGTGAAGTTGAAATGAAAATTAACGATTGTACAGTAGATATTTAAAGATTGGTGTTTGAAACTCTACATACTTGTCTACGAATATGACGAACATGTACAGAACAAACTATTCAGTTTTGAATGAAAGCCTTAAATGAATTTTTATTAACACCAAGTTTGTCTAGGTTCTACACCACAATTAGAATGAATACATTTATGGGTACCTATCTGGAACCAATCTATTTTGAAAACAACTTTCTACAAGCAAAGGGGACAAGGACTGTAATCAACACTAAATTCATAAAACACTCTTCTGTTTTATATAAAACTGGCAAACAGTGATTTTGAACAATGCTTTTGTTTAAATTAAAAAATATTCATTGAAAATATCAAACTAAACTACCGATATCTGATAGAGATCCACACGATACTTACATACTAAGCAACAAATAGAGCTAGTAGTTTTCAAATTGAAAATAGAATATTTTACCAAAAATTGCCAACATATTCGCCAAAAATAGAGAATTGAAGATATCGTCACGAAATTAACAAATCTGACAGAGGTTCAACCAATTGAGCTAGTAGTTTTCAAAAGGAAATGAAATTGTTGACAGACCACTGACAATCACCTTCGAACAGGAGTTAATAAAGTTGATGTGGACGCCACAGACAGTGAGTAATATGAATAGTTCCGCTGGATGAAGTTGACAGTAGAGCTAAATATATGATAAAAACAATATCGGCCAACATTTTCTTCAATTGCTAAGTGTATGAACGTAGTAGTACCATGGTAAAAAACACTGATTATACAAGTCATTGAAAATGACACAGTCCCGTTAAATTTTTTAAAGTTCTCTTTGTGCTCGTCATATTAAAGCGAAGGGGTTGTCACGAGCGTGTCCTTGAAACTTGAGTTCCAAGTGGCATATACAACAGATTGTTTATTTACATCAAAACACGTGTTACGTGTAGTAGTAATACGGCCAAAAATAAAAACAGCCGTTATTCGGCCATCTTTGATCTGATTATGAAACACACTGATATGCATGATGCATGTGCCAAATACGAATGAAAATGATACATAAATTGTGGAAATATAGTAGTAAGGCCAAAAAGTCAGATGGCTGTCAATCGGCCATCCTTGACCAGATTTTGAAACAAATTGTCATGGATATGCATCCTACCATGTATAATCTATATACCAAGTTTGAATGACAACTGACAAAGCCGGCCCAAAATATAACATTTTCAAAACATAGTTGAACTCTGGTGACCTTGCCCTTTGTTATATAATATAATTCCCTTTATCATAGTTTGTTTCAATATAAATATGCATTGTCATAATTAATTTTGAATACAAACAAGTTTTGGGGTTGAACCAACAGTGGGCAATCAGTCTACCGAATGTCCTTAAGATGTAAATATCTTACAAAAACATTGGTGCCTTATTTGTTTAATTATTTTAAGGAACATAATTTCCAGCTTTATTCAAAGTAATTCAGATATTTTAGAATAAAAACAAATGTCTCATTGCAAAAAAAAAGTGCTGCATTTAGATGTGAATAGATTCATAAAACATGCAAGATAAGAGAAAAATTTAGCTGGCTTTAGTCCAAGTATTTTGTACAGGTGTCTGCCAAAAATTAATGATTCACTGAGACAAATATGAACTGCCTCATTGTGTGACTACTGTATTATATGAAAAGTAAAAAAAAAACACCCTTTATGAATAGTTATCACATTGCAAGCTCTGCTTTGTATGCAAATCAACTTAAATAGTTGGTGTCCAGTGGAGGGAGAAGTCAACAGTATTGTTGCCTCCTGAGAATCTACATCTTCAAACACTGCAATCTTTGAAGTGCGTTTTTAAACTAGTATTATAAAAACTCTATCATTCTGTTCTAATAGCTGAAACATATTCCTGTGAGTTTTCATTTGTCGAATGAACTGTTTGTCAAATATAGAATACATTATATTTTAGAATAATTTTCTTTTTAAAATGTGGATGAAATGTTTTGCTTTTAATGTATTTTTTATGTATTGTTTTTGATTTGATAACTTTGAACTAAACAGATTTTCTATTAGCTTCAGATCTTGATCAAAGTTAGGCACCCAGTTCATAGGAGTGCTTATATTGATTTTCTGACATCTTGTTTTCTGTAAAGATTTTATTCATAGGTTTGCAAATGTGTATCAGACTGTGCAATCACTGGTTTGGAAACCCAGTATGGGATTCTGAGATACATTACCAAGGATATTATTACAAGATAAATCATTTGCTTCATTGAACACATACAACAATGCACATTTCCACTGAGATCAGTGACCTTTGATGTGTATCACCAGTGATCAGTCAAGTAGAAACAGTCAAAATATTTTATCAGATTTTCTCAATTTTTGCATGATATTTTCATACAGGACATCTGTTGTTCAAACTCAGGGAAGACTTTATACTGATGAAAATAAGGTGACCAAGTTTGATAAAGTTTGGAATAGAATTAGTAAAGTTATTATGCACACAATAACAATTATTAACGACTACGACGACGACAACGCCGGACAAAATTTTTCCCTTAACATACCTTTCCCTTCCATCTTTGATGGTACGGGCAAGGTAAAAACAAGATGGCTGCCAGTCGGCCATTTTGAATTGAATCGCTAAACCACTGCATGTGCACATGTCCCACATAAAGTACTAGGCACATGCAAAGAATGAACGGAATCGGTCCAAGGGATTCCGAGATACGACTCCGGACGGACGGATGGAGATCGAATTGACCGAATATTGCCTCTTATTACATTGGACAAACTAATGCATAAATCATGCATGTTCAGATCTTGTATGATCAACAAAAACCAATCGGTACATGTCTAGAGCAAAGTAGGGTACATTTCTAGTTTTAGAATGGCAGTATGATTGGTTAACAAGTACTATCGCAGCTCATGAAATCAGATTAGTCAGTAGTTTTGATTGGTTTGTAATTATAACTCAAATAGTAACTTGTACAAAGAGAAATATATTCCAGCAACAACACTATAATATTGTGAAGAAACTATAAACTTTATTTCTCAAAAAAAAAAAATGGTAAAAATAACATAGAAACAGTTAAAACATGTGTATGAACAAGTCTCCTAAAGGAATTATCACTCAAGACTATTTGAATACTGTACATGAGCAATTATACAAACAGCTTACAATCTACTAGTGTTCTATTGAATATTCCACTGATGCCTATGGAAATAAATGGAAATAAAATATTGCTAGCATTGAACCTAGGGTTCAATGCTAGCAATATTTTATTTCCATTTTTTATCGCTCAGTTTAAATAGTGTGATTTTGGAAGATGCTTACATGTCCACAAATCAAATCTATGGACAGTTTTCAATGGTGATACGACTAATATTATACCTAGCTCATTCAACAGTATTCATAATGGATATGGTAATTCTCAGTTTTGTGTGATTCTAACAACCCCCATCTCCATGCCAATACTTTTATTGCAATGGAATTATTTCAACCAGGCCATGGCCTTTGCATAGTCGTTTCAAATGCAATGGCCACAGTTATTGTCAGCAATATGTACTGACTACCAATAGGAAAGTGACTGTTCAAACCCAGCTTGGCCAACTTTTTCAGTAGTTGAAATATCTATCACATCCAAAATTCCGAACCTTTACACCTGGTCAAGCTCTAAGTTCAGAATCACCCGGTGATGCGCCAGATCCGAAACTACAACAATAACTAATCTGCATATGATAAAAACTGTGGCTGAGTACAAATCTGTGGAGTTTCTGAAAATACATCGGTAGCAATCATGGGACCCATTGGTCTGGATGTAGGTTTATTGCAGTAAATTGTGAAGATTATAAACTGGCCACACTAGTACTCATATGCTAGATAACTGTATATATCTTATAAAACCACCAAACTTAGCTACATAACTAACATTTTGTAAACTGCTAAATAGGTAAATCAGACCTAGCACTTTTTCCAAGACTGTACAGCAAAATATGGAGTTGATGAGAAGGAGCTCTTAACTACTAAAAAAGTTGGCCAAAGATAGAGTATGTACACACACAGTTGACTATGGAATCCATCTAAGTGTACCACATGGATATTCGCCTCAGATATGCTTGTATGAATAAAACAAAACATGTTGGAGACGCTGACAAAATGAGAACAAATTAACGCCAAAATAACCAAAATAAATATTTTTTTTTGCCACAGCTGAGAAGTAATAAAAGAATGACAACTGGAAAATGTGGCTTACATGTATTTTGCAATAATATTCAGTGTTCTTCCCAGTTAATTTACTAATCACCATGGCTACCAGGTACATGTAAATTGCATAGTGATACGATCTAAATTGCATATGTGTAGTAGATATTCAAAATAAGTTCAAGCATGTCATTTTAATAATTACATAGTACATGGTAAGACTGCCAGGTTTATAGAGCGTGGAGAGAACACTGACCTTAGAAATACCACAGCATTAATATATCCATATGGGTTTGATAAAATACATTTCTCTACAGTGAGTGTATAAAATGATCTACAACATATAACGGCAAGGAAGAAGTTGGCACATGTAAATCAAAGCTTTATAAACTAGTTTAAAATTACAGATGTAATGCATCTTTTCAATGATTGTTTTGTGACATAACACCATAACACAAAATTAGTATTGTTAAAGTCATAATATGCTGTACCAGGGTAGATACCGGTAAATCTCAACATCGTTTCTTTTTTTCAACTTTTTTTTATCTAAACTTGGGCCAACTTCACATTTTAGAAAGTGCTGTATAATTTTACAGCAAACTACATTTTGACATTGCACTGTCATGAAAGTTGTTTAAAGCGAGAGGGGGAGTCACCTGCAGCAAAATGGTCATGGCGTGTCAACCCATGAGCTTTTGTGTTTTTGACGACCGATGTTATCGTCGCTTGGGACCCATTCAATTCTTGCGCATACTCAGGTGAAAACCCATTCGCCTTAACTTCTTTTAAAACTGCTTTTCAAAAATGATGATTTTACTACTAAAATTTATTTCAAATGTACTTTGGTAAATATTAAATCATGACTGAATAATTAGAAATGCATCACCTCAAAAACATCTTTATGCGAGACACAATTTGACTAGATCATGTACTAATGATCTAGCTTGTTTTTTTCAACGAAACAGAATTCAATTATTTTTAATGTTTAGTGTATTATAAAATCATCTGGAATTTTTTTTTTGAGTAAATATTTCAAGGTGTCTTATTTTTGAACCAAATGACAGGCTTTCACTCTTGCCCGAGAGCGAAATTAGAGAGACAACTAAAGGGTGCATGGTTTTTATTACATTTTAGCAGATACAAAAATTAAAGACTGATTGATGTGGTATTTATAAAGCACAGACTTTTTCAGGTTTTTGAACACTTTTCCCAAGAACTTTACTTTAGTTTAGTACTTTAGCAATAAAGACATTATTTATATTAAGACTTTAACTGTCAACACAATAACTGATACATGCATATGAAATAGAGTTTAAAAATATAGAGCTTTTATAAATATAAACAGTTTATGAAGCTTGTTGTTTCAAAGACAGGTTTTCCATTTGGGGTTGTAACTGGGAGGCTGAAAAAAAATATAGAAAGCATTATTATAAGTCCAAGTTCATACAAGATTTGGGGCTGAAAAGAAAAACAGAAATCATTACATTTTAAAATTGCCAAAAATATGACCTTGCCCACTGAGAATTTAGATATTACCCGGTAAATACAAAATCAAAATCGATACAATCGATGTGCTCGCTGCTTGATACAATCCACGGCAAAAGTGATGTAATACAATTATAATATATCTATTAAAGACTAAAAAAAAAAAGATTTTGTTTTTGTTTTTTTGGTCCTTGGAAAGAACTCCTGTGTGCTGAGGGGTATGTGAAGCACAAAGAGGGGTAAGGTACGTATGGCCTCAATATGTAAAATGACACCTTTGTGAATCAATTTTACTACATTAAGCCATATTTACCTTTCACCTATTCAATATAAGGTATCAATTGAAACAAATGGGCCAATCACAAAAGCACACCTAGGAGGTGAGTAACCTGTTCTGTTCGGTGCTCTTAACCAATCAATCAAAGAAAGCTTAGAAAGAACTCCCATGTGCTGAGAGTATTGGAGACACATTAAATATAATTTGAAATTACTTAGCTGAAAACTAATTATGCAAATCAGAAAATTAACATGAACAGATTTGATTGTAAAACTAATGAGGTCTGCGCAATGTAACAAAAACTATGTACCAAGTTTAATTGAAATGTGATTAGAACCAAAAAATTATGAATTATTATGCTAATTGGGGAAATAATATGAACAGAGTTTTACCCCAAACTAATTAGGTTTGTACATTGTCCTAGAGCATCTTTGTACTAAGTTTCATTAAAATGGAAATTAGTACTTTAGATATCAGTGTGAAAGCTTAAAATTGGTTAATTATGAAAATTGGGTAATTAATATGTACAGATTTTAACCCACAATTATCCAGGTCTGTCTATTGTCCTACAGCATCCATGTATAAACATTCATTGATATGTGATGATTACCGTAGTACCTGAGATATCAGTGTGAAAGTTGGAAATTGGTTAATTATGCAAATTAGGTGATTAATATGCACAAATATTTACCAAAAACTAATTGGGTCTCTGCATAATTTTAGATTCATTGAAATGTGATGATTAGTACTTTAGATATCAGTAGAAAAGCTGAAAATTAATTATGCAAATTAGGTAATTAATATGCACAATTATTTACCCTGAAACTAATCAGGTCTCTGCATAGTCCTAAAGGATCTATGTACCAAGTTTCATTGAAATGCGATGATTAGTACTTGAGATACCCGTGGAAAAGCTGACAATTAACTAATTATGCAAATTAGGTGATTAATATGCACAAATATTTATCCGAAACAATCAATCTCTGCATAGTCCTTGAGTATGTAAGTACCAAGTTTCATTGAAATGTGATGATTAGTACTTGAGATATCAGTGGAAAAACGGAAAATTGACTAATCATTATGCAAATTAGGTAATTAGTATCCACGGATTATTACCAAAAACTAATCAAAACCTAGCATTAGTTCAGAAAATAGCTAATTATCATGCAAATTAGGTAATTAACGAGCATGGATTTTTACCAAAACATAATCAAATCTGCGCATTGGCCCAGAGCATCTATGCACCAAGTTTCATCAAAAACCGATGTATGGTTCTTGAGATAGCAGTGGAACAGTCGGACACACATACACACACAGACACACTAACTGCAAAGACTCCCATTTTGTGCTTCGCACATGGGAGTCAAAAAGTTGATTCTGAGTCCCTAATAGGAAAAGGGGTATGCTACCTGAAATCTACACAACTGTTAAAAGGTAGGATGGACAATACTCTATTCTTGACACAGCTGAGCCCATAAACGGGGAAGACTAGGTTAGGTTCAAAATAATAATTTGTGTTAACTACTGGTCAGCGACATATGAAGTATGTGTGAAGTTTGAATGTAATTGGTCCAGGCATGTCTAAGATAAAGTCCAGGTGCACAAACAAACACAAGCACAAAGGTGAATCCATAAGTCCCTGTTTTCGAACTGTGTTCGAATAGGGACTAATAATGACAACAATGACAGACATAACTCACTACTTTATTATTAATATGAGCAAGGTATAAAAAGATGGACAGTCTAAATTATTATTTGGAGACCATCCCTCACCTGCTAGATATCCCCTGCCTCTTTGATGAAGAAGAAGATTTGAAATGTCTCTGATATTATCTTTCTGATATGGCGTTGCTATGTCTTGAATGCTACCATGGTTATGGGACTGGGATTGCTGCCATTCTGCTGGTGGAAGAGGTGCCACTGAAGCGGGAGGAGCGGTAGAATTCCCAGCATACTTCTTTTCGAGTGTACTAACCTTGCGTTGGTCTCTTCTTGGAGCGGCAGAAGCTGTAGCAATGTAAGGACAGAGAATAGTGTTTTTAAATGCATGTCACATCACAGATTGCAATAAATTTCACTACAATAATGTAATTAACAAATCAACCAACAAGGAGCATATTGAGTTAGTTTCAAATAGTTTCAAAGTGTCAAGTCTGTCTCATTTAAAGAAAGCTACTGGTTTTTAGCCTCTGTTGGAGTCCCAGCAATGGAATTGTCTTCTTAGTATTTCTTGTGACCCTGAATTTAGTTCCATGTAAAATGAATGAAGTGCGTTCATTCGCCGTAAAAAAGGTGTCTCACTAGTGAGGCGGTCGGTCGATAAAACTGTTGTAATCAAAGTCATCACTATGAAACTCAGCTTGTGATATATATATACACATATTGGTTGAAATCTTGTATCCCAATAATAAAACTCTACTTTGAATAAGTATCCCGCTATGACTGCCAGTCCGATCAGGTCCGAGTTGAAATGCGTTATGGGTCCAATGACGACGACTAGAAGGCTGGGTGCGTCGCAAATGTATCAAAACAATCTTTATTGTAGCAAAACAACTTCAACAACATTGGAAGCAACTGCTGTACATTTACCGACAATGTTGATAATAACTTGCTGTAGTGTAGCAATATTTAGTTAAACATAATCGTTCAAAGAATGACTGAAACGATAGTAATAGTGTTAATTATTATACTTTGATTATGAGATAAACATTACCGACTTTTAATTTCATATCTACAGTCTATAAATTCAATACTTATTTATTTTTTAGGTAATGAGGAGATAAATGATCTGTGTTGGGAGTGGTTCAAGAATGCAACATCACGCCGGCTACCCGTAAACGGTCCCATGATTCAAGGGCGAGCTCTGAAGTTTGCAGCTGACCTTGAAAAAGGTGATTATAGGGCATCCAATGGTTGGCTGGAGTCTTTTCGAAAGCGCCACAACATAGTGTTTGGAAAGATGACCAGAGAACATGATGATGTGTCAAGTGAAATTGTTGAATGGAAGCAGAGATTGCCATATGTCACATGTTAAGGCTACAGTCCACGCGATATCTTCAATATGAATGAAACTGGTTTATTTTATAAATGCACAACTGATAGTTCCCTGCATGTGAAAGGAGAAGATTGCAGTGGTGGCAAAAAAATCAAAAGAACGTTTAACCCTCATGTTATGCAGTAATCTGATAGGAGAATAGGAAAAACCAATGATTATTGGCAAATCTCAAAAGCCACGATGTTTTAAAAACATAAATCCCAAGATGTTACCAGTCAGTTACTATGCAAACAAAAAGGCTTGGATGAGCTCAAATGTGTTTGAAGACTAGTTTTGTGGCTTTGACAGAAGACTAGGTCGCCAGAAAAGAAAAGCTCCACTCTTCCTTGACAACGCAACATCTCACCAACATCTTAACTTTCGGAATTTGAAGTTAATATTTTTCCCACCGAATACAACTTCCAAGCTTCAACCCATGGACCAGGGTATCATCCAGGCATTGAAATTAAAATACAGGAAGAAACAACTCAGACATATCATTGCTGAAATGGATAAAGACAAGTGTGGTCCTGAGCTGGTAAGAAGCACTAATGTCCTCAAGGCCATTCACTGGGTGCAACAATCATGGAAAGAAGTAGAGGACACAACAATCACCAAGTGCTTCAGAAATTCTGGATTTCATCCTGTTGACATCAACAGCAATACAACCATAGCGGATGAAGATAAAGACATTGGTGATGATGAACTGAATACCGCCGCTTATGAACTTTTTGGCTGTTCATTGCAAGACCTGGTAGACAGTGATGTTAACTTGTTGACTACCAACAGTGTTATTGACTGGGAGAGATCCGCTGTAGATTTATTTGGCAGAACACAAAGATGACAGTGACAAAGAGAATGTAGAAGAGGAAGAGCCCAAAACAACAATCACAGATTTGTCTACAGCAGCAGATAAAATTGAAGAGTTGAAAGAATTTGCCATAGCACAGGGACATTCTGATTTGTTAGAGCAGTTATTGAGTGTGCAAGACACAATATACATTAAAAGACACTTGAAAATTAGAACAGCTAAACAAAGCAAACAGAGTGATTTTTTCAGTAGGAAATTGAACCAAAACTGCTGCTGAACACTACTCATAATTGTGTAATGATTTTTAATTCACATAATGCGTACAATTTAACATTGAATAAAATCATCATTTTTTTTATTTGTACTAAAGTGTTTGGATACTGTGTACAGTAGTGCGATATTGTGTGTGAAATGGAGTTGCAAGTTCTGTCTACATACATACCGGTGAATTTAATGCCTAATTAATATTCATGAATAAATTAGTGGACCTGTCTATAAAGGCCACCTGTTTTTAAAGGCCAAAATCTGGGTGGCCACTATAGACAGGTTTGACAAGTTGACAAGAGTAGTAAATAGGCTGCAAATATGTCCTCACCTCCAAGTGCAGGCCAGTCATCATCACCATCTGGTACTTGGTCCCTCTTGGAATTTCCCTGCCATTTTTCACAGAAACTGGCTGCTATACCTACAAGGTACAAGCAGTCGGAAATAATCAACCATGGTATACAACAGGAGTTTACAGCATAAACTACAAACCACTCAAATTTTCTCTGCTGGGAATTTCTGCAATTAGACGATTTTATTGCATTTGTGAAGACAAAATTTCATGAAGGTTGGAATTGTTGCGCTTAATTAAATAAAGTTATTATTATTATTATTATTATTAAGGTCACAGACATTCACGGCGTATGACCCCAGAGAAATTATCACTGCTACTGACTCAAGAATTTGTTTTTTTTGAGATTGAAACAGATATCGTGAGGTTATCACCTGATGTACAGCTACTGTAAAAATCATATTTGAGGCAGCAGCTTTAATAGAAGCCGCACTTCTAACTTGAGACATTGTTTCATGTTGAAATTGACAAGTTTTTATCCCAGAGAAACCCTGCATTATAAGCCGCACCCCAAACTTTCACAACCCAAACAGCCACCACATATTTCAGAAAAAGATATACCACTTGATTTTAAATTAGGGCATAATTTTTCGAACATTTCAATCTTTCCTGATGCCTAGATTAGAGTCTAACTTAGATTTTCCTTAGTCATTGACGTTTATTCAAGAATACAGTGTTTATTGTGGGTAGCGTGAATGGGTAAACTGCGTTTCGACAATGAGCTGTTATTATCGTCTGTGTTAAATTCTTCTTCAATGCTTAGCTTATCTTTCGAAAACAACTAATTTCTTGATTTAAAAAAAAATCTGAGAGATAATCATGACAGTGGTCATGAATTTGCAGTTGCTGCCATTGACAATGGTTTTTAATGATTAACTAAATTATTTGAAGTCTTGGAAATATACCATATTAACACAAAACATCACAGCTATGAATACTATGCCCCATGGTCATGTGATAACAAAAATACAGACTACATAAAAATTACTGTAAATGGCAATCAGGATATTTTTTAAATTTGTTTTTCATCAAACAATTTAATATTTGGCAACAGTCAAAGAAATCTATTAAAGTAGTAGCCTAGTGAATAAAATTAGCCTTTGAACTTCCAGTCAATGTAAGGAAGAGTCACCAGCCAGTTTCAGGAAAATGATGTTGTATTCAAAGTAATTGGCAGCAATTTTGTTAGCATTGAGGCTTTTACCATTGGGTGCTATGGTTGAGACATAGGGTGGCCAATTTATACATCACGACTTATTGGATACTTTTTGTATTTATGATTTATTAGTTACAAAAATTCTCTCTTGCTTTAACATTGTGTTTTACAAAACTGTTCTAAAAATATGTATAATATATTTTCCAAATATATTGGCCAATTTTCTTAAACTACAGAACTGTAATGCACAACACAATGAAGTTTCATGTCACCATGGAACAATAAGCTCAATAGTAATACATAATAAACCAAGGAAATATTCATGCAACAAAGTATTAGTATGCTTCTAGCACACCCATGTAAAAAGTGGTACCGAAAGTACCACAAACAACACATCATGCAACAGCACTCTCCTTTCTCCAGAATGATGACTGGTACATTGCAAAGCAATGTTGTGTCCAGAGTGCACCAAACTAGTTCACAGTTTGACACTTACCTGGAGTATGTGGTCTTCGTAATGGTTTGTCGACGGGCATCACACCACGTCCAGCACCTAGGGCAGGCGGCACTGATGATTTCTAAAGAGAGAAATACAATTTATAAGTGTAGAGAAAATGTAAAATACATTTGAGTACAAACAAGTCATTGTTAAATGACACAGTCCGTTCCAAAATTTTGTGATCTGACATATCAATTTGATGCTGATGAAGTCATTGAGATTAGATTGAAACCATTAATAGGAGATGGATTTGTAAAAAAATTATGATTTAGTGCTTTTACACGAGGATTGGAGATTGGGCAGTCATATTGAATCAAATTACAAAAATAATGTTCATGTTCATGTATCTATTAGTATACTGTCTTTGTATAAAATTTAAACAGAAATGTTCATTGCATTCAAGCTAAAGTAGCATGGGTACCATGAAAAACAAGATGGCCGCCAGTCTACCATATTTGTTTGAATCACAAAAAAAAAAAATGAAATGCACCTACAACCCAATATGTATGATCATCATACAAACTTTGATCCAAATCATCTACGAGAAACTGCTGCGAACACGTTGAGGTATCAGAAATAGCAAATTTTACATCCAAAATGGCCGCCAGTCTGCCATTTTTGCTCCGATCATAAAGTAACTTGACGCGCATTGTAAGACATTATGTATTGTCTCCATGTAAAGTTTGAATGAAATCCGTTAATGGGTATTCGAGATGTAGCTTCGGACGTATGTACGTACGAACGAAGGGATGGACGAACGGACGGAACTAACCCAAATTAATAGTCCCCGTTCTCACACTTCGTCCGAACAGGGACTAAAAATACTTTTCTGTCTGTAGTTCCACATGGATGGGCAATTGTCTTGTACTTTCTAAACTGGTGGAACAATTCTACCAGACATATTCAATATCTGATGACGACTATGAATTTATGTGTACCAATGAATGTTCATATCTTTAAAAAAATTTCTCACCTCTGAGAATGGTCTGAAATCACTCTCCCGCCTCGTCATGTCTGGTTCCTGGAATCTTATATTAGTCACTGTATTCTGACTATCAGACACTCTCTGTCTAGAAGGCTTATTCTGCAATGGTCTCACATCCATCTTCAGTTCATGGGGTTCAATTAATGTGTAAACTGGATCACTTGGTCTTTCTGGTAAATGTGCACCAGTCAGTTCCAGATTGTAGATGTTAGCCAGAGCATCACTCAAGCAGAAACTATAGAGAAGGAATATATATTTAAGTGATTGTTTTATTTGGCTGTGAGTCCATGGTGTGCCCCCTGTTTTGCCGAAAAATAAATTAAGTTATATACTTGTGATTCATTTGATTTATCGATCTTTATTCATAACCATATATTTTCTTTGCATTTCATTTTTTGCATGTATTGCTATGAGAAATGAGCAGCTTTAATTTGGTCAATATTTGTTTCGAACATCAGAGTAAACACCATATTTGTGATCAGTCATTTAGAACGCCTCCCTCCCTCCCTAAAAGTTGTTACTCGACGCAAACTATGGTAAGGTTGTATGTTTTTGGCGCTCTTTTGAGATTAACTAGATTAAGTTCTAGTTTACATGACGTGTCCGTTTCAGTTTTCACCACTGTGACTGAAGATCAACCCCGCCCCCCACAATAGTTTACATTGGGTCTGTTTCATAAATAGGGCATTTAAACCTAAGTCTACTTTTGTTACTAATCAATGGCACGCAATGGTTTAAATAATTAATAGTTGCACTCCATGCAGCACGAATAATGTCTTCCATTGATTCATGAACAAGTTCTTCAAAAGTGTGATGAAATTAAATTCTAAAAGTGAACTTAAAGTGAGAAAATAACATACCAGTATCTTTTGCAGATGCCAAGGGAACAAAACTTTACTTCTATTTCCTCGTGGTATGGACACCTTGGAAAAAAAAAAAAAAAATGAAATCAGCCCAAGTTTGAAAGAAAACACTAAATCAGCAATATGGCAAGCTGATCAGTGTTACAACCAGGAAATGAAAAGTGTCCGTCTAAAATTTATATTGAAATGCAAGATAATAGTTGAATCAATTTTTGTTGATTCTTTATAGCTATTTTGTAAAAAATGGAAATATTCAATCACAAGTTGTGCCTGTCTAAAATGTGTTTGTTTTACAATAATAGGCAGACAGGTTGCTGCCTGAAAAGCCTGCAGCAAATTGACTAAAGGCAAACAAATCTACAAGACAAATAAAATAATCAAAGAAAGCTTAGAAAGTACTCATGTGTGCTGAGAGTATTGGAGACACATTAAAAATTAAATTAAAATTACTTGTAGTTGAGATATTTATATTGGAAAAGTTGAAGACTGACTAATTATGCAAAATAGGTAATAAATATGCACAGATTTGAGTTTAAAACTAATAATCCCCAGGGTGGGGATTGACCAATGACATGTCTGACGCAACAACTACCATTCTTACGACTAGTACTTTACAATTTTACCTGGTGTTTCGTTCATAGTCAAACACAGATGTTGTCAACAAATCATGTGCCTGGTTTTTAGACGGGAAACCACTACTACCATGTGCAAATAAATCCATGACCAGACCTTCCAGTTCATACACTTTAGTGATTTTATTAGAAGTACCTGCTTGGTAAGCCAGCCAATCTAAACACCATTCTATTTTGTTACAGTCGCCCATCTATAGATATACAAGGGAAATATGTATGATGTTTAGAAACAACTTCAAATTTGATTTATTTATGGACATACAGACACATAAACACAGGATTAAAACTCATGACCATGATAAGGTGCTGCACCATTGTCAAGTAACCGTCCCAAAAAACAAGCAGCCTGTTGGCTGAGATAGCTCCACTGTTAGCACTACACATTACAATTAAAAAATAGAAGATATCATTAGAAAATGAACAATATGTATAGTATCAAAGCAATCAGACTTAATAATAACAAAAAATATTCACAAAAATTAGAGAATTAAAGATATCATCACAAAATGAACAAATCTAAGAGAGGTCTACCCAAGGTACATATACACCAAGTATCAAAGCATTCAGGCTTGTAGCTTTCAAGAAGAAGTTGAAAAAGTAAGAAGTTGACACGGACAAGAACGGACAATCACTCGTATGATAAGCTCTGCTTGACAAAGCCAACAGCAGAGCTAAAAGAAGGCTGATCCAAAAACACCATGTAATAAACACAGAATTACAGTGACTAGATGAATATGCACAGGATGAATCACAACATACATGTATAAAATCAAGTATATCTCAGGGTCAGAATGATCTACTGTAAAATACTTTATTTTAGCTGGAATTAATTTTAGCTGAATTTTGGGTGTTTTGTATGGAATTTGTTTTCACAGATTTTTGATGAGTTGAATGTGAAATATAGGAAAAAAGGTATATTTGCTTGATTTTATTTTCACTGAATCATTCGAAAATAAATTCCAAGCGAAAATAAATTATTCAACAGTATTCAGTTATGACTGTTCACAAGGATAAGTTCAATAAGATATTCTGTGGTATGGAGGTCTACATTAATTCACATCTGGTCAGCAGGAAAATGCTGCTCCAGGCGGATATTTTTTTATACATAGCAGCAAAAGACAATATCGACAGAAAACTTTGGCAAACAGGGTTCCATAAATGAATGGTTGTAAAACCTAACTATTTCTTTTGTGAGCGTGCTCAGTAACATGACCTGAACATGACCTGGAAACTCAAAATTTGATGTTGAACAAATGTTCTGTAATAATATTAATAATTACCCAAACATTGTCATCTATAGAAAATCAATGGGAAATTTCAAGCTTCTGACAAAATCTCGCATTGAATGTTTAGAATCACATGATCAACAGGTTAATTTCTAGTCGCAGCATCATAAAAGGTAATTATTTAGTAGTTATTGCCATTTTGGATATATTTGAAAAAAATATTTATTAGTTTAGGTTGAAACAACCAAGATGATTACTCACAGAGCAATAAACTGGAGGGTAGTTTTGATTTCCAAGTTGATTACCACGAATGAAATCCAGTAGTTCCTGACAAATAGTGCGATAACTACGCTCTGAGAGTTCAAACTTATCTATTGGTATCTGATGTGTATTTTCACCTGTAGAATAAAATATATGACATTGAGATTAACATTTATTGTTGCATTCCCATTATTATATGCAGAACAGCTCAGATTGGTTATTGTGACAACTATGAATATACATATACAACTAGTTGGTCTGGCAACAAATCCAGAAGCACTGGAGAGAGCCAACACTGTTTTTCAAGATATACTGTATACCAGTACCGTCAATGCACGATTTTGGGCTGCATCAATGAACACCAGCGAATAACTAGTCTTGCCACTAAAATCATGTGGGATTAATATACAATAGTGAATATCATGCAAATACAGACTTTTTCAGCCAAGATCATGTGCACGATGTAAGGATAAATCTTCTCTTCGCAAAAGGGCTGTGATATTTTTATAACATGCCTCTCAGATGACTAGACATGAATTTTATTCTCAAAATACATCACAGGTTATCAAAATCCAGTAGTAGTAACAGTCCGTACAAGTAGCACACTTCAATCGACTGCAAAATCCCTGTATCCAATTTGTGTGACAGAAGGAATGTACGGAAGTGCACACTGGACCTAATATAGAACATAAGCTTTACTTACTATCACTTTTACAAATATATCTGAACCCTGTAGGTATAGGAGGTGGTTCAATAAACTTGTGCCATGATTTATGGATGCCCGCATTGAGACTGAACTCCACACATGCTATTTCACATGGCAAATAACGCATACCATTACATTGCTCCATGGGTAACTCTTTATTACACAGTGACTGTATGTCTATCATGTAAAATGTCTCTAAGCAAACTCCTGTCAAGATAAAAATATGCAAATATTAGTGGTAGGCTACTTGACAAATCACGTACTCAATGTAAAGACACTTCCTATAAAGCAGTGCATGATGGTAAAGTGAAAATGCAGCTTGGATTCAAAACTGCTGTAAAAACACTAGGCCAATTACAGTTGACGTAGCGTACAATGGACATGAAACAAAATGGCCAAATTGCTAAAGAGGAAGCTTAAAGTTATAGGATTACTGTACAGGATCTGCCAAGGTAATAGTGGAGAATTGATGATGATGATGATGATGATGAATAAAAAGAACCTTGGTGAGTTAAGATCAGTATAGATTGAGTTCATTTTCAGTTATTCTGTTTATAAAATGCAAACTTATTTCTCTTAAATTTCAAATTCCATAACTATAGTAAGATGTTTTGCAAGATCCCTATATCAATATTTGATTTTCTCTTGCATCAATGATGTGCGAGTGAATAAGCACATCCTGTTGCGTCACAGTGAATATGTGTCTGTCAGTGGCGCATAATACCCGCTTAGATTTTACACTGGTTTGGACTAGCGTACCTTCACCATCTGGCCACTTTCCACTAACATTCTTTCTCTCATCTCGTCTTCTCTTTTCATTTATTGCAACTGGATCGATTCTTTCCTGTAAAAGGAGATGTAAACTAAATCACATCCTACATTTCGCAAGTTATACTGATCAGAAGCTGACATATTATGCCATTTATTGACCAGAGTTCCCGCCACGCTGGTTGGCAGTGGCACTCAAACTTAGCGACCACCATTGAGATGCCGCCGACCAGGACTATTGATTGTATTGTATTGACAGACAAATGAGCTGAGGGGAAAATAATCCTGCTGTGTACATCCTGTAAACCCATTTTCACCTTTGTGCCGGCAAGTGTAACGATTAGCCGCCATCAACGACGTGTGAACGTCTACTTTGGTCGGCCTTTTCCCCACGATGACGTGGTGTACTTTTGATGCGGTAAAAATAATGAAACAAATTGACACATGTAGTGTATAAAATAAGTTGGGAAACGGGCTGCAGTATCACAATTGTGACGACTCTTTCAAGAGAAGTACTCCATTTATTATTGCTTCGTTCCAGTATACATATTTCAGCATGTCTTTTTCAAAGTTTTGATTCACCACTATGCTAAAACGGAACATATGGAGCAAAGAAAATCAGCCACCCACACCAAAGAAGTCCAGACTCAGCGATGACAAAACTATCAGTAATAGTTCAAGCCGACAAAGTAAACAAGCTTCGAAGTTTCGCAATGAGTGATTGAACCTCACCTCACACCACAAAATTTGAACCACTCCTGGACTTACTTACACAGCTTGGCTTGCCTGTAAAAGATGAACTGAACATCGCAAAAAATGTTACTTACTGCAGCGACGCGTCTATCTAAGAAATGATGTCATTTATATCAGCGTAACTCGAAGAAACTACATTATTACTGCTGAAGAGGTCTAACTATTTTTCTATTATGTTGGATGAAACTACCGATGCTAGTGTCAGTGAACAACTCGAATTGAACTGTTGATGATTTGACGAAACAGGCAATCTCTGTGTGCATTTTCTGAAACCAGTGTTCTCCCCAGGCCATTTTAGCGCAGCGGCCCTATCAAATATTCCCCCGGCACTATTCATTCTTCCCTGGCGCTATTGACTCGGGCATCGCGATGTGATTACCACCATCATATTAGACAGACAGCCCTGTTTTACTTCCTGCACATGTTGAGGCTTTCATTACTGTCAAACAAAAGTCGATACTATCTGAGAGACTGCGTAATTAACACCTGTCGGTGGTGTTTCGTTGGCACTCCCGGGCGGAACTCCCGTAGCTACATGGTTGGCTGTTCACGTATACCTGTGTTCAAAGGCAAAACCCTTCACACGATTTAAAAGAAAGGGTACATTATGAATATGCATAATCTGTGAATTCTTTTACAATGAATTTAAAAAAAATAAAAAGGCTTGATGTTCGTCAGCGATCAGATTGTACCTTGCTTTCGCATCGTAAACACGCTCTCGAGATCGCCAAATATGCAGAAAGGAAATCAGTGTTCGCGTCCCGACCTCCAATCATGGTTCACGTCACCGTCTACTCCGACGAAACGCAAACAAGATGGGCAATCTAGTTCCAAATTACGAGAAAGTAAAAATAGAAAGACTGGTTTTCACAAGTCATGGTTAACATCGTATGAATGGTTACCACAAACCCCAGACGAAAAACGTATGGAAAAAATTATTTTAATCAAGTCTCTCGAAGGAATGACTGCGTAAACAAACAAGCAAATGGGGTTAAAGATCGGGCCTTGTGTTTTCAATTGATTCTTTCAGTGACCATTTTGTGTTTCGCTTCTATTTTTCATTTTTCGATCACAAAAATAATTTATAAAGTTGATTTTTGGCAAAACCAGGTATGTTGTGTTTTATGTGTGGAAAACATGGTGAAAGAGCAAGAATCTATGTCTGGATTAAGACGCCATGCACAGCGTGAAGTCGGACATGCATAAACTCGCCAAACTAAAATGTAAAAAAAAAGAAGGTGAAATTATCTGACGTAAACGGCAGAATTATAGCAGCAATGGATCATCATATAAATATGGAGAGACAATTGTTTATTTCTGCCCTTAGATGTATGTATTGGATCTGCAAAAACGAAGTAGCACATACAACGAAGTTCAGGACATTGCTTGATTTGGTGAACAGTGGTTCATGCTTAAAACACTTGAACAAGGTAAAGTGTTTTTTAATCTTTTTTTTTAATTATTCCGCTTTCCTTATTTCTAATTTCATTTAATTAATTTCACTGATTATTACAGTGTGGTAATGCCAACTACATGTCAGAAAGGATAATTCAAGAGATGGTGGATGTCTTGGCTCAGGTCATTGACAAACTTTTTTTAGGGTTTTGAGATGCACAATATTAAAATACATTTTTTCTTTTAATGTTTTCAGATTGTGAAAGCACTGGGCAGAGTAAAAACAACCCTTAGAAACAGAATGTGTGAAAAGACCTTGAGTAATCTTCTGTTCATTACATTAGAAGGACCCCCAGTAGAAACCTTTCCCGATGATGAGGCAGCAAATATATGGGCTAGCATCAGAAATAGACGATTAAATATGTCATCATAATCTATGTTGGATAGAAAACAATTTTTAGAATCATCTAATACACTTGCTGTAAATACTGTAAATAAATGTTCAGTTATGTGAATAATAAAATTATACCATCTGAAAAAATTGTATTTATTTTGATGTGTGTTGTGCATATGCAACTTGAAATAGAATATGCTAATGTTATGCAAATGAGTATGCAAATAAGTCCAGTACCTATCATTTTTTTCTGGGGAGAACACTGTGAAACTGATAGAGCCGTTGAAACCAAATGCCAGTGAAGCATCAACGATTTCATTAAATGCTGTAACCATTACCGACCATGTGACATCGTATATAGCCGACAAAGAGCTCAACTACGGTCGACTTGTTGGAATTGGAACTGATGGAGCCGCTGTTATGACTGGGATACACAACTGTGTCGTCAAGCGTATGCGGGAACGTGCAACTTCAGCTATCGGTCTTCACTGCTGTGGTCACCATCGCTTCGACTCAAGCTGTGAAAATGATTCTCTAAGTCAAAAAATTTAACTCCGTTTTACGTCAACTATATGATTTTTATAACATCACTGTGCGTACTGCAGGTCTTCATGTCATCCAAGCCACGCTCAATGAGAAATGGCATAATTGCGTCTAAAGGAAACTCTAGTTAGCGTACTCATCAGCCTTGAATGAGAGGGAGAGGAACACGATGAACATTGGTATATTTCATCTGATTTCCTCATATCGATTCATTGCTACGATGTTGTTATGTGACCTTTTGCTGAAGTTATCTTCCTTGTGCAAAGTTTTCCAAGGACGAGAATTTGAGTACAGCTCAATTCAACCAATGGTACAGTCAACTTTTAAATCCATTCTGCAAATAAAAATAGGCCAATGGCCTGTTGCCTAACGGCTATTGTACAAAAGATTAGTGCTGTATATGCCACAACTTTTCGTTTAAATTTGTACATTTAACCCTTTTCCAGTCAAGTCAGTGAAAAACCGCCGTCAATATGGGTATGCTAGAATTTACCACTCCAGCTAGCTAACTGGTTAAGTCGTTGAAAAACGGCCTGTTATTTAGGTTGCTCAGACGGTCAAGCGTTTATAATATGTTGTACGGAACCTGATATTTTACACTTGCGAAATTATGGAGGGAGAGAATTTGTTTTCGATTCCGTCAAGTCAAATAAATTAACCAAGTAAAAAAGAATGTAATTCTATACACTTGTCTGCTCATTTCACTATTTTACCAACACAACGCGACGTTTGCGACGACGTAAAAAAAACGCCTTGACCACATTGCAAACTGCAGCATTACAACCGTATTTGAACGACACGATTCACGATTATAACGGTAGTAACGTATTTTGACCAGCTTGGCAAATAGTCCCGGTCTTAGAATGAATAGCATGACAGATTCTAACGGCTGAGCTTGGAATGTCTGCAATCACCAACGTAAAATGACCGGGACAGCTGGTGGGAAATATTCAAGTCTATGTGATTTCACCGTCTGAGCTAGCATATGCAATTCTACGTGTATGCAAATTGTAACCAATCCCTGTTCGAAAAAATAACATTTATTTACATAACAATAAATATTCAAATTGTGGGAAGATGCAGTCTTGTGGACATCCGGTCGTTCAGTATAAATATGGCCGAAGAAAGTGAGATAAAGGCAAGACTCGCAGTATGCCTGCTTTCCGACACGTACGTTAAATGCCATCCTATACAGATAGGAAGTGTTTTATGAAGGCAAGAAGGAAACTGAAGAAAACGCGTCAATCGTGCAGTGGCACGAGGAGTGATAAGTTTGACATTGACACGACAGATTTTTCACCAGCAAAGCGTGGGAAAAGAAAGAAATCCAAAGCAAAGGAAACATTTGACGTCTCTGAGTTACCAGCCGAACGTACCACAGAAACCAGTGATAATAGTCCACTCAAGAAAAGGCGTAAAAAGTAAAAGAACAAATGCAAGTCTCCTCTGTCAATGAACATGCGATTACAGAAGAAAGCTTGAAGGACTGCGGGGGCAAACTAAGGGGCAAACCAGGATGCAAATGTAAATCGAAGACGAACCGTAAAGTGGTTGAATTGCCAGTTGCCGACAAAGCAGATGCCGAAGAAACGGGTGTTGGTAACGCTGAAACACAACGTGCCGTCGAAAATGTGGTAACATTTTTGCAAGACAATGTTTGCGATTCGAAACCGTCGACATCCGCCACAACTGCCAACACAGAAAAGCAGGGGCCTGAACATATCGACCCAGCGAGTACGCAACAATACGTCGATGCACCAAAGAAATGGTTCAAGAAAATGTATGCGATACAGAACAATCAACACTTGCGAGTTTCCCCGAAAAACAAACTATTAAAAAACGAGTTGTGTTTGCACACGCATCGCCAATGGACACTAGTGATGATGAACTTGTATTGGACGAAAAAACGGGTGAGCTACGACACAAAATACCAGATGACTTCATAGTTGCAAATGACGATGATACAGATTCAGAAAAGCGATGAAGATCGTGCTGAGAATGATGATTTTTTAGAGCAACGTTACCCACCTGTACTCGATAGCGACATTGAAATTGAATCAGACACAGAAATTGGTGCTACATGCGATTATGTTGCCTCCAGCACTGGTGAATGGAGAATGGCCACGGAGGAAGACGGCGATATATTTACTATTCCAGTTTTTGAACACGAACCTGGACCAACTTTCGAACTGCCTTCATATGCTCGTGAGGTGGAATATTTCTACAAATTTATCCCACCAGAACTGATAGAACTGGCTTCCATCCATACGCCAAATATCATCAAAAATACATTGCAAAAAAAATTAAATGCCCGCTGGCGTAATACAAATTTCAGTGAAATGCAAGCATTCTTTGGTGTGATGATATGTATGGGTGTTGATCACAAATCAGCAGTCGACAATTTCTGCAGAATATGGGAATTGCATCAGTAATGACTCGGGCCAGATTTCAAATGCTAATGCGTTATTTTCATTAAGCTGATCCAGTAAATGACCCACGGCGGGATTCTGACATTGAACGTCGTCGTCAACGTTCAGAGGCCAACCCGTTGTATAAAATCAACCCGTGGCTGAAACCAGTACTCGAAAATTGTCAGCGATACTACCAGATGGGACAGGAAATTTCGATTGATGAGGGTATGGTTAGATTCAAGGGACGGTCCAAGTTTAAGCAGAGTTTGTCCCACAAACCCGACTGCGATGGCTTCAAAATATGGCAGGTGTGCGACTCGACAACATCTTGCATTGCAAACTTTGAACCATATTTGGGGGTAAAATATAAAACTACAAATGAGGGGGGAAGGAAAGAAACTGGGACAATCAAGAAGACAACACACCGGTTGTTACAGCCCTTCACAGAAAAAAACCATATTCTTTTCTGTGATTCGCTTTTTACGTCAGTTAACACAGCCTTTGAATTACAAGACAAGAAAGTGTACATGGCCGGTAGTTTTAGCAGACGAAATCGGAAAACCATGCCGCCGCAATTAATTCCTGAGGGGAAAAGCAAGAAGCTGAAATTGAAAATTGGTGAAATGAAAGCAGCAACTAGACCGGACGACACTATCAATATTACTGCATCCCAAGACGACAGCACGCAAATATTGATTTTAAATACAATCTATCCCCCACTGGCTACGTCGGCAGAAGCAGTAGATGACAAGAGCCACGTGCCTGTATCGTTACAATGTTACAGACATCACATGGGTGGAGTGGATAGTTCTAACCAAAGGCGAAAATACTATCACACGGGCAGAAAAAACAATCGTTGGTGGATCTACATGGCCTGTTACCTCATAGATGTTGCATTGGTCAATGCTTATGAACGTTTCAAGGCATTGAATCGCACGATTAAAGTAACGCACAAATTCTTCAATATTCGCACAGGTAAACAACGGATTGGTGGACACTCGAGTAGAATTCAAAAATCCTTAAGAGAAGTTGGCTCTCTTCCAAGTTACACATCATTTATTCGTAGTGAAAACATGGATTCGCACGAAATATGCAGACTACCCGGGCGTCAAAAATCGTGTAAGCAGTGCAGCAAGGACGGGAGAAAAACAGCGAGTGGCAGATTATCAGAAACATCGAAAGGATGCCCAATTTGTAAAGTTCACCTTCATGCGGGCGAATGTTTCTCTGCTTTTCATCACAACATGGCACGGAGGTGAAAAAGCACCGTGGGAACACAAACACGAAGTACGGAAGAGCAGCCCTCGACATCAGGCAGACGCATGAGAGCAGCCCGCCGGGGTGGACGACTAAGAAAGGCGTACAACAAATAAATTTGGGACTTATTACAGCGTCACAAACTGTACAATAGTTTGAGTTGGTGAAAATACGTTATTGTTAATTTAGTTTCATGCTCACTCAGTATTTATACATTTTAATGTCAGGATAGTTCATCGGGTCTAGTCGGTGGAAATACGTTTCTGCGCGAGTATATATACACGCCAAGTCCCTGCAGTTACGTTCTCGCTAGTTCGTTTTATTTCAAGTCGTTAAATATACGTTGAAATATTTAGTTAGTTAATTGGGTCATGTCGGTAAATATACATTGCCGTGTGAAGGTAATCCTGATCAAGTCGTTGCAGTTACGTTCTCGTTCGTTTTAGTCTCAGTTTGAGTCGTTAAATATACGTTGTAAGTGTGGGATTACTAGTACGGTTAAGTGGGTTAATATACATTAGAGCTTGAATATAACATCAGTCAAGTCACGGAAAGTACGTTGTAATATGTTACACATGTAGTTCAAGTCGTTGAATATACGTTGTAATTTGAAATGTACGTTGACAGGTCGAGTAAGTCAAACACGTTTTCCTCTGTACATGTCCCAAACATCCCCATACTCGCACGTTTTTTTTTTTCTTCTTACTTCGAACTTGCATTTATGTAGTGACCTTGTACTTGCTTGTAATGTGTTTTCAATTAAGCAATATTTATTTCAATGTTTAACACGTGTTTATTGAGACTGTACAAAGGGCAAAACATTGTTACTTAACGACAGTAAAAAATGTGTATTCAGGGATCTGCCCACGCTGGTCGGCGCCGGTCGCTAGCGACCGGCACTCAGAATTTCCGACCAGGACAAAAAGTTGGCAACCAGCACTATTCTATTTGTTTACGATACACACAGGATAACGTCCACTATACCATTATTCTATTGTCCTTGTTGGTTTTAACACAATGCAAACAAGCAGCCTCTTGGCTGAGATAGCTCCGCTGTTTGCAATGCACATTTCAATTATAGAACAGAAGATATCATTAGAAAATGAACAATATGAATAGTATCAATGCAATGGGAATTTCTGTTTTCAACAAAAATTCAAAAATAAAATTTTCACCATAAATGATTGTGGTTTTTAACAAGAAGAAAATATCACTTTTTACCGAAAATGACAAAAATATTCACCAAAATTACTGTAGATAATTAAAGATATCATTACAAAATGAACAAATCTGAGAGAAATCCACATGTAGTACCTATATATGTAATATCAAAGCAATTGGCGGTTTTTAACAAGAAGTCGAAAATATCACTTTTTACCAAAAATGACAAAAATATTCACCAAAATTAGAGAATTGAAGATATGATCATGAAATGAACAAATCTGAGAGAGGTCTACCCAAGGTACATATACACCAAGTATTAAAGCATTCAGGCTTGTAGTTTTCAAGAAGAAGTCGAAAAAGTAAAACATTGACACGGACGGCGACGGACAATCACTCACATGATAAGCTCCGCTCCACAAAGTCAACAGCGGAGCTAAAAATTAACACGCAACAAAACTTGAAAGAAGATACCGCTGTTCAAAATCAACGTACACATGTAACATCGGTCTAATGTGTTTTTGTTTTAACCTCCGATTGACATTCTGTTAGTTTTAACAAACGAACCAGATCGGAATAAGTTAATCTGCACTTGCACTCGAGTGCAGTAACTGTCATTGATGTTTTTGACTTCATGACTCGTTCATAAAATTAAATTCATAAGCTATATTCAGTAAGCGATACAAGGAATACTAATTTCTCACTATTATTTACCAGCGTTCCATCGGAAAAGAAAGCAATTAAATTCTTGTTGCCACTTTTGCCGTAACAAACGAACGACACGCTTTGAAAAAAACAATGGCTGCCAGGTCAGAGGTCAATGTCTCAAAATACGCATTTTAGACGCGTTTTCAAAAATAAAGTGTATATATTTTTTCACTTTTATTAAAGCATATTAATTTTACATGGAAATATTTAAAATAAATAAAAGTTAAAATAATTAAAGTAGTTAAATTGGAGCTAGTAGAATGGAAAATGAATATTAATTAGCTCATGAATATTAATGAGCTCATGAATATTAATTATCAACCAGCACTCAAATCAAGCTGGGCAGAACCCTCGTATTGAAATAAAATGGTGATTTTTTTTTATACGAGAAATTATTTTCCATGGTGGTAATGAAGTGTGCATGCTTAACAGATTGCAAAAAATGTGAAAACTGAGGTCGATACAGTCTGTTAACTATGGCCTATTTTTGCAAAAATATCTGGCAGGATAGCATGCACAGATGCTAGCTACTAGAGTGCATTGAATCATGACCGTTTTTCACCAACTTAACCTGATAGCATGAAACTCCCCTGACCGGAAAAGGGTTAAATGAAATATCGCCAAACAACCACACAAAGTTGTCAATGGAATAATAAACACATGTATGCCTAACACCAAAGCATTGGAAATAGTGGTTAGTTGAACTTCCATTTTTAACCAAAAATGACAAAAATATTTGCCAAAATTAGAGAATGGCCATGGGACGAACAAATCTAGTAGATGTCAACACAAGGTACATACACACCAAGTATCAAAGCATTCAGGCTACCGGTTTTGAAGAAGAAGTCGAAAATAGAATGTTTGACCAATAATGACCATTTTAAAATATTCTGAACTGAAATCAGGTCGGGTCGTAACAGCCGTTTTTTTTTTTCATTATTTTCGCCTCAAGTTTCTACCTTTCTACTGTCGATGGGCCTCAAAATTTTGAGGGCGATGGTCCCAAATTGGTCCATTTCACGACGAAAACCGTGTGAAATGGGAAAACTATGACGCCTCGTGACATAACGATAACTTAGTCAAGATGGCGGCCAACACGGGGATTTCGCTGTAGTTTTCCCACGCTTTTCGTCTTGAAATCGACCAATTTCGGACCATCACTCTCAAAATAATTTATGAAATATTTTAGGGACCCATTGACAGTGGAAAGGTAGAAAATAATGAAAAAAAAATTTCAGTTCGGTAAAATAGGGTAACTTGCATAGGATGGAACTGTAGCTCCATGGTTTCGTGTAACACCATGACAAACGAATAACCACTTTAGTTCAGTCTTTGGAAGGAATTCAGTCGATTTAACAGGAGAATCAACCTGCCCACACAGACAGAAACAATTCGACTGACCAACACAGGGACGCACAGACTTATTCATAAACAAAGTTATTCCAACACCATATTATAGATGGCACTCTCACTATAGACTGCCACAGTAGAGTTTTGGGGGGCTAATTTGCATAATTGTTGGCAGATCGACTTCTCATTAACAAATTACCATCTACACTCATCAAGGCATCCACGCACCAAAAGTAGAGTCAAATGGTTTGGTGGTTTTTGAGAAGAAGTCGTGCACAGACAGACAGACGGACGACAGATGCAGGACAGAAACCCAACCCATAGGCTCAGTGGACCTATGGTCCGTTGAGCCAAAAATGGGTGATAGACAATATTCACTACAATTACAAGATACTCTTGATCTTCTTAAAGCAAGTGACATCACTGTGAAACAGTGAGCCAATGATGCAGAGTATATTCAGAGCAGTGTTCGTGAAAAGTATGTTGACCTGCTAGTCAGCTAGAATTCCCGTTCAAGTCATCTTGGCCCAGTTCAGTATCTTCAATTCAGACTTGTTATTCGGCAACCCACAATCCACATACGGCAATGACTCCGTGAAATCGTTAGCACTCCATTTTTTACAGAAAGCTGATGAACCCGATGTTACAGCAGAGGTCATCAATGAATGGAGTAATTTTAAGAGCTACGCTTGTGAATGCATCTTGAAAGACGACGATTTGAAATCCGATGCCGATATTCTCTGCAAAACTGCCTTCGTTCAGCAAGTATTCCCGAATATCGCAAAGCTGACGAAAATATACCGTGTATTACCATGTCACACTGCAGATTCAGAAAGGACTTTTTCCCAACTCAAACTCCTGAAAACAGTCAATTTGACTAAGTTAATATTCGTCTTCACTACAATGAATCCAGTCGTGCATTTTTCGAATTCCACTTCAGATGTGAGCAAACAACAAACCTAGTATGTAATGTCTGATTTTTCATGGTGCTATGTTCTCCCCAACTATAAAGTGGGTCAAACAAGTTGATTAGAAGACCCTGAAAAATAGTAATAACATTCTTACGCTGAGACGATGACCAACAGAATCTATACGACTGGCGTCTTGACCATTCTTCAATCCTTTCATCTGTTTAGCTTGTCTCTCATAGACCTCCTTCTCAGCATCAGGCAACTCCTGTCAAGTGGAAACAACCATGAAAATAATTATAGAAATCACTAACTATAATCATTTGACTTTAATAGCACTCTCGCTCAATTAAGAATCTCCTATTGGAGAGGGTATATTTTCAATTTCTTTCAAAATGCCCAAAATTTGATGCTCAATTATTAAAACCTGGTCATTGTACATACTAAAATCTTACTGAACTATGCTTTGACAATATCCTGTTTACCACAGGTGTTTGTACAGGGCTCTCCACAAATTCTTGGAAGGGCAGCAATTTGCATATAATTAGCATATCTAATTTGCATACCAATGTCAAACAATCAGAAATAAAAATGTTAAAAAAAATCTAGCTACTTACTTGAATAACATAAAATACACTGTACAAGTATTACATATTGATGTTTTTGAACTATTATCACAAATAAATTAAACTGGAGAAAAATACAACTTTGTGAGTCGAATATCAATGTTTACCACGTGTGGAGACTCAACTTCCGGTTTTGACTCGGGAGACGGGAAACAACAGAAAGAAGTGGAATACAGAAACATAAATCACGCTGGCCAAGCGTCATTTATTCATAAATTAACTGAAAATGTGTAAAGCCAAGCACTCGACTGCTGCTGTCAACGTTTTACCTTCCACATCGGGTGACAGATTGGCACTGCGTCTTTCATTCCGTTCGGAAACTGGCATCCCTGTCGTTTTAGCTCCGGCATCATTGCTTGCATGTACATATAAAAACCATTGTATATTTTCTTGTTTTTCTTCGGGGGCATCTTGAATTCTCAGCGAAAAAATTGCAGCAAACCAGAACTCAAAATAACAACTTCGGCTAATGTGTAAATCACGTGACATTCTCGCGTGATCGGTCACAACTATTATCAGCAGGGGTGTTCAATGTCAAGGGCAAGTCTTCTATTGTTTCTACCATATTGCGGAAATAAACTAGTACCGCTACAACATACTTTGTTCAGATATTTGAAATGGTCTAAACATTGATCTCGTTTTTGCTAGTTCCACGACGCTTATAAAAAGAGCATAAGGGAAAGAGCGCCCTCAGAGCTCAATACGGAAATTTGATTATTGGACAAAAGAATTAACGTTCATGATACTGCGACCATATCTGGATAACAGAAGGACCTACGTTAATGAGGAACCTGTTAATCCTGGAGATTGCACCAGGAAATCATTGGACACCATTGCCTATGTTGTTTCTCAGACTACCACTAGTTGTCTAAGGTTGTTTGCACTGTTAACCCATCGTCCGCCTGCACGGTGTTGTTCCGCTCGGACATTCCTCCCTCCACAACAGTGGAGTGCTTTGCCGGAACATTCACCTTGAAAATTCAAGATGTGTTAACCGGTCTAAAAACTATTTTGCACTTTATGAGTTACGCATTTGAAAATTTGAAAGGCTTTATGAATACGATAGCGGAGGAATAAAATAAAATAAAAATGGGTACATTTAAAATATGATTATTGTTTAGGCTTCATTTTTTATATTATTTGTTTATATTGTTTATTAAATATGTATTTAATTATGTATTTTTCATATACTTTATTTTCCTTTTATTTTTTAGTTTATTATTTATAAGTTTTGGCAATCGCAAACAAAAATAATAATAAACTACAAAATAATAAACAAATATTAGAAATAATAAAATAAAATATCTACAACTAAGAAAATGTGATATACGCCACACAATAAATCAGATTTTAATCAGATTGGTGAAAGAAACAGTGCCCCATCATGTAATAAAAAAGAATGGTACCAGTCAAACAAAATATTCACGTAGACGCGAAAATAAAACTGTGTAAATATTTTCCAGGTTTTTCATGTTTTGGAAGGCATAGAGATTAGAAAGCAGGCAGTAGAAGCAATTGTCATATGACCATATATTCTGCTGTCGCGTATGAACGGTCCAGTGGCGATCTAGCATTGAGCTACATGGTTAGTTTAACTCGTATCCGTGCGTAATTAGACATTCTTCAGGCTGGGACTAAACTGCGAGATGACATGAACATGTTCTTCCCATTTTATAATTGATTTTCACATTTTCAGTAGAGCACTAATGGATCTCGAGTATTAACAAATAGCCGGCATGTTATCTCTGACATACAGACTAGAGTACAAGAGTGAGAGAGTACTTCAAGTTGCAATACTAGTACTGTGCATGAAGATATCATAGACCACTGACCTCACACCTTCCAGTACGTATACAGCTACAATAAGTTCTCATTGCTGAAGTTGAAGCATACAGGTAGGTGCTGCTGTATTGGCCCCTCATTTTCAAGGTCGGGTCATTTTTGTTACCATCGTTTTTAAGAATTTTAGCCATTCTAGCGAAATCTTTATCATTTTTGGCGAAAAACTTAAATTTGTTAAAGAAAAACGCCCCAACCATCAATCTTTTGAGTTCAGTTCCCAGCTGCCTGTTACTATCCAAACTACGGTAATCATAATAATGGTCAATATCGATGTTACACGTCTGGCGTGTTTTGCCATTCCACAAAGCACTTAAGGTAAATAAATACCGACCGATTTTGTTAATTTTGGCCGTATTTACGAGTTTGTTTATAATAAAAATAATAACACTTCCACCATTTCCAAGCGAGCGCACGCGGTAGGGTCACCGGTTTATCGGTGCGCACGGGACGCGATATGGAGAAACGTCCCTCGTGGCACAGACCTGTATCATTCCACACTAAATGTTTATACCCAAATACAACTGATAGGTAGTAATTCACAATAAATTACATTTTCATTTTCTTATTTATTCAGCTACTTCTCATAGATTACAAACTGAAAGTCGCACCAGCACATTCCAGCATCAAAGTGTTTGTGTTTTCGTATTTCTTCAAAACAAAGCATTACTGTTTTATAGGGATACTACTTTTTATTCGCCTTTACACGTAATGGCTGTTATTTTGATTACATTTCCACGAATCAAATAATCGTACACATTGATTTTAGTCAATTTTGGGCAAACTGTGACAAACGAAGTCGTTGCGATTCAGTCAATTCAATACGACGCCATGTAGTCGCCCTATTTCATTTTTGACTCCACTGTTTAGTCTCTCAAGGTGATGACGTATTTGACCATTTTTAATGAGGACAAAATACTAAGATTTATTAGCGGTATATTGTTCATTGGTGGCAAACTATATAAACCTTGAACTTGAACTTGTTGTATTTTTGTTACACGACGTGCGTAATTTAGATGGACAAACATATGAAGCTGTGTATTGGGATGTATTCTCAGATGCCAGACTGCCAATCATATTGCACGAACACTGCATGCTCCTTGTTCAATGGACGAAATTGTAACTTGTATTCTTGGCTCGTGTGATAAGGCGCTATTCTTTAAGCCTGCTCAAGTAACTACTGTAAAATGACTAATTTTCACTGGGTTTAAATTTCATTAATTCATGATTTAGCATTTCAGGCATATTCAGTGCGGGTTTTAAATTCACGTTTTTTTTTTCATTTAGATAATGTGTTCTATGCTAAATTTGAAATAGTCACTAGATTTTTATTTAGCCGCTTTTCCCAGTCAGCGAAATAAGCAAAATTAAAACCTAGTGAATAATGAATAATTTTACATTAACTCCGTTATTAATTAAGCAGAGAGTTGTTCATGCTATGTGTCCTCTGTATAATTAGCTAGCCAATGCTTTAAATACGTTGGAAAGGGATAAAAACGCATCAATCGTTTCAAAATTGGCGATATGTCTTAGTGGTGCAACAGGGTGCATCGTGCTTTTTTGCTGAGGTACATCCATTATTAAAAGATTCGTTATTCCTTCAAAGTTTTCAAAACAGTTTTCAATATATGATACATGGGCAAAAATTGTCCAGCTGACAGACGGTGCATTCTACTTGATCTTGCAGTAAATGAAAACCGTTTACACTATGTTCTATTTACGGATCTACTTTTTTTATCAAAACATTAAACATGAATTTATGGTCGGCAATGAAGCTACGTGTTTAGTGGACGAATGAAATGTATTGTGACGTTAAATGCGGGGGGGGGGGCCTTTATGGGGCTACACCGTATTCAGGATCGGGGAGCTTGTCTTTAATACCGGTCTAATAGTCTTTGTCTTTGGTAGCGTGCTTATCTTATAAGTCTCCTCCCTCTCAGCTCGTCCGCTGTCACGGGGTGGGGATCGTTTGGTGAATGTATATCACCACAACTGAGACTGTGCAGAGAAAGAAATATACCAGTAACGATTATAACAAATCAACACGACACAATATATACGGTTTCCTGTACTTTAATAAACAAATAACAGTGATGCTGGTCACTGGAACCAGCAAGGAAGGGAATACACTGTAAAATAAAATAAATTAGAGACTTGATCGATGCTGCAGGGAACACTCCACTCTCCATTGGACAGCAATGTGCAATGTTGCGTTCCTTCGTATCTGGCACACTGTCGAAGCAGCTGCACTACAATTTAAACTCGTGCTCTGTGTCCAGGGAGTATCGGCAACTGCACTGCTATCTGCTGCTACTGGTAGCACTGGTACAACGGGAGTAGTTCAGGCAGTGAGCTTCAGTGGTTCCTGTTGATCAGCAGGGATTACTGCACAGCACGTCTGCATATGTACCCCTGTATAGGGTGTACAGCTCACTGGAGTCAGGAATCAGCATCACAAGATGTTACAGGATCAAGTCAGGTCACCTTTCTGACTAAAGATTTTCCCTTATGTCTCAATTTAAATACCCTAGCTAATTTATGGCCATGCAAATAATAAAATGTATATAACGAAATGATTGGTTATCTCGAAATAGCCGACAAATCAGTGTACAGAGGATGCCAATTTTGGTAGTGGAATAAACCACTCTTAATCCAAGCTCTACCAATTTAAAGTAGGAGACTCGGGTCAATGATGTCATATCTATTTTTATTGCCAACAACACTGGGTTCAGCACATTCCAAGGTATTTCACAATCACCATGTCACTGTCTGAGCCATACCATTATGCCACAGGGAGAGACAGGATGTATGTATCTCAAATTCTGCTGACAACACAATCCAGTGACTGTATCAGCAGTCTTAAAAATAAACATGTGCAATGGGTTGTTGCAAAGTATCCAAACATGTGCGCTTTTCATTCACACAGCCAGGGCTCTGTACTTTTAACTTACAATTTATGTCACAGTATTTAGAAGTTTGGATTGTGGCAAAATTGGGCTTTTGTATACACAAAATACCAAATCACAGGCCGAAATTGAATGGATTTGTGAAAATTTGCCTTTGACAAACAAACTTCATGACAAGGAGCGTAAAATAACTTTGACTGGGGATCGTTCGTGGGTGACACGAAGTAGATTAGAATATTTGCTACACCGCGTTCACACGGCAACATTTTGTCGAAGCCCAGTGTCTTGAACCGGCTCGAACCAGCAAAATTCGATGTTTAAACGCGTCTGGCTACGACAAATCTTGGGATTGAGCTCTGATATGACAGGGTCTGACATGACCCTAACCGTGTAAACGCACCAGGGCCGATATGACGTCCTCTATCGTCTTCTTTAAATTACGTTCCATTCAAATTATGGCATCTCAGGAATCAATATCTTTTGTAATTTCTGTGCGGAAATTGCGATAATAAGTGTTGTTCATCAGCGGCAATTGGCACAAATCGTTTGTAGTATTCTTGCTTGTCTTCTCAAAGATTATATCACTTAATATGTTAAAGTAACAGTAAAATCTATCTCTTATAAAAGATGGTACATACATTGTCAGTTTCGCCTCCTATGTCAAGACAAATGACAAAAACAATAATGAACAATTTTTCATAAATGTATTTGGAATAAAATGTCAGATAAGATTAAAGGGGTGTTACTTTGTTACAACTATTAAAATGGTGGTCTAAAGTTGGCACATCCGCCATCTTTCATATAGTTATAGATCTTCATACGTCAAGGAACAAAAGACATTCAGCAAATAGACTACAGTTCGCTCTGGTGTGGATCACAAATTTCTTAATTTAAAATGTTTAGTCAAAAACAAATTGTCAAATTTGCGACCAAAAGATTCAAAGTCAACCGTTTCTGGTACCATGCCCTCGTAGTTTGATCCAAAATAATTCAAAATTCGTCTCGTATGCTAATCGATGCGTATGAATCAACCCATTGTAATCAGCTTCATTGTCAAAAAAGGCATGACCTTCACCTTCTTTTTTTGTGATTTTTATTTTTTCTTATTTGTGAAATACGAATAAAAACAAGTAATAAAGAAATCGCGTTTTTATTTTGAATGTGTATTGTTCTATGGCCAATAACGGTACAATCTGGTAGGATAATTTACAGACACACAAATAAAGTTTGCATGTCATTAGAGCAATTTACTATCGTACTTGATAAATATATCAGTGTCTAATTGTATATGTTTAGACAAATAACATGAAGAAATGACCAAATATAAATATCCGAACGTTTTCTAACGTTGGTGGCGTCATTTCCACCTATTTAAATCTCAATTGATGAGAAATAACCGCTCGTTTGCGTTTCAACATGAATTGTTCGTATATTCATTGTTGATACTATTAGCTCTATTGTAGTGATTCTTAAGTCATTCAGTACCACTCAAGTGAACAAAATGGCACGGTTGCTGGTAGTCGTTCTCGCTCTCCTGGCGTTGTGTCAGCTAGTTACAACAAAGTCAACTCTTCTTGATTTTCTACTCAAGGTAAAAGCATCAATTATTCCTGTAAAATATGCCAACCGAAAATTGGTACCATTACATTTGCCATAGAATATGGTACTAGCGAACTGGGTGTTGTCATACACCGTTTTTACGGGTCACAAACGGATGTCAAGTATGGTCGAGTTGACATAGCATATTCGCTGCATATCTACCCATACGTCTTCTGAACAAACAAATACTTAATATCCCATTATAATGAGTTTTCTTTTCCATAATTTAACCAAACCGTAAAGCTTGTTTGCTGCTGAGACAAGACTGAATACGCCACTTAGCATTGTTTTCTTTTTCTTTCACCAACTAGACACCACCGCCAATTTCCCAATACATTGTTTAAGGTGTGTGCGGCATGGGAGCAGTACGTGTACATTTCAATTCAGTCAGACAAGTGACTGTGTTTCTAGAATTAATTATTTGACTAATTAAATGGGAGAACCGAAAAATTGTCAATTTTTGTGTTTTGACCGTCGCCATTTTCGCCGCTTACGATGACGTGTTTTACGGGTCAGAATTCGACTAGAAGAAGAAGAAGAAAGCCTGATAGAGCATCACATTTGTATATGAACATCTTACTTCATTACTGAAACTATGATTGGATAAAATATAATTTCGCATAAAAACGTCGATTTGCCGTTTTAATTAAAAGCACTTTCAACTCCCATGTTTAACAATAACTCAACAGGTAGTAATTTTAACAGTGTTAAAACAGAGGTTCTTCCTGTCTCAGAAAATCACGTAACCTGCTGATAAACATATATCATATATGTAAATATTTTGAATATTTGTCATTTATCTTTGCTGAAATTTCATGAGTTGAACGAAATAGCGAAAATTAATCCCAAGTGAAAATAAAGTGTTTCACAGTATTGTAATGACTCCAGTACCCGAATACAAAATTGAATATATTTTTCAAAAGAGATAGGATGTAAAATAACTTGGTTTTGAAAAGAAATTTTTTTTAAACCACTTTTGTCCAAAAAAGCATATTTTTGACCCAAAATCAAAAACGCATTCTGAGTATTTAAAATAAAGACAAGTTTTACAAAGTTTGTATAATAAGCTTTCAGAAAATATATAACATGTTGGATATATAATACCATCTTCATTGTCTAATTACTCAATTAAAAAGCAAGCCAAATAAACTGCATCTCTACCTTAAACATGACATTCATAACCACGTGATCAGTCCAACATTTCTAAAATCCAGTAACACATATGGCAAATTGTAATATGTACAATATACACAATGTGGCATAAATTGATACCCAAACAGAAGATATCACGTGACCTCAACGACATTTGTATCCCTGGATTTCAAAACGATGATGGTAGCAAGTGATCTGGCGAATCCCCCCTCCTCCCCGCCGAGTGGTATCGTAGACTTTGGTCTTTTATATCATTGCCTCAGTACGTGCCTGCTGTTTTTCCCCGCACAGTAAATTAATTGATTATTTTCAATTTGTATGTCTTTCAGAAATACAGATTTGAAGAGATGAAAAAGGAACTAGGTGTGTATACTTTAAATAAGATTGTAAACAGCAATGAAATTGTTAATCCGCTCATGGTTTCGACGATGGTATCTCTAGATAGTAAATTCAGTACAGAAGGTATTAATTATTGGGGCCAAAATATGGAAAGCCATTGCAGACATATTTTACAAGAAATATATTAAAGACTGAAATGAAATGACAAATTTCGACAAAAAGACTTACCTCTTACCTTTTGACATAATTTGATTTTGCATCAACAAGTATTAGGCGAATATGATTAATGTTAAATATGTGGGAAGTCATTAGATTGTGTGTTCAAATTTTAATCTAATCTAACCTATTTATGTTTTATATAGAATATGATATTATTTCGTTTGCTCCAAACTATTAAACTTAGAATCTATATGGCGTTATATACATTACGCAGCAATCCACTCGTCTGGCACCTAGTCTAAGAATATTATTATGGACAGTGAGATATAATGAGTGTCGTAGCTTTGTGTCACAGTCGATGAGTGGAACGCTTTACATATTGTCGGATAAAGCGTTTGTTTATGACTACTGTACAGACTGGTTATGCATGTCAGACTACAATGCAGACGTGAATGGCTTAACTACGCAGTATATATAAGGCGAGTCAACGACTAGCACAGATTACATCATACCAACGCACATAGGTTTTCAGTCAAAGCACGCATGGACGTACGTCCATGATGCACGTAACTGTAATTGTTCACATGTAAATACATTGCGTGGGTTACGACCCCTCAATAAGTAACTGTGCCTGTGTGCGGAGTTTTAACACAGACAGACGACTCCTTTTAAAAGGTTACCCCGCATGCCAACAGAAAACCTTCAGGACAAGAACATTTTAATTGTTATGGTTCACTGACCGAGGTCGAATTCAACTCAAATATCTATAAAACAAGTCGGCCCCTTGGCATGAATGGGGCGGTGACTAACAAGACTCGCAGATAGAGGGGTTTTATTATTACATGTATTTGTGTTTAAATATCAGTTTATATTGTGTTAGACGACAGTTCCCATCATCGAATGTCACTGTTGTCTTTCTTAGCTTTTTCTTGTGGGCGAATACAAATTACAACAGCGCCATGCAAACATCCATGGTACAATTGTGATACTATCTCGCCTTCAACCAGTCCCGGTCACAACACAAGTACCTGCGGACTCGGAACAAAACCAAAGTTCCTTTCAAGTCACATCCGTTATCCGATAATGAATCTGGGGGAGGGGGCTTGGTTCATTTGTGAGCACGATATGCGTCTCCTTTTCGCAGACTTGCTTCCTGCATGTTGTCTTTATTTCGTTTCTGTGCATCAGTGGACCAGTGGACATACTGACCCGCTCTTGCAAGACGTTGCAGAACGAGTCCTCACATGTATATCGGAATACACTGGCCTTGTTCCTTTTTGGAAGATAAACACGCACAAAGACCCCGTGGAATAACAACGACGTTTTGTTCAAGTAGTCTGAACGGTTTGAAAGGGTGCACGACACCATAGACCCGAGGGGCAATCGAAATGCAGACTGGTGGTAAGCAATTAAAACATTTTTTTCCCCGGCGTCACCAGTTTACCACGCCCTCCCGCGGCGGTGTCTAACTACCATCGTGGATTAAAACACGCGGATCGCAAGCAGTTTAATCGCTTTCAATATTATAGTAATTTTTAGACATGTTATTTTCTATATTGATGAACCTAGTATAACTGAGGCATGTAGTTACACATCCTGAGTGTGACAAAACTGTTAACTACCCCTTAGTATCACCTCGTCAAAATACAAATATGCATTTATTTGCAAAATGCAGATATTCACGTGTAAATATGTTTGTGTGGTCGTTTATTATTTAGGATATAACAAATCTCTAAAAGCATTTTTATCGACAGATGATCACAGTTCAAAACAAATTCTACAACTATAAACAGCGCCCTCGTGCACCCATTACGTCACAAAAGTGAGTTATCGCTAGATGGCGCTAAACATGTATTCAATTATTATTTTGGTAAATTTAGTGTTCATTGGCGGCGTTTGGCATGATGGAAACGTGTTGCACGTGCCTCACTATTCCACTCCAGGTAACTCATGCTATAATACTATTTCGTAGGCCAAAAGATAACAAAAGCTAGCTAGTCAGTGGCACGGTGGTCTCACACTGACATTGTGGGCTCATTTCTTGACTGTGCAACTACTAGTGGTGGTATCCATGGAAACCCTCGTTCAGGGCACATTACATGTGTTTTATAAATGAATCAATCGAGGTACTCAGAATATCGATCCCAACTCCGAACTAAAATTAATGACAAATAGTCATTATTTTGGTCCAATGTTTGTGAATCCGGTGGCACGCCCATACTAGTATTTATTAATTAATTAGTGGTATTGTTATGTAATTTCTTCTACAGCTCCGTCACGATTCTGTGCGTATTCTTGTTCTCTTGATGGCAATGGTGTCTGTGATGACGGCGGCGAAGGCTCTGTGTCGAGTATGTGTCCTTTTGGAATGGATTGCACAGACTGTGGAATTCGATATGGTAAGTTACCATACTACAATTGTATTACACGTAGAGTCGCGTAAAATGATTAAAAAATGGAATTCAACGAATCACGTTGGCCCAGCTGTACTCACTGTAGACGAAAACCTGGTCAAACATGTGGGACCTATATTTATAGAGCAACCATTTTAATATTCTAACACTAGACTCCTTTAATTGGATGCAAGTTGCCTCTGTGTCGTCAGTGGCAACCACTCGAACACATCTGCAAAAGTGACTGGCATCCCCACGAACGAATAGCATGACAATTTTTTAGAACGCGATATAATATGGATTTATTCGGAGGAAATAAAATTTACCTTACACAATGACAGTTACACATTTCTGTATATGGAAATACGTACACCATCGGAAGGAACACAATTTGCAGAATTCTTATTGCGTGTGATATCATATTTAGCAATCATGATGGTGGATTAAAGAAAAAAATGGCGGACATGGTGACTTACTCAGACAAAAATTACCATATGACAGTGAACCCTTCATATATTTTATTCCTCGCTGCTTTTATTAGTACTGAGAAGGTATCCTTTCTTTCTTTACTATAGCTTATTGTGACAATACTTGCCAGGGCGCCGGTTACGATTGGGAATACCTCGTGAACGACCACGTGTGTGACGACGGTGTAGCCGGTGACTCACAGACGGATTTCTGTGACTTTGGTACCGATTGCACTGATTGTGGCCCAAGAGTTAAAAAGTGTATGTATCTGATCTGTATTCCCAAACTATATGTTAAATATTGTCATAGACGTGCATAATGAGGGCATGAAATGAAAAAGAGAAAAGGAGGAAAAATGCGCACGTGTTGAGTGGTCAGCTGTGAGAGAACAGCTGTGTTCAAATTTATTTTCTCAGGTGTTCAGAATTCCGCACTGGTGGCTTATTCTCATACTTATTTATGAGGTTTATTGCTTGCCAGCAAAGACCCTGGCTATTATGTTACCAATCTGACGCCAACGAGAGGGTCAAGCAATGAAGTTATAACAAAATAATATTTTAACTAAAGCTTTGTTTTAATAATTGTGTTACATACTTGTCTTCATTTTATTTGATTGCAGAGAGAGAAGAGTGTTCCATACTTTGATCCGATGACACAGATGATACCAACATTTCATAACAACTTTCATCTGGATACATCAAATTTATTATAATCAATATAAGGGTTAATTAAAATGAGACCATAAAACTTGCGTGATAATCAACGTATAACTAAAAAAAAATGTTGGATTCGTGTATATCGAATACGAGATGTAGGCGATTTCACACCCAATGATAATGTGTTCATTGTATTGTAAATTCAATTTAAAAATAATAATTTTGTGTAATAAATGTTCATAACAGTTAATTCTCGTTATATTGTGATTAATTTGGCACCCCTAACACAGTCCAGAGGGACTGTGCTCCTACATTGCATTGCATTGCCAAATTTGGGGGATTTAGAAATCGTAGCTTGCTCGTCATCTTATCCAAATTCTGGGTCCAGAAAGTAGTGTTGTGTTTCTATGCCAAGTTTTTTAAAATCATAATTAAACTTTGTCATAATCACACTCCAGGAACAATTCGTATTAACCTTACAGTTCCTTTATTTCTCATTTTGGATGCCTATGAAGAAATGCTGTATTGATGTCATCTGTGCAAATTTTCTACAGTGTGTGTCAGGAACCTGTACACCTTAGTTTATAAATAATGTTAAATACATTTAGTAATAAATTTACAAAAAGGTTTTGCTCGTGTTTGAATTTGTAATGGTGTTTGACAGATCAACAATACCCATACAGCATGCACAACATTATATATGGCCACAGCATAGTGTCAGCAACTGTCCACATTCTAACTAAAGTGTTTGATGATTGGATGATATATTGATATACATATATGTATCTACAATGACATTACAACACCAGAATAGTCAATTGGAATACCAACAGCCATTTTGAATTTAAAAAAAGATGTATAATGTTGACACCTTTTTATCACATACCATATAAATATTTAATTTGCCAACATTTTGCAGCTAGAACATTAACACAAGTTTTCATTTGAGTCATAGCATATACACATGACAGAAATCGACACTGCCAACAGTTTCTATGATGTCATACTTTACCCATACCAACTTCACCCCTTCGCTGGAGAATCAAGAAGAAAGACGACATAATACTGATGAAAAGTTGAAAATCTAGTGAGTGGAAAGTTATAATAAAAAAAAACTAAATTACATTCTCTCTGCATTTGTAGAGCTCTTTCCCTTGGAAGTGTTATGTTGCCCGGACTCCCCTTTAATTTTCTAATTTATGTGATTATTTGTTTTTAGTGGTTTTACTGGCAACATTCTTTTGAAAATGGTTAACCATACTGTCCTGTCGCATTTATTATAAATTTCCTATTTACAGTGAAAAATGTCAATTTCATGAAATAGGTATATTTTATATTGAATCTTGGTTAAAATTTTGTATCAGAATGAATTATAGTTTGCAAACTTTTGTCATCAGGAGTGAAAGTGACAGAAATTGTTGTACTGTAAAATGACTAATTTTCACTGGGTTTAAATTTCACTGATTTACCATTTCAGGCATATTCAGTGGGTTTTAAATTCACGGTTTTATCATTTAGATAATGTGTTCTATGCTAAATTTTACATATTCACTGTGTTTTAATTTAGCGCATTTTTCCAGTCAGCGAAATAAGCTAAATTAAAACCCAGTGAATAATTACCCCCTTTACAGTATGTGAATATGAAAGTAATTCACCATTAGCGCATTATTGTCAATTAGTGCTCGTTATAGAACAATGGTAGGGACAGTCTGCTTCTACATGCAGATTGATTGGTTCCCTGTATTGAAAGCAAAACACACTAACTGATTAAAGTTGTTAGGTTCAAAATTATGTAGGTTTATTTTACTACAGATTTCTTGTGGTAACCATTCAAAGTTGCTAAAAGACCAGAATTTTAAGACAACAAAATGTCTGTTTATAATTAAAATGATGAAAACAGTGAAAAAAAAAACATACAAGAACAATCCACCTTTATTTAAGATGTATTTTAAGAAACGTAATTCAAGGTGAACAACAAATATGGTAAATATTGGCAGTTTAACAAAATATAATAACAGGCAAAGACTAAAGCAATTATGAATCACAATAAATTTAACTTTGAACATATTTCTGATTAAAATACTATAATTTTGTCATAGCAATTTTTGTAGTTTTCTATAAATTTCTTGGTTTCTGGACCAAATTGACATTCCTTATATATCTTGATCAAATTATTTAAATAAATATGGAAACAAATTATGGAAGGTGAAGCAACTCTACTTTTGTGGGAAAAGATTTAAAGTGAATTACAAATATCAAAATATTGATAATAAAATTATCGATATTCTACACAATTAAGGATAATTTTAATGAGTTTAAATTTTTTTGAAAAATACAATATATTTTATATAGTAATCAAACAAAATGTTGCACCTACTTTGGTGTTGATATTGAGTAATAGATGTATTAACCTTTGAACCTAACCATATATGGAAATAAGTACCTTTGACCTCATCTTAAATCTGAGAGATCCTCACATATTAAAACTCATTGGACTGAAGATTTTTTTTTTCAATTAACTTTCCAAAATAAAATATTGCTACCAGTACCTCAGATTGGTATTCTATCTACTAAACAAATGAGAGAAATATAATGCCAGAGTAAATAAATAAAAAAAAAAATCAGACATAAACTTCCTAGTCCCACCCCAATTTTCTATGGTTTGTCCCTCACACTAACAGCTCAAGCAGATATACACAAGTGAACAGATTGGTTTTGTCAGGAAGTGCAGTCCAAGATTATGACAAATTACATTGAGACAAATTCAAGTTGTATTTGTGTAATTCTTCTGTAATATTACCGGTACCTCCAGTCAGTGGCTAATAAATATAGCACACTCCAAATCTGAATACTAAAAACACTGTTTATTATTCTTTTTTTTTTTTTTTAACTTTGCTATTTTCATAAAATGAAGTGCAATTCGCTATAAAATCTGAGTAGAATGTAGAATTAAAATAGAATCAATAGTTTTCCAGTCAAGTTCATGAATGTAAAACTCTGTGAAAATAAATGGTTTTACATTATGCTAATAGATGACAGACACTTTCTCCATACACTATATTAAGGCCAAAAAAACTTATGTTGCCCTTAAATTCGGAAAATTGAAAAATTGGGTCAGGCGGTCAGATTTTTTTTTTTTTTTTAAACTCATGAAAACTAAGGGTATCGTAAATGGCCAAGGATAAAACAACGGTCTGGGATCGTTCATTTTTAGAGGAAACACTTTTTTACTGCTTAAAATGGTGAGTTTTTAATATTTGGGTAGATAAAAAAAACAAAAAAAAACAAAACATTTCATATTTTTTGTTCGGTCGCTGAGGGCAACAAAACAATTTTTTTTGGGCCTAATTGATAGTTTCTACAAAAGTGTGACAACCAGATTCTTCACGACTTTACAAACAAATTTACATGGTTAATAAACTAGATTTTAGGAATAAGTCATATTACATCTCTTCAAGTTATCAAACAAGAAACACGTACATCAAAAAAATGTAATTAATCACTGAAAAATTGAGGGAATGTGTTTTGGTGTAATGCTAATTAATAAGAATCTTCCCCAGCCAATGTCCAATTATTCTGTAATTACATCACTATTATCTTGTCAGCAAGTGTCTATTGAAGTGCGCCATCTGTGGCAGTTTGTCTGTCATCCTGGTATTTTGTTTTATTTCCTATGCCATATGCTACACCAACTCTGATTGGGTGAATGTTTTAGATGGCGTCCAATCAGATCGATTTTTTTATTGAGGTCAAAGATACTGTCTCTGTAGAATTATTATGTTCGTCGCTGGGAGTGGGAGGGGGGGGGGTATGCTTATATTAAGTTTGTAGAGTTTGATATGTTTAAAAAAACTGTCAACAAACATACTGCTCTTTGATTGGCCGGATTGTTAGGTGTTACGGTTCGGTAGCTTCTTCAGATGAAATAAAAATTCCTGACTATTTCCGGTTCCAAATTGATAAGATTCTAGGTTATTTTAGTCATAATTACAAGTCGGTGAAATAGAAATTTCACCTAAATCAATCAATGCTCACATTTCTCATTAAAATTATCACAATCCCAGCATGCATTAGAAAACCACATTCTCAGTAAATTTTAGTAAATACACAAATGTTTGAGAAAAAGGAATAAAATTTGTATTGAATTTAAGAAAGTGGTTGATTTCCATAATTTTCCCCCCATTTTGTTTAATGAAAGGCAAAATTTCAAGACCTGGAAATGTGAATTTTGGAATTCCAGTACGTGTTTGAAGCCTGTGAAATACACCCAAGTGTCAAAAAGTATCGATACATGATTTCTCAATGACAAATATTGTTAATGCATTATTAATCAAGCATGCATATTCACATTTATCATGACTTATGTGAAATAACTTAAAACTGTTATTTGGGATAGAACTGTTAAAAGGTGCCAACCTCATTATTAACACAGTTTGGCATATGACCCTTGACCTTTTGAAATGATTTGCTGTGACTACATCCAAATAACAGAAGTACTGTGAACCATTTTATTTTTACTGCAAACAATTTTTTTGCAATTTCAGCTGAAAATTTGTAGTTTATAGGATTGCAAGTTTTTTCAGGCTTTGTTGGATTGGCAACCAATCAGATCTCATGTTACAAGGATGATATATAGCTTTGTAGGATTGGCAACCAATCAGATCTCATGTTACAAGGATGATATATGAGTTTTTGTAGGATTGACAACCAATCAGATCTCATGTTACAAGGATATATGAGCTTTGTAGGATTGACAACCAATCAGATCTCATGTTACAAGGATATATGAGCTTTGTAGGATTGACAACCAATCAGATCTCATGTTACAAGGATGATATATGAGCTTTGTAGGATTGGCAACCAATCAGAACTCGCGTTATAAGGATGATAAACATAGAGGTGTCCTAATGAAGAAAAGACGATAATTTCTGTCGTAATTGCTACTATATTTGACAAATATTTTTCCAACTGTTAAGACACTTTTATATCTGTTTGTGAATAACTGTGTCCCAAGTTTTTCTAACTTGGCTAACAGAAAAGACATTTCTGCATGCTATGTAAACAAGCCAAAAACATGGATAAATCTATGATCACCTCATCAGAGTGCAACACTGAAAAAATATAATAACAAGTTAGACAAAGAATTGACAAGATAACTAGGAACGAATACTTACTAGTTTGTGGTTATCAAAATTTACAAAACATAGCAAAACTAATGTATGTATAATGAGCACTGAAAGTTATGATATTTCGTCACTGCCCTTTGACCTTTGCCAATACTATATATGGAATCTATCACCTTTGACCCTGTCATAAAATTAGCTGTACAGTGCAACACATTTTTAATAAATAACTAATTCTTAATTCTTTTTTTTTACCAAAAAGATTTTTTTTTCCTATAATTCTCATAGTTCATTTGGATCATGCTTTTTATGTTCTTTTGGTGAATCTTTTTCTGAACCTGTTGAAAAAACAATATACATAATTAACTTGTGATATTGGAAAATTTAAAAGACAAATATGGCTCACAATTTTGGAAAAGGAATTTCTTGAAAATCTTCTAAAGTAATCTTTGTTATTGGCAGTTTTGAATTCAGGGTTACCCAAACTAGTTTTGAAATTATAAACATCAATTTGTATATTATGCCATTTTTTTAATAAAAAAAAGTCACCAATTTATTGTAGCTAATGCTATAGGGAAATTGTGGAGTCATTGTTACCATGGAAACAAGTTTGGATACAAGTGTGTTTTATTTGCTTTTTGGCATTCAGCAAAATATTAGGAATTTGTAGAGCAGTCATAATTTTCACATTTTTGATGAGTACCGCCACCATTATTTTGTATGAAGTCTTTTTCATGTGAAGTTATATAGACCATATAATAAACAGTTTTCAAGTAATTTGGGTCAGAAGTTTCTTTCAAACAGCCAAGCACAGTAGATTTAGGCGAGGGTTCTCCGAACCCGCCTATTCACATAGTTCATATCCACCATAGACTCCGGTCAGTCAAAATGACTATTTTGAACTGTAGGCATTAATCAGCGATTCTGCCGGTGACGGAGAGATAGAATCCAGGTCAGGGGAAGCCCCATGACCTCAAGATTCTTTTACCCCTTACGTCACAAACCCACTTGACCGAGGCCACCTGGCAGCGCCACAGGTAGCCGTCCTTCACTCTGGTTCCTTTCTCTCCGCCTCGAGGACTTAGACCAACGCGACGGAAAGAGTGGGGAGGTTGAGGGGGACCCGGAGTCTATGGTGGGTATGAACTATGTGAATAGGCGGGTTCGGAGAACCCTCGCCTAAATTCACTACGTTCAATTACCCACCATAGACTCCGGTCAGTCAAAATGACTATTTTGAACTGTAGGCAGAGTCAGACACCGATAGGTGGCGGGTTTTCCCGAGCAAACAGAAAAAAAAGGAGAATGATGAAAGACTTAAATCTGGGTTTGTTAAGGAGGGGGGCAGCACAAAGTACACACAGAGACGGTGTTTGGGTACAGTAGGGGGTATTTATTACTAATCTAAAAACTCACATTACTACTACTGATGAGATCAGTGGTCTGGCCCTTTAACAACTAGCGTTGGAAATGTCAAAGGTGACAGTTCAAAGGTGATATATAAATCACTTGTAAGGCTGATCCAGGGGAGACCACTGGTAACTGTTGTATGTACTACAAACCGAAAACACTACGAATGAAATTCCCCAAAAATACCCAAACACCATTAGTGAGTAGGGAGGTTGGATGCAAAGCGCTGTGATGTTTCAAGACGGAGTGGAAAAGAGGGGTGGAGATATTTACGGAAAGCATCACTTTTCCAATCACCTAATAATTTTATGAGCTCAGATGGGATACCAGACTGTAATGCCCATGAGGCCCCTCCCCGCCGAAAACTGTGGGTGGAAAATTGCGAGATGTCAGACACTAAAGGTGTCAGCAAGGAGACAAGACGCTTGGTAAAAAGAGGGGCAGTGACTGGGTGGGGGGGAGGTAGCAAAAGGCTGGGTTCTCAGGGGGGCCAGGGGTAATGAGGAAGGCCGATAATATGGCAGCCGCAGGGCAGAGAGGATGGTTTGGGACCATTGGTAGTGGAACTAACAACAGGCGCTCCTTAGTTTGAATGGTTTTTGACCATCGTACTGTCAGAGCAAGGCCCCATGAGAACACACGAAAGTCTTTCCGCATAATGTGTCGAGAGGGGTCAAAATCTTTGCAGGATTTTGGCAAAACATTAGATTTGCGCAACAAACCAAAGAAAAGCAACAGGCAAATCGCCCAGAAAACTGTGTCCTCCAAACTTGAAAACACAAGCTGTGCACGAGTCCCTAACAAGAGTGACGGAGTAATGGGCAGCTTACGATGCACAGCAGTGCCTTTACATCTGGCAATGCCCTTCAAAATAGACGACAGACGCCAGTTCCCTGTCAGTGGATTGGGAAACCCACACTCAATGCGAATAATGTTAAGATATTGTTTTATGGAATTGACAGCCAGACGTCTGGCCAGGTAAGCTGCGTATCTGCACAAGACAAGCTCATTTACTGGGACTGGAGCGTATCCAAATTGAATGCAGAAGGCGAGGTAGGCACGACGGTGGGTGGAGTATGTGGATTTAGTTGAGGCTGCAAAGGTGTTTCCTCTATACATGGCAATTTCCACATCAAGTTCTTGTTCCAACCTTTCCAATTTAGAATCTGTGGAAGGAGGTGACAGAAACTAGCATGAGACATATGCTGCTGAAGGCTTGGGGTAGATGTAAAATGGGTGGTGCGGTTTTGAAATGGAGCAAGCAGGCCACATAACCGAGCATACTGGCCTGGCTGATGCAAGCGCGAGATAGCATCTGGGATATGATTAAGCTTGCCCGGAACATGAATAGCTGATATGTTAAAGTTATAACAAACCGATAACCAGAACAGTTCGCGTAAAACACCCATCACTAACCTATGACGGGATGTGCCTTTGTTAATATTGGCTAGCGCTACCATACTGTCCGTATGGATGAGAACTGTACAATTGCGCCAACGCGGAGCCCAGCATCGAGCTGCAAGTACCACAGAGAGCACTTCCTTGTGGTTTATATGCAAGGTTGAGGCTTCTGGCCAGTCCAGGCCCCATTGGGTGTATTGCCAGTCACCCCTATAGAAAATGCCTGAGGCCTCAGTAGATGCATCCATGTGCACATCGGTAATTGGACGGGGGTCTATAAATTTGTGCGTACCATTAAAATATGCAAGATATTTAAGCCACCAATTGATATCACGCTGGAATTCGTGTGAAAGCAAAATTTTGTGAGAGCTTTTGTTGAGAGTGTAAATGTCATCAAGTACACGCCGGAGGAAAGTTCTACCTCCTTTGATGACACGACAGGCCCAAGCAAGTTTGCCGGCAAGGCATTGCAGTTGGCGGCGGCTAGCGCGTTTGCGTTTTGAAAAATCGTGCAGTGTGGAAAGCAATTCCGCAAGTTTTGGCAAAGGCAGCTGAAGCGTTTGGTGTACTGTGTCGATATCTATCCCTAAGAAGGTAAGTTTCTGAGAGGGGCCTACCACTTTCCCCCAAGCAATACGAAAGCCAAGTTGGCGGAGCAAGCGGAGAAGGGTATTCAAGGCCAGTTCACACAACTCGTAAGTCTGCGCGATGATGAGAAAGTCATCTAAGTAGACGACCATTGCATCATAACCCCTCCGTGCCATCATACGCCTAACACTTTGGGTAAGCCTGTTGAAAATATACGGAGCTCTGCGTGCCCCAAAGGGAAGGCGGGTATCAGTCATATAAGTTGGATTGTCCTTTTCATTAAAATTCCATTGAAGCCCGGTGGCTGGGTAATTAGAAGGGTGGATTTTTATTGATCGGTATGCTGACTTGAGGTCAACTTTAGCTAAATAGCAGCCAGGAGTAACCAAATTAACGGCATCATCAATGGTTTGGTACTGGAAGGAATCGTGAGGGGCATAATCATTAACAGCTCTCCCTTCAGGCTGGCTGCAGTCATGAATTAGGCGAACATCTGCAGAATTGGGTTTGGGGATGGCCCCCAATGCACTAACAATAGTGGGTTTGGTTGGGGTTATGATGTAATGACCGTCAATAAGTTCTGACCTAAGCTGTTTTTCCACCTGCTGTCGAGAACCCACCGTGGCAGACTTATAATTGGCAACATGTGCTGGTTGGAATCGACTTTCTGGTGAAACGATATGGAACCCATCACGAATCCCCTCTAACAAGAATTCTTTGTCTGGATCATCCTTAAGCTCAGATTCCCATTCCGAAAATTTTAAGGCAGATGAAAAGGCAGGGGGAGATATCGACACAGGACTACCTAGTTTTTTGAGTGCGCAATTTTTGGATGCAGGTTTCCACAGAGAGGTTCAATGCAAATATGAGAGTATGTGCATTTGTCACCAAATTTACAGTTGCCTCTGTTATAACCAATACAAATGGGTTTTCCAGTGGCTTTGTCAATAGGAGATTGGGAAGTATGCCCATTGGATGGTTGCCTACTATTTGCCATTTTTGACGCTGATGTAGTAAAAGATTTTTCCTTCAAAACAACTGTGTTTATGTGGGGGATATCACTGCCCCATTGAAACTGGTGTATAGCTTGATACTGTCTGTATTGACGATCATAATATAACACTGAAACCCATGAGTATCTATCAGCCAGCAAAGAAATTTTGTCAGTATATGCTAAATAATAAAAAATTTCAGTAAGTTTCAATGCACCTGTACGCACAAGTTCAGCCATAATACGTGCATTGGCACCGAACCATTGTGATGGGAGTACGTTCTCAAGTTTGGGTTTCTTACATTCTGTCTCAAAAATAAGTCTGGAGCCATTCTGGCCTGTCCCTATCACTTGCTGTTCTTTTGTCTGTAAAGTAGAAGGAATAAAATCGACAATGTCTAAGTATTTCTCACCTTTCTTCCCTTGTAAATAAATTAAGGGGTCTAAGTCCGCCCTAATAGGGATGTTTGTTGCGGTTTTTATAACACTGTGCTGTGACAGCAGATCTGCTAATGGAAGTCCGGTGGGCGGTTGCGTTGTTTGTGGGTCCAGTGAGGAGAGAAATTGCTGTAAAACGTTCGGGGTATCGGTCGCACTGGCGATGTTGTGATGGGCTGTATCAGGCTGACTGGACGTCGACGGTACAGATTCACGTCCTGTGTTGGCGGCCATGTTTGTTGTTGTCGTCGTGTTACCGTTGGTGGCGCTTGGTGTTGCAACGTTGTTGGGTGGGGGTTGTTGACTTAGGTGATTACCAGGGTTGGGCGCATTGATCGATGGCGTCTGTATGCTGAGCGGGTTACTAGTCAAGCTGTCCTTCCTGCTATTGCAAATTGCAGCATCCAGGAGGCGTCGTTGAGCTATCGGTTCTATATTCATCGCATCCAAATCTTCGGATTGTACTAAACGAATGGCGGTCATTGACGTAAAGCCACACTCTGCTAGTTTTTCGAGCGTGAAAGACGAGAGTTCATGCGTCGTAGCCCATTGTTGTACGTCTAAATTGACATGTGGTGAGCTGATTAGAGTACCTGAGCGAGGAGTTGCGAATAGATTTGGAGATGATGATAAACTAAATTCTGTTGACATCGTGGGTGACGGAAATGAAGTTAAATTCTATACTGACGTGTAGAATTGTTCAAGTGGGTCTTGAAGCTCTGGTGTCTGTTCCGTTTGTGAAAGGTCACAGAAGTAGCAGGTATTCGTGCAGCTAGTTGTACAGTCAAGAAGACGAGCGATAACTGGATGTTCTTCTACTAGAATATAGTGAACGTAGCGACGCAGTTCTTGTTCAGTCAATGTATAAGTCGATGGAATATTGAACACAGCACGTACCAGTATTACGATAAATTCGTTAGAGTGCATGGATGTCGTGAGACAAAGGCTCGGCAAGACTAGTTGAGCTCTAAGCAGAGAAGGCACTGTAAACTTGGAGGCTGCAGCGATCGCAATGATATTAGTTTGAAAATGCCACGACTTGTGAGTTAGTTTATTTACTTAAGTTAATCCTCGATTAAAGGTCACAAAGTGGGTCTCTGATTCGTTGATCAATATCGTATTTGCATGTGACCCATGACCTGCAGGCATTAGGCCAAACCCTAATTTAAAACTGGTTATATCATAACCAAGCCTGACGCTAGCGCTAGTGAGTTAGCAATCGCACGGACCTCATGTTCTTGTACTTGGTGTCTCTGCAAGGTCTGTGTTGGGGAGGGTAGTGTATTATAGACCTCCAGTACAGTCGCAGTAATCCACCTGGGGATGGAAGTCGGGGAAACCGGCTTATCCCGCTTGTCAGGGCTGTAACACAAAAAACATGTGTTTGGTTCCCCGTCTAGAAAACCTGGTACGGTTCTCGTAGCAACTCAGCGCTCTGACCGGGCAGAGAAGCAATTCCTCCTGATTTTCCGGACTGACAATATTTGCCAGCCGGGGGATGACGATCGGTTGAGGATCGTGTCCTGGGATTTGGTTCTTGGCGAGAACCCGATTCGTGTCTTAGTACAACTTGATCGCCCATAAAAGCGGCACAACCGTTCGCAAAGGATAGTGCGCGCCTAGCTTTGACCGGCGCCTACCTGAGGCGAGGGCCAGTAGGAAGACTATTTACCACATCAAAAAAAATCAAAGAAAGCTTAGAAAGAACTCCCATGTGCTGAGAGAGTATTGGAGACACATTAAATATAATTCGAAATTACTTAGCTGAAAACTAATTATGCAAATCAGAAAATTAATATGAACAGATTTGAGTGTAAAACTAATGAGGTCTGCGCAATGTAACAGAAAATCTATGTTTCTAAGTTTAATTGAAATGTGATTAGAACCAAAAAATTATGAATTATTATGCTTATTAGAGAATTAATATGAACAGATTTTTACCCCAAACTAATTAGGTTTGTACATTGTCCTAGAGCATCTTTGTACTAAGTTTCATTGAAATGGAATAATTAGTACTTTAGATATCAGTGTGAAAGCTTAAAATTGGTTAATTATGCAAATTAGGTAATTAATATGTACAGGTTTTAACCCACAATTATCCAGGTCTGTCTATTGTCCTACAGCATCCATGTACATTCATTGATATGTGATGTTTAGTACCCGAGATATCAGTGTGAAAGTTGGTTAATTATGCAAATTAGGTGATTAATATGCACAAATATTTACCAGAAACTCATTGGGTCTGCATAATTCTAGATTCATTGAAATGTGATGATTAGTACTTTAGATATCAGTAGAAAAGCTGAAAATTAATTATGCAAATTATTTATTAATATGCACAATTATTTGCCCTAAAACTAATCAGGTCTTTGCATAGTCCTAAAGGATCTATGTACCAAGTTTCATTGAAATGTGATGATTAGTACTTGAGATACCCGTGGAAAAGCTGAAAATTAACTAATTATGCAAATTAGGTGATTAATATGCACAAATATTTATCAGAAACAATCAATCTCTGCATAGTCCTCGAGTATGTAAGTACCAAGTTTCATTGAAATGTAATGCTCACTACTTATATCAAATGCTGAAAATTAATTAATTATGCAAATTAGGTAATTAATATGTACTGATATTACCATAAAAGCTATCAGGTCTGTGCAGTGTCATATGACATCTATGTACCAAGTTTCATTGAAATGTGATGATTAGTACTTGAGATATCAGTGGAAAAACCGAAAATTGACTAATCATTATGCAAATTAGGTGATTAATATGCACAAATATTTATCGGAAACAATCAATCTCTGCATAGTCCTTGAGTATGTAAGTACCAAGTTTTAATCATTATGCAAATTAGGTAATTAGTATCCACGGATTATTACAAAAAACTAATCAAAACCTAGCATTAGTTCAGAGCATGTATGTACAAAGTTTCATCAAAATCCAATGAGTGGTTGTTTAGATATCAGTGGAACAATCATGGAACAGCTAAAAATCAGCTAATTATCATGCAAATTAGGTAATTAATATGCACGGATTTTTACCAAAAACTAATCAAATCTGCGCACATGTTCAGAGCATCTATGTACCAAGTTTCATCAAAATCCAATGAGTGGTTCTTTAGATATCAGTGGAACAGTCATAGAACAGCTAAAAATTAGCTAATTATCATGCAAATTAGGTAATTAACGAGCATGGATTTTTACCAAAACCTAATCAAATCTGCGCACATGTTCAGAGCATCTATGTACCAAGTTTCATCAAAATCCAATGAGTGGTTCTTGAGATAGCAGTGGAATAGTCGGACACACATACAGACACACTAACTGCAAAGACTCCCATTTTGTGCTTCGCACATGGGAGTCAACAAATTGAGTGGTGCTGATTGGAGAGGCTCAAAACTGAAAAGGCGGTCTGCTTAGAGCGGACAACACAGCCAACAAGTCCCAGTTGGGCAGTTCCCTTGCATGGGGTCTCAGCGTCTGGAAAGCAGTAAATAGTCTCCTAATAGTAGGACAATCGGTTAGTCTTGTTCCCATACGTTTGAATGGTGGGGCACAAGGCCGACCTGTAGCCAACGATCGCTGCGTAGGACAAACCCACTTCGTCAAACAGGTGGACGAAGGAGCCTGCTACCTGGCCAATAGAGGGATGGTATCGATCAATCTCCCTTCCGCTACACTAACCAGTGTATGCTCGCAGCCTAGAAGTGTAGGCTGCATTGGTGGAATCCCAGTTCGCCCTGGCCAGGACGTTGGCAGCCTGCTCAGATAAAGCTTTCGTATGTGCGGGTCTAATGAGAGCCTCTATGCGGGTAAGTGATACCCGCTGGGCTCGTGGTAGTGCGCCGTCTGGTTGGGACGGCATGTCCGGTAAGTCCGGAAGCACTGCTGGTGTTTCGACTATCGTTTCCGACAGAAGTGGAAACTAGGCCCTGTTTGGCCAATTGGGTGCGACCAATGATAATATGCAGGTGTGCACCTGTCGAAGTCTTCTCCGGTGCCCGGTGGACTAGCGGGAAGGGAGGAAAAGCATACACAACTTAGTGGATCCGCGGGGTAGCAAAGCGACCCTGGCCCAGGCTCCTGGAGTCAGCAGGAGTGTTACGTACGTCGGGAGCTTGGTGTTCCGGGGTGCGGCAAACGGTCTAACCTTGGACCGTCTACAGCCGAAACAGCCTGGAGGCTACCCACTGGGGTATCAGCCACTCCGTGTTCTGGAGACGGAGTCGCCCTGAAAGGGCGTCGCCAGACTGTTCCTCACCCCTGGAAGGTGGTGTGCGGTTAGCTCCACATTGTATTCCAGGCACCAAAGGAGGATTTTGCTCTGCTAGGACTGACAACGATGGGGAATGCGTCCCCCCCCCTCCTCCTCCGAAGTTCGAATACTTGGCCCAGCTGGGCGATGCGAAGGAGATGGCAACTCGCTAGGTGCATCGGTACGTGCAGGTAGGCCCCGCTTAAATCTAGCGGGGCTAGCCAGTCAAAACGGTGGATGGAGAGAAGAACCCTGAATGGTGTCTCCATGTGGAACCGATCGAGGGGCACGTACTGATTCAGTCTGTCTAGGTCCAAAACTGGACGCCTGCCACTTGTAGATTTGGTACTACGAACACATTTGGGTAGAAGCCTGGACTTAGTTCCGGCTGATGTACCCTGTGTATGGCGTCTTTCCCCAGCAAACTGCTACTTCCTGTGTGATTGCTTCCGCCTTGCGGGAGTCCCCTGGCAGTGCCCAACAGGGGAGACACTGACGGGGGAAGTGGAGATTTCAGCGGTATGCCGTAAACGGATGTCACCACCTGGAAAGGTCCAGGTATCGGTCACCCGCCGTCTCCAAACCGGACTACACCGGCGCAATCTGTGTACGACAGGGATGTGTGGCCATGTGTTCGGCAGTTGCAAGGGGGGAGGGTGCTCCCTTCCCCCATGAGGCGAGTTCCCCAAGGCCTGAAGTAGTCACCAAGTTGTGACCTGGCCACTCACCGAACACGTACCTGTCTCCCCCGGTTGCAGAGGTGAGCGTCAAACATGCTTCCCCTGCTGCCGGGTAGACGTCCGCCCAGAGAGGGTGAGGAGCCACCACCTGGCTCTTACCTCCCTGGGGGCACGCCACTACCCTTCCCTCCCATGGAAGGGTATAAGCGCTTGCCACCTGGCTGACTCTGGCTAGCGGACAACGCCTTAGGGCGTTGTGTTTTCTGTGCTTGGGGTGCCCTCCGCTTGCCCATGGCAGGACCAACTGGCTAGCGGATTCAATCTGAACCCTCTGATTCATTGCACTCCGAAGCTCCGAGACTGTACCCACCATTCCCTGAACAAAGAGGGTGGAGGGTGTCCAGTCTGCGTCACTGAGGTGGGGGACGTACCCCAGCTCAGCTTGTCGGCGAAAACACGTGCGTCTAAGGCCGCGTCTCGTAGCACAGTAGTGGCCCTGGCCAAGCGAGACAGGCAACACTAGGGGGTGTCGCACGTAGATGTGCGGTGGCCCACCAGTAAAAATGTCGCCTGGTCTAGGAGGCTGGTGCGTTCTGCCTCCAAGGTCACCAGAGTGCTGGGCATGCATAATAATACGCTCAAGCAACTCTGCCCTCAGGGCTAGATGGGTCGTCCTCAATTGGCAAAGACACCCATGGAACGCGGCTATCCCCCTTTGCTCGGTTTGCCAAATTCGTGGTACCGGGGTCTGGGGAAGGAGCCTTGGAATCCGGTTGGGGGCGTTTTGGTCTCATCCCACGCTATGGGGTCTGATCCCGAAACACACCGACTGGGTAGCGTTTGGTCCAGTGGGAAGTGTTGCCTAACGTTATTTCCACCCGGGGGCCTTAAGCATTACATCCTCCGCGGCTGACCAACGCCGCCCATCAACACCAACACCCACTCCGCACTCAGACGGACAGGGGAGAGATGTGCCAACGGGGTTGCTTTAGATCCCGACGCCCGTGATCCCATAAGCGTTGAAGCAACCTTAGGTGGTCGCTTTAGGATCAAGGGTGGGGGTATATACATCGTATCACTGGGATCGATGATACTCCGCCTCACCCCAAAAGCGTGGCTCACCGAGTCATACAGATGGAAGACTCTGAGGGACCGCCCAGAGTACCGGCTGTATCCAACGCGAGCGAACGCGTCTCCTTTAACTTAAAATATGTGAGAGGGAGCGTGTTCGACTGTGCGTCTCATGACAGGGTCGGTTCCCTCTGGGGACGCCCGTGGGTCGGTAAGAAAGGAGTCAAAACCCACAGCGGGGACCAGACACAAGGATAAATTCGTTACCGTTGTACCGTTACCGCGTGACGAACCCTAGCTGGCTGAAAGTGGGGGGGGGGGGTCAACGCGTGCCCTGCCCCGAGATCGGAGACTTGGCTGCCAGCACCCCGTTGGCATACAGTGCCCGCGGATCCAGAGAAGGACCGGTGCAATTAGCCTGAGCCTCGGCCACCCCCCAAAATAGTGGGAGAGCCGTGACTGGGAACGGGGGTTCCCCGGAAGAGACATGTTTGAATGCAAACATGCTTTCGTGTCTCTTCCTGCTTGCCCACCGAGGGGACACAGTGGAGACAGCTCGCTCCGACTGCGTCTGATCTACCCGGCCTGCCAGAGACGCAATTGCCCCGACAGTCCTTCGACCAAAGCCCTCAACTCGGAGGCAAACTCGGCGCCGTGCGAGGAAGGGTCCACGAAGAGACCCGCAACGGGCCCCATAGGAGGAAAGCCTCCAGGGGCACAGCCTCGCTGCAGCCGGTAAAATCGGGTAAAAAACACCGCCTGAAAAAACAGACTGTGAGGATGCCCTCTGATCAGCGGGGGAGACCGAGAAAATATCGGTACCTCCGCCTTCGGGCCTCTTACTCGACGTCCCGGTACATGAAGTACCGGTAGCCGAGCGTGAGGACTTTCCACTCATGCAAAACACGCAACTCACTTTAACCGATTTGTTTACTGGACGCGCGACCTTGCTGTGACGCGGTCAGTGTCAGCGATTTTGATGGCTCTGAAAGAAAATCTCAGGCCTCAGAACTCCAGTGAAAAAAACACACTTTCACGCAAAAACCCTGAAACCCACACGTAGCCACGACAAAGCATCTCGGATGCGGGTTCTATGCTGGTAGATTCTGAATAAACCACTGTACGGTCGGCTTGGAAGACTAGGAGACCGGAAGAAAAAGGCAGCGAGCCTTGGAGCTGTCATTACATCGATATATTGCTAAATACATTAAAAATAAAAGACGACATGCATGAGGGAGACGAATTACAGTTGTAAAAGGTGCCGCCATGAAATCAACATGTGACTACGTAGTGGCGCCGGATTTTGATTTCTTTGCTGTGAAAAATACTACACACAAAGGGGAAAACGACACGAGGGTAAAAAAAGACAAGGAAAACTTATCCTACCAGCTACCATGTCGGATGCCGAGCAGCGGCAACAACCCAAGCTATAAATCCGGACAGGAAAAAAAGCAGGCAATCCAGCAGAGCTCGCTAGATTTCATCTCCACTCGAGGCGGAGAGAAATTAAGAGTGAAGGACGGCTACCTGTGGCGCTGCCAGGTGGCCTCGGTCACGTGGGTTCGTGACGTAAGGGGTAAAAGAATCTTGAGGTCATGGGGCTTCCCCTGACCTGGATTCTATCTCTCCGTCACCGGCAGAATCGCTGATTAATGCCTACAGTTCAAAATAGTCATTTTGACTGACCGGAGTCTATGGTGGGTAATTGAACGTAGTGAATTGGTTGTGACCGAGTTTTCAACAACTAACCTGTTTCATTTGGTGAGTCAATTTGTAAAATTTCCTCTTCTTCCTTCTCATTTTCAACAGTCTCATTTGTCTCTGGAAGTTCCTCCTGGGTTTCTATGGTTTCCTTGTCACCTGTGAGCAGAAGATGAAATTGGTAATCAATATTAGCAAGCAGTGGTACAAGTATATCTAAGGCTATACTGCCCTCAACGTCATCATATGGATAAAAATAGTGATACGCAAAGTATAAAATATACCAGAGGATGGCGACTCAGAAATTAGGGAGATAAGATTAATAAAATAAAATAAATTTTTTTTTATAACAGGTCAAGTCGAGACAGTAGACAGTCCCCCATTGTGCAATAAACAAACAAAACTAAAATGCATATGAAATGCTTGATTTTGATGAATTTTTAAAATTAAAATGGCCACCATTCAGCCATCTTGAATTGAATCCTAAATGAAATGCATGTAAAAAACATGATGTACTGTAAAAATCATGCAGTTTTGTCTAAAATAATATTTTGGTGAGATTTGATCATCTCTATGTTATATTTAAACCAAAAAAACATAGATACTGCTACTTTATTTTTCACTATCATGTTGTCTTTTTATGACATTCAGCCAAAACATTTTATCATGAGTCAGACTTTATATCCCAGCAAAGTTCTCATACTTTGGCTTTATTCTGTACTTGTGATTCACAACTAATCACAGTTTCTAGTTTTAGCGAGATCTTGTAATCATAAACGCTATTTTACAGTTAATTCCTTATTCCGAATTTGTTTTATACAAATTTTGGTTCAAATTCCCATTTTGAGTTCATACTAACCGTCAACATTTTGTTCGTCTCTCGGATCTGGTGCATCTATCGGCCACACACCTTCTTCTCCTTCATCTACTACTTGTGCATCTTCATCTTCTGATTTTTCTGCAATGACAGAAAATCCAATATTTCAAATTTTGTGATGACAAGTCAGAAAAAGACAACATTTACACTATATTATAGTTATTTTTCAGACATTAGGTTGAGATGGATAGATAGACTGCTTTATTTTCAAAGTCAATGTCTACAAGATTTTTTTTTGTATATAAATTTTCTTGTTACAGATGCTTTATAAAAGTAGTACCGGTAATTTCAAATATACTAACTGTTCATGATTGTCACAGAAAATCACCAGATTTGTTTTATTAGTAGTACATGTGCTTACTTAAATTACAGAGGTGTTTTTATGGTCATAATAGATATTTTAATGTTTCAGTATACAACAATTGTGATTTTTTTAAATATTCAATTCTAAAAGAGCAAATACCGTAGCATGGTTAAAACCACATGCCAGACAGGCCTGGTTTAAACATATACCTTTACTTGGGTCTTTATCAAAGTATCCCACAATACAGCATCCAATCTAAAGTGAACTCTGTTCCTTCACAGACCACAGTTCATACACACCTTAAAATTAAATTCCATGACTTTCCAAGATGTTTTTTTTCATCAGTTTTCCGGGACAATTTCATTACAACTTTTGGTAATTTGTTAAGGGTTTATTACTGAACCACCGACTTATGCTAATATCTGATGCTGATCATCTAACCGATCCATTTCTTTATATTTTAATAATGAATTCAATTGACCACTTTGCAACAGTAATGGCTTTGTACACTGACTGTATATTTTCCAGGACTTCCCAGGCCTCAAAACACATTTTCCAGGACACCGTTAGAATTCCAGTACATTCCGGTATATCCCAGGACTGTACAAATCCTTACAGACATACCAGTATAGTATTCTGAATACTACAGCTTAGCTATTTTCTCTGTCTTTAATGTTCAGTTTAACAAGTTTCTTACCAGCGCCCGTTTCTATTTTAATCTCTTCTTCTGTTTTAGTTTCATTCTCAGCTTTAAGTCTTTCTTTTTCTTTCTTGGCCCTTTCTTTATCTTTCTTTGGTTTTTCTCTTTTTGCTTTGTTAAGTAGATACATAACCTCTCTGTCCAGTGCACTTATCTTTTCTTTGATGTCTTCTGTGAGAAGTGTTGGTTTTTCAGATTTTGGAGTATTTTTTTGCTCTGCTACTTTTGTGGTCTTCCATTCCTGTAATGTAATAATTAACCAGGAGTTAAGGATGCTTCTTACTAACCTTCAACACTGTCATTGAACTGGGACATTTGACTGCTAACACTGTCATTGAACTGGGACATTTGACTACCAACACTGTCATTGAACTGGGACATTTGACTACCAACACTGTCACATTGAACTGGGACATTTGACTACCAACACTGTCATTGAACTGGGACATTTGACCACCAACACTGTCATTGAACTGGGACATTTGACCACCAACACTGTCATTGAACTGGGACATTTGACTGCTAACACTGTCATTGAACTGGGACATTTGACTACCAACACTGTCATTGAACTGGGACATTTGACTGCTAACACTGTCATTGAACTGGAACATTTGACTACCATCACTATCATTGAACTGGAACATTTGACTACCAACACTGTTATTGAACTGGAACATTTGACTACAAACACTGTCATTGGACTGGAACATTTGACTACCAACACTGTCATTGAACTAGGACATTTGACTACCAACACTGTAATTGAACTGGAACATTTGACTACCAACACTGTCATTGAACTAGGACATTTGACCACCAACACTGTCATTGAACTAGGACATTTGACCACCAACACTGTAATTGAACTGGAACATTTGACTACCAACACTGTCATTGAACTAGGACATTTGACTGCTAACACTGTCATTGAACTGGGACATTTGACTGCTAACACTGTCATTGAACTGGGACATTTGACTGCTAACACTGTCATTGAACTGGGACATTTGACTGCTAACACTGTCATTGAACTAGGACATTTGACTACCAACACTGTAATTGAACTGGAACATTTGACTACCAACACTGTCATTGAACTGGGACATTTGACCACCAACACTGTAATTGAACTGGAACATTTGACTACCAACACTGTCATTGAACTAGGACATTTGACCACCAAGACTATCATTGAACTGGGACATTTGACAACCAACACTGTTATTGCACTAGGACATTTGACCACCAACACCGTCATTGAACTTTGATCATCAACACCGTCATTGAACTAGCACATCTGACCACCATCACTGTCACTGAACTGCAACATTTGATCACCAACACTCATTGAACTTCAACTTTTGACCACAGAAACTGTCATTGAACTGTAACCAACACTATCATTTAAACTATAGCCAATGACCCACACTATCATTGAACTGTAACCTTTGACCTTAACACTATCTTTAACCAATCACAAATGCTCCCCTTGTGACTTGATCCAAAATCATGACAACATGAGATGCTGCTTTGACCTTTTTTTTTATCCCTGCTGAATCTTTAATAAAAACATTCTCACATGATACAACAACTTATATCTTGTTCTTCAGTATCAACCACATAAATATAGCAAAAATTTCACTTACTTCCGTTTCATTGATAAGTTTTTCAAGTGTTTCCATTTCTACTTCCGTGAATGTGTCATCCAGTCCGGATGATGTTAGATTTTTGGCTACTTTGATGAAATGTGTTGAAGCATTAAGAGATTCCTTAAGACGTTTTATTAGCTGAGGTCTTTCTTGATGTTCTTTCACCCGGAAAAACAACTCTTTAAAAAGCTTTTTCAATTCTTTATATTTCTCTTTAAAAACCTGAAATGATAAGTTGACTATAAGCATTCTAGTGGTTTGAGAATGTTTATGCAGTTAATGTGTATGCAAATAGCTGCCAAAATCAAATATTAAAAGCAAGAGAACCAGAAGACTAGTTTTTGTCTCCAAAAAGTGTTCTATTTTCACACTATTCAAGGGAAAAAAACAAGTCATATGACTCTTGTTTCCAACAAAAACTTGCCAGCCATTGGCATCTATGGTCTTTCAACAAAAAAAGTTATACCGGTACTATACAACTGAATAATATGTAAAATGTTTGTATGGACTGAAAATTTATTACTGTAAAAATCTTTATTTTACCTGGGATTTATTTTCGCTGAAAAGACTTTTTTGGTGTTTTGTATGGAATTAATTTTCACTGATTTTTGACTAGTTGAATGTAAAATAAAGTAAAAAAATTATATTCGCTGAATTTCATTTTCACTGAATAATGTCTTCAGCGAAAATCAATTCCAAGCGAAAATAAAGTATTTTACAGTACTTAGCGACAAAAGTAAAAATGTCATCAAACTGATCATTTTGTTGTTGTGTTTTTGTTCTTTGTCCACAGAAAGCCCTGAACAAATACCAAACAAGACATAATTTGGGCATTTTATTACCTTGCCTGAAAATGTATAGAAACCTTTTTGTAGCTTTCTGTGGTCAAAATAATATTTTTTAAATTAATTATTTAGTATACGGCAATAAAAATTTTGGTTTATTGCATCCTTAAAAATATTAATTTTCTATCATTAAATAGCAATAAAGATAAGTTGTGATAACTAATACTATAAAATAAAAGAAAGTTACTAATGGAATAAAGCATGTATGCATTTATAGAGAAGTACTTCTAAAAGAGAAAATACAGTATTGCTTTGAAGCAAAAAAGTTTCATAAATATTTAAATTACATTTCCTTTTGTAATAGAATTTAGAATTTTGAAAACTAACCTTTGCATCTGCATCATAGCCATCCTCATACAGCCAATCAGAAGCTTCGCTTAGTTTTCCAGATAACTCAGTTCTCTCTTCTTCCGTGGACGCCTTCTCATATTCACTTTGACTTAATTTGTCTTGAGTTTCAAAAATAAACGATTCTAAAGAATTCATTGCTTTTTCTTTCTCAGCCTTTTCTTCATCTTTTTTTTTTAGTTCCTCAAGTCTGTGTGCAAACAAAAACACATTAATTATTCTAACCAACATTTTGTAAATTTTTATTTATTTTTCTTATTTCTTTTGTCAATCTTGGGACAAATGAATATAAATTCCAATTAGGATTACCCCGATATTTTGTGAAAAATCACAAAAGTCAAAATTTGTATTCATTCAAATATTAAGGTAAAATAGCAGCCATCCAAATAGAGGTCTTATCTTAATTTTACTGTATAATGTGTAGTAATTAGTTTTTTTTTATTTAAAAACAAGCAGCCTCTTGGCTGAGATAGCTCCGCTGTCAGAAATGCACATTTCAATTAAAGAACTGAAGATATCATTAGAAAATGAACAAATCTTAAAGAGGTCTATGTATAACATCAAAGTAATCGGTTTTGCGGTTTTTAACAAGTTGAAAATATCACTTTTTACCATTCAGCTATAAATAATAATCTCTAAGTGACAGTCACTGATATTGAATGTCTCTGTTGTCTCCCTATGCTAACATACCATACTGTATTTGTACAAGCATATTTCCAATAGAAACGCACAAATCAAAAATTACAATGACTGTATACTAAATCATTTAAATATTACTAGTACCGTAAAAACTGTATTAGAAGCCGCATCCCTAATAGAAGTCGCGCCCATTATTTTTGAATAATTGAGAACTAAAAATTCACCATTTCTTATATGTGTAGATGCTCTAAATAGAAACCGCATTCCCTCTGATGCATTGTATCATTTTAAAAGAATCCGCGGTTTCTAATACAGATTTTACAGTAATTATTTTGTCCATGAAAAAATCTGTAATTTATGTAAGTGCATGTGCTACTGCCAGGTAATAGAACAAATATGGCAGGGTACTTACTTTGCCACAGATCCTTATACGAGACAACATGTGACAGGACTATGTGAACATATCATGTCATAGTTACATTGATTGTCACTGACTCGTTGATAGTACTGAGAGGAGTTACAGTGCATTTTGTCATGGAAACCATATTCTGTGTTTAGGACTATGTGACCACCTTCCATACACAATGTTATCATTGCAATTTAAATTTGCAATCACGATGACAACCAGACTCAGCATTATAACCAAGGATCTTTCAACCTTTTTCATTATCAGACTTTCTCAAACAAAATTTGCTGCAAATTTTTCTTATATTCTTCAATATTTCTAGAAATGTACCCTAATTTTGACGCCAACAGACAAAATTTGGATAAATTTTCATTTTTTTACAAAAACATTTGCCATTTTTGTCCCAATCTTCTGAAGGAAAGTGCAGACTGTAAATGAGACTATTTTGTGAATTTGTGATGAAAAGAGGGAACTGGTGGTGAAAAGGTTGAAGTCATGTCTGTTAGTGAATGAAGAGATCACTGTAGCTTAGTGGTTTTACTGGCAACATGATAGGTAAGTAGTTCAAACCCCACCTATGGTTGAAAATCCTAACAGAGGGGACAATCACTTCCCTGGATGACTCCACCACAAAGGAAGTCCAAAGCCACTGACAGAGACTCAATCAAAATAGTTGTGTGGGATATCAGTACTTACTTGCCAACAGAGAGTTTCCGAGATTCTTTAGAGGGATTTGGTAAATCAAGTAACGACACTTCCATCTTGATTTCTTCTTTTAATGTCACTGGCTTAGGGGGCTTCTTTTTTGCTTCCTTTTCCTCAGGTTTCTCTTCTTTCTCACTTTTTGTGTCTGGTTCTTTTTCCTACAAAAAATTAAATTTGTATATTGTGAGCCAAATAATAGGCCTACTGGTAATTAAGTGGTTTGTATAATAAGCACAATATTTAAATGATGTCCAGATATTTTTATAACCTGATTAAAATGACTAGAAACAATACGTTGTCGCATTCAATGATCACAGTAACTAGTAATAATCAATTACCATACTTGGTGTTTAGCTTGTTAATATGAGGTTTTTGCGAGAATACCTTAAAGTATGCGCAGCGGAGGTCGATGTGCTGCATACTGTCCGAGTGCATACTTTGAGGTATTTTCCTAATAACCTTATTATTATACATTTTTTCCTTCCAATGATACATCATGGGAATGCCAAAATCCAAAAGGTTTAGAACAGAATCAGCGAACTTCTCTGTGTGGAGTCCGGTCAAACCCTGGTGGCAGCCATGTTTGTTTTTATTATTAGAGGACGCTTACGCACGTGATCATTTCATATTTGGAATTTGCATTTCCTTATATGGTAGAATGAAAATACCACAAAATTACGACACGCTGTAACTTATGGTGTTATGGTGACAGATGTATAACAATATTTTTTATTTTATTTACACGTTTATTTTAAGGCGGCATGACCAGAATGTCATACCAAGTACAAGAATACATTAAATGTGGTCACAAAACATGAAGGCATGTGAATCAACTGTACGCTATCGGTTTTAACGTTTGCAGTTTATTTGATTTTTTTTGGTCATATCTTAATACATTGCCTCCATGAACAGTCGAGATGAATGGGAGAACCTGCGCTAGCAAGCAATGTTATATCCCTGATATTCAACACAAAGAAATGGACCCTGCATCTATTTGTTTTTATTGACATTGGATTACTGGGAAGGATTCAATAGCATAAACTAAAATGCATAAACAAAAATGAACAATGTTTTTAACCCATTTATAAGACATTATATCACAAGAAATTGCATTCAGTTTGAACACAAACAGCAATGGTTAAAACAAGATAACAACCAGTCGGCCAGTTTGCTTTTGATTAAATAAAACAGAATGCATTAGAATCCCATATTGTCCAATAATACTGAGTTTTTATAAAAATGGCGGCCATCTTGAATGATTGGAAAAATGACCAATGTATGTAATAATTTTGAACAAAATCTGTCCCTACACTACCAATGGCAGAAATGCTTGATTTTCATGTGTTTGTTAGTACAAATATGGCTGCCATTCAGTCATCTTGAATTGGATCATAAAATGGATTGGTGAATGTGATCGGATGAGGCATGTCCAAGTCTCACTGTAGTCTCAAACAACATGTCATGAAGGTTGGTTAAAAACATACCTCAGTTTTGTCATCTTCCTTTTCCTGATCTTTCTTCTCATCTTCTTTAGTTTCGTCCTCCTTTGTTTCGTTCTCCTTAGTTTCATCTTTCTCATCATCTGATTTTTCTTCCTCTTTAGGTTCATTTTCACTTTCTTTTTCATCTTCTGACTTTTTCTCATCTTCCTTAGCAACCTTTTCATCTGCAGCCTCTTCTTTCTCTTCCTCCTAGAATATTTTAGGTGACCATCAGAAGAATTTATTTACGATCACAGTTTTGGCATGGAAAAATGAAGAATCAGTAGTAATAATATTATGAACATATTATGAATAATAACTTGATTTCTCTACAAGTACCATCAAAGGGTACTGTATTGAAAAGACAAAACATAAAATACATTACAGACAAATGCATTACGTGAAATCATAAAATAGAAAAACAGAAATAAACCCCCTTGAAGCTCTTCTCAACTTTGTCTACAGCAATGCTAAGAATGCGTCTTTATTATAATTCATTTTGAAAATTATTTTTTTTATTTTATGTTTTCTTAAATTCTGATGAAAAAAAAACAAAAATGATATGGTGTGCACATTTTCAACTGAGAAGTACGATGACAAACATTAATATTTTATTTTCTGAGGCTATTATCTATCAATGTTCAGTAATGTTTGTACCTCTTGTGGTTTTGGTTTCTCATCCTCTTCTTCTTCCTCCTCTACAGGTGCCTCAGTATCCTCTTTCTTGGAGCCTGAAAAGAAGCTACTGATGGTACTTCCAAGCTCTGTAATACACAATACACCAGAAACACTACCTTAGCTATACGCACACATCCTAACACATCAGCCAGTTAGTCCTGTGTCTATACAGCAAAATAGGTTACCCCGGTAAATTATAGAAGTTTTGGAGTCGAGTTAACTGAAAATGGTTGCAGTTTTGGAGGTAATAACATTTTGTTTTTATGGAAAAAATTTTGACTCAAAAATTATTTTTTAAAAAACAGTACATTTTGTTAAAGTAAAAAAAAGAAAAAAACCAAGTAATTCAGAAGTCATTATTATTGACTTGACCCAAGAATTTGGGGATTACTATAGTGACTGTCAATAGGACGCCAATTGCCGATGTGTTACAAAATGCACACAAAGAGAGACAATAGTAAAATGATTAATACAGATGATGATTATGATTAATGAGAAGACAATTATTTGACAACAATTATTTATTCACTTGTTCTGTTTCCAGAAATAAGAACTAAGAAAACAAAGAATACAAAATTTTTAATGATTTTTAACCTTAACATGAATTTTACATGAACACAGTGATAAAGAAACAGGATGTAATAGGAAAGAGTGCACACACAAACACACAAGAAACAAATGTAATAGGAAAGAGTGCACACACAAATAAACAGAAAGTGATATTATTATTAATAACTTTCTTTTTGGTAACTCACTCTGAAAAGTTGATTGTTCTTTTTCTGGCTCGGATTCAGTTTCATTCTCTGGTGGCAATCTCTCGAAAACAGACTCAACCTGTGAAATACGATAACAAAAAGAAGCAACACAAGTTGGGGTGAGAGTGATCTGTAGATACCAGTAAGTAAATAAATTGACATATTGATTTATATAGCTTCAGCAATATGACTGTATTGCTAGGAATACCATTTACGTTTTGGTTCATACTGCTATTAATGTTTAATCATACCCCAGACCATTCGTCCCGGTGTTATCGCTATCGCCACACGAGACTCCAGATTGTCTCCTATACAATTTTCCTTCCGCCCACTTAATTTTAATATTCATATGATCTTTGCACTGACATCGATAGCCAATCGCATTCGACCGCGGACGTCACTCTAAATAAACAACTGAATAAATTAATATACCATATTTGGAAGATAGCGGGTAAATTCAACGTTGTTGGTGTGTTCCTTCGGGTTCCGAAGTCGCACGAAACGAGTTCATGTTCCGTTATCTTTCGCAAGTAAAACAGGTCGATATGTATTAAACATGGCATTTGTTTTCTTGTTTTAACCCCCTTATTACGCAAGCTTCCGTCGAAGTGGTGTTTTTTTCGACGATTTGTGGCATGTTGCAAAACGAACGAAACATTGCGGCATTCTTAGCGGTGGATAAGGGATCGACTATGTCGTCACATTTATGTCTCGTTTGAAAGAGAATAAACAACCGCTCAGAAAAATATGTTGCTAATATTTAAGTGCGGTGCCTTGAAATCGCCTGCCCGACGTCCAAATTTCAAAAGGATGTTCGATTTGCAATGACGACCGTTCATATGTACTAGGCGACGTTACTAATTACTACTAGGGTCGGTGTTTGCATTAAGAATTATAGAACAAAAGATCAGCAAAGCGGTGCTTTTGTCGGCGATTTTGTCAAAGGGAATATTGATAAAATGTTGCAAAACAGAATCGCAAGTTGGGTGAAAAATTGCGCTGGCGACACCCGAGAAACACAGTGTCACGGTGCATTCGTGCATCAGTACACCGAAGAAATACATACATATTGTTGCGGACGACTATTGTAGACTGTGTTCGTGTAGTCTTCGAGTTTGTGGACAGTTAAAGTCGTGTGTGAATTTATTCAAGCCAGGAAAAGCAGGAGGGATAACTTATGGAAATCGTCTTTCCAATTTGATCCAGTGCGACGTTGTGAAAGGAGCGACTCTGTCGTCTCATCTATGTCTAGTTTGTAAGAGAAAGATTGATAGCGCAGAAAAAGCCGCCAATAATGTAAAACAGTGGCGTGAAATTGTCAGTCATTCTAATATCTCCCAACCTGTGAACGAAAGGGTTAAGCGTGCTGCCTTGAAATCGCCTGCCAAAACTAAAATGGCGCGTGTCACGTGATTTTGTTTACTAAAGATAGCGTGGGCGTTTGATTGACACTCAACTCATTAGTATTCCACCAATCACAGCTACATCTACTTTCTGGATGTGCGCAGTCAAATTGTATAGGAGACAAGCTGGAGTCTCGTGTGGCGATAGCGATAACACCGGGACGAATCGTCTGGGGTAGTTTAATCAGTAATTGTGACACAAATTTCTAAGTTTGACATTTTAAAAATAAACAAGCCATGCATGGCACAGTCCCAGTTAGTTAACAAATTTAAGATAGATAGTTTTGTTTACAGTAATATAGTTTGAACATAAACATGTCAGAGATATGGATCTTGGCGCTGATTGACATTCAGTCATCATGTATCTGATCGTCAAATGAATACTTGTCCATATTGTCTTGGAACAGCATTAATTGAAACAAAAAGGCCACTGGTCGGCCATTTTGAATCAGATTGTCAAATCAATATATCTGTATATCTATAACATGTATAATGAATATATAAAATTTGAACGTAACCAGTTAAAGCATGTCAAAGAACTAGAACCGCATTCATTGAAACAAAATGGCTGCCATGTCTAAGATATAGGGTTCGACACATGCACACACAGCGTCAATTCACAAGCCCCTGTTTTTGGACGATATCTGAACAGGGACTAACACAGTTCGCATTGCCCTACTCTGTTGTCAACAGCATTAAATTCATTCCCTCTTGGCAAATATGTGAAAGATTCCCTGAAAATGTGTAAAAATGTCACCATTTTAGCTAATAATTTATATAAGTAGAGAGATCTTGGCCTTACTTTCCTGCTCATTTTATTTTGAGAGTGCTGGTGGGTCTCATCCCTTAAAGAAACAAACCGACTTTCAAGACAAACAAAGCCCCCTAACTCAGTGAGTGCATGTCTATTGTTTACAAATCTAGTTTAATTTAAGAGGCTCGCTTAAATTTATATTTTGCAGTATATGTAAATATTGGTCAGATGATGGTACCTCAAAGATTTTCAAAGTAGGAATACAACTTGAAGCTGCATCAAAATGCCATTTTAAATATAACTGATTTACACAAGTGAATGGAGGGGAAAAAAAAACCAGAAGCACAAATTCAAAATAGCAAGATCATTGATAAAAATCTTTTACACAAGGACATATGAAACTAGTAGAGAAAAAAAATGGCAGTGTAGGAAAAATCTAGTTAAAAACCATATTTAGATGGGAAATACCAATTCATTCAATGTTAACGAATAACAAAGTTTTGAGTTGTAGTATCAGTCAGTTTCCATGCCAGAATGATGGGTTGATTTCTCCCTTGTTGGTTTCTTTGGATCAGGTGAGCTATTGAACGTTCATGCGGTGAAATCAACCCCCAGAATACGCAATTTTTTAGTGTAACAGCAGGACTGAAAACTTATTTTAAAAAAAGAGACACCATCTTACCTTGTCTAAATATAACAGTCCACTTTCATCCATCCGGAAATGTGCTTTGACTCCTTTAGACTCCGCATCATGGTTATTATTCAATGCATCAGCGACTCCAGTCAAAGAAATTCGTGTTAAATTTCTCTTTCCAAATATTCTGATGGAAAGCAATGTAAAATTAACTCAACATAGAACAAACAGAACAAAGTTTTGACATAGATACAGTGATTCAAGGGGCATGTGCTAAATTTACTGTTTTACACAAAAAATATGGTAAGTTTTACACAAGAAATATCCCATAATGCTATAGCTGCGATTTTTGACAAAATATCCTAATTTTCATTAATGTGAGGATCAATTAGTTTTAAATTCTATAAGTTTCACTGGCGAGTATCCAAATTCTCGCATTATTTGTTGAACAGATTGCGAGAATTCAATCTAATTTAGATTCTCCCCAATTGATGAGAAAATAAAAATTTTCATGGATATCAGTGCAAATAATATCAAGTCACGTCAAACTGTGAGTAGATGTTAGTTTCTCAATTGAGTCAAGCACAATATGAAGTTTTGGCAGTTGAAACCAAACTCATCATTTATTGTTTTGCTTTAAAAATAATATGGGACCCAGGGGCACCGGAGTCCTTTGGAATTAAGTAGAACTTTGGTCTGGTAATTGATACAAATTAGTTATGCATGGTTTGACCAAAACCTTATCAGAATTTGCATGTTCCATATTATCAGACTTGTTTCATCTGAATATGATGATCGCTTCTTGAGATATCATTTGAACAAGTTTCCCACACAGACAGACCGAGCGCTCATTTTGTGCACATTGCTGACATAAGCTCCCCTTTGTGCAGAGCACAACTGGAGTCAAAAATGACAACTGATTTAAACATTAAAATATTTATTAACCTTTCTTTTGTCCAAATTACAATACATTTATTCAACTCAACTGTTTTAACAAAGTACAAGGCAGGATGGCTACAGGTATTTTAACAAAAGTCTGTTTTTTTTTTTTAAATAACAGTTGACTTAACCTTTTTATAGCAATGCTTTATTTTTCTCTTAAAACATTTATTCAACTAAACTTTTTTAACAAAGTAGAAAGCAATGCAGCTAACATTTATTCAACTAACTTTTTTTTGATAAAGTAGGTGGTAAGACGGCTACACAGACTATTTTAACTTGTCGACAATCACGTTTCGTGTACTTCAAGAGTTCAGTGAGTAGTCTGTCATGACATCACATGCGATGAAAGGTTGCTGGATGGAGCTGTTTTCCGAAAAGAAATGAAATTTCCCCCTCCCTGGCATTACAGCCAAAACAAGGTCAGCTTGGACGTTCAGATGCGAGAAGTATAAAAAAACGCAGCCAGTGATACATTTCGAAAATAAAAATACAAAATAAACGCAATCAGAGGGCCGACCACGCGCGTTGCAAATAAATAGAACGCGTTGTGACAAAGTCTCCCCAGCCTCTTTCACTCACGCAATATACTTATGCTATTTTCCAACGCATTTATATTGACGAAAAACACCACCAAAAAAATGTAAATCAGGCTTGTAATTACTAGTAACTCAACTGGAACGCAATAGTCATCACTGTAAAAGTGGATAAATTCAAACCAGCCAGCTCATGACCAGAGACGTCCGGTCGTCTTCGTTGATAATTCGCCAATTCACCATAATCGTGGTGGTAAACTGTTTAGCTGATTTTTCAAAAGATGGATATTCAATTCATTTTTCGTCTTAGCCTTGTCTTTTCCTCTTAAACGTCGTAGTCCGCTTCATTGAATGTTTAGTTTGATAATTGATAAACATATATTCAGTGTGAGACTGTTGCTTTCAAGTTGTGTTAATGCAAAGATGATTTAAACTTGTCCTTTCCGTTATCAACGTATTCAATATACGGAAATAGCATGTGTGTGCGTTTGCGTGAGTGAAAGATGCAGGTGAGATTTCTCGTCGCAACGCGTACTATTTATTTCCAATGCGCGTGGTCGGCGCCTTTGATTGCGTTTATTTTGTTCTTTCGTTCGCGAAATCTATCGCTGGCACCGTTTATTTTGTGATGTCTCACAACTGAATGTCCAAGCTGACTTTGATTTGGCTGTATTTAATAAAGTACATTAGTCTTTACAACTTTTGGATATATATCAACATAATGCTATCGTCGACGCTCGAGTTCGTTTTTTTCTTCAAAATGTTTAATTTGAAAACGACAAGTTGACAACATCGAGTCGCGTTTCGATCGGTTTTTTAGGATTCACGGGGCCAAGGAAACAATGTCAGTACCTACCGATGATGTTGAATAATATTGTTGTGTTTACCCACTGACATGATTGACCGCATTAGGATTTCGTGTGCTTCGCACAGACCATGAAGCTAAAAAAAAAACTCCAGGCACAGACCACCCACGCTCAGGTGAAGCGAACGGTACTCGTTGAAATATATGCCTAGCCATGTGTACGCTACCCTACAGTTTTTAGCGGCCGGAACATTTACACAGGGCTGTGAAATGTCATACTGTTAGTACCGGTTTAATATTCTCTCAGTGAAACTCTGTAAAACATGTCAGTACCTTCCGATGATGTTGAATAATAGGTTTGCGCTCAGACACGACTAACATGATTGACCGCGATTTCACACGATTTCATGTGCATTCGCACAGACCATCCACGCTCAAGCGATGCGACGGTAATCAGTGCAATGTCGCACTATCAGCACCGGTTTAATATTTTCTCAGTGACACGCCGTAAAACATACTTATCTTCTAAATGCACTCCATGACGCAAGACACCCGGGATACGCTAGGAGTTATTACTAGCATTGTATTGAGGTTAACCTTGAACACACGTTCCTGTACCTCGTGTATTTATTCCATCATGATTCGATGAATAGCCGTATGTGATTCATAGCTCTCTTGTCGCCGCCCGACTTTTTTATTGCTCGACGGTATTAGTCGGCCCCAGAGGCGACTGACAAGATACAAAACCATACTACAAATATAAATAAAAATGTAAAAATCAGTTGTCAGTCGTACAAAAGAGCTATGGAACCGCAGCTATGAATATAGTAGCCCTGAGTACAGTCCTGTAGGTTGGCCTCCTTCCGCTGATCAGTCGGCCCCCACAGTGCTGAGAAGTCGCATAGAGCAGGGGATTCGACACTATTGTGAAGGAATGTATTGGGCGATTTAAGAGGCATTCAGCTTTGCAGTTAAAAAATAAGCAGGTCGTCACGTCTAACTATTCTGAATGCCTTAACTGGAAGTGAAATTACATAAGATTTTCCACTCTAGTCGATCAAATCGACATTTTCCAACGTCAACCGAAAGTATACGCCGCCATCTTGTTCTTGACGTATTTATAAACAAAACGTTGTTTCGTTGCGTAAAACTAGTTTTTGCCAACGTTCCAGTGCTGTAGGTTCCTTTTTCGGCCACAAAAAGGGTATTTGTGATCGCTGGATTTGATCGATAGATGTTTTAGCTGGTTACAATCATGTAAACTGCAGAACGGTTCTCCGCCATAAATTTGTAGGCGGGTGTCGAATCCCCGGTCTATGCGACTTCTCAGGACTGTGGGGGCCGAATGATCAGCGGAAGGAGGCCAACCTACAGGACTGTACTCAGGGCTATGAATATAGCCACTGGTTGTTGCTTGTCAATGCCTAGTTCGTGCAATAAAACAGCGTAGCAAGTGTTCAATTCGTCCAATAACACACACTACTTTATTAAGACAGCGCCCATGTAATCACAAATACACATCAGGCATTGTATTCTATCAAAACAATTGTTATACTGTAATCACACTGCCATATCGTCGAATGGTCGTTTTATGCGTAACTGCGCATGCGTGATAAATTCAAATTAGTACTATTTAATCTATCATTAAACGGATAATTTATGCGATAAACTATCACAACATACATGAACACATCAAATAATATACATTCTTTATTATGAAACTACAATTTGATAAGAGAAGTGTGTATCAGGAAAAATAACACAAAATGTTTACTATGCAAATTGTGCCACTCACCATGTATGGTAATTGGACAGAGATTACCTACACTGAAAAAGCCTGATTTGGGGGGGGGGGGGGTTTGGGGCCAAAAAGTAATTTTAAAATGATTCAAGCCAAATAAAAAAAAAATGCCCTGGAGATATTCACACAAGCTATCATGATGCCAAGTTTCAGAAAAATAGACTGAAGGGTTTTTGAGATATCTTTGTCTACAGCACACGGACTACGGCCTACAGATTGTGATAGCATTAGTCCGTTGGACCGTTGGACCAAAGGACTAAAAAAATAAACAAGCAGCCTATCGGCTGAGATAGCTCCGCTGTTAGCAACGCACATTTCAATTAAAGAACTGAAGACATCATTAGAAAATGAACAATATGAATAGTATCAAAGCAATCGGACTTACAGTTTTTAACAAGAAGTCGAAAATATCACTTTTTACCAAAAATTACAAAAATATTCACCAAAATTAGAGAACTGAAGATATCATCACAAAACAAACAAATCTGAGAGAGGTCCACATGTAGTACCTATATATGTAATATCAAAGCAATCGGACTTACAGTTTTCAACAAGAAGTCGAAAATATCACTTTTTACCAAAAATGACAAAAATATTCACCAAAATTAGAGAACTGAAGATATCATCACAAAATGAACAAATCTGAGAAAGGTCTACATGTAGTATCTATATATGTAATATCAAAGCAATTGAACTTTTGGTTTTTAACAAGAAGTCGAAAATATCACTTTTTACCAAAAATTACAAAAATATTCACCAAAATTAGAGAATTGAAGATATCATCACGAAATGAACAAATCTGAGAGAGGTCCACATGTAGTACCTATATATGTAATATCAAAGCAATCGGACTTACAGTTTTCAACAAGAAGTCGAAAATATCACTTTTTACCAAAAATGACAAAAATATTCACCAAAATTAGAGAACTGAAGATATCATCACAAAATGAACAAATCTGAGAAAGGTCTACATGTAGTATCTATATATGTAATATCAAAGCAATTGAACTTTTGGTTTTTAACAAGAAGTCGAAAATATCACTTTTTACCAAAAATTACAAAAATATTCACCAAAATTAGAGAATTGAAGATATCATCACGAAATGAACAAATCTGAGAGAGGTCCACATGTAGTACCTATATATGTAGTATCAAAGCAATTGGACTTGCGGTTTTTAACAAGAAGTCGAAAATATCACTTTTTACCAAAAATGACAAAAATATTCACCAAAATTAGAGAATTAAAGATATCATTACAAAATGAACAAATCTGAGAGAGGTCCACATGTAGTACCTATATATGTAATATCAAAGCAATTGCACTTGCGGTTTTTAACAAGAAGTCGAAAATATCACTTTTTACCAAAAATGACAAAAATATTCACCAAAATTAGAGAATTGAAGATATCAACATGAAATGAACAAACCTAAGAGAGGTCTACCCAAGGTACATATACACCAAGTATCAAAGCATTCAGGCTTGTAGTTTTCAAGAAGAAGTCGAAAAAGTAAAACATTGACACGGACGACGACGGACAATCACTCATATGATAAGCTCCGCTCGACAAAGTCGACAGCGGAGCTAAAAAAGAAACAAAACAAAAAAACAACAACAACAAACAAACAAAACAAAAAAAAAACACCACCAATACTTACTTTAAATAATCTTCATTTACAAATGACAAATCTCCATAATTGACACTAAATGCAAAGTCATCAGTGTGTTTATTGAATGTCATAACTTTCTTCTGAGGATATGGATTATTTCTACCAAATAACGTTCTTTTAACAGTTTTCTGAAATTCTACTCCTTCATCATTAATAGCTGATCTTTCAAACTCCACCTAAAGAATCAAAAAAACATAATTCAGCTTACTCCATGATACACATCTTCTTCATTACCATATCAAACAGTAAAGAGACAGACGATGAGATGCAAATAGTACCTAGCTATGCATAGACAAACAAAGGTGATTTAGTTAAAGGGGAAACTTCCAAGCACAGGGATTGCACCAAAGAATCATGGGACACTATTGTTTATGTTGTTTACAAAGTTAATCTATCTTTTGTTATCCATTGTTATTTTAATCCAGAAAGTAAATTCTTACACACTCAACAAGATTACTGGTATTACAAAATCATTTGTTGAAACTGAAGTTTTTTTCTCTGGCTAAAATTACATGCTGAAGCCACCTAATTAGATGTCATCGAGGATCTGTTCATTATTTCCCAACCCCATTGTCTTTATTACCTCTTTTACATATAATGTCTTGTTTTACTGACACTTGAGACAAAATAATCAATATCAGAATTGAACACAGGCAAAAAACAACAACAATTCTATGAAAACCATGGTCAACTCTCACAAAATAAACTAATTTTCAATATTTTTCGACAAATTTCAATCAAGATTTTGAAAATAAAGTCATGCCATGAGTGCACGTATGCAAAGAGGTGAAACATAGGATTAATATTAAACATATTTTTGTATTTTGCCAGTAACATATTTTGATTTGAATAATTAATAGCACTAACACTATTTATTGAGATATATAAACATAGGCTTACTTCTATTGGGTAGAGATTGGCATCTTTGACTACAAACTTTTTAACTTTAAAACCTTTACTCAGGTAGGCAGCTTGATATGACGCTCCCAAAGCTGCTGCTTCATCAGCGTTGATGTTTTTTCCTAATTCACTCCTAAAAAAACAAATGAGTATTCACATTATATAGTCACCATGGTTACCAGTCAACCATTTTGAATTGGATCATGAAATGAATAGACATACATGTGTATGTCGCCCAAAAAACGTGATGTATTTGTGAAGTACAAATGTGATCGAACTAGGCATGTCTGAGATACAGGTGGACGCACAGAATTCAAAATGAAAGGGTAAATATTCAGTTCTGCTCAGGCTGTACTGCATTTGGTTGCAAACTAAACTGTTTAGAAGACACTTACTTTTTCACTGCTTCCAAAAGTAGTTCCTGCACCTTTGGAATCCTAGTTCCACCACCCATCAGTATAACCTGGTCGATTTCACCCTGTAAAACAATGGTCAAAAATCAAATCAACAACATTACATAAAAACTTCATGGTAGTCCAGCATTAGCTATTCAATTCAGATTAACAGGATGCAGGCCCTTACACTGTATACATGTACTTCTCTGGATCACATCTGCTGAGTTAAGGCTGATTTAAGACATTTAGCCTCTGTGACCTGTATACTTACCAGGGTCATATCTGCTGAATCTATGGCCATTCTAATACAATCAGGCCCTGTAACCTGTATACTTACCAGGGTCATATCTGCTGAATCTATGGCCATTCTAATACAGTCAGGCCCTGTAATCTGTATACTTACCAGGGTCATATCTGCTGAATTAATGGCCATTCTAATACAATCAGGCCCTGTAATTTGTATACTTACTAGTGTCATAACTGCTGACTCGATGGCCATTCTAATACAATCAGGCCCTGTAACCTGTATACTTACTAGTGTCATATCTGCTGATTCAATGGCCATTCTGACAGGATTCTTGACTCTAGCAAACAAATCAGCACACATTGTTTCCATTTCTTCCCTTGTTATTTTGACACGGAAATCAACATCATCTATTAAACCTTCAATCTGAAAGTAAACAATAAATGTAATCTAATAATCATAATTTTCATTTTTTTCCTACTTTCTCTCGATCTAGTAAATTAAAAATTTCACACAGAACTTGATAAACAGGTTCTTATTGGAACATTTTAACTTTTCTTGTCATTGTCTGTATGCTCGACCTCTATAGTTGTGTGTGACTCGAACTGAGGCTCAATACGGCAACAAGTCCCCGAGCTACAGGGAACTTGATTCATGATGAGTTGCTAAACAATCTAGTGCTGAGTGAGTATGTTTACTTTGATTTTATCTTGCAATGTATTTGGTGTTAATTAATTGCTTTATTATTATTACAATTTACTTAATTAATTGGTTAATACATGTTACACTGTAGCGGATTTCTTGATAAGCGAACACATTTCAGTGTAGGAAATTGCTGAATCATCACATGTGTCTTACCTGTGCCATGTGTTCTGTATTTGCACTCAACACTTTTTTTATTCTCTTTGCTTCTTTTAATAATTTTGCCATTGCTCTCGGTGATTCATAAACATTGCTCTTTGCCTTGCCTTGCTCTGTGAACACCTTAGCAAAGTGTTCTCTTAGTCTCAACTCAACTTCAAATCCTCCCAGAGTTCGGTCAAATCTGAGAAAGTTGAGAACAATATCACTATGATGACAAGAAGCATTATATTTTGCAGAAAATTTTACTCAATTTTTTTTAACTATATTTCTCCCAACCTTCCGAAGGATATTACAGACTATATATAAACAGGACTATTTTGTGAATTTGGGATAAAAAGAAGGAACTGACGATGAAAAGGTTTAGCCAAAATTTGTGACCATTTACCCAATTCCTTTAACTGTGAGCTGTGGATTTGTCTCACTGATGCCTTTTTCTTTGGTCTTCACTATCTGGTAACTAACAATGGTTGCCGTGGTACTACTCGCTCCCATATCATAGAACATTATATTAGTAGGAGTAACATTGAACGTAGTTCTTCTAAACACGCCATAATTCAACGCAACTGTCGAAAAAAAAGCATAGTGAAACTGTTGAAACATTTCTCACACATCATATTTGCTCTATTAGTAGCGTATATATTTATTTTCGCTATTTTTGCTGAAGGAATGGTTTGTAATAATAAAATCCAGCAAATAAACTTTTTTTCCTATATTTTACATTCAACTTGTCAAAAATCAGTAAAAATAAATTCCATACAAAACATCCTAAAAAGGCTTTTCACCGAAAATTAATTCCAGCTAAAAGTACTTTACAGTATGATAGGGGCTGTGTCATGGTCAGGGTGCCTTCTAACAGGACTGGTTTTGTTTGGATCCAGAGTCAAATTGGAATCTCCTAAAGTCAGTTAGTTGATAGTATGTGACTGTATAGACTTGAGGGACAAATGAATGGTGTGACCACTCATTTCCTTTATTTTCTCACACCTAGCATTTTGATAATAGTTTTAAAAATGTCTAACGTGCCTAATGTTCAAGCCTCCCAATCTAAAAGTTTGGGTTTCAAAAATGCAGTTTACAAAGAGAATGGCATATTAATAAAATTAATAAAATACCTGCTGCATTGTCATTCATTAGTTGCAGTACGTTAAGCCCCACTAACTCAGCAGCATGTTTAACAGATCTTCTCTCGGCTTGGTTGAAATAAGCAGGTACTGTTATGACAACATCTTTGATGGGTTGTTCTGAAAAGAAACAAACATGAAAACATAAAATACATATCCAGTAAATGAAAAATGATTAGAAACAAATTTAAGTTCATCTTTAGAATGGTATAACGTTTCCACCACAATGTTGGTATATTTAATGATTTCCACCAATTTCCTTAAAATTCAATTTTTCATCAAAAGAACACAAATAAAAAAAATATGGACAAATTTATGTGTTTTTCTTAGCAAAATGAGACAAAAACGTAAACACATTGCCTTTTTTCACATCTGTACACATTATCCAACGTCTCATTTCATTGCACATTCTATAGTTTGTAATTTCCAGTTTTGTGTTTATCAAATGGAACGATTTGTACCATTACAGAATTTATCATGTATGGAGACTTGTATTACTTAAGCATACATGTACGTCTATTTTGTGAGTTGGTTAATTTGATGCATTAAACAAGTTAAAGTATTTTAAAATCTTACCAGCGAATGCTGCTGCCATTTCTTGAGCTCTGTTTAATATCATAGCCAGTAATTCTTCAGGTGTATATTGGAGATCTTCACTGTGTTGGAATAAGATAGTATCTGAAGAAATGATGAAAAAAATCATAGATTCACCATTACCATATTTTCTGTATCACCGGTAGTAGCATGTACTTAGAAAAATTAGATGTCTATGGTCAAAATCTGAAATATTTTAATGATTCATTATAACAAATATTGTGATTTTTGTTTTAATACGATTTTATTTAGCTCCACTGTCATTGCAGATGACAGAGCAAAGCTGTTCATTTACTGTCCATCGACTTCTTGAAAACCACCAGTGCAATTGTTTTGATACTTTGATAATTTATCTGTTCATATAATGTCCATCGACTTCTTGAAAACCACAAGTGTAATTGTTTTGATACTTTGATAATTTATCTGTTCGTATATTGTCCATCGACTTCTTGAAAACCACCAGTGTAATTGTTTTGATACTTTGATAATTTATCTGTTCGTATATTGTCCATCGACTTCTTGAAAACCACCAGTGTAATTGTTTTGATACTTTGATAATTTATCTGTTCATATATTGTCCATCGACTTCTTGAAAACCACCAGTGTAATTGTTTTGATACTTTGATAATTTATCTGTTCGTATATTGTCCATCGACTTCTTGAAAACCACCAGTGTAATTGTTTTGATACTTTGATAATTTATCTGTTCGTATATTGTCCATCGACTTCTTGAAAACCACCAGTGTAATTGTTTTGATACTTTGATAATTTATCTGTTCGTATATTGTCCATCGACTTCTTGAAAACCACCAGTGTAATTGTTTTGATACTTTGATAATTTATCTGTTCATATATTGTCCATCGACTTCTTGAAAACCACCAGTGTAATTGTTTTGATACTTTGATAATTTATCTGTTCGTATATTGTCCATCGACTTCTTGAAAACCACCAGTGTAATTGTTTTGATACTTTGATAATTTATCTGTTCGTATATTGTCCATCGACTTCTTGAAAACCACCAGTGTAATTGTTTTGATACTTTGATAATTTATCTGTTCATATAATGTCCATCGACTTCTTGAAAACCACCAGTGTAATTGTTTTGATACTTTGATAATTTATCTGTTCGTATATTGTCCATCGACTTCTTGAAAACCACCAGTGTAATTGTTTTGATACTTTGATAATTTATCTGTTCATATATTGTCCATCGATTTCTTGAAAACCACCAGTGTAATTGTTTTGATACTTTGATAATTTATCTGTTCATATAATGTCCATCGACTTCTTGAAAACCACCAGTGTAATTGTTTTGATACTTTGATAATTTATCTGTTCGTATATTGTCCATTGACTTCTTGAAAACCACCAGTGTAATTGTTTTGATACTTTGATAATTTATGTTTGGAGTGTGAATGGACCCATAACTCAACTACAGTTCTAACATGTAAGGAAATCTAACAGCTATAAAAGAAGACTTACCTCGTTCTGGATCTTGCCTAATATCATGATATGGGAACCTTTTTTTATATAGTTGTACCACAGGGTTATCAATTCCTTTTGCAAGTAAATCTTGTAGATAAACATAAGTGGTTTTAGGATACCTCACTCCCTGTAATTAAAATTATTAAGAAAACAAAAATAAGCCATTACTCACTACTAGTAATCAATTAAATCAAATTTTGGATAAAAGTAATGAAAATTATTCAAGTTGTGACAATGATAGTAACAGTATTGTTATTATTTCTCTTGGAGCCAGACCCGCAAGTACAACCTTTTGAATTATGTAATTTTTCCAACCAAAATATTGATGCAACATTTTGCAAACTATGATGATTTTTTCTTCAATATCTTTGTTTATTTTGAACCAAATGAACATAATTTATCAATGATTACTAGTCCTGATCAAAATGTTGGGGAAAAAAAAAATTGAAAAAAGTTATGTTGATTCATTTTGTGAAAAGTGCCAAAATTTGACTTTGCCATTCAAAAGATTTAGCATCTGATAAAATGGCTGCCAATCAGCCATCTTTGAAAGACTCGTATATACAAACTGACATGCACCTAATTCACATACAATCTTTTTGCAAAAGATTCCTTGCAGATATTGATTTTGATTCACATTGACCTGACCCATAATGCAGTCCAAAATGTTCGTAGTTAAACCCATGTGAATTTTCACAATTTTAAGGTATTCGTAATAACAAAATTTCACAATTGTTAAACTTAAGCAGCTTACGGCATTCACACAAAAATATAGATGTAAAACTACACAAAACAAAAAAATAATAGACATAAACGAAGGGATATTAAAAATAACATTACTGTCAACTTACAATGGCCAGAGCATCGTCCCCAAACACTCTTTCATCATCTCTTAAAGATACCACAACCGCTGTTTTCCGCCGCGACTCTCTACACAAAAGGAAAAAATTTCAATTTAGATATTTTTTCAACATTTTATGTCAGTGTTTTTCATCCATGTTGACTGAGTTTGTCTACATACTAAAATTGCTTTATGAATAAAAAAAATATAGAAATCACCAACTTACTTGTTTAATATAATTTCCATGGGAACACCAGGCTGTGAATTAAATGATAATGTGAACATTAATACAAATAATACACATAAAATGTAAATGTGGAAAATTTTATTAATTTAACCCTTATCCGGTCAAATCAATGTGGATGTACTTGGGGCTGGCAGGATAAGAGATAAAAAGTTACGTCATCAAAGTCAACTCTTTGGTTATCGGTCAATTATAACAAAGAAAATCTTCCTCATACATGAGATAAAAATATTGATGTTGAGAATGGTTTTTGCCCTGTTATGTTATAGAGGCTTGCCACTAGAGAGCGCTATTGATAAAATAAATTGTAGAGGGCATTATTGATGAAATAAATTGTGGTGTTCATTTTAAGAAATAACCAAGGTTCTCCCAAAGTTGCATTCGTTAGTGAATGAATCTCAGCCAGTGGAATTGGCCTTCCCATTGAGTCTGGGGCACACTCACCCAGGGTAGGGGTCAAACAGTTTTGCTATTCAGCCTAAGGTAGGATTTAAAATTGGGTCTACCGATCACAAGTCTGAAGCAACAACCGCTACGCTACCAGTGACCATACCAGTTTAGGACTTAATTTAGGAATTGATAATTGACTTAATAATAATCCCCATTTTGAAATTTAAATTTCGACTTTGTTGACTTCGACAGTTGTAAGGTTGAGTGGGCATTTCTTTCGTAGAGAATCATGATAATATATTCTTTAATAGATATACTGCCTTCTTCATCAGAGAGGGCATACTTACCTTGACCAACGCCATTTTATAGCAATCGCTTCCCAGGTCTATGGACATAACAGCTAGACCATCAACAGGGTTGACCGCACAGACTATAGACATAATGACCAATACAATCCTCGGAATATGTCGCATTTTTAAATATATGAGTGCTGTTGAGCAAAAAGAAATGTATTCCAATTATTTATTAAAATAATGAATGATCAAATATTAAGGTAAAAAAATGAATTCAGCATGAAATAATTTTTCATCCCAGAGTGAAAAGTTTGAAGATCTTGATCAGTTAAAAATAGTACATCGAAATAAAATAAAACATGTACATTACAAACTACTGTAAAACGTGTTGAAATAGCTACATGCTATTTTTAGCTAGTTTGAATAAATGCAAAAATTAACAGAATCTTAATTTAACTAAACTAATCATTGAGTAGAATAAATCTTATTTTAGATTAGCGACATCTTGAATTACGGATTAGCAAAATAATTTCTGTGGATGATGACAGTGTTTCAAATACGGGAAATTTTTGCAGAATAGTTTGAATTATTCTTGCCTGTTAGCGACAGAATTAACACAACATCTAGCCAAATGTACTAGTGTACAAATTTGGCTGTGATGTTTCACTGATGTAGCAGTGCTTACGTAGAAACGCAGCAAAATCCAATTGTCTTGTTTGAATTAGAACGAGACTAATTTCAAATTAAACAGGTGGATTCATATAAAATATTTTTGAGTATACATGTATTTATGGGTTTGTTGTGCTAAGGAGTCAAGATAGTGCTAGGGAGTCAAGATAGTGGACTACACAATAGTGATGTAAAGTTGAATTTCTAGAGAATGAAAAGTTTACTCATAGACCCTACATGTACAATAGGGTCTATGGTTTATCTATCAAAAATTGAAACATGCCCAAGCTTTTCTATTTTTATCAATGACAAAAAAAATCACAATTCGACATAAATAAATCAGAGCATTCGGATTGGTTATTAACCGACTTGATGTATTAGGTCAAAAGAGGTGGTTTAGATCAAATAACTTTTTGCTATCACCTGATGTTAAGTTATTTCCAAAGCGACAATATATTTACTATTACCAGATCTATATTATTTACAAATTACTTGGAATTAATTTTCGCTGAAAGAATGATTCAGTGAAAATAAAATCAAGCGAATATTCAACTTACATTCAACTTGTCAAAATCGTTGAAAATAAATTCCATACAAAACACCCAAAATGTCTTTTCAGAGATAATTAATTCCAGCTAAAATAAAGTATTTTACAGTATTATTTGCTGTAAAACAATAGAGACAAAGGTTATAGGTTAATGAAATGCACTGGTGACAGATGTTGTATCTCATGATACTATTATTTCATAGACTTGATTTAAAAAAAATACACCACATGTTACAGTAAAGATTATTTTGAGCATTTGTTGAAAGGCAACTGCAGCATGTTCTTTGTTTATTTTGAAATCAAATTGTGATTATAAACTTTGACAAGTAAATACCAAGATATTATAAAGGTTAATTTGATTCATCAACATGACTTGTAAATATTCAGACATGGAGTCTGGATTCACCACGTCACATACATGTAGAGTGGTGTTCAATGCAATCAGACATCACACCATTCTTTTGTGTTATGTTATTTATCTTTTTTCCCAACATGCTGTGCATGCACATCATTTTCCACTTGATTATTCAGGGTATGTCAGTTGTAAAACTAAGAGCAGTAACAAATTAAATAGCAGAATGAAACCAGACATGGGACACCAATTGAAATGAACAAGCAATACAAATGTATGGTACACAGGTGTTTAGTTTATAGCAGTATTCCCCAGAAATAATTCTATGCAGAAGATGAAGAAAGATGTTCATTATTCAGTTTAGACAACTTATGTTTCAGTTAACATAATTTTCGGCAAACACAGTTTGTCTTTGTTTTTTAACAATTCAAGATTCTCAGTTTTTTGTAAATAGATTGAGTAAAGCTTTTTTTTTTGTTTCTATTCATAATTGACATTTCTTAAAAAAATGCAGTTCATCTTCTAATTGGTTGCAGTAATTGCATTTTTTTTGTTTATTTGCAAAGTTTTGGCCTCTGATGAATTTTAAGTTTATATGTATTAACTCTTATTTTATCCAAAATGCATATTTCATCTTTTCCATGTAATATGTACAGTGAATAATTCTATTATTCAAATGACGAAAATAATAACTGTATTACTCTCCATCTGAAAGAACAATATTATGTGTAACTTGAATATTACATTTTTTTTCAAATAATCAGCATTTTATATAGTTATAATGTTGTTCCATCTTTTCTAAATATATAGGTCATACAATGCAAGACCTTGTTAATGAAAAACTCCAAATTTAGCACAATAATAAAAAAGAGGGATACCTGTGAATAACAATCACCCAAGGGACTTCATTAAAATTGTCTACATAGACAGGCAGTCTATATAATGATTGAATTATATTTTATGGGTTGCTTACTTGTATATTTGTCCAGAAAATAATAAAATGGTATTGTTGCATCAAAAATACTTTAATTTAAGGTAGAAGCATAGTCATAATTTTTGACAAAATTGGTCATAAATCGCATGACAATGTTCATTAGTTTATTATGTACAATCATGAAGCTAATGTCCCATGGTACAATGAAATAGCATTATTTTGTGTGTTACAGTTATGCTTTTTGAGAAACGCGTCCTAATATTTCTTGAAAATTGATATTTTTCGAACAATTCCATAGAACACAATGTTAAAGAAAAATTGCATTTCTTGACACTTTTTAAAACCCAGATTTTTTTAAATAATTCAGAACAACAAAAAGTACTCCTTCATTAACAATATATGATTTTTTCAGCCTATGTCACCAGGCTAGATTTTGAGATATAGCATAATATCTCTGCCATAGGAACCTGTGGTAAAAGTGTTTTATAATAGTGCCAAAATTGCGACTTTCCACTAAAATAAAACTATCAATATCTCGAAAATAAGGCTGGTGACCCCCAACTTTTTTAGGTGAATATCCTTATACTGCCTTGAAGTACAGTCTGTTGCAAAATGAATAAATTCTAGGTTTTTTAATTTATAAGAAAATTAAAAAAATTGTTTATGCTAATTACTATATTGGTCTCTATTACCATATTGCCTCTAAAAATATCACTGAAACGATGGACAAATGGTTTTTGTAGACAGGTTACTTATATGTTAGTGCCTCGGGACTGCTAAGAAGTGGTCACTATAGGGCTCATACCACTAATTGAATTTCCATAGACGACAATGTTAACATATGACGAGATTGCTATATGAAAATGACGAAGAAAGTTGAAAATATGGCTCAAAAATGGGAAATCAACATGCCAGTAATCAACCATATGAAAAAAACTAACATGTTGGCCAGCTCAAACTCTTGCAAATCTTAGGTAAACAAGACACACCTACTGTATTTGGATTGCACCAAGAGAAATCACTGGAAAAACACCAAGATTAGAACATCCATTAACACACAGAATAAACCCACAGGTACACAGCCGCTAAGTAGTAAACAAAAGACCACATGTTTGTCTCACCTCTGACCCAGGTGATTACGCCCTCAAACAGGGAGCACCTGAGAAAAATAATATTTAAAAAATGTCATTGGTTCTTGCTGGGCATTTAAATTGAGGGCTACGAGCAGCCATTGGTTAATTAGTGGCATGAGACCTATAGGAAAGAGGTGGTCATGGAGAGCGCCCTCTAAGTGTCAAGCAGATAGAGACCATGCAGCAGACAGAGAACGCCTTATGGCCCTACAAAATAAGTTAAATATTACCCCCTTCAGAATGCTATAGTTTAACCCATATGTATCCATGACAACAGAATAGGCCATAAAGTACTAAATGTGACAGCAATATGTTTATTTACATGTACACTTATTTAGAGAAACAAAATCTAAATTTGGCAACATTTGGTGAAAATGAGATTACAAAAGTAATCAATATTGCTGTTCTATTTTGATACAGCGTATCAGTAAAATTACTGCATCATAGAATCTCAATTCTAGTTGTACAATAAATCCTGTCAGCAACTACTGTAAACCCCTCTAATTTTGTGACAGACATTTTCTGCAAATTTCCCAGTCATTAAAAATCTCCCTACATGTACCTACCTACCTATTATTTTTGAAAAGCATGTGATTTACCAGTGAAACAATAAATTCTATTGTTATTTTACATGTTCGCATGGATTTAATTGAGCAAATTTTACTTAATAGCGAAAATAGAAAAATTAAAACCCACTGAAAAATTAATGCATTTACAGTAGTCGTCTTGCACATGGTTTACATTTGCTCCATGCACTGAATGAATTTCCATGATTACAAAGATCTATTTTAAGCAAGATTTTATAATTCGAACAAATATTATTGCTTTTTACCTTTTGTAGGTCGCTAAACATACCGTATACATTAAAGTAGGACTTTGGGAAAATGAACATACCAAAATAGCTTGTTTCATATTTAGCTTGATTAAGGCCGGCTCAGATTTTTTGTTTGTTGAATAAACAAGATTAAAATTTAGTTTGCCTTCACACAGTCAAAATGTCATCATTAGACCGGCCTAAAACGTTCTCTTTTTCAAGTTCTTGGAATGCAAATTCAGAATGTCAGATTTTTTTGTGTTTACGTAACAAATCCTGACTACAACTAATTTAAGTTAAGGATGGCAGGTAATGGTGGGCACAAATGAACTGTTCAATTTGATTTTGGATATGGTTTGTTTGAATGAATGGAAATACAGTGACAGTGGTGAGACATGACAATAGAACAAGACAATTGGTAGACACAATTTTGAGGGATAGCAAAAAATTGCAAGATTTTCTTTTTTTGCTAGTATGATTTTTGTCAACTATCACTTTAAAAATTTACCCACAGAAGTTCCAACTTTTAAATATCAAATTGAAGCAACTTTAATATCACTATTTGAATGTAAAAGTTTCATTATTAAATTTTACTGTTGCTTGCATGGGGAGCCATGCATGTCAGAATGGCTTAACTATGATAGAGGAACTGTGATAATGTTCCTTCCAAATCAAACTGAGCACAGGAAAATTTCTAATTAAATCCAAGGAAACTAACTTAGATAAAAATGTGTGAAAATGACAGCAAAATTTTGCAGAAACTTCTCAATGAGAAAACAGCATGAAATTATAATTTTGATTTATGGAGTAAAAACTGATTGGAGAGAAAAAATACAATTGTACATTTGAATAAAATAAAGATAATCATGATTATTACAATTGTATTCGTTTCAGGAGTGTGTTTAATTGATTTAACACAAAACAGATGTGCAGTAACTGTTACAGATTATACACACCTGTTACTAGTACATATAGCGCTTCCAATCAAACAAGTGGTCGTCCGCAAAGAATGAATAATTTTGATCAAGGTCACATGACATGAAGTACATATTAAAGGTCTCCACACACAAAGAGGGGACGTTTCAGAGAGGGTTTTCATTGTTGTTTTAATTCCCCAAAACCCCTAAAAGATTCAAGTTTTATTTATCTTGGTTTTTCCTTTTTTTTTTATAGAGAAACAATTGGATGAAATAAAATTCTGGATCGATCCCTGTTGAAGAAGAACTCAAAAGCAGATAGTTTTGTCAGGCGCAAACTACAGAAGTAAATTCAAGATGTCAAAAAAAATAACATGTTAAATGTAGCTGGTACATGTACTTATTAAATAACAGATTTGCAAGGGACAAATAATTTAATAATGCACAGAACAATGTCAATGTCAAGTTGATGGTTCACCTCTACTTAAATATTGTAGAATGACTTCATTTCAAAATTGCAAACTTACGAAGAAGAGCATATACTAAATTAAAACAAAGAAGGAAATCTCCATTCCTGGAATTACACTATTGCATTGTGGGATACCATTGTAGTTGTTGAGTGTTTAAATTATCATTTAAAGGCAAACTAAGAATAAGTTTGTACAAAAGTCACCGTGACTCATTACAGAATAAATTTCTTAGTTATGACAATAAATGATAAAACAAATCATAAAATGTTAAATTGTTTTTTCAAGATTTCATTGATAATTATAGTACTGTAAAATCATTCACTGGATTTTAATTTTGCTTATTTCGCTGACTGGAAAATGCGCTATATTAAAACCCAGTGAATATATAAAATTTAGCATGGAACACATTATCTAAATGTTAAAATCGGAAATTTAAACCCACTGAATATGCATGAAATGGTAAATCTGTGAATCTGTGAATCTAACCCAGTGAAAATTAGTCATTTTACAGTATATCTACCGGTACATACTAAATAAAATGCTACATTCATTGTACCAGACTGTTTTTGATATGGGTCCCATGCAACTCGTACACATGTAAATGCATTGTTTGTACCAAATTTGAACACACACTTGAACACACTGCCTGCTGACACAGTTTTTTAATTGAATTTTTAATTTTGGCAAACAATAAAAGTTTTCAGCAGGTGACAATTTAATTAATGCTCAATGAATATTCATTATGATAATTAACACTCATAATTGTGCATAGAGACTTAACATAGTAATTAGAAAATGTATGATGTAATTAAGTAAAATTCCAGTTAAAATTAAGGATACCTATTAATGAGCCATACATACACAGAGTTGGTTCTTTACTTACTGAACAATTCAACTGTAAGTGGGTCAATCACTATGTGGTTTATTTTATTAAATAGTATCTGTACTTCTGCTAAAAATAAATTATAAATGTGGTTGAGGATGTTAATTTTACTGTAGTACAGTTTTTGTTTTTTTCAGTCAAATACAAATAAAAATTTACTATATACATTAATTTTTTTCTATTATTTACATTTTTGTATTTGCTTGAAACAGGAAGTGAGCACTCTCTAGTGGCCACTTTCCAATTTGGCAACATGCAAAATTTATAAATTAGTACCAGGAACATACTATTCAGATATTGAACTACACAGAGACATCAAAGACAATTGTCTCTATGCCCAATGAGTTTTGTCTTGGTGCCCTTTGATATTCCCCGTTTTTTCCATGTGCTAAGGCCATTTTATAAATTTGGGCTTTGAAAATGGGTGGAGTAAAAGTCCTGCATTATTTTTTTTAATTCGGCATACTGTAGAATACTTTATTTTCACTTGGAATTTATTTTCGCTATTTTCGCTGAAGGGACGATTCCGTGAAAATAAAATCCAGCGAATATACTTTTTTCCCTATAAACCTATAACATTAAACTCATGAAAAATCAGTGAAAATAAATTCCAAGCAAAACGCCCAAAAAGCCTTTTCAGCGAAAATTAATTCCAGCGAAAATAAAGTATTCCACAGTACTTGTTTTATATTTGTATCTAAAAACTTGATCTTGAGAAACTGATCTTAAAACCTAAGGGATTTACCTCCATGATCCAAAAATACAGATATGTTCTATATGTTTATCATATTTTGTTAAAGTAATTTTATAAAATTTATGGCTGTGTCTTTTGAGATTGGCTGATGAGCTAAGAATGACTTTATTGAACACACTGATGCGAGTGAATGGGAGAGCTATGCTATTAAATTCTATTAAAAATGTTCTGAATTGAGTGATAATTAACTCATGTGGATTCGCGAAAGTGATAGACGAGTAGAGAGATCACTCTCCTCAAATGACATGTCCCATTGCCCTTGAAACTAGATGTCTATTCAACTCCCAAGTTCAAATCTTAATACTTGCTTCACAAAATCATAGTATATATCTTATGAGGGGAAACTCGCATGCACAGAATATTGGTACAGAAAGGAGAAGACATACAATTTGGAAATGTATACAGTCTAAAATAAATTATATTTTTATGGGCTTCAAACTTTGATCTTGTCAGGAGGAACTTAAAATAGTGTTGATCAAGAACAAAAAAAGACATATAATTTTGAAATGTATATTATGTAAAGTACATATTTCTTGGGGTTGGTCGCAGTACAACCGCTCTATTTGGCCTCCTCTATGTACCTTTAATGGCTGCAAGGCATTGTACACAGACTGAGATCAAATTTTGCGACTGCACATTCGGAGTCTAATTATTAGTGGTATACGATACATGAAATGTATTTGCTCTATTGAAAAAACTTGCGTACATCACTGAAGTTTCTTAACTAAGGTCAAAGTATGTACCCCGGTAATTTGAATGAGTTAGTTTACCGGTATATACAACACATGTTATTTTGGGTTTAAATGTGCTCCTATTGTAGATGTGCTTTTAATAGAGTGAATACTGTATATAGACTATTGTTTAGCTGATGTACTGATCATACGTTTTTGATGCATAAAAATTAAATTAATAAATTCAATTTTTGTAAACTATTACCAAATCTGACACAGTTACGTTATCAATAAGAATTTTTGTGTGTACAGTCGTTAAAGAACTCTTTTTTTTCAAAATTTGCTAAAAATCTCAGGATAAATTAGTAAAAATCACATTATATATAATAAGTGTACTAATTCTTGTTTTAAATTTTCACATTTATTACACACAATTTAGATAGATCGATCAGATGATGAAAACAAAGAAGCAGACGTCTACCCCTACGGGTGATGAGAAACAAAAGACACCGCTGCTCTTTGTCTGCCGATGCTGTGTGCATCTGTTAGATTCAGAGACAGAACGGTCTTAATATACAGTCTGTATGTGCAATGTATTACCAGTGGTAACACTGACAGTACAACATGCCGGCGTTGGGGAAAGGTCGACCAGCTGATCACACGTGAAGTGGCCATGCGGTCTCCAGCAAATAAACACGTCCGATCTGCATTGCAGAATTTTCACTGAAAATAACTGAAACATATTTACAGTTTTGTTAAAAAATATACGATTCAAAGCTCAGTACTCACCAAACCGGTTAGATCATTCAAAGAACAGCAAATGCTGACGTTTACCTAGCGAAACTAAGTCAACGTGGTTTTACGGTAAAACGGGGAAGTACGAATGTGGCGAATAGTGATTGGTTCATGCGCGAATCTTGTTTGACCGCCTAACTTAGTCATAACAAATTCCTCGTGTGTATGTGTATGTGTACTGAGTCCCGTGACTGAGTCAGGAGGTTGCGGAGTTGCGTCAACTTCAGGACTGGGAATCCCGGGTGGGAATCATACAACGATTATTTAACTTTTTCGGCTTAGGAAGTTCACGTTCCCCTTCGGCTTCAAACATATGGTTGTAGATTTGCATGCATTTGGCTCACCTAATCATGTTTGTCGGTTTAGGATGAGTAGGGCTGTTTTTGTAATCTCGAAATTTCATCACTTATTCTTGAAAACGTTGGGGTACAGTACCAGGGAGGTTTTAATTACCAACATTATCTGTCGAATTGTCCAGACTCGATCGAATGTAATGTAATTCCTAGTGTAAGCTTCACAATGCATTGGAGCTCAGCCCGCATTCATTTTATCGTGAGATATGTGTATTTTATAACCTTTTGAGGAGTGAACTATTTGGAGGGGGAGGGGGAAATTAAATACAAAATTGTTTTCCCACCGTTTATTTTCCTCATTGCCACAGCCAGTATTTTTTCGCGTGGAGAGTGATCAACTCCTCTTTCCCAATTTGATTCAGTCGTATACAACAATACCCAGCGACATTTGCATCAACAAGATCCATTTGTTTTCATATTTCATTAACTAACCCTCTTTTCTTGTGGTTTAGTGCATGTTTTGTCTTAATAGTAAGGTCGTGCCTTACCAGACAAGACAATATATTGTTGGTTTAATGAATTTGTGACATCATACTTCAAAAGTGTTAATAAAATACATTTTACTAGATAATCACTACTAGTATAATATTCAGCATTTTATGTAATTCTCAGTTTTATATGAAGATTACTAATAAAGCCATTTATTTTCACTGGCGTTTATTTTCACCACTTTTGATGTTTTGAGCAATTTCACTTGGTTTTAAGTTTACGAACCTAACAGAAGTAACGTTCACGCACAACTCCTTAGCTGAGCTCGGGATAAGAGCCCAACACGCAATTGTATTCAATGTTAATTTTAAAGATTTACTATTATATCATTCATAATTATTCATTTCGGTATGCCATATCAAGAGATATAGTTCTCGGTGGAATATGAACTGACGATGAGTCACTGTGCTACTTCTGCAATCTTCACTTTTTGAATATGCTTTGGTATTGTTTCATAACCGTGAAACTAGCATTACAGTCACTCTGCTAGGAGAGTGACTGTGCTAGCATGTATACCTTCCTAGGTACTGTACTTTTGTATATTTCTAACACGTTTAGACGTTCTTTAGCCCGTGCTAACGACTGTTTTCTCGTGTGCGTGAACACAATTGGGTCTATCCGATATGCAAACACATAAGATTAGCATAATTCGTAGTCCATAATTCCTGTAGCGAGAAGACTATAAGAGAAACAATGATGTACATTGTTATTTCACATTTTTACGTGGATTTAATTATTTAGCGGGTTTTATTCGGGCCATGAAAGCTTTTTTTGTGTTGAGATATGAGAAAATATGGTCACTGGTCTGTCATGAATTTGTTTTCGTGTATCTGTTGGTCGACTTAATTAGTTGATTATTAGCGAATTGCTGTGTTATGTCTGTCATCGTTCAGGTCTATTTGAAGTTTTGGACGGAACTTGGCTCAGTGATTTGGAACTAATTACGAGATATCCGTCGCGATTCTGACAGTTGGTATTCCACAGTTATTAATGTAGTGAACGATTAATCAAAAGATATGACGTATTTAGTACTTAGTGTGATTGGCTTTATAATTGAAGTTTACGCCTTAGAGTCTTTTTACTGCTTTGTAATTGGTTAGAGTTTTGAAAATGAATAAAGAGAGTTTGAGTTGGTCTTGGCGAATACTCCACGACAGACGCAGCCTTGGGCAGTCGAGTCCTGGAGAGTCTTGGGGCGAGCCTTGACGCAGTCCAGTCTTGGGCGAGTCTTGGTTCAGCCTTGTGAGAGTCTTGGGGACTTTTCCCCAGGGCGCTGTGTCTTACAGAGTGCTCGACAGACCGACTAAGACGAGAGCTGAAACGTATTTCGTTGTGTGTGCCTTATTTGACTGTAAAGTTAAAGTGACTTTCCCGATCCCGTACCTCAAGGGGACGATATAGAGACGAGACGAGATTCCCTCCTGGCAAGGGTGGAGAACCCGAGAGAGAGAAGATTTCCCCCTGATACGTTTTGGATGAACCCGGGCAGGTGTTCAACACACATTGACATCCTGTGAAGAGAAGTGAAATGGCGAAGATGTGTCTTTCTTGTGAACCGAACTAACTGGCTCGATGGCAGAGACGAAACCGCGCTTGACGACTAACACCGTTAACAGTATGGCACCGATGAACGACGCTGAAGAGATGAAGACCTCTGAACCCCTTATGAAGGATGAGTACCGGATAGGACTGTATAATTAAGAATTGAGCGACATTAAAGACAAGAAGATGAAAGAACGACCCGGCTAACGCGATGACAAGAGAAGACGCTTATAGACTTTGACTTTAGCTATCTGTGTATTGCTTAGAGAACCGCTCGCTGGACACTGTAACTGACACTGTGTAACTCAAGGACGTTGAACTCTTTTCCAGAATCCTAACCCTATTGCTCAGTAATGTAATGTATTGTTTGCTTTTCCTATCGTTTTTTTTTACCGTTTTTTTGTGATGTTGAATTGTATGTATGCAAGCGCCCAGATCTTTGTTTTGAAATGATATTTAGTGACGTGCGAGGTCCTTTACAACGATTTAAGCGCGCTTCAGTGGACGAGTATTTGCAACACAGTGTTTTGGAGTTTTGTGAAGTTTGATGGAGTTTTAATGAGTTTATGAGTACGGATTATGATGGGGAAAGTAATGCCCCAATGAGTTTTTAAGAGTTTTGAGATTTGTCGATGTACAGAGATATCGACGTTTTAAGAGTTGTTTTTGTTTATGTGTTGTTTCCGGAATACTTCTGACGCTTTTTTGAGTTGAGAGCGCCTTTGTAACGTTTTTAATGTCTTTTTGAGATGGGAGTTTGGTGCGCTTATATATGTATTGTTTGATAACGCAAGCTTTTGTTCATGATTGACAGGTTTATATGTAACTCAGTAGTTTCTATCGTTTTGCCTTTCCCGTCTTTAATTGCCAGAGGAGTAATGTGTTATGAAAGCGACATTTGTCTTTGCATTCTGTTTCCACGCGGTATGACTTTTGTTTAGATTAACGACTTGTGAGTTCAGTTGAAGTTCATAAGCCTATATGACAGGAGTTTGATTAATAGCTTTTTATTCATTGTTTATTAGTTACCGCTTTGCAATGCTTTAACCGAGAGACGCATCCCTGGTAATCACGTGATCATGCTGTCGACTGCAGCGATTGGCTGATCGCTTGGTTACACCGCCACGCCTTAGTTTTTGTTTTTTTTGACCTTTTGATATAGAGTTTGTAACCTTAGTAACGGGAGACAGTGCAGCGAAGGGTTATCTTAGCGAACTGTTTGAGAAAAGCGAGTCGATTGGTAGCCTTTCCCTTGTTTTTTTTTATTCATAACCGTTGATATTTGTGACTTTATAACCATTGTATTTAGACTTTATAATCATTGTACTTAATTAATGTGTTTTACTCTTTTTGATTTATACCTTTTATTATTAGTATTGTATTTAACCCGTATGACGATGAGTGGCTGACGGTATCTTTGATTTGTGAACGTGCAATGCCGAGGGGCATATCTCAGTTTGGGTGAAGGGATGTGTCATGAATTTGTTTTCGTGTATCTGTTGGTCGACTTAATTAGTTGATTATTAGCGAATTGCTGTGTTATGTCTGTCATCGTTCAGGTCTATTTGAAGTTTTGGACGGAACTTGGCTCAGTGATTTGGAACTAATTACGAGATATCCGTCGCGATTCTGACAGTTGGTATTCCACAGTTATTAATGTAGTGAACGATTAATCAAAAGATATGACGTATTTAGTACTTAGTGTGATTGGCTTTATAATTGAAGTTTACGCCTTAGAGTCTTTTTACTGCTTTGTAATTGGTTAGAGTTTTGAAAATGAATAAAGAGAGTTTGAGTTGGTCTTGGCGAATACTCCACGACAGACGCAGCCTTGGGCAGTCGAGTCCTGGAGAGTCTTGGGGCGAGCCTTGACGCAGTCCAGTCTTGGGCGAGTCTTGGTTCAGCCTTGTGAGAGTCTTGGGGACTTTTCCCCAGGGCGCTGTGTCTTACAGAGTGCTCGACAGACCGACTAAGACGAGAGCTGAAACGTATTTCGTTGTGTGTGCCTTATTTGACTGTAAAGTTAAAGTGACTTTCCCGATCCCGTACCTCAAGGGGACGATATAGAGACGAGACGAGATTCCCCCCTGGCAAGGGTGGAGAACCCGAGAGAGAGAAGATTTCCCCCTGATAGGTCACTGGTAGTATAGTGGTTGTCGCATCAGACTCATGATCGGTAGACCCAAGTTCAAATCCTACCTTAGGCTGAACATCAAAAGGTCGACCCCTACCCTGGGTGAGTGTGCCGCAGGTGCTTGTGTTCGACCGAGTCTGGTTGACGCAAGGATAGCGCATTAAAATTATTTTTTTTATAGAGAAATGGCCACACATCCCTGTCGTCCCAAACAGGTAATGACTTCTGTGGCAAAATGTACTATGTATCAGCACTAGCACTTGCAATTTGCACTTACAAAAAAAAGTCAGGAGAGACAACGTGACATTCATTGTCCTGAACTGTCTGGCACAAAAACATTATTTAAAAAAAGATATGAGAAAATATTGAATAGTAGTGACGGTGTGAGAAATTTTTAAAACTGGTAGGATTTCTTCACCCGTAACTGAACTTAACTTTTAATCATTGAAGATATGTATCTTGGAGGAACTGTGAATGGGGCTTTTCATGGGACGGGATATTCACAATTATCACACGCACTAAAACAGATTAAAAATAAAAGCTGAACATATTAGCTTTATATTGACCGTTTTCGTATTCAGTGCAATCAAATTTGATAATATACGGAATCCGACGCCATCAGGGACTGATACAAGGTATTCCAGATACTTCGTTTTTACAAATTTGTGAAAATCGTTGCAAGTTTGCGTGAGGTAGAACGCCACACAAAAGAAAAAATATTGTGATTTTAACATATTTTATCATGTTACAAGATCGAAGAAAATTAATTAAAAATATAGAGACACCGTACTCGTTTTAGAAAAAAACGACGTACAAAATTGAGTGAAATGTCACGGGGAAAATTCTTCTCTCTCGGGGTTCTCCACACGTGTCAGGGGGGAATCTCGTCTCGTCTCTATATCTCGTCCCCTTGAGGTACGGGATCGGGAAAGTCACTTAAGCTTTACAGTCAAATAAGACAAGCACAACGAAATACGTTTCAACTCTCGTCTTAGTCGATCTTTTGGAGCACTCTATAAGACACAGCGCCCTGGGGAAAAGTCCCCAAGACTCTCACAAGGCTGAACCAAGACTCGCACAAGACTGTGCTTAGACTCGCCCCAAGGCTCTCCAGGACTGCCTCGACTCTCAGACTGCCTCTCTCTACTGCGTCTATCGTGGAGTACTCTTCAAGACCAACTCAAACTCTCTTTATTCATTTTCAAAACTCTAACCAATTACAAAGCAGTAAAAAGACTCTAAGGCGTAAACTTCAATCATAAAGCCAATCACACTAAGTACTAAATACGTCATATCTTTTGATTAATCGTTCACTACATTAATAACTATGGAATACCAACTGTCAGAATCGCGACGGTTATCTGGTAATTAGTTCCAAATCACTGAGCCAAGTTCCGTTCAAAACTTCAAATAGGCCTGAACGATGACAGACATAACACAGCAATTCGCTAATAATCAGCTAATTAAGTCGGTCAACAGATACGCAAAAACAAATTCATGACACATCCCTTCACCCAAACTGAGATTGTGCCTCTTGGCATAACACGTTCATAAATCAAAGATACCGTCCTCTACTCATCGTCATACAGGTTAAATACAATACTAAGAAAAAGGATAAATCAAAAAGAGTAAAACACACTAATTAAGTACAATGATTATAAAGTCTAAATACAATGGTTATAAAGTCACAAATATCAACGGTTATAAATCAAAAACAAGGGAAAGGCTACCAAACGACTCACTTTTCTCAAAACGGTTCGCTGAGGTAACCCTTCGCTGCACTGTCTCCGTTACTAAAGTTACAAACTCTATATCAAAAGATCAAAAAAACTAAGGCGTGGCGGTGTAACCAAGCGATCAGTCAATCGCTGCAGTCGACAGCATGATCACGTGATTACCAGGGATGCGTCTCTCGATTAAAGCATTGCAAAGCGGTAACTAATAAACAATGAATACAAAGCTATTAATCAAACTCCTGTCATATACGCTTATAAACTTCAACTGAACTCACAAGTCGTTAATCTAAACAAAAGTCATACGGCGTGGAAACAGAATGCAAAGACAATGTCGTTTTCATAACACATTACTCCTCTGGCAAAAAGACGGGGAAAAGCGAAATGATAGAAACTACTGAGTTACATATAATCCTGTCAATAATGAACAAAAGCTTGCGATATCAAACAATACGCATATAGGCGCACCAAACTCTCACCTCAAAAAAACATTAAAAAACGTTACAAAGGTGCTATCAACTCAAAAAGCGTCAGAAGTATTCCGGAAACAACACATAAACAAAAACAACTCTTAAAACGTCGATATCTCTGTACATTGACAAATCTCAAAATTCTGAAAAAACTCATTGGGGCATTACTTTCCCCATCATATCCGTACTCATAAACTCATTAAAACACCATAAAACATCACAAAACTCAAAACACTGTGTTGCAAATACTTGTCCACTGAAACGCGCTTAAATCGTTATAAAGGACCTCGAACGTCACTAAATATCATTTCAAAACAAAGATCTGGGCGCCTACATACATACAATTCAACATCACTAAAAGAAACGGTAAAAACGATAGGAAAAGCAAGCAATACATTACATTACTGAACAATAGGGTTAGGGTTGTGGAAAAGAGTTCAACGTCCTGAGTTACAGTGCCGTTACAGTGTCCAGCGAGCGGTTCTCTAAGCAATACACAGGTAGCTAAAGTTCTAATCAAAGTCTATAAGCATCTCTTCTCTTGTCGTCGCGTTAGTCCGGGTCGTTCTTTCATGTTCTTGTCTTTAATGTCGCTCAATTCTTAATTATACAGTCCTATACGATACTCGTCCTTCCGAAGGGGCTTCGAAGTCTTCATCTCTTCAGCGTCGTTCATCGGTGTCGTTCGGGTAAAGCCGTTAGTCGTCAAGCGCGGTTTCATCTCTGCCATCGAGCCAGTTAGTTCGGTTCACAAGAAAGACACACCTTCGCCATTTCACTTCTCTTCACAGGATGTCAATGTGTGTTAAACACCTGTCCGGATTCTCCACCACATGTCACGGGGAAAATTCTTCTCTCTCGGGGTTCTCCACACGTGTCAGGGGGAAATCTCGTCTCGTCTCTATATCTCGTCCCCTTGAGGTACGGGATCGGGAAAGTCACTTAAGCTTTACAGTCAAATAAGACAAGCACAACGAAATACGTTTCAACTCTCGTCTTAGTCGATCTTTTGGAGCACTCTATAAGACACAGCGCCCTGGGGAAAAGTCCCCAAGACTCTCACAAGGCTGAACCAATACTCGCACAAGACTGTGCTTAGACTCGCCCCAAGGCTCTCCAGGACTGCCTCAACTCTCAGACTGCCTCTCTCTACTGCGTCTATCGTGGAGTACTCTTCAAGACCAACTCAAACTCTCTTTATTCATTTTCAAAACTCTAACCAATTACAAAGCAGTAAAAAGACTCTAAGGCGTAAACTTCAATCATAAAGCCAATCACACTAAGTACTAAATACGTCATATCTTTTGATTAATCGTTCACTACATTAATAACTATGGAATACCAACTGTCAGAATCGCGACGGTTATCTGGTAATAAGTTCCAAATCACTGAGCCAAGTTCCGTCCAAAACTTCAAATAGGCCTGAACGATGACAGACATAACACAGCAATTCGCTAATAATCAGCTAATTAAGTCGGTCAACAGATACGCAAAAACAAATTCATGACAGAAAATAGCATATTTTGTTTTATGTAATCGTTTTACTATTGTTCTATATCAACATATTCTTGAAATTTCGCTTGCTATTACACGGTGAAAAAAGCTATGCACTGTCTTGCAGGATATTTAAGTATTACCAAATTGATAATATTTTTTATTTGGGTTTAATGACGAAATAAGTCGTCATTGTGGTCTATGGAAACCGCCGCTAAAGTGGCGTTGCATGCATATTATTGATCGTCACCCGCAAACAGTTTGACAGTGAACCAAAAGAGCCTACACGCTGTTGACTAATAAAATATTGTCACTGCTATATGTGCTAAAATATGCGCACTTGTAAAAAAAAAAAAAAAAAAAAAAACTCGCTAGTACCTTTACAATATTATGGGGTGAGATTAGTGCCAAAATTAAATATTTTCTCATTATTTCTTCATGATTATTTTATTTAATCATTATTTTATAATTACATCATTATTGTGTAATTATTATGCCATTATTATTTTATTGTATTTACATTATTTTATCCTTATTAATTGTGTCATTATTATACCATTATTGTGTCATTATTTCATTGTGTTTACATTATTATATCATTATTGTGAAATTATTATACCATTATTGTGTTATTATTTCATTGTGTTTACATTATTATATCATTATTGTGAAATTATTATACCATTATTGTTTCATTATTTCATTGTGTTTACATTATTATATCATTATTGTGAAATTATTACACCATTATTGTTTCATTATTTCATTGTGTTTACATTATTATATCATTATTGTGAAATTATTATACCATTATTGTTTCATTATTTCATTGTGTTTACATTATTATTACGTTATTGTGAAAATATTATACCATTGTTTCATTATTTCATTGTGTTTACATTATTATATCATTATTGTGAAATTATTATACCATTATTGTTTCATTATTTCATTGTGTTTACATTATTATATCATTATTGTGAAATTATTATACCATTATTTTATTGTGTTTACATTATTGTTTCATTATTTCATTGTGTTTACATTATTATTACGTTATTGTTTCATTATTATACTATTATTATTTCATTGTGTTTACATTATTATATCATTATTGTGAAATTATTATACCATTATTGTTATTATCAAAGAAAGTAGACTTCTGTATCCCACAATGCATTATGCAACATGGCTAGTGACTGGGCACAGCCTGTCATTTCTGAGATTAATGCAATCTCAGCATGCTTAGAAATGGAGCCGAATAATCTCGACGCAGTCTATGATAGACTTGTTTTACTGAAAGATGAACTTGTGTCATTGCAACTTTTGCATGATTTTCCTTTCCAAGTCATATCTAAGATATGTGCATTGATTCGAGTTCCAATGTTAGTTTCTCTTATCAGTCATCTCAAATATTCTCTGGTGACTCAGGTCGTCCAAAATATGCTATCCCACAAGAACAACTGGATTTTCTGTTACGCGAAGGATTTAGTGTTTCTGACATATCCAGTATGCTTGGAGTTTCAAGAAGAACTGTTTTTCGAAGAATGTCTGAATTTGGCTTATCAGTAGCAGCAACTTATTCAATTATAACTGAATATGAATTAGACAGAGTTGTACAGGAAATTCTTCGCAAATTACCGAATACAGGTATGAAGTGTATGCAAGGACTACTCCTTGCACAAGGCATAAGAGTACCAATTTTTCATGTGAGATCCAGCCTTAGACGTGTTGATCCAGAGGGAGTGATAGCCAGAAGGATTCAAACAATCCATAGAAGAGTCTATAATGTACCATGCCCCAATGCACTATGGCACATTGACGGCAATCATAAGTTGATACGGTAAGTGAACAAGTGAATGAATAATTTGGGTATTATGTGTAACTACATAATATAATAATAATAATAACTTTATTGCATCCTTAGAATTACAAATGTTCTATTGGTTTACAGCAATAAATATATAAGTGATTAAAAAAATCAAAGTACGATAACGTAAAAAATAGAAAAAAAGAGTCAAAGTATTATATCCAAAAAAAACTCATTTCTTAAAATAAATGATTTATGTAAAAATTCCCCTAAAAGTTTTATTATATTTCTGTCATTACTTTTCATTAAATATGTGAATTTTTGCAGGTTGGTAATGATTTCTTTGGGGAATAAAATATTGGAAATAAAATCATTTCTATCTGTTTGATATCGTGGGCAAACTAAAAGAAAGTGTAATTCGTCTTCGATCTCCTGTAATGGACATTGTTTACAAATTCTATTTTCTAATGGGGTTTTTGGATTGGTATGTCTGCCTTTTTCAATGGCTAGATTGTGACTACTTGTCCTGAATCTAGCCATTGATATTCTTTGATTATTATCCAAAACATTAATGTAATTTTCCAGATTGTAATTAATTTTAAATTTAATGTATGTTCTCAGTTTTGTTTTTTCATTTGTCATATTCTCTCTCCAGTATGTTATGTATTGTTGTTTAATAGTGCTGCTAATTTCCTTAATATTTTGATGTGATAGTTGTGATGTTTTAGAGAGGTCTACATCTTTCAAGATATTTTTGACTGATGTTTCCCATTGTGCTTTTGACAAAGTCTGATCGCTTAACGCTATCTTTGTATAATTATTTTGTGACTTGTCTGTGACACGGGACCAGAACTTAATCATATTGATTTTCACTTCAGTTATCAATGGAAATGCTCCAATTTCACCCCGACATGCACTATTCGCTGTGTATTTATTAAGCCCAAGTAGTTGTTTAATGAATTTTAGATGCACTTTTTCTGTTTTAGTTTTGTCCCAGTTATTGTTACTCATATTTTCCATTCCCCAAATTTCAGATCCATACAGTAAAATTGGTTTGATACATATATTAAACAGATGGATGTACGTTTTACAGTCTGTTTCTTTTGGTAAAGACTGCTTTAGTGCATACATGGCTTTGATTGCTTTATCTGCTAGGTTGTCTCTAGCTTCTGTAAATTTACCATTTGACTGAAAGATTATTCCAAGATAATTATATGAGTTGACACAGCAAAGTTTTTCATTTTGATAATAGAATTGTTCATTTCTTTGTAGTGTTCCCCTTCTGAATACTAGAATTTTAGTTTTCGCAAGATTTACTTTGATTTTCCATTTTTGGCAATAATCTTGCAGTTTATTTAATGCATTTTGTAGGCCATTTTCTGTTATTGAAATTAGCACCAGATCATCGGCGTAAAGTAGCGAGTTAATTTTTGTGTTATGTAGTGTGACCTGATCAAGGGATCTGTCTTCCAAGTATTTACTCATATCATTAACATATAAATTAAATAGTGTGGGGCTTATAACACAGCCTTGTCTCACACCTTTTGTTGTCTCAAATATATCCGTGATTGTGTTTTCTAAACGAATGCATGCTTTTGTATTACAATACATATTTTTAATAATATTATAGATTTTGCCATTTATTTCATTTTTGAGTAATTTATAAAACAATCCATTACGCCAGACACTATCGAAGGCTTTTTGGAAGTCTATAAAGCATGCATATAATTTTCCATTTAGCTGGAGATATTTTTTAACAATTGTTTTCAGTACAAAAATGTGGTCTGTTGTGCGGTGACCTTTACGGAACCCTGCTTGATTATTGTTAATTATGTTATTTGTTTCAAGGTATTGGGTAATTCTATTATTTATTATAATACAGAATGTTTTTCCCATACAACTTGATACAGCTATTCCCCGGTAGTTTCCTGGGTCGTGTGAATCACCCTTTTTATAGATGTGTGAAATAATACTAATATTCCACGACTTTGGATAAATTCCGGACTCTAAAATAAGGTTAAAAAGTTTTTTTAATGGCTTTATCAACGAATCTGAGCTGCATTTCAAAAGCTCAGAGCAGAAGCCATCATAACCAGGTGCTTTTTTATTTTTAAGTTTTTTAATAGCATTTTTTATCTCTTTTTCTGTTATTTTATTGTTAATAAGTTTATTAGATTCATTTCTGTTTTCCATTTCTGACATATCAGAAATGATATTATTTTGCAAATTGTTGTTCTGATCAGCTTTGTTTAATATTTTATAGTATTCTTCCCACTGTTCTACAGAAATAGGATTAGATTGATTTTTATGAGAATTTTTCAATTCATTAATGATTTTCCAAAATTGATTGGGATTTGCAGTTCTCAAATGTGTTAATTTATTTACAATTAACAGCTCTCCCTTTTTTTGTTTAGTTTTGATCAATTTTTTATATTTCTTTTTCTTCACAAAATATATTTCTCTTAACTTTTTGTCAAAAGGTTGTTTGCTAATCAGTTTAGCACAATAAATCAAATCTTTCTTATGGGTTCTACAATCTTTGTCAAACCACTTTTTTTGTTTATGTTTTTGTTTTGTTTTGATGTTTGATTTCTTCTTTTTAAAGGTTTGATCAGCTACATCACCAATAATTGAGTTGAAATTCAGTACTGCATCATGTATTCCATCGTTATCCAAGTTATATTTGTTGTCTAAGAAAGTTTTAATTAAATTTTGAGTTTTTTCAGATGATAAGTTTTCATAATAATCAAAGATAGACAGTTTGTCCCAGATCCAACTTTTAGGGAGGTTATTTTTGTTATATTTTGAATTAATTTTCTTAGAATTGATGGATTTTTCTAATGTAAATAAACATGATATCTGGCAGTGATCTGACAGGATGGTAAAATTATGAACTTGGAAATATTTAAAATTACAGAGCAAGTTTGATGAAGCTAAGGCATAATCTACTGCGCTATTGCCGTTGTAATGATAACATGTGAAGTTACCACACGAGTCACCAGGAATTCTTCCATTTAGGATTCTAATGCCAGTGCTCTTACATAGTTCCAATAGTGATTTACCGTGTGTGTTTATAAGTGTGTCTCTGTTACTACGTTGTAATATGGTATCATCATTTGTATAACAGTTTGGAATAGGCATGAATGAATCGCCATCGGTATTTACAAAGTCAGTCATATTCCCTGTCCTACTATTAAAGTCTCCAAGTATTATAATATCTCCACATTTAGAATAATTACAAATATCTGCTTCCAAGTAATCAAAAAAGTCAGTTCGGCAGTGTTTTGAATTTGAAGGAGGATTGTAAATGAAAGAAAGATATATGTCTTTTTTTAAACTGAAGAATTCTTTTTTAAGTTTACACCATAGTATATCATCAAAAATGTTCTTTTCAATTGTTATTCCTTGTTTTAGATCTTGTTTCACCAGTATAGATATTCCTCCTCCTTGTTGGTTGTTCCTAGTAACTGAAAAGGTATAGTATCCTGGTATTGAAAGGGAACTGTGAGAATTTTTATTCAACCATGTCTCACCGAGACCGATGATATCATGGCATGTTATGTTTTTTATAAAGTCACCATCGTCAAGTTTTCTTTTCACATTTTGTATGTTCCAGTATGACAGTGATAGTGCATTTTTCTGGGAAATTTTTCTTTTTCTTGTAGCTGAAGAATGATTTGTTTTCTTGTTTGTTGTCATGTCCATCATCAGTTGAAGTTTGGTCTTTGACCATAAATACTTGCCCAGTCAAAATGGAATGGCATACCTGCGAAGTGAGTCATTGGAGACTGATATGGGTTTCCTCTTGTTGGGTATGGCATGTTGTTTTTGTTTTTATACTGATTTCCTGTATTCCTCTGGTTGTATGTTTTGAAGTGTCGACCCTTTCTATATGATCTGTTGACCCCAATGAGTGGTCCAATAATATCTTTAATATTCTTCACTAATGTTGCTGTGCCTTTATCAGTTAGATGTACTGTATCTACTAGGTGTACATCACTTTCAATGTTGCTGTTATCAATGTATGTGGTGTTGTCAATATTCCTCAGCTTCTTGTTGATGTTAGCAATAGTATGATTGACAGCTGGGTCATTCTTTCTATAGATAATCGATGAAATGCATATTTTTATAGAGGGATACTTTTGTTTGATGTTTTCAATCATAGTGTTGTAATCTTGCATAACAGATTCAATGCTGCAGCCATCTGAGATATTATTAGTGCCTACATGCAAGACTATGTTCTGTATCCCATTTTCTGTATTTTCCTGAATGAATTCATCGATGTCTTTTATTTTGCGTCCACGTAGAGTTTTAATGTAGGTATTTTTGTACATACGTCTATGGTCTACATTCTTCAATACTGAGTCTCCAATTATTAATGTTTGGGTGTTTCTTTCTCTATAATTCTTTTGGTATGTTATGGTTTCGAAGTTTCCTCCATTCTCTTCAGATTCTTTGTTTAAGAATGGGTTTGTAGTGTTCTCTGATGACAGGATATTAAATGGATTGTGGGATTGAAAATCTTGTTGTGTAATTGGTTGTGTCTCCGTTATTATTTGTTGTAAGTTTCTATTTTTTTCTTCCAGCACTTCTATCTCTTCTTCTTTGTTTTTCAGCTGTTGTTGTATGAATGTACTGTCTTGTAATAGTTTGGTGAGTTGATTTTGTTGTTTCTGGATACTTGATTTAGTTAACTCTTGTGCTACAGCTACAGTTGTTAATGTCTTTGTGTTATTTTGTACAGACTTTTCTACAGCCATCATGCAGTTCTCAAACTTCTCTATTTTCTTCATTAGAATGGTCATGTCTTCTTTGTTATTGGTTTTTACAGGAGATTTGATTTGGTGTACTGTAGTTGATCCATTATTTGATTTCTTTTTGCTTTCTAAGTGTTGATTGATCTTTTGAATTTCTCTGGATTGGTGTGATAGACTGTCTTCTACATTCTTCAGTTTGTCAGTAAGTTCTTGCGTTATATGGTTATATTTTATGATATCACAATAGTTTCTGTCGATTTGTTGTATTGACTTGAACATTTGAGTCAATGTGGCAGCTAGATCACTGTTATCTAGTGATCCTTTGTTCTGAACTGGTGTACGGCATGGAATTCTTGATGGAGTGCTCATCAAGTGAATCTGTTTTGAACGTGGTGGTGTTAAATCTGTAAGTCTGTTGGATTTTGATGTGTTCAGTTTAACAGCTGGTTTATCTTTTATAGTTCTCTTTGTTAAGTCATTCTTTGATTTTTCACTACTTTCTGTTAAACCACTTTCTCCTTGACTTGAAGAATCTACTGTTGTGTTACAGTGGCTTTCATCATCTCTGTATTTGATGGGTTTCTGTACACTTCGTTGAGGGTATCTTCTCTCAGCTTCTATGCCTTTGGTTGTTGTTACATTCAGTTGTAGCTTATCTTGTATATGCATAAGAAGTAATTTTCCCTCCTTCATTATCCATGAATGGTACGAGTTCCCTTGGATTAACAGAGTTCCACTATGATATACTTTAATTGTAACAGTCTCATCATGTTTGTTACGTAGTCTTAGTTGTGTAGATTTCTCTTTGTTTTTATATTCATAAGAGTGTTTGCTTTCAGGGTATGCTAACTTCAAGCATTCGATCCATACCTCTGTCAATGAACTATTTGATTCCAGTGTAACAGAACCTTTGTTAAATTTGACACATATATTGTTTTCTTCATTAATGTCAAATTGATTCAGTAGAGTGTGCAGTTCTTCTTTGTGGTCTTTCAAATAACTGTCATTAGAACGTACTATATCTGTGGTAAGTGTAGTTGAACTCATTGTAAATGTTTTAATGGTGGTGCCTTTGTCTTTGTTGTTCTTTGTCAGTCAGTTGTTCTTTGTTGTTCTTTGTCAGTGTGTAATGGCTTTGTTTACACAGTGTTCAATGTTCTTCCTATTATTCCATACACTGGTGGCTTGTATTGTTAGTGTTATACAATCCAGGTCATGATCATGATCATTGTTTAGTTGTAATAGTTATAATAGTAGATACCTCAAGTGTTGATAAAGTGGGCAGATCTTCTGACAAATCGGCTATCCTGTACTCTTGTTGTTTCAATGTTCTTCAGTAGTGTACAGTATATAGTTATCAAACAAAGGAATGTACAACTTACTCAGATTCTAAGCAAAATACTTACTTCAGAGTCGATCTTTATCTGTAAAACTTCTTCAGAAGTTGCAGCAAACATTCATGTATCTGTTTATATGTTTAAAAGATCCCGAGTGTTGTCTGGAATGTTGATGACACAGCTGTCTTTAAGAGTAAATGCAACAAGCAACTTCCAAGATGGCGGCCATTGCACTATGAATTGCACATTGATTTTGCATTAACCATTCACCTAGCATTAAATAATTCAGTTGTACTAATTTAGGTAATTATACACCTTCATCGTTTCCCATATTATCTTTATATAGACAGCAAATCACATAAAAACTTTTTGAATGAAACATGCAATTGTGTCTAAATTTAATACGTGGAGATAAAGGTGGTGAGAATGAACAGGTTGCCCTGTTTATGTTGCAACATCCTGATAGAGGTCCAGGCAGAGGCAGCTTTATCGTGGGGAAAAGCGTACACAATCAAAGGGTTGAACGCTTGTGGCGTGATGTCTTTCAAGGGATCCTTTTTAAATTTTACCTTTTATTTTACCATTTGGAGGACCATTTGTTCCTTGATATTGATAATGATGTTGACATGTTTAGTCTCCATTACACCTTTCTGCTGATTATTAATCGTGATTTAAGTCACTGGAATGAAGGATGGAACCACCACAAACTTAGCTCGGCACAGCACAAAACACCTCGTCAACTGTGGATCCAGGGATCTTTGTCTATGGCACAATCATCTAATCGAGCAATGGGCGAGCTATTTGAACCACGTAACCAGGTAGGTGTGTAGGTGTAAATACACCACTTGCTACAAGCAAATACCAGGCATCATGCACATACGGGATACTTGCAAAATGGTTAGATTGTAAAAATAATAGTAGCAGAACTGAACACCTTTTGTTTGTTATGTGTTTGTTATAAGGTTACAAACATTTTCTGCTATATTATTTCAGGAGGAAATTGATGCATATGGAATAGATTATGATGGGCCTGTACCTAAACAAGATGATGCCGAAGTGATAATTCCAAATATTCCATGCCCTTTAATGGGCGATAAGCTTGAGAATCTATCCAGTACCATGGATCCACTTAATTGCCATGATGACAGTAGTGGAGTAATGATCTATGAAGATGTCAAAGCCTTTATAAACACAACAATTGAACACAGGGTGTAAGGTTTAATGCTGTTTCATATTGTGTATCGTATTATCACAGCAATAGATAATCAAAGAAAGCTTAGAAAGAACTCCTGTGTGCTGAGAGTATTGAAGACACATTAAAAATTAATTCAAAATCAAAGAAAGCTTAGAAAGAACTCCCGTGTGCTGAGAGTTTTGGAGACACATTAAAAATTAATTCAAAATTACTTATACTTGAGATATTGATGGAATAGCTGAAAACTAATTATGCAAATAAGGTAACTAATATGAACAGATTTAAGTGTAAAACTAATAAGGTCTGCACAATGTACCAAGTTTCATTGAAATGTGATTAGAACCAAAAAAATATTAATTATTATGCTAATTAGAGAATTAATATGAACAGATTTTAATCCAAAATTAATCAGACTGTTTATTGTCCTAGAGCATTTATGTACCAAGTTTTATTCAAATGTGATGATCAATACTTGAGATATCAGTATTAATTAATTATGTTAATTAGGTGATTAAGAAGCATAAATATTTACCAAAAACTAATATGATGCATAGTCTTAGGTTCATTGAAATGTGATGGGTACTCTTTAAAAGTTTCATTGAAATCCAATGAGTGGTTTTTAGACATCATAGAACAGCAAAAAATTAACTAATTATGCAAATTAGGTAATTAATAGGCACAATTATTTATTCCAAAATTAATCAGGTCTCTGCATAGTCCTAGAATATCTATGTCGCAAGTCTCATTGAAATGTGATGATTAGTACTTGAGATATCAGGTGAAAAGCTGAAAATTAACTAATTATGCTAATAAGGTGATTAATATGCACAAATATTTACCCAAAAACTAATTAGGTCTCTGTACAGTCCTCAAGTAACTATGTACTAAGTTTCATTGAAACGTGATCATTACTACTCGAAATAACAAAAGCTGAAAATTAATTAATTATGCAAATTAGGTAATTAATATGTACTGATATTACCTTAAAAACTATCAGGTATGTGCAGTGTCATATGACACCTATGTACCAAGTTTTATTGAAATGTTATGATTAGTACTTGAGATATCAGTGGAAAAGCCGAAAATTGATTAATCATTATGTAAATTAGGTAATTAATAATATTAACAGATTTTTACCCAAAACTAATAAAATCTGCGCACTAGTTCAGAGCATCCATGTGCCAAATTTCATCAAAATCTAATGAGTGGGTCTTCAGATATCAGTGGAACAGTCTTGGAACAGCTAAAAATCGGCTAATTATCATGCAAATTAGGTAATTAATATTCATAGATTTTTACCAAAACCTAATCAACTCTGCGCATTATCCCAGAGCATCTATGTACCAAGTTTCACCAAAATTTGATTAGTGGTTCTTGAGATAACGGTGGAACAAAAAAAGTGAGATACATACATACATACATACATACAGACAGGGTAACTGCAAAGACTCCCTTTTGTGCTTCGCACACGGGAGTCAATTACTTGTACATGAGATATTGATAGAAAAGCTGAAAACTAATTATGTACATCAGGTAACTAATATGAACAGAACAGAACAAAAAAATTATGAATTATTATGCTAATTAGAGAATTAATATGAACAAATTTTAACCCAAAATTAATCAGGCCTGTCTATTGTCCTAGAGCATTTATGTACCAAATTTTATTAAATGTGATGATCAGTAATTGAGATATCAGTGTTAATTAATTATGTTAATTAGGAGATTAATAAACATAAATATTTACCAAAAACTAATTGGATTTCTGCATAGTTCTCTTTAAAAGTTTCATTAAAATCCAATTTGTGGTTCTTTATATATCAGTGGAACATTATGCAAATTAGGTAATTAATATCCAATTAAAACTAATTAGGTCTCTGCATAATCCTAGAAGATCTATGTAGCAAGTCTCATTGAAATATGATGATTACTACTTGATATATCAAAAGCTGAAAATTAATTAATTATGCAAATTAGCTAATTAATATATACTGATATTAGCCTAAAACTATCAGGTCTGTGCAGTGTCCTATGATGTCTATGTACCAAATTTCATTGAAATGTGATTAGTACTTGAAATATCAAAAGCTGAAAATTAATTAATTATGCAAATTAGGTAATTAATATGTACTCATATTACCCTAAAAACTATCAGGTCTGTGCAGTGTCCTATGACATCTATGTACCAAGTTTCATTGAAATGTGACAATTACTACTTGAAATATCAAAAGCTGAAAATTAATTGATTATGCTAATTAGGTAATTAATATCTACTGATATTTCCCTAAAAACTTTCAGGTTTGTGCAGTGTCCTATGACATCTATGTACCAAGTTTTATTGAAATGTGATGATTAGTACTTGAGATATCAGTGGAAAAGCCGAAAATTGATTAATCATTATGCAAATTAGGTAATTAATATTGCACAGATTTTTACCCAAAACTAATCAAATCTGCGCATTAGTTTGGAGCGTCTGTGTGCCAAGTTTCATCAAAATCCAATGAGTGGTTCTATAGATATCAGTGGAACAGTCATGAAACAGCCAAAAATCAGCTAATTATCATGCAAATTAGGTAATTAATATGCATGGATTTTTACCAAAACCTAATCAAATCTGCGCATTGGTCCAGAGCATCAATGCACCAAGTTTCATCAAAAACTGATGTATGGTTCTTGAGATATCAGTGGAACAGACGGACACACATACAGACAAACTAACTGCAAAGACTCCCTTTTTGTGCTTTGCACACGGGAGTCAAAAACTGTAATAAAAGACAATTATATTTCAACAATTTTAACTTTATTTACTGTACTTACACTGGTAAGCACCCCCACCCCTCCCCGCTACACAAAACCAGATCAAATTCTAAAGTTGTGCTTATACCCTAATTATATCGCCATATTTTGAAAGTGTTAGGATGGGCCTATATCAGGGCCAGTATGGTATCTCCATGTTCTCCCCAACCTCATTTAAGATATTTCATAACTACCTTTCTGTTTTTCCCCTTTCCTTGTTTAAAACATATCAAGTCGTTGTTAATGACAGTCTCAGTCCCAAATGTTGTGCTTTGACACACATCTTTCAAGCAGTAACAAATTAGATTGAAACCATGAGTAGAAGCTTGATTGATATAAAGAAATAACACAATGGCCTAGAGTAATATTTGTTCAATATAGAATGTACCTGTGCCTCAATAATAAACAATAATGACACTGTCCATTTACAGAATATGATTTGATGTCAGATATTTTGACAAATTTGTTCAAATCTCAAAACGAATCAGTCACACATAGCGTAGATTGTTGATTTCATGAAAATGAAATGTATATATTCTCCTACCTATATAAAAAGACAAGCAGAGGCCCGAGCATGCGTAAATGTTTGAAACTGCGCATGTTTGGAACTGCGCATGCACGAGCCTCTGCTTCAAAATATCCGCGTAGATGGGTTGATTCATATTGCTCTGGTGTTTCGATTTTCACAGGATTTAACTCGTTTTAGTTCGAATAAAGGTAATATAAGTCGATCGATAGTTTCTACCGATATCATACTTGAGGTGTGTGAAGCGGATCGAAATATAATTTGGATCAAAGAAAGCTTAGAAAGAACTCCCATGTGCTGAGAGTATTGGAGACACATTAAATATAATTCGAAATTACTTAGCTGAAAACTAATTATGCAAATCAGAAAATTAATATGACCAGATTTGAGTGTAAAACTAATGAGGTCTGCGCAATGTAACAGAAAATCTATGTCTCCAAGTTTAATTGAAATGTGATTAGAACCAAAAAATTATGAATTATTATGCTTATTAGGGAATTAATATGAACAGATTTTTACCCCATTTGACCGCCTATTTATTTGCCGGGTTTCGGTGTTTTATTTACCTCCAAATTTTCGACTCCACTAAAAATTGCCGACTCATTCTTATTCGAAAATTGCGACCAGTTTTAGTTTTCCCCCAAACGAAAAAAAAACCGATGTGAGCGTTCAAACGGGACCTTCCTCAAAGGCATGAATCCGGGTTTCTGATTGACTGAGAGATTTTTATTTTATTGGTAACGAAAATATATTCTAAATAAACGAAGTTTCAAATAAAAACGAACACAAAAATCTCGGCATGCTGCGTTTCTGAATTGTTGATTATTACTGTACTCAGTAGTGATTATAATAATGTACACAAAATAAATTTGTTGAATGGTTATGAAATACAAATAAAAGTCAACTTAGTTTCATCGTAAGCGAATGATTCCGGTCTCGTATAAACGTTTGATGCTGTAGGATATCCGCCATGTTCTCTTAGGTCAAATCGCTAATTAACCAATCAAAAAGCTGGATGATGCGAAAACGGCATGATTTTTTTTAAATAAAAAAATTAGTTGTTTTTAAAAAATAAACTGGTCATCTGAAGAATAATTTAACATTGTTCACAGTGATAACAGCTCATTCTCGAAAGGAAGCTTACCCGCTCACGCTAGTCACGATAAAAATCATACACGTGTACTCTTGAATAGACAGACGTCAATGACTACGGTAAAACTTAGACTCTATTTTAGCCGGCAGGATTGATTGAAATGTCCGAAAAATGACGCCAAAATACACCTTAAAAGTCCCATTTTATTTTCTTAAATCCCATTATATTTTTTAATCCAAGGGCGAATTTACGGCAGAATTTGGTCCCTCAAATCACCAGTACGGTGCTCAAATAAGGGACACGTGAGCTTTGATTCTAACCGGATACATTGCACTGGGTCGGGGAGATCGTTTGCTAAACTTCCATGTATCTTTTGTCCAATGGGTACCTGTACTTCGAACATTCGCAAGTTTTCCTAGGTAGTGCGAGACAGCTTTGTCTTTTGACCTATTAGTTTTGTGCTGACCTCTTCTCCGCGTCTTGATGTTTTGTTTTGCTTGTCATAATACTCACTGATTGATGACTTTGTTTAGATTTTGAGTTACAACTCGGCCACGACCTTTGCTTTTACCGTGAAACATGAGGAAGTTTACGTCAATTGACGGACATTGCATTTTTTAAAAACTAATGAAGCACACTGTCTATCATCCCCATTTTTTTTTGCTGATTTCTATTCTGAAAAATTCGACCGTCCGAAAATGCACCTTAATTTTGACTCTAAAAACACGTCACATTTCTAACACAAATTATTTAAAACCAGTCGAAATTTTGGAGTTTTTACGGTACTTTAGATATCAGTGTGAAAGATTAAAATTGGTTAATTATGCAAATTAGGTAATTAATATGTACAGATTTTAACCCACAATTATTCAGGTCTGTCTATTGTCCTACAGCATCCATGTACATTCATTGATATGTGATGTATAGTACCTGAGATATCAGTGTGAAAGTTGGTTAATTATGCAAATTAGGTGATTAATATGCACAAATATTTACCGGAAACTAATTGGGTCTGCATAATTCTAGATTCATTGAAATATGATGATTAGTACTTTAGATATCAGTAGAAAAGCTGAAAATTAATTATGCAAATTAGGTAATTAATATGCACAATTATTTACCCTAAAACTAATCAGGTCTCTGCATAGTCCTAAAGGATCTATGTACCAAGTTTCATTGAAATGCGATGATTAGTACTTGAGATACCCGTGGAAAAGCTGAAAATTAACTAATTATGCAAATTAGGTGATTAATATGCACAAATATTTATCGAAAACAATCAATCTCTGCATAGTCCTTGAGTATGTAAGTACCAAGTTTCATTGAAATGTAATGCTAACTACTTATATCAAATGCTGAAAATTAATTAATTATGCAAATTAGGTAATTAATATGTACTGATATTACCATAAAAACTATCAGGTCTGTGCAGTGTCGTATGACATCTATGTACCAAGTTTCATTGAAATGTGATGATTAGTACTTGAGATATCAGTGGAAAAACCGAAAATTGACTAATCATTATGCAAATTAGGTAATTAGTATCCACGGATTATTACCAAAAACTAATCAAAACCTAGCATTAGTTCAGAGCATCTATGTACCAAGTTTCATCAAAATCCAATGAGTGGTTGTTTAGATATCAGTGGAACAGTCATGGAACCACTAAAAAATAGCTAATTATCATGCAAATTAGGTAATTAATATGCACGGATTTTTACCAAAACCTAATCAAATCTGCGCATTGGCCCAGAGCATCTATGCACCAAGTTTCATCAAAAACCGATGTATGGTTCTTGAGATAGCAGTGGAACAGTCGGACACACATACACACATACACACACACATACACACATACAGACACACTAACTGCAAAGACTCCCATTTTGTGCTTCGCACATGGGAGTCAAAAATAGTGTTATTTTCGGGAAGTTTCGATGTCATGGTGTCAACGCTTTCTTACCTTGTGTTATTATATTAGTAGGGGAATTTACCGGCGACTGACTAACTATGCCGATCCCACTTTAGGTCATTTTTTATTAGCCAAGAAACGTTCCGAGCGCCTGTGGTTCATAGTCAGCTGGCATCGGTGTCGCTGGGTGTATATGATAGAGGGAAGTTGTGCAACCAAATTTGCCGAGTTCGCAGTTTTTCGCCGATAACAAAATAACTAAGGCAAAAACTCACGGTTTTTCATCATTTTTGTAATAAAGACATTATCCTCTATCAATAATCCGCCCCAAATAGAAACATTTCCACTAATTCTTGTGTTTTTTCGACGTTTTTCGAAAAACCTGCGATTAGGCTGCAAAAGTAGAACATTCCGAAGGGGGTGAAACGGAAGAGCCAAACTTAACGCGTAAAAATAGAACGCGTATTTTGACCTCTACGTGGCCAACCAATGGCTGGACACGGATACATTTTTGGTCGTTGCCAAAGAGCCCCGCGTCCATCGCCTGGCGATGCTCTTCCAATGAGTTTTTACGTAAAAACACAAACAAAACGGCCCTTTTCAGGGCCACCACACACTCCAAAAAGAGAACTACCGTAACACACACACTATTTAAATAAATCAAACGCGTTCGTTTTTGACAAATACAACTTTATTGTTGACCTAATTCTTGGCTAAAAATCACCCTGGGCATTTAACCGAGGATGTCCCCAACATGTATTTTTTGTGAAAACAGGGGGGTGGGCACTTGCCCAGAGAGGGGCGCGTGCCCGGGGTAATACGGTAGTAGCCCATGGTAGACAAATACAGGACTGTTCCCATCAGTTTACACATGATAAACAAAAGCATTGTATATGTACTGTTTAAAACATTCACAGTAGTAATACAAAGTTAACGCGAAATAGTACACACATATAAAAGGCAAATGTCAAAATATAACATTTTATATTATAAACATAGCGAAAATATTCCAACCTTGCTCCTGTGGAAAATGTCATAACATTTTAAACTTTATCAATCAAGCATACAGCCTGTCAGCTGAGATAGCTCCGCTCTTAGTGATACACATTTCAATTAAAGCAAGAAGTCGAAAATATCACTTTTTACAAAAAATGACAAAAATATTCACCAAAATTAAAGAATTAGACAAAATGAACAAATCTGAGAAACGTCAACATGTAGTACCTATATATGTAATATCAACACAATCGGACTTGCAGTTTTTAACAAGAAGATGAAAATATCACTTTTTACCAAAACTAACAAAACAATTCACCAAAAATCGAGAGAACCACCCAAGGTACCATCCTAGAAAGTTTCACAGCTATACAGTTTGTGGTTTTTAAGAAGAAGTCGAAAATGTAAAGTTGACGATGGCGAAATCAAGCATAGGATTTCGTGTACACAAATTTGGACAGTTACTTCTTCAATTTATTATATGAAAACCACAATTGACTGATTGCATAGTCTGCCTAGAGGCAGGGAAAAGTTTGACAGGAACTAAGAATAGATGGAGAACTCTAATTTTCATGGCTCGTCTTTTGGTGGAAAATTTTAAAAAATGAAGCAGGTGGAAAACTTGTGTATATTTTGAGAGGACATAGTTTGGAGAAACGAAGCCAAGTAGGTGATATTGTAACTGGGTATAATATACACTATGGTCATTGTGAATATTTTATGAATACAATGACAACTTTCTAAACAACTCCAAATCCCATACTGTTAGTAAGAGCATATGTGAATCTTTCTCCAAATACCTCCACATCAGTTAAACCTAGTGGGAGTGATAGGATATTGGCACATGTATTAGCTGTGGGAAAAATGTGGTCTTTGTCTCTCAGAAAGGATATGGATGGCTCTGGATGTAATCCCAGTGGTGGGACCGATGCGACTCCCGTGAAAAATGTAAGCAAATCTCCAAGAGAAATCTGAACAGATACTTCAGCATTTTCATTTCCATCATTAAAATTTGCTTTAACTTCTCCTGTGAAAATACAATATAGCATAAAAATATGATTGCCAGTCAATATAATCCAGTAGCATCATGAAAAAAAAAAAGAACAAACATCACTTCAATTATATTCGTCATATGATCTGACAACACATTTCTCATGTGTAGATGCTCTAAGAGAAGCCATATTCCCCTATGTTGTACTTTACCATTACTTATGGCTACTATTACAGGTTTTACAGTCATACTGAATATGCACACCAGGATAAACACACAGGGATGTTTTTAGTCCAAATGAAAGTACAACCACCACTGGAGACTACAGACATTGTATCGCAACACACACTTGTCGCCTTATTGCTTCTTCAACTTTTGGAACATTTAGTAGCTGGCACTACATACATAGTGTCCCTGGCATTGGTTGGTGCAAACTTACTGTGTTTATGGTCAATTTGGGGGAAAGCAGCTCATTAGGCAATTCTTGATTTAACTACATGTAGAAGGATGCTCATTGAGATGAAGGTGGTTCTAATAAACTAATTTTTTGAGTTGTCACATATGCACTTGCATATACAGAAAATAAACTTTGTAGTTATTTGTCTCCAATAGTATTAAAACAGATACAGGTCACGTGACTAAGAGCTCTTTCAAGAGGCCTAAAATTGTCCTATACCAACCCATTGCCAGCATAGCTCATTAGATGGAGACATGCACATTCATCATGTATATGAATGGAAAACATGCAAATTAAAAAGCTTGGCTGCTCAGTAACCTACAAAAACACAATAAATATTCACTCACATGAATAAAAGTGTGCTACCTTCTTATTCACATAGGAGGAAAATGAAAATCAGTTATAGGAATGAATGCACAATTGGACCAAAAGCTCAAATGTCCAAAATACTAATGTGAATTCACCTTTTGCACAATCATCCAGATATTCATACCAGTTGTATATGGTAGTTTCTTCTAGAATTCTGTCATTTGAACCTTCTGGACTGTAATCAACAGTCATATCCTTCATATAGCTTACAGTTGGTTTCATGCTCTTATTTGCACATAAGAAGTACTCCATAGAACCTGCAAGTAATTACCAGAATTAAAAACATTCAATCAAAATACTGGCCAACATTAGCTTTTGCAGACAACCTAAAAATAAACAAGATATTAACAAAAATTCAAAATCAATTAGATATGATCTCATTAATTAATTACGGTAGGTTGAAACCCAAAACAAATTTATGTGGATATGAAAATGTTGAAGATCACCAGCATGCCAGACAAATGCAGCAGGCTTCGTCTTAGCCAGGCTAAGTTTTACGGTTGCATCATCTCTACTAACACCCAAGCCTTGAATTTTGAATTAACAGTTAAATTTATGCAGAAAGTCATAAAAGAGGGTCATGTAAAAATGTTGCTGCAGTAATGAAAAATATTCTGATAACTGCCAGTCACTGCTCTGCATTTTTTCCCAACCAATCAGAGTTAACGCTCAGCATATTACTGTAATACGAACTCCCCAGCATAAATTGAGCTTTCCAATCAAAATAAGCGAAGTTGGGCAGTGTATTTTTCGTTACTATAGTGTTCTGTATAAATTTACATCGTTAATTAAAAATTCCTAGCATCAAGGCTAGGTGTTAGTAGAGACGAATGCAACCGTTGAACTTAGCCTGGATCCTAGGCTAGCTTTGTATAATTTCTTAATTACATGTACCTAATGCACAAACTTGCACCAATATCCCATTAGGACATTTACTCATCATAGATTAGCAGTGTGCCAAATTTCAACTGAAATCAAACAGTAGATCTTGTATTGAATTGTGCATGGAAAAAAATCATGTAGCCTATGCCAATGTCTAAAACATGACAATACCAAATTGATGGGCTCCTCTTCAACAATATCATAGTAGGTAAAATTCCAAGGTCCTCACAACTGTATACATTTATGTTCAGTCTGCTGCAATGTAATATACAGTGTGGGTAAAATCATTATTTGCAAGTTTACCCATATTTTACATGGCATCATGGTCATTGTCTGTCGTGTCTGCAGTTGTGAAGACACTTTAACATATAAAGGGAAGAAAACTAACTTACCAGGCTCTTTAGTAATTAAGTCTGCTATTTGCAATGTGTTTAGACCATCTCTAAACTGTTCAATTTCAGACAATGACCGGTGAACACAATAGTGCACTCCAAGATTTTTAATGATGAGCTCCCTTTCTTTAAGAGTTACTTCTTCGACTGGACTTGTGTATCCAGAGACAGCAATAACATGATCTCCTAACAATTCTAAAGCATTTCTCATGTCTTCATCTGAGTTGCAGTCTTGGATCTAACAGAAAGAAATTCAAAATTTAGGAAATACTCTACTCAAACGTGTGCCATAATTTATTATAACACAAGACTCAATCCTTGTCCAGACATGTACACATGGCTTATCTTTGTGGTGAATTTCAGCATCAGTCGGCAAATCAGTTAACAACTTTTTATTAGTGGTGTTCAAATTCATGTGTCACACAGAGAGTAAATGGCACTCATTATAAATTGGCTCCCAGACAATCACTTTCAATCCTACTCTTAACCTCAAAATACATTTTCTCAACACAAGCCATAGAAAATTATATTATAGGTGAAATGATGCTTCACTAATGTAATAAATTTCAGAAACCATATCACAAGTCTTTGCATAATACAAACATTAATCAACCAGTAGGTAATATATATGAGTAACCAACAATATAACAACTTCAAAACTTCACCTACTTTTTTGGCTAACTGTCTTACTTCATAGTCTGGGATATCATCTGCTTCAATATGTTCAACATTTCCAGACACCAAATATTGGTAAACAGGCTTTGCTAAACAATAAAGTCCTGGACCACCATGGCACAATGAGAGGGCAACCATTTTTCCAACCAAATAGTATCTATTCTGAGCAAACAATTGAATGTCATGGGAGAAACATAAATTGTTTCCACTACCCTCCATCACTCCAGTTTCTTGTATGGTTTTCATTAGTAATCTAAGGAACTCTCTTCTTGGCCCTCCTTCATCTAAACCAGATTCTCCTACAAATCGTACTCTGAATGGATGTTTTGGATCAAAATCTGACTTGCTGATAGATCTTGCTCCAGTTTTCCACAAATTCCTCCTCACAATATTTATGTTTTGATATTGATTTTCTGCATATGAGTTATATACATATTTGAGTCCCAGTTGTTCTACATGATATTCTAATACAGCCTTTGCATACTCCAATGTAACTCTACAAAAATACGAACAAAGATATAAATTTACTTGTCTTACTATGTTAGTTCAATCCAGTGAGTGACATCAAAATTTTCATATTTTTTTGGCAAAAACAGCTGAACCTTAACTCACACAAATTGACAGAAAAATAACCTGAGTGATATATATTGCATTTTGTATGCACATTCAGTGGGAGAAACTCTCAAAGTGTAATACACCAATTAGAAAAGAATGGTTTGGTCTTTTCTTGATAACCTAGACCTATGTTGATTCAACTCCATGCTATTTCGTACAAAATATTTGTTGTTTACTGGGAAGAAATCACTTTGCGCAGAAATACAAAAAACAAGTCTGATATATTGTATTGTCATATTAACAAAGTTTCAGCTTATACATAGATTCCAAGCAATAGAATACCTTGTGTATTGATTGGTGATAATCCCTTCCCCATGAATACTTTCATCTTCTGCACTTTCATCAGTTTGTTCTTCATCTGTTACAATTTCTGAATAACATCTACATGTAGAAAATAATAAGTTGTTCTGAACCAATGAATAAATAAAACAGATAGCTCCACTGTGTGCGAAAACATTTATAACAAGTCATTGTTAATGACACGTCCCCGTTCTGTTCATATTTGAGTGACATATACATTCAAAGCAGATCATGACCGAAATCTCAGACCACTTTTGGTGGACTAAGATCCAGTTCCGGAATGGTAAAAATGTGCAATTTTGGTGAATTTTTGACCTTAAAAGGACTGGCCCAAATGCACAGGCATATGTATGATATAATGTATGATGTTTGTGTGAAGTTTGAACTTGATCTGTCCAGGCATGTCCGAGATATGGATCGAAAACTAAATTCTTTAAAACAAAATGGCCGCCAGTCGGCCATTTTGAACTTGATCCGAAGAAAAATTAGTGTGCATCAAGCTTATATTATGTTTAATATATGTACTAAATCTGAACAAAATCCATCCATGTATGACTGAGATCCGGTTCCGGAATTGTGAAAATATGTGATTTTGATGCATTTTCGTTTTGGCCTTAAAATGGCCATCATTCAGCTATTGTTAAGCGGATCATGAAACAAATGCACATATCTATTTGTGACATGATGTACCATGTGTGTGTGAAGTTTGAACTTGATCAATCCAGACATGTCTCGGATACGGATCCAGAACTGAATTCTTTAAAACATTTTGAACTTGATCCGGAAAAAAAATGATGTGCATCAAGGTTCTATTATGTTCAATGTATGTACCAAATTTGAACAAAATCCATCCATGCATAACTGAGATCCGGGTCCGGAATGGTGAAAATGAACGATTTTGATGCATTTTCGGCCTTAAAATGGCCGCTATTCAGCTATTGTTAATCGGATCATGAAAAAAATGCACGTGCATATAATGTGTGATGTATGAGTGAAGTTTGAACTTAATCAGTCCATGCATGTCTGTGATACAGGTGATCACGGACAGACGCACGAACGGACGGACGGACGGATGCACACAGGGCAAACCATAAGTCCCCGTTTTCAGACTACATCCGAACGGGGACTAACAAACTAATGTTTCAAACACATCATTTGAAATTACTGAAATCATTCCTTCCAAAAGAAAAACCAGCCCTGCTTGAGTATTGCACATACCACACAATGACAACAATGCCTCCAAATGGTAGAAATGATAATACAGATGGTGATTATACTTACTTATCCATGATTGATAATAGGCCAGCTGAAGATGTTGATATATTACTTGGTGCAGATGTAGACATATTATCATTCCATACAGATGCAGGTGTTGAATCACTACTTGGTGCCACTGACGGGATTAAGATGTTAACAGTACACGGTGCCACTGGATGAGTTGAATTACTACTTGGTACCCTTGGTGGGGTTGAGCTATTACTTGGTGTCAAAGCAGCTGATGAGTCATTACTCTGTGTTGACAATGGTGCATATGAATTTGGAAAATTGTCATTGTGTGTGGATGTGCTGTAAATGTGTAATAAAAGAAGGATATAATTATTGAAAAATAGCAACAAGCAGCCTGTCAGTTGAGATAGCTCCACTGCTGGCAATGCACATTTCAATTACGAACTGAAGATATCATTAGAAAATGAACTAAATGTATAGTATCAAAGCAATCAGATTTGTGGTTTTTAACAAGAACTCGAAAATATCACTTTTATCAAAAATGACAAAAATATTCATCAAAATTAGAGAATTAAAGATATCATCACGAAATGAACAAATCTGAGAAAGGTCCACATGTAGTACCCGGTAGTACCTATATATGTAATATCAAAGCAATCTGACTTGCCGTTTTTTGCAAGAAGTCGAAAATATCGCAGAAGAAGTTAAAATTGTATTTGACGATGACAGACGACAATGGATATTCAGTAATATGAACAGCTCCACTGTGTCAACTTTGTTGACAGCAGAGCAAAAAACATAATAACCAAATAATTCGGTAAAAGTACCAGGGAAACAGACGGTCAGTCTCATGGAGCAATGAGCTAAAAATAGACCCTTGTATATAGTGTCATGAAATTAATAAGACTGAGTGTAGTTCATGTCAAGAATATTCATGCCAAATTTCGAAGCAATCAGACAGTAGGCTGTTGAGAAAATAATTTTTGACCAAATATGACAAAAATATTAGCATGGGATGTCATGAAATGAACAAATCTGACAGAGAACCATCCCAGGTATCTGGGAATGTATTAAAATCAGATGTCACAACCAAAAATTCCATAGTGTTCAATATACTTACTTCAAATCATCACAATCAAGATCATTAAGACCAGCACAACCATCAATGTGTTCTCGTATAGTAGAGTATGGTACCTGGATGCCACAGGTGCTACATGCTACTGTTGGAGTGTTATTAATTGCCTAAAAATAATATACGAATAGTAACAAGAAACATTTAAAGCGCTTTCTTAATATTTTGAGGTCATCAATATTATTGCCATGATTACTATGTTAAGGGTTACTATTAACAGGATTAATCAAAGAAAACATAGAAAGAACTCCTGTGTGCTGAGAGTATTGCCACTATTGGAGACACAATTCTAAATTACCTTTACTTGAGATATTAATGAAAAGCTGAAAACTGATTATGCAAATCAGGAAATTAATATGAACAGATTTGAGTGTAAAACTAATAAGGTCTGTGCAATGTAACATACCATGTACCAAGTTTTATTAGAATTGTGATTAGAACCAACAAATTATGAATTATTATAGGTAATTAGGGAATTAATATGAACAGATTTTAACCCCAAACTAATCAGATTTGTACATTGTCCTAGAGCATCTTTGTATCAAGTTACATTGAAATGGAATTTGTATTTTAGATATCAATATAAAAGCTTACAATAGGTTAATTATGCAAATTATGTGATTAATATGTACATATTTCAACCAAAAATTAATTAGGTCTGTCTATTGTACTAGAGCATCTATGTACGAGGTTTCATTGAGAAAATTGATGATTAGTGCTTGGGATATCAGTGTAAAAGTTGAAAATTAGGTGCATATAATATATACCAAGAACTAATTGGGTCTCTGCATAGTCCTAGATTCATTGAAATGTTATGATTAGTACTTGAGATATCAGTGGAATGCTGAAAATGAATTAACTATGCAAATTAGGTAATTAATATGCACAATTATTTACTCCAAAACTAATCAGGTCTCTGCATAGTTCTAGAGGATGAATGTACAAAGTTTCATTAACATGTGATGACAGAGCTATGAATGACTGACATTGAAACGTTCCATTCAGATCAAATGGCACCCTCTTGTGCCAATCCCCCTGCTTTTGACCTGATAGATTTCAAATGACAACTCAATGTTCAAAATACAAAAATAACCCAAAATTGAACAACTTGATGTGATTAAAAATGGTTCACAGAAAAACCCAAACTCCATCTACATATTTCCAACTATAGAGGGCGATATACCCACATCTAAAAATTGTGCATAATGCAGATATGTTGAAATAAATTTACCTGCGCACAAAAAGGTACAGACAATAAAAACAAACTATCTAAATACTAAATTTACATAATGTAAAAAGTGGACCTGGGTTACACTAGCATTATCTACAACTTTTCTTTTATATTATTACTAGTATAAATACATTTATAATACCAGAGGTACATTACTTAGGCTTCGCAACTACGGTGACATGATACCAAGATCCTGTTTCAATCTCATATAAGCGTTCCAAATCAGAAAAATGCAAATGCGCAGGCCCGAGGTAACTAGGATACTGGGATGTCCAGGTGGATGAAAAAATAGCTGCTCACGATATGATGGATTACAATAACTAAATTTTCTCTACATTTGTAATGTATTACACATTTTTTCCCTATGAATGTGGTAATACACATGTACATGTTTTATTGTTTTATTACAAACCGACTATGTCATGTCAGAAGGTCGTAGCATCAGTCTCGCTATCTACGAGATGAGACTTGAATGGGATGCAATGTCACAGTACAGTACATTATGAACGTGTCGTGCGTTATAAAACACATATTGCATGGCCTTACTCGGGCACTAGTATATGTCTAAATTGATGATTAGTGCTTGGGATATCAGTATAAAAGTTGAAAATTAGGTGCATATAATATATACCAAAAACTAATTGGGTCTCTGCATAGTCCTAGATTCATTGAAATGTGATGATTAGTACTTGAGATATCAGTGGAATGCTGAAAATGAATTAACTATGCAAATTAGGTAATTAATATGCACAATTATTTACTCCAAAACTAATCAGGTCTCTGCATAGTTCTAGAGGATGTATGTACAAAGTTTCATTAACATGTGATGACAGAGCTATGAATGACTGACATTGAAACGTTCCATTCAGATCAAATGGCACCCTCTTGTGCCAATCCCCCTGCTTTTGACCTGATAGATTTCAAATGACAACTCAATATTCAAAATACAAAAATAACCCAAAATTGAACAACTTGATGTGATTAAAAATGGTTCACAGAAAAACCCAAATTCCCTGTCTTCCAACTCCATCTACATATTTCCAACTATAGAGGGCGATATACCCACATCTAAAAATTGTGCATAATACAGATATGTTGAAATAAATTTACCTGCTCACAAAAAGGTACAGACAATAAAAACAAACTATCTAAATACTAAATTTACATAATGTAAAAAGTGGACCTGGGTTACATTAGCATTATCTACAACTTTTCTTTTATATTATTACTAGTATAAATACATGTATAATACCAGAGGTACATTACTTAGGCTTCGCAACTACGGTGACATGATACCAAGATCCTGTTTCAATCTCGCATAAGCGTTCCAAATCAGAAAAATGCAAATGTGCAGGCCCGAGGTAACTAGGATACTGGGATGTCCAGGTGGATGAAAAAATAGCTGCTCACGATATGATGGATTACAATAACTAAATTTTCTCTACATTTGTAATGTATTACACATTTTTTCCCTATGAATGTGGTAATACACATGTACATGTTTTATTGTTTTATTACAAACCGACTATGTCATGTCAGAAGGTCGTAGCATCAGTCTCGCTATCTACGAGATGAGACTTGAATGGGATGCAATGTCACAGTACAGTACATTATGAACGTGTCGTGCGTTATAAAACACATATTGCATGGCCTTACTCGGGCACTAGTATATGTCTGGACACACTGTGAGGTACCAGAAATACCTGCTATTCCCTTCGGCCCACAGCCTAAGTGAACATTTTCCATTCTTAAAAATTACAGATTGCAGGGCTTTAATTTTAATAGGTTCTAAATTGATAACTTGCACAAGTGAAATGACGGGTTTAAGGATGTAGTAGAGGTTTTTTTCTTTGTAAATATCAAATAACCTTACCTCAATGGATTCCACAACTTCATTTGGTTTTAAGATTGGAGTTACGTCCAGATCATGCTGCACTGGTCTAATAAATAGCCTGGCTTGACCTGCTTCAAACGCAATATATTCTTGAGAGTACCCCTCTGGTGGGCAAGTCATTACAGTGAGTGATCTCGAACCTCGCGACACTCTGCATATTTCAAATCCACCAGCAAATTCTAATTTTGGATATGCTTCAACCAAAAACTTCACAACTTCAGCACTATCCAATCCAATAGGCATGCGTAATTTTCTTTCCCCCAATCCCGCTTTGATCAGTAATCGTTTATCTTCTGGACCTGGCGACCAATGCTGATCAGTAGACGCGAGGGCTATCCATACATGTGACCATGTTGGACGAACTGCACCACGTCTTCTCGTACCACATCTTCTGGTGCTTGAAAATGACCGTGAAATTTCCCCATAACGACGTCTTCCAAAGGTTCTTCTCATTTCGTCTCTGATGGTGCTGCTTAGATCTAATGGCGGAGACACACCGGACGCAGTACGCCCATCATCACGCGGTGACGCTGTCGACAACTGTCTTGCTTGAGACTGTCACGATGGACATCCATGTGACATGCATATGGTGCTTCTTGAATAGCAACTGATCTCTGTAAAATGTCACTAGCGCTTCTTAAATAATTGCAGGCATCTCTGATGCTATCTGAGTCGGCATCAGAGCTCACATTAACACGTTCTCTCCCGCCAGCAGCCATGACAGGGTAGACCCTTTAGGCATCCTTATTTTGTGTCTTTCATTTTACGGGTTGGCAAATACTTCCTATTTTTCAGCATGAATTTCATATCATGGATTTGTTGAAGGTTACATAAGGTTATCAAAGGAAAATAAATAAATATTGCGTTTAAACTTATCCAGCGGGCTGCCTGAATGTGGTAATCATTTTGGTGCTAGCTTAGGGGGTTGTTTATTTATTAATGATAAAATAACGAAAGAATAATGAAATAATAATGGCGAATAAAATTCACAATAATGATAAAATAATGAAACAATAATGGTATAATAATTTCACAATGATATAATAACGTAAACACAATGAAATAATGACACAATAATGGTATAATAATTTCACAATAATGATATAATAATGTAAACACAATGAAATAATGACACAATAATGGTATAATAATTTCACAATAATGATATGATAATGTAAACACAATGAAATAATGACACAATAATGGTATAATAATTTCACAATAATGATATAATAATATAAACACAATGAAATAATGACACAATAATGGTATAATAATAACACAATTAATAATGATAAAGTAATGTAAATACAATAAAATAATAATGGCATAATAATTACACAACAATGATGTAATTATAAAATAATGATTAAATAAAATAATCATGAAGAAATAATGAGAAAATATTTAATTTTGGCACTAATCTCACCCCATAACGGAAGACTACGAACGTGAAGCTAACGTTGGTTTATAATTTAAACCGGAGAACCATATACGAAGTTTGCAAAGAGCATTCAGTCTTCAGAAGTCACTTGACTCGGAGTCACAGTCACTCTATGGACTATAGAGAGAGGGGCAAGGGGCAAGGGTTATTTTCGTTCAACGTAATTGCAATATTTTTTTGTTCGTACAACGTAAATTGAAAAAATAAATTCTGTAATTCTGTAATCACAGGCTAGACGTGCAACGTAATCAATCAAATATTTTTTCACACACTGTACAAATGTCATTTTACCGGTGCATACAAGAATTTACATCCAAATAAAAAAATATATATCCAGGCATATTGCATTTTCTAAACTGTAAAACGACTAGATGACACAATTCACTGCAAAATTCAATTTTCACTGTAAACTGTAAAAACGTCTTTTTCCCCCTTGTAAATTGTAAAAAGCCCTTTTTATTTCCCGTAAAACTGTACCAGCTACCCCCTTGCCCCCTCTATAGAGGGACTGTGCTTGACTTTATTACTACCATGTTCTTTTCTGTTATTATTATATTCACGCAAGTTGACCCTTTGACCTACCTTCGATAAAATAACAAACAACACATCGCAATAATATGAAATATGAAAAGATTATCTTTATTTTCTTACCTTGACATGATTACTCAATTTTAGTTACCGTGCTGCCCATCCCCGGAATGTCCGTTTGGTTTTCTATAATAATTATCAACGGAACGCGTTTATTACAATACATTGATCGCCATAGCCCTCATTGCAATCTGTCGACATTACGTCCCAAGTTTTTTTTAAATTTTCCTGCCGCTGCCGTCATATGGCGAGTTCCAAATACTCCTCCCTCCGGAGGTGTAACACAGCAAAATCTCTCGTTGACTTAAACACAATTTCCTTGTCCTGAAAAATGTTGTTGAATCTCTCAATGTGACTTGTATCCATTGCGTAGACGTTGTTTGCGGCATGTTTATAAACGATAGAGCTCATTATAATAAATTTGTCTGGTTCATATTTTGGATTGGTTTTACAGCTTGAAGTTTCACTGCAGTTGTCGTGACTATTTGCATATTGGTCAACGATGTCTATCTCTCAGATAGTTTGACAGATAACGGACTTTATTATTTTCAGGTCGTATGATTATACTAGTGGTGCATATTTGGCAGATTACGGACTTCGTTCATCCGATTGTACCAGATATTCTTTCCCTGGCTTTTAGTTTGCCATATTACAATAAGCCGAATCAAGTAGTGCGTGTGCGACCGTTTTCCGATTGTAGTTTCTAGATTCTTGAACGCAGCATTTACAGTTCATAAAAAGCTCAAAGTGGCGTGGGGGTGTACGTTGATACAGTGTAACAATGTCGGCGCCAGTGATTTCATGATCAAACAAAGCACAAAAGGCACACGGAGAATCACACACGCACGCGCCACGCATGCGTGAGATGTATGGGTCTCATATATACAAAGATGGCGACTTTGACAATTGCGCAGATCAAGGAGTACGAACTGAGACGTTACCAAGCCTTAATTAGGTATTTTTTAGGTGATTGGAAGGTTTCAAAGGTGTCACCGGCGGTAATTAGTGCAAGTCGCGCCCAGGTCAAACCTCATACTTGTGTTTTCCATTAGAAGAGCGTTTTGGATTGCGGGAAAATAAATGTTTATCAACACAAATGTCGCACATGCGCAGCGCGATGACCACCGCCCTTTAAAGGGTAATCCCAGCGGAGCGGATCGGCAATAACTTAACTCGATGTTCTCGACAATTAGCGTCCTTTGGGACGACGTCACAAAAGATCGATGTTGGATAAAAAACTTAATTCCTTTAGTTTTTTCCAACCCCCCTACCCCTCACTGAAACTTAATTGATAAATATTGGTCATGGCGTCAGACTACATTCACCATTAAATACAAATTGATAATCGGACACTAATATTGCATAGCAGTTGGTTGTCGGGTGGGTGTAAAAACATTTTACAAATGCACTTCATTTGACGCACAGATTTACACTCGAACCAAATTGTTTGGTTTTTTCCCCTTTCGGTTATTTCTGTCCATGATTGGATAGAAAAAAAAAACGAACTACAAACACTCCAAGATTTTTTTGACTTCATTAAAAAATAAAATCGTTTTTGTAGGATGGAAACTTTTTGAGGTCACCCCCCCACCCCCAAACTAAAGGAAATAAGTTTTTTATCCGACATCGATCTTTTGACGTCGTCCCTTTACTTAGCGTTGTATCGCGGCAACATTATTGCAACACATAATCTCACATCATATCACGGTGATACACGCTGTCATACATTTGGAATGTGATTCTTGCTCGCAGATGAGACAAGTTCGTAGAAAGTTTAAACTCATTTGTCAATACCGGAATTTTTCGGGAAATCACACCGAACATTAAATAACTGATAGACCAGCGTTTAGTTATATATATATATATATATATATATATATATATATATATATATATATATATATATATATATATATATATATATATATATATATATATATATATATATATATATATATATATATATATATATATATATATATATATATATATATATATATTTATATATATATATAACTAAACGCTATATATATATTAGTGATCACGTGATCGATGGTCGTGGAAGTGGTACCAGTTACTTTTGTAGGGGTACCAATGGTTTGTATAAAATTATAACTATTTAGTGGGGACAAATATGTAGCCACTTAGTTGGTATTCAGTGATTCATGAATATAAAACCCAGCCCCGCCGCCCTGAGACTGTTCTCTGTTGGAAGCGATAAAACGGTATGACGCAATGTTGAATAATAATGGGTCTGTATTGTTAATAGAAAATGTGTGTGGAATGATGTTAAGAAAACTGACCAGGTCATCCAAGTTTTTACTAATAGATCGGATATTAAAATTAATACAGGAAAACGGGTATTTTTTGAATTAAATGTAAAAGAAGATTGTATACCTGTGGTGAACTGTTCCACACTATAAATCTGACTGGTATAAATTTATTGTTGAGTGTTCGGTATCTAGTGAATTCATATTGTTATTGTTTACATTGCGGCAAATGGATATCTGTGGGCTTTATATAATGCGTTGAACACCTTTAGTCCATGAGCCAGACCCCCCAAAATAGCTTAACCGTACCGTACCATTTGAGGGGACAAATTCCACCATATATTTTTGGAAAGCTTAATACCTATACTTTATGAAAATTCATGGTGGACGTGTTATAAATGTAGCTTTTTGCCTAAAATACGTTACCATGGCAACAACCTGAATATTATAAAAACACCCGAACTGTGCTGTAAAGTGGATTATATGAATATTTTTATATTGCTCTGCATGAATCCAAATCCTAATATGATATTTATTAGGGGCAAAAGCAAATTTAATTTTTTCCCACCAATTATCACATTCATAGTATAAACGCATTTGTTTATTTTAAAAATTTACCCATCAGCATATTTCTCGTCGTTCCACAATGTAATTTAAAAAATATTATGTTGTATACATATACAGCGCCCTCTAGTGGCGTCTTGTAAAATCTCCCAGCACACTCCTCTTCAAAATGGCGGCCTTGAGGTTGCAGGTTAGTATACTTTTGAATCTCTATTGAATCCGGAGCATCCATGTGTTTATATAACCATCGACTCTCCCAAAATTTGTGAAGTTGCATTTTAGCACCTGCAGAAAGTTTTTCATTCAAAATATTAAGCAGTTTTATTTTTTTCTCAGAATTATTTTGTGTCCCATGCTTGACTGTTGGGTGTGTTTTACATACAACTTTAAACCCTTTTCTATAAAAAGTAGTAATTTATGCAGTTTTATATGTATTGTATTGTCAAATAATTACTGTTTTCACATTGTGGGCTGCGATAAACAAATACAAATTGGAATTCTGTATTACTGGACTACTACATTATTTTGTTGACGCTGCAGCCAAAATGAAATTCAACCATTATCCATTATCGACATCCATGGTAATAAAAAGAGTCTACATGTTCATAAAATATAAAAACAATTACAGAAACTACAGTTAATGTGTATTATCGTAACATATAGTATAATTTATTTTTTAACAGTAATTATAAAAGAAGAGTTATATATAGATATATTTATATATTATATAATGTTTGTGTGAACTCAATGATCCCTTGGTAATAAATATTCATACAGATTTTGTGATTTTATTTGTTGCATACTGATTTAATTTTGCTATTTTATTGCTTATTTCAAAGCAAAGAGCTGAGTTACCAACCTTAACTTAGATAATGGACGAGCCAGAAGCTGAATACCCAAGAAAGAGGGTTAGAACAGAAGTTACATCCTGTGTATGTTTGGTGTGTGGAATTAGGAGTTCTGATCTGAACAAATCAAAAGACCGAGACTCATGGAATGTACTATTGAATGCAGCTGAAATCAGGCAATGTGAGAACGCTTTAAAATATAAAGAGTGTATGGGTGTTCCAGATATATATTACTATTTAGAATGCAGAAAGAAGTTCACTCATAAAAACACTTGAACGTCTTACAAAAAAACAAGCATCAGGGCCATCTTCATCCATTATATAGCATTGAGGAAACGGTAACCTGAAACGTTTTGTTCTTGACAATTGTCTTGTCTGACAATTAGTGATAAGTGTGACATGATAGTTCAAGTTGTCCCGAAGAGCTGTATATGATTAGACATAAATAGCCCTAGTATTTGAATATTGGTATACAAATTCAGTCGACTATATATGTTCTGGCAATGATCTGAAGTTTAATGTTTGAATTGTGGGTGTTATTCCATTATGATTTAAATATTTTAACATTTGATGAGTTAATAGGATTATATGAATCCATTTACAGGAGGGCAACAGACACCCCTATAAACAAAATGGTTTGGTCATATTGACACAATACAAAATGGCTTACGTGTTGTTACTGATTCTTTGCGATTCGGTCTTGGCCTATTAACAACGGATTTGTTTGCTTATTGGTGAGTGCCTGATACCAATTTTGTTTATAGCAATGTATGAATGTGTATAGTCACTAATTAGATGTTAAATGTGTGGTTATAGTTTGCTCATGGCCCGATAAATAAACACTTTGTAATGGGATTTCGGTTGGTGAAGTCTAAGTGGGGTTTATATATAAATTATTAACTGCAACTAAACATGTGTCACCCCTGACATGATCTATCATGTCTCCAAATACACCAAAGCTCAAGTTAATAATTATCTCGAATTCAGACGTTTACTTGTAATGTGGTGATTTGAGTGTCCGTGGTCTCGTTGGCAAACACTGTACCACGGCGTCCAACAACCTGGTACAACAGCCCAGAACAAGTGTAATTTTATACTGAGACATTTATTCTATTTTCCATTTGTAAACAAAGAATATTTTGAATGTCATATAGTCCTCTAGTCTGTTTACTCAAATAGTGCGCCTTATTTGTGTCATGTGACAATGGTTGGAGTGGAAGCGATGTTGTCAGCTACTTGCGATGCACAAGTGCAATATGCTAAATATGGTGAACAAGCAAATTTTGGCATTGACTGGTTCCTGGCGTCGTGTTCCCTTTCGCGCAAAGGAAGCCGGGAACAATTGAAGTTCCTAAAAATAAGACGTTCTTGTCAGGTACTATTTTTTAAATAACTATACGAAAAGTATATACAATGATTTGTCTAGAGGGTCTTTTGTCTTACATGTTTTAAGTGCTATTTGACATCAATTTACTGATTACAGATTGATGTAGTTTTGATTTTTGCTTTCTCTACTCGGAGGAACCATATTAATAGACATATCCATCATTTTAATAGAGGATATTTTTTTTAGAGAAAACAGGTCAAATTGCTCACTCAGCCACGGTATAAAATAAAAGGCCGATCATATCAGGTCAGTGTGATCAGCGATAATACAGTGTACATACATCATAGGTGATGATACACTTTTATCCCATATAAGCAAAGATCCCTTGAACGTTGTAGCAAACGTTTAAAACACGCTTCAAGACTCCTCAAGATATGTTTGGTTTTACGTAAAATTATTTATTAAAATTAAGTGTTCTTTGGAAATATATTAATTGGAATGCAACAATCTTCGTTTATTCCCCATATCAAGTGTCTGCAAAGAATTGCAGCAACCTTCGTTTATTCCCCATATCAAGTGTCTGCAAAGAATTGCAGCAATCTTCGTTTGTTCCCCATAGTAGGTGCCTGCATAGAATTGCACCAAACGTTGCTTGTTCAAAATATCAGATGTCTGTAAAGAATTGTAGCAATCTTTGCTTGTACCCCATATCAAGTGTCTGCAAAGAATTGCAGCAACCTTCGTTTATTCCCCATATCAAGTGTCTGCAAAGAATTGCAGCAATCTTTGCTTGTACCCCATATCAAGTGTCTGCAAAGAATTGCAACAATCTTCGTTTATTCCCCATATCAAGTGTCTGCAAAGAATTGCAGCAACCTTCGTTTATTCCCCATATCAAGTGTCTGCAAAGAATTGCAGCAATCTTTGCTTGTGCCCCATATCAAGTGTCTGCAAAGAATTGCAACAATCTTCGTTTATTCCCCATATCAAGTGTCTGCAAAGAATTGCAGCAACCTTCGTTTATTCCCCATATCAAGTGTCTGCAAAGAATTGCAGCAATCTTTGCTTGTACCCCATATCAAGTGTCTGCAAAGAATTGCAGCAATCTTCTTTTGTTCCCCATAGTAGGTGCCTGCATAGAATTGCACCAAACGTTGCTTGTTCAAAATATCAGATGTCTGTAAAGAATTGTAGCAATCTTTGCTTGTACCCCATATCAAGTGTCTGCAAAGAATTGCAACAATCTTCGTTTATTCCCCATATCAAGTGTCTGCAAAGAATTGCAGCAATCTTCTTTTGTTCCCCATAGTAGGTGCCTGCATAGAATTGCACCAAACGTTGCTTGTTCAAAATATCAGATGTCTGTAAAGAATTGTAGCAATCTTTGCTTGTACCCCATATCAAGTATCTGCAAAGAATTGCAGCAACCTTCGTTTATTCCCCATATCAAGTGTCTGCAATTTATTGAAGCAATCTTTGCTTGTACCCCATATCAAGTGCCTGCAAAGAATTGCAGCAATCTTTGCTTGTAGCCCATATCAAGTGCCTGCAAAGAATTGCAGCAATCTTTGCTTGTACCCCATATCAAGTGCCTGCAAAGAATTGCAGCAATCTTTGCTTGTACCCCATATCAAGTGCCTGCAAAGAATTGTAGCAATCTTTGCTTGTTCCCCATATCAAATGCCTGCAAAGAATTGCAGCAACCTTCGTTTATTCCTCATATCAAGTGTCTGCACAGAATTGCAGCAATCTTTGCTTGTACCCCATATCAAGTGCCTGCAAAGAATTGCAGCAACCTTCGTTTATTCCCCATATTAAGTGTCTGCAAAGAAGTGCAGCAATATTTGCTTATTCACCATATCAGATGTCTGCAAAGAATAGCAGCAATCTTTGCTTATTCACCATATCAGATGTCTGCAAAGAATAGTAGCAATGTTCGCTTATTCACCATATCAAATGTCTGCAAAGAATAGTAGCAATATTTGCTTATTCACCATATCAGATGTCTGCAAAGAATAGTAGCAATATTTGCTTATTCACCATATCAAATGTCTGCAAAGAATAGTAGCAATATTTGCTTATTCACCATATCAGATGTCTGCAAAGAATAGTAGCAAGATTTGCTTATTCACCATATCAGATGTCTGCAAAGAATTGCAGCAATATTTGCTTATTCACCATATCAGATGTCTGCAAAGAATAGTAGCAATATTTGCTTATTCACCATATCAGATGTCTGCAAAGAATAGTAGCAATATTTGCTTATTCACCATATCAAATGTCTGCAAAGAATAGTAGCAATATTTGCTTATTCACCATATCAGATGTCTGCAAAGAATAGCAGCAATCTTTGCTTGTTCACCATATCAGATGTCTGCAAATAATTGCAGCAATCTTTGCTTGTACCCCATATCAAGTGTCTGCAAAGAATAGTAGCAATGTTCGCTTATTCACCATATCAAATGTCTGCAAAGAATAGCAGCAATATTTGCTTATTCACCATATCAGATGTCTGCAAAGAATAGTAGCAATATTTGCTTATTCACCATATCAGATGTCTGCAAAGAATAGTAGCAATCGTTGCTTATTCACCAAATCAGATTTCTGCAAAGAATAGTAGCAATATTTGCTTATTCACCATATCAAATGTCTGCAAAGAATAGTAGCAATCTTTGCTTGTACCCCATATCAAGTGTCTGCAAAGAATAGTAGCAATATTTGCTTATTCACCATATCAGATGTCTGCAAAGAATTGCAGCAATCTTTGCTTGTACCCCATATCAAGTGTCTGCAAAGAATAGCAGCAATATTTGCTTGTACCCCATATCAAGTGTCTGCAAAGAATAGTAGCAATCTTTGCTTGTAGCCCATATCAAGTGCCTGCAAAGAATTGCAGCAATCTTTGCTTGTACCCCATATCAAGTGCCTGCAAAGAATTGCAGCCATCTTTGCTTGTACCCCATATCAAGTGCCTGCAAAGAATTGCAGCCATCTTTGCTTGTACCCCATATCAAGTGCCTGCAAAGAATTGCAGCAATCTTTGCTTGTAGCCCATATCATGTGCCTGCAAAGAATTGCAGCAATCTTTGCTTGTACCCCATATCAAGTGCCTGCAAAGAATTGCAGCAATCTTTGCTTGTACCCCATATCAAGTGCCTGCAAAGAATTGCAGCAATCTTTGCTTGTACCCCATATCAAGTGCCTGCAAAGAATTGCAGCAACCTTCGTTTATTCCCCATATCAAGTGTCTACAAAGAATTGCAGCAATCTTCGTTTATTCACCATATCAGATGTCTGCAAAGAATAGCAGCAATCTTTGCTTGTTCACCATATCAGATGTCTGCAAAGAATTGAAGCAATCTTTGCTTATTCACCATATCAGATGTCTGCAAAGAATTGCAGCAATCTTTGCTTGTACCCCATATCAAGTGTCTGCAAAGAATAGTAGCAATGTTCGCTTATTCACCATATCAAATGTCTGCAAAGAATGGTAGCAATATTTGCTTATTCACCATATCAGATGTCTGCAAAGAATAGTAGCAATATTTGCTTATTCACCATATCAGATGTCTGCAAAGAATAGTAGCAATATTTGCTTATTCACCATATCAGATGTCTGCAAAGAATTGCAGCAATCTTTGCTTGTACCCCATATCAAGTGCCTGCAAAGAATTGCAGCAATCTTTGCTTGTACCCCATATCAAGTGTCTGCAAAGAATAGTAGCAATATTTGCTTATTCACCATATCAAATGTCTGCAAAGAATACTAGCAATATTTGCTTATTCACCATATCAGATGTCTGCAAAGAATTGCAGCAATCTTTGCTTGTTCACCATATCATATGTCTGCAAAGAATTGCAGCAATCTTTGCTTATTCACCATATCAGATGTCTGCAAAGAATTGCAGCAATCTTTGCTTGTTCACCATATCAAATGTCTGCAAAGAATAGTAGCAATCTTTGCTTATTCACCATATCAGATGTCTGCAAAGAATAGCAGCAATCTTTGCTTGTTCACCATATCAGATGTCTGCAAAGAATTGCAGCAAGCTTTGCTTGTACCCCATATCAAGTGTCTGCAAAGAATAGTAGCAATGTTCGCTTATTCGCCATATCAGATGTCTGCAAAGAATAGCAGCAATATTTGCTTATTCACCATATCAGATGTCTGCAAAGAATAGCAGCAATCTTTGCTTGTTCACCATATCAGATGTCTGCAAAGAATTGCAGCAAGTTTTGCTTGTACCCCATATCAAGTGTCTGCAAAGAATAGTAGCAATGTTCGCTTATTCGCCATATCAGATGTCTGCAAAGAATAGCAGCAATATATGCTTATTCACCATATCAGATGTCTGCAAAGAATAGTAGCAATATTTGCTTATTCACCATAACAGATGTCTGCAAAGAATGGCAGCAATCTTTGCTTGTTCACCATATCAGATGTCTGCAAAGAATTGCAGCAATCTTTGCTTGTACCCCATATCAAGTGTCTGCAAAGAATAGTAGCAATGTTCGCTTATTCACCATATCAAATGTCTGCAAAGAATAGTAGCAATATTTGCTTATTCACCATATCAGATGTCTGCAAAGAATAGTAGCAATATTTGCTTATTCACCATATCAAATGTCTGCAAAGAATAGTAGCAATGTTCGCTTATTCACCATATCAAATGTCTGCAAAGAATAGTAGCAATATTTGCTTATTCACCATATCAGATGTCTGCAAAGAATAGCAGCAATATTTGCTTATTCACCATATCAGATGTCTGCAAAGAATAGTAGCAATATTTTCTTATTCACCATATCAAATGTCTGCAAAGAATTGCAGTAATCTTTGCTTGTACCCGATATCAAGTGTCTGCAAAGAATAGTAGCAATGTTCGCTTATTCACCATATCAAATGTCTGCAAAGAATAGTAGCAATATTTGCTTATTCACCATATCAGATGTCTGCAAAGAATAGTAGCAATATTTGCTTATTCACCATATCAAATGTCTGCAAAGAATAGTAGCAATCTTTGCTTGTACCCCATATCAAGTGTCTGCAAATAATTGCAGCAATCTTTGCTTATTCACCATATCAGATGTCTGCAAACAATTGCATCAATCTTTGCTTGTTCATCATATCAGACGTCTGCAAGGAATAGTAGCAATATTTTCTTATTCACCATATCAAATGTCTGCAAAGAATTGCAGTAATCTTTGCTTGTACCCGATATCAAGTGTCTGCAAAGAATAGTAGCAATGTTCGCTTATTCACCATATCAAATGTCTGCAAAGAATAGTAGCAATATTTGCTTATTCACCATATCAGATGTCTGCAAAGAATAGCAGCAATCTTTGCTTGTACCCCATATCAAGTGTCTGCAAAGAATAGTAGCAATATTTGCTTATTCACCATATCAGCTGTCTGCAAAGAATAGTAGCAATATTTGCTTATTCACCATATCAGATGTCTGCAAAGAATAGTAGCAATCTTTGCTTGTACCCCATATCAAGTGTCTGCAAAGAATAGTAGCAATATTTGCTTATTCACCATATCAGATGTCTGCAAAGAATTGCAGCAATCTTTGCTTGTTCACCATATCAGATGTCTGCAAATAATTGCAGCAATCTTTGCTTATTCACCATATCAGATGTCTGCAAAGAATTGCATCAATCTTTGCTTGTTCATCATATCAGATGTCTGCAAGGAATAGTAGCAATATTTGCTTATTCACCATATCAGATGTCTGCAAAGAATTGCAGCAATCTTTGCTTGTTCACCATATCAGATGTCTGCAAATAATTGCAGCAATCTTTGCTTATTCACCATATCAGATGTCTGCAAAGAATTGCATCAATCTTTGCTTGTTCATCATATCAGATGTCTGCAAAGAATAGCAGCAATGTTCGCTTATTCACCATATCAGATGTCTGCAAAGAATAGCAGCAATGTTCGCTTATTCACCATATCAGATGTCTGCAAAGAATAGTAGCAATATTTGCTTATTCACCATATCAAATGTCTGCAAAGAATCGTAGCAATATTTGCTTATTCACCATATCAGATGTCTGCAAAGAATAGTAGCAATATTTGCTTATTCACCATATCAGATGTCTGCAAAGAATAGCAGCAATGTTCGCTTATTCACCATATCAGATGTCTGCAAAGAATAGTAGCAATATTTGCTTATTCACCATATCAGATGTCTGCAAAGAATAGTAGCAATGTTTGCTTGTACCCCATATCAAGTGTCTGCAAAGAATAGTAGCAATGTTCGCTTATTCACCATATCAGATGTCTGCAAAGAATAGTAGCAATATTTGCTTATTCACCATATCAGATGTCTGCAAAGAATAGTAGCAATCTTTGCTTGTACCCCATATCAAGTGCCTGCAAAGAATTGCAGCAATCTTTGCTTGTACCCCATATCAAGTGCCTGCAAAGAATTGCAGCAACCTTTGTTTATTCCCCATATCAAGTGTCTACAAAGAATTGCAGCAATCTTCGTTTATTCACCATATCAGATGTCTGCAAAGAATAGCAGCAATCTTTGCTTG